>NC_055990.1:74937734-76283554 GCF_018446385.1 Zingiber officinale
CATGAACCAAACCAATCTCTAGCACTGTCGCTTAGGTCATATAAATGACAAACGCTTATCCCAGCTCTATAAAGATGGTTTGCTGGACTCATTTGATTTTGAATCATATGAGACATGCGAGTCATGTCTTCTTGGCAAGATGACCAAGACTCTCTTTAATAGACACAGTGAGAGAGCGACTGACTTGTTAGGTCTTATACATAGTAATGTATGTGGCCCTTTCGATGTCACTGCTAGAGGTAGTTATAGGTACTTCATTACATTTACTGATGACTTCAGTAGATATGGTTATGTGTACGTGATGACACATAAGTCAGAATCCTTTGAAAAGTTCAAAGAATTCAAGAATGAAGTACAAAACTAGCTTGGCAAGAGTATTAGATACTTCGATCAGATCAAGGTGGTGAATACCTTAGCCATGAGTTTCGTGACTATCTGACTGAGTGTGAGATTCTATCTCAACTCACTCCTCCTGGAACACCACAGTGGAGTGGTGTATCCGAAAGGAGGAATCGTACCTTATTAGATATGGTACGATCTATGATGAGTCACACAGATCTTCCTATGTATCTTTGGGGCTATGCTCTAGACATAGCAGCCTTCATTCTCAACTGAGTTCCATCTAAAGTTGTAATAAAGACACCATATAGGATATGGACTGGAAGAGATGCCCAGGTGTCTTTTATTAGGATTTGGGGTTGTGAGGCTTACGTTAGACGTCAAGTCTCGGATAAACTGGGACCCAAATCCGACAAGTGGTATTTCATTTGATATCCCAAGGAAACGAAGTGATATTATTTCTACATTCCCAATCAACACAAGGTAGTTGTGGCTAAGACTGGGGTATTTCTAGAAAGGGACTTTGTTTCTAGAAAGATTGTGGGAGTACGTTTAATCTTGAAGAAGTTCAAGATATGGACCATAGCACTGAAGCCTCGATGGAAGTTGAACTTGAACCAAAAAGTGTTGTGGATGATATTGTTCCACAAGGAGTTGAGGAACACAACCAGTTCAAGTAGATCTACCTCTTCGCAGATCTGATAGGGTACGTCGTCAGTCTGAGAGATACTCATTTCTCTTGTCTGACCATGATGACGTTGTGCTCATTGAGGATGAGCCTACCTCTTATCAGGAAGCTGTGATGAGACCAGATTTTGAGAAATGACTAGAGGCCATGAGATCCGAGATGGAATCCATGTACATTAACCAAGTATGGACTTTGGTTGATCCACTTGAAAGGTCAAACCCATTGGGTGTAAGTGGGTCTTTAAGAGAAAGACTGACATTGATGGACTTATTTATAAGGGTCGCTTGGTAGGTAAAGGTTTCAAGCAAATTCATGGTATTGACTATGATGAAACATTTTCTCCAGTAGCGATGTTTAAGTACATTCGGATCATTCTTGCTATTGCAGCATACCACGATTATGAGATCTGACAGATGGATGTCAAAACCGCATTTCTGAATGGAAACCTGCTCGAGGATGTGTACATGACACAGCCTGAGAGTTTTATAGATCCACAGCATACTGGCAGAGTATGCAAGCTGCATAGGTCCATTTATGGACTAAAGCAAGCTTCTCAGAGTTGGAATCTTCAATTCGATGATGTAATCAAATAGTTTGGTTTCATCAAGAATGAAGATAAACCTTGTGTCTACAAGAAGGTTGTAGGGAACACAGTTGTCTTCCTTATATTGTATGTGGATGACATACTAATTGGGAAAGACATCCCTTTACTGCAGTCTGTCAAGACTTGGCTAGGGACTTGTTTCTCAATGAAGGACTTAGGTGAAGCATCCCGCATTCTAGGCATACAGATCTATAGATATAGATCTACGAGATTGCTTGGCATAAGTCAGAATACATACATTGACAAGGTACTACTACGGTTTGCCATGCAGAACTCCAAGAAGGGATTTTTGTCGATGTCACATGGTGTGAGTCTTTCGAAGGCTCAAGGTCCCTCTTCTAGAGAGGAGAGAGACCGCATGGATCAGATCCCTTATGCTTCAGCCATAGGATCTATCATGTACGTAATGCTATGTACTCGTCCTGATGTCTTGTATGCTTTGAGCATGACGAGCAGATACCAGTCAGATCCAGGTGAAAGTCATTGGATAGCGGTCAAGAATATTCTTAAGTATTTGAGAAGAACTAAAGAATATTTCTTGATATATGGAGGCGATGACGAGCTAGCTGTAAAGGGTTACAATGATGCTAGCTTCCAAACTGATCAGGATGATTATCGATCGCAGTCAGGGTTCGTGTTTTGCATAAATGGTGGTGTTGTGAGCTGGAAGAGTTTAAAGCAGGACACAGTTGCTAATTCTACAACAGAGGCCTAGTATATTGCTGCATCAGAAGCAGCAAAGGAGGCAATTTGGATCCGCAAGTTCATTACTGAGCTTGGGGTGGTTCCTAGCATAGCTGATCCTATAGAGCTCTATTGTGACAACAATGGAGCAATAACACAGGCCAAGGAACCTCGCTCACACTAGCGGACCAAACACATATTACGGCACTTCCATCTCATTCGAGAGATCATCGATAGAGGAGATGTGAAGATTTACAGAATACCCACTGAGGCTAACATCGCAGATCCCTTAACCAAGGCTTTGGCACAGAGAAAGCATGATGGTCACACTAGGTCATTAGGCCTTAGAGCCTATACTGATTGACACTAGTGCTAGTGGGAGATTGTTAGTTAGAGCCCTAGAGCCAATCATTTGATGATTGTTGTATGGACTCGTTGTATCATATTCTTATATATATAAAGACATTTGTTTATGGTTATTATGCTTACTTGTATTGGTGCCAAATAATAAAGTATAATAGCGTCCTTGATTAGAAGGTTCTTACCTATATCAATCGATAGATTGAATCGATAGTGAGATGATATAGGGAACACTACTCCTAATCATTCCTAGTCAAGTATTAGCATTCAAGGACAATGTTAATGCGATGAGACTAGCATGTAGGTCAACTCGATGACTTGATCTCACAAGTCATGGATATGGAGATATCAAGTTGACACATGGGTATGCGTTGAAGAATGCATACTGAATGATCCGCCATGAGAAAGTATCATGGATCGTTATATGAGTGTCATATACTTTCTGATGTGACTATTAGCATGACTATTAGTCATTGGACCTAAAGTCACCGTGGTTCCCTACATAAGGAGTTGCATACTTTGGCTTCGTCAAACGTCACCCATAACTGGGTGGACTATAAAGGCAATTACTGGGTATGTAACAAATTATGCGGAGGGATGTGAGTGATGTAGATGGGATCTAGCCCTCCTATATGACGGGAGTGACATCGATATTCTTGATAGAGTGAGACCACTAAGTGCATGACCATGCCCAAATGAGTCAATATGAGATGTTGAGCTCATTTGATTAAGTGAGTCTACTTGGGATTCAAGATTTAGATTGATTAGAGGATGACACGGTCTATGCCTCATATTGATCAATCTAGATGTCAAGGATAGAAGGACACTTGTCATATATTGTGAGGCGTCACAATTAGTAGTCACAAGGTGATGTTGGGTCTCAACATTCTTGTAACTTAGGTAGTAATGATATGTTGCTAGATACCTCTCATTATTTATGCTTCTAAAAGGGTTTAGGAGCATTGCCAACGTTACAAGAACCTATAGGGTCACACACAAAGGGTAATTAGATGGAGATTAGGTTCATTTGATGAACCAAGAGGATTAGGTTCATGTGATGAACCAAATTGGATTAAGAGTAATCCAAAGTAAAATAATTGAGTTAGACTCGATTTGATTCATGTGTTCAATGGATCTAATTTAGATTATGTTTCATTGAATCAATTTAATCAATGAATAGAGATTCATTATATTAAATTGGCTTGAATCAATGGTTAGATTTGATCAACCAATGGGAGAATTTAAGTCAAGTTTGACTTGACTTAAGAGGAAGATGAAGGGTCAAGTTTGACTTGACCATTTGCCACCTCATTTGTGAGTTGACATTAAGTGGACTAATGATGACGTGCCACATCATCAAGGCTAGCACATGTGTATGCCACCTCATGAGGGAGATCAAGAGTTGTGACTCTTGATATCCCATGGAGGTATATAACCTCTTCCTTTAGTGGCCAGCCACATTCAAGGGTGTTGGATGTTTTTGTGTGCTCATTGAAGAGATCATCTTCTTCCTTGCTTCTTCTCTCCCTCTCTTCCTCCTCCTTGGACGAGACCTTCAAAGGTGATAGCACACCTTTTGTTTGGTTTCTCCATCTCTTGCTTATGTGGATACACATAGAAGAGTATCTTCTTTGATACTCTCGAGATCCGGCAAACCTTGGACGAGCGGGATTAGCGAAGGGCATCGCATCAAGGGTAAAACTCTTATCCTTTGTAGATCTAGTTTAGATCTAGGCTAGAAACTCATACTCGAAGTTTTACGTAAATTTTATTTCTTCGCACGGATCCGGTGGCGGGGTTTCGGGGTTTTCGCAACGCAGAAAGCGGTTTTTGCGGCCCGAAAAACCCAACACTTAGAGTGTACTAGTGTAATTTATTAGTCAAGATAAACTAATACCTAATTAAACTACGACTATTCCAATGGTTTGTTACTTTCCATCTTAGTCGTGAGCAATTGTTTATAATTTATAAAAAACTGATAACATGATCTTCTGTATGTGACACCAGACACCATGTTATGTACAATATAAATTAATTGAACTACTACACTTAACAAATAAAATGTAGACATTTGACCAATGTGATTCTTTTATTTCAAAAATAAATATTTACAAAAACTAGGCTTTTAGTATACACTCTAACAGGGTGGAGATCGGGCGAAGGAAGAAAGAGGAAGAGAAGTGCCGGTTTTCTCTTGGTCACGGCTTTATGCACGCGGGAGGAGAAGGAACCGACGCTTGCGGTTAGGGCATGGCGTCGCAGGGATCGGGAGGAAGAAGGGAAACGACGGGGGAAGAAGAAAATAAAGGAAAAGAAAAAAATGAAAAAAAAGGAATTAAAGAAAATCAACATTTCCTCGCTAAAACGGGGTAGCCTAAACAGACTTTCCCGAGGCCCAATTTTATCCCTGTAAACTCGTCCATACGGTCTCCGAAAAATTCCCGAAAAACTTTCAAAAATTCTCTTATGGTGATTTGCCCATTTTCGATATTTTACAAGTGACATACTAAAGGAAAGATAAACATAATTGTTACTATAGGCTATAGCCTACTACGCATATCAACATGACATTATCAAAAGAGATAAGTCAAGGTACCCGCCTCAAAAAGTGGAGATCGTCTCCGAAATAGACCCTATGTCGAGATGCTCGTCTCGAATCAAAGTCCTGTAATATCAAACATATACAGATTTAGCTACTCCCACATATAACAAATAGCTAAATCAAATTCTAATTTTCCTGGAACCCTAATTAATTACAACCCCACGTTCAATTAGGGTTAATTTTCCTAACCCTAATTATCATATCCATCTAATATCAATTTCTTGATTAAATTAGGTTTAACCCTAATTATCCCATTAGATTTAAATCTATATTTAAATCAACCAAATCTCACCTAATATAAATCTATCATCTAACCATATAATCCAATTAATCATAACCAGAATAACCTCATTCTAGCATTAAACTAATTCATAAGAACTCACCCAAATTTAAGATGGTCGCTGATGGCTTACGGTCAAAGGGGTTCCTTGCCCAAAACAGAATGATCGGCGCTGTGGATCGCCAGCAAACAGTGCTGGCCAAGCTACAAAGGTCGGCAGACAAACAATCACAACCTCCAACTACAAATTAAACTCGCATCACTATCAATCTAATATCATACTTACATTACTCCAACTCTAAATCCTCAGCCAGTGATCCATAGCTGGAGAACCCATTGCCGAAATTGATTGTTGCAGCGAGATAGAGTTGCAGATTTCTAGAACAAACACACCTAACCGGTAGTTTCCCTCTCTGGAGGAAATCGGCGCAGTGAAGCGAGGAGAGGCGTCGGCTGCACCAGGAGGTGCCGGACGGTTCTGGGCGGTGCCGGCCGATCGACGGCTGGAGTAGCCAGTGGCGAGCAGGAGATAGCTAGGGCACGACCCTCTCCCCTTGGTCGGAGATCGTCCCGTGCAGAGATGCGACGGCGAGAGATAGATTTAGGGCTCACCCGAGAGGAGGAGGCTTCAGCGTTGGGGATGGCTAGGGCAGAGAGAAGACGGCGCCCAGGCAACAAGGGTGGTGATCGGGGCGACGCGAGAGGCGATCGAGCGGAGAAGATTCGTGGAGAAGATGAGAGGGGGAAGAAGAAGTGGCAGTGAGGAAGAAGAGGAATCGGGAAAATGAAGAGGAGAAGAGAAGAGAGAAAGAGTCGGGCACGACGTCGAGTGAGGGGAGCAAAAAAAGAAAAAGGAAAAGAAAAACAAAAAATCAAACTTTTCCTCGTTTAATGGGGTAGCCTAAACAGGCTTTCCCGTGGCCCTGTAATTGATTCCCTTAAACTCGTCTTACGAGCTCTGAAAAATTCCCAGAAAATTTCTAAAAATCCCGAAAAATTTCGTTAAGGTTATTCGTCCATTTACCCTTAGTATTGGGTTACAGTATTTTACAGACACTTTTCTGACACGTCTCTTCAGGGTATGCTTTAAGGAACGTGCACGCGCTCCCCAGGAGTCCTATATAAAGACCCCCTTAAGGAGCAATCTTAGGGTTGTCTGACACCCTCGGGTAGATCGGTCGGGGTCCAACCAGTATCACGGTCGATCAGCCAACCGATCTCTAGACTAGCTCATCCAGTCAGTCGGACTTGCAGCCTCCTTCGACTAGATTTGAGAGTGAGGCATGTGATCCGGTGATGAGGAGGGGCCCTGGCCAGTAGGATGGTTAATGACATGGTGGAGGTCAAAGTCAAGCTGGTCAATGCCTCGATATTATCGTCCGATCGGACAACCCCCTTTTCTGACTGGGAGGAAGATTCAACGAGCCTACATAAAGCAGATGTTAGCACAGCTCAGCCATGTACCGAGCTTCCGACGCTCAAACAGACAAGGTATGTGCCGAGCGGCCAACCCACTTGGATTCACATCGGCAAAACAGTGACGATTGAGCAGATTACATTCAGACACAGCTTCTCCGTTCTGCATAGTAGCGGAGCCTGGACAGTGGGATGTTAGCCGAGCGACCATTCCGCTTGGCCCGAGGATAAGATCGCCCCGACGGCCGATAGCTGGCCGAGCGACTCTTCCGCTCGGCCTGTAATAGACAAAAGGAGGATCAGAGGATATCCTTCTGGAAACCTGTGCCGCCGACAGACGGCATGCTTGGCGGCATGGTTAGGAAGAAGATTGTACGACGGAAGCTTCCGATGTCTTATCATAGATATGCTCGGGTCGTTAATATATGGTGTCAAGGACACTTTTCTGACACATCTCTTTAATTAGGATATGCTTCGAGGAGTATGCACGCCTCGAGGAGTGTGCACGTGCTCCCCGGAAGTCCTATATAAAGACTCCCAAGTTTCGACGGAGATATGCATAATCTCTATTGTAGCTACAGTTACCCTGCCATTTTGCTTCCTCATTTCTTTTACATCGTCGGTGGTTGACTTGAGCGTCGGAGGACCATCGTCGGGGAATCGCTCTCTGGCTCGGCACTAATGCTGCTATGATTGCAGGTTTCACTGATGAGGAGTCCACCAACGGTCAGCAGGAGCGTCACGTCCCCACTATCCATCGCCTCGACTCTCAGACATGATCATATGGTATAATTTTATAAATCTAAAGGAGTACGTGTGTCATTTCTTCCATCCATTACTTTTCGTTTGATTTTGAGATGATCAATTTTTATTTAAAATTATTCGTTGATGAATTATGTTCCTCTCAATGACAGTAACATGTTAATTACGAAAATTCTTTTTTGATTTTATTTTTCGATCTCTCAAATAAACTAACCCTAAATCATAAGATAATCAACTGCTCTACACGAACAAGATCCTGTGCGATCGCGCATTTACTCTGTCTTCCATTTTCTAAACCGTATTAAATTACCGCATCGAGTTTTAAAAGATCGGCCAGGCGCAACCAGGGCAGAAATAAAACAGTTTTTTTTTTTTAAATACAAAAAATAAAATTTGGTTGCAATAATTGACGTCTTAAATTGGATGTTGAATCGCGAGTCGGATACATGTGCGTCCAGTAACTTTGACAGTGGACGGATGATCACGCTTACGCGAAGTTATGGCAGAACAATCACATTTATTTCTTTATTTCCAAATATGTCTTTAACGCGCGTAATAATACTACTCACGGCGTATATAGATTTCATTATTTAATGCGAGTTTTTTTTTTGTCCTGTCAACAATTAAGAAGCATTGATAGGCAATGACTTCTGTAATGACTTCTGTAATGAATAGGCAAAGGAATGCGCGTGGGCGAAACTGTGAATGCGAATCAAGCCGAGGATTGGGCGTCGGGCCCACCGGCGTAGGATTGGAAGATCAATTTGGGATCATAATTAAATCGGTCGGATCGAATTAGTCCGAATCGAATAGCTAGGATCGAATTTTAAGAATCGGGAACATCGTTGTAAAAAAAAACATAAAATGATCCAGTTTCAATATAATCTGATACAGTAAAAATTATAAAAATAATCTTTTCAAAATTTATTAATTCAGCAAAATATAAAATATAGATATCTAAAATTTAAAATTTAAAAAAAAATAAAATAAAATATTCTTAACTATTTTAAACCTCAACTAAATAAATATTTTAAATAATCTCAAAACTCTAATTCAATACAAGACAATCCTAACTATGTAATAGTCAAAAATAACCTCAAATATACAACATAAATCTTTAGAAATATTTTAAATGCTATTTTTTATTTAAGAATGGGTTGTTACGGGGTGTAACCCTTTAATAAATATAGATATTTTAACATTTAATATATCATAAGTTTCATAATTCAATCGAAGTTTAAAATTTTGATCTATGTTGAATTCGGATTCTATCGATTTGGACTAATCCTACTGATTTTAACCGATCCTATCGATCATGAGTGATCCTATCATTATGGTAATTTGGAATTAGAAAATTATACGATCTTAATCCAGATCACAATTTTAACGCCAGAATATCCTGATTTTTACGCCAGAATCCTCCTCCGCCTATCAGAAATCACACCTACTTCCCTGGCCATAAGGACGTTGGAAGTGTTGATTAGTGTATCCAACTGCTACAAAATCACGGTACATCTAAAAATCAATGCAATGTAAATGTACAGTCGACAGGCAATAATACAATGTTTCTGAAATAATAAAATTGAGGTTAATAAAAAACAAAACAAAATGATAGTAGCCGATGAGTCGTTAATTTATCATCTTTATATGAGTTTTCAAAATAAAACCATAAAAAATTGTGCTTTATAAATTTGTAAGTATAGTCATCAAATGCACTATCAAATGATATTGTTAAAATTATAGTCTAGGCACAAGCTATGTAAAAAGGGATTTATCATGTATTGCTGTTAAGTTCCTCACATTCATTGTGTCTTCTTTACTTTTTTCTTTTCAGTGTGACTTAAATGAAGTCATGCTTTCTTTCTTCTTCCAAGTAAGTTGTACTATTTGTTGTTGGAGGTAGCGGAATATGATCAATATATAGCTATATAAATTTAGCTACTACCTAATATCATTTATAAGGCAACACTATACATAGTTAGGTTTGTCCCTATTTCGAGTATATAATCCTTCATAAATTGTGTTGCCTCATTTTCTACAATTGTATAATTGTTATGCAAACGTACTACCTACCAGTGATATTGATCATAGTTACTAGGTAGTAAGCCCCAAACCTCCTTAAATGAAACATTGATGCTTTCGAGTAGTTTATAGTAGGTAAAAAAATTATATATATATAATTTAAAAAAAATAAAATTTTATATTAAATTTAATTTTTTGATTGAGATGGAAAGTTACTAATTAAATTTTTATATTTAAGATTTGATAATAATTTTATTAATTAATAAATTATTTAAGAATTTATTAATAATTTTTATAAGATTTAGTGTCTCAATCATAGTTTATAAGATTGCGCTCCTAGACAATATCGATTAGGATTAGAATCAGATCAATTGAGATCAGATCGTAAATCATATAATTCAATCAAAAACTCTTTAAATTTAAGTTAGTATTTGATAGTTAGATCAATTTAATAATAGATATTAAATTAATTTGATATTTGATTAAAAAAATTTTAGAATAAAATAAATTAAATTAAAAATAATAATATTAATGATAATAACGAGTTGAAAAATATATATAACAAATAAATATAATTTATTTATAATTTATTTCAATTAGGATAAAAAAAGTCTATATAAACTATTGCATATAAATTAGAAATTGTTTAAATTAATTAAATAAAATTCAATTAAAAACCTACATTATTGTGTTGTCTCTTATCTTCTCACTTGTGTGAGGGAAAGACCCTCTCGCCTCACCTGCGCTTGTTAATCACCACTTGCTATCACTAGTCCCCTCACGACTTCACTCGTATGCTCACACATCTATACCGCCATTGATGTATGTCGTCGACTGATGCATCTATTGGTGCAAGGAGCACTAGATGATCGAACTTGAGTTTTGATATTGATAAAAAGTTCAAAGTTAAGTCTTATTATTATGCTGATAAGGTTGACTAAGTGTACAAGAAAGTCCTAAGTGATCTTAGGCAAGGAGAAAGTCCTAATGGAAACTAGGAAAAGGAAAAACCCTAGTTGTGGCTATGCAAGAAAGTCCTGGTTCATAGGATTAGGCAAAGTCTTGGCAGATTGAGGATGTCGAGCAAAAACCCTAGGGTCGATGCACTAGGTGAAAGTCCTGGGGGTAACAAACACCACGTGGAAGACTGAACGGGTCAGGGTATGGGCGTCTAGCAGAAAGTCTTGAAGATGCTAAGTAAAAGTCCAAACTGTCTAGAGGACTAGTTTGGCAAAAGGTAAACTCTCCTTAGAGTAGGTGAGGACACATTCCCTGTAGAGGGAACAGTAAGCGTCAATTCGACCTAGGATTTTATGGAAATCCGAAAGTCAAAATCGAATAGTTTGGAGACTCTCAAATATTTTATTTTCATATTATTTGTGCTAACTCTATGATGTAGAATCATGAAGCTAGAAGCTAGCTAGAAAAAGGCTGTTAGGCTCTTGGGAGGGTTCTAGGCGCTCGGATGTCCTAGCACCCGAAGGTGGTCTAGGGGCATGGGATGGAACCGAAGGGGTAACCTTAGGGGCTGAGGTGACTCATGCTAATTCGTCGGCCTACGTCATAGTCCAGGTGACCGGACGGGTCCGGGCACCTAGAAATGGATAAACTTCACTAGATAGAGTTTCGATGAGAGCATGCCACGTTAGCACTACGAGGGAGCCCGAGGTCCCGTCCAAGTGCTCGAACCAGGCTATAGAAGGAGGGCTCGACTAACACCTTAATAACATCAATTCCAACAATTCATTCTCTTGCGCACTGCTCCAAAGATGACTCGACAACGTCATAACACTACTCCAATGACCGAAAGCCCGAATCTCCAAATCCCTAGTTGTCGATAAATTTTATATATTTGTATTTACATTGTAATCAAGATCTCTCTTGTAATACTTCAAATTATTCGTTGATTACCCAACGAAAGTAATTGACGATCGTAGGCCTTGAAGTAGGAGTCGTCATAGGCTCTGAACCAAGTAAAAGAAAAGTACTGACATTTGTTTTCTTTTACTATTATCTTTATTCCACTACGTTTACTCCAAGTTTTATAAAAAAGTAAAAAAGTCATGAGCGTTATTCCCCCCTCCCCCCTCCCCCCTCTAGCGCTTTTGATTCAACTATTAGTATCATAGCGAGGCCACTCTGAATTGGTGTAACCACCGTTCGAGTAAGTTTTTTATGGTATTTTTGAGTTTTCAAAAGTTGATCAGAATTGGTGCTATCACCCCATACATTTAGAATTTTGATGAATTTTTTTATTTCTCAAAGTTAGTGCAACACCACTCAAGTTTTTTATTTGTTTTTTTACCATACTACTAATCGAAGTCCAAGTCTTGGAACAAGTTTTCCTTACTTTTTTGTGTGCAAATTTTCAATGAGGCTATAGTACTACAAGCTCGTCCGTCTTCTCCAGCGAGGATTTTGGATACTAGAAAGGTTGGATGGAGTATCACCTAAAGACATAGATGGAGATATGGATCATTATCCAAACCATATTCACACTCCCCATCGAAGATGGAGTACTAGTACCCTGCGACAAGTGGGATGCACCAATAAGGAGGAAGATCGAGGCTGATGTAAAGGCAACCCAAACCTTGTAGTGCGAACTAACCAAAGAAGAGTTGAACCGATTCGGTCCATTCTCAAGTGCAAAGGACCTATGGGAGAAGTTAATTGAACTGCACGAGGGTACCTCTGATACAAAGGTAAGTAAAGAGGTTTAATTTTAAATAAATTGTATAATATAAAAATGCAGGATGACAAATTGGTGAGCTAGTTACAAGATCATATCTAAGATCTTCTCAATGGTCTCCATACAATTAGACAAAAGGTGGAGAACCATGACATAATAAGGTACGCATTAAACGCTTTTTCAAGGAACACTTTGTCAGCATCCATGGTAGATGCTTACAAAGTGTCCAAGGATCTTTCATTAATTAGACTAGATAAGTTACTTTCTAAATTTGAGTTATATGAGCAGACTAAGGTACTCTCGATCGAAAAAGGTATTACTTTGATTGCAAGTATAAGAAAAAAAAAATGAAAGTACCAAAAATCAAGTTCCGAACTGAACCCAAGTTCGAAGGCAAATCATATTTAGAAGACGATGACGAAATCACTGTCGATGTCATGAACTTAGTTCGTAAATTGTACAAAAGGAAGAAGGGTTTCACCAAATGAGAGATCAAGAAGGTGATCTAAACGAAGACAAAGCAATCAATCCCAATTTCGAGCACGAAGGCCAAGTCATATGTCACTTGTTATGGATGCAACAAGAAAGGACACATTAAAGAAAACTGTCCAAATATGAAGGAATCCAAGAAGCAATAGAGAAAACAGGCGCTACAAGTAACGTGGGATGAGTCTTTATCAGAAGACTCCGACGAAGGACATGAGCAAGCAAGCCTCCTCGTGCTTATAACATGAGAACAAGTTGCTGAAACTGAGTCCGAGAATGAATCGGAAGCTGAGACTGATTGAAGTCATGGATCCTTATCTAGTTCAGATGATTCCAACTCCACTGTAAGTCTGCTAATATTTAGATTGGAAAATTTATTTTCTTATTTATCTTTGAAATTAGTCAAGTTTAATATCCGAATCAAGTCACTCTAAAAGGATATCAAAGCCCTTAAGGAGAAGTCTAACCTAAGTTCCTTGACTAACCAAGTTCAAGATGGAACCTCAACTCAAGTCTAACAACTTGAGGAAGAGAATTCCACTTTGAAAAGTCAAGTCAAGGAACTCAAAGACACATTGGAATGGTTCACTTTGGATTCCAAGAATCTTGATCTGATTCTTAGAAAGCAAAGGGCCATATGCAACCAAACCAGATTCGGATATAAGGCTAAACAACAATTTAGATCTTACATGTCATTAGTGAATTGAACCAATAGAAATTTAGTCCAAGCATAGGTCCCCAAGTCTAACTTGACTAATCAAGTTGGACTTAATCAATATTGGATCCCTAAGGATCAAATCCATTACATTGATAGATCTTATCAAGGCTATGATCTAGGGGGAGTAAATAGAAAGACCATCTAATTTGTTAAATATATTTGCTTGATTGATTGATTTACTACTTTCTTTATTTCTGCCTGGATTAAGATGGTTAGATAATGACTTATGCTTAATCAACACTTGACTAGTTAGACCAAGGATTTTTAGAAAGAAAGTTAAACATTACATTTTTTTAAAAACCTTTGTCTAGAAGTGGTCGTTGCTCAGATAACAAAGAAGGCCCCTGTGCCTCAACATAGCCTGAAAGTCAATTATTAAAATAGATATTTAACCGACTAATTGTTAAACCTAAGTCTAACTCAAATGTAAATTAATCCTTAGATTTTAATTTAAATTGAAGATAAAATTAACCATATCACAATCATAACTAATCAAATCTAAATCAAAATTAATCAAACCTAACTTAAATCAAACTTCATCAAACTTAAATCAAACCAAACATAAATCAAATCTAACTTAAATCAAACCAAACTTTAATCAAACTTAATTAAAATTAATTAAACTTAATCAAACTTAAATAAAAGCTAATAATGTTGGCGCTACTCGGAATTCCGTTCTGTTTTCCCTATATAAAAATTTGTACAAGCACAGAACTTTTCCTCGCAACCCATGTGCTTTTCAGAAGTTAAACTTGGATTGCAAATGAAATTTAACATTATTAATCCAAGTTCAACCCATATGTTCATTAGAAGTTAAACCATATTACAGAAGTTGATTAAATATCTATTTCTAGGATTGACTTCCAGGTCGTTGGCGAGGCACTCGACTTTCTTGGGTATGAGATCATCCATCACTTCCTAGTCAAAGCCTTTCAAAGAAATTGAATATTTAAACTCCTTACAGTAAACCCTAGGTTAAACTACAGAGACCTCAATCAAAGTAGAAGATCGCTAGCCTCTTGTGTTGGTACTTCAGGATCTATACAAAGGAAAAATAAACTAGTACACAGCAGAAATAATTAACTAGTTATACCTTTCTTTGTAGCTTAAAGACCTCTTGATCTTTTGTTGTATTCCTCTCATCCTCTTGGACGTCGTGTGGGCGACGATCTACCAAGACGCACAAAACCACCCAAGTCCTTCTTTCTTCTAAGACTTTCGGCCACCAAGGGATCAAAGCTAGGAACACCACCTTTTGTTCTTCTTTTTTCCTTGCAACCCGCCGACCACAAGATGGCTGAAGCCTCTTGATGCCGCCAGCCATAGGTGAGAAAGCAAAGGGAGAATAAGAATATGAGGGGGCCGACCACAAGGAGAATAGAAGAGGAATAAAAATAGTGTATATGATTATTATTTCTAAGGCACCATCTATCCTCTTTTATAATCCTTGGTAATGGCTAACAATGAAAGATTTTAACAATAATTAAAATCTTTCTTTTAAATTTTCTATTATGGATGGCTACAAAAGGAAAATTTTAAAATTAAAAATTCTCTTTTTAAACATTGTAGATGGCTACAAAAAGGAAAGATTTTTAAAATTAAAACCTTTCTTTTAAATCACGGTTACAAAAAAGGAAAGTTTTAACAAAAATAAAATCTCTCTTTTAAACCATTGTAGATGGCTACAAAAGGAAAGATTTTTTAAATTTAAAACTCTCTTTTAAAACCATATGGATGACTTTAAAAAAGGAAAGTTTTTAAAATTTAAAATCTCTCTTTTAAAACATTATAGATGGCTACAAAAAGAAAGATTTAAAAAATTTAAAACCCACTTTTAAACCCATCTTGGGCGGCCCTTTGCTTGGGCACCAAGCAAGGGGTGGCAGACCCCTTGCTTGGGCACCAAGCAAGGATGTGGCCGACAATAAGGATGATTTGGGTGGATGTGAGGCTTTATACATAGAGGCTACAACAGGGACTTAGAGGAGGAATTGGTTTTGGCCTCCTGATGAGCTTGAGCTTCCTATGTTCGACCCGAACACCCAACTCAAGTTCATCAATAATAACTCATATCACTAAAGAGTTATTATTGAACTACCGCACCAATCCCATATTACATTATGAGCTCCTTCTTATCATGAGTGTGTTAATCTCCCTGTGTTTAAGATATCGAATGACCATTAATTAAATGAGTTACTGATAACTCACTTAATTAACATCTAGCTCGAAGAGTAGTACCACTCAACTTCATTATCATGTCAGAACTAAGTCCACCTGCAAGGTTTACATTATAATCCTTATGAGCTCCTCAAGGGGACATCATCATCCTAAAAAATAGAACACAGTTTCCTTCTATAATCAACAACACACCATAGAAAAAATATTATTTTCCAACTTATCAGACCTATTAATTTAATGAATAAATCTCACCCTTTGATAAATTAAAGAAATATATACTAAGTACATGTGCTTGTTATTATATCGGGATTAAGAGTACACACATCCATAATAACGGATGCTCTGTTCTTTTATGCAGTCAGTATAAAAGGAACAACCTCAAATGGTCCTGCTCCATACACATATAGTGTACTAGTGTACTTTTATAGTCAAGATAAATTAGTACCAAATTACACTACAACCATTCCAATGGTTTGTCCGAATCAATCTTGGTTGTGAGCTTCTATTTATAATTTATAAGGAACTGATAACATGATCTTCTGTGTGACAGCATACACCATGTTATCTACAATATAAATTAAATGGACAATTGCATTTAACTAAATGCAGCCATTTGACCAATGTGATTCTCATTTCAAAATAAATGTTTATACAAAAAGCTAGGCTTTTACATTCTAACAATCTCCCACTTATACTAAAAGACTATGCTGCCATATATGCTGTCATACATCTGATCCCCATCTCCTCAACATTGCCCATCAAAAGCTCTCGCCAGAAGGGCCTTAGTGAAAGGATCTGCCAGGTTATCTTCTGATGCAATCCTGGTGACAACAACTTCTCCTCGCTTTATGATGTCTCGTATCAGGTGGTACTTGCACTCAATGTGTTTACTTGTCTTATGGGCTCGTGATTCCTTTGAGTTTGCTATTGCACCACTATAATCACAATAAATTGTGATAATTTTGGACAAACCAGGGATCACATCTAAGTCCATCAAAAAGTTTTTGAGCCATACAGCTTCTTTGGATGCCTCAGAGGCTGCCACATACTCATCTTCCATGGTGGAGTCCGAAACACATTTCTGCTTAACACTCCTCTATTCTATGATTCCACCTCCCAAAGTAAACACATACCCTGAGGTCGACTTACTATTGCCCCTATCTGATTGGAAGTCCGAATCCGTGTAACCCACAGGGAGCAAATCATCTATATGGTAAACTAGCATATAATCTCTAGTCCTTTTCAGGTACTTCAATATATGCTTTACGACAGTCCAATGTCCTTGTCCTGGGTTACTTTGATATCTGCTAGCCATGCCCACAGCAAAACAGATATCCGGTCTCGTACATAGCATCACATATATTAGGCTTCCTACAATCGAAGCATAAGGAACTGCCTTCATGTCCTCTATTTCCTTTGATGTTTTAGGAGACATCTTTATAGATAAAGGTACTCTGTGCCGAAAAGGTAGAAAACCTTTCTTAGAGTTTTGCATGCTAAAATGAGCTAGAATAGCATCGATGTATGAAGCTTGGGATAAGCACACCATTCTTTTCTTGTGATCCCTTATTACTTTGATCCCAAGAATATGTCCACATTGTTGGGATTTTCGAGCTGCAAAAACTGCTTTTTGCGTTGCAGAAACCTCGAAATCCCATGCCACTGGATCCATGCGAAGTTGTAAAACAAAATTTTCGTGTACATATTTTCTAAACCTAGATCTACTCTAGATCTACATGGTAGAGAGATTACCCTTGATGCGAAGCCCTTCGCTTATCCCGCTCTTCCAAGTTTGCCGGATCTCGAGAGTGTTCAAGTGGACACTCCTCTATACGTATCCACATGAACGATTAGGTGGAGACAAACCAAACAAAAGGTGTGCTAGCACCTTTGAAGGTTCGGCCAAGGTGGAGGAGAGGGAGAAGAAGATGAGAGGAGGAAGAAGAAGGAGGTTACAAAAACCAAAATGAAACTCACACAAGAGTTAAGTGGCTGGCAACTTCACAAAGCTTTTAAACCTCCATGGGATATCAAGAGTCAAGGCTCTTGATCTCCCTCATGTGCTAGCTTTGATGATGTGGCACATTATCATTAGTCCACTTAATGCCAACTCACAAATGAGGTGACAATGGTCAATTCAAACTTGACCTTTCATCTTCCTCTCAAGTCAAGTCAAACTTGACCACTTCTCTCCCATGGTTGATCAAATCTAACCATGGGTTCAAGTCAATTTTAATTTAATGAATCTCTATTCATTGAATTAAATTGTCTCAATGAGTCTAAGTCCAAATTAGACTCATTTAACACATGAACCAAATTGAGTCCAACTCAATTAGTTTACTTTGGATTACTCTTAATACAATTTGGTTCATCATATGAACCTAATCCTCTTAGTTCATCAAATGAACCTAATCTCCATCTAATTGTCCTTTGTGTGTGACCCTATAGGTTCTTGTAATGTTGGCAACGCTCCTAAACCTATTTAGAAGCATAAGTAATGAGCGGTATCTAGCAACACATCATTACTAACCAAGTTACAAGAATGTTGAGATCCAACATCACCTTATGACTACTAGTTGTGACCCTTCACAATATATGACAAGTGTCCTTCTATCCTTGACATCTAGATTGATCAATATGAGGCATAGACCGTGTCATCCTCTAATCAATCTAAATCTTGAATCCCAAGTAGATTCACTCAATCAAATTAGCTCAACATCTCATATTGACTCATTTGGGCATGGTCATGCACTTAGTGGTCTCATTCTATCAAGAATAATGATGTCACTCCCGTCATATAGGAGGGATAGATCCCATCTACATCACTCACATCCCTCCGCATAATTTGTTACATACTCAGTAATCGCCTTTATAGTCCACCCAGTTACGGGTGACGTTTGACGAAGCCAAAGTATGTAACTCCTTATGTAGGGAACCATGGTGACTTCAGGTCCAAGGACTAATAGTCATACTAATAGCCACATGAGAAAGTATATGACATTCATATAACGATCCATGATACTTTCTCATGGCGGGTCATTCAGTATACATTCTTCGATGCATACCCATGTATCAACTTGATATCTCTATATTCATGACTTGTGAGATCAAGTCATCGAGTTGACCTACATGCTAGTCTCATCGCATTAACATTGCCCATGAATGTTAATACTTGACTAGGAATGATTAAGAGTAGTGCCCCCTATATCATCTCACTATCGATTCAACCAATCGATTAATATAGGTAAGAACCTTCTACTCAAGGATGTTATTATACTTAGTTATTTGGCACTAATACAAGTAAGTATAATAACCATAAACAAATGCCTTTATATACATAAAAAATATGATACAATGAGTCCATACAACAATCATCAAATGATTGACTTTAGGGCTCTAACTGACAATCTCCCACTAACACTAGTACCAATCAGTGTGGGCTCTAAGGCCCAATGACCTAGTGTGACCATCATGCTTTCTCTGTGCCAAAGCCTTGGTCAAGGGATCTGCGATGTTAGCCTCTGTGGGTACTCTATAAATCTTCACATCTCCTCTATCGATAATCTCTCAAATGAGATGGAAGCGCCGTAGTATGTGTTTGGTCCGCTGGTGTGAGCGAGGTTCCTTAGCTTGTGCAATTGCTCTATTGTTGTCACAATAGAGCTCAATCGGATCAGCTATGCTAGGAACCACCCCAAGCTCAGTAATGAACTTACAGATCCAAACTGCCTCCTTTGTTGCTTCTGACGCAGCAATATACTCGACTTCTATTGTAGAATCAGCAACTGTGTCCTGCTTCGAACTCTTCCAGCTCACAGCACCACCATTTATGCAAAACACGAACCCAGACTGCAATCGATAATCATCCTGATCAGTTGGAAGCTAGCATCACTGTAACCCTTTACAGCTAGCTTGTCATCACCTCCATATATCAAGAAATATTCTTTAGTCCTTTTCAAATACTTAAGAATATTCTTGACTGCTATCCAGCGACTTTCACCTGGATCTGACTAGTATCTACTCGTCATGCTCAAAGCATACTAGACATCAGGACGAGTACATAGCATGGCGCACATGATAGATCCTATGGTTGAAGCATAGGGGATATGATCCATACGGTCTCTCTCCTCTCTAGAAGAAGGACTTTGAGTCTTCGAAAGACTCACACCATGTGACATCAGTAGAAATCCCTTCTTGGAATTCTGCATGGCAAACCGAAGTAATACCTTATCAATGTATGTACTCTGACTTAGGCCAAGCAATCTCGTAGATTTATCTCTATAGATCTGTATGCCTAGAATGTGGGATGCTTCACCTAAGTCCTTCATTGAGAAACAAGTCCCTAGCCAAGTCTTGATAGACTGCAGCAAAGGGATGTCTTTCCCAATGAGTAGTATGCCATCCACATACAATATATGGAAAGCAACTGTGTTCCCTATAACCTTCTTGTAGACACAGGATTCATCTTCATTCTTGATGAAATCAAACTGTTTAATTGCATCATCGAATCGAAGATTCCAGCTCAGAGAAGCTTGCTTTAGTCCATAAATGGACTTATGCAGCTTGCATACTCTGCCAGTATGCTGTGGATCTACAAAACCCTCAGGTTGTGTCATGTACACATCCTCGAGTAGGTTTCCATTCAGAAATGTAGTTTTGACATCCATCTGCCAGATCTCATAATTGTGGTACACTGCAATAGCAAGCATGATCCGAATGGACTTAAACATCGCTACTGGAGAAAAAATTTCATCATAGTCAATACCATGAATTTATTTGAAACCTTTAGCTACCAGACGACCCTTATATATAAGTCCATCCATGTCAGTCTTTCTCTTAAAGACCCACTTACATCCAATGGGTTTTACCCCTTCAGGTGGATCAACCAAAGTCCATACTTGGTTGGTGTATATGGATTCCATTTCGGATCTCATGGCCTCTAGCCATTTCTTAGAATCTGGGCTCATCACAGCTTCCTGATAGGAGGTAGGCTCATCCTCAATGAGCAAACGTTATCATGGTCAGACAAGAGAAATGAGTATCTCTCAGGCTGACGACGTACCCTATCAGACCTGTGAAGAGGTAAGTCTACTTAAACTGGTTGTTGTTCCTCAACTCTTTGTGGAACAACATCATCATCCACAACACTTTGTGGTTCTAGTTCAACTTCCATCGATGCTTCAGTGCTATGGTCCATATTTTGAACTTCTTCAAGATTGAATGTACTCCCACTAGTCTTTCTAGAAACAAAGTTCTTTTCTAGAAATACCCCAGTCTTAGCCACAACTACCTTGTGTTGACTGGGAATGTAGAAGTAATATCCCTTCGTTTCCTTGGGATATCCAATAAAATAGCACTTATCAGATTTGGGTCCCAGTTTGTCTGAAACTTGACATCGAACGTAAGCCTCACAACCCCAAATCCTCATAAAAGACACCTAGGCATCTCTCCCAGTCCATATCCTATATGGTGTCTTTATCACAACCTTGGATGGAACTCGGTTGAGTATAAAGGCTGCTGTGTCCAGAGCATAGCCCCAAAAATATATAGGAAGATCTGTGTGACTCATCATAGATCGTACCATATTTAATAAGGTACGATTCCTCCTTTTGGATACACCATTCCACTGTGGTGTTACAGGAGGAGTGAGTTGAGATAGAATCCCACACTCAGTTAGATAGTCACGAAACTCATGGCTAAGGTATTCTCCACCTCGATCTGATCGAAGTATCTTAATACTCTTGCCAAGATGGTTTTATACTTCATTCTTGAATCCCTTGAACTTTTCAAAGGATTCTGACTTATGTGTCATCAAATACACATAACCATATCTACTGAAGTCATCAGTAAATGTAATGAAGTACCTATAACCACCTCTGGCAGCGACATTGAAAGGGCCACATATATCACTATGTATAAGTCCTAACAAGTCAGTCGCTCTCTCGCTGTGTCCACTAAAGGGAGTCTTGGTCATCTTGCCCAGTAGGTATGACTCGCATGTCTCATATGATTCAAAATCAAATGAGTCCAGCAAACCATCTTTATAAAGCTGGGATATGCGTTGTCATTTATATGACCTAAGCGACAGTGCCAGATATATGTTTGGTTCATGTCATTTGACTTGAACCTCTTGATACTTATGTTATAGATAGGGTTCTCAAGGTCTAGAATATAGAGTCCGTTCATCAGAGGTGCACTACAATAGAACATATCATTTAAATAAACTGAACAACATTTGTTCTTTATTATAAATGAAAAGCCTTTCTTGTCTAAACAAGAAACTGATATAATGTTCTTAGTCAAAGCAGGCACATAACAACAATCATCCAATTCTAGTACAAGCCCAGAGGGAAGAGATAGAGAATAAGTTCCTACAGCAACAACAGTAACCCGTGCTCCATTGCCTACTCGTAGGTCCACATCGCCCTTCGTCAATGCCCTGCTATTTCTCAGCGCCTGCACATTAGTACAAATGTGAGAAGCACATCCGGTATCTAATACCCATGATGAAGAAATAAATAGATTGACTTCTATAACATATATACCTGAAGTGGAAGTCTCACTTCTCTTCTTTTTAAGATCTTCCAGGTACATTTTGTAGTTCCTCTTCCAGTGCCCGGTCTGACCGCAGTGGAAGTAGGTAGCATCCTTGGCAACCCCTCCTTTGGGTTTCAGTGTCTTGCCTTTGCCCTTGGCTTGGGACTTTCCCTTACCTTTGGGATTGCCCTTGCCCTTATGCTTTTGTACCATCAAAATGGAATTGGGCTTAACCTTCTTAAGGTTGAGCTCAGCAGTTCTTAACATGCTAAGTAGCTCGGGTAGTGGCTTGTCAATTTCGTTCATGTTATAATTTAGAACGAATTGACTATAGATATCTCGCAAGGATTGCAAGATCAGGTCAGTTGCCAGCTCTTGGCCAAGTGGGAATCCCAACCTCTGTAGGTTTTCTATGTACCCAATCATTTTGAGTACATATGGGCCTACGGGAATCCCATCTTGCATCTTGCACTGAAACAGTGCCTTAGAGATCTCGAATCTCTCATGCCTCACTTGTCCTTGATATAGTTGACGAAGATGTTCAACCATATCATAAGCGCCCATCAACTCGTGTTGCTTCTGAAGCTCAGAGTTCATGGTCGCAAGCATAAGACATGACACATCTAATGCATCATCTTGATGCTTCTTGTAAGCATCTCGATCAGCTCGCGTGGCAGTGGCAGGAGATGCCTCGGGAATGGGTTACTCCAGGACGTATAGTTTTCTTTCCTGAGTGAGAACTATTCTCAGGTTTCTGTACCAGTCTAGGAAGTTAGCTCCATTGAGCTTGTCCTTATTGAGGATAGAACGTAGGGAGAAGGAGTTCGTGTTTGACGACATGGTAATCTACAACAAGAAAATGTAGAAAATAAATATCATATTCCAATTAATCATCTAATTAGGCCTTTAATTAAATGATGCTCTCACTGAATTATAGAACTTTTGTAGAATCAAGTCATAGACGTGGTCAAACCACACCTACTAGATTCTAACCAACTATAATTCGTGCGGGACAAGATTCACATCATACTACACCCTGAGTTAGCTTTGGCTAAATCACCCAAGACTTAGTATGATCGGTAGGTAACTAATTACCAATTACATCTCTATGCAACTTTTGTTTATAGGATCAAGATTCGCATATATATTAAAACTTGAGTAAGCTTTGGTTAAATCACCCAAGAATTAATATAAATGTGATTTTGACCTATCCACCAACCATTGGAAAATGCCTATAGTTAAACTCGATCCTATTGAGTTAACTAGTTACTCAATCTAATTGAGTTGTACTCACCCATGCGTTGATAGGCGGGACCAAGATTGCCCCTCTGCACCCTACCAAGATAATATGCGTTGCTTTACTTTGGCAGATTCAATAACAACATATGATCGAGGTAGTGATGGGTATCATAGCATGGTAGGCATTTCGAGTTAACACGATTGAGATCTAATCTAATCGACAATGTGTATCAAGTACACGATTTAGATCGAATCTAATCGTTAAGGCACTAATTAATTACTAATCTAGCATGCATCACATACACACACAAGCAATTAATTAAATTTTGTGACTAGTCATGGCCCTACTACGATCTTCTCAAGCCAATGAGAAGATCGGTTGGTCAACCTAGGGTCAATAGCTTCTCTAAGCTCCTCCCTTTGACCGCCATGTGTTGCTCGCACCCTCCTCGTAACTCCTCCTCGAGTGGACCTTCCACCGCCTCATTTTGTACATTACAAAAAGGTGAAACTCGAGTTACATTCGAGTCTAAAACTATTTTACAACAGGAATATAAATAGAAGGGCACGACGCGCAGGTTGCGAATCAAGTACAACACGCACAAATACACAAAATGGCGCGTAGGTCATATTATGAATTACAACACATATTTCCAATCAAATTGGGTTCTTTGGGCCATGCCCATCATAAAATAATACATAATTCTAAATTATGTGATTTCCATAAATTTCTATAATTTTTCTAATATTTTTATGATTTTATGAGTCACAACTTCCTGGCGGTCCCGATTAATGATTTTCAGGCGCAATCGCGGAACAAAGCCCCTTACGGGGTTAGGGGCAGCACTCCTACTTGCGATATAACCATCGCGAGTGTTCCTAAGCGATCCTACAACACCTTAAGTCGCTGTCCAAAACAAAAATAAATTTGTTTGGGTGAGACCTTGCCATTTCGGAAGGTTTTTCTCGGTCGTCGAAGCCTATAAGTGTCCAAACACTTGTTGCTCGCTTCTACGAGAAAAATACCCATAAAATATATAAAAATCACAAACTTACAGAAAGTTACAGATCTATAATTTTTCATAAAAATACAAACGAAACTCATACACGCTTCGCACATGGCTCTGATACCACTGTTGGGATTTTCGAGCCGCAAAAACCACTTTTTGTGTTGCGAAAACCTCGAAATCCCATGCCACCGGATCCGTGCGAAGTTATAAAACAAAATTTTCATGTGCATGTTTTCTAAACCTAGATCTACTCTAGATCTACATGGTAGAGAGATTATCTTTGATGCGAAGCCCTTCGCTTAGGTGGAGAAAAATCAAACAAAAGGTGTGCTAGCACCTTTGAAGGTTCGGCCAAGGTGGAGGAAAGGGAGAAGAAGATGAGAGGAGGAAGAAGAAGGAGGTTACAAAAACCAAAATGAAATTCACACAAGAGTTAAGTGGCAGGCAACTTCACAAAGCTTTTAAACCTCCATGGGATATCAAGAGTCAAGGCTCTTGATCTCCCTCATGAGGTGGCATACACATGTGCTAGCTTTGATGATATGACACATCATCATTAGTCCACTTAATGCCAACTCACAAATGAGGTGGCAATGGTCAAGTCAAACTTGACCTTTCATCTTCCTCTCAAGTCAAGTCAAACTTGACCACTTCTCTCCCATGGTTGATCAAATCTAACTATTGGTTCAAATCAATTTTAATTTAATGAATCTCTATTCATTGAATTAAATTGTCTCAATGAGTCTAAGTCCAAATTAGACTCATTTAACACATGAACCAAATTGAGTCCAACTCAATTAGTTTACTTTGGATTACTCTGAATCCAATTTGGTTCATCATATGAACCTAATCCTCTTGGTTCATCAAATGAACCAAATCTCCATCTAATTTCCCTTTGTGTGTGACCCTATAGGTTCTAGTAACATTGGCAATGCTCCTAAACCCTTTTAGAAGCATAATTAATGAGCGGTATCTAGCAACACATCATTACTAGCCAAGTTACAAGAATGTTGAGATCCAACATCACCTTGTGACTACTAGTTGTGACCCTTCACAATATATGACAAGTGTCCTTCTATCCTTGACATCTAGATTGATCAATATGAGGCATAGACCGTGTCATCCTCTAATCAATCTAAATCTTGAATCCCAAGTAGACTCACTCAATCAAATGAGCTCAACATCTCATATTGACTCATTTGGGCACGACCATGCACTTAGTGGTCTCACTCTATCAAGAATAATGATGTCACTCCCGTCATATAGGAGGGATAGATCCCATCTACATCACTCACATCCCTCCGCATAATTTGTTACATACCCAGTAATCGCCTTTATAGTCCACTCAGTTACGGGTGACGTTTGATGAAGCCAAAGTATGCAACTCCATATGTAGGGAACCATGGTGACTTCAGGTCCAAGGACTAATAGTCATACTAATAGCCACATGAAAAAGTATATGACACTCATATAACGATCCATGATACTTTCTCATGGCGGGTCATTCAGTATACATTCTCCAATGCATACCAATGTGTCAACTTGATATCTCTATATCCATGACTTGTGAGATCAAGTCATCGAGTTGACCTACATGCTAGTCTCGTCACATTAACATTGTCCCTGAATGTTAATACTTGACTAGGAATGATTAAGAGTAGTGCCCCCTATATCATCTCACTATCGATTCAACCAATCGATTGATATAGGTAAGAACCTTCTACTCAAGGACGCTATTATACTTAGTTATTTGACACCAACACAAGTAAGTATAATAACCACAAACAAATGCCTTTATATACATAAGAAATATGATACAATGAGTCCATACAACAATCATCAAATGATTGGCTCTAGGGCTTTAACTAACACACATTCTCCCAAATCCTTCATATCAAACTGCTTGGACAACCATACCCTTACGTCTAACAACACTTTGACATTATTGTCAATGAGCAAAATGTCATCTACGTATAGTACAAGAAATACCATCACATTTCCGTCACTCTTCTTGTATACACAAGACTCATCTAGACACTGAATAAATCCATAAGACTGGATCACTTCATTAAACTGGATGTTCCAAGATCTTGAGGCTTGCTTCAATCCATAGATAGACCGATTGAGTTTACATACAAGATGCTCTTTGCCCTTCGCTATGAATCCCTCTGGTTGCTTCATATGGATATTTTCTTCAAGACTTCCATTAAGGAAAGCTGTCCTGACATCCATTTACCAAATCTCATAATCCATATGAGCGGCAATAGAAAAAAGAATCCGGATAGACTTAAGCACGACTACCGGTGAAAAGGTTTCCTCATAATCGATTCCCTCTTTCTGAGTATACCCTTTTGCAACAAGCCTTGCTTTGAAGGTTTCCACCTTCCCGTCTGTCCCTCTTTTTCTTTTGTAGACCCATTTACATCTAATGGCTTTTACACCATTTGGTGGTTCTACAAGCTCCCAGACCTGATTAGAGTACATAGATTCTATTTCAGAGTTCATTGCACTTTGCCAAGATGCTGCATCTTTATCTTGGAGTGCTTCATCATATGTCCAGGGATTATGTTCATGTTCACTAGGGATCAAGTCTGAAGATTCTCCCAAAAACATGAATCTATCAGGTTGTTTAACAACCCTCCCATTACGAGGAGACACTACTTGTAATTGTGCATCATTTGTGACACATGTTGCAGTTTCTTGTGGTATCTCATCTTGTACCGTTGGTACTAAAGTAGACGTGTCTTCCCTTATTTCCTCAAGAATAATTTTACCCATGGGCTTGTGGTTCATTACATAGTCATATTCTAAAAATCGGGCATTGGTGCTAACAATGACCTTCTGATCTTTAGGACTATAAAATAAACCACCTTTCGTTCCTTTAGGATAACCCACAAACAAGCGAACTTCTGTACGTGATTCCAACTTATCAGCGTCTCCCTTCAGCACATGTGCTGGACTACTCCAAATCTGAATATATTTCAAACTAGGCTTACGCCCATTCCACAATTCTGTGGGAGTAGAGGTTACAGACTTAAAAGGTACCAAGTTCAGAATGTACACTGCCATTTCTAGAGCATATCCCTGAAATGAATTTGGTAATTCTGAATAACTCATCATTGATCCAACAATTTTCATAAGAGTCCTATTCCTTCATTCTGCCACACCATTCTGTTAGGGTGTACCAGGTGCATATAGTTGGGATTGAATCTCAACCTCTGATAAGTAACTCCTAAACTCTCCTAAGAGGTACTCGCCACCACAATCAGACCGTAGTGTCTTGATACCTTTACCATGACGTTTCTCCACATCATCCTTGTATTCTTTGAACTTATCAAAGCACTCAAACTTGAGGCGCATCAAATGCACCCGTATCTCGAATAATCATTTATAAAAGAGACAAAATATTCGAAACCACCTCTTTCCTGAATATAGGTCCACACAAATCAGAATGAACCAATTCCAACACATCTTTGGCTCTATACCCCTTGGCCTTAAAAGGTCTCTTGGTCATTTTTCTTTCCAAGCAATATTCGTGGGTTGGAAAATTTTCCACTACTAATGAGCCCAAAGGTCCATTGGCTATTAGCCTTTGAATCCTACTCAAGTTAATATGACCAAGACTTAGATGCCAAAGATATGTTTGGTTTCTTTCCGATGGTTGCTTTCTCTTATTAGAATTAAAAGATGTGTTATTATTTCTATTTATTGTATCGTGGGAGTTATTGGATTTAGAGTATACAAATTGCCAACCAATATACCAGAACAGATAACTACCCTATTTTTCTTGACAACTACTTTGTCATCAAAAGAAACAGAATATCCATCCATAAATATTTTAGAAACTGAAATCAAGTTCTTTCTAAAACATGGTACATAAAAACAATTTCTCAAAATCAATGTTTTATTTCTATCAAAAGATAAATAAACATCTCCCACTGTAATAGTCGCCACTTTTGTAGCATTGCCCATGTAGATCGTAATCTCCCCTTCATGTAGTCGTCGAGTTTCCTAGAACCCCTGCAATGAATTGCAGACATGATCAGTGGCTCCCATATCTACACACTAGGTACTGGTAGATAACAACACTAAACATGTTTCAACCACTAGAGAATAAGATATACCTTTATTGTTCTCCTTTCAGCGAGGACAATCCACTTTCCAATGTCCAGACTGCTTGCATGTGAAGCACTTGCCCTTCAGCTTCTTCACACCTGCATGCGACCCAGTCCCTAGAGATCGATTCACTTTCTTTGCTGAACCAACTTGCTTCTTTTTCTTCTTTTTGCCTTTCGGCTTAGAAGCAGAAACATTTTCAGCAATGTGAATTTGAGAACTTTGACAAAATATACCTTCTGTTGCTTGAAGTTCTGTCAGAAGTTTCGCCAACGAATAAACCCTTTGTTCATATTGTAGTTCAGGCGGAACTGCTCAAAACTTTTAGGCAGCGTTTGGATAATGATATTGACCTGGGGTTCTCCATCGATTTCTGCTCCAAGGACTTCCATCTCATTCAAAGAGCCATCATTTTGAGGATATGATCCCTTACGGGTGTCCCCTCAGTCATGGTGGTCATCATCAAGTTTCTCATAGCCTCCTGCCTAGCAGCCCAATTCTGGTGTCCGAAGAGTTCCTTAAGATTGCACATCATGTCATAAGCGGTAGACATGACCTGATGTTGATGTTGCAACACATTTGACATAGAAGCCAAAAATGTAACACCGCGCCATCTCATCTGCCCTGACCCATTTCTGATGATACTCAATCTCCTCTTCACTAGAATCGCTATTAGGCAGGCTTGGACAGATCTAAAAAAGTACGAACTTGTAACCTTCAGCAATTAAGACAATGTCCAAGTTCCATTTCCAATCAATGTAATTGGGACTAGTAAGTTTGTTTTCTTTCAATATAACAACAAGAGGATTGAAAGACATTTGAAATCCTAAAAATCACAAAATATTTGGTCAAAACTTTAGAATTTAAAATAATATTGATTCCTCAAACAATATCATTTAAATTCACCAACACCTCAAAACACCGTGAATTTTGTATACCACGATAGTGTGGACGTATAAAAATTCAAACATTTGTAAGAGGGGGTTTTACCCATTAATTTTATTATCTTGTCAACTTAACTTTATGACAAATAAAATTAATAGTTGATTTTTCTTTGGTGACACAAATAATAGCAATGACTCCGATGGGGATGATACTATTAAATGTGCCTAAGTGTATACCATTACTTGATACTTTTTCCATTAAATAGGATTGTGCCCCTTCAGATGGAGAAAATCACACAAGCCTAAATAATTTCCTATAATCATCCATAGAGGGAGTTTGATCTAGTGATCCGCAAACAAACTCATCCGATGTGGAGGAAGACACTCAAAGTCAACGTGCAAATTTGAATGCATCACTTACAAACCAGTAATGGAGATCGTGGAATTTAAATAATTCCTCTCCCAGTTAGTTATTTAAAATGAGAAATTTTAACATGCACACACACACATCATATATAAATAGCATAAAAGACAATAAATATGAAAAATAATTTTCTAACTATTATGGCCTCATCCATAACTGTCCTTTGTGTGCCACTAACCCTAGCCACCGCCAACAGGTCATGTCGTCGCGTCTATCTTGTTTCCTTTTTTGCTGCGCCTCTAGTCCTCAAATAGCATCATGCCTCGCAAGGATACGATCTGCGACAAAAATAAAATTTTACATATATTAATCCTATACTCCACAAGGGAATGTACATGTAATCTAGATCGAACAGAATATAAAATCCTAAAACTAATACAGCTCCTGCTATATTTAATAATTACAATCATGCACACACATAAAATGCCCTCGACATGCCTGAGGGTCCAAATCACACACAAACACAATAGGGTTATAATAGTTAGAACAAGGATGCCTGCAATCACAGAGTTAATCTATTTGCACATCCTACTATTATCCTACCTAAATTTATGTATGAAAAGTGCATAATTTAACAGAAAACCAAACACACAGAGGCAGAAAACTAGCTCTGATACTAATTGTTGGCGCTACTCGGAATTCCGTTCTGTTTCCCCTATACAAAAATTTATACAAGCACAGAACTTTTTCTAGCAACCCATGTGCTTTTCAGAAGTTAAACTTGGATTGCAAACGAAATTTAACATTATTAATCCAAGTTCAACCCATGTGTTCATTATAAGTTAAATCATATTACAGAAGTTGATTAAATATCTATTTCTATGATTGGCTTCCAGGTCGTTGGCGAGGCACTCGACCTTCTTGGGTATGGGATCATCCACCACTTCCTAGTCAAAGCCTTTCAAATAAATTGAATATTTAAACTCCTTACAGTAAACCCTAGGTTAAACTACAGAGACCTCAATCAAAGTATAAGATTGCTAGCCTCTTGTGTTGGGACTTCAGGATCTATACAAAGGAAAAATAAACTAGTATACAGTGGAAATAATTAACTAGTTATACCTTTCTTTGTAGCTTAAAGACCTCTTGATTTTCTGCTGTATTCCTCTCCTCCTCTTGGATGTCGTGTGGGCAACGATCTACCAAGATGCACAAAACCACCTAAGTCCTTCTTTCTTCCAAGACTTTCGGCCACCAAGGGATCAAAGCTAGGAACACCACCTCTTGTTCTTCTTTCTTCCTTGCAACCCGCTGGCCACAAGATGGTTGAAGCCTCTTGATGCCGCCGGCCATAGGTGAGAAAGCAAAGGGAGAATAAGAATATGAGGGGGCCGACCACAAGGAGAATAGAAGAGGAATAGAAATAGTGTAGATGATTATTATTTCTAAGGCACCATCTATCCTCTTTTATAATCCTTGGTAATGGCTAAAAAGGAAAGATTTTAACAACAATTAAAATCTCTCTTTTAATTTCCTATTGTGGATGGCTACAAAAGGAAAGTTTTAAAATTAAAAATCTCCTTTTTAAACATTGTAGATGGCTACAAAAAGAAAAGATTTTTAAAATTCAAACCTTTCTTTTAAATCATGGTTACAAAAAAGGAAAGTTTTAACAAAAATAAAATCTCTCTTTTAAACTATTATAGATGACTACAAAAGGAAATATTTTTTAAATTTAAAACTCACTTTTAAAACCATGTGAATGACATCAAAAAAGGAAAATTTTTAAAATTTAAAATCTGTCTTTTAAAACATTGTAGATGGCTACATAAAGAAAGATTTAAAAAATTCAAAATCCACTTTTAAACCCATCTTGGTCGTCACCTTGCTTAGGCACTAAGCAAGGATGTGGCCGACCATAAGGATGACTTGGGTGGATGCGAGGCTTTATACATAGAAGCTACAATAGGGACCTAGAGGAGGAATTGGTTTTGACCTCCTGATGAGCTTGAGCTTCCTGTGTTCGACCCGAACACTCAACTAAAGTTCATCAATAATATAACTCATACCACTAAAGAGTTATTATTGAACTACCACACCAATTTCATATTACATTATGGGCTCCTTCTTATCATGAGTGCGTTAATCTACCTGTGTTTATAAAATCGAATGCCCATTAATTAAATGAGTTACTGACAACTCACTTAATTAACATCTAGCTCCAAGAGTAGTACCACTCAACTTCATTGTCATGTCGGAACTAAGTCCACCTGCAGGGTTTACATGACAATCCTTATGAGCTCCTCAAGGGGACATCATGATCCCAATAAATAGGGCACAGTTTCCTTCTATAATCAACAACACACCATATAAATAATATTATTTTCCAACTTATCGAGCCTATTGATTTAACGAATAAATCTCACCCTTTGATAAATTAAAGAAATAAATACTAAGTACATGTGCTTGTTATTATACTAGGATTAAGAGTATGCACATGCATAATAACAGAGGTTCTATTCTTTTATGCAGTCAGTATAAAAGGAACAACCTCAAATGTTCCTACTCTATACACACATACTGTACTAGTGTAATTTTATAGTTAAGATAAATTAGTACCAAATTACACTACAACCATTCCAATGGTTTGTCCAAATCCATCTTGGTTGTGAGCTTCTATTTATAATTTATAAGGAACTGATAACATGATCTTCTGTGTGACACCACACACCATGTTATCTACAATATAAATTAAATAGACAACTGCATTTAACTAAATGCAGACATTTGACTAATGTGATTCTTATTTCAAATAAATGTTTATACAAAAAGCTAGGCTTTTAATATATATTCTAACAAATAAAGCTTAATAAAACCTTAATCAAACTTAAATCAAACTTAAATAAAACTTAATCAAAATCAATCAAACTTAATCAAACCTAATCAAACTTAAATAAAACTTAATCAAACCTTAATCAACCTAAATCAAACTTAGTCAAACCTAAATCAAATTTAATTAAAGTTAATCTAAATTAATCAAACTTAAATTGGTCAAATTCAAATTAATTTATTAAAATCAACTTTAACTTAATCTAATTCAAACTAACATTAAATTAAATTTTCAAAACTTAAATTAATTTCAAAATCTTAATAAAATTTTCAAATCTTAAATTAATCATAATTAATTTTAAAAGTTAAATTAATTTTCAAATCTTAATTAAATTTGAAATCATAATTAACTTTCAAACTTAAATTAATATCAAAATCTTAATTAATTTTCAAATCTTAAATAATTTTAAATCTTAAATTAATTTTAAAACGTATTAATTTTAAAACTTAAATTAATTTTAAAATCTTAATAATTTTTTTAAAACTTTAATTAAATTTAAAGCATTAATTAACTTTTTAAAACTTTAATTAATTTCAAAATCCTAGTTATTTTTCAAAAATTTAGAATTAACTTTTTTTTTTAAACTCAAACATAATTATTTTTTAAAAATTCAAACATAATTATTTTTTGATAAATTCAAATTTAAAATTGACTTAAAAGTTAAAGATTAAGTTAACTCTATCTCATAGAAAGTCATAAGCTTAACATGTTTGATAGCATAAACTGGGTGAGATGAAAAATTAAGAAGTTCAATGTACCCTAAAATTGTAGGTACTTCTACTTTAAAAATTTGTTTTCAAAATTTTAGGGTTTTAAAATTAATATATGTTTTTAACTTTAAAACCTATCTTTCTAAAACCAATATTTTTAAATTGAGCTATGGACTTAGATTGGGTTTTTACCTTAGATAGCATAATCCTATAGTTTTAGGCTACCAGTATCTCATAAGCACACTAGGACTACCTTGCTTGTGATTACAAATACATGGAAATACGTGAGATGCTTTGGACCTTGCTTTGACTTCATAATGCTTATGTCTGTGCATTAACATACGTTTAGGTGAAAAATACTAATTTAAATTAATCAAGTTAAGTCATCCTTCTTAGTTAAACTAGATGTATTACTAACTTAACTTGACTAACCAAGTAAATACTATTATCTTGTGATAACTAACTAGTAACTAAAGATTAGCCATTTCTTTTAAGGAAAGTAGCTAATTATTTTTAATATATTTTTATAATTTTTGCAAGCTTGGACTTTAGATTATAGAGTGGATGCTATTTGACCTAATTTTGAAGTTAATTGTCTCCTCAAACTTAAAGTACTTACTTAAGCAATTACTCATTCAATTTTTAAAGTAATTATTTAAAAAGGTATTTTTTTTCTTTCTTTATTCTAAGGAATTAATCAAGGGGGAGGAATTTCAAATCATTCAAATTGTTTTTAAAAAATACTCTTAAGTTATTTAGAGTTTTACAAAGAACAGTACTTATTTTTTTTTATATATATATCAAAGAGAGAGAAAAAGGAAGTTAAAAGATAAATAAAATAAAAAGGAGGTTAAAAGTTAAGTTTTTTTCAAAGCTAAGTATTTTTCAAAGTGATTCTTTTCAAAGCTAAGTATTTCGCTAAGTATTTTTCAAAGAGATTCTTTTCAAAGCTAAATATTTAGCTATGCATTTTTTAAAGAAATTCTCTTAAAAGCTAAGTATTTAGATAATTATTTTTTCAAAGAAATTCTCTTCAAAGCTAAAAATTTAGCTAAGTATTTTTTAAAGAGATTCTTTTCAAAGCTAAGTATTTAGCTAAGTATTTTTCAATAAATTCTATTCAAAGCTAAGTATTTAGCTAATTATTTAAAAAAAAAAAGAATAAAAGTTAAGTTATTTTTCAAAAAAAATGAAGTGATATTTTTCAGGGGGAATTTAAAGTGAAAGTTTTTTTTTGAAATCTTATAACTTAGAAATATTCCTAAGTTCTATTTCTATACTTAAAATTTCTTACTTTGAAAAAGCAGTTTTCCATACTTTGAAAAAATCTTATGAAATTTGTTGTTTTGTACTTAACTTGTTAGAATATTATCTTTATGCTTTACTTAAATTTGAACCATGTTGCTATAATCAAAAGGTGAAAATTATTGGTATAAGGAGCATTAGATGATCAAACTTGAGTTTTGATATTAGCAAAGGATTCAAAGTTAAGTCTTATTATTGTACTGATAAGGTTGACTGAGTGTACAGGAAAGTCATAAGTAGTCTTAGGCAAGGAGAAAGTCCTAGTGGACACTAGACAAAGGGAAAGCCCTAGTTGTGGCTAGGCAAGAATGTTTTGGTCCGTGGGACTAGGTGAAGTCTTGGCAGGTCGAAGACATCAGGCAAAAATCCTAGGGTGGAGGTCACTAGGTGAAATTCTTGGGGGTCATAGACACGAGGAAGAAGAGTGGATGGGTTGGGGTATCGAAGTCTAGTGGAAAGTCCTGAAGTTTCGGATGTTGATCAAAAGTCCAAATGGCCTAGAGGATTGGTTTGACAAAAGGTAAACTCTTTTGAGAGGAGTATGTGAGGGAATAGTAAGTGTCAGTTCGACTTAGGATTTTGTAGAAATCCAAAATTAGAATCAGACAGTCTAGAGACTATCAATTATTTCATTTCTATATTATTTATCCTAACTCTGTGATGCAGAATCATAAAGCTAGAAGCTAGCTAGAAAAAGGCTATCCAGGTGTCAGGGAGGGTTCCAAGCGCTCGAACGTCCGGGAGCCCGGAGGTGGTCAAGGCGCTCGGGATGCGACCTAGCAAGCGACCTCAAGGGTTAAAGTGGTGCATGCTGATTCACCGACCAATATCACAGTCTAGGTGCCTGGACAGGTTCGAGTACCCAGAGATGGATAAAATTCGCCAGGTAGAGTTTTGACGAGAGCACACCATGTCAGCACTGTGGGGGCGCTCGGGGACTCGTCTAGGAGCCTAGACTGGGCTATAAAAAGAGGGCTCAACCAACTCCTCAATAACATCAATTCCAATGATTCATTCTCTTGCGCGCTACTCCAAAGATGACTTGAAAATGCCGTAACACTGCTCCAAAGCCTGAATCTCCAAATTCGTAGATGTCAGTAAATTTTTTATATTTTCATTTACATTGTAATCGAGATCTCTCTAGTAATACTTCAAATTATTAGTTGATTATCCAACGAAAGTGATCGATGATCGCGGGTCTTAGAGTTGGAGTCATCATAATTTCCAAAGCAAGTAAAAGAAAAGTTTTAGCGTTTGTTTTATTTTACTATTTTCTTTATTTTGATGCATTTACTCCAAGTTTTAAGAAAAAGTGAAAAAAGCCATGAGCACTATTCACCCCCTCTAGTGCGTTCGATCCAACAACCTCTTCCCCTCTTCCTTTGAGAACTCACTGCCACCACTCCCCTCACAGGCTCACTCGCGATGCTAGTGCATCCATGTCGCCACCACTGCTAATCACTGATCAACACATTCACCTTTTCATCTCCCTCCATAAGCCTGCGGCACCGTCTCCTTGCATTCTCTCCGCTGTCGCTGCCCGTCGAGATGCCAATGATGTTGGGTTATGTTATCGCATCCTAGCTCATTTGTAGTGTAACATCGTGCCAATTCCACCATAGGATTTTGGTAATTCTTGCGATTCCATTTTGATTCCAGTACAAAACCAATCTTCGATCTATCCAGATTGATTTCTACTTTTGAGTCGTAGGATCCTATGATCCTAGGATCAAACTCACAATTTTACAAACCATGATCTCAATGTTATTTATAATTTAAATTTATTATTTATTTTAAAATTTTAATTCTAAAAATAAATTTAAATTATCAATATAAAAAAATATATCATATTTTTTTTAAAAAAAAATTAAGGTTTAAATATTATTCTCTTTTAAAAAATTTAAGCAATTTTAACTTTTCTATGTTATAAAAAATTTAAAATTATCTTTTATATTTTAAACTATTCAAGTTTATTTTAAAGTGAAGACATGACATGATCAATAATATAATTAAAATAATTGATGCATAAAAATACTAGTAGTCTACTTTAGATTAAATAGAAAAGGAACCACTATTTTTTGTTCTTATCAAAGATGAGGAAGAATGAGCGAGTAAGAAACATTACATGTAAGGTTGGTGATGTGGTGGATATGGGGAGCTACACGTGGCACAGCGAGGTCAAAAGTTAAGCGGTTCGATCAAAAATCAAGCTGAGGTGTAAGTCAAAGAGATTAGTTTGGGTCAAGATAGATCCGATTCAAGATTAGATTCATTCATCTTAGTCACTCCCAACTCCTCAAGCTCTGTCGCACACGACTCTTCCAGCACGAGCTCACTCAACCTCTCTAGCTTGGTCTCCTCAATCTCTCTAATTCAACCACTGTTTGACTCCTTCAATGTGGGCTCACCTGACCTCTTCAACTTGGTCTTCCCTATCACTCCAACTCAGCCACCTTGCTCGAGATCTGCTACACATGACTCCTCCAGTGTGGGCTCACCATACCTCTCAGCCTGACTTGTAGCAAATATCTTTAGATGTAAGTGGGAAACATGGAGGCCAAGATAAGTGGAGAATGCGGAGCAACTAAGGGTGTGGATAAGGGAATGAGGGTTTACGTGGTAGCCCCATGATTCAAATGTGGGTTCATGTCCTCCCCTAGGAGAAGATATATAAGTTAGTTGTGGCAAACGTAGGTACACACACATATGTATCAAAACTCTACTAGTTTTAAGGGCTCTCTTCTAACCATCCCTCTTCTAACTTGAACGTTAGAGTGGTTGTGCCGAGCTTATCCTCGGTCATCATTTTAACCTCATGCGAAGTGCTATAGGAATTTCAAGAGCTTTCTTCATATCGGCTCATTAGGGATCCTTCTCATCATAGTTGCTCTCTGGTGACTCATTCAATAGCGATCTCAGATAGGAATAGGAAGAAAAGTGTTGGGTTTTTCGGGCTGCGAAAACCGTTTTTTCGCGTTGCGGAAACCCCAAAACTCCCTAGCCAACGGATCCGTGCGAAGAAAATTTTGAAAAACATACGAGTACGAGTTTCTACCTAGATCTACTCCTAGATCTACATGAAGAGATTTATTACCCTTGATGCGCGCCCTTCGCGTATCCCGCTCGTCCAAACGGTGCCAAATCTCGAAGTTGTCAACGTAGACAACTCTCTATACATATCCACACGAACACGTAGATGGAAAAATCACACAAAAAGGTGTGCTAGCACCTTTTGATGATTCGGCCAAGTTGAGGAGGAGAGGGAGAGGAAGAGCTAGAGGAAGGAGATGAAGTGAATGTGCCTTAAATGAAAAATTCATTCCATCCCCTCACAATAGTGGCCGACCACTTTCAAAAAGTGTAACCCCCATTTCCACATTAAGTGCAATTAATGTGGAGCCATTAAAGTGAAGAATTGTAACCTCCATGAGGTGACATCTCACTTAAATAACCATGATGATGTGGAGCATCATCATTGGTCCACATCTTGCCAACTCACTAATGATGTGGAAAAAAAGTCAAGTCAAACTTGACTTTTCCTCTTCCTCTCAAGTCAAGTCAAACATGACTTAATCTCTCTCATGGTTGATCTAATCCAACCATTTAATTCAAACCAATTTAATATAATGAATCTAATTCATTTAATTAAATTGATTCAATGAGTCATAATCTAAATTAGACTCATTCAACACATGAATCAACTTGAGTCCAACTCAATTAGCCCAATTAGGATTACTCTTAATCCAATTTGATTCATCAAATGAATCTAATCCTCTTGGTTCATCATATGAACCTAATCTCCATCTAATTGTCCTTAGTGTGTGACCCTATAGGTTCTTGTAACGTTGACAATACCCTAAACCCATTTAGGAGCATAAGTAATGTGCGGTATCTAGCAACACATCATTACTACCCAAGTTACAAGAATGTTGAGATCCAACATCACATTGTGACTACTAATTGTGACTCCTCACAAAATATGACAAGTGTCCTTCTATATTAGACATCTAGATTGATCAATGTGAGGCATAGACCATGTCATCTCTGATCAATCTAAATCCTGAACTCCAAGTAGAATTACTAAATCAAATGAGCTCAATATCTCATATTGACTCATTTGGGCATGGCCATGCATTTCGTGGTCTCACTCTATCAAGAATACCGATGTCTCTCCCGTCATATAGGAGGGATAGATCCCATCTACATCACTCACATCCCTCCGCATAATTTGTTACATACCCAGTAATCGCCTTTATAGTCCACCCAGTTACGGGTGATGTTTAACGAAACCAAAGTACATAACTCCTTATGTAGGGAACCATGGTGACTTCAGGTCTAAAGACTAGTAGTCATACTAATAGGCACATGAGAAAGTATATGACACTCATATAACGATCCATGATACTTTCTCATGGCGGGTCATTCAGTATACATTCTCTAATGTATACCCATGTGTCAACTTGATATCTCTATATCCATGACTTGTGAGATCAAGCAATCGAGTTGACCTACATGCTAGTCTTATTGCATTAACATTGTCCCTGAATGTTAATACTCGACTAGGAATGATTAAGAGTAGTGTTCCCTATATCATCTCACTATCGATTCAACCAATCGATTGATATAGGTAAGAACCTTCTACTCAAGGACGTTATTATACTTAGTTTATTTGGCACCAATATAAGTAAGTATAATAACCAAAAACCAAATGTCTTTATTTATATAGAATATGATACAACAAGTCTAAAATACAATCATCAAATGATTGGCTCTAGGGCTCTAGCTAAAAATCTCCCACTAGCACTAGTGCCAATCAATGTAGGCTCTAAGCCCCAATGACCTAGTGTGACCATCATGCTTCCTCTGTGACAAAGCCTTGGTCAAGGGATCTGCGATGTTAGCCTCTGTGGGTACTCTGTAAATCTTCACATCTCCTCTCTCGATAATCTCTCGAATGAGATGGAAGCGCCATAATATGTGTTTGGTCTGCTGGTGTGAGCGAGGTTCCTTCGCCTGTGCTATAGCTCCATTGTTGTCACAATAGAGCTCAATAGGGTCAGCGATACAGGGAACCACCCCAAGTTCAGTGATGAACTTGCGGATCCAAACTGCCTCCTTTGCTGCCTCTGATGCAGCAATGTACTCGGCCTCTGTTGTAGAATCAGCTACTGTGTCCTGCTTCGAACTCTTCCAGCTCACAGCACCACCATTTATGCAAAACACGAACCCTGACTGCGATCGATAATCATCCTGGTCGGTCTGGAAGCCGGCATCACTGCAACCCTTTACAGCTAGCTCATCATCGCCTCCATATATCAATAAATATTCTTTAGTCCTTCTCAAGTACTTAAGAATATTCTTGACCGCTATCCAGTGACTTTCACCTGGATCTGACTGGTATCTGCTCATCATGCTCAAAGCATACGAGACATCAGGTCGAGTACATAGCATGACGTACATGATAGATCCTATGGCTGAGGCATAAGGGATCTGATCCATGCGGTCTCTCTCTTCTCTAGAAGAGGGACATTGAGTCTTCGAAAGACTCACACCATGTGACATCGGCAGAAATCCCTTCTTGGAGTTTTGCATGGCAAACCGAAGGAGTACCTTGTCAATATATGTACTCTGACTTAGGCCAAGCAATCTCTTAGATCTATCTCTATAGATTTGTATCCCTAGAATGCGGGATGCCTCACCTAAGTCCTTCATTGAGAAACAACTCCCTAGCCAGGTCTTGACAAACTGAAGCATAGGGATGTCCTTCCCAATGAGTAGTATGTCATCCACATACAATATGAGGAAGACAACTATATCCCCTACAACCTTCTTGTAGACACAAGGCTCATCTTCGTTCTTGATGAAACCAAACTGTTTGATTGCATCATCGAATCGAAGATTCCAGCTCCGAGAAGCTTGCTTAGTCCATAAATGGACCTATGCAGCTTGCATACTCTGCTAGTATATTGTGGACCAACAAAACCCTCAGGTTGTGTCATGTACACATCCTCGAGTAGGTTTCCATTCAGAAACGTGGTTTTGACATCCATCTGCCATATCTCATAGTCATGGTAAGCTGCAATAGCAAGCATGATCCGAATGGACTTAAACATCACTACTGGAGAAAAAATTTCATCATAGTCAATACCATGAATTTGTTTGAAACCTTTAGCTACCAGACGACCCTTATATATAAGTCCATCCATGTCAGTCTTTCTCTTAAAGCCCCACTTACAACCAATGGATTTTACCCCTTCAGGTGGATCAACCAAAGTCTATACTTGGTTGGTGTACATGGATTCCATCTCGGATCTCATGGCCTCTAGCCATTTCTCGGAATCTGGTCTCATCACAGCTTCCTGATAGGTGGTAGGCTCATCCTCTATGAGCACAACGTCATCATGGTCAGACTAGAGAAATGAGTATCTCTCAGGCTGACGACGTACCCTATCAGACCTGCGAAGAGGTATGTCTACTTGAACTGGTTGTTGTTCCTCAACTCTTTGTGGAACAACATCATCCACAACACTTTGTGGTTCCAGTTCAACTTCCATCGAGGCTTCAGTGCTATTGTTCGTATCTTGAACTTCTTCAAGATCGAACGTGCTCCCACTAGTCTTTCTAGAAACAAAGTCCCTTTCTTGAAAGACCCCAGTCTTTGCCACAACTGACTGGGAATGTAGAAGTAATATCCCTTAGTTTCCTTGGGATATCCAATAAAATAGCACTTGTCGGATTTGGGTCCTAACTTGTCTGAGACTTGACGTCGAACGTAAGCCTCACAACCCCAAATCCTCATGAAAGACACCTGGGCATCTCTCCCAGTCCATATCCTATATGGTGTCTTTATCACGACCTTGGATGGAACTCGGTTGAGTATAAAAGCTGCTGTGTCTAGAGCATAGCCCCAAAGATATGTAGGAAGATCAGTGTGACTCATCATAGATCGCACCACATCTAATAGGGTATGATTCCTCCTTTCGGATACACCATTCCACTATGGTGTTCCAGGAGGGCTGAGTTGGGATAGGATCCCACACTCTGCTAGATAGTCACGAAACTCATGGCTAAGGTATTCTCCACCTCGATCTGATCAAAGTATCTTAATACTCTTGCCAAGCTGGTTCTGTGCTTCATTCTTGAATTCTTTGAACTTTTCAAAGGATTCAGACTTATGTGTCATTAAGTACACATAACCATATCTACTGAAGTCATCAGTAAATGTGATGAAGTACCTATAACCTCCTCTTGCAGCGACATTGAAAGGGCCACATACATCACTATGTATAAGTCCTAAACAATCAGTCACTCTCTCGCTGTGCCCATTAAAGGGAGTCTTGGTCATCTTGCCTCGTAGGCATGACTCGCATATCTCATTTGATTCAAAATCAAATGAGTCCAGCAAACCATCCTTATGGAGCTGGGATAAGCGCTTGTCATTTATATGACCTAAGCGACAGTGCCAGAGGTAGGTTTGGTTCATGTCATTTGACTTGAACCTCTTGGTATTTATGTTATAGATAGGGCTCTCAAGGTCTAGAATATAGAGTCCGTTCATCAGAGGTGTACTACAATAGAACATATCGTTTAAATAGATGGAACAACATTTGTTCTTTATTGTAAACGAAAATCCTTTCTTGTCCAAACAAGAAACTGAAATTATGTTCTTAGTCAAGGCAGGCACATAACAATAATTATCTAATTCTAGTACAAGCCCAGAGGGTAGAGATAGATAGTAAGTTCCTACAGCAATAGCAGCAACCCGTGCTTCATTGCCTACTCGTAGGTCTACCTCACCCTTCGTCAATGCCCTGCTATTTCTTAGCGCTTGTACATTAGTACAAATGTGCGAAGCACATCCGGTATCTAATATCCACGATGAATAAATAGAGAGGTTGACTTCTATAACATGTATACCTGAAGTAGAAATCTTATTTCTCTTCTTCTTAAGATCTTCCAGGTATTCTTCGGAGTTCCTCTTCCAGTGCCTTGCTTGTCCTTGATATAGGTGACAAAGATGTTCAACCATATCGTAAGCGTCCATCAACTCATGTTGCTTCTGAAGCTCAGAGTTCATGGTCGTGAGCATAAGACAGGACACATCTAATGCATCATCTTGATGCTTCTTGTAAGCATCTCAGTTTGCTCGCGTGACAGTGGCAGGAGGAGCCTCCGGAATGGGCTGCTCCAGAACGTACAGTTTACGTTCTTGGGTGAGAACTATTCTCAAGTTCCTGTACCAGTCCAAGAAATTTGCTCCGTTGAGCTTGTCCTTCTTAAGGACAGAACGCAGAGAGAAGTTGTTCGTGTTTGACGTCATGGAAATTCTACAACAGAAATAAAAACAAAAATAAATATCATATTCTTTTTAAATCATTTAATTAGGCCTTCAACTAAATGATGCTCCCACTGAATTTTATAATTCATGTGGGACAAGATCCACATCATACTAACCCTTGAGTTAGCTTTGGCTAATACACCCAAGATTTAGTATGATCGGTAGGTAACGATTACCAATTACATCTCTATGAAACTCTTGTTTATTGGATTATTATCCGCAGTTATATTAAGACTTGAGTTAGCTTTGGATAATACACCTAAGAATTAATATAAATGTGATTTATGTCATATCTTTCCAACCGTTGGAAGAATGCCTATAGTTGTACTCGATCCAACCGAGTTAACTAGTTACTCAATCTAATTGAGTTGTACTCACCCATGCGTTGATAGGTGGGACCAAGATTGTCCCTCCGTACCCTACCAAGATAATATGTGTTGCTCTGCTTTGGCAGATTCAACAACACATGTGATCGAGGTAGTGATAGGTATCACGGCACGGTAAGCATTAGCATTGACGTGATTTAGATCTAATCTAAACGTCGATGTTGTATCATATACTCGATATAGATCTAATCTAATTGATAGGGTGCATCTTGTACACGATGTATATCTAATCTAATCGTAAGGGTGCATCTTGTGCACGATTTAGATCTAATCTTAATCGTTAGGCACTAATTAATTACTTAATTAAACATGCATCACATACACAAGTAATTAACTAAATTTTGTGATTATGTCATGGCCCTACTACGATCTTCTCAATCCAATGAGAAGATTGGATGGTCAACCTAAGGTCAACAGCTTCTCAAGCTCCTTCCTTTGACCACCTCGTGTTGCTCGCGCCCTCCTCGTAACTCCGTCTCGAGTGGACCTTCCATCGCTTCAAAATTTACATTACAATTTTGAAACTCGAGTTATATTCGAGTCTAAATCTAATTTACAACCAGAATATAAATAGGGAGGCACGACGCGCAGGTCGCGTATCAAATACAGCACACACAAACACATGACGACACGCAGGCATATTATAAATTACAACACAAATCCAATCATATTGGGTCTTTGTGGCCCATGACTATCACAAAAATAATATATAATTCAAAATTATATATTTTCATAATTTTCTGTAATTTTTCATAATTTTTACAATTTTTATGAGTAAAATTTTTCAGCGGTCCCGTTTAGCGGTTTTCGGGCGCAATCACGGAACGAATCCCCTTACGGGGTCAGGGGCAGCGCCCCTACCCGCGATCTAACCATCGCGAGGGTTCCTTTGTGATCCAAGAGCGCCTTAGCCTGCTGTCCCAAAAAGTTTTGGGGTGAAACTTTGCCGTTTCGGAAAATTCTTCTCGGTAGTCGAAGCCTACAAGTGACGAAACACTTGTGCTTCGCTTCTACGAGAAAAAGACTCATAAAAACCATTAAAAACTTAAAATTACAGAAATTCACAGAATGTTTATTTTTCATAAAAACCAAAATAAACTCATATTCGTCTTCGCACGTGGCTCTGATACCACTGTCGAGTTTTTCGGGTCGCGAAAACCGCTTTTTCACGTCGCGGAAACCCCGAAACTCCCTAGCCAACGGATCCCTGCGAAGAAAATTTTGAAAAACATATGAGTACGAGTTTCTACCTAGATCTACTCCTAGATCTACATGAAGAGATTTATTACCCTTGATGCGCGCCCTTCGCGTATCCCGCTCATCCAAACGGTGTCGGATCTCGAAGTTGTCAACGTAGACAACTCTCTATACGTATCCACACAAACACGTAGATGGAAAAATCACACAAAAAGGTGTGCTAGCACCTTTTGATGATTTGGCCAAGTTGAGGAGGAGAGGGAGAGGGAGAGCTAGAGGAAGGAGATGAAGTGAATGTGCCTTGAATGAAAAATTCATTCCATCCCCTCACAATAGTGGCCAGCCACTTTCAAAAAGTGTAACCCCCATTTCCACATTAAGTGCAATTAATGTGGAGATATTAAAGTGAAGAATTGTAACCTCCATGAGGTGACATCTCACTTAAATAACCATGATGATGTGGAGCATCATCTTTGGTCCACATCTTGCCAACTCACTAATGATGTGGGTAAAAAGTCAAGTCAAACTTGACTTTTCCTCTTCCTCTAAAGTAAAGTCAAACTAGACTTAATCTCTCTCATGGTTGATCTAATCCAACCATTTAATTCAAGCCAATTTAATATAATGAATCTAATTCTTTTAATTAAATTGATTCAATGAGTCATAATCTAAATTAGACTCATTGAACACATGAATCAACTTGAGTCCAACTCAATTAGCCCAATTAGGATTACTCTTAATCTAATTTGATTCATCAAATGAATCTAATCCTCTTGGTTCATCATATGAACCTAATCTCCATCTAATTTTCCTTAGTGTGTGCCCCTATAGGTTCTTGTAACGTTGGCAATACCCTAAACCCATTTAGGTGTTAGGATGTATACTAAAAGTCTAGCTTTTGGTATAAACATTTATCTAGAAATAAGAATCACATTGGTCAAATGTCTACATTTATGATAAATGTAGTTGTTCAATTAATTTATATTGTAGATAACATGGTGTGTGGTGTCACACACAGAGGATCATGTTAGCAGTACCTTATAAATTATAAACAGTAGCTCACGAGTAAGATGGAAAGGAACAAACCATTGGAAGGTCGTAGTGTAATTAGGTATTAGATTATCTTAACTATATAATTACACTAGTACACTTAGAGTGTATTGAGTAGGACCATTAGAGGTCGTTTCTTTTATACTGACTTTATAAAGGAACAAAAACCTCAGTTATTATGGAAGTGTGTGCTCTTAATCCTAATATAATAACAAGCACATATATTTGATATTTATTTCTTTAATTTATCAATGGGTGAGATTTAGTTCGATAAATCAATAAGCCCGATAAGTTGGGAAATGATATCACTTATAGTGTGTGTTGTTGATTATAAAAGAAAACTGTGTCCTAGTAATCTAGGTTGAGAATGTCCCCAAGAGGAGCTCATAAGGATTATCATGTTAAACCCTGCAGGTGGACTTAGTCCGACATGACGATAAGGTTGAGTGGTACTACTCTTGGACTAAGATATTAATTAAATGAGTTGTCAGTAACTCACTTAATTAGTGGACATTCGACATCTTAAACACAGGGAGACTAACACACTCATAATAAGAAGGAGCCCAAAATGTAATTTGGGATTGGTGCGGTAGTTCAATAATAGTTCTCTAGTGGAATGAATTATTATTGATAAAATTAAGTTATGTGTTCGGAGTGAACACGGGATGCTTAATTTTATCGGGAGACCAAAACCAATTCCTCCTTTTGGTCCCTATCGTAGCCTCTTAATTATAGATTACTATACCCACCTATACCCACCTTCTTACCCATCCTATAGGGGCCGGCCAAGCTAGCTTGGAGACCAAGCTAGGGTCGGCCATGGCTTGGTTCATGGGTGAATTCATGTGGTCGACCCTAGCTTGAACTCAAGCTTTGGTGGCCGTCCCTATTAAAATAAAAAGGAATTTTAATTTTAAAAATTTTTCTTATGTGGATAAAATGATTTAAAAGAGAGTTTAAAAATTTAAATATTTCCTTTTAAAAGATTCTACAAAAGATTAAGAGAAGAGCTAAATCTCTTTCCTTATTTGTAGATTAAAAAGTTGATTTTAATTTTGGTAAAAACTTTCCTTTTAATCATGTTCATGATTTAAAAGAAAGTTTAAAAATTAAAAATTCTCTTTTATTAGTTTCTACAAAAGATTAAGAAAAGATTTAATATCTTTCCTTATTTGTAGATTGAAAGGAGATTTTAATTTTTAGAGATAACTTTCATTTTTGGAAATTATCTACATGTTTAAAAAAAAGATTTTAATTTATAAAATTTCCTTTTTATTAACCAAACATGAAGGGATAAAAATTATTGGAGAAATTTTTATAAATTTCTGGAAACAAATTAGGAAGTTTTAATTTTTTGTTTTAATTAAAACTCTCCTTGTTTTGGGGAAAGAGGTGGCCGACCATTGTAATTGAAAAAAAAAAGAAAATTGTTTTAATTAAAATAATTTTTCTTTTTCATGGCAAAGGAATTAATGAAACTTTTATTTAAATTTCCTTATTTGTCAAGACCAAGGATTATAAAAGAGGGAGTAGAGGTGCCTTCATGGTGAATGACTCTATTCTTTTTCTTCCTAGGTGTGGCCGGCCCCTAGAGGTTCCCCTTCCCCTTCTCTCTTCTCCTTCTTGTGGCCGAGACTTCATCACCTCTTGGAGATATAGAAGTGGCCGGATCTAGCTTGGAGAAAAGGAGAGAAAGGAGGCTTGTTTCTTGCATCCCTTGGAGCTTGGTTGGTGGAAAAAGTTCTTCATCCTTTGGAAGTTTTTGCTTGGCCGAAACTTGAAGGAAGGAAGAAGAAGGTACCTTGGTGGTTCTCATCTCGGAAGATCATTGCCCACACAATGTCCGAGATTAGAAGAGGAATACGGTAGAAGATCAAGAGATCATTGAAAGTTCACAAAGAAAGGTATAACTAGTAATTATTTTCCGCATCATAATAGTTTTATTTCTTTGTAAAAAATACCAAATACAAGAGGCATGTGATTCTAGGTTTCGAATTAGTTTTCGATGTTGTGTTCTTTTGTTTTCTTTTCGAACTTGTGCTTCGATTGTTCTTTTTGGTTAACCTAGAGTTATTTAAGGAAATTGAATATTAACTTTCCTTAAGAGGCTTTGTCTAGGCGGTGGTGGTTGCTCCCATATCTAAGAAGGCCATGTGCCTCGCCATGCAGTCCTGGAAGCCAAATTTGGAAATTAATATTTAATAAACTTTGTGACCTAGGTGATTTGGATCGAACGTGTTAAGTTCCACAGGAGATCCAAGTCTAAACCTAAAAGAACAAATAAATTAAACTTTGGATCAAACGTGTTAAGTTCCGCAGGCGATCCAAGTTTAATTTAAAAGAACACACGGTAGCTAGGAAAGGTTCAGATCTTGTACAAAATTTTTGTACAGTGGAACCGATAGGTTTTCCGAGTAGCAACCAATAATTGGTATCAGAGCTAGGGTTTTGCCTCTGTGTATTTGGTATTAGTTTAATTATGCACATGTCATACATAATTTAGGCAGGATAATAGTAGAATGTGCTAACTTTGTGGATGCAGGATCCAACTATTATGGCTTATAGATATTGTGTGTGTGATTGGACCCTTGGACATGTCAAGGGCATTTTATTGTGTCTGCATGATTATATTATAAAATATAGCAGGTGCTGTATTTAGTTTTATTAGGATTTTATTTTTTGATCTAGTTACATGTATATTCCTTTTATGGAATATAGGATCGATGGATGTTAATTTTATTTTATGTTCGATCTAGTTTACATGTACATTCCTTCGAGAAATATAGGATCGAAAAATGTAAAATTCTATTTATGTCGCGGATTGAATCTTGCAAGGCGTGGAACCTTTTGAGGACCAGAGGCGTAGTGGAACAAGGAGCAAGATGGATGCGACAACTAGACCCGGTGGCGGTGGCCAAAGATGGTAGCAGCTAGGGTTGGCGACACACAGAGGACAGCAATAGATAAAAGCCATAATAGTTGAAAATTAGTTTTTCTATTTATTACTTTTTATGCTGTGTTGTGTGTGCTTGTTAGTATGCATGCTAAGTAGGCTAGCATAGTCAAAATTCCTCACTTTAAATAACTAAGTGGGAGAGGGATTTATTTTTAAATAAATTGCACGATCTCCATTACTGATTTATAAGTGATGCAACAAGCTTGCACGTTGGCTCTGAGTGCCTTCCTCCATATCGGATGAGCTTGTTTGCGGATCACTAGCTTAAACTTCCATTTTAGATGACTATAGGAAGTTAATTAAGAGCGTGTGATCTTCCCCATCGGAAGGGGCACAATCTTATTAATGGACTTAGTGTCAAGTAATGGTATACACTTAGGCACGTCTAATAATATCCTCCCCATCAGAGTCACTGCAATTATTTGTGTGACCAAAGAAAACCAACTATTAATTTGTCAAATAAATAGGTTGACAAGATAATAAAATTAAAAACCCCTATTACAAATGTTTGATTTTGTATACGTCCACACTATTGTGGCATACAAAATTCACGGTGTTTGAGGTAATTTTATTTGTCATAAAGATTTATTGACAAGATAATTAATGGGTAAAACCCTCCTCTTACAAATGTTCAATTTTGTATACGTCCACACTGTCGTGGCATGCAAAATTCACGATGTTTGAGGTGTTGGTGAATTTAAATAATATTGTTTGAGGAATCAATGTTATTTTAAATTCAAAAGTTTTGACCAGATATTTGATCAAAGACATATCAACTATTAATTTTATTCGTCATAAAGTAAAGTTGACGAGATAATAAAATTAATGGATAAAATCTCCTCTTTGATTTTGTATACGTCCACACTATCGTGGCATACAAAATTCATGGGGATTTTAAAGAATTGATCTTGACCAAATATATTTGTGATTCTTAGGATTTAAAATGTTTGTCAATTCCCTAGTTGTTATACTATAGAAAAGACTTAGTAGTCCCAATTGTAATGATTGAAAATAGGACTTGGACATTAAGGTAGACTGTTTTGTTAGAACTAAGAATAATATAGGTGTATTTAATTCATTAGTTGAAACATGTTTAGTGGTGTTATCTACCAGAACCTGGAGTGTAGATACAGATGCCATTAATTATGTCCGCAATTCATTGCAGGGTTCCAGGAAACCCGACAACTAAATGAAAATAAAAACACCATCCACATGGGCACTGCTGTAAAAGTGCTAGCTGTTGCAGTGGGAGATGTTTATCTTCTGATAAGAATAAAACATGGATTTTTGAGTAATTGTCTTTACGTACCAAGTTTAGAAAGAACTAGTTTTCAGTTTCTAAACTATTCAAAGAACTTGATATTCTACTTCTTTTAATAACAAAGTTGTTATCAAGAAAAAGAGGGAAGTTATCTGTTCTGGTACGTTGGTTGGCAATTTATAAATCCAATAATTCCCACGATGCAACAAATGGAAATTAGTAACACATCTTCTACTTTAAGAGAAAGCAACCTTCGGAAATGAACCAATTATATCTTTGGCATCTAAGGCTAGGTTATATTAACTTGAGTAGGATTCATTGGTAGCTGATGAACTTTTGGGTTCATTGGTAGTGGAAATCTTTCCAACCTGTGAGTCTTACTTGGAAGGAAAAATAATCGAGAAGCTTTTAAGTATAAGGGGTATGGAGCCAAAGATACATTGGAATTGGTTCATTCTGATTTGTGCGATCCTATGACTATCCAGACAAGAGGTAGTATCGAATATTTCGTCTATTTTATAGACAACTATTCAAGATACAAATACATTTACTTAATGTGCCGCAAGACTAAGTGCTTTTATTAGTTCAAAGAGTACAAGGCTGATGCGGAGAAACATTAAAGTAAAAGTATCAAGTCACTATGGTAAGATCGTAGTGGCAAGTACCTCTTGGGACAATTTAGGAGTCACTTATCAAAAGTAGGGATTTAATCCCAACTAACTGCACCTGATACACCCCAACATAATGGTGTAGTAGAAAGAAGGTATAGGACTCTTATGAAAATAATTACATTGATGATAAGTTATTCAGAAAATTACCAAGTTCGTTTTAAGGATATACTATGAAAAAGAAAGTGAACATAGTACCTTCCAAAGTCAGAACTCTCTACTCATATAGAATTGCTGAATAGGCGTAAGCCTATTTTGAAGCATATTCGGATTCGGGTAGTCCAACACATATGCTGAAGAGAGACAATGATAAGTTGAATAGGAATTTACTTGTTTATGGGTTATCCTAGAGAAATGAAAGTAGGTTTATAGTCTTAAAAATCAGAAGGTCATTGTTAGCATCAATGACTGATATTTAGAAGAGGACTATATAATGAACCACAAACCTATAAGAAAATTTGTTCTTAATAAAAGACATGTCTAATTTAGTACCAACTGTACAAGTTGAACTATCACAAGAAATTGCAACATGTATCACAATTGATTCACAATTATAGACAGTGCATCATCGTAGTGGGAGTGCTGTCAAACAACCCAAAAGATTCATGTTTTGGGAGAGTTTTTGGACTTGATCCCAAATGAACATGAGCCTGATCCCGGAAATATAATGAAGCACTCCAAGATAAAGATGTAGTATCTTGGTAAAGAGCAATGAATACAGAATTAGAATATATGTATTCTAATAAAATCTGGAAGCTTGTAGAACCACCAGATGGTGCAAAAGCCATTGGGTGAAAATAGGTCTACAATAAGAAAAGATGGATAGACAGGAAGGTGGAAACTTTCAAAGCAAGGCTTGATGAAAAAGAAACTTTTTCACTGGTAGCCATGCTTAAGTCTATTCGGATTCTTTTATCTATTTAGCAAGTGGATGTCAAGACAGCATTCCTTAATGGAAGTCTTGAAGAAAGCATCCATATAAAGCAACCAGAAGGGTTCATTGCAAAGGGTAAAGAGCATCTTGTGTGTAAGCTCAATCAATCTATGGACTGAGGCAAAGCTTCAAGGTCTTGGAACATCCGGTTCATCAAAGTAATCCAGACCTATGGATTTATTAAGTAACCGGAAAAGACTTGTGTATACAAAAAGTATGATGAAAACGTGGTGGTATTTCTTGTACTATACGTAGATAACATTTTTGGTAGTTGGAAACAATATCAAAATGTTGTCAGAAGTAAGGGTATGGTTGTCCAAACAATTCGATATAAAGGACTTGGGAGAATGTATATATTCTTGGGATCAAAGTAATAAGGGATCACAAGAAAAGAATATTTTACTTATCCCAAACTTCATATATCGAAAAAAATCCTTGCTCATTTTAAGCATGTAAAACTCCAAGAAAGGTTTCTTACCTTTTTAGCATGGAGTAACTTTATCTAAAGAGATGTCTCCGTAGACATCAAAGGAGATAGAAGAAATGAAGACAGTTCTTTATGCTTCGGCTGTCGGAAGCCTAATGTATGCTATGCACGAGATCAGAAATCTGTTTTGCCAAGGGCATAGTTAGCAGATATCGAAGTAACCCTGGACAAGGATATTGGACTGCGGTAAAGCAAATATTGAAGTACCTTAGAGGCACTAGAGATTATATGCTAGCTTACAAGGCAGTTAATTTGGTCCCTGTGGGTTGCACGGATTTTGACTTCCAATCGGATAGGGACAATAGTAAGTCAACCTCGGGGTTTTGTGTTTACTTTAGGAGGTAAAGTCATAACTATGGAAGAGTGATAAGCATAGGTGTTTTTCTGGACTCCACCATAGAAGATGAGTATATGGCAAGCCTCTGAGGTAGTCATAAAAGTTGAATGACTCAATAACCTCAAGATAGACTTAGATATGATTTTTGGTTTGTCCAAAGATTATTATAATTTATTGTAATAATAATAGTGGTGCAGTAGCAAACTCGAAGAAACCATGAGTCTATAAGGCAAATAAACACAATAGAGCGCAAGTACCACCCAATACGAGAAATCGTATAAACGAGGAGAAGTTTGTAACGACCCAATTTTCTCTATTTTAAGTTCCAAATGTCCATAAAAATATTTGGAAATGCTTTTAAAATATTCTAGAGATTTTTAGAAATTTTTAGAGTATTTTTGCGTAATTTTTGGAGGTCGTTTAGTATTTTTGCAAAACAAAAGAAGTTTAGGCAAAAATTTATTGAAGGCGAGGTTCGAGCCCACGACCTCGGGTCGGACTGACCCAAGCCAAAACCGGCCTGACCAGCTGAGCTACAAGATTTTTATTAACCATATAAGGGAAGAATTAAGTTATAGCATAGTTTTGGATTTAACCCTAATATATTAAAGGGAATTAGGTTTTGATTTTTCCAAAAAACCAAACATTTTCTCCCGAATCTCCTCTCCTCTCACGCGTGGCGCGGCGATTTGCTCCTGCTCGGGCGACGGCGAAGAAAAGTCTGGGTTTCAATTTCTGGCGCCAGCGAAGCTTCCTCCCAGCTAGTTTTCATTCGCGGGTGGTTGTCTTGACAAAGGAGAACTTGGGAGCACGAAGGGATCGTCGGGAAAAGTAGCTACCTGAACCCTAGAAGCTTCCTTTCCTTCTTTCCGGTTGTAAGTGCAAGAAACCCTAGGTAAGTACTACTCACCTGCGGTAGGAGTTGCTCCGAATCTTTGGATTTCGTTTCCTTGTTTTCGGATTTGTAGTTCCCCTTGATGTGAATCTGCCGTGAGTTCCCTGGTTGGATGAATTCGGCGGTGAACCTTGGATAAGTGGCTTTCCTTGTTTCCAAATTATGCTTTGAAAGTGATTGAATTTGGGGGTTTAGGATGACTGCCGTGGGTTTCAAAGAAGGATTAATAAATTGTTTAGTTTGATTGAGCATGTAGAATTGTGTTAAGCCAAATCTATGCTTGTTAGGGATTCAGTTTTGTTTGAAATCTGAGATAAATGAATAAATTGTTTAGGGTTAACATGTGGTTTCAGTTTCTATTAGTTGATCATTCTATTTCAAATGGATGGACAAAATTCTTTATCAGATAGAAGTTGATAGCAGCAGTAGCTTTTCTTGTTGCTTTACTTTGTTGGAAATGAATCAACATGTGTAGATCTAGTGATGCATGCTTTAGTACACCACGTGTAGAAGTTGTTAGCAGCAGTAGTTTTTATTGCTTTATGCTGTGAATATGTTTGCAAGGGGTTTTAGTTCAGTGGGTTTCCTTTTAGTTTGAAGCATGTGGTTAGTTTTCCTTACTACTCAAAGGGCAAGAACAGCCTTTCATTTAGTTAGAATGGTTTAAGCATTTTATCGAGCTTAAGTGCAGATTTTTAGTAGTTTTATGTGCATATTTTTATTTGTCATGTATGCTGATTTTTGGTTCTCTTGCTTTAAAATGTGCATGAACAGATTTTAGCATCTACATATTCGCACATAGCATTTAGTTTGGACCTTCCTTGCTGTAATAAGCAGCTATAAGTAAGAAAAAGATAAAGGTCTAGTTAAAAGGAGTTAACCAGTAAATCATTTAAAGTAAGAGGCTAGTACCCGACTTCCAAAGTTGTCGTTAAATAAATCCAGGTGACCAATTCCAAGGTCTTGGCCCTGGTAAGACCAAGGTCTTTACCTCATAGGACTAGAGGCTCGCTACCTCAGTTACTATTAGAGACCGCGCAAAACAAAGATGGTACTAAGCCTGGGCCCAAAGAAGAAGAAAAGAAAAGTTAAAAAGAAGAAGAAAGTAAAAGATAGAAGTTAAAAGATTAATTTCTGTTACAAGAATATAGGAAATTGAAACAAGTTTTATGCTTAGATTAAATAAAAAGTTAGTTTCTTTAATTCTAAGCTTACAGTGTTCATTTCTTATTATCCTGTTAGATAGTGAGCATGTTTAGTATTCAGTTTCATTTTCTGTATACCATGAGCACATGCAGATTTGCTTTAGCATTTCAGTTTCAGTATTATTGCATTATTTTTTTTATGCACTTCGAGTTTTTGTGAGATAGATTAGTACTTACTAAGCGTTTCGCTTATAGATCTATTTTCTTTCCTCCTACTGCAGATAAAGGAAAAGCTAAGATATGAAGGGAGGCGACAGGGTGGTGGTGATGATGAATGTGTGTGGTGATTGGACTATGGAGAGATCCAGAGAGTGCTAGCAAACTTGCAGGACCTAATGATTAGAGTTTATACTTTAGTTCTTTTCTTTAAATACTGTTATGAAGTTTATGTGATTGTGATTGAGTTTGATTCGTATTGTAGCTTATTTATGTCCTATTCTGGGAGTTGTGTTTAATTCTTGTTGCTAGTCTACTCTTTTGGTTATAGTATGAATTTATTACTGCGTGGTTGTGAATAAAATGTGTTCCAGCTGCATGTGGCTGCGTATATATCTTGTGTATTATAGATTTGGTCACCGGTACAGGGGAGACTCTGTCGAAATTTTTCGGTAGGGTTTCCATGTGATACTTAATCATACCGGTTAAGTAGAATTAGTAGTTAAGTAACGGTCATCCTTAGAGAGTAGTAGTAGTAAGAAGGGTGGTCGTTACAGTTGGTTACCAGGATTCATAAACTCTAATACTTAAGCCTAGAGGTTTAGAGTTCGAATCCCGGGGGAGGTAAAAATCCACTGCCAGGGGTGGAAAGTCCTAGTGAGTAACGGCACGGGCAAAGGGTCGTCGGTCGACGACATGAGAGGTCGCCAAATGGGCTGACGACATAAGGGCCGCTAGTTGGGCCGCCACAAGGGCTGCCAAAGAGGCCAAAGGGCCGGGTTGCTACAAAGTTGTTGCTGCCAAAATTGCATCAGATGATGACCTATAGATCTTTTCATTAAGGCCCTTAAGGCAAGAACTTTTGATGGGCATGTTGAAGGTTTGGGAATCAGATGTATGGCAGCAGATATAGCAACTTAGTCTTTTAGTATAAGTGGGAGATTGTTAGGATGTATATACTAAAAGCCTAGCTTTTGGTATAAACATTTATCTAGAAATAAGAATCACATTGGTCAAATGTTTACATTTATCATAAATGTAGTTGTTCAATTAATTTATATTGTAGATAACATGGTGTGTGGTGTCACACACAGAGGATCATGTTAGCAGTACCTTATAAATTATAAATAATAGCTCACGACCAAGATGAAAAGGAACAAACCATTGGAAGGTCATAGTGTAATTAGGTATTAGTTTATTTTAACTATATAATTACACTAGAACACTTAGAGTGTATTGAGTAGGACCATTAGAGGTCATTTCTTTTATACTGACTTTATAAAGGAACAAAAACCTCAGTTATTATGGAAGTGTGTGCTCTAAATCCTAATATAATAACAAGCACATATATTTGATATTTATTTCTTTAATTTATCAATGGGTGAGATTTAGTTCGATAAATCAATAAGCCCGATAAGTTGGGAAATGATATCACTTATAGTGTGTGTTATTGATTATAGAAGGAAACTGTGTCCTAGTAATCTAGGTTGAGAATGTCCCCAAGAGGAGCTCATAAGGATTATCATGTCAAACGCTGCAGGTGGACTTAGTCCGACATGACGATAAGGTTGAGTGGTACTACTCTTGGACTAAGATATTAATTAAATGAGTTGTCAGTAACTCACTTAATTAGTGGACATTCGACATCTTAAACACAGGGAGACTAACACACTCATAATAAGAAGGAGCCCAAAATGTAATTTGGGATTGATGCGGTAGTTCAATAATAGTTCTCTAGTGGAATGAATTATTATTGATAAAATTAAGTTGTGTGTTCGGGGTGAACACGGGATGCTTATTTTTATCGGGAGACCAAAACCAATTCCTCCTTTTGGTCCCTATCGTAGCCTCTTAATTATAGAGTACTATACACACCTATACCCACCTTCTTACCCATCCTATAGGGGTCGGCCAAGCTAGCTTGGAGACCAAGCTAGGGCCGGCCATGGCTTGGTTCATGGGTGAATTCATGTGGCCGGCCCTAGCTTGAACTCAAGCTTAGGTGGCCGACCCTATTAAAATAAAAAGGAATTTTAATTTTAAAAATTTTTCTTATGTGGATAATATGATTTAAAAGAGAGTTTAAAAATTTAAATATTTCCTTTTATAAGATTCTACAAAAGATTAAGAGAAGAGCTAAATCTCTTTCCTTATTTATAGATTATGTCACGCCCCGGGGAAGTACCTCCCGAAAAATTTCGGCAGCACCTCCCCTGTACCGGTGACAATCTGAAACTTTTATACATGCAAAAATACGTCAGCCACATGCGGCTGGGATATATATGTAGAAAATAACCACAACCACGCAGTTGAATATGTAGCCCACAAGGCTATATCAAAAAGCTCGGCGGAAAACGATTATGAAACCCACATAATCGAAAGTCCATAAAAACACACCACAGGTATAAGTCCACAATACACGTATCAAGTCATAGTATAACATGACAACACCAAATCCATGAAACGTAGAATACGAATAGTAAAAGACCAAAAATCGGTAAGAATCCTCGGATGTAACGCGGGAAGTGGGACCGGCTGGCAGCATACTCCAAGTAACTCCAATCAACTACCTACTACCTGAAAACATAACAGTATAGAAGGGGTGGTGAGCACAAAGAACTCAGCGGGTAAGAATAGAATAAAGCATGGTAAGTACGACAACATAAGAATCAAGGGATACAGTCTCCATAATAAAAATAAAATCATGCTATCGAAACATACCACATCTAGACATATCTGATACAATGACTATACATAAACATACCTGACACGGTAGATATACATGCTCGACTAGAATCAATACCATGATACCAGAATCAGGGAACTCACCAGACTAGCAACAGATCAACTAGAGACACCTGTGCAAATATAGATACGACTGCATATACATGTAAAATAGATGACATGTATGCAGTATGACACCCAAATGCAACATACATAGCGCAAACAAATGCAGCAGCACACAATCACATGCACTAATATCTACTAGGCATGTATGCAAAGTATCTCCCCAGATGCACCGCGCATCATATGCAAAAGTGCATGCATGCTCCATGGTCACCCCCGCCACCTCTCTAGACACCACGACCCATGTATGGCCGAGAGGCTTGGGTCTGTGACAAACCGTACTAGCCTCCAGTACAAGCACCGCTATAGGCGGCCGAAGCGGACGGTCAGCTAAGTAGTTAAATAACTACACAGCTAAGGGTCCCTGACCACTCACAACTCAAGCCCTTTGACTACTGTACCCTCAAGACCCACTACTCCAGAGTGGTCGAGGCTGACAGAGTATAACCACTGAACGGCTGAGAAAGCGCAACAGGACTAGCCCCACTCCTATCTACCACTCTCCAAAAGTGGCTGAATGGCAGCTATAAACAACTGACGACCCTCTCACCACAAGGAAGACATCGGTCGTCAGTATGTAATGAATGATGACATGATGTGAATAGTCACAATATAAATACCATCATCCATAGTGTATCACAACACCCCCAATAACCACCACAAACGTATGTACATACTCCAACACACAACGTGGTCAACCAGGTATACAACCCCCATACCACATACCCGTCACATATACACTCGACATCAATATGCATGATAAACATGCTAATCGTACCAGTCAGACGACTCTATGATACCAACTCTATCAATACACATGCACAAAGTTCTGATATCAAGGGTGAGACTGTATCGAAGTAAACATGATCATATCAAAGCTCAAATAGAAGGAGTCATGCAGGAATAAAACAAATATACAGATTTAAGGTAATGCAACCTAAGCATACAAAAACAACCATGCTTTATAGTTCAAAGAACTAAATAGGAGAAAAGGAAGAAATACCCGCCTCGATATATCCAGTATCAACAGAACCACCCCACGTCACGCTGTCGCCAATCAAGGCCCTGTATTCACGCATACATTCTAATGTAATTATATGCATACATACAAATAGGTGAACTACCTATAAACAAATAACCAACTTTAAAACCATAGTAAATGTGATTACTACTCCCTCTCGTAAACCCCTAAGAGGAAGAAAACCTAAACATCACTGAATCTATTCCAGATTAGGTTTATCTACACTTACAATCCTCTATTACTAAGATAGCATGACAGAACCTAACCATACATTATTTAGGTTAATTTAATCGCTGCTAACTATTAGAAACAGCATGCTCAAAACCTTTCAACAATTAAACCAAACAACTCACCGCCTTGTTGACTCCACCACTGCTCTGGATCAAGGGATACACCAAAACCCACTAGATAACATCCACTTCCACCCTAGACCGATCAAGAGAACAAGGCACTAGTTAACAATACAGGAATTTCCTATAAGCAGTAAACTACACTTAGCATCTTCGCTGATCGGATCAAAAACAGAACAATAGGAAACCACCAAAAATTCTGTGAACAACAACAACCAATTGATTCCCTTACCTCTACTTCTTCAATTGCTGGGGGATGATCACAGACCCGGTGGAGGCATCAACCCAATCTATCTGTGATGGCTGGAATCACCACAGCTCCTCTGCTCTCAGAATCAAAACCACTCGAATCAATATCAGAAGGAGGATCAGAACCCAAATTCAAGACAGAAACCAACCCCTTACCTCCAATATCCCGATTAGGGCTCGGTCTTGTTCTTGCTAACCCACAGAGAAGAGATCAGAACCCTAATTCTCAACCAAAACCTACCGAATCAAAATCAGAAGGGAGATCAGATTCGAATTCACCACAAAACCCAAAACGCATACCTCCAAGAATCCCGGCTAGGGCACGATCTGTGCTTGCCGACGAGCAGGGGAAACCAGAAGGAAGCAATGGGCGTTACCTCACACAACCAGTCGACGTTGGCCAGATCCGACGCCAATGCCCTCGATTCCTTCCGACAGCAGCCAAAATCAATGGATCGGAGCCTTGTCGCTGTTGTTTGCCGAGTCCAGAGAAGAGAGAGAGGTCAGGAAGAAGGGTTGGGATAATAGCTAACCTTTCCTTCCTACACTCCAAGGTTTGCTCCTCGCCGGCGCCACCGAGAGAGGAAAGGGGAGAACCGGCGATCGCTGAGGCAGGCGTCGGCGTCGGGGAGCTCGCGCGAGAGAGAAATAGGAACAAAAGAATCGGGCCGGGCTTAGGGTTCGGGTGCGGAAATGAAACCTATTAATAGCACTCACTTAGGGTTAAGGAAATCAAACCCTAAATAACCCCTCAATTAATCCCTCACACGCGTATTCCTAACCAAACCTCCACTTCTATCCCCGCGAAACTAGCCATACGACCTCCGGAAAATTCTAGAAAAATTTCCATAATTTCCTAAAATTTTCATAAGGTTATTTCGTTGTAACCCTAAAATAAATTTGCATATCTTACATTCTCCCCCACTAACAAAAATTTGGTCCCCAAATTTATCTCTACCCACTGAAAGCAGGAAGTAACAGATAAACTTATTCTAGTTACTGAAATAAACTTTACTTACCTTCAGTAAACAGGTGTGGGTAACTAGCTCGCATCTTATCTTCCAACTCCCAAGTGGCTTCCTCATCTGAATGGTGCCGCCATCCGACCTTGACCAGTCGAATTACCTTATTCCGCAACCGGCGCTCTTTGCGGTCCAAAATCCGAACTGGAATCTCCTCATAAAATATATCTGGCTGAAGTACAACTGGTACCCCTGTGAGAACATGTGAAGGGTGCGGTACATATTTCCTCAGCATAGATACATGGAAAACATCATGCACCCCAGAAAGTGATGGTGGTAGCGCTAGCCGATACGCCACTGCACCTATCCTCTCGAGAATCTGGAAGGGTCCAATATAGCGAGGTGCTAATTTACCCTTCAATCCAAACCTTTTTACTCCTTTCGTAGGGGATACCCGTAAGAATACATGATCACCAACAGCAAACTCTAACGGTCTCCGTCTACGATCCGCATAACTCTTCTGCCGATCTTGAGCCTCTCTGCGCCTGATAGTACGAACCATCTCTGCATCACGCTGAAGGCTCTGTGGCCCCAAAATCTGGGATTCCCCAACTTCTACCCATAGGGTGGGGGATCTACAGGCTCTGCCATACAACGCCTCATAAGGTGCCATCTGTATCGCTGAATGATAACTGTTGTTGTAGGTAAATTCCGCTAAATGTAAATGATCCTCCCAACTACCTCCGAAGTCTATGACACATGATCTCAATAAATCCTCTAATGTCTGTATAGTACGCTCTGACTGACCGTCTGTCTGGGGGTGGAAAGCAGTACTAAATCGTAACTCTGTACCCATAGCCTGCTGTAAACTCTGCCAGAATCGCGAAGTAAATCACGGATCTCTATCTGAAATAATACTGAGAGGTACACCGTGAAGTCTGATAATCTCTCTACAATACAACTCCGCTAGTCGATCCAATGACTCTGTCCTACATATCGGTAGGAAATGAGCAGATTTGGTTAACCGATCAACGATTACCCAAATCGTATCATGTGCTCGTCGGGTTCTGGGCAACCCCACAACAAAATCCATCGTGATGTGCTCCCATTTCCATTCAGGTATCTGAATCTTCTGTAGCAAACCAGCGGGTCTCTGACGTTCAGCCTTCACCTGCTGGCATACAAGGCATCGAGCAACGAAATCTGCAATGTCCTTCTTCATGCCAGTCCACCAATAAGAACGTCTCAGATCCCTGTACATGCGGGTACCACCAGGATGAATCGCAAATCTGGACCGATGTGCCTCCTGAAGTAGGTCTTCTTTCACAGGAGATGCTTCAGGAACACACAACCTCCCCTGGAAGTATAGAATCCCACTGTCATCGCAAGAGAACCCCGTCTGCTGTCCTGGGATGATTTTGCTACACAACAACTGTAGATGCTGATCTGTAGCCTGAGCTTCTTTAATCCTCTCTACCATGGGTGACTGGGCAACCATAGATAACAGAATACCCCGCTCAGTCTGACCCTGCTCTACTAATCCCAACTCAGAAAATTTCTGAACCAATTCAGTAACCATCACACGGTGACAAGCTAGAACTCCTCGGGATTTTCTACTCAACGCATCAGCTACCACGTTGGCTTTCCCTGGGTGGTAGTTGATCGTACAGTCATAGTCCTTCAAGAATTCCATCCATCTCCTCTGTCTTAAGTTCAATTCTTTCTGAGTAGCTAGATACTTAAGACTCTTATGATCTGTGAATATCTCGAAGGTGATCCCATATAGATGATGTCTCCATATTTTCAACGCATATATAATAGCTGCTAACTCCAGGTCATGCACCGGATAGTTCTTCTCATGCTCTTTCAACTGACGTGAGGCATAAGAAACTACCCGTCCATGCTACATAAGTACTGCGCCTAACCCCTGCAATGATGCATCCGTATAAAGCACGAAACCAGCATCTCCGGAAGGAAGCACTAGTATAGGTGCAGAAATGAGTCTTCGCTTAAGTTCCTGAAAACTCGTCTCGCAAGACTCTGTCCAGCAAAACTTCACCCCTTTCCTGGTCAACTGAGTCAACGGCAGAGCTATGCTAGAGAAGCCCTCCACAAATCTGCGGTAATACCCTGCCAGACCAAGAAAGCTACGAATCTCCTGTACAGACTTTGGTTGCTCCCAACTGGTAACAGCCTCTATCTTTTGTGGGTCCACTGCAATACCACTGCTAGAAACAATATGTCCCAGAAAACCCACAGAAGATAACCAGAATGCACATTTGCTGAATTTTGCATAGAGACGTTCTCGCCGGAGCGTCTCCAATACTATACGAAGATGTCACCCATGCTCTTCTTCGGATCGAGAATATATCAAAATATCATCGATAAACACAATCACGAACTGATCCAGGAACTCTAGAAATACCCTATTCATCAGGTCCATGAAAACTGCTGGAGCATTGGTAAGCCCAAATGGCATTACCAAGAACTCATAGTGTCCATATCGAGTACGGAAGGTTGTCTTCTGTATATCTGAATCTCTCACACTGAGCTGATGATAGCCAGAGCGCAGATCAATCTTCGAATACACACAAGTATTCTTGAGCTGATCGAACAGATCCTCTATACGCGGCAGTGGATATTTATTCTTAGTAGTCACTGCATTCAGCTGCCGATAGTCGATGCACAATCTCATCGATCCATCCTTCTTCTTCACAAAGAGCACCGGAGCTCCCCATGGCGATACACTAGGACGGATAAACCCTCTATCCAGTAGCTCCTGTAGCTGTACTTTGAGCTCCTCCAATTCTTTAGGTGCCATGCGATACGGGGCCTTGGACACCGGTGCTGTCCCCGGGATCAACTCAATCGTGAACTCCACTTGCCTTTTCGGGGGCAAGCCGGGTAATTCTTCTGGAAATACGTCAGGGTACTCCTGAACTATAGGAATGTCAGATAGCTGTGTGGTAGTATCCTGATCAATCTTAATCATAGATAACAAATACCCCCGACATCCCTGAGACAATAATCGTTGAGCTTGCATCGCTGAGATGATAGAAATCCCCTCATCCTTGGTACCCATGAATACCCAGGATGGTAGACCCGGAGGTCTAAATGTAACCACTCTAGCGCTGCAGTCAACGGTAGCATAATGTCTGGCTAACCAGTCCATACCCAAAATGATGTCAAATTCTAGCAAATCCAGAACCTGCAAGTCCACCATAAGGGTCTGACTCTCGAAATCCAACGGACACTCTTTAACCTCATGACTGATATCTAGTATCTCTCCCGAAGGTAACGATATTGCCAACGGGTGCGTCCGACGAACAGGTAGTCTACAAATCTTACTCAAAAATACCCGAAAAATAAAAGAGTGGGAACTACCAGTATCAATCAATAATTCAGCCGGAAATGAATAAACAGTAATCATACCCCGAAAGACCGATCCCTCGGCCCGCTGTACCTCCTCGCGAGTAATAGCATAGACTCGTCCCACATCAGGGCATGATGGTGATACTCCAGTAGCAGTCTGAAACGGTGCCGGTGGAGTAGTGGTGAACTGCTGAGGCTGATGAGGGGTAGTACACTGCTGAGGCTGATGAGTAGGAGCATACTGCTGAGGCTGTACCACTGGAAAAGAGCTAGGCGGCGTCATCAGGGTCTGCGGTACCAGATATGTCTGATGTGAAGAAACCGTAGAGGCATACTGTATAGCAACTGGTACCGCTGAGTGCTCGTGGCCCTGGATGTGATATACCTGTGCCTGAGGAGGTGGCATACGCTGCTGATACGGAGCACTCTGTGTCCTCTGTGCGCTCTTTGACCATCGCGTCTGAGTAGTACTGCTCCCCTGTGGAGTACTCTTAGCTGCCTCCATCTGTGCCTTCAGTGTGCAGTCTCGACTCACATGCCCCGGAAGCTTACAATAGTAGCATACGTTCTGGCCCATTGGACAATTAGGTTTAATATGCCCCTCAGTGCTACACCTGTAACACCTATACTCACTGGAAGAATCCTTCTGAGAGGATTTAGATGAACCAGCTGATGACCGTCCTGTCTTCGCTGATCGATAGGGCTCCCCCGAAGCAGTCTGGGATCCCTGCCATTTCTTTCGCTTTTTATGACCCTTATTCTGTTGTCTTTGATTTGGAGCTGTATCCTGAGCCTTCTGTTTATCCTTTCCCCGCTCCTGAGAAACTTGCTGCTGCGTCATCTCAATCATCAATGCTCTGTCCAACGCCTCTCGGTAAGTGCTGGGAGTAAAACCCGACATCCTGATACGAATATACGCCGCAAGGCCCTGGGTAAACTGGTCTAACCGATCACTGTCCTGAGCAACAAGCTGCGGGAAGTACTCAGCTAATCGGTTAAAATCTGCCTCATATTCCATCACCGATCTATCCCCCTGCTTAAGACTTAAGAATTCCTGTCGACGGGCTATACGATAAGGAGCTGGAAAATACTGTCTCTCGAAGGCATCTCTGAATAAAGCCCAGGTAATACTCTGATCCCCAAAGAGCGACTTCTGCATCTTCCACCACGTAACAGCCTGATCTCGGAGGTGATATGCAGCTAACTCAGCTTTTTCTTCCTCGGTACAAGACAAATACTCGAACGTATCCTCCACATTTCCCAACCAGGAACGAGCAACACTGGGGTCGGGAACTCCGTAGAATAAGGTAAAACGATCCTTTACCGACCGAGCCAGTAACGGAATCCGAGCTCTGTCCTTCGCCCAAGAAGTAGCAGTAGGAATAGGGGCTACCGGTGGTAAGGTGGGAGGAACCAACTGGGGCTGAAAACCCGGATCTCTCGTGGGAATCTGAGGAGTCTGTGCCCGGCTGTCAATCTCAACCTCTGTAGGATCCCTAACAGAATCCTCCTCGTACTCCACTGGCTCAGCCTCTACAGACTCAATATGTGGTTTCCGGGGTCGACCCGGACCACGACGCGGACGAGGGGTCGTATCTCCGCGCTTCATCCCTGATGTGAGCAACAAGGTAAGTCTACAACAATTTAATACAACGGTAATTTAACTTACTTCCTATAACTTGGAGGTATCATGCCGCTGCCTGGTCCCAATGTCCGAACAGTCACATCGGAAAAATACGAGTCTCGAGTGCAAACCATCGTAAACATCGTAATCCTCGTGAAACTCGTAAATCTCGCAATCCTCGAAAAATCCAAGACCCGAGAAATAGACCTCGTAACCTCAAAATCCGAAACACGTAAAATAGACTTCACAAGCCTTAAAACCCAAAACACTTTTACGTCTCGTAAATCCTAAAATCCAACACATGCAAAATAGGTCTCGTAAAACCTAAGCTCTGATACCACTAAATTGTCACGCCCCGGGGAAGTACTGTAACGACCCACCTTCTACCACTAGGCTGTAAGGCTGATCGTCACATTATGCTGTGCTAAACTATTCCCTGACCATTTAGTAAGTCTAGATGCGGAAGCTGTACTAATTAAAATTTTACTAAAACACTGACATTTCTTGGTTCTATACATGCTAAGGAAGGTAACTAACTACTCATAACATGTCTTACCTTCCCCATGGCCAAGGAACTGGACTTAGACACTTCCATGCCGATACCAGACCTCCCAATCGATCCACGGATCGATTGGAATAGTCGGATCGATTCAGTGATCGATCCAGCCGGCAACTGTATGCGGGACATAAGTTGGATCGATCCAGTGATCGATCCAGCATGCTACTGTGGCCGGGACGATAATTTGGATCGATCGGCTGATCGATCCAGGTTGATCAATCGATCCCAGGGCTCTCTGTTCGCGACTGAAATGGCTGGATCGATCGGCTGATCGATCCAAAGGCCTACTGTTCGCGGAGCAGATTGCCCAATCGATCAGCTGATCGATTGGAAACCCTCGAATCGATCAGCTGATCGATTCGAGTTACTAATTTCGTGCCAAATGTCTGATTTCAGCACTGTTTCGTGCCTCAACCACATTACAAGTACTAAAATGACTAAGAAACACTCTAATGACAACAACTAACATTCTAACAACATAAAAGAGGTGTTCTAAGCATAATAAAGTGCATGGTTAACTAATTCGTAATGAATAACATACTAAAGTGCAAGATGATAAAAAGAAACACTGAAAAGTTCTAATGTTTGAAATAACGCTTGCTAAGGTTCCCTAAGATCTTCTTCCAGGTTCCATCCACACACATCCTTATCAATGCATTGACCTCCAGCCTCCGCTAGTCCATCTTTCCTTTACCTTTATCTGCAGTATAAGGAAAAATAGAATCTGTAAGCTTAAAGCTTAGTAAGAAACCATCTACCTCACAAAATCATGCATTCGATGCAGTATGCTTTTAAATCATGCTATTTGAAAATATGCACTGAACTTACTAAGACATGGTATACTGAAATCATAAGGCATAACATATAAGCATGGCATAAGCACTGAATCATGGCAAAGCAACCAAAAGAACACTGAACTGAATATAGGCTAAACTAACTGAAACTGAATCTGTAACTGGAAACAAACTCAACTAGCATAACTGATTTTGAGTTTTGAAATTTAATACGTAATAAGTGAAAATACTAAACATGCTGTTGGGCCCGGCAACTGTACTTACTGTGCTATCTGAACCGGGGTTGCAAGTCCCGAATTTAGCAGGGTTGTCTAGGCTATCTGAACCTAGGGACGACTGTGGGAGTCCAACCCAATGGATATCTAATCCAGTACAGTGCCACTAAAAATAAAATACTGATATCCATAGCTAACTGATATAACATGCTGTTTCTAGGTTATCTGAACCTAGAGCTAGGTTATCTGAACCTAGAGGCGACTGTGGGAGCCCACCCATTGGACCGTAGTCCCATAAAACTGAACTAAACTAATGTGCTGGTTTAAATGCCTCTAATGCATTTAATTGAGCTATTAAACATAACCGAGGTGGTATTTAGCTACACTAACATTTTACCGAACACTTGGTGTGCTTCAACTCTCTCCTCTAATAGGGAGATCACCTCTAGGCACCCGACAACGTCTAGAATCTCCAACTAAAGGAGAACAACGTGTCCGGCCCGTCCAGAGGTGTTCAACTAGATCCCTAAATCCTCGAGGAGGGTTTAACATACCCTATGTGCCGAAAAAATCGGCATATAGCTAAAACTAATGCATTGGAAACCAACCGGAGCTATTATACTGCAGGTGAGGGGTTTCTTACCTCGTACGCTAATTTTCTTACAATTCCTTTCGCTAGAATTCCGGTGGAGATGACCTCCTCGACGATTCGATCACGTCTTCGCGTTCCTCTCGCGGAGAAGAACCTCTTTCGTGTTGGAGTCGTCGCCGGAAGATGACCCGATGGTCCTTGGGCTTGGGCGCCGAGAGAGGAGGAAGAGGAGGTGTGGGCGGCGGTGAAGTTTTGGAAGAGGAATAGGTCACGGTGAAAATAAAACCAAATAACTCTTCACCCTATTAATCTTCCTATTTAAATCAAGTGATTAATTCGGCCAACCCAACTATAAATGTACCTGATTCCCTTTCCTTTCAGCACGGCCCTGCTGGGTTCAACCGGTTACTGACATTATCCCGAAACCATAGGTCTCGGGTTCGATTCCCGCCTAAGCTATTTTGCGGTTCTAATTATTTTTGTTACTTCCACTACTCGGAAAATTCCGGAAAAATATCTAAAAATTCCAGAAAAATCATACTATATTTCTAAAACAGTTTTGAGAATTTTCGGGCTTTACAATCCCCCATATCTTATAAAAAGTTCGTCCCCGAACTTAAAACAATTCTGGGTACTTCTGTCTCATGCTGGCCTCTGTCTCCCAAGTCGCCTCTGCTGTTGTGTGATTTTGCCAGCTGACTTTGACTAATGGTACTTCCTTGTTCCGTAATTTCTTTACTGCTCGGTCTATTATCTGAATAGGCCGACTGTCATAGCTGAGATCATCACGGACCTGTACCAACTGGGGCTCAATCACCTGGGTGGCGTCTGGAATATGCTTCTTCAGCATGGAGACATGAAATACGTTGTGGACAGCTGACATCTCCTGAGGTAGCTCTAGCTCATATGCTACCTTGCCCACTCTCTTCGTGATAGGGTATGGTCCCACATATCTGGGAGCTAGCTTGCCCTTCTTCCCAAAACGCATGACTCCCTTCATGGGAGCTACTCTGAGGAAAACTGTATCCCCAACTGAAAACTCTAGGGGTCTGCGTCGTGTATCGACATAGCTCTTCTGACGGCTCTGTGCTGTCTCTATCCTCTGGCGAATCTGCTGTATGGCTGCTGTGGTATCTGCTACTAGATCTGTCTGAAGCTCTAGTTCCTTCTGTTCACCACTCTCATACCAACAGATTGGTGATCTGCACCTCCGCCCATAGAGTGCCTCATAAGGTGCCATGCCGATAGTGGCATGATAACTGTTGTTGTATGCAAATTCTGCTAAGCTCAGATATTTGCACCAACTTCCCTTGAAGTCTAGGGCACACGCTCGGAGCATATCTTCGAGTACCTGATTTACTCGCTCCGTCTGACCATCTGTCTGAGGATGGAAGGCTGTGCTGAATTTCAATTTGGTGCCCAATGCTGACTGTACACACTCCCAGAAGTGTGATGTGAATCTGCCGTCTCTGTCTGAAATGATGGTTCGTGGTACTCCATGTAGTCTGACGATCTCCTGAAGATACAACTGAGCTAGCTTCTCCATGGAGTAGGATATCTTGATAGCTAAAAAGTGGGCTGATTTAGTCAACCTGTCGACTATTACCCAGATGGCATCGAAACCATTTGTGGTTCTGGGTAGCCCCACTATGAAGTCCATCGAGATATCCTCCCACTTCCATTCTGGAATCTGTATAGGCTGCAGAACTCCTCCTGGTCGCTGATGTTCTGCCTTGACCCTCTGACAGGTGAGGCAGATGCTAACATATCTGGCGATGTCTCGCTTCATCCCGGGCCACCAAAAACGTTTCTTCAGGTCTTGATACATTTTGGTGGATCCTGGATGCATCGCATAAGGAGTCCTGTGAGCCTCATCTAAAATCTGTCTCCGTAGCTCCTCCTGATCTGGGACACAGAGTCTATCACCAAAATACAACACCCCGCTATCGGACACTCTGAATTCTCTACTTTCTGATTCTGTTAGCCCTTGCTTGATCTTCTGAATTTCAGGGTCCTGATCCTGAGCAAGGTAGACTCTAAGGTCATAGTAGAGAGCTGTCCGACAATGAGTTCGAGACCAAAATCCGCGATCTCCTTCTGTAGGGGTGGTGACATGGCTGCTAGAGATAATAAGGTAGCGCTGGATTTTCTGCTAAGTGCATCTGCTACCCTATTGGCTTTCCCTGGGTGGTAGAGGATGTCTATGTCATAATCTTTGACTAGCTCTAGCCACCTGCGCTGTCGCATATTCAGATCCTTCTGAGTGAAGAAGTACTTCAGACTCTGATGATCTGTATACACTCTGCACTGAGCTCCATACAAATAATGTCTCCAAATTTTAAGAGCGAACACTACTGCTGCAAGCTCAAGATCATGAGTAGGGTAGTTCTTCTCATAATCCTTGAGTTGTCTGGAGGCATAGGCGATTACCTTGCCATCTTGCATCAGCACTGCTCCTAATCCCAATTTAGAGGCATCACTATATATATCGAAGCTGTCTATATTTTCTGGCAAAGTCGAATAGGTGCACTAGTCAATCTCCTCTTGAGTTCACTGAAGCGTTCTCGCAGTCCCCTACCCACTGAAATTTCTTGTTCTTTCCGGTGAGAGCTGTCAGTGGGGAGGCTATCCTGGAGAAGTCCTCTACAAATTTTCTGTAATAACCTGCTCGCTGGCGTTCCTAGGTCTCCTCCAGTTACTTACTGCTTCTATCTTGCTGGGATCCACCATAATACCATCCTTTGAGATTACGTGACCCAGGAAGGACACCTGATTTAGCCAAAACTCACATTTCATGAACTTGGCGTATAGCTGGTTCTGCTGAAGGGTCTGCAATACTAGTTTCAGGTGCTCTGAGTGTTCTTCCTGAGTTCCTGAGTAGATAAGAATGTCATCGATAAACACAATAACAAACTTATCTAAATACTCCCTGAATACCCTGTTCATGAGATCCATGAATGTAGCTGGAGCATTTGTCACGCCAAAAGGCATGACTACGAACTCGTAATGTCCGTATCTGGTCCTGAATGCTGTCTTCGATATATCACCCTCCATGACTCTGACTTGGTGGTATCCTGATCTGAGGTCAATTTTTGAGAACACTGCTGCTCCCTTTAATTGGTCGAACAGGTCATCTATTCTGGGAAGAGGATACCTGTTCTTGATCGTGACCTGATTCAGTACTCTGTAGTCTATACATAGTCGCATGCTTCCATCCTTCTCCTTCACGAACAGTACGGGCGCTCCCCATGGTGAGTGACTAGGGCGTATGAAGACCTTGTCAAGTAGTTCCTGTAGCTGCTCATGAAGTTCCTTCAGTTCTGCTGGAGCCATGCGGTAGGGCGCTTTGGATATAGGATTGGTGCCGGGAAAGAGCTCTATCTCAAATTCAATCTCCCTGACTGGTGCTAGGCCTGGTAACTCTTCAGGGAAGACTGCTGGGTAGTCACATACAACTCGGACCTCTGCTAGCTGTTGGTCCTCGTCATGGCTGGTATTGACTACATGTGCTAGGTACCCCGCACATCCCGAATCCATCAACTTCTGTGCCTTCATAGCTGAGAGAAATTTTCTGGCTTTTCTCTTTGGTTCTCCGATGTACTCGAACTGTGCTTCTGCTTCGGGTTGGAATACGACTTTCTGTTTACGGCACTCTATGGAAGCACCGTATTTGATCAGAAAGTCCATCCCAAGGATGACGTCGTAGTCAGTCATTTCCAGCAGGATCAGATCACAGAAGAGTTCCCTGTCTGCTATAATGACTGGCACTGCTCTGAGCCAGTGCGTGGATGCCATGACCTCTCCTGAAGGTAGTGCCGTCAGAAACTGACCACTGAGTACCTCTGGGGGTATTTCTAATTCCTCGGAGAACATCCTGGCTATATATGAATGGGTTGCCCCAGTATCAAATAGAACAGTAGCACTATACTGAAAAATGCTAATCTGACCTGTGACGACTGTCGAGGCATTTGCTACGTCCTCTCTGGTGAGTGAGTAGATCCTCGCGTTCGCCATAGCTGGAGGGGCTTCTAATCGGCCCTGGCTGATAAGTGGACCTTCTAGAGCGGCCTGCATCTGATGTAACTGAGCTGACTGGCCTGCATACTGGATCTGCTGTGGCTGAGGAAGACCGGTCTTGTTCGGGCACTGCTTGGCCATGTGCCCTTCTTGTCCACATTCAAAGCATCCTCGTGTGCCCTTGCGACAAACCCCTGGGTGGAATTTCCCACAAGTGGCACACTTTGGATAACTGGGACGCTTGCTAGATGGTCCTCCTTTTGAGTCACTCCCTGATTTACGCTTGCTGTTGGAGTTCCCTTTCCAGTTAGAGCTGTGGCCTTGCTGTTTTTGAGTGTGAGAGTTCCCTTGGCCCTTGGACTCTGAGGAGGCTTGCTTCTGCTGCTTCATGTTGTTCTGGTAATGCTCTGTGGTCAAGGCACTGCTCACTAACTCCTCTGTGGTTTGTGACCTATGTATGCCACCAGCCACGTTCACTGCTATCTCTGGCCTCAGCATCTTGAGCATCAACCTGATCCGTTCCTTTTCTGTGCTGACTAGCTCTGGGCACAGACGAGCCAACCTGTTGAATTTCTTCACGGCTTCCTCAACTGATAGGTTGCCCTGACGAAACTCAGTGAACTCGTCATAGTGGCGGTTGGTAACCCGCATATGAAAGAATTCCTCGAAGAACTCCTTCTCGAAGTCAGCCCATGTCATCTGGTTCACTGGGCGCTTCGTCCTGATTCTTTCCCACCACATGCGTGCGTCTCTTGTCAGGCAGAAGGAGGCACACTTCACCTTCTCGTGTTCTGGCCAGTCCAGAAGCTCCATCGTGCTCTCCAGTGTTTTGAACCAGGCTTGTGCATCCCATGGTTCACTAGCGCCTGAGAAGTTCTCTGGCTTGACTCGCTGCCACTGGATCAGATAGGCTTCCTTTCTTGGCTCAGCTGCTGGGGCTACTGGTGCTGGTGCTGGTGTTGGCGCTGTAGGCTGAGCTGGTGGAACCTCTAAGACTTCTGGAGTCGTCACTGTGGGGGTACTCTGCTGATTAGCCTTTAAGGTGGCTATTTCCTGTTGCTGTTCAGCTAGCTGCTGCTGTAACTGAGCCACCAGTGCTGTAAGGTCTGGAGGAGGCACTGAACTGCCTGCCTCTTGCTGGGGCTCAGTAGCTAGTGCCCTTCTAGCTGGGCGTCCTCGTGCCATTTCTAAAGACATAGAGAACATAGGTATAACTAACACTATCACGGTTATCTAACTACTGATATCATGTTTAAACTATCACATGCTAACAAGCAGTAGGTATAAAACATGAGCTGTAATAATAAACAAGAAGCATAAATAAAGTAGAGGTGTTCTTACTTGGAAGCTGCAGGTACAATGCTGATGTGTGTGTAGGAAGTATGGAACACTGCTCTGATACCACTCTGTAACGACCCACCTTCTACCACTAGGTTGTAAGGCTGATCGTCACATTATGCTGTGCTAAACTATTCCCTGACCATTTAGTAAGTCTAGATGCGGAAGTTGTACTAATTAAAATTTTACTAAAACACTGACATTTCTTGGTTCTATACATGCTAAGGAAGGTAACTAACTACTCATAACATGTCTTACCTTCCCCATGGCCAAGGAACTGGACTTAGACACTTCCATGCCGATACCAGACCTCCCAATCGATCCACGGATCGATTGGAATAGTCGGATCGATTCAGTGATCGATCCAGCCGGCAACTGTATGCGGGACATAAGTTGGATCGATCCAGTGATCGATCCAGCATGCTACTGTGGCCGGGACGATAATTTGGATCGATCGGCTGATCGATCCAGGTTGATCAATCGATCCCAGGGCTCTCTGTTCGCGACTGAAATGGCTGGATCGATCGGCTGATCGATCCAAAGGCCTACTGTTCGCGGAGCAGATTGCCCAATCGATCAGCTGATCGATTGGAAACCCTCGAATCGATCAGCTGATCGATTCGAGTTACTGATTTCGTGCCAAATGTCTGATTTCAGCACTGTTTCGTGCCTCAACCACATTACAAGTACTAAAATGACTAAGAAACACTCTAATGACAACAACTAACATTCTAACAACATAAAAGAGGTGTTCTAAGCATAATAAAGTGCATGGTTAACTAATTCGTAATGAATAACATACTAAAGTGCAAGATGATAAAAAGAAACACTGAAAAGTTCTAATGTTTGAAATAACGCTTGCTAAGGTTCCCTAAGATCTTCTTCCAAGTTCCATCCACACACATCCTTATCAATGCATTGACCTCCAGCCTCCGCTAGTCCATCTTTCCTTTACCTTTATCTGCAGTATAAGGAAAAATAGAATCTGTAAGCTTAAAGCTTAGTAAGAAACCATCTACCTCACAAAATCATGCATTCGATGCAGTATGCTTTTAAATCATGCTATTTGAAAATATGCACTGAACTTACTAAGACATGGTATACTGAAATCATAAGGCATAACATATAAGCATGGCATAAGCACTGAATCATGGCAAAGCAACCAAAAGAACACTGAACTGAATATAGGCTAAACTAACTGAAACTGAATCTGTAACTGGAAACAAACTCAACTAGCATAACTGATTTTGAGTTTTGAAATTTAATACGTAATAAGTGAAAATACTAAACATGCTGTTGGGCCCGGCAACTGTACTTGCTGTGCGCGCATCCCTACTAGACCCCGGGTTGCAAGTCCCGAATTTAGCAGGGTTGTCTAGGCTATCTGAACCTAGGGACGACTGTGGGAGTCCAACCCAATGGATATCTAATCCAGTACAGTGCCACTGAAAATAAAATACTGATATCTATAGCTAACTGATATAACATGCTGTTTCTAGGTTATCTGAACCTAGAGCTAGGTTATCTGAACCTAGAGGCGACTGTGGGAGCCCACCCATTGGACCGTAGTCCCATAAAACTGAACTAAACTAATGTGCTGGTTTAAATGCCTCTAATGCATTTAATTGAGCTATTAAACATAACTGAGGTGGTATTTAGCTACACTAACATTTTACCGAACACTTGGTGTGCTTCAACTCTCTCCTCTAATAGGGAGATCACCTCTAGGCACCCGACAACGTCTAGAATCTCCAACTAAAGGAGAACAACGTGTCCGGCCCGTCCAGAGGTGTTCAACTAGATCCCTAAATCCTCGAGGAGGGTTTAACATACCCTATGTGCCGGAAAAACCTGCATATAGCTAAAACTAATGCATAGGAAACCAACCGGAGCTATTATACTGCAGGTGAGGGGTTTCTTACCTCGTACGCTAATTTTCTTACAATTCCTTTCGCTAGAATTCCGGTGGAGATGACCTCCTCGACGATCCGATCACGTCTTCGCGTTCCTCTCGCGGAGAAGAACCTCTTTCGTGTTGGAGTCGTCGCCGGAAGATGACCCGATGGTCCTTGGGCTTGGGCGCCGAGAGAGGAGGAAGAGGAGGTGTGGGCGGCGGTGAAGTTTTGGAAGAGGAATAGGTCACGGTGAAAATAAAACCAAATAACTCTTCACCCTATTAATCTTCCTATTTAAATCAAGTGATTAATTCGGCCAACCCAACTATAAATGTACCTGATTCCCTTTCCTTTCAGCACGGCCCTGCTGGGTTCAACCGGTTACTGACATTATCCCGAAACCATAGGTCTCGGGTTCGATTCCCGCCTAAGCTATTTTGCGGTTCTAATTATTTTTGTTACTTCCGCTACTCGGAAAATTCCGGAAAAATATCTAAAAATTCCAGAAAAATCATACTATATTTCTAAAACAGTTTTGAGAATTTTCGGGCTTTACAAGTACCTCCCGAAAAATTTCAGCAGCACCTCCCCTGTACCGGTGACAATCTGAAACTTTCATACATGCAAAAATACGTCAGCCACATGCGGCTGGGATATATATGCAGAAAATAACCACAACCACGCAGTTGAATATGTAGCCCACAAGGCTATATCAAAAAGCTCAGCGGAAAACGAATATGAAACCCACATAATCGAAAGTCCATAAAAACACACCACAGGTATAAGTCCACAATACACATATCAAGTCATAGTATAAAATGACAACACCAAATCCATGAAACGTAGAATACGAATAGTAAAAGACCAAAAACCGGTAAGAATCCTCGGATGTAACGCGGGAAGTGGGACCGGTTGGCAGCATACTCCAAGTAACTCCAATCAACTACCTACTACCTGAAAACATAACAGTATAGAAGGGGTGGTGAGCACAAAGAACTCAGCGGGTAAGAATAGAATAAAGCATGGTAAGTACGACAACATAAGAATCAAGGGATACAGTCTCCATAATAAGAATAAAATCATGCTATCGAAACATACCACATCTAGACATATCTGATACAATGACTATACATAAACATACCTGACACGGTAGATATACATGCTCGACTTGAATCAATACCATGATACCAGAATCAGGGAACTCACCAGACTAGCAACAGATCAACTAGAGACACCTGTGCAAATATAGATACGACTGCATATACATGTAAAATAGATGACATGTATGCAGTATGACACCCAAATGCAACATACATAGCGCAAACAAATGCAGCAGCACACAATCACATGCACTAATATCTACTAGGCATGTATGCAAAGTATCTCCCCAGATGCACCGCGCATCATATGCAAAAGTGCATGCATGCTCCATGGTCACCTCCGCCACCTCTCTAGACACCACGACCCATGTATGGCCGAGAGGCTTGGGTCTGTGACAAACCGTACTAGCCTCCAGTACAAGCACCGCTATAGGCGGCCGAAGCGGACGGTCAGCTAAGTAGTTATATAACTACACAGCTAAGGGTCCCTGACCACTCACAACTCAAGCCCTCTGACTACTGTACCCTCAAGACCCACTACTCCAGAGTGGTCGAGGCTGATAGAGTATAACCACTGAACGACTGAGCAAGCGCGACAGGACTAGCCCACTCCTATCTACCACTCTCCAAAAGTGGCTGAATGGCAGCTATAAACAACTGACGACCCTCTCACCGCAAGGAAGACATCGGTCGTCAGTATGTAATGAATAATGACATGATGTGAATAGTCACAATATAAATACCATCATCCATAGTGTATCCCAACACCCCCAATAACCACCACAAACGTATGTACATACTCCAACACACAACGTGGTCAACCAGGTATACAACCCCCATACCACATACCCGTCACATATACACTCGACATCAATATGCATGATAAACACGCTAATCGTACCAGTCAGACGACTCTATGATACCAACTCTATCAATACACATGCACAGAGTTCTGATATCAAGGGTGAGACTGTATCGAAGTAAAGATGATCATATTAAAGCTCAAATAGAAGGAGTCAAGCAGGAATAAAACAAATATACAGATTTAAGGTAATGCAACCTAAGCATACAAAAACAACCATGCTTTATAGTTCAAAGAAATAAATAGGAGAAAAGGAAGAAATACCCGCCTCGATATATCCAGTATCAACAGAACCACCCCACGTCACGCTGTCGCCAATCAAGGCCCTGTATTCACGCATACATTCTAATGTAATTATATGCATACATATAAATAGGTGAACTACCTATAAACAAATAACCAACTTTAAAACCATAGTAAATGTGATTACTACTCCCTCTCGTAAACCCCTAAGAGGAAGAAAACCTAAACATCACTAAATCTATTCCAGATTAGGTTTATCTACACTTACAATCCTCTATTACCAAGATAGCATGACAGAACCTAACCATACATTATTTAGGTTAATTTAATCGCTGCTAACTATTAGAAACAGCATGCTCAAAACCTTTCAATAATTAAACCAAACAACTCACCGCCTTGTTGACTCCACCACTGCTCTGGATCAAGGGATACACCAAAACCCACTAGATAACATCCACTTCCACCCTAGACCGATCAAGAGAACAAGGCACTAGTTAACAATACAGGAATTTCCTATAAGCAGTAAACTACACTTAGCATCTTCGCTGATCGGATAAAAAACAGAACAATAGGAAACCACCAAAAATTCTGTGAACAACAACAACCAATTGATTCCCTTACCTCTACTTCTTCAATTGCTGGGGGATGATCACAGACCCGGTGGAGGCATCAACCCAATCTATCTGTGATGGCTGGAATCACCACAGCTCCTCTGCTCTCAGAATCAAAACCACTCGAATCAATACCAGAAGGAGGATCAGAACCCAAATTCAAGACAGAAACCAACCCCTTACCTCCAATATCCCGATTAGGGCTCGGTCTTGTTCTTGCTAACCCACAAAGAAGAGATCAGAACCCTAATTCTCAACCAAAACCTACCGAATCAAAATCAGAAGGGAGATCAGATTCGAATTCACCACAAAACCCAAAACGCATACCTCCAAGAATCCCGGCTAGGGCACGATCTGTGCTTGCCGACGAGCAGGGGAAACCAGAAGGAAGCAATGGGCGTTACCTCACACAACCAGTCGACGTTGGCCAGATCCGACGCCAATGCCCTCGATTCCTTCCGACAGCAGCCAAAATCAATGGATCGTAGCCTCGTCGCTGTTGTTTGCCGAGTCCAGAGAAGAGAGAGAGGTCGGGAAGAAGGGTTGGGATAATAGCTAACCTTTCCTTCCTACACTCCAAGGTTTGCTCCTAGCCGGCGCCACCGAGAGAGGAAAGGGGAGAACCGGCGATCGCTGAGGCAGGCGTCGGCGTCGGGGAGCTCGCGCGAGAGAGAAAGAGGAAAGAAAGAATCGGCCGGGCTTAGGGTTCGGGTGCGGAAATGAAACCTATTAATAGCACTCACTTAGGGTTAAGGAAATCAAACCCTAAATAACCCCTCAATTAATCCCTCACACGCGTATTCCTAACCAAACCTCCACTTCTATCCCCGCGAAACTAGCCATACGACCTCCGGAAAATTCTAGAAAAATTTCCATAATTTCCTAAAATTTTCATAAGGTTATTTCGTTGTAACCCTAAAATAAATTTGCATATCTTACAAATTAAAAGGTTGATTTTAATTTTGGTAAAAACTTTCCTTTTAATCATGTTCATGATTTAAAAGAAAGTTTAAAAATTAAAAATTCTTTTTTATTAGTTTCTACAAAATATTAAGAAAAGATTTAATATCTTTCCTTAATTGTAGATTGAAAGGAGATTTTAATTTTTAGAGATAACTTTCATTTTTGGAAATTATCTACATGTTTAAAAAAAAAGATTTTAATTTATAAAATTTTATTTTTATTAACCAAACATGAAGGGATAAAAATTATTGGAGAAATTTTTATAAATTTCTGGAAACAAATTAGGAAGTTTTAATTTTTTTGTTTTAATTAAAACTCTCCTTGTTTTGGGGAAAGAGGTGGCCGACCATTGTAATTAAAAAAAAAGAAAATTGTTTTAATTAAAATAATTTTTCTTTTTCATGGCAAAGGAATTAAGGAAATTTTTATTTAAATTTCCTTATTTGTCAAGACCAAGGATTATAAAAGAGGGAGTAGAGGTGCCTTCATGGTGAACGACTCTATTCTTTTTCTTCCTAGGTGTGGCAGGCCCCTAGAGGTTCCCCTTCCCCTTCTCTCTTCTCCTTCTTGTGGTCGAGACTTCATCACCTCTTAGAGATATAGAAGTGGCCGGATCTAGCTTGGAGAAAAGGAGAGAAAGGAGGCTTGTTTCTTGCATCCCTTGGAGCTTGGTTGGTGGAAAAAGTTCTTCATCCTTTGGAAGTTTTTGCTTGGCCGAAACTTGAAGGAAGGAAGAAGAAGGTACCTTGGTGGTTCTCATCTCGGAAGATCATTGCCCACACAATGTCCAAGATTAGAAGAGGAATACGGTAGAAGATCAAGAGATCATTGAAAGTTCACAAAGAAAGGTATAACTAGTAATTATTTTCCGCATCATACTAGTTTTATTTCTTTGTAAAAAATACCAAATACAAGAGGCATGTGATTCTAGGTTTCGAATTAGTTTTCGATGTTGTGTTCTTTTGTTTTCTTTTCGAACTTGTGCTTCGATTGTTCTTTTTGGTTAACCTAGAGTTATTTAAGGAAATTAAATATTAACTTTCCTTAAGAGGCTTTGTCTAGGCGGTGGTGGTTGCTCCCATATCTAAGAAGGCCATGTGCCTCGCCATGCAGTCCTGGAAGCCAAATTTGGAAATTAATATTTAATAAACTTTGTGACCTAGATGATTTGGATCGAACGTGTTAAGTTCCACACGAGATCCAAGTCTAAACCTAAAAGAACAAATAAATTAAACTTTGGATCAAACGTGTTAAGTTCCGCAGGCGATCCAAGTTTAATTTAAAAGAACACACGGTAGCTAGGAAAGGTTCAGATCTTGTACAAAATTTTTGTACAGTGGAACCGATAGATTTTCCGAGTAGCAACCAACAATTGGTATCAGAGCTAGGGTTTTGCCACTGTGTATTTGGTATTAGTTTAATTAGTTTAATTGCTAACTTTGTGGATGCAGGATCCAACTATTATGGCTTATAGATATTGTGTGTGTGATTGGACCCTTGGACATGTCAAGGGCATTTTATTGTGTCTGCATGATTGTATTATAAAATATAGCAGGAGCTGTATTTAGTTTTATTAGGATTTTATTTTTTGATCTAGTTACATGTACATTCCTTTTATGGAATATAGGATCGATGGATGCTAATTTTATTTTATGTTCGATCTAGTTTATATGTACATTCCTTAGAGAAATATAGGATCGAAAAATGTAAAATTCTATTTATGTCGCGGATCGAATCTTGCAAGGCGTGGAACCTTTTGAGGACCAGAGGCGCAGCGGAACAAGGAGCAAGATGGATGCGACAACTAGACCCGGTGGCGGTGGCCAAAGATGGCAGCAGCTAGGGTTGGCGACGCACAGAGGACAGCAATAGATAAAAGCCATAATAGTTGAAAATTAGTTTTTCTATTTATTGCTTTTTATGCTGTGTTGTGTGTGCTTGTTAGTATGCATGTTAAGTAGACTAGCATAGTCAAAATTCCTCACTTTAAATAACTAAGTGGGAGAGAGATTTATTTTTAAATAAATTGCACGGTCTCCATTACTGGTTTATAAGTGATGCAACAAGCTTGCGCGTTGGCTCTGAGTGCCTTCCTCCATATCGGATGAGCTTGTTTGCGGATCACTAGCTTAAACTTCCATTTTGGATGACTATAGGAAGTTAATTAAGAGCGTGTGATCTTCCCCATCGAAAGAGGCACAATCTTATTAATGGACTTAGTGTCAAGTAATGGTATACACTTAGGCACGTCTAATAGTATCCTCCCCAACGGAGTCACTGCAATTATTTGTGTGACCAAAGAAAACCAACTATTAATTTGTCAAATAAATAGGTTGACTAGATAATAAAATTAAAAACCCCTCTTACAAATGTTTGATTTTGTATACGTCCACACTATCGTGGCATATAAAATTCACGGTGTTTGAGGTAATTTTATTTGTCATAAAGATTTATTGACAAGATAATTAATGGGTAAAACCCTCTTACAAATGTTCAATTTTGTATACGTCCACACTATCGTGGCATGCAAAATTCACGGTGTTTGAGGTGTTGGTGAATTTAAATAATATTGTTTGAGGAATCAATGTTATTTTAAATTCAAAAGTTTTGACCAGATATTTGATCAAAGACATATCAACTATTAATTTTATTCGTCATAAAGTAAAGTTGACGAGATAATAAAATTAATGGATAAAATCTCCTCTTTGATTTTGTATACGTCCACACTATCGTGGCATACAAAATTCATGGGGATTTTAAAGAATTGATCTTGACTAAATATTTTTGTGAAGAACACATTATGGTAATTTAAAAGAACACATGGTAGCTAGGAAAGGTTCAGATCTTGTACAAAATTTTTGTACAGTGGAACCGATAGGTTTTCCGAGTAGCAACCAACATTAGGAGCATAAGTAATGAGCGGTATTTCGCAACACATCATTACTACCCAAGTTACAAGAATGTTGAGATCCAACATCACCTTGTGACTACTAATTGTGACTCCTCACAATATATGACAAGTGTCCTTCTATCCTAGACATCTAGATTGATCAATGTGAGGCATAGACCGTGTCATCCTCTGATCAATCTAAATCCTGAACTCCAAGTAGACTCACTAAATCAAATGAGCTCAATATCTCATATTGACTCATTTTGGCATGGCCATGCACTTCGTGGTCTCACTCTATCAAGAATACCGATGTCTCTCCCGTCATATAGGAGGGATAGATCCCATCTACATCACTCACATCCCTCCGCATAATTTGTTATATACCCAGTAATCGCCTTTATTGTCCACCCAGTTACAAGTGACGTTTGACGAAACCAAAGTACATAACTCCTTATGTAGGGAACTATTGTGACTTTAGGTCTAAGGACTAATAGTCATACTAATAGCCACATGAGAAAGTATATGACACTCATATAACGATTCATGATACTTTCTCATGGCGGGTCATTCAGTATACATTCTCTAATGTATACCCATGTGTCAACTTGATATCTCTATATCCATGACTTGTGAGATCAAGTCATCGAGTTGACCTACATGCTAGTCTTATTGCATTAACATTGTCCCTGAATGTTAATACTCGACTAGGAATGATTAAGAGTAGTGTTCCCTATATCATCTCACTATCGATTCAACCAATCGATTGATATAGGTAAGAACCTTTTACTCAAGGACGTTATTATACTTAGTTTATTTGGTACCAATACAAGTAAATATAATAACCAAAAATAAAATGCCTTTATTTATATAGAATATGATACAAGAAGTCCTAAATATAATCATCAAATGATTAACTGTAAGACTCTAGCTAACAAAAAGAATGTCCTTTGAGAGGGGAAAGGCATGGATCACTAGAAAGGGAAAAAAGAGTATGGAAACATCACGAGAAAAAGGAAAGATATGAGATTACTAACAACTACTAGAGTGCATATGTTTTAAAGATGAATACGATAAAATAAGAGTGGATTATATATATATATATATATATATATATATATATATATATATATATATATATATATATATATATATAAAGATACGAGATTACTAACAACTACTAGAATGCATATATATATATATATATATATATATATATATATATATATATCTAAGCCTTAATAGAGAAATGATCTTCATGCATTTAATGTCCTAGAGGTAAGGAGTCTTTAGGTTAAAGAGTAAGTCACAGTCAACTAGATAATATACATGAATGAAGAACCTGTAAGTTGAAATTGACTTGTATTATAAGTAAATAAAGAAATCCGGAGACATGGGTCTCTAAGCACTATACATATTCAATATTAGAGTGTCAGTCAATTGGTAACTAATAAACCTAAAATCAAGAAATTATGTTTCGATCGAATTTGGTTACGACAATCACTTATATTGGATGACAGTCAAGTGATGGTATAGTTGATTAATTCATTTAAGGAATCAACTAAAGAATTGAAACTATAAATGATTGTTTAGAGATTTTTAATTTGAAGTGATTAACTAATGATGATAGAAGTTAACTAATAGAGCAAGTGATTAAGCTATCAACTCAAGTTGAAATGTAAATAAATAAAAGGTTCTCTTTAGGTGAATAGTGTAGGATTGTTGCGCTAGAGGGGGGGGGGATGAATTATGCTTGTGGTTTTCATGTTTGTTTGAAGTCAATCGGAATAAAATGTGTAGCAGAATAGAAAATAGAATGAAATTAAGGGAAAGCAATCGCTAACACAGTTTGTTTTTCTTGGTTTGAAGTCTGTGACGACTCCTACTCTAAGACCCACACTCATTAAGTGTTTACTTTGGGTGATTCACTAATAGTTTGAAAATTATAATAAAGATGAGTTCAATGTAATTTGAATGTTGTAAAAGAATTATATCGATGACTTAAAGATCCAGAGAGTTGCCTTTCAATCGTCGGAGTCACGTCGCAAAGTCGTAGGATTGTCCTTGAAGTAGCGCCCAAGAGAGTAGAATATAATTCGAGTACTATACAACCCTCTGCTTGAAGCAACCATTTATGGACTACTAAAGGCATCTTCAACCTCATGGAAGGTGCCTCTAGCTATGAAAGTTATCACCAACTCCTCATAATCGATAACCTTTGCAGCTTGTGCCATTTATCCATTTGAAGACGCCTTCAAGCTCACAGAAGATGCCATCCATCTAGGCTCCAAGGCACCTTTAAGTGCATGGAAGGTATCTTCGTGCCTCTTTGCATGAGCCTTTAGCTAAGGTGCTCGAGGCACCTCTAATATCATGGGAGGCGCCTTGAGTACTGTTCATCCTAGAGCAACTTTTGTGTTTCAGCTCTTACAAAACATGTTAGTCAAAATATATATAGATACCCTACAAAACAGAGTTAGCATAATAAAATATGATTAATAAAATATATATTTGATATTCTCTAGACTGTCTAGTTTTAACTTTCAAATTTCTTAAAATTCCTAGGTCGACCCGATGCCTACTATTCCCTAAACAAGGAATGTGTCCTCACCTACAACTCTCAGGAGAAATTACCTTTTGCAGAACGGTCCTCCTGACTATCTGGAATTTTGCTTAGCATTCAAGACTTCAAGGCTTCATACTGAATGTCTAATCCATGACCCGTTCAACCTTCCACCTAGTGTCAATGACCCTAGGATTTTCATCTAGAGTCCTCGACTCTAGGATTTCACCCAAAGTCCTTGATCCACCAAGACTTCATCTAATCCCTTAGGCTAGGACTTCATTGGCTAACTACAGCTAGGACTTTCCACTTGCCAAGCCTCACTAAGACTTTCATGTACACTCATTCACACTTGTTAGATAACAAGACATTTTAACTTTGAATCCTTTGCCATGATCAAAACTTAGGTTCAATCATCTAGTATTTTTTGCACCAACAATCTCTCCTTTTTTGATTATGGTAACACAATTCAAAGTTAAGTTAAAATAAGTATATTAAGTAAAGCTAAGTAAGTATTTTTACATGTAGATACCTTTTTCAAACACTACATTTCTAAGTTTTGAAATAGCACTAAGAATTCTTTAAAGAGTTCAAAAACTCTCCCTGAAATATAGCATTTTCATAGCTTTTTCCTTAATCAAAGACTTAGCCACTTAGCTTTAAGGGTGCATTTGGTTCGGGGTTATCCTTGATAACCTTGGTTATCCATCCAAGGTTATCAACGAAAACCTTATTTGGTTTAGGTAATCGATGATTTCCGAGTAATGTTCCATACCCGACACGTCAGCAAAAGGGGCATGAACCTGCAATCAGAAAACCTCAAAAAACTGAGGTTTTTTCTTGATTTTGAGGTTAATGAAATTTTTTTATCCAAAATATTCTCGAATAAGAGAAAAATGTGATAAAAAAGAAAAATGCAAAGGAAAAAATATAAAAATATAAAAAATATTTTTTTTAAAAAAAATGCAAAAAAACATAAAAAATTTAAAAAATAGAACAAACATAATTTTTTTTTAAAATAATAAAAAAATAGAAAAAATAAAAAAAACTTAAAAAATAGAAAAAACTTAAAAAATAAAAAATAAAAAAAATATAAAAAAATAAAAAAAATAAAAAAAAACATAAAAAATAAAAAAATAAAATAGTAAAAAAAATTTTAAAAATAAAAAAACTTAATTTTTTTTAAAATGAAAATAAAATAAAAAAGAAAAGAAAAAAAAATAAAAAAAAATAAAAAACACTTTAAATAAATAAAAACATGAAAAAGAAAAATTAAAAAACTTAGAGTTTAAATAATAATAATAATAATAATAATAATAATGATAATAATAATAATAATAATAATAATAATATATGGTTGGTTTTATAACTGAGGGTAATATAGTAAAATATTAAACAAGGTTATTTATCAAAACCTTTAAACAAACAAGTTTTTGTTGCATTACCTAGGTTGAACCAAACAACATTTGGTTATGTTTTATTCCCCATAACCTTAGTTATTCTGTTACTTGCTAATCACATAACCAAAATTATACATGATAACTTGAACCAAACGTAACCTAAAAGATTTTGATGAAAACTTAGTTAAGTACTTAGCTTTAAAAAGATCTACAAAAACTTAGTTAAGTACTTAGCTTTAAAAAAGATTTTAATAAAAACTTAGTTAAGTTCTTAGCTTTAAAAAGATTTTGATAAAAACTTAGTTAACTACTTAGCTTTAAAAAGATTTTTTTATAAAAAACTTAGCTTAGCTTTAAAAAGATTTTTTTATATATATAAAAACCTGGCTTTCAAACTTAGTTATGTACTTAGCTTTATAAAGAAGCTTAGTTAAAAAAAACTTAGTTAATCACTTATCTTTAAAGTTAGATTTTTTTTAAAACTTAGTTGAGTCTTTATTTTTTGAAAAAAAATTTATGAAAATTTAACTTTAAAACTTAGTTTAGTCTTTATTTAACTTAACTAGTTTAGTCTTTATTTAATATAACTTCTATTATTCCTCCCCCTTTGACATATATCGAAAAGAATCATAGAAAAAGAGAGAAGAAGTTAAAAAAATTTTTAATCTCTCCCAAAAAAAAAAAAAAATCTTTAAGTGAATACTTTTAAATTTGAGAAGGAAGTTAAGTTACTGAATCTTATCCTAGAGTCCAAGAACGTAATGTTCAAAGTAAAAAGAATTTTTGAAAAAATCTTTAAAAATATTTATCTACTTTAGTTAAAATAAATGTCTATCCTTTAGCTACTAGCTGTTTACCATAAGGTAATAGCGTTCACCTGGTTAGTCAAGTTAAGTATATGATCCAGTTAGTTTTAACTAAAAAGGATGACTCAACTTGATCAATTTGAATTGGTATTTATATCCCAGACTTATGTTGATGCACAGATATAAGTATTCTAAAATCCAAGCAATAATATATGTATCTCACACCATTATAAGTGTTTGTTTTTCATACATAAGAAAGGTATTCCTAGTGTACTTGTGAGATGCTCTGGTTGAAACCTATGGGTGCTTTCTAGGGGAAAAGACCTAGGCTAAGTCCAATCTTTGAAAGTATTAGTGAAATTGGGAGTTTTGAATAAAACAAAATGATTTTATCCTAAAATTTTAAAATCAAGCTGATTTTGAGGAAGTAAGTTTGAGAAACCATAACTTAAAAAAAAACACAATAAAAAGAATGATTTTAAAAATTTTAGAATCTATTCTACCAACAACATACCTAACTATCTTCTAAGTGTACTAAACTCAAGTTCAGGTAAGGACTTTATGAAAATGTTTGCTAGGTTTAACTTGGACTTAATATAGTCAAGTACAATATCACCTTTAGCTACATGATCCCTTACAAAGTGATGCTGAACCTCTATGTGTTTAGTCCTTGAGTGGTGTATTGAATTTTTAGTTAAATTGATGGAACTTATATTATGAATTAAAATTTTTATATTTTTATATTCTAATTAATAATCTTTTAAAGTGTGCATCATCCATAAAAGTTGAGATGCACATTCTCCCATGGCTTTGTACTTTACTTTAATAGTGGATAAAGCAACACAGTGTTACTTTCTACCAGACTAGCTTACTAGGCATTGACCTAGAAATTGGAAGCTTCCACTTATACTTTTTCTATCTAGTTTACACCCAACATAGTCTGATTCAAAGTACCCAACTATGTCAAATGTGCTAGTCCTAGGGTACCAAAGTCCTACACTTAGGGTTTCCTTAATGTATCTAAGTATTCTTTTTTATATTAATTATTTGTGATTCTTTTGGACAAGATTGATACCTAGCACACATACCTACTATAAATAAAATATTAGGTTGAATTATAGTTAGGTATAGTAGACTTTCTATTGCACTTTTATAGTATTTTAAGTTTACTGTTTTTCCTTCTAAATCAGAATCAATTTTAACATTGGTTGCCATTGGGGTATTTATATTTTTAGAATTTTCTATTCCAAACTTTTTAATTAACTCTTTAGCATATTTCGTTTGAAAAACATAAATTTTCTCTTTTGTTTGTTTTATTTGTAAACCTAAGAAAAAATTAAGTTCTCTTACTAGGGTTTGATTTACATAAACCTCTTCTTTGATGAACCCATTGAGGAATGCTGACTTAATATCCATTTGGTATAACTTGAATCCTTTATTTGCTGTATAGGCTAGCAGCATCCTAATGGATTCAAGTCTGACTACTGGTGCATAGGTTTCATCATAATCTAACCCTTCTACTTGGCCGAATCACTTTGCCACTAGTCTAGCTTTATTTCTTACTATTCTACCTTTATCATCTAGTTTATTTTTAAAGACTTAGTATCAATTATAGATTTATTTATGGGTTTAGGCACTAGTTCCCAGACTTGGTTTCTTTTAATTGAGCTAGTTCCTCTTGCATTATAATTATCCAATCTGGATTAGGTAGGACTTTTTCTATAATTTTGGATTCAATTTTAGAAATAATTGCTCTCTAACTTAGGTTTCTAAAAGATGATTGAGTTCAAACTCCTAGGGTTGGGTCACCTAAAATTTGATCGGATGGTGATTAGATCTTATTCTTGATGGTCTTAGGTTAGGGTCTACAATTGGTGTTTCTGTTTCACTTGGTTTAGGTCTAATTTCTTTATCTTCATCATCTTCTATATTTCTTGTAATTTGATTATTATTTTCATTGATTATATTAGGTAGGTTATTTTCTCATCAAAAATTATATTGGTTATTTTTTCAACTTTTAGAGTTTTTTTGTTATAGATTGTTGATGTGCGTAGATTTTATATACTTTTATGCATGTTTTGACGCAAATTTACATACTTTGAGCATGCTTGATCTATGTATTTTTGTACTTTCAGTTTTTCTTTTAGCATATTTACTCTTTTTGTTCGGAGATCTACTTTTGTGCATTTTCTGTACACAGGAGTCGAATTCAGTGAAAATTCTGCATTCTTGGACAAAACTTATGAGCAAAGCAAGCAAGAAGGCACCTGGTCGTGTACCAAACATGACCCTGCATTGGTAGGGAGCTCTGGCCGTGTGGAGTTTAGAGGCCGTGTTGCAGCAACAGCAAAGGAAGAAGGCCTGGCCGTGTGAACCTCACACGGCCGTGCCAAGTTTTGAAGCAAATCATAGTTCAATCCTTACATGGTCGTGTGGATCTACATGGTCGTGTGAGGTTTCTAGAGACCAAGAAGACCCTGGCCGTGTGCATCACACGGCCGTGCATGGTTCCCAACGCTTAAAAGTGTTCTGGCCGTGTGTACCACACGGCCGTGCCAGGTTTCCAGAAGTTGGGGCAGTCTAGGCCGTGTGGATCTACACTGCCGTGCTTAGAGGTTTTGATGGGAGTTGTCCATGGCCGTGTACCACACACGACCGTGTATAGATGGTAGAGAGGGGAAAGGCTCTGGCCGTGTGAACCTCACACGGCCATGCCTCGGGGCCGTGTGGCGCCCAAAAGCGTCCCTCTATTTAAAGCCTCCTTGGAGATTTGAAAGGGGATCTTCTCCCCTTTGGGAGAAAGCAAGATTTGGTGGATTTCTCCCATTCTTGGGAGGATTTTTAATCTAAAGGGAGATCTTGGCGAATTCAACTCCGGGAGCGAGGATTGGATCCGAAGATGGAGCTATATTGTAGATAAGTTTTCTTTCTCTCCTCTTCTTGGATTGGGATTGAAGGAATGCTTGTAATCTTCCTATCTTTGGTTTTCTTTCTTCGTTTCATGGAGTAGATCTTGTTGTTCTAGGATGGAGGGAGTGCTTGTGAGATAAATTGATGTAAACTCTTGTGGATTTGCCATTTCTTTGTTTCTATGATGTTGTCTAGTTTGTATCGATTGGATCTGAATGATTAATTGTGATTAGGGCTTAATTCTCATTCTTGATTGATTGTTTGGATATCTTATAGACTTTGTAGAGATTAACTCTCACTCGATTTTCCGAGGGATCCACGTGACAGGTGCAAGCCCGTGTAAGGACGTTTGAGAGATAACCTTGAAGGGGAAATGAGAATATTCAAGAGGGTAGGATAGATTTTATGATTCAATCCTTGTATCTTTATGGGTTAAGAAGCTATGAACTTCTATGTTGGTATCTGAGGGAAGCATAGTAATAGGTGCAATCCTGTGTAAGGACAACGTAGGTTCATATCTAATTGATCACATTTAGGTACATTTTTCAGTCCTAAGCCGATTATCTATTGCAAGAGAGAACCGACAACCTTCTACAAATATTAGACAATTGAGAAATAAGAATTGGTAAACCATATACATTCAAGAGATCTTACAAAGAAACCAAAACTCCTAGAACCTCCCTTTATCATAACTCAAACCCCCAAACTCTTGTTTGTTAATCTTTCATTTTAGATTTGTTTTTCATCCTTAGCATTTGAAGTCAATTGATTAGTTGTTTAGCTAATTCACTTTGAGATATTTCTAGTGCTTATTCCAGTCCCTGTGGATATGATAATCTTTTATATTACTTGCGACATTTCCGTACACTTGCGGAGAGTGAACAAGTTTTTGGCACCGTTGCCGGGGATTGCGCTATAACATTGGAAATTATCAATTGAGTTAGACTAAACATGACTTTTTCTTTTCTTTTCATTAGAATAGTTGTAACTAATCTTTAAAATTCTGTTTTCATAATTTTTTCTTGTATAACGTTCTACTTCTTGTCAATTCTTTTTGTTGTAATTCTAATTTTGCATTCTTGATTTCTAGCACTCTAATCTTACTTTTCTCTGTTTTCTCTTTTGATCTAGTTTCTTTCTTCTTTTCTTTTGTAAACATATCTTGCAATCTTTAGCATATGAATTATTCTAGACATTTTTCTTTTTCCTTTTATCTTTTCTTTCTTATTTTCATTATGCACTTTCTTTCTTGCAATTTAAATTCTGCATTTTCTTTCTTGCTTTTCATATTGCATTTTATTTCTTGTCTTCGATTCTTCATTTCTCTTGAATATCCATGAGCATTAACATGTCGAGCAGGCCCATGAGAAATTTTTCTGCACCCTTTTCTGTAAGATTTTTATCTCCCATTGTGCAACCTCAAATTGAAGCAGAAAGTTTCAAACTAGACCCAGAGATAATTTTCATGATACAAGGTCACAAATTTGGAGGAGAAGTATCAGAAAATCCTTATTTGCATCTTGAAACATTTTTAGAGATTTGTGATATGGTGAAATGTGTAGGAGTGTCAGCAGATGCAGTTCGATTGATGACATTTCCTTTCAGTATCAAGGATAGAGCAAGGACTTGGTTATATTCTCTCCCTCCTCAAAGCATAACAAGTTGGGAACAATTGGAGAAACAATTTCTGAATTATTTTTTTCCTCCAAGTAGAAAAGTGTATATGAGGAATTGCATAACAAATTTTACTCAGGCATATGGAGAATCATTATTTGAAGCATGGGATAGATTCAAGAGTTTTCAAAGATAGTGCACTCATCATGGTTTTGAAAAATGGTTGATTTTTCACATATTCTATGGAGGAATTTCTTTCTCAGACAGGAGATTATTGGATTCATCAGCTGGAGGTTCTTTTATGGACAAAAGTGTAGATGAAGCTTATTCATTAATTGATCAAGTGACATTGAACCTCCATGAATGGTCGAACAAAAGTTGGATGGAATTTTCCTCAGATATTCAAGAAGTGCAAGCCATAAATGTAAGAGAGCCTATCAAACAAAATGAAATTCAACCACCTAAAAATATTAAAATTCACAAGTCACAGAGTGAGGAGTTCAAACATTTGGGGGCAAAGCTTGATAGTATTGTTTCAAAATGGTTTAAAGAAGATCCCCCTCCTACATAGTCAAGATCCAATGAAAAGTGGGATGATGTTGGGTTGAGAAGTGGCAAAAATTATGAAGAACTTCTGAAGAATGACATTTTTAGAATTGAGGAGAAGAATAATAGAAGATCACAAGAACTCAGTTCCATCTTCCCAGGATGTTCCCAAAGGCCACAAGTACCTTTTCCTCAATGATTGATCATACCAACACTAGATAAGCAAGTTGAATCTCCTCCACAAGCTAAAAGGGAATATGGAAAATTAGAAGTACCTTTCCCAAGACCTTCACTAAGGGTTCCTTTTCCACAAAGGTTAGTGGGGGTCAATGAGAACTATGACTTTAAAAAATTCTGTGACACTGGTAAGGTTGAGTGCTGATTTTTGAATTTGTATAAAGATGAAGACTCTTCATATGAGGATTGTGAAGATAATGCAGTGGTTAATAAGTTTTCAGATCTACCTCCAAATTTTATAGGGTGTTATAGTGACATTGAATTTTCAGATGATGAATGTGATGTGGTAGATCAACTTAAAACTGCAAGTGAAGTTATTGATCCTCTTGTTATTGATTCTCCTATTGAGGACATAGATGTTGGTTTATTTTTTGATGTATGTGTTGATGATGATGATATGGAAGAATGTGTAGGGAGCTGTGTTGTGGAAGCAACATCTCAAGGATCACCACATTTGTCAACACAACCCTTAGAGGTTTTAAGAATTGATCGTGTTGTGGAACAATGTGTAGGGACTTATGCAAAGCTAGCAGAGTCTCAAGAATCACCATCATTGATATCATCAACACCTGAGCTAGAGCCAGAATCATCATTTGATTCAGAGGAAGTCACATCTACATGTTTAGAAATTTCAGGTATTTCTCAGCAAAGTAAGGTTAGTATTTCTTATGATCTTTTGAAAAACTTTATGGAGGTACCTATACTTGACTTTGTTGGATGTGATTCAGTTTTTATTACTTATTCATCTTATCTTGATATGGTTCTAGCTCTATACTATATAACATGCTTGTGGGAGATTTGTTTTTTTTTTTGGATGTGCAGATTTCACATGGGCCAATAATTGGAAGCTCAATCTGAACCGTCTTCGACCACCTGAAAAAATTTCCAAGAAGACGAAGATGGAAAGAATACTTTACTTTGTAGCTCCTTTGATGAAAGCTCTCTCCATAATAAGAGCCCTTGGTAGGAGGGTTTTAAAATATCTTGCCCCTCCAAGAGCAAGATTTAGATGAATCTAATGAGGTGGTCGAGCTAATGACCTTAAACAAGCGCTTTTTGGGAGGCAACCCAAGTTCATTTTCCTTATTTTCTTTTATGTCTTTAGTTCTTTCTTTATAATAAACATGTTTCCTCTACTTAATTTTTCTTGTCTATCTTATTTTTATAGAATTCAAAGTTGTGGAGGAATGTGAGCATTGGATAGAGGAGTATTTTTAAAACATGAATGTCAACCATTTGGAGCTCATCACTTGGTAACTTCTCTAAATTTCATAAATCTTCTCCACATTGTTTTTAGTTTTCATTGGGACAATGAAAAGTTTAAGTCTGGGGGGTGTCAAACCTGATTTATTTTTGTTTCAGTTTTTGATTATTTTTTTTTGTTCTCTGCATGTGTAGTTTTTGTTTTGCATTCTGTTTTGATTGTCTTGCTTGAGTGAATGTTTTGATAGTCATTTGATTATCTTTTGAAATAATTTTGGCAAATATCTTGAGAACATCAATCTTCACTTTTATGCTTTCTTGTCTTCAAGATAAAATGTTAGCACGTTCATTATCTAGATTCATGATGTTATAAATGATGCTAGTAGTAAGCTTTATGTATTTCTTTTCTCTATCTTGAGTAACATGAAATAAGCTAAGAATCATATAGAGATGAGTTTTAGTCTTGGCATGACCTTAAGAATCTTACTTTCACTACACTTTGACTTGATGCTTGAATGGTTGATATCATTGAAATAGTCATGATTCATCTTGTTTGCTTAGTACTTGGTTTCCATGGTGATTTTTCAAACTTCATTTTGGTTATTGGATGAGGCTCAACTCATGAAAGCTCATTTGGAAAAATCAAAATATCCCAACATTTGTGCTAAAAGTACACTTGTGAAATAAGATTTGCACAATGCAAATGCTTATGAAAAAAAATTGAAAACAATCAATGAAAAAAAAAAGTGAATATGGGATATAAAAAACAGTTGTCGTGAGTGGAATCTAGCAAGTCACCCCTTTGAGATCGAGTTAGGTTACTGGGGAAAACTGCTTAGCTTTTCTTGAGATTGAGCACACCTTTGAGACCTTGGGTTGATTGAGAAATATGAACCAAGTGAGTGGCAAGTAAGTGCCTATCACTGGTTACTTGTCTTTCACCGGAAATATTAGGAATTCAAATTTGATGACGACTTGACTAGGACATAGATTGAAACTTGAAGGGTTTTTGAGTTGCTTTTACACTGTGCACATGATACTTAAGCTTGAGCCATACTTGATTTGTTTCTATGATTAAGCTTGTTAGTGGAACTCTTTGATAGAGTTTGGAAAGTGCATTAGGGTTTATGAATGCGTTATAGAACATATGAATTTAGATTGCAGCATTTTGCTTGAGGACAAGCAAAGGTTTAAGTCTGGGGGTGTGATGTGCGTAGATTTTATATACTTTTATGCATATTTTGACGCACATTTACATACTTTGAGCATGCTTGATCTATGCATTTTTTTACTTCCAATTTTCCTTTTAGCATATTTACTCTTTTTATTCGAAGATCTGCTTTTGTGCATTTTCTATACACAGGAGTCGAATTCGGTGAGGATTCTGCATTCTTGGACAAAACTTATGAGCAAAGCAAGCGAGAAGGCACCTGGCCGTGTACCAGACACGACCCTGCATTGGTAGGGAGCTCTGGCTGTGTGGAGTTCAGAGGCCGTTTGGCAGCAACAGCAAAGGAAGAAGGCCTGGCCATGTGAACCTCACACGGTCGTGCCAAGTTTTGAAGCAAATTAGAGTTCAATCCTTACATTGCCGTGTGGATCTACATGTCCGTGTAAGGTTTCCAGAGACCAAGAAGACCCTGGCCATGTGCATCACACGGTCGTGCAGGGTTCCCAGCACTTAAAAATGTTCTGGTCGTGTGTACCACACGACCGTGCCAGGTTTCCAGAAGCTGGGGCAGTCTAGGCCGTGTGGATCTACACGGCCATGCTTGGAGGTTTTGATGGGAGTTGTCCATGGCCGTGTACAACACACTGCCGTGTATAGATGACAGAGAGGGGAAAGGCTCTGGCCGTCTGAACCTCACACAGCCATGCCTCGGGGCCGTGTTGCGCCCAAAAGCCTCCCTCTATTTAAAGCCTCCTTAGAGATTTGAAAGGGGATCTTCTCCCCTTTGGGAGAAAGCAAGATTTGGTGGATTCCTCCCATTCTTGGGAGGATTTTTGGGCAATCTAAAGGGAGATCTTGGCGAATTTGACTCCGGGAGAGAGGATTGGATCCGAAGATGGAGCTATATTGTAGATAAGTTTTCTTTCTCTCCTCTTCTTGGATTGGGATTGAAGGAATGCTTGTAATCTTCCTATCTTTGGTTTTCTTTATTCGTTGCATGGAGTAGATCTTGTTGTTCTAGGATGGAGGGAGTGCTTGTGAGATAAATTGATGTAAACTCTTGTGGATTTGCCATTTCTTTGTTTCTATGATGTTGTCTAGTTTGTATCGATTGGATCTGAATGATTAATTGTGATTAGGGCTTAATTCTCATTCTTGATTGATTGTTTGGATATCTTATAGACTTTGTAGAGATTAACTCTCACTCGATTTTCCGAGGGATCCACGTGACAGGTGCAAGCCCGTGTAAGGACGTTTGAGAGATAACCTTGAAGGGGAAATGAGAATATTCAAGAGGGTAGGATAGATTTTATGATTCAATCCTTGTATCTTTATGGGTTAAGAAGCTATGAACTTCTATGTTGGTATCTGAGGGAAGCATAGTAATAGGTGCAATCCTGTGTAAGGACAACGTAGGTTCATATCTAATTGATCACATTTAGGTACATTTTTCAGTCCTAAGCCGATTATCTATTGCAAGAGAGAACCGACAACCTTCTACAAATATTAGACAATTGAGAAATAAGAATTGGTAAACCATATACATTCAAGAGATCTTACAAAGAAACCAAAAATCTTAGAACCTCCCTTTATTATAACTCAAACCCCCAAACTCTTGTTTGTTAATCTTTCATTTTAGATTTTTTTTTCATCCTTAGCATTTTAAATCAATTATTAGTTGTTTAGCTAATTCGCTTTGAGATATTTCTAGTGCTTATTCCAGTCCCTGTGGATATGATAATCTTTTATATTACTTGCGACATTTACGTACACTTGCGGAGAGCGAACAACTGTAGAGGCTCTACTAGTTGTTTAATACCCTAAAAAAGATGCCAGTTAAAGATTTTGATGTAAATTTACCTAAATAATTCTTAGTATTTAATATATGTACTTTACATCTAAAAACTTTTAGATAATTTAGATTTGGTATTTTATTGTAATATATTTCATAGGGAGTTTTATTGTAAAATTTATTATTTAATATTCTATTTTGAATATAACATGTTGTATTTATTGCTTTTGCCTAAAATTAGTTACTTAGGTTATATTCGTTTAATATGGTTCTAGCAGCTTCTTGTAACGTTCTATTTTTTTCATTCCACTATATAACGTTCTAACTTTTCATTCTACTATATCATTTTATTGGGGAGTTCTAGGACATAAAATTCATGATTATATCCATTCATTTAACAAAATTGGGTAAACTTGATTTTCCCCCATGATCACTTCTAATTCTTTTAATTTTGGCATCTTTTTCATTTTCTATTAATTTACCAAAATTGTTGAAGATTTCAAAAGTTTTATCTTTAGTTTTTAGAAATTTTACTCAAGTAAATCTTGAGTAATCATCAATTATAACTAAGCAGTATTGGTTCCTGCTTAGTGACTTGGCTTTGTGTAAATCAAATAGGTCTAAGTGTAGGAGATGAAGTATTGAGTTGGTTTGATTTAGGTTTGTTGGTTTGTGGGTTGACTTAGTCTTTTTACCTTGTTAACAAGCATTAAAAACTATATTTTCTAAATTTTTTAATTTAGGTAGACATCTAACTAAGCTATTTTGACTCATTTTTTAAATGAGTCTGAGATGTGAGTGTGACCTAGTCTTCAGTGCCACAATTTGGTTTCCTCTTGTTGTGTCAAAAGATACTTTAGTGAGAAGGTTGGTAGATCAATTGTGTAAATATTATTTTTCCTAATTCCTTGAAGTGCAATTTCAGAGTTTTCAATATTTTTAATTACATATTCAATGTTAAAAAAAGTAACTAAGTATCTAGAGTCACATAGTTGACTTATGCTAAGTAAGTTAAAATTGAATTTATCAACTAGTACAATTTTTTGAATAATGAGATTAGAACTCAGTTCGATATTATCTGTTCTGATTACCTTAAGTTTTCCATCATTGCCAAATACAACTAACCCTAAGTTCTTGAGTTTTAGTTTGGTGAGCTTCAATTGATCTCCAATCACGTGTTTGGAGTAGCATTTGATTTGGATCCAATTTTGATGGATTATAAGATAGATTGATGAATTCAACCCCTTAACTTTCCATCTCACCTAGTCTAGTTTGTCAATCATGTTATACTTATGGGTAATTTGTGAGATGCTAGATGAAGTTTAACTTAAGTTTAGTTAGTTTTAGGTTTAATTTGAATTGAGTTAGATTTAAGTTTAATTGATTTGAGTTAGATTTAAGTTTAATTTGATTTATGTTCGATTTAAGTTTAATTTTATTTAATTGATTAGAATTAAGGTTAATTTGATTTAATTTTAATTAGATTTAATTGATTAGATTTAAGGTTAATTTGATTGTAATTTGATTTTAAGTTTAATTTGATTTAATTTTAATTAGATTTAATTGATTAGATTCAAGGTTAATTTGATTTTAGTTAGATCTTAAATTACTAATTTTTAACTTTTTAACCTAAATTCATCTCATTCTTTTCTACATTATCAATTAGGAAACCTTATGGGTTTTATGAGATTATTAAACTTTTAGCTTCAATTTATATTAAAATCTAAGGATTGATTTATATTTAAGTTAGACTAAGGTTTACCAGTTAGTTAATTAAATATTTATTTCAATAATTGACTTCTAGGCTGTGGTGATGCACTAGACCTTCTTAGATATTGGAGCAACAACCACTTCTAGATAAAACCTTTTACAAAATTAAATATTTAATTTTCTTTCTAAGAACCCTTGATCTAATTAACCAAGTGTCGATCAAGTCTAAGTCCTTATATATCCTAATCTAAGTATGTGTAGGGAAAGTAGTAAGGCAAACATCAAACAAATTTATTTAGTAATAAAGATGGTCTTTCTATTAGCTCTCCTTAGATCATAGCCTCAATAAGGTCTATCAAGGTAATGAATTTGATCCTTAGAGATCCAATATTTGTAGGATTGAAAAGAATTTAGATATCTCCACAATGGTATGATATTATCCACTTTGAGCCTAAGCCCTCATGGTTTTGCTCTTGGGCTCTACCCAAAAGGCCTCATGCCAATGGAGATATCTTTCTCTTATAAACCCATGATCTTTCCCATGTTTTTCCAATGCCACTCACATAAAAAATAATCCAAAAACAGAAGAAAACTATCCATCTACCATGTCCTAATAACAGCAAGATAACATACACGATCCCAAATACTTCTAACATAGCAATAAGGAATGAAAACTAAAAGAACTCCTTTCTAGCCCCAAGACCTCCATAGTCCAGGCATCACACATCCACCACACACCTCCTTGTCGCCTTCCTTCTGGCTATAGCTTCCCTTTACCTTTATCTGCAGTAAGAGGAAATGCAAACTATAAGCGAATGCTTAGTAAGCGCTGTCTAACTCACAAAAACTCGAATATGCATATATACAAGAAGGACTAGAAACTATATGCATTAAAAGAAAACATATATAGCTGCTCATGTTAATCTAATAGCAAAGAAATATCATTATAGTTCAATACTGCTCTTGCTCAAATCCATAGCAAAGGAATGGAAATAAGATTCTATACTGCTCATGCTCAAACCATAGCAAAGAAATGGAAATAGAAAAATGAAATCTGATCATGCATATTGAATAGCAAAGGATCTAGAAAATCTGCTCGTGCTCTACTAATAGCAAAAATGAAAACTGCACATGCTCAAATAACAACAAATGAAAACTGCACATGTACATCTATAGTAAAAGAAATCTGCACTTCTATTAGCAATAGAAAACTACTCATCTAATAGCAATAAGAAAATCTGCTTGTGCCCAACTAATAGCAAAATGAAAATCTGCAAAAGTTGAAAACTTATGTAAGGCTTGTTTCATTTGTTTCAAAAATTTATACTCGTATACTTCAAAATAATAATAAACTTCTTCTTGGGCCCATGCGTAGTACCAAAGTGCGCTCCCTAATAGAGACTGTGGTAGCTAGTCACAAGACCTACGAGGGTAAAGACCTTGGTCTTACCAGGGCCAAGACCTTGGAATTGGTCACCTGGATTTGTTTAACGACAACCTTGGAAGTCGTGTATTAGCCTTTTTTTTAAAAAATAAAATACTTGTTATCTTTTAACATTTTTATAATAAAATGCCTTGGCATTTCTTTGAGTACTTGATGTGATACTGATCCCAATTCTTAAACTTAGGGATCCTATTAAGACCTTGGTCTCTCTTTCTTATAGCTACTTATAAACCTCTAAAGAATTTAATAGAACTCTTATTTTTTTCCACCTACAAGAAGATCCTAGAGTTTTTATAGAGCAACAGGATTCTTTAAGCATACATCAACAGACTAAATCAAAGGAAAGCAAATATGACTTCTTTAAGCATGCTACAACAGATATAAACCAAAGGAAAAACTAAATCTGACTTCTTTAAGCATGCTACAACAGAATTAAAACAAAGGAAAGCAAATCTGAATTCCTTAAGCATGCTACAACAGACATAAATCAAAGAAAAAACCAAATCTATAATGTGAACTTATATGGCTGATCTTTTCATTGCAGCAAGGAGAAAAAAAAATAGCAAGGGCTATAAATCTACAGTGTTTCATGCTCTAATAATTCAACAAAATGTCTATAACTGATATGCAACAAGGATCTAAAATTTGAAATGCTAAAATTAATTGCAATACTATAAAACAACTTCAAGTCATGCAGATAAGCAAGAATCAAATTAGAATAACCAAATAGAATATGTGCCACAAGCTTCAGCTATTTACTGATCACATACATGAATGATAAAACAACTTTTATGAACTTTGAACTAATATAATAATCATGGCAGCAAGGAAAAACACAAACAACACTTTAAATTCGGAATTGAATTCATGGCAGCAACCAATAAAACTGCATTCATCACCACAACTTCCTAATACTAAGTTTTAAGCACTAAAGCACCTTAATGTGCCTACCAACTGAAAACTAGGGTTCACGGTGAAAGAAAAACTTGCTGTGGAGTGAAGAAACAATTCTAGGGTTCATGTGTGCTTCAGAAGCAAAGTGAGGAATCAAAGAAATTCGGAGCTATCCTACTGCAGCTGAGTAGCAACTTACATTGGCGTTCTAGGACTTACAACCGAAGCAAAGGAGCTGTTAGGGTTCGGATAGCTCAGATCTTCAACCCCTCCTTGCGCCCACAGCCTCTCCTCGATGAGAGGATCACCACCCCGTGAAGAACCCCTCGGAGAACACCCTCGCCGGCCGCCGGAGACGTGTCCTGGGTTGTCTTCTTCGTCGCCTGAGTCAAGCCGCCGCGTGCACGAGAGGGAGAAGGAAAGGTTTTTAGGGCACGGGAGATTAATCTCCTTCTCCACTTATTATACCTAGGGTTTTTTTTTAAATGCTATACCTTAAATATTTTTCGCTGCCTATCTAATCAGCATAGTCCGCTTGGACACTTGGTCAGTCGGATCCGCTTAAGAGTTAGCTCGGCCGGAGGTTGCGGGTTCGAATCTCAGCTTGGATATTTTTTTGTCGAAACTTCCTTCATTTAGTAAAAATACCAAACGACCTCCAAAAATTACATAAAAATACTCTAAATATTTCTAAGGCATTTTTAAATATTTTTAAATTACTTTTAGGACTCGAAATGAGAAAATTTGGGTTGTTACAATTCCCCATACCTTATAAAAAGTTCGTCCTTGAACTTAGAATAACTCTGGATATTTCTGTCTCATACTGTCCTCACGCTCCCAAGTAACTTCCTCATGCTTCTAGTTCTGCCAGATGACCTTCACTAGTGGCACCTCTTTGTTTCTTAGTCTCTTAACTTCTTTGTCCACTATCTGTGCAGGTCTGCTCTCATAGCTAAGATCCTCCTAGATCTGCACTGACTAAGGCTGAATCACTTGGCTAGGGTCGTGGATACACTTCTTTAGCATAGAGACATGAAATACATTGTGTATTGCTGACATGTCCTGCGGTAAGTCCAGCTTGTATGCTACTTTCCCAATTCTTTCTATGATCAGGTAGGGTCCTACATAGCGGGGACTTAATTTGCCCTTCTTGTCAAATCTCATCGCTCCCTTCATAGGAGCGACCTTGAGAAAAACAGGATCTCCTACTTGAAACTCAAGTGGCCTACGACGTGTGTCAGCATAACTCTTCTGTCTACTCTGGGCAGTCTCAATCCTCTGTCTGATCTTATAAATAGCCTGAGTGGTCTCATCTATCATCTTTGTCTGAATGCCCAGCTCTACTTCCATTTCTTTTCTTTCACCTGCTTCTTGTCAGCAAATGGGTAATCTGCACTTCCTGCCATACAACGCCTCATATGGTGCCATCTTGATGGTGGCCTGATAGCTATTGTTGTAGGCAAACTCAGCTAAGCACAGATACTTGCACCAACTTCCCTTGAAATCTAGAGCACAAGCTCTGAGCATATCTTCTAAAATCTAATTTACTCGCTCTGTCTGTCCATCAGTCTGAGGATGGAAGGCTGTGCTGAACTTGAGTTTGGTGCCTAGTGCATTCTGAACACACTCCCAAAAATGAGAAGTGAAGCGCCCATCTCTATCAGACACAATAGATTTTGGAACTCCATGAAGTCTGATCACTTCCTTAACATACAGTTGTGCCAACTGCTCTATAGAATGGGACACCTTGATGGCTAGAAAATGGGCAGACTTGGTCAATTTGTCTACTATTACCCATATCGCATCATATCCATTTGTAATTGGAAAACCTGTTATAAAGTCCATGGATATGTCTTCCCACTTCCACTCTGGTATTGGAAGAGGCTGTAGAACTCCTCTTGGTCTCTGGTGCTCTGCTTTGACTCTCTGGCATGTCAGACAGGTGCTGACATATTTTACTACATCCCTCTTGAGTCCAGACCATCAGAATCTCTGCTTCAAATCTTGATACATCTTGGTGGAACCAGGATGCATAGAGTATGGTGTACTATGAGATTCTTCTAGAATCTTCCTTCTTAATTCCTCATCATTGGGAACACAAATACGATTCCCCTGATGAAGAACTCCACTGTCTGATACTCGAAACTCTGAATTTTCTTCTTTTTGTATCCCTTGCTTGATCTTCTGGACATATGGATCTTCACTTTGCTTTCTCTGTATATCCTCAAGCAGGGTTGACTCTAAGGTCAATGCAAAGAGTTGCCCATAAATAATTTCCATTCCAAAATCTGACAACTCCTTCTGCGATGGCAGAGCTAATGATGACAAAGACATCAGAGATGCACTGGATTTTCTGCTTAGTGCATCTGCCACTTTATTAGCTTTGCTTGGGTGGTAGAGGATTTCACAGTCATAATCTTTGACCAACTCCAGCCACCTGCGCTGTCTCATGTTTAAGTCTTTCTGGGTGAAGAAATACTTTAAACTCTGATGATCTGTGAAGATTCTGCACTGGACTCCATACAAGTAGTGTCGCCAGAGTTTCAGTGCAAAGACCACAACTGCCAGCTCAAGATCATGAGTGGGGTAGTTCTTCTCGTAGTCTTTGAGTTGTTTGGAAGCATAAGCTATAACTTTTCCTTCTTGCATGAGTACAGCTCCTAGGCCCATCTTGGAAGCATCACTGTAGATATCAAAACTCTTGTCACTTTCTGGGACTGTCAGAATGGGAGCACTGGTCAGTCTCTTCTTTAGCTCTTGGAAACTTTGCTCACATTTGTCTGACCATTCAAACTTCTTGTCCTTCCTCGTTAGGGCTGTTAGTGGAGAGGCTATCTTGGAAAAGTCCTCCACGAATTTCCTGTAGTACCCTGCTAAACCAAGGAAGCTTCTGATCTCCCTGGCATTCTTGGGTCTACTCTAGTTGTTGATCGCTTCTATTTTGGCAGGATCCACTTGAATACCCTCTTTAGAAATGATGTGACCTAGAAACGCCACCTGATTTAACCAGAACTCGCACTTCGAGAATTTGACATAAAGGTGTTTCTGCTATAAGGTCTGCAGGACTATTCTCAAGTGCGTGTCATGCTCCTCTGAGGTTCTGGAATAGACTAGAATGTTGTCGATGAACACAATGACAAATTTGTCAAGGTATTCTCTGAACACTCTATTCATCAAGTCCATGAAGACTGCAGGTGCTTTAGTCTCACCAAAAGGCATGACTACGAACTCATAGTGTCCGTATCTGGTCCTGAAAGCTGTTTTGGGTATATTACTTTCCTTCACCTTCAACTGATGGTACCCAGAGTGTAGGTCTATCTTGGAAAACACTGTTGCCCCTTTCAATTGATCAAATAAGTCATCGATTCTAGGCAGTGGGTACTTGTTCTTGATTGTCACTTGATTCAGAGCCCTATAATCTATGCACATCCGCATAGATCTGCCCTTCTTCTTGACAAACAACATAGGAGCTCCCCATGGTGAATGACTAGGGCGGATGAAGCCTTTGTCAAGCAGCTCCAGAAGTTGTTCTTGTAACTCTTTCAGCTCTGTTGGAGACATGCGGTATGGAGCTTTTGAAATTGGACCGGTACCAGGAACCAATTCAATCTCAAACTCCACTTCTCTGTTGGGAGGTAGTCCCGGTAGCTCTTCTGGAAATACCTCTGGATACTCGCAGACTATCCGAACTTCCTCCTGCTTGGGTCTTTCTTATTCTTCTGTACTCACAATGAATGCAAGAAAACCAGCACACCCTTTAGCTAACATCTGGTGAGCTATCAGAGAAGAGAGAAGCTTCTGGGTCCTCCTCCTTGGCACTCCTGCGAATTCAAAGGTTGATTCACCCTCTGGACTAAAGATCACTTTCCTTCTGCGGCAGCCCACTGAAGCACTGTACTTGCTGAGGAAATCCATACCCAAAATGATATCGAAATCCTGCATGGCGAGGACTAACATATAGCTCTCGGTCTGCAATTCTGACTGGTACAACCCGAAGCCACTGATTGGATTCCATGACTTCTCCAGAAGGTAGGGTCATCAGGAACTTGAAGTTTATGCTTGCTATAGGTACCTGTAATTCTTTGGCAAAGGGTACGGATACAAAAGAATGGGTCACCCCAGTATCAAATAGTGCAGTAGCTAAATGCTGAAAAATAACTACTTGACCTGTTACGACCGTGGAGGCACTAGCAGCTTCCTCTTTATTGAGGGAGAATACTTTGGCACTGGCTGGAACTGGTGGAGCTTCCAACCTTCCTTGACTGAGCTGAGGTCCTTCCAGAGTTGCAGGCATATAATGTAATTGAGGTTTGCCTCCATATTGTATTGGTTGTGGCTAAGGTGCTTTGATCTTGTTAGGGCATTCTTTAGCCATGTGTCCTTCCTGCCCACATGAATAACATCCAGTCTTACCCAAAAGACAGGCTCCTGGATGTGTTCTCCCACATTTAAGACAGAGAGGGAGCTTGGTCTGTTGGTGCGGGAAGCATCCGACGATCAAACCCGAGTTTTGATAATGGCAAAGGATTCAAAGTTAAGGGGTTTTGTGATCTGACAGCTTTGTTGAGTGTTTCAGGAAAGTCCTAACTGCGGTTAGGCAGGTGAAAACCCTAGGGGGTGGTAACCCTAGGTCCTAGGGGGTGGTAACCCTAGGTGGAGAAAAGTCCTAGCTGCGGTTAGGCAAAGGGAAAAACCCTAGGGGGTGGTAACCCTAGGTCATAGGGGGTGGTAACCCTATGCGGAAAGTCTTGGCAGGTCGATGGCTTCAGGCAAAAGTCCTAGGGGGTGGTAACCCTAGGTGGAAAGTCCTGGTGTCGCGAACCAGGTGAAAGACTGGACTAGCCGGGAAGCGGATGTCCAGCAGAAAGTCCGAAGCGTCAGTCTTGAGAAAAGTCCAATGATCCGGAGGATCGACCGGCAATGTAAATCTCTGAGTGGAGTAGGTGAGGACGTGTTCCCGTAGAGGGAACAGGAGGCGTCGGGTCGACCTAGGGTTTCGGTGGAAACCCGAAGTCGAATGCTGTCAAAACTTTCATTATTATCATTCATTATGTTTCTGTGCTAACTTTGTTTTGCAGGGTATGTGTTTGGGACTAACACATTTTGCAGGAACAAAGGCGCCTCCATGGAGCTTGGAGGCGCCTCGGGTGCGAACCAGGAAAAGCCAACGCAGAAGGTTCGAGGCGCCTTAGATGAAGTTCAAGGCGCCTTGGGTCGAAGGTTGAAGGCGCCTTGGGTAGGCTGAAGACGCCTTGAACTGGATGAAGTTCGACCAAGTCTGTGCTGATCTCCGCGGGTGACTCGGCCTGTTTAAGGCGCCTTGAAGGGCTTCAAGGCGCCTTGAACACCCTTTATAAGGGGTCTCGAGCAGCAACACCAGAATAAGGAACTCCAAGCAATCCTTACGCTACAAGCTGCTCTAGAAACACCCAGAAGTGCTGTTACAAGTCCCCGACAACCCGGAGCTTCAGATTCTGCTACTTTATTGTTGTCGGTATAATTTGTTTTAGTTCTTTCAATTGTAATATCTTATTGTACATTTTACGAGCTTATAGTTGTTGCCCACGGAAAGCGATCAAGGATCGCGGGCCTTCGAGTAGGAGTCGCCTTAGGCTCCGAACGAAGTAAAATCTCTCGTGTCTCTCTGTGTGTATTTGTTCTTTATTCCGCTGCGTGTTTTTAAACTCTGATAGTTCTTCGATTTAACAGAACGATTTAGCCACGAGTGCTATTCACCCCCCCTCTAGCACGTCTCGATCCAACATGGTCTGCTTGCTTGCTGGTCCTCCCTTCTGGCTACCTCCTGAGTTCCACTACTTTCTCTTGTGACCCTTGCCCTTCCAGTTCTGATTACTTGATAGGGGTTTCTGGCTCCCCACTGTCTTGTCTTTGATCTTGACTGGCTTGTGTTGCGCTCGTTGTGCTTTAATGCTATTCAGATAGTGCTTAGCGACTAATGTTCTGCTGACCAGCTCTTCGCCAGTCTGGGGCTGGTGAGTTCCACTACTCACATTAAGTGTTATCACTGGTCTCAGCATCCTGAGCATGAGTCTGACTCGTTTCTTCTCCGTACTTACTAACTCTGGACAGAGACGAGCTAGCCTGTTGAATCTTTTAACTGCTTCTTCCACTGACAGGTCATCTTGTTTGAATTCTATAAACTCTTCATAGTGCTTATTGGTGATCCGTTGGCGGAAAAATTCTTCATAGAACTCTGTCTCGAAGTCAGCCCAGCTCATCTGATTGACTGCTCTCTTGCTCTTCACTCTCTCTCACCACATGCGGGCATCTCCAGATAAGCAGAAAGAAGCACACTTGACCTTATCGACCTCTGGCCAATCAAGAAGCTCCATGGTACTCTCTAGTGTCTTGAACCAAGCCTGAGCATCCCAGGGCTCAGTCGTGCCTGAGAAACTTTCTGGCTTCAGCTTCAACCACTGTATCAGATATGCTTCTTGTCTTCTAGGTGCTGTGGGGACTTCCAGGCCGGCTGGTGGAACCTCAGTCACCACTGGAGTCTCCACATTGATTGTTGGAGGAGTGGGAGGGACTGGCTGCTGATTTGCTATCAGATTGACGATCACTTGTTGCTGCTCTGCCACTTGTCTCTGGAGTTGAGCAACAACTTCAGAGAGATTTGGTTCAGCTGTTCTGGGCTCTTCGTTCTCCTATGCTCGGCCCTCAGTACGAGTGGTACAGGAACGCCCTCTTCTTGACATCTAGTTATGCAGGGAAAAACTTAAAATCGTCCCTACGCTTTCTAGACATATATACATATGTAAACAAAAGAAAACAAGAACTTTCATCTTACTTAAGCATATCTAAGCAAATACTCTATACTGCAAATAATAAGGAAAAGCATAAAAGAAAACTTAAATACTTTCTTACTTGAAGACGGCAAGGCTGGTGCTGATGTGTGATGCTGGAGAATGGGAACTACTCTGATACCAACTGTAACGACCACCCTTCTTACTATTACTCTCTATGGGTGACCGTTACTTAACTACTATAAAATTCTTACTTAACTAGTATAGTAAATGACCAAACCTCCCTACTCCTCTCTAGAGGTGGACGCTACTTAACTACTAACTCTACTTAAACGGTATGATCGAAACCACGAGGAGTCTCTACCGAAAAATTTCAGCAGCATCTCCCCTGTACCGGTGACTATAAACTGTGATACATACATAGTATACATCAGCCACAGGTGACTGGAACATATATCAAACACCAACGCAATTAAATAAGTGTCAAACACCACTCACATTAAAAATAATCCAAAAACAGAAGAGAACTATCCATCTACCATGTCCTAACAACAGCAAGATAACATACATGATCCCAAATACATCTAACATAGCAATAAGGAATGAAAACTAAAAGAACTCCTTTCTAGCCCCAAGACCTCCATAGTCTAGGCATCGCACATCTACCACACACCTCCTTGTCACCTTCCTTTTGGCTATAGCTTCCCTTTACCTTTTCTGCAGTAAGAGGAAATGCAAACTATAAGCGAATGCTTAGTAAGAGCTGTCTAACTCACAAAAACTCGAATATGCATGTATACAAGAAGGACTAGAAACTATATGCTTTAAAAGAAAACATATATAGCTGCTCATGTTAATCTAATAGCAAAGAAATAGCATTATAGTTCAATACTGCTCTTGCTCAAATCCATAGCAAAGGAATGGAAATAAGATTCTATACTGCTCATGCTTAAACCATAGCAAAGAAATGGAAATAGAAAAATGAAATCTGAACATGCATATTCAATAGCAAAGGATCTAGAAAATCTGCTCGTGCTCTACTAATAGCAAAAATGAAAACTGCACATGCTCAAATAACAGCAAATGAAAACTGCACATTTACATCTATAGCAAAAGAAATCTGCTCTTCTATGAGCAATAGAAAACTACTCATCTAATAGCAATAAGAAAATCTGCTTGTGCCCAACTAATAGCAAAATGAAAATCTGCTAAAGTTTAAAACTTATATAAGGCTTGTTTCATTTGTTTCAAAAACTTATACTCTTATACTTCAAAATAATAATAAACTTCTTCTTGGGCCCAGGCGTAGTACCAAAGCACGCTCCCTAATAGAGACTGTGGTAGCTAGTCACAAGTCCTACGAGGATAAAGACCTTGGTCTTACCAGGGCCAAGACCTTAGAATTGGTCACCTGGATTTGTTTAACGACAACCTTAGAAGTCGGGTACTAGCCTTTTTTTTAAATAAAATACTTGTTATCTTTTAACATTCTTATAATAAAATGCCTTGGCATTTCTTTGAGCACTTGGTTTGTTACTGATCCCAATTATTAACTTAGGGATCCTATTAAGACCTTGGTCTCTCTTTCTTATAGCTACTTATAAACCTCTAAAGAATTTAATAGAACTTTTATTTTTTTCCTCCTACAAGCAGATCCTAGAGTTTTTATAGAGCAACAGGATTCTTAAAGCATACATCAACAGACTAAATCAAAGGAAAGCAAATCTGACTTCTTTAAGCATGCTACAACAGATATAAACCAAAGGAAAAACCGAATCTGACTTCTTTAAGCATGCTACAACAGAACTAAAACAAAGGAAAGCAAATATGAATTCCTTAAGCATGCTACAATAGAGATAAATCAAAGAAAAAACCAAATCTATAATGTGAACTTATATGGTTGATCTTTTCATTGCAGCAAGGAGAAAAAAAAACAACAAGAGCTATAAATCTACAGCGTTTCATGCTCTAATAATTCAACAAAAGGTCTATAACTGATATGCAACAGGGAAGTAAAATATGAAATGCTAAAATTAATTGCAATACTATAAAACAACTTCAGGTCATGCAGATAAGAAAGAATCAAACTAGAATAACCAAATAGAATATGTGCCACAAGCTTCAGCCATTTACTGATCACGTACATGAATGGTAAAATAACTTTTATGAACTTTGTACTAATATAATAATCATGGCAGCAAGGAAAAACACAAACAACACTTTAAATTTGGAATTGAATTCATGGCAGCAACCAATAAAACTGCATTCATCACCACAACTTCCTAATACTAAGTTTTAAGCACTAAAGCACCTTAATGTGCCTACCAACTGAAAACTAGGGTTCACGATGAAAGAAAAACTTGCTGTGCAATGAAGAAACAATTCTAGGGTTCATGTGTGCTTCGGAAGCAAAGTGAGGAATCAAAGAAATTCGGAGCTATCCTACTGCAGGTGAGTAGCAACTTACATTGGCGTTCTAGGACTTACAACCGAAGCAAAGGAGCTATTAGGGTTCAGATAGCTCAGATCTTCAACCCCTCCTTGCGCCCACAGCCTCTCCTCGATGAGAGGATCACCACCCCGTGAAGAACCCCTCGGAGAACACCCTCACCGGCCACCGGAGACGTGCCCTGGGTTGTCTTCTTCGTCGCCCGAGTCAAGCCGCCGCACGCACGAGAGGGAGAAGGAAAGGTTTTTAGGGCACGAGAGATTAATCTCCTTCTCCACTTATTATACCTAGGGGTTTATTTTTAAATGCTATACCTTAAATATTTTTCACTGCCTATCTGATCAGCATTGTCCACTTGGACACTTGGTCAGTCGAATCCGCTTAAGAGTTGGCTCGCCCGGAGGTTGCGGGTTCGAATCTCGGCTTAGACATTTTTTTGTCGAAACTTCTTTTGTTTAGTAAAAATACCAAACGACCTCTAAAAATTACATAAAAATACTCTAAAAATTTCTAAAATTCTCTAGAATATTTCTAAGGCATTTTTAAATATTTTTAAATTACTTTTAGGACTTGAAATAAGGAAATTTAGGTTGTTACAACCACCCCCTACGACCTAGAGTTATCACCCCCTAGGGTTTTCCACCTGCCTAACCGCAGCTAAGACTTTTACCTAAGTACACTTAAGACTTTCTTGCAAACTCATTCAAACACGTTAGATAAAAAATAACCTTAACTTTGAATCTTTTTCCATTATCAAAACTTAGGTTCGATTGTTGGATGCTTCCAGCACCAACAATATTGATCAAGTCCAATTTGATTAACCAAGTTAGACTAAGGGACCATGCTTGGACTACTTTTCTATTTGTTGGATTAATAAGAGACAAATAAGATTTAAATTTATGTTTGGTCTTATACCCTAGTCTGGATTGGTTATATATGATCCCTTGTTTTTCAAGAATTAGGTCAAGGTTCCTAGAACCCAAAGTAAACCGTTCCAATGAATCCCTAAGTTCCTTGACTTGACTTTTCAAGTTAGAATTTTCTTCCTCAAGTTGTTGGACTTGAGTTGAAGTTCCAACTTGAATTGATTCAGTCAAGGAGCTTGGGTTACTCAATTCCTTGAGGGCTTTGACCTCGTCTTGGAGTGACTTGACCTGGACGTTAGATTTAGTTAATTTTATAGATAAGTATGAAATTAAATTGTGGTATCTAATTAAAGAGATACTTACGGCGGATTTGGAACCTTCTGAATCAGATACGGATCTTTAGCTTCGCTCGAACTCAGCTTTTGATTCTATCTTAGGCTAATATTCAATGACTTGCTCTCGGGTTGGAAGTGCAACGAAGCTTGTTTGTCCAAGATCTTCATTGGAGTCTTCTGATGACGATTCATCCCACGTTGCTTGTAGTGCCTTCTTCTTTCGTTGCTTCTACATTTCCTTCAGATTTGGACAATTTGACATGATATGCTCCTTCTTGTTGTAGCCGTAGCAGGTGAATTCAGACTTAGTTTTTGTGGTTGGACTTGGTTATGTTATCTTTGATTGGATCACCTTTTTGATCTTTTGTTTTGTGAAGCCTTTCTTTTTCTTACATAGTTTTCATATGAGGTTAACGAGCTTGGCGATGATTTTGTTGTCATCTTCTGAGTCTGATTCGTCTTCAAACTCATGTTCAGTTCGACACTTATTCTTAGACTCCTTTGTCTTACTTGTACCTACAATTAATGTAATACCTTTCTTGACTAGACATACACTAGTCTATTTATAAAGTTTAAATTATAAAAATTGCTCATCTAGTCTAATTAAAGAAAGGCCCCTAAATACCTTGTAAGCATCTACAATCGATGCCCACAAGGTATTCCTCAGAAAAGTGTTAAGGGCATACCTGATGATGTCGCGATACTCAACTTTTTGTATAATTGTGTGGAGTCCCTTATACAGGGCTTGGATCCGAGCATGGAGTTGATTTGCTGACTCACCATCCTGCATCTTAATATTGTATAATTTATTTAAAATCAAGTCTTGTTTGCTTACCTTAGTGTGGAGGTGCCCTTGTGAAGCTCGATTAGATTTTCCTATAATTCCTTGGTGTTGTTGAAGTGTCTGACCCAGTTTAAATCCTCTTTGGTTAAGCCACATTGAAGAGTTTGGATTGCCTTTGCATCAGGTTCAATTTTCTTCATTACGCTTTGGCCTGAATTTTCATACAATGCTTATTTTCCAATGTCATCAAGTGGAAGTGTGAAGCTAGTTTGGATGATGATCCACATCTCAACTTGTGTTTTGGGGTGATACTCCATTCGGCTCTTCCATTAGCTGAAATCTTCACCGAAGAAGAGTAGTGGGCGGCTAATGCTATAACCTTCTTGATAGGTCATTTGAAAATAAAATCTTGCACACAAAAATAATGAAACTTGTTCTAAGACTAAGTCTTGGATTAGTAGTGCGGTAGAAAATTAAGGTAAAAAATTGGCTTGATCAGTGTTTCACCAATTTCAAGAAAAAATTTAACAAATCAAAAAATTTATTAGGAGAGGTTATTAGACCAATCTTGACTTATAGCACAACTTTGAAAATGGAAAAAAAGGCGTAAGAATTTATTTTTCCAAAAATGAATGAAAAAATAATAACAAAATGCTCGAACTTTAGTTGTACTGATTTAGAGCAGCTTTGCTCTAGTACTAATTGTAGAATTGTTGCATTAGAGGTGGGGGGTGAATAGGTCTCGTGGCTTTCACATTCATTTGAAATCAATCAGAGTAAACTATGCAGCATAATAGAAAATAGAATAAAAATAAGAGAAAGTTATCACTAACACGATTTGTTTTACTTGGTTCAAAGTCTATGACGACTTCTACTCCAAGGTCCACACCCGTTGAGAGTTTACTTTGGGTAATTGACTAATACTTCACAAATTACAATAAAGACAAGTAAAATGTAATTTGAATGTTGTAAAAGAATTATAATGATGACTTAAAGATCTGGAGAGTTGCGCTTTCAGTCGTCGGAGTAATGCCGCAGAGTCACAGGATCATCCTTGAAGTAGGGCGCAAGAGTAGAATAGAATTTGAGTATTGTATAGCCCTCTACTCAAACCAGTCATTTATGGATTGCTGAGGGTGCCTTCAACCCCATGAAGGCACCTCCAACTGTGAAAGTTATCCCCAACTCCTCGGAATCTATAACTATTACGAAGCCGCAAGTGCACAACTACGCTATCAGTAATAAAAATATCAATCCCATGGGGACTATTGATTAAGCAATAGTTGATTTTGCACAATGATTTTTGTAATGTCTCTAATCTACTTTAAATCAAAATGTCTTTTCCTCTTTAGTGTATATGTATATTATTTATTTATTTATTTATTTAATTTATAATAATAAAAGTGTACATTAATATTCCAGCAAGGCCGACCAAGTCATAAACAACTAGTAGTTCTTAAAGAAAATTTCTTGGACTAAATCCTCTATTACATCATTTTAATTAAAAGCGAAAACATAAACTAGGGGGGTCCATGGGTTGTGCTGCCGTCATTCTAAGCTTGCTTGATTGTCAAAGCCTCTTGTCTCATTGGTCTTGCCTCCTGTATTAAACAATATAATGAGTCTAAAGACCCAGTATGTTCAAACCATAATAGACAATAATCAAATCCACTAATTTAGGTTAGACAAGGAAAGAGATGTAGGTCAAAAGCTTGCATGCCATAAACTTAAGGAAAAATATTCTAATAACAAAAATTAACATAAATGCTTTCATTACATAAATGTCACAGTTCTAGAAGAGTTCAGTTCAGTGAAAGTGGCCACGTAACATAACTGTTTGATCGAACATATATCCTAGCGCTAGGTTGGTAGGGATCCAAACCTCGGAACGAAAACCCCTACCCATACATGATTCTTGGTGAGCTCCCCAGGCGTAGATCCCCAGTTCATAACTCAACCCATACATAACTTGGTAAGCTCCACGGGCATAGATCCCCGGTTCATAACTCAACCTATACATAATTTGATAAGCTCCTTGGGCGTAGATCCCTGGTTCATAACTTAACCCATACATAATCAGAATTTGGCCACAGTCAAATCACATTCCTCAGATAAATCTCTACCATACATGGTCATAAAAATATGGTCCAAACTCAAAAAATACTGGCCAAGACCGTCAAGTACTTGAGCAACATAAAAGTTTAATGCATAAACATGCTTTTAACATGATATTTACATACAATTAATTAAATATGAAATAGCTGTGCAGTACTTGTTAAAGTCACATAGTCATTAAAAACATATGGCAACTGAATACAGGATTATAAAAGTGAAGCCAGGCAGTTGTGAAAACCCTAGTGAGTGAAGCTAGGTGAAAGTCCTGGTGAGTGAAGTCAGGCAGTGGGAAAGTCCTGGTGAGTGAAGCCAGGTGAAAACCCTAGTGAGTGAAGCTAGGTGAAAGTCCTGGTGAGTGAAGCCGGGCAAGGGAAAATCCAGATGGATCAAGGGTGATCAGACATCTGGTGTTGAGAAGGTCAAGTAGGTCAAGGGAGTGACCGGATACTTGACACGAAGAGAAAAGTCCAAGTGGGTCAAAGGGATTGACCGGACACTTGGTGGGGAGTCTTAGCAGGTCAAGGGAGTGACCGGATGCTAAGCATGATGTACCAAGAGGTCAAAGTAGACCGGATATTGGTTTGGACTTGGTTTGGGAAAAAAACCAAGACCTGGATCGGTCTGGTGACCGATCCACTGATATCGAGCCTCGGTCCGGAGACCGAGCGTAGCGATCAGTTGCCTCAGAGCATCGGTCCGGGACCGATCAGAGCTGATCGGTCCCCGGACCGATCACGATAGAGAGTTGGGCAACTCTGCGAAAGATTCGATCGGTCCGGGACCGATCAAGATAGAGCCCGATCGGTCTCCATGACCGATCGAACTCGACCGATCGGTGGAGCCTGATCGGTTCAGGACTAGCTGCCAGACTCAACGGCTAGGCTATTTCGGGCTTCTGTGTTCTGGCCTTTTTGCTTGCAGGTTCGCAGGTTGGCTCAGAATATCAGAGGTTATAAAAGGAGATCGAGGGCTGCTATAGTCATGTTCTTCTTCTTCTCCGAAGCTTCTGCTTCTTCTTGATCTTCTTCTTGCTTCTGCAAGTTATTGCTTTTGCTATTCTAGAGCTTTATTAAGCTCGCTTCCGAAGCTTCGCGTGAGCTTCCTCGACTTCTTCGACTGGTTTCAGCTGCTGTTGTGATTCTGTGAAGTTGGTGCTTCATCTACAGATTTCAGTCGACGACGAGAAGGCAAGCAAGAGTTGTTACATTCATCTATATATTTGTATCTTGCTGTGCTTCTTGTACTTGTACTCTGATCTTGCTGTTGCAAGAGTTTGTGGTGAGGTTTCTCCACCCAGAAGGAGTTCTTATTAGCCGGTTTTCCGAGGACTCATCCACCAACGGATTGATAGGCTTCGTCCACCTTACGGACACGCCGAGGAGTAGGAGTTTCATCTCCGAACCTCGTTACATCGTCGAGTTTGAGTTTGAGGTTTGATCTTTCCTTTTTGCATTTCTATTTAGTTATTTCCGCTGCGCTAACCCTAATCGTAGGAAGAAACGAGCAATTTGGGGTCGGCTATTCACACACCCCCTCTCTAGCCGAGTACGACGATCCTAACATAACTAAGGCATAAACAACATGGAAGGAAAGTAATGGATTCGACATAATTCGTAATATGTTTGGATCATTAAAAAAAAATGATCAACCACGGAGAAGAAACAAAGAATAACTTTTCTTTTCAAACTCGTATCGTAGCACCCTAACCTATATCTCTATCTCTATCGTAATGACCCGGCCCTTTTGGCCTCTTGGGCGGCCCTTGTGGCGGCCCAACTGGCGGCCCTTTATGTCGTCGGCCCATTTGGCGACCTCTCATGTCGTCGACCGACGACCCTTGGCCGTGTCGTTACTCAATAGGACTTTCCACCTGAGGAAGTTCAAGAACTCGGCTATCTTGTATCAATAGAGCGATCTGCAAGTGAGATCATCTCACTTGGTTACCAGGATTCATAAACTCTAATACTTAAGCCTGGAGGTTTAGAGTTCAAATCCTGGGGAAGGCAAAAATCCACTGGCCAGGGGTGGAAAGTCCTATTGAGTAACGACACAGCCAAGGGTCATCGGTCGACGACATGAGAGGTCGCCAAATGGGCCGACGACATAAGGGCCGACGGTCGACGACCCGAGGGTCGCCAAATGGGCCGCCAAATGGGCCAAGAGGCCGGGTCGTTACATTAAATCTATTTATGGCTCAAAATGCTCGTCCATGAATTAAATCTACTTTTTATTTATTTCATGAATCAAATAATCCATTACCATATTTATTAAATCTATTTATGACTCAAAATGTTCATTCACGAATTAAATATTTTATTATCATATGTATACTAATTTTAAACCATGCACCTCCTTAGCCATGTCATGTATAATTAAATTGATTGCACATGTATATATTAATTAAATTCTATTCATGAAATTAATTTGCCATGATGTGGATATATTCAATTTAATTATATATTTTTTCCTTTCTTTTTTTTACTAGCCTACCTTAACCGAATTATTAATCCCTTCCTTATCTATGTCATTAATTATTTTAACTTATTCAATATTTTAATTTATTTTAGTTATGAATAGTGAATGAATTTCATGTGCTACAATTTTCCTAGGCAAATATAAGGTTCTTTGGAAGAGTGAGAGTAAGAGAAAGATTAAAGAGAAGGAGAGAGAGAAGGAATAAGAGATGATCTTGGAAGGGAATGAATGTTAGATACTAGGATTTAGGTTTTATTATGATGCTAGTTAATGCTCCTATATATTGTTCATCCACCTAACTCCATGCTTACACTCATATAGGGATTCTAACTAAAGCCTAGCACAATCCCCGTGTAGATTGCATCGGAGAGTCTACCCAAGTTCCAATACCATTAAGTAGAGAGGTAACCTAGGAAGTCCAATTAAGAGGGAATCCCTGTCACTAGGACCCTTGGTCATACATTCCTAGATTATATAGTCATTTCCTAATGGTAGCACTAGAGTATCCACTTCAATTTGATTGCCCTAACAAGAATTAATCCCTATGTTAAGATCTTTTGACTCTAGAAAGTGGGTAAGTATCGATGCCCTCTGTCACTAAAGGCATAATATGCCCGATTGAATGGGTATCCTCTGTCACTAAGGATCTCCTAATTATCCAATCTAGTAGCAACCTTAATATAGAGGCAAACCTCTCACGTCTATATGTTTACACCATTCACACATTTTGTCAAAAATATAAAAGGTATAACACAGAGAAAAAGCAGTAAACACATCATTGCATAGGATAATGTCCAAATATAAGTTCATACATCAACATCACAATATAACTACTCCCTACATCCTAGATTTAGAGATCTACTCCATTGTAAGGGAGATATAACTAAGAGATAATAAATATAGCATCTACAACTCAAAACATGCATTGAGAGAGAAGATGAATGTGTATCCTTGAAGCGTGGCGTCTTTGGAGGCATTCTCTTGCTCTAGAGGTGAACAGATTAGTGAAGATTGGCTAGGATGAAGCCTAGGGCTCCCCTAAGGGGGAGAACCCTTCCCCAAGATACAAGATGGATCCAAGATCCCCAAATAAGTGAAAAGAGGAGAAAAACCTTTTATATAGTGTTGGGCACAAGCCTAGCACGTCCCATGGCACGACCGTGTAAAACCACATGGTCATAGTCTGGTCTAGTGGCACGACCATGTGAAACCACACGGTCATAGTCTGGTCTGGTGGCATGGCCATGTGGATTCACACCGCCAAGGTAGGATCTGGCTCTGGAAAATCCACACGGTCATGTGGATCCACATGGCCAGAGTCTACTTTGCCTCTCAAAACCCACACGACCTTGTGAATCCACACGGCCAGGGCTATTTTTTTCTCTACTTCGTTGCAAGGGTGTTTGGAATCCACACAACTAATGTCATCTCCTCCTTTGGTAAGTGGCATGGTTGTGTGAATTCCACACGGCCAAGCCTCTTTGTCTTCATTTGTTCTCTAAATTATCTATCAACGCCATTTTCACTTCAAATAGCATCATGCCAATAAGAAAACACACAAAAGCAGATCTTCGATAAAGAAGTGGAAATATGATATTATAATGAAATAGAGTGTAATAAATATAGACTATGATAATGAAATACAAGTAGGTGTACATCAAAATATGCATAAAATTATATATAGTCTATGTACATCACACCCCTAGAGTTAAACCTTTGCATGTCCTCAAGCAAAAACTATATCTAAACTCATGTGGTTAAATAATACATCATAATCTCTAGCAAGCCAATCTAATCCTATCAAATGATTTTATTGATGAGCAAGATACAAATGTTGTTTGAGTATGACCTAAGTAATAGTTCTCTGTGCTCAGTGTAATAGTGACCTAAATTTGTCAAGTATTAATCCCTATGCCTAGTCAAGTCGTCATAAAATTATGTTCTTTATGCTTCTAGTGATAGACACTTACCTGCCACATACATGGTTCATATATCCAAAACTACACAAGGTCTCAAAGGACTACTCAGAATCAAGAGAAATATAATATTTATTTCCCTAGTAACCTAGCTCGGTCTCAAAGGGATAAATTGTTAGTTTCCACTCATGATAACTATTTTCTATCTATTATTCATATGTTTTTTTTGTGCTTTAAAAGTGTAGCACTAACACAAATGCCAATATATATAAATGTAAATATAGGGATTTTGATTTTTCCTAGTGAGTTGCCATGATCCGAGATCATCCAGTAACCAAAATATAATTAAGAGGTCACCTTAGAAACACAACTACTAGTCAAGTTTTATGAATCATGATTATTTTTAGAGTTATCTACCATTAAAACTAGGCATAGTGTATAGAGATCCTAAAATAGGCAAATACTTAAACTCTTACAATAAAAACATTGCTCACTTCATGCTAACATTGTAATGCCCGAAAAATTCTCAAAGTAATTTTATAAATATTCTATGATTTTTCTGGAATTTTAGAATATTTTTATGGAATTTTTGGAGTAGCAGAAGTAGAAAAAATAAATAAGGACGTAAAATAGCCTAAGCGGGAATTGAACCCGAGAACTAGCGAACTCTACGACTTATAGATGACTCTAGTAACCAAGGGGCCCCAGCAGGGGTGTGCTGAAAGAAGAGGAGAACAATTATATTTAAGGTTTAGTTGGGGTATATTAATTAGTTAATATAAATAGGGAAATTAAGTGGAGAGTTGTTATTTTGATCGGCAATTCTCTTCTCCCTCAAACCCTCACCGCCGAAACCCCTCTTCTCCTCACCCTCTAGTTGCCCAAGCCCAAGAAGCCTAGGGTTCCACCCCTAGGATCGTAGGAGCACTTTCCGGCGACAATTCCAGCACAAGGATGTTCCTCTCCGCGAGAAGAACGCGTAGGCGTAAGAAGATCATCGAAGAGATCCTCTTCTCCGGAAATCTAGCGATCGGATTGTAAGAATATTTAGCGCAAGATGTAAGTAACCCCTCACCTGCAGTATAAGTAGCTAATCGCATGTTTTTATGTCTATAGTTCATGATTATATCCATAGTGCAGCCATATGTAGAGTTAGAGCACACCAGGTGCTCGATAGAATGCCTAATACAGTTATATGCTACAGTAGGTGTTTTAATAGCTCAATTAAATGCCCTAGATGCATTTTAAATAGCATATATAGCCTTGCTTCGATTATATGGGACTACGGTCCAATGGGTGGGCTCCCATAGTCACCTCTAGGTTCAGATAACCTAGCTCTAGGTTCATATAACCTAGTAGTAAAAAAAAGCAGGATATGATAAATCAGTTATAAACAGTATTTTACTTTATCAGTGGTACTGTACTGGACTTCAGTTGTCCTTGGGTTGGGCTCCCATAGTCATCCCTAGGTTTAGATAACCTAGTAACCCTACTAGATTCGGGACTTGCTACCTCGGGCCTAATTAGGGATGCGCGCACAGCAAGTACAGATGTCGGGCCCAATAGTAGCATGTTTAGTATTTTTATCTATTTATGAAAATAGTTTTCAAACTTCACAAAACAGATAAATGAACCCAACTTAACTTCAGTTCAGTTTTCTATTGATATAGCAGATAGCTCTATGTTTAGTTCTTGATTGTCATGATTTACGTGCTCATGTGCCATGTTTTAGCATTTCTAGTATGATTCTCAGCTTGCTTATCAGCATAGCATCTTTTAAAAAAAACATGATTTCTGCAAATGCATGTTTTTGTGAGGTAGATGGTTTCTTACTAAGCTCCCAAGCTTATAGTTGTATTTTCCTTATACTGCAGATAAAGACAAAGGAAAGATAGAATAGCAGAGGCTGGAGGACAATGCGATGTGCTGTGTGTGCGAAGGAACCTGGAATAAAGACCCTTGGGGAGTAGCCCATTTAAAGACTTTGTATTTATGTTTTTAGATACTTCCTTCACCGTTAGGATGTTAAGTATCATGAATTGCGATTCTATGAATTATGCCATGCGTAGACTGTTAGTTGTCTTGCTGATAGATAGTAAAAGATGTATAAAGTCATGTCTAGTAGTATTGTTTCAAAGTTTAGTGATTTCTGAAGGTTCTGAATAAGTTCGGGTGGGTTCCTGCTGAAATCAGAACCCCAATCGATCAGGCGATCGATTGGGAGAAACTCCCCGTGCACAGAATGTTATTGAATCGATCAGCTGATCGATTGAGGAATCCTCGATCGATCAACCATCGATTGAAACGCGATCTGTCACGTACAGAGAGCTGATGAGTCAATCAGCTGATCGATCGGCCTTGGATCGATGAGCCGATCGATCGGGAATTTAAATTCCACAAACAGAGAGGCTCTGAATCGATGATCGGATCAAGTGGCCAAGCTAGATCGATCAGTCGATCGATCCAGAATTGACCCCGTGCATAGTAGCCTGTTGAATCGATCAAACCTCTCCAATCGATCAGCCGATCGATTGGAATGTCTGATTTCCACAAAAAAATGTCTAAGTTCAGCCTTTTGATCAAATAGAAAGTTAGTCTCCCTTCTTTTGCATGTGTACAATTTCCGAAATGTATCCCGAATATAAATTCCAGATTTTATGGCACATAGTATAGAGTTTAAATTAGTTCAGTTCTATTCCGCACAAGAATAGTTAGCATAATGTAACCCCCGGCCTTACAGCCTAGTCAGTGGAAGGCGGGTCGTTACAGAGTGGTATTAGAGCAAGTTCCATACTTCCTCACACACACATCAGCATTGAACCTGCAGCTTCCAAGTAAGAATACCTCTCACTTTAGTTATGTTTCTTGCTTGCATGTTCATAGATAACTAAAGCATGCTTATATATGATAGCATCTAACCAGATGATAGTAGTTATGTAAACATGATTGTATTAGTTATGTATGATCTTTGTTCTCAAGAAAATGGTACGAGGACACCCAACTAGAAAGACACTAGCTAATGAGCCCCAGCATGAGGCAGGCAGCTCAGTGCCTCCCCCAGACCTTACAGCAGTAGTGGCTCAGTTACAGAAACAACTAGCTGAACAGCAACAGGAGATAGCCACTCTAAGGGCTAATCAGCAGAACACTCCCACTGTCACTCCAGAACCTAACTTAGCAACCCCAGTAGTGATAGAGGTCCCACCAGTCCAACTTACAGCACCAGCAGCAGGGGAAAGAAGAGAAGCCTATCTGATCCAGTGGCAGAAGATCAAGCCAAAGAATTTCTCAGACACCAGTGAACCATGGGATGCCCAAGCCTGGTTCAAAACACTAGAGAGTACGATGGAGCTTCTGGACTGGTTGGAGTATGAAAAGGTGAAATGCGCCTCATTCTGCCTGACAGGAGATGCACGTATGTGGTGGGAGAGGATTAAGACGAAGCACCCAGTGAACCAGATGACATGGGCCGACTTCGAAAGAGAATTCTTCGTAGAGTTCTTTCACATGCGGGTCACAAACCGCCACTATGACAAGTTCACAGAATTTCATCAGGGCAACCTTTCAGTTGAGGAGGTCGTGAAGAAATTCAACAGACTGACTCGTCTATGCCCCGAATTAGTTAGCACTGAAAGAGAACGAGTCCGGTTGATGCTTAAGATGCTAAGCCCGGAAATAGCAATGAACGTGGCCAGCGGCGTTCATAGGCCGCAGACTACTGAAGAACTAGTAAGCAGTGCTCTGACCACCGAACATTACCAGAACAACATCAAGCAGCAGAAGTAAGCCTTTCCAGAGTCTAAAGGCCAAGGAGGCTCAGGTACTCAGAAACACCAGAGCCACAACTCTAACAGGAAAGGGAACTCCAGCCACAAACATAAACTAGGGAGTTACCCAAAAGGGGGACTAGCTAGTAAACAGCCTAGCTATCCCAAGTGTTTTACTTGTGGAAAATTCCACCCTGGAGTTTGTCGCAAGGGCACTCGAGGATGCTTCGAATGTGGCCAGGAAGGACATATGGCTAAGCAATGCCCGAACAAGACCAGTCTCCCTCCACCACAACCGATTCAGTACAGAGGTAACCCAGCACAGTTTCATCAGATGCAGGATGATATAGATGTACCACACATCAGTCAGGGTAGACTAGAAGCCCCCTCAGCCACGACGAATGCGAGGATCTAGTCACTCACCAGAGAGGACGTAGCGAATGCCTCGACAGTTGTCACAGGTCAGATTAGTATTTTACAGCAAAGTGCAACTGCCTTATTCGATACTGGGGCCCATTCTTATATATCTAGGACATTCGCCGAAAAGTTGGCAATATCTCCAGAGGTATTCAGTGGGCAGTTTTTGACAACACTACCTTCAGGAGAAATTATGGCATCCACGCACTGCCTTCGAGCAGTGCCAGTCATTATAGCAGATAGAGAGCTTTTTAGTGATTTGATAGTGCTAGATATGACTGACTACAACGTCATTTTGGGAATGGACTTTCTGATCAAGTACGGTGCCTCCATAGAGTGCCGTAAACAGAAAGTTGTATTCCAACCTGAAGCAGGAGTGCAGTTTGGGTACATCGGAGAACCAAAGAGAAAGGCTACGAAGTTTCTCTCAGCTTTGAAAATATAGAAACTATTAGATTCAGGATGTATGGGATTTTTAGCACATGTAGTCAATACCAGTCAGGACAAGGATCAAAAGCTAGAGGAGGTCCGAGTTGTACGTGACTACCCAGCAGTCTTCCCTGAGGAGTTACCAGGCCTAGCACCAGACAGGGAGATTGAATTTGAGATAGAACTTATCCCCGGTACAAATCCCATTTCCAAAGTGCCCTACCGCATGGCTCCAGCAGAACTGAAGGAACTTCAGGAGCAACTACAGGAGCTGCTTGATAAGGGCTTCATACGCTCTAGTCGCTCACCATGGGGAGCACCTGTATTGTTCGTGAAGAAGAAGGACGGGAGCATGCACCTGTGTATAGACTACCGGGCACTAAACCAAGTCACGATTAAGAACAGGTATCCTCTTCCCAAGATAGATGACCTGTTCGATCAGCTAAAGGAAGCAGCAGTGTTCTCTAAAATAGATCTCAGATCAGGATATCACCAGGTCATAGTTAAAGAAGGTGATATACCCAAGACAGCCTTCAGGACCAGATACGGACATTATGAGTTCGTAGTCATGCCCTTTGGCATGACGAATGCTCCAGCTACCTTCATGGACCTCATGAACCGAGTATTTAGAGAATACTAAGATAAGTTTATTATCGTGTTCATCGATGACATTCTTATCTATTCCAAAACTCAGGAAGAACATGCAGAGCACCTGAAGATAGTACTGCATGTTAGAGTGTATACTAAAAGGCTAGCTTTTGGTATAAACATTTATCTAGAAATAAGAATCACATTGGTCAAATGTCTACATTTATGATAAATGTAGTTGTTCAATTAATTTATATTGTAGATAACATGGTGTGTGGTGTCACACACAGAAGATCATGCTATCGGTTTCCTTATAAATTATAAACAGTAGCTCACGACTAAGATGGAAAGGAACAAACCATTGGAAAGTCGTAGTGCAATTAGGTATTAGTTTATCTTAACTATATAATTACACTAATACACTTAGAGTGTATTGAGTAGGACCATTTGAGGTCGTTCCTTTTATACTGACTTTATGAAGGAACAAAAACCTCAGTTATTATGGAAGTGTGTGCTCTTAATCCTAATATAATAACAAGCACATATATTTGATATTTATTTCTTTAATTTATCAATGGGTGAGATTTAGTTCGATAAATCAATAAGTCCGATAAGTTGGGAAATGATATCACTTATAGTGTGTGTTGTTGATTATAGAAGGAAACTGTGTCCTAGTGATCTAGGTTGAGAATGTCCCCAAGAGGAGCTCATAAGGATTGTCATGTTAAACCCTGCAGGTGGACTTAGTCCAACATGACGATGAAGTTGAGTGGTACTACTCTTGAAGCTAGATATTAATTGAGTTGTCAGTAACTTACTTAATTAGTGGATATTTGTTATCTTAAACACAGGGAGACTAACACACTCATAATAAGAAGGAGCCCAAAATGTAATTTGGGATTGGTGCGGTAGTTCAATAATAGTTCTTTAGTGGAATGAATTATTATTGATGAAATTAAGTTGTGTGTTCGGGGCGAACATGGGATGCTTAATTTCATCAGGAGACCAAAACCAATTCCTCCTCTCGGTCCCTATCGTAGCCTCTAGTATATAGAGATTTATACCCACCGCATACCCACCTTCTTACCCATCCAATGGGGCCGGCCAAGCTAGCTTGGAACCCAAGCTAGGGCCGGCCAAGACCAAGTGGATGAGTCATGTAGGTGGCCGGCCAAAGCTTGGGTCCCAAGCTTAGGTGGCCGGCCACTAGAATATTAAAAAGGATTTTTATTAAAATTATTTCTTATGTGGATATCATGATTTTAAAAGAGAGTTTAAAAATTAAAATTTCCTTTTATAACTTTCTACAAAAGATTAAGAGAAGAGATTAATCTCTTTCCTTATTTGTAGTTTAAAAGGATGGTTTTAATTTTTGGTAAAAACTTTCCTTATTTGTAAATCATCTACATGTTTAAAAGAGAGTTTAAAATTTGAAATCTTTCCTTATTTGTTGATTAAAGGAGGATTTTAAATTTTAAGAAAACTTTCATTTTTAATCATGTTCATGATTTAAAAGAGAGTTTAAAATTAAATATTCTCTTTTATAAGTTTCTACAAAAGATTAAGAAAAGATTTGATATCTTTCTTTATTTGTAGATTAAAAGAGATTTTAATTTTTTAGAGATAACTTTCTTTTTATCCACATGTTTAAAAGAAATATTTTAATTTATAAAATTTCCTTTTTATTAACCACTATGAAGGGAAAAATTATTTGAGAAATTTTTATAAATTTCCGGAAGTAAATTAGGAAGTTTTAATTCTTGTGTGAATTAAAATTTCCTTGATTAAAGGGATTAAGGTGGTCGTCCATTAACATGATGAAAAGAAAATTATTTTTAATTAAATAAATTTTCCTTTTCAATGGCAAAAGAATTAAGGAAGTTTTTATTAAATTTTCCTTATTTGCCAAGACCAAGGATTATAAAAGAGGAGGTAAAGGAGGCTTCATGGTGAATGTCTCTATTATTTTTCTCCCTCTTTTCTTCCTTGGGTGTGGCCGGCCCTTTCTTTCCTCTCCTCTCCTTTGTGTGGCCGAAACCTTCTCATGGTGGAGATAGCTTTGGTGGCCGGATCTAAGAAGGAGAAGAAGGAGAGAAAAGAAGCCTCTTTTCTAGCATCCCTTGGAGCATGGTGGTGGTGGCCGAACCTCTTCATCCGAGAAGAAGTTTTGATGGCCGAAACTTGCAAGGAAGAAGAAGGTGCTTGGTGGTTCTCATCTCGGAAGATTGTTGCCCACACAACGTCCGAGGTTAGAAGAGGAATACGGTAGAAGATCAAGAGGTTTTTCTAAAAGGTATAACTAGTATTTTTCTTTCCGCATCATACTAGTTATTTTTGGAAATAATACTAAATACAAGAGGCATACGATTCTAGTGTTTCAAATTTGTTTTCGATATAGTGTTCTTTTGTTTTTCTTTTCCTTGTGATTTGATTGTTCTTTTCGGTTAACCTAAAGTTATTTTAGGAAATTAAATATTAGCTTTCCATAAAAGGTTTTGTCTAGTCGGTGGTGGTTGCTCCCATATCCAAGAAAGCAATGTGCCTCGCCACGTCAGTACTGGGAACCAATTATGGAAATTAATATTTAATGGAATTAATAACTTAAGGTGATTTGGGTCGAACGTGTTAAGTTCCATAGGAGATCCAAGTCTAAACGTAAAAGAACAAATAGATTAAGTTTTGGATCAAACGTGTTAAGTTTCGCAGGCGATCTAAAATTTAATTTAAAAGAACACATGTTAGCTAGGAAAAGGTTCAGACCTTTGTACAAAATATTTGTACAGTGGAACCTCTAGGTTTTCCGAGTAGCAACCAACAATTGGTATCAGAGCTAGGGTTTTGCCTCTGTGTATTTTATATTAGATTAATTATGCACATGTCATACATAATTTAGGCAGGATAATAGTAGGATGTGCTAACTTTGTGGATGCAGGATCCAACTATTATGGCTTTTAGTTATTATGTGTGTGATTGGACCCTTGGATATGTCAAGGGCATTTATATGTGTGTGCATGATTGTATTATAAAATACAGCAGGAGCTGTATTTAGTTTTATTAGGATTTTATTTTTGATCTAGATACATGTACATTCCTTTTATGGAATATAGGATCAAAAATGTAAAATTCTATTTATGTCGTGGATCGAATCTTGCAAAGCGTGGAACCTTCTAAGGACCAGAGGCGCAGCGGAACTAGGAGCAAGATGGATGCGACAGCTAGACCCGGTAGCGGTGGCCAAATATGGCAGCAGCTTGGGATGACAACACACGGAGGACAACTAGAGATAAAAGCCATAATAGTTGAAAATTAGATTTTCTATTTATTTCTTTTATATTGTGCTGTGTGTGCATGTTGGTTTACATATTTAGTAGGCTAGCATAGTTAAAATTCCTCATTTATAAATAACTAAGTGGGAGAGGAATTTTTAAGTAAATCCGATGGTCTCCATTACTGGTTTGTAAGTGATGCAAACAAGCTTGCGCGTTGGCTCTGAGTGCCTTCCTCCATAACGGATGAGCTTGTTTGTGGATCACTAGAACAGACTTCCATTTTTGGATGACTATAGGAAGTTAATTAAGAGCGTGTGATCTTCCCCAACGGAAGGGGCATAATCTTATTAATGGACTTAGTGTCAAGTAATGGTATACACTTAGACACATTTAATAGTATCCTCCCCAACGGAGTCACTACTATCACTTGTGTGACCAAAGGGAAACCAACTATTGATTTGTCATAAAACTAGATTGGCAAAATAAACCCCTCTTACAAATGTTTGAATTTGTATACGTCCACACTAATGTGGCATACAAGATTCATGGTGTTTGAGGTAATTTTATTTGTCAAAAAGTTATATTGACAAGATAGTCAATGGGTAAAACCCTCCTCTTACAAATGATGAATTTGTATACATCCACACTAACGTGGCATGCAAAATTCACGGTGTTTGAGGTGTTGGTGAATTAAAATAATATTGTTTGAGGAATCAATGTTATTTTAAATTCAAAGAGTTTTGACCAAATATTTGATCAAAGACAGATCAACTATTAATTTTATTCGTCATAAAGTAAAGTTGACGAGATAATAAAATTAATGGATAAAATCTCCTCTTTGATTTTGTATACGTCCACACTATCGTGGCATATAAAATTCATGGGGATTTTAAGGAATTGATCTTGACCAAATATTTTTGTGATTCTTAGGATTTAAAATATTTATCAATTCCCTAGTTGTTATACTATAGAAAAGACTTAGTAGTCCCAATTGTAATGATTGGAAATAGGACTTGGACATTAAGGTAGACTGTCTTCTAAGAACTAAGAACAATTTAGGTGTATTTAATTCATTAGTTGAAACATGTCTAGTGGTGTTATCTACCAGAACCTGGAGTGTAGATACAAGATGCCATTAATCATGTCTGCACTTCATTGCAGGGTTCCAGGAAACCTAACAACTAAATGAAAGGTAAATCACCGTCCACATGGGCACTACTGTAAAAGTGGTAGTTGTTGCAGTGGGAGATGTTTATCCTTTGATAAGAATAAAATATGGATTTTAAGTAATTGTCTTTACGTACCAAGTTTAGAAAGAACATGATTTTTGTTTCTAAACTATTATAGATATTGTGTCTATTTTGATAACAAAGTTGTTATCAAGAAAAATAGGGAAGTTATCTATTCTGATATGATGGTTGACAATTTAACTCCCACGATGCAACAAATGGAAATTAGTAACACATCTTCTAATTTTAAGAGAAAGCAACCTTCGGAAATGAACCAATTATATCTTTGGCATCTAAAGCTAGGTTATACTTGAGTAGAATTCATTGGTGGCTGATGAACTTTTGGGTTCATTGGTAGTGGAAATCTTTCCAACCTATGAGTCTTACTTGGAAGGAAAATAACCAAGAAGCTTTTAAGTCCAATGGGCATGGAGTCAAAGATATGTTGAAATCGGTTCATTCTGATTTGTGTGATCCTATGACTATCCAGACAAGAGGTAGTATTGAATATTTTGTCTATTTTATAGACAACTATTCAAGATACAGATAAATTTACTTAATGTACCGCAAGACTAAGTACTTTGATTAGTTCAAAGAGTACAAAGTTGATGCGGAGAAATGTTAAAGTAAAAAGTCACTATGGAAGATCGTAGTGGCAAGTACCTCTTGAGAGATTTTAGGAGTCACTTATCAGAAGTAGGGATTCAATCTCAACTAACTGCATCTGGTACACCCCAACAGAATGGTGTAGTAGAAAGAAGGTAAAGGACTCTTATGGAATAATTAGATAGATGATGAGTTATTCAGAAAATTACCAAATTTGTTTTAAGGATAAACTCTGAAAACGAAAGTGAACATAGTACATTCCAAGTTAGAACTCTCTACTCATATAGAATTGCTGAATAGGTGAAAACCTATTTTGAAGCATATTCGGATTCGGGTAATCCAGCACATATGTTAAAGAGAGACAATGATAAGTTGGATAGGAGTTCACTTGTTTGTAAGTTATCCTAGATAAAAAAAAGTAGGATTATAGTCTTAAAAATCAGAAGGTCATTGTTAGCATCAATGACTGATTTTTAGAAAAGGACTATATAATGAACCACGTGCTCATAAGTAAATTTGTTCTTAAGGAAATAATAAAGGACATGTCTAACCTAGTACCAACTGTACAAGATGAGATACCACAAGAAAACTGCAACACGTATCACAAATGATACACAATTGCAGAAAGTGCCTTGTCGTAGTGGGAGGGTTGTTAGGCAACCTAAATAGGTTCATGTTTTGGGAGAGTTTTTAGATTCGATCCCTAGAGGACATGAACCTGATCTCCGGTCATATGATGAAGTACTCCAAGATAAAGATGCAGTATCTTGGCAAAGAGTAATGAATAACAGAATTAGAATATATATATTCTAATAAAATCTGGAAGCTTGTAGAATCACCAAATGGTGTAAAAGCCGTTAGGTGTAAAAAGGTCTATAATAGGAAAAGAGGGATAGACAGGAAGGTAGTAACTTTAAAAGCAAGGCTTGATGAAAAAGAAAACTTTTTCACTGGTAGTCATGCTTAAGTCTATCTGGATTCTTTTATCTATTTGGCAAGTGGATGACAAGACAACATTCCTTAATGGAAGTCTTGAAGAAAACATCCATATAAAGCAACCAGAAGGGTTCATTGCAAAGGGCTAAGAGCATCTTGTGTGCAAGCTCAATCAGTCTATGGACTGAGGCAAAGCTTCAAGGTCTTGGAATATCCGGTTTATCAAAGTAATCCAGATCTATGGATTTAGTAACCGGATAAGTCTTGTGTATACAAAAGGTGTGATGGAAGCGTGGTGGTATTTCTTGTACTATACGTAGATAACATTTTTGGTAGTTGGAAACAATATCAAAATGTTGTCAGAAGTAAGGGTATGGTTGTCCAAACAATTCGATATAAAGGACTTGGGAGAATGTATATATTCTTGAGATCAAAGTAATAAGGGATCGCAAGGAAAGAATATTTTACTTATCCCAAGCTTCATACATCGAAAAAAATCCGTGCTCGTTTTAAAGCATGCAAAACTCCAAGAAAGGTTTATTACCTTTTTAGCATGGAGTAACTTTATCGAAAGATATGTCTCTGTAGACATCAAAGGAGATAAATGAAATAAAGATAGTTCTTTATGCTTCGGCTGTCGGAAGCCTAATGTATGCTATGCACGAGATCAGAAATCTGTTTTGCCAAGGGCATAGTTAGCATATATCAAAGTAACCCAGGACAAGGACAGTGGACTGCAGTAAAGCATATATTGAAGTACCTTAGAGGCAGTAGAGATTATATGCTAGCTTACAAGGCAGTTAATTTAATCCTTGTGAGTTGCATGAATTTTGACTTCCAATCGGATAGGGACAATAATAAGTCAACCTCGGGGTTTTGTGTTTACTTTAGGAGGTAAAGTCATAACTATGGAAGAGTGATAAGCATAGGTATTTTTCTGGACTCCACCATAGAAGCTTAGTATATGGCAAGCCTCTGAGGTAGCCATAAAAGCTGAATGACTCAATAACCTCAAGATAGACTTAGATATGATTTCTAGTTTGTCCAAAGATTATTACAATTTATTGTAATAATATTGGTGCAGTAGCAAACTCGAAGAAACCATAAGTCTATAAGGCAAGTAAACACAATAGAGCGCAAGTACCACCCAATATGAGAAATCGTATAAACGAGGAGAAGTTGTTGCCGCCTAGATTGCATCAGGTAATGACCTATAGATCCTTTCACTAAGGTCCTTAAGGCAAGAGCTTTTGATGGGCATGTTGAAGGGTTGGGAATCAGATGTATGGCAGCAGATATGGCAGCTTAGTCTTTTAGTATAAGTGGGAGATTGTTAGAGTGTATACTAAAAGGCTAGATTTTGGTATAAACATTTATCTAGAAATAAGAATCACATTGGTCAAATGTCTACATTTATGATAAATGTAGTTGTTCAATTAATTTATATTGTAGATAACATGGTGTGTGGTGTCACACACAGAAGATCATGCTATCGGTTTCCTTATAAATTATAAACAGTAGCTCACGACTAAGATGGAAAGGAACAAACCATTGGAAAGTCGTAGTGTAATTAGATATTAGTTTATCTTAACTATATAATTACACTAATACACTTAGAGTGTATTGAGTAGGACCATTTGAGGTCGTTCCTTTTATACTGACTTTATGAAGGAACAAAAACCTCAGTTATTATGGAAGTGTGTGCTCTTAATCATAATATAATAACAAGCACATATATTTGATATTTATTTCTTTAATTTATCAATGGGTGAGATTTAGTTCGATAAATCAATAAGCCCGATAAGTTGGGAAATGATATCACTTATAGTGTGTGTTGTTGATTATAGAAGGAAACTGTGTCCTAGTGATCTAGGTTGAGAATGTCCCCAAGAGGAGCTCATAAGGATTGTCATGTTAAACCCTGCAGGTGGACTTAGTCCAACATGACGATGAAGTTGAGTGGTACTACTCTTGGAGCTAGATATTAATTAAGAGAGTTGTCAGTAACTTACTTAATTAGTGGACATTTGTTATCTTAAACATAGGGAGACTAACACACTCATAATAAGAAGGAGCCCAAAATGTAATTTGGGATTGGTGCGGTAGTTCAATAATAGTTCTTTAGTGGAATGAATTATTATTGATGAAATTAAGTTGTGTGTTCGGGGCGAACACGGGATGCTTAATTTCATGGGGAGACCAAAACCAATTCCTCCTCTCGGTCCCTATCGTAGCCTCTAGTATATAGAGATTTATACCCACCGCATACCCACCTTCTTACCCATCCAATGGGGCTGGCCAAGCTAGCTTGGAACCCAAGCTAGGGCCGGCCAAGACCAAGTGGATGAGTCATGTAGGTGGCCGGCCAAAGCTTGGGTCCCAAGCTAAGGTGGCCGGCCACTAGAATATTAAAAAGGATTTTTATTAAAATTATTTCTTATGTGGATATCATGATTTTAAAAGAGAGTTTAAAAATTAAAATTTCCTTTTATAACTTTCTACAAAAGATTAAGAGAAGAGATTAATCTCTTTCCTTATTTGTAGTTTAAAAGGATGGTTTTAATTTTTTGGTAAAAACTTTCCTTATTTGTAAATCATCTACATGTTTAAAAGAGAGTTTAAAATTTGAAATCTTTCCTTATTTGTTGATTAAAGGAGGATTTTAAATTTTAAGAAAACTTTCATTTTTAATCATGTTCATGATTTAAAAGAGAGTTTAAAATTAAATATTCTCTTTTATAAGTTTCTACAAAAGATTAAGAAAAGATTTGATATCTTTCCTTATTTGTAGATTAAAAGAGATTTTAATTTTTTAGAGATAACTTTCTTTTTATCCACATGTTTAAAAGAAATATTTTAATTTATAAAATTTCCTTTTTATTAACCACTATGAAGGGAAAAATTATTTGAGAAATTTTTATAAATTTCCGGAAGTAAATTAGGAAGTTTTAAATCTTGTGTGAATTAAAATTTCCTTGATTAAAGGGATTAAGGTGGCCGGCCATTAACATGATGAAAAGAAAATTATTTTTAATTAAATAAATTTTCCTTTTCAATGGAAAAAGAATTAAGGAAGTTTTTATTAAATTTTCCTTATTTGCCAAGACCAAGGATTATAAAAGAGGAGGTAGAGGAGGCTTCATGGTGAATGTCTCTATTATTTTTCTCCCTCTTTTCTTCCTTGGGTGTGGCCGGCCCTTTCTTTCCTCTCCTCTCCTTTGTGTGGCCGAAACCTTCTCATGGTGGAGATAGCTTTGGTGGCCGGATCTAAGAAGGAGAAGAAGGAGAGAAAAGAAGCCTCTTTTCTAGCATCCCTTGGAGCATGGTGGTGGTGGCCGAACCTCTTCATCCGAGAAGAAGTTTTGATGGCCGAAACTTGCAAGGAAGAAGAAGGTTCTTGGTGGTTCTCATCTCGGAAGATTGTTGCCCTCACAACGTCCGAGGTTAGAAGAGGAATACGGTAGAAGATCAAGAGGTTTTCTAAAAGGTATAACTAGTATTTTTCTTTCCGCATCATACTAGTTATTTTTGGAAATAATACTAAATACAAGAGGCATACGATTCTAGTGTTTCGAATTTGTTTTCGATATAGTGTTCTTTTGTTTTTCTTTTCCTTGTGATTTGATTGTTCTTTTCGGTTAACCTAAAGTTATTTTAGGAAATTAAATATTAGCTTTCTATAAAAGGTTTTGTCTAGTCGGTGGTGGTTGCTCCTATATCCAAGAAGGCCATGTGCCTCGCCACGTCAGTACTGGGAACCAATTATGGAAATTAATATTTAATGGAATTAATAACTTAAGGTGATTTGGGTCGAACGTGTTAAGTTCCGCAGGAGATCCAAGTCTAAACCTAAAAGAACAAATAGATTAAGTTTTGGATCAAACGTGTTAAGTTTCGCAGGCGATCCAAAATTTAATTTAAAAGAACACATGGTAGCTAGGAAAAGGTTCAGGCCTTTGTACAAAATTTTTGTACAGTGGAACCTCTAGGTTTTCCGAGTAGCAACCAACACTACAGACCCTTCAGCAGAACCAGCTGTACGCCAAATTCACGAAATGTGAATTCTGGCTCGATCAAGTATCCTTTTTGGGTCACATCATCTCCAAGGATGGTATCATGGTAGACCCTAGTAAGATAGAAGCTGTGAGTAATTGGAAAAGACCTAAGAATGCCAGTGAAATCAGAAGTTTTTTGGGACTAGCAGGTTATTACAGAAAGTTCGTAGAGGTTTTCTCTAGGATAGCCTCCCCACTAACGGCTCTCACCAGGAAGAACAGAAAATTTCAGTGGACAGAGGACTGTGAGAACAGTTTCATGGAGCTCAAAAGAAGATTGACAGTGCTTCCATTCTGACTTTGTCCGAAAACATAGACAGCTTTGATATTTACAGTGATGCCTCTAAATTGGGACTAGGAGCAGTACTGATGCAAAATGGTAAGGTGATCACCTATGTCTCCAGACAACTCAAGGACTATGAGAGGAACTACCCTACTCATAACCTTGAGCTTGCAGCAGTTGTCTTCGCCCTCAAAATTTGGAGACACTACTTGTATGGAGCTCAGTGCAGAGTGTATACAGATCATCAGAGTCTGAAGTACTTCTTCTCTCAGAAGGATCTGAATATGCGACAGCGCAGATGACTCGAGCTGGTCAAAGACTATGACATAGACATCCTCTACCATCCAGGAAAGGCCAATAAGGTGGCAGACGCACTTAGCAGGAAGTCCAGTGCCACCTTACTATCCCTAGCAGCCATGTCACCACCCCTACAAAAGGAGATTATAGCTTTCGGTCTCGAACTAATAGTTGGGCAACTCTCTACTATGACATTAGCATCTACCCTGCTTGGTGACATCCAGACAGCTCAGGATTGGGACCTTAAAATTCAGAAAATCAAGCAAGGGTTAGCAGAATCAGAAAGTGGAGAGTTCTGAGTATCGGATAGTGGGGTACTATATTTTGGTGACAGAATATGCATTCCGGATCAGGAGAAACTACGGAGGAAGATCCTAGACGAGGCTCACAGGACTCCTTATGCAATACATCCTGGTTCCACCAAGATGTATCAAGACCTGAAGAAATGTTTTTCGTGGCCTAGGATGAAAAGAGACATCGCTAGATATGTCAGTATCTGTCTGACCTGCTAGAGGGTCAAGGCAGAACACCAGAGACCAGGAGGAGTTCTGCAGCCTATTCAGATCCCAGAATGGAAGTGGGAGGATATTTCCATGGACTTCATAGTGGGACTACCCAGGACCACAAATGGTTTTGATGTAATCTAGGTAATAGTCGACAGATTGACTAAGTCAGCCCACTTCTTAGCTATCAGGATATCCTACTCCATGGAGCAGCTAGCTCAGTTGTATCTCAAGGAGATTGTCAGACTGCATGGAGTTCCATGGACCATCATTTCAGACAGAGACAGTAGGTTCACGTCACACTTTTAGGAGTGCGTACAGTCAGCATTGGGCACTAGGTTAAAGTTTAACACAACCTTCCATCCTCAAACAGATGGTCAGACGGAACGAGTAAATCAGGTACTCGAGGATATGCTTCGAGCATGTGCCCTAGACTTCAAGGGAAGTTAGTGCAAATATCTGTGTTTAGCAGAATTTGCATACAACAATAGCTATCATGCCACTATCAGTATGGCACCTTACGAGGCTCTTTATGGGCGGAGGTGTAGATCTCCAATCTGCTGGTATGAGAGTGGTGAACAGAAAGAACTAGAACTTCAGACAGATCTAGTAGCAGATACCACAGCAGCTATACAGCAGATCCGCCAGAGGATAGAGACAGCTCAGAGCCGCCAGAAAAGCTATGCTGATACATGGCGTCGACCTTTAGAGTTTGCAGTTGGAGATACAATATTTCTCCGAGTGGCTCCCATGAAGGGAGTAATGCATTTTGGGAAGAAGGGAAAATTAAGTCCCAGATATGTGGGACTATACCTTATTACCAGAAGAGTTGGCAAGGTAGCATATGAGCTAGAGCTACTCCAGGAGATGTCAGCTATCCATAATATATTTCATGTCTCTATGCTGAACAAGCATATCCCAGAAGCCACCCAGGTGATTGAGCCTCAGTCGGTACAAGTCCGCGAAGACCTCAACTATGACAGTCGGCCTATTCAGATAGTAGACCAAGCAGTTAAGAAATTGCTGAACAAGGAGGTACCTTTAGTAAAGGTTATATGGCAAAATCACACAGCAGAAGAGGCAATTTGGGAAACAGAAGCTAGTATGAGGCAGAAATACCCAGAGTTATTCTAAAGTTTGAGGATGAACTTTTTATAAGATATGGGGGATTGTAACGCCCAAAAAATTCTCAAAGTAATTTTATAAATATTCTATGATTTTTCTGGAATTTTAGAATATTTTTATGGAATTTTTGGAGTAGCGGAAGTAGAAAAAATAAATAAGGATGTAAAATAGCCTAAGCGGGAATTGAACCCGAGACCTAGCGAACTCTACGACTTATAGATGACTCTAGTAACCAAGGGGCCCCAGCAGGGGTGTGCTGAAAGAAGAGGAGAACAATTATATTTAAGGTTTAGTTGGGGTATATTAATTAGTTAATATAAATAGGGAAATTAAGTGGAGAGTTGTTATTTTGATCGGCAATTCTCTTCTCCCTCAAACCCTCACCGCCGAAACCCCTCTTCTCCTCACCCTCTCGGCGCCCAAGCCCAAGAAGCCTAGGGTTCCACCCCTAGGATCGTAGGAGCACTTTCCGGCGATAATTCCGGCACGAGGACGTTCCTCTCCGCGAGAAGAACGCATAGGAGTAAGAAGATCGTCGAAGAGATCCTCTTCTTCGAAAATCTAGCGATCGGATTGAAAGAATATTTAGCGCAGGATGTAAGTAACCCCTCACTTGTAGTATAAGTAGCTAATCGCATGTTTTTATATCTATAGTTCGCGATTATATCCATAATGCAGCCATATGTAGAGTTAGAGCACACCAGGTGCTCGATAGAATGCCTAATACAGTTATATGATATAGTAGGTGTTCTAATAGCTTAGTTCAATGCCCTAGATGCATTTTAAATAGCATATATAGCCTTGCTTCGATTATATGGGACTACGGTCCAATGGGTGGGCTCTCATAGTTGCTTCTAGATTCAGATAACCTAGTAAAAAAAAAAACAGGATATGATAAATCAGTTATAAACAGTATTTTACTTTATCAGTGGCACTGTACTGGACTTCAGTTGTCCTTGGGTTGGGCTCTCATATTCATCCCTAGGTTTAGATAACCTAGTAACCCTACTAAATTCGGGACTTGCTACCTCGGGCCTAGTTAGGGATGCACGCACAGCAAGTACAGATGTCGGGCCCATCAGCAGCATGTTTAGTAATTTTATCTATTTACGAAAATAGTTTTCAAACTTCACAAAACAGATAAGTGAATTCAGCTTAACTTCAGTTCAGTTTTCTATTGATATAGCAGATAGCTCTATGTTTAGTTCTTGATTATCATGATTTACATGCTCATGTGCCATGTTTTAGCATTTCTAGTATGATTCTCAGCTTGCTTATCAACATAGCATCTTTTAAAAAAAACATAATTTCTGCAAATGCATGTTTTTGTGAGGTAGATGGTTTCTTACTAAGCTCCCAAGCTTATAGTTGCATTTTCCTTATACTGCAGATAAAGGCAAAGGAAAGATGGAATAGCGGAGGCTGGAGGATAATGCGATGTGATGTGTGTGCGAAGGAACCTGGAATAAAGACCCTTGGGGAGTAGCCCATTTAAAGACTTTGTATTTCTGTTTTTAGATACTTCCTTCACCGTTAGGATGTTAAGTATCATGAATTGCGATTATGAATTATGCCATGCGTAGACTATTAGTTGTCTTGCTGATAGATAGTAAAAGATGTATAAAGTCATGTCTAGTAGTATTGTTTCATAGTTTAGTGATTTCTGAAGGTTCTGAATAAGTTCGGGTGGGTTCCTGCTGAAATTAGAACCCCAATCGATCAGGCGATCGATTGTGAGAAACTCCCCATGCACAGAATGCTATTGAATCGATCAGCTGATCGATTGAGGAATCCTCGATCGATCTACCGATCGATTGAAACGCGATTTGTCGCGTACAGAGAGCTGATGAGTCGATCAGCTGATCGATTGGCCTTGGATCGATCAACCGATCGATCGGGAATTTAAATTCCGCAAACAGAGAGCCTCTGAATCGATCATCGGATCGAGTGGCCAGGCTGGATCGATCAGCCGATCGATCCAGAATTGACCCCGTGCACAGTAGCCTGTTGAATCGATCAGTGGATCGATCAGACCTCTCCAATCGATCAGCCGATCGATTGGAATGTCTGATTTCAACAAAAAAATGTCTAAGTTCATATTTTTGATCAAATAGAAAGTTAGTCTCCCTTCTTTAGCATGTGTACAATTTCAGAAATGTATCCCGAATATAAATTCCAGATTTTATGGCACATAGTATAGAGTTTAAATTAGTTCAGTTCTATTCCGCACAAGAATAGTTAGCATAATGTTACCCCCGACCTTACAGCCTAGTCAGTAGAAGGCGGGTCGTTACAGGAAGTAAGAGTTGCCAAGTCCTGTATGATGCAGTTTACTTAAAAAAAAATTGTTCTCCTCTGGTTATGCTTCGAGGTTATTACAGACATCTGTTTCTCAAGATACAATAGCATAACCACATACATAATCAAATACTAGTTGTTTGTGGTGAACAAAGAAAATATCCAATTGCTATCATGGGCAAACCACTGTGCGAAAACACACAATGGAGAGAAGATTTGGAGGAACGATGGTGGAGAAAAATCTTTGCTACTTGTTCTCTCTTTTGCTCTTGGTCACAACCTCCTTATATAAGAGTTTAGAAAATTTCAATATTCAATGATTGAATTAAAGTCATATACTGCTATTAATCCATACAGCTCAAATGTCTGGAGGTTATAGATTCTTCATTAATCATCAATTAATGCATCTGTTACTCGCACACAAGTTAATTTGGTTAAGTACAAATTCATACACTAGATTTACACCCCTTATACATCCTAGCATAAGAGAGAGCCTTTCTCCATTCATTGTTCACAACTACAATGCTTATGAATTAATATAAACCAACCAATATTCCTTTGAACTCTCAATGTGTAACAAAGTCTCATTCACAATGAAATCTTTCCTCTCCACCTCATTTTCCATTTATATATATCTAATATAGGATAAATTCAAAAGTACTTGCAATGAACAAGCCAGTAGTCCAACATTCAGATTTATCATCCAACAAGAAAAAAATATTTTATAATATATCATAACTAGAAATCGAACTATAAATATTTGAAAAATTGCATAAGCATCCTGCTACTATATTCTGCGGGCTAAGACACAAAATGCTATGTAATCCTATGGATTTGAAACGTATTATACTCATCAATAATAGTTAAAAAATATTCATACATGAATTATGTTTTCGTATTATACGCCTCTAGAATCTCTAAATCTTAAACGGCCATCGGTTGAAATGTCATTTTAGTCATGCTAGTTTGTAGACAAAGTTTAAATATGTGCTTTAATATTTCCATATTGCTCCTCTTATAGTTATACAAACAGCTTTTAGATATATAATAGACCTAAACTCTTTGAACAAATTAGTCATTATCAAATCTAACCATGGTTATATTAATAACTATATCATTGGACTTTTATGTATATGAGGTAACCATCTAGATTAATCACCTCTTCCATGCCCCCGCCTGGCTTGCTCGATCCAGCTCTCCAACTCACGCATAATGGATTCCCTACACGGAGGGGGCAGTTGGTCCTCTTCGATCTCAATCTCAAATAATTTCCAAGGATTGCAATCATTATATGCTATGGCATAGAACGCTCTTAGCGAGACAGCTTGCATCGAAGGCGACAAGAAATCAACGGTTCAACTATGCCAAGTGTACAACTTCGCTATTGTCTCCTCTAGTGCCCTATCTCTCTTCACCCAATCAAACGACTCACGACTCCCCACTTGTGTGACTACCTACGTGGCTCGTGTGGCAACCAATGTGGTTTGCACGCCAGTCCACATGTATATTATATTATGTTGGCTATATATGGTTCAGGCTATATGTAAAAATATTTTCTTCTAACATGTGTTTACATATTTTCTTCTAACATGTTGACGCACTCTTCTCTCTTTTGAATTGCTCATCTTCTTCTTTCTGGTGCATCTGTGAGCCCCATCCTTCCAGTCCCTTAGATCAATTCTAATCGATGCCCTTTTACACTAAAATAATGTAAAAGGGACACTAAACTTACTCTAATGGAGATCCCGAATCTTGCACCAAAATGGTGCAAGTGAGCAGTGCAGCACCAAGATGGTGCTGCACTGTTCACTTGCAACATTTAGTCCCTTAGACCAACTCCAATCGGTACTCTTTTACACTAAAATGGTGTAAAAGAGACACCAAGCTTACTCCAATGGAGACCCCAAATCTTGCACCAAAATGGTGCAAGTGAACAGTGCAGCACCAAGATGGTGCTGCACTGTTCACTTGCACCATTTTGGTCCATTTTTAGTTACCATTGTAAAGGACAGTGCCCATTTTACTCTAACGGAGACCCCAAATCTTGCACCAAAATGGTGCAAGTGAAGATTTTTTTTTAATATAATATATTATATTATTAAAATTATATTTAAAATATTTTTAAATATTATAAATTAATATTATTTAATTAAATTAAATTTATTAGGTAAATTTTATATATTATAAATTTATATTAGTTATTAACTTAAATAATTATTATTTAAAATATTTGTTATATTACTAAGATTATAAATATATTAAAATTTATAATATTAGTAATTTCATAACAAACACACAATTAAACATTTAAAATTTCAAAATACATAACATATAGTACATCATACAATTTAAAGATGCCACAAACGCTAAAGTAAACATACATTTAAATAACTACAATAACATTGCAATACTAAACAAATCAATGTTTAATATTCTGGAAAATCACCTCCTAATAAACCACCGAAATAATCATAAAATTATCCGGAACCATTCAAAGGATCTTGAGATCCTTGTCCTTCTTCTTGAGACGAATTTATCCTAGATCCTCCTCCTTGAAGTGGAATTGATTGAGATTTTTTATTTTCAGTCCTCTTTTGCATAATTCTGACTTGTTCACCGTGAATAAATTCACGCATTATTGGATCAACAATGGTATTCACTGTCTTTGAATAAAATTTTATTCTTTTCCTTGAACATAGCAACATTGGTACTTCGATCTAACGCTGCAACAAGTTCTTCATTCTGTGAAACCATTTTACTGAATTGTTGTTCATTCTTTCTCTTCAATTTTGCTTTCTTCACCCCAATAGGTCGTTTAGTTGAAGTACCACCACTGTCTGAATCAGTGATGTTAAGATTAAACGAAGAGACATGTGGAGATGAAGGTGAAGAAACATCTTTCTCGAGATTATATGATGGAGAATAATCAGCTTGAGCAATTTGTCATTGCACTCTTGTAGATGCAGCTTTGACGTTTTCATTGTTGAATTTCTCAATACCTTGAAGAATGCTCCACACATGTCCAAATTTGAAACCCTTTGAGTAATTAGGGTCTTGTAATAATAACAATTGAACACGATTCATCTGTAAACAAAATAATACAATTATGAAATAAAATTAATAACTAAATTAGATATTGAAAACAACTTGAATAATCTACAAAAGAAATAATGAAAACAACTTACAATATCTTCCTCTGATGCTCCACTTGGATTCAATTCTTCGATTTGTCGTATGCAACCCTTCAATTTGGAAACAGCAGCAATGATAGTATTCATTCTTTTTTTGTAATGATCTTCTCGGTCGGTCTAAATTTTTGAAATTTGGATCATGATTATACTCTATCTCAACTCTTGCCTAAAATTAATCCTTTTTTTGGTTGATTCCTATGATTGGATTTTGAGAAATATGAAGATAAACATGACATAAATGTTTATCTTCTTCAACTGAGTAGGATGATGAACGAGAATTCGAACTCATTTTTTTCAAGAGTAAAGGTGCATTGTGATGGCCATGTCTAGTATGCCATTATATAGGAAAAAATTATGTGCAATGTATAAGATTTGTGTGTGCATTGTGATGTCTCGTCACCTGTAAAAATAATAGTGTTGTGTGTGCATTGTGATGTCCCGTCACCTGCAAAAATAATAGTGTTGTGTGTGCATTGTGATGCCCCATCTTTTGAAATAATTATAATAGTGTGTGTATTGTGATGTCCCGTCACCTGCAAAAATAATAGTGTTGTGTGTTCATTATAATGTCCCATCTCTTGAAATAATTATCATGGTGTGTGCATTGTGATGTTCCGTCACTTGTAAAAATAATAGTGTTGTGTGTTCATTGTAATGTCTCATCTCCTAAAATAATTATCATGGTGTGTGCATTGTGATGTCCCGTCGCCTGCAAAAGTAATAATGTTGTATGTGCATTGTGATGTCCCATCTCCTGAAATAATAATAATGGTGTGTGCATTGTGTTGTTCCTTCATCTGCAAAAAATAATAATGCTGTGTGTGCATTGTGATGTCCCATCACCTGCAAAAAAAAGTATTGTGTGTTCATTGTAATGTCCCATCTCCTGAAATAATTATCATGGTGTATGCATTGTCAAGTCCCGTCACCTGCAAAAATAATAATGTTGTGTGTGCATTGTAATGTCCCATCACCTGCAAAAATAATAGTGTTGTGTGTTCATTGTAGTGTCCCATCTCCTGAAATAGTTATCATGGTGTATGCATTGTCATGTCCCATCGCCTGCAAAAATAATAATGTTGTGTGTGCATTGTGATGTCCCATCTCTTAAAATAATAATAATGGTATGTACATTGTGATGTCCCTTCATCTGTAAAAATAATAACGTTGTGTGTGCATTGTGATGTCCCATCTCCTAAAATAATAATAATGGTGTGTGCATTGTGATGTCTCTTCATTTGCAAAAATAATAATGTGTGTGCATGGTGATGTCCCGTCACCTGCAAAAATAATAGTGATGTGTATACATTATAAATACACACCATAACTGAAAACAATTCAATCACATTCTTCATCTTCAAAAATGAGTGCTAGATATGAAGGTACATCAAATTTATCATCCTCAAGCTCTGAAGATGATGATATATTTGAAGCACACAGAAGGCTTATCACTCAAGCGATCTACCGAAACAATCAGGTCATTTTGAAACATCTGAGTGAAGAAAGCAACAAAGGCAAACATCAAGGATCTATTCCTGGTCACATAGTGATCAATCGTAATAGAGAAGCTGCTGATCGTAATCTATTCAATGATTACTTTGCTGAAAATCCTACATATCATGATGCAATGTTTCGAAGAAGATTCTGAATGGGAAGAAACTTATTTATGCATATTTTTAACGAGGTTAGTAATCATGATAATTGTAACGATCCAATTTTCCCTATTTCGAGTTCTAAATGTCTTCAAAAACATTTAGAAATACTTTTAAATATTCTAGAGATTTTTAGAAATTTTTAGAGTATTTTTACGTAATTTTTGGAGGTCGTTTAGTATGTTTACAAAAAAAAAAAAAGAAGTTTTGACAAAAAATGTATAAGTTGAGACTCAAACCCAAGACCTCCGGCCGAACCTGACTTAACCGAACGCAGCCAACCAACCGAGCTGCGAGTGTTTTGTTAATAAGTGTGAAGCAAGAAATATATATGTTATAGTTGATAAATAAAACCCTAGTTTTAAAAAGACCTAATTCCTTTTCTGCCGAGCCGAAACCCTCTTTCTCACACGCGACGCCGTGCGATCCTTCTCCTCTCTCGGTGGAAACGAAGAAGCAGGCGTTAGGGCACGATCTCCGGCGCCGGCGAAGGATTTTCCCAGCCAGTCTTCACCCATGCGTGGTTACCTCGACGAAGGAAGCCCGAAAACACCAAAGAGCCGCCGAGATCTTCACTTAGAACCTCCTTCCTCCTTCGGTTGGGGGCTCATCCGAACTCTAGAATTCTTCTCCTTCGGCAGTAAGTCCAAGAAAGCATGGTAAGTACTACTCAACTATGGTAGGAGTAGCTCTGAGCTTTAGGTTTTCGTTTCCTTGCTCACAGAATTTGCAGTGCCGAATAGATGATGCTAGGGTTGTTTTTCATTCTTTCCTTCAGTTGCTGCTTGGATATTTTGCCATGTATTCTAAGTTTCAGTTGGACCTTGTAGCTAATTTTCCCAAGTGGCAGAGACAAGCTTTAGGTTTTCGTTCCTTGCTATGTTGAATTGCCATAGTTAGCATTGTTGCTCAATTCCTCTCCTTGCTGTCCCAATGAACATGAGTTGCTTGTATGCCGTGTTATGGGTTTATTTTAGGTTCTTTTGGCCATTTAGTAAGCATAAACAGCTATATTAGAGTAGCAGGTAGTTTAAGTTTTGTTACTACCTTAATATGCTGCTTTAGATCTTGTTGGTAGTGTTCTCAGTGTGCTTTCTTGCAAATCAAAGTGTGTAAACAGCCTCATTAATTAGTATGCAGTTTTTGGTTTTGCTTTGCTACCTCCATGAACATGAACAGTCCTGTTTTCCTAGCATCCAATTTAGATTTCTTAGTTGTATGTTTCTTGTGTAGTTGAACAAGCATGAACAACCACTTAAAGTGAGTAAGCAGTATCAGAATTTGATTGACATTCAACGAGCATGAAATGGGTTGCATAATGAGCTTGAAGTGGTTCATATTTTGAGTATATTGTTAGTCTTCTTGCTATAGTCTTGGCTGTACGGTTTGATTTAAACTACGTTCCTGTTTAGTGCATGATCAATTCTGATGTTAAGCATTTAGTTTTGGATTTCTTGAGTTTCAATGAACATGAACAACCATTAACTTGAGCATGCACGGTTTAGCTTTCTTTACTACTTAATGAGAATGTACAATTTGGTGCACTAGTATGTTTGGATAGATCTTTTGTTGCTGTTTTATGGGCAAGAACAACCTTTATTTAGTTAGGATGGGTTTAGTATTTTCCTTGCTACTCAAAAGGGCAAGAACAGCCCTTTATTTAGTTAGAATGGGTTTAGCATTTTCCTTGCTACTCAGAAAGGCAAGAACAACCTTCATTTAAAGTATGTAGTGTTAGTTTCTTGATTTTCTTGAACATGAATAGCTATTAAGCTTATCTTGTAGTTTGATTTGCTTGCTTTATTTTTATAGCATGCTCAGTTAGTTGCAATTCTCTACTTGTTAGATACACTTGCAGTATTCGAATAGCATGAGCAGTATCGAATTATAATTCAATTTCTAGTTTCCTGTTTTGATACATATGCATATATATGTGCCAGATAGCTTTTAATAGCTCTTTAATCCGAAGCATATAGTTAGTTGTTTTTGCTATTTTAATAAGATGAATAGCCATGTATTTTAGTGGAATAATTATGTGCCCGATTAAACCTTTTGAGGATTATGGGTAACTACTGTTGGTGCGGGTAGCACTAACCGTCTAATCTAGGTTTTGATGAATGACAAATAGGTTAAGTTAGTTTTGTTGTTGTCTGACACTTTGATCAAGTGTACAGGAGAAGTCCAGATAGGTCGACGGGCTGACCGGATGTCTGGCACGAAGTCCAGCTAGGTCGACGGGCTGACCGGATAGCTGGCGAGAAGTCCAAGCGGGTCGACGGACTGACCGGACGCTTGGCGAGAAGTCCAAGCGGGTCGACGGGCTGACCGGACGCTTGGCGAGAAGTCCAGACGGGTCGACGGGCTGACCGGACGTCTGGCAGGTAAGTGAGGTAAGTCACTGGAGGGGAGTGACTGCGAGGACGCGTTCCCGGGAAGGGAACATTAGGCGTCGATCCGGCTTAGATCCATTTCGGATGTCTAAGTCGAGGTCGTGACTAGATTCCGGTCTCGGAAAGACGGAACCTAAGTCATACTAACTTATGCTAATTCATACTATTATAAATGTATTAATAATCTATGTTACAGGGTATATATTGCCTCGGACTAACTTTGTTTTGCAGGAAAAGGGAGTTTTCTGGAACAAGGTGGTCCGGGCGCCCGGAAGGCAAATTATATCCAGCCGAGTCGTCGCCACGTGTAGCATCACGGTTTGTGCAGCTACGTCGCATTCTAGGAGCCCGGAACAACATATAAAAGAAGCCCCAGGCAGGAGCTTCAAAAACAATTCATCTGAGAACTCTTCTACTGCTGGTCTTGCTGCTCGACATTCAGTGCGACGCCAACAACGCTCCGACAAAGTGCTCCTTCAGTTTTTATTTAATTTCCTTGTTGGTATTGCTTTATTTTCACTAGCATTTCCTGTATTCATTCTGTAATCATATTTCGACTTGTTAGTGATTGCCCAACGAAAGTGGTCAAGGACCACGGGCCTTCGAGTAGGAGTCATCACAGGCTCCGAACGAAGTAAAAAACATTTGTGTCTATTTTACTTTTCCGCTGCGTTTATACTCTAAGTTTTCGAATCGATATTCACCCCCCCTCTATCGAATCTAATGGTCCTACAAGTGGTATCAGAGCAGGTACCACTCTGATTTGGTGCAACCACCAATCAGACTGGGGGTGAAATTTTATCTTTTTTCGGTCTTCAGTTTTACACTCAAAACTCCAAACTGGTTTATAATTTTCTATTATTTTTTTTGCTAAATTGGTGCAACACCAATCTAGATTTTTCTACTATTTCTCTCTTCCCGCACTACTAATCCAAGATCAAGTCTTGGGATTTTTTTCGGTTATTTACCTGTGCACAGAATGTCCCAACAAGAAGGATTCAGCACAGTGCGACCTCCACTCTTCAACGAGGACGACTTTCCGTACTGGAAGAAGCGCATGGAGGTCTACCTCAAAACAGACTTCGACCAGTGGATGAGCATTACGAGACCCTACAAAATTCCAGTGGACAACTCCGGGAATCTAGTGGATCCTGAAGACTGGACAGCAGATCTGAAGAAAAAAGCATCAACAGAAAATAAAGCTGTAACGCCCGAAAATTCTCAAAACTATATTAGAATTATGGTACGATTTTTTCTGGAATTATTAGATATTTTTCCGGAATTTTCCGAGTAGCGGAAGTAGCAAAAATAAATAGAATCGTAAAATGGCCTAAGCGGGAATTGAACCCGAGACCTTCGGTTTACGGATAATGTTAGAAACCAGTGAACCCAGCAGGGCCGTGCTGAAAGGAAGGAGAACCAAATATATTTATATTAGAGTTGGGTTCATTAAACCACTTAATATAAATAATAAACTTAAGTGGGGTTTGGTTTATTTTAGAAGTTTGGTTCGGCAAATCTCTCTTCACCGAAGCCCTCACGCCAATTTCTCTTCCAAAACCTCACCGCCGCCTCTCCCTTCTTCTCCTCTTCCTCACGCATGGCACACCAAGGCAAGGGTCCATAGGATCATCTTCCGACGACGACTCCAACACGAAAGAGGTTCTTCTTCGCGAGAGGAACGCGAAGACGTGAGCGGATCGTCGAAAGGATCAGTTTTCTGGAAAACCTAGCGGATAGAATCGTAAGAAAACCTTACGATTGAGGTAAGAAACCCCTCACCTGCAGTATAATTGCTCTCGCTTGTTAGTTTTAGCGTTAGTTCAGTAGTTTTACAGTTTTCAGTTTTAGGGTGTGCTTTCAGTGCACACCAAGCATTCGGTAGAATGCCCAGTTCAGAAGGATGCACTAGTAGGCGTCCTAACAGCATGTAAAATGTATTAGAAACATTTTATTCAGTTATTTATCAGTTATTACAGCTTTATGGATCAGATATCCATTGGGTAGGCTCCCACAGTAGCCTCTAGGTTCAGATAACCTAGCTCTAGGTTCAGATAACCTAGAACAGCAAAGTAAAATAAAACAATATTCAGTATTTTACTTTTGTTCAGTTGGCACTGTACTTGGATCAGATATCCATGGGCTGGACTCCCACAGTCGTCCCTAGGTTCAGATAACCTAGTAACCCTGCTGGATTCGGAACTTGCAATCCCGGGTCTCGTAGGGATGCGCGCACAGTATGTACAGTTGCCAGGGCCCCAGCAGCATGTTTAGTATTTTCATCTATTATATGTATAGTTTTCAAATTTGAAACCAGTGATGAGAACACTAGTTTAGCTTTCAGTTCAGTTCAGGTTCAGTTTACATGATTCGAGTTCATGTACAGATTTAGATATATGCAGGATTAGTTCAGTTTTATGCTCAGTTTGTAAGTATGCCATGTTCAGTTTAAAGCATGTTCAGTTTTTATGTTATGCCATGCTTTGTATGATACCATGCCATGCCATGCTTGCATATTCAGTATGTTTTAAACAGCATGATTTAAAAACATAATCGCATCGTTGCATGTTTTAGTGAGGTAGATGGTTTCTTACTAAGCTTTAAGCTTACAGATACTATTTTCCTTATACTGCAGATACAGGTAAAAGGAAAATGGACTAGCAGTGGAGGCTGGAGGTCAATGCAGATGAGGATGTGTGTGGAAGGAACTGGAATAAAAGATCCTCTGGGGATTTAGCATTTACTTTAGCACTTTTCAGTTTATTAGTTCAATTTCATGTTTTAAGCAATTAGAACTTTTAGAAATTCATATCTTCATGCACTTTAAGTTGTTAAAATGCCATGAACCAGTAAACCTTGCTTTAGCTTAAGTTAGAATTGTTACTACATGTTGTTAGAATGTTTATTATACATTAGATAGTTGTAGTGGGAGGTTTTGGCACGAACCAGTGCTGAAATCAGAGTTTCTGATTCGAAATCAGAAACCCTGATCGGTCAGCCGACCGATCAGGAATGAGTTGGTGTCACGGATCGGTCACCGACCGACCAGCACAAACAGAGAGTTGGCAAGGGTTATGGATCGGTCAGCCGACCGATCCCGAAGCGAACAGAAAGCTAGGAAGTGCACTGATCGGTTTACCGACCGATCAGGGCGCTCCTGGATCGGTCGGTAGACCGATCCAACTGCGTACAGAACGCAGCAGAAGCACAGAGGCTCACCGATCGGTCTCCCGATCGATCAGGGTGTTCCTGGATCGGTCGGTAGACCGATCCAGTTGCGTACAGAAGCGAGGTAAGCTTATGGATCGGTTAGCCGACCGATCCAGAGGGTGCCTCCGTGCCAGTATCAGCTGGAACGATCTGTGAATCGTTCCGACGACTCAATCGACTCACGGATTGGTTGAAATGTCTGATTTCAGTTAGCAGGACATTCGAGAGGCATAGATTGTCTCTCCTAGCATGTGTACAACACTTAGATACTCTTAGAATGTCAGGTTAAGACTTTACAGAATCAGTTAGTGAAATTTTAAATTAGCTCAGTTTCCGCACAGTCGGTATAGCAGTATTGTAGCGATTCGCCTTACAGCCTAGTCAGTAGAAGGCGGGACGTTACAGAGTGGTATCAGAGCAGTGTTCCTTACTTCCTACACACACATCAGCATTGTGCCTACAGCTTCCAAGTAAGAACATCTCTCACTCAGTTTTGTTTTCAGCTTTCATATCAGTTATATGTACTTTCATGTTTGCTCGCATGTTGGTAGTTAATTAATTCATGTTTACAGTAATAGTATTTAACATGTTACCAGTAGTTAACTATAACATGATAGCCTAGTTATATATATGTGTTCTCTGCTATTTAGAAAATGGTACGAGGACGTCCAGCTAAGAAAGCATCAGCGGCTGAGCCCCAGCATGAGGCAGGCAGTTCAGTGCCTCCCCCAGACCTTACAGCACTAGTGGCTCAGCTACAGCAGCAGTTAGCTGAACAGCAGCAGGAGATAGCCTCCTTAAAGGCTAACCAGCAGACTACTCCCCCAGTCACTCCAGTACCAAACCTCACGACTCCAGTAATCACAGAGGTAGTACCAGCTCAGCCTGCAGTACCAGTCCCAGTAGCCCCAGTAGCAGGGACTAAGAAAGAAGCTTACCTTATCCAGTGGCAAAGAATTAAGCCCGAGAATTTCTCAGGCACCAGCGAACCATGGGATGCTCAGGCATGGTTTAAAACACTGGAAAGCACGATGGAGCTTCTAGACTGGCCAGAGCACGAAAAGGTGAAGTGTGCCTCCTTCTGTTTAACAGGAGATGCACGCATGTGGTGGGAGCGGATTAAATCGAAGTGGCCAGTAAATCAGATGACATGGGCCAACTTCGAGAAAGAATTCTTCGAGGAATTCTTTCACATGCAAGTCACGAACCGACACTATGACGAGTTTACAGAATTTCGTCAGGGCAACCTATCAGTTCAGGAGGCCGTGAAGAAATTCAACAGGTTGGCCCGTCTGTGTCCAGAACTAGTCAGCTCAGAGAAGGAACGAGTACGCTTGATGCTGAAGATGCTCAGACCAGAGATCGCAGTGAATGTGGCTGGTGGCGTTCATAGGCCTCAAACCACAGAGGAGCTAGTGAGTAGTGCTCTGATCACCGAGCACTATCAGCACAATATCATCCAGCAGAAGCAGGTTTCCACAGAGCCCAAGGGACAAGCTAGCTCAGGTACTCAGCAGAAACAACAGGGACATAGCTCCAACTGGAAGGGGAAACGTAAGGCAAGCAGTGACCCAAAAGGAGGACCAGCTGGGAAACATTCCAGACACCCCAAGTGTGCTACTTGTGGGAAACATCATCCAGGAGTTTGCCGCAAGGGTACGCGAGGTTGTTTTGAATGTGGACAGGAAGGGCACATGGCTAAGCAGTGCCCGAACAAGAACAGTCTTCCTCAGCCTCAGCCGATACAGTACGGAGCTCAGCTAGATGTATGCGCCTTAGATGGTCCACAGATCGGTCAGGGCAGATTCGAAGCCCCACCAGCTAACACGACTGCCAGGATTTTCTCACTGACCAGAGAGGACGTAGCAAATGCCTCGACAGTTGTCACAGGTCAGATCAGTATATTACAGCATGATGCAACTGTCTTATTCGATACTGGGGCAACCCACTCTTATGTATCCAGGGCGTTTGCCGAAAAATTAGCAACACCTCCAGAAGTACTCAATAGTCAGTTTCTGACAACACTACCCTCAGGAGACATTATGGCATCTACACACTGGCTCAGAGCAGTGCCAGTCATTATAGCAGACAGAGAACTTTTTGGTGATCTGATAGTGCTAGAAATGACTGACTACGATGTCATCTTTGGGATGGATTTTCTAATCAGATACGGCGCTTCTATAGAGTGCCGTAAACAAAAGGTTATATTCCAACCTGAAGAAGGAGTACAGTTTGAGTACATAGGAAAACCAAAGAGAAAAGCCAGAAAGTTTCTCTCAGCACTGAAAGCACAGCAGCTAATGGATTCAGGATGCATGGGATTTTTAGCAAATGTAGTCAACACCAGCCAGGACAAGAACCAACAGCTATCAGAGGTTCGAGTCGTTTGTGACTACCCAGCAGTCTTCCCTGAAGAGCTACCAGGCTTAGCACCAGACAGGGAGATTGAATTTGAGATAGAGCTCATTCCCGGCACAAATCCAATTTCCAAGGCACCATACCGCATGGCTCCAGCAGAACTGAAGGAACTTCAGGAGCAATTACAGGAGCTTCTTGACAAGGGTTTCATACGCCCTAGTCACTCACCATGGGGAGCACCTGTGTTGTTCGTGAAGAAGAAGGATGGAAGCATGCGCCTATGCATAGACTACCGTGCCTTGAACCAGGTCACAATTAAAAACAGGTACCCTCTCCCCAGGATAGATGACCTGTTTGACCAGCTAAAGGGAGCCACAGTGTTCTCTAAAATTGACCTCAGATCAGGATATCACCAGGTTAGAGTCAAGGAAGGTGATATACCTAAAACGGCTTTCAGGACCAGATACGGACACTATGAGTTCGTAGTCATGCCTTTCGGCGTGACAAATGCTCCAGCTACTTTCATGGACCTCATGAACAGAGTATTCAGAGAATACTTAGACAAGTTTGTCATCGTGTTCATCGATGGCATTCTTATCTATTCGGGCACTCAGGAGGACCATGCAGAGCATCTGAAAATAGTTTTGCAGATCCTTCAGCAGAACCAGCTGTACGCCAAATTCACGAAATGTGAATTTTGGCTAGATCAGGTAGCCTTTCTAGGTCACATCATCTCCAAGGATGGTGTTATGGTAGATCCCAGCAAGATAGAAGCAGTAAGTAACTGGAAGAGACCCAGGAACGCCAGTGAAATCAGAAGCTTTCTGGGATTAGCAGGCTACTACAGGAAATTCGTAGAGGACTTCTCCAGGATAGCCTCCCCACTGACAGCTCTCACCAGGAAGAACAAGAAATTTCAGTGGACAGAGGACTGCGAGAACAGCTTCAGCGAACTAAAACGGAGATTGACCAGTGCTCCTATTTTAGCTATACCAGAAAACACAGACAGCTTCGACATCTACAGCGACGCCTCTAAATTGGGATTAGGAGCAGTACTGATGCAGCAGGGCAAGGTGATCGCCTATGCCTCCAGACAACTCAAGGATTATGAGAGGAACTATCCTACTCACGACCTTGAGCTTGCAGCAGTGGTGTTCGCTCTCAAGATTTGGAGACATTATCTGTACGGAGCTCAGTGCAGAGTGTATACAGATCATCAAAGTCTGAAGTATTTCTTTACTCAGAAGGATCTGAATATGCGACAGCGCAGATGGTTAGAGCTGGTCAAAGATTATGACATAGATATCCTCTACCATCCAGGGAAAGCTAATAAGGTAGCAGACGCACTCAGCAGGAAGTCCAGTGCTACCTTATTATCTTTAGCAGCTATGTCACCACCCCTAAGGAAGGAGATTACAGCCTTTAGTCTCGAGCTTATAGTCGGACAACTTTCCACTATGTCCTTAGCATCTACCTTGCTTGATGATATCCAGACAGCTCAGGAGCAGGATCCTGAAATCCAGAAAATCAAGCAAGGGTTAGCAGAATCAGAAAGTGGAGAGTTCAGAGTGTCCGCGAGTGGGGTAGTGTACTGTGGTGACAGACTTTGTGTTCCAGATCAGGAGGAACTACGAAAACAGATTCTAGACGAGGCTCACAGGACTCCCTATGCGATGCATCCTGGTTCCACCAAAATGTATCAGGATCTAAAGAAACGATTTTGGTGGCCTGGGATGAAGCGAGATGTTGCCAGATACGTCAGCATCTGTCTAACCTGTCAGAGGGTTAAGGCAGAACATCAGCGACCAGGAGGAGTTCTGCAGCCGATCCAGATTCCAGAATGGAAGTGGGAGGATATCTCTATGGACTTCATAGTGGGATTACCCAGAACCACAAATGGTTTTGATGCCATCTGGGTAATAGTCGATAGGTTGACTAAATCAGCCCACTTCTTAGCTATCAGAATATCCTATTCCATGGAGCAGCTAGCTCAGTTATATCTCAAGGAGATTGTCAGGCTGCATGGAGTCCCACGAACCATTATATCAGATAGAGACAGCAGATTTACATCACACTTTTGGAAGTGTGTGCAGTCAGCTATGGGCACCCAGTTAAAATTTAGCACAGCCTTCCATCCTCAGACAGATGGTCGGACGGAGCGAGTAAATCAGGTACTCGAAGATATGCTCCGAGCTTGTGCCCTAGATTTCAAGGGAAGTTGGTGCAAATATCTGAGTCTAGCAGAATTTGCATACAACAACAGTTATCAGGCCACTATCGGCATGGCACCTTATGAGGCACTCTATGGGCGGAGGTGCAGATCACCAATCTGCTGGTATGAGAGTGGTGAACAGAAGGAACTAGAGCTTCAGATCTAGTAGCAGATACCACAGCAGCCATACAACAGATTCGCCAGAGGATAGAGACAGCACAGAGCCGTCAGAAGAGCTATGCTGATACACGACGCAGACCCCTAGAGTTTTCAGTTGGGGATACAGTTTTCCTCAGAGTAGCTCCCATGAAGGGAGTCATGCGTTTCGGGAAGAAGGGCAAGCTAGCTCCCAGATATGTGGGACCATACCTTATCACGAAGAGAGTGGGCAAGGTAGCATATGAGCTAGAGCTACCTCAGGAGATGTCAGCGGTCCACAACGTATTCCATGTCTCCATGCTGAAGAAGCATATTCCAGACGCCACCCAGGTGATTGAGCCCCAGTTGGTACAGGTCCGTGATGATCTCAGCTATGACAGTCGGCCTATTCAGATAATAGACCGAGCAGTAAAGAAATTACGGAACAAGGAAGTACCATTAGTTAAAGTCAGCTAGCAAAATCACACAGCAGCAGAGGCTACTTGGGAGACAGAGGCCAGCATGAGACAGAAGTACCCAGAATTGTTTTAAGTTCGGGGACGAACTTTTTATAAGGTATGGGGATTGTAACGCCCGAAAATTCTCAAAACTATATTAGAATTATGGTACGATTTTTCTGGAATTATTAGATATTTTTCCGAAATTTTCCGAGTAGCGGAAGTAGCAAAAATAAATAGAATCGTAAAACGGCCTAAGCGGGAATTGAACCCGAGACCTTCGGTTTACGGATAATGTTAGAAACCAGTGAACCCAGCAGGGCCGTGCTGAAAGGAAGGAGAACCAAATATATTTATATTAGAGTTGGGTTCATTAAACCACTTAATATAAATAATAAACTTAAGTGGGGTTTGGTTTATTTTAGAAGTTTGGTTCGGCAAATCTCTCTTCACCGAAGCCCTCACGCCAATTTCTCTTCCAAAACCTCACCGCCGCCTCTCCCTTCTTCTCCTCTTCCTCACGCACGGCACACCAAGGCAAGGGTCCATAGGATCATCTTCCGGCGACGACTCCAACACGAAAGAGGTTCTTCTTCGCGAGAGGAACGCGAAGACGTGAGCGGATCGTCGAAAGGATCAGTTTTCTGGAAAACCTAGCGGATAGAATCGTAAGAAAACCTTACGATTGAGGTAAGAAACCCCTCACCTGCGGTATAATTGCTCTCGCTTGTTAGTTTTAGCGTTAGTTCAGTAGTTTTACAGTTTTCAGTTTTAGGGTGTGCTTTCAGTGCACACCAAGCATTCGGTAGAATGCCCAGTTCAGAAGGATGCACTAGTAGGCGTCCTAACAGCATGTAAAATGTATTAGAAACATTTTATTCAGTTATTTATCAGTTATTACAGCTTTATGGATCAGATATCCATTGGGTAGGCTCCCACAGTAGCCTCTAGGTTCAGATAACCTAGCTCTAGGTTCAGATAACCTAGAACAGCAAAGTAAAATAAAACAGTATTCAGTATTTTACTTTTGTTCAGTTGGCACTGTACTTGGATCAGATATCCATGGGCTGGACTCCCACAGTCGTCCCTAGGTTCAGATAACCTAGTAACCCTGCTGGATTCGGAACTTGCAATCCCGGGTCTCGTAGGGATGCGCGCACAGTATGTACAGTTGCCAGGGCCCCAGCAGCATGTTTAGTATTTTCATCTATTATATGTATAGTTTTCAAATTTGAAACCAGTGATGAGAACACTAGTTTAGCTTTCAGTTCAGTTCAGGTTCAGTTTACATGATTCGAGTTCATGTACAGATTTAGATATATGCAGGATTAGTTCAGTTTTATGCTCAGTTTGTAAGTATGCCATGTTCAGTTTAAAGCATGTTCAGTTTTTATGTTATGCCATGCTTTGTATGATACCATGCCATGCCATGCTTGCATATTCAGTATGTTTTAAACAGCATGATTTAAAAACATAATCGCATCGTTGCATGTTTTAGTGAGGTAGATGGTTTCTTACTAAGCTTTAAGCTTACAGATACTATTTTCCTTATACTGCAGATACAGGTAAAAGGAAAATGGACTAGCAGTGGAGGCTGGAGGTCAATGCAGATGAGGATGTGTGTGGAAGGAACTGGAATAAAAGATCCTCTGGAGATTTAGCATTTACTTTAGCACTTTTCAGTTTATTAGTTCAATTTCATGTTTTAAGCAATTAGAACTTTTAGAAATTCATATCTTCATGCACTTTAAGTTGTTAAAATGCCATGAACCAGTAAACCTTGCTTTAGCTTAAGTTAGAATTGTTACTACATGTTGTTAGAATGTTTATTATACATTAGATAGTTGTAGTGGGAGGTTTTGTCATGAACCAGTGCTGAAATCAGAGTTTCTGATTCGAAATCAGAAACCCTGATCGGTCAGCCGACCGATCAGGAATGAGTTGGTGTCACGGGATCGGTCAGCCGACCGACCCAGGCACAAACAGAGAGTTGGCAAGGGTTATGGATCGGTCAGCCGACCGATCCCGTAGCGAACAGAAAGCTAGGAAGTGCACTGATCGGTTTACCGACCGATCAGGGCGCTCCTGGATCGGTCGGTAGACCGATCCAACTGCGTACAGAACGCAGCAGAAGCACAGAGGCTCACCGATCGGTCTCCCGATCGATCAGGGTGTTCCTGGATCGGTCGGTAGACCGATCCAGTTGCGTACAGAAGCGAGGTAAGCTTATGGATCGGTTAGCCGACCGATCCAGAGGGTGCCTCCGTGCCAGTATCAGCTGGAATGATCTGTGAATCGTTCCGACGGCTCAATCGACTCACGGATTGGTTGAAATGTCTGATTTCAGTTAGCAGGACATTCGAGAGGCATAGATTGTCTCTCCTAGCATGTGTACAACACTTAGATACTCTTAGAATGTCAGGTTAAGACTTTACAGAATCAGTTAGTGAAATTTTAAATTAGCTCAGTTTCCGCACAGTCGGTATAGCAGTATTGTAGCGATTCGCCTTACAGCCTAGTCAGTAGAAGGCGGGTCGTTACAAAAGCAATCAACACTCTACAGTGCGGATTGACAAGAGAGGAACTGAACAGAGTCGGTCCACACAAAAACGCTAAAGAGCTATGGGACAAGTTGATCGAACTGCACGAGGGAACGTGCGACGCTAAGGTAACAAAACGAGACCTGCTTTTAAATAAAATTTTTAATATAAAAATGCAGGAAGGAGAAATAGCGAATCAACTCCACGCGAGGATCAAGGACATCCTCAACGGGCTTCATGCGATAGGCCACCAGATGGAGAACAGAGACTTAATAAGGTATGCATTAAACGCCTTTCCACGTAATAGTTTGTGGGCATCAATAGTGGATGCCTACAAAATTTCTAAGAATCTTTCTGAATTAAAATTAGACGAGCTTTTCTGTGAATTAGAATTACACGAACAAACTAATGCTGGAGGCGAGAAAGGTATAGCTCTATTTGCAGGTTCCTCTAATGAAAAGAAAAGCAAGCCTGAATTTGAAGAAGAATCTGACCAAGACTCCGAAGACGAAGAACACCTGGTGAACTTGGTAAGAAAAATGTTCACTAGGAGAAAGAGGAGCTTCAGCAAAAAAGGACCTTCAAAATATCAGCTCTCCCTCAGAACAAAAGAACGTGACTTGCTACGGCTGCAACAAAAAGGGACATTACAAGAACGAATGCCCAAAACTGAAGTTCGAAAAACCAAAGCCAACCAAAAAGAAGGCACTCAAAGCAACGTGGGACGACTCCTCGGACGAATCGGAGGAAGAAGAGCAGAAACATCAGAGCCACCTCGCACTGATGGCCCGCGAAGCCGAAACAGAAAATGAGTCGGAAGATGAAGACGGGTCTGAACCCGAAACAAGCCACGAGTCCGTACTCGTTTCCGAAGGCTCGAATGAGGTATATTTTAATTTAAACAAAAAGTTTTTTAGAATCATCTCTTGTTTAAATAGTAAATTAACTAAAGTAGAAAATGAAAACAAATCACTTCTTGAGGAAAATCAAAACCTCAAGGAACAAATCAAAAATTCAAATCCAACTCAAGATCTAACACTTGAGGAGGAGAATCTATCATTAAAAAATGATGTTAAAAATTTAAAAGAAATGCTAGAAAAATTTACAACAAGATCAAAAAATTTAGACTTAATCCTAAATAATCAAAAAGCATGTTATAATAAAACCGGACTAGGATATAAGTCGAATTCAAATAAAACCTTCAAATCATTAATAACCCAATACAAATCAACCAATCTAGCTTGGGTTCCGAAAGCGTGTCTGACCACGCAAGTAGGACTTAATCAATATTATATACCTAAAGAAAAAATACATTATATAAAATCGAATAAACCAAACCAAAATCCAAAATTCAAACCTAAATCAAATTCAAAATCCAAACAGTTTAAAAATCAACAAAATTATCACCAAGTTAACCATGACTATAAAAAGAATCGACACAAGCCTAAAATCAAAATTTATTAAAGGCCAATAATTCAGGGGGAGACTCCAGAATAGCTGGCACCCGACAGGGTAACCCAAATTTACCAACCCGGCAGGGTAATTAGGATTAGTTAAAAGAGACCAAGTTTAACTTGAATCATGGTACTGGTAAAATTTTTGGATGATAGTACGTTAAGGAAGCTTGGGCATCGCATGTCTAGAAAGATATGACTTGATCGGTGCACTTGGCCAAGTGGAACCGAAGCTACCCTTAAATGAATCCTAACCAGTTAGACCAAGATTTAGTACTAAGTTCCGTGGATAGGACTATTCGGAAAACCTCGAAAGGTTGGTTACTTCTAAGGATGTCCATGTGACTCACCAAGCTTAGAAGTTTATCCGAAGAATGCCTATTTGTGGAAACCAAAACTAAATCTGAATCTAACACACGTTAAACCAAAACTCCATAATTAAAAATCCAATTTCATCTCACGAAATCATAGGATTCCCTGATTGAAAATATAGATCGGGTGAGATGAATAAGGCTTCAAAAATTTTAATTTTAAACTTAAAAATTAATTTCAAAATTCTAATTTTAAACTAAAAAAAAAAATATTTTCAAAATTTTAAACTTAAAAATTAATTTCAAAATTCTAATTTTAAACTTAAAAATTATTTTCAAAATTTTAAACTTAAAAATTATTTTCAAAATTTTAAACTTAAAAATTTTAATTTTAAACTTAAAAAATTAATTTCAAAATTCTAATTTTAAAACTTAAAAATTATTTTCAAAATTTTAAACTTAAAAATTTTAATTTTAAACTTAAAAATTTTAATTTTAAACTTAAAAAATTAATTTCAAAATTCTAATTTTAAACTTAAAAATTATTTTCAAAATTTTAAACTTAAAAATTATTTTCAAAATTTTAAACTTAAAAATTATTTTCAAAATTTTAAACTTAAAAATTATTTTCAAAATTTTAAACTTAAAAATTATTTTTCAAAATTTTAAACTTAAAATTATTTTCAAAATTTTAATTTTAAACTTAAAAATTAATTTCAAACTTAAATTAATTTTACACTTAAGTAATGCATGCTCAAAAGACTAACTTTAAATCCTACTTACTGTAGGAAACCAAGTGGATTTTGGACAGTGGTTGCTCCAAACATATGACTGGAGATCACACCAAGTTCACTCAACTCACTTACAAAAGCCAAGGAACAGTTGCCTTTGGAAACAACGGCAAACTCAAGGTAATTGGTATAGGTAATATTGAATTAAAATTAGACTTTATAATTACAAATGTTTTACTTGTTGAAAAGTTTAAATATAATCTTCTAAGTATAAGTCAATTGTGTGATACTAGGTATAAGGTCAAATTTCTATCTACAGAGTGTCTAATCAAACATCTAGATAATCCTACCATAAGCCTAAAAGGTTTTAGAAAAGACAACATCTATGCCATCAACCTAACCATTTCTTCCATTAAGTGTTATTTAACACAAAAAGAAGAAACTTGGTTATGGCATAGGAGGATGTCTCACACCAACTTTAGAAATATAAGTAAACTAAATGGACTTGTAAAAGGCTTACCAAAGCTACCTAACTTAGATTCAACTATATGTAATGCTTGTCAACAAGGCAAACAAACTAAATCAACCCACAAACAAACAAATCAACCACAAACTAACTCAATCTTAGAACTCCTACATTTAGACCTTTTTGACTCCCATGGAGTCAAATCTATAAATGGAAACTTATATTGCTTAGTAATTATAGACGATTATTCTAGGTTTACTTGGGTAAAATTCTTAAAACATAAAGATGAAACTTTTGAAATTTTTACAAATTTTTGCAAACAGATTGAAAACGAAAAAGATATTAAAATTAAAAGAATTAGGAGTGACAACGGGGGAAATTTAAAAATCACAACTTTAACAGTTTTTGTCTAGAAAACGGTTACCATCATGAGTTCTCATGCCCTAAAACCCCCCAACAAAATGGAATTGTAGAAAGAAAAAATAGAACCTTACTTGAAGCTTCTAGAACAATGTTAAATGAGTATAACCTACCTAAATACTTTTGGGCAGAAGCCGTTAGTACAGCCTGCTATGTACAGAACAGAACAACAATAAATAAAACTCATAACAAAACATTCTTCGAAATGTTTTATAATAAACAACCTAATATAAAATATTTTAAAGTATTTGGGTGGCCAGTCTTTATCTTAAATACAAGAGAACACTTAGGAAAATTCACCTCTAAAATTGAAAATGGAATTTTTGTAGGATATTCCCTAAATAGTAGAGGCTACAGAATTTACAATAAGGTTACCTTAAAAATTGAAGAAACTACTAATGTAAAATTTGAAGAAACTAAACAAGACATAGAACCTACACAAACACCTAAGTTTGTTCCAGAAACCAACCAAACTCTAAGTCATGAAGAAGAGGAACAACATCAAGAGAGTCAACCCCCTAGAACAATAAGGGTCAACCCAAATCATCCAATTGATCAAATAATCGGTGACCCAGACTTAAGAGTTCAAACCAGATCATCTTTTCGAAACCTAAGTCAAATTTCATTAATTTCAAAAATTGAACCCAAAACTGTGGATGAATCCTTACTAGACCCAGATTGGATTATAGCTATGCAAGAAGAACTAGCCCAATTTGAGCGTAATGAGGTTTGGGACCTAGTTCCACCACCTAAGAATAAGAAAATAATAGAAACAAAATGGGTATTCAGAAACAAACTAAGTGAAACTGGGGAAATTACTAGAAATAAGGCTAGGCTGGTTGCCAAAGGATTTAGTCAAGTTGAAGGACTTGACTATGATGAAACATATGCCCCAGTAGCCAGATTAGAATCCATAAGAATGTTACTAAGTTATGCAGTCCATAAGGGATTCAAACTATACCAAATGGATGTTAAGTCTGCCTTTCTTAATGGACTAATTAAAGAAGAAGTTTATGTAGGTCAGCCTCCTGGGTTTGAAAGTCTAGAACACCCTGATTATGTTTTTAAATTAAAGAAAGCACTATATGGACTTAAACAAGCACCCAGGGCATGGTATGAGAGGCTAACATCTTACTTAACATCTAAAGGATTCAAACAAGGTCAAATTGACCCAACCTTGTTTGTTAAATCATTAAATACAGACATATTTATTGCACAAATATATGTAGATGATATAATATTTGGCTCAACAAATTCAGAATTTTTAGAAGAATTTATTAATCTAATGGAAAAAGAATTTGAAATGAGCTTAGTGGGAAAATTAACATATTTCTTAGGATTACAAATCAAACAAACAAATGAAGGAAATTATATTTATCAACATAAATACACCAAAGAATTACTTAAAAAATTCAGAATGGAAAATACAAAAGAAATAAAGACACCTATGGCAGTAAACACAATCTTAGACAGTGACCCAAATGGAAAACCAATTGATTTAAAACATTATAGAAGTGCAATAGGTAGCCTACTGTACTTAACTGCAAGCCGACCTGACATTTTATTTGCAATTAGTATGTGTGCTAGATACCAAACTTGTGCTAAGGAATCCCATTTGACACAAGTTAAAAGAATTTTTAGATATCTTAAAGGAACAACAAATGTAGGAATCTGGTATCCTAGGACAAATAATTTTGAACTAATAGGGTATTCTGACTCAGATTATGCTGGATGCAAATTAGACCGCAAAAGCACAAGTGGTGGATGCCAATTATTAGGCTCATCACTTGTTAGCTGGTTTAGTAGAAAGCAACATTGTGTTGCTCTATCTACAACTGAGTCAGAATACATAGCTATAGGCGAATGTGTTGCACAATTATTATGGATGATGCATACTCTAAAAGATTTCAACTTAAATATCACAAATGTAAAAGTATTAATTGACAATATAAGTTCAATTAACTTAACCAAGAATCTTGTGCATCATTCAAGAACCAAACATATTGAAATTAGGCACCACTTCATCAGGGATCATGTTACTAAAGGTGATATTGAACTCAAGTACATTGAGTCCAAATCAAATTTAGCTGATATTTTTACAAAACCACTCCCTGAAAGTGAATTTAGCAACTTACAGCGAAAATTAGGGATGTGCCTAATAGACTAGGATTTTTTTAAAAGACTACTTTTAAAAATAATGTTTTTTTTCAACTTATAAGTTAAAACTGTATGTTTTCAAAACTTTCCATTTTTAGATTTTAAAAAAAAATAGCTTTGGCCTTAGACTAGTTTTGAATCCCTAGAAAGCATGTACCTATAGGACTAGTTTTTGAGCATCTCACCAACACCTTAGGCTTACCTTGCTTGTGTTTGACAAACATAGAAAGGGGCGAGATGCATAGGCCAACTGTCTGGACTTAAGATGCTTATTTCAGTGCATCAGCATAAGTCTGGACGTTAAATACAACTCAGATATTAATCAGATTAAAGTTCATCAGTCAAGTCAAACATTGACTGCTTATAATCAACTTAATCTGACTAACCAAGTGAAAGCTATTATCTTCTGATAGTTAGTTAGTACCTAATTGGTTAGACAGCTGGTTAAATTTAAGTATCAAGTTCAGGGGGAGAAATTAACTTTGTATGTTTAAATATATATATATATATATATATGTTTTTTTAAAAACTAACTTATTTTTAAAACACCAGTTTTCAAAAAGTTAAACTAAGTTTAATCCCACCTAATTTTTAAACCTGATTTTAAAAGTTGAATATTGCAAATTCAACTTTCCAAACTTAGCTTTTATCAAATTAGCCTTAAAAATTTATTTTACTTCTTGAAAAATTATTCTTACTTGTTTAATTTTTGCCTTGAAAAATCGAAGTTGAAAATTTTACATTTTTGAAAAGTAAATGTTACTTGAAAAGAAACTTTGGAAAACCTGATTTAAAATTTTTTCATGTTTGAAAAATTAAAAACCTAAAATTTATACTTTTCAAAATTCAACTTGTCTCCCCCAAGTCAACTTGATTTTTTCCTTGGATTTAAAAATTGTACCAAACTCAGATTTTTTTTCAGGATTAGCTGTGACTATTTTTTTACAGTAACTCGACACTATGAATGTTTACCCTTGTTTTTTGATGAATGCCAAAGGGGGAGGGTTAGGCCGTTAAGTTAGATAAACCAAATTGAAAACACTAAAACTAACTTTAAAACCGATGTACCTGTTTCTTGCATTCTTTCACTAACTTAACTAGGTTGTCATTCCATCAAAAAGGGGGAGATTGTTGGTGCGGGTAGCACTAACGGTCTAACCTAGGTTTTGATGAATGACAAATAGGTTAAGTTAGTTTTGTTGTTGTCTGACACTTTGATCAAGTGTACAGGAGAAGTCCAGACAGGTCGATGGGCTGACCGGATGTCTGGCACGAAGTCCAGCTAGGTCGACAGGCTGACCGGATAGCTGGCGAGAAGTCCAAGCGGGTCGACGGACTGACCGGACGCTTGGCGAGAAGTCCAAGCGGGTCGACGGGCTGACCGGACGCTTGGCGAGAAGTCCAGACGGGTCGACGGGCTGACCGGACGTCTGGCAGGTAAGTGAGGTAAGTCACTGGAGGGGAGTAACTGCGAGGACGCATTCCCGGGAAGGGAACATTAGGCGTCGATCCGGCTTAGATCCATTTCGGATGTCTAAGTCGAGATCGTGACTAGATTCCGGTCTCGGAAAGACGGAATCTAAGTCATACTAACTTATGCTAATTCATACTATTATAAATGTGATAATAATCTATGTTGCAGGGTATATATTGCCTCAGACTAATTTTGTTTTGCAGGAAAAGAGAGTTTTCTGGAACAAGGTGGTCCGGGCGCCCGGAAGGCAAATTATATCCAGCCGAGTCGTCGCCACGTGGAGCATCACGGTTTGTGTAGCTACGTCACATTCCAGGCGCCCGGAACAGCATATAAAAGAAGCCCCAGGCAGGAGCTTCAAAAACAATTCATCTGAGAACTCTTCTACTGCTGGTCTTGCTGCTCGACGTTCAGTGCGACGCCAACAACGCTCCGACAAAGTGCTCCTTCAGTTTTTATTTAATTTCCTTGTCGGTATTGCTTTATTTTCACTAGCATTTCCTGTATTCATTCTGTAATCATATTTTGACTTGTTAGTGATTGCCCAACAAAAGTGGTCAAGGACCACGGGCCTTCGAGTAGGAGTCGTCACAGGCTCCAAACGAAGTAAAAAACATTTGTGTCTATTTTACTTTTCCGCTACGTTTATACTCTAAGTTTTCGAATCGATATTCACCCCCCCTCTATCGAATCTAACGGTCCTACAACTACAAGTAAGAAAAAGACCAAGGTCTAGTTATAAAAGATAACAAGTAAATTAAAGTAAGAGGCTAGTACCCGACTTCCGAGGTTGTCGTTAAACAAATCCAGGTGACCAATTCCGAGGTCTTGGCCCTGGTAAGACCGAGGTCTTTATCCTCATAGGACTGGAGTCTCGCTACCCCAGTCACTATTAGAGAGCACGCATAAGATGGTACTAAGCCTGGGCCCAAAGAAGAAGAAATAAAAAGAAAAGAAGAAGAAAGAAAAGTAAAAGTAAAAGAAATTAAAAGATTAATTTCAAGTATAAAGCTATAAGTAAATGAAACAAGTACCACTTATGTTTAGAATCAACAGAAGTTTAGTTCCTTTAATTCTAAGCATACTGCATGAGTTTCATTACTTTTCTTATCAGTTTAGTGAGCATGTTTAGTTTTCTTTCCAGTATCCAGCATTATTCTGGTATATCATGAGTATGCAGTTTATTTGAGTACTTTGCTATTAGATGAGTACATGTAGCTTTTCTTTTAGCATTTCAATTTCAGTATCGTTTACATTTTTATGCACTTCGAGTTTTTGTGAGATAGTTTAGTACTTACTAAGTGTTTCGCTTATAGATTTATTTTTCCTCCTACTGCAGATAAAGGAAAAGCTAAAATATGAAAGGAAGGCGACAAGGTGGTGGTGATGAAGGTGTGTGATGACTGGACTATGGAGATATCCAGAGTTTGCTAGAAAATTTTCAGGACCTACCTGTTTAGAGTTTCAGTTTATGTTTTTAGTTTTCTTCTTAAATGCTATTATGAAGTTGAGATTGTAATGGAGTTTAATTCATATTTGTAGCTTGATATGTTCTACTGTTGGAGTTATGTTTGGTTACTATTGCTAGAATAGCTTTCTTTTAGTTATAGTGTGTATTATTACTGCATGGTTGTGAAAATATATGTTCCAGCCGCCTGTGGCTGAGTATAGATTGTTTGTATTGTTGATTTGGTCACCGGTACAGGGGAGATTCTGTCGAAATTTTTCGATAAGAATTCCTCTAGGGCCGTGATAAATCTAAGTGTTGCTAATAATAGCATAAGTGACACTAGTAAGTAGAGTAGTAGTTAGGTAATGGTCGCCCTGAGAGAGTAGTAGTAAGAAGGGTGGTCGTTATAGTTGGTATCAGAGCAGGTCTCATTCTCCTGCATCACACACATCAGCATCATCCTTGCCGTCTTAAAGTAAGAAAGTATTTAAGTTCTTTATTGCTTTCCTTTATTATTATTTGCAGTATAGAGTAATTGTTTATAAGTGCTTAAGTCAGATAAGAGTTTTTGCTGTTTTCTTTATTCCTATACAAATATGTATGTTTAGAAAGGATAGAGAAGATATCAAGCCTTTCTTTGCATAATTAGATGTCAAGAAGAGGACATCCCCGTACCGTTCGTACTGAGAACCAAGATCAGGAGAACGAAGAGCTTAGATCAACTGAGCCCAATCTCTCTGAAGTTGTTGCCCAACTCCAGAGACAAGTAGTAGAGCAGCAACAAGTGATTGTCAATCTGATGGCCAATCAGAAGCCAGTTCCTCCCACTTCCTCAACCATCAATGTGGAGACTCCAGTGGTGACTGAAGTCCCATCAGCTGCCCTGGAAGTCGCCACAGCACCTAGGAGACAAGAAGAATACCTGATCCAGTGGATGAAGCTGAAACCAGAAAGTTTCTCAAACACGACTGAGCCCTGGGATGCTCAGGCTTGGTTCAAGACATTGGAGAGCACCATGGAGCCTCTTGATTGGCCAGAAGTTGAGAAGGTCAAGTGTGCCTCTTTTTGCCCATCTGGAGATGCTTGTATGTGGTGGGAGCGAGTTAAGAGTAAGAGAGCAGTCAATCAGATGAGCTGAGTTGACTTCGAGATAGAGTTTTACGAAGAATTCTTCCGCCAACGGATCACCAATAAACATTATGAGGAGTTTATAGAATTTAGACCAGGTGACCTACTAGTAGAAGAAGCGGTCAAAAGATTCAACAGGCTAGCTCGTCTTTGCCTAGAGTTAGTAAGTACAGAGAAAGAATGAGTCAGACTGATGCTCCGAAGGCTGAGACCAGAAATAGCACCTAATGTGAGTAATGAAACGCACCGACCACAGATTGGTGAAGAGTTGGTCAGCAGGGTATTAGTGAGCACTATCTGAACGGCATCAAGGCATAACAAACGCAACACAAGTCAGTCAAGATCGAAGACAAGACAGTGGGGAAACAGAGACCCCAATCAAGTGATCAGAACTGGAGTACAGAAGAACAAGAAAGACCCAAGCAGGAAGATGTTCGGGTAGTCTGTGAGTATCCAGAGGTATTTCCAGAAGAGCTACCTGGACTGCCTCCCGACAGAGAAGTGGAGTTTGAAATTGAGTTGGTACCTGGTACCAGTCCAATTTCAAAAGCTCTGTATCGCATGTCTCCAGCAGAGCTGAAAGAGTTACAGGAGCAACGTCAGGAGCTGCTTGACAAAGGCTTCATCCGCCCTAGTCACTCACCTTGGGGAGCTCCCGTGTTGTTTGTCAAGAAGAAGGATGGATCTATGCGAATGTGCATAGATTACAGAGCTCTGAATCAAGTGACCATCAAGAACAAGTACCCCATTCCCAGGATCGACGACTTATTTGATCAGTTGAGAGGGGCAACAGTATTCTCGAAGATAGACCTGCTCTCTGGGTACCATCAGCTGAAGGTGAAAGAAAGAGACATACCCAGAACAGCTTTCAGAACCAGATACGGACATAAGAGTTTGTAGTCATGCCTTTTGGTGTGACTAATGCACCAGCGGTCTTTATGGACTTAATGAACAGAGTGTTCAGAGAATACCATGACAAATTTGTCATCGTATTCATCGACGACATTCTGGTCTATTCAAGGACTCTAGAGGAGCATGACACGCACTTGAGGATAGTATTGCAGACCCTACAGCAGAAGCAGCTGTATGCTAAATTCTCCAAGTGCGAGTTCTGGTTAGATTAGGTGGCGTTTCTAGGTCACATAATTTCTAAAGAAGTATCCAAGTAGATCCAGCCAAAATAGAAGCGGTCAGCAACTGGAAGAGACCCAAGAACGCCAGGGAGATCAGAAGCTTCCTTGGTTTAGCTGGGTACTACAGGAAATTCGTGGAGGACTTTTCCAGGATAGCCTCTCCACTAACAGCCCTCACCAGGAAGAACAAGAAGTTTGAATGGTTAGATAAATGTGAGCAGAGTTTCCAAGAGCTCAAGAAGAGACTGACCAGTGCTCCTATCCTAACAGTTCCAGAAAGTGACAGGAGTTTTGACATCTACAGTGATGCTTCCAAGATGGGCTTAGGAGCTGTACTCATGCAGGAAGGAAAAGTGATAGCTTATGCTTCCAGACAACTCAAAGATTATGAGAAAAATAACCCCACTCATGATCTTGAACTGGAAGCTGTGGTCTTTGCACTGAAACTCTGGCGACATTATTTGTATGGAGTTCAATGTAGAATCTTCACAGACCATCAGAGTCTTAAGTACTTCTTCACACAGAAGGACTTAAACATGAGACAGCGCAGGTGGCTAGAGTTAGTCAAAGACTATGACTGTGAAATCCTCTACCACCCAGGTAAAGCTAACAAAGTAGCAAATGCACTAAGCAGAAAATCCAGTGCATCCCTGATGTCTTTGTCATCATTAGCCCTGCCACTGCAGAAGGAGTTGTCAGATTTCAGACTTGAAGTTATTTATGGGCAACTCTCTGCATTGACCTTAGAGTCTACCTTGCTTGAGGATATACAGAGAAAGCAAAGTGAAAATCCAGATATCCAAAAGATCAAGAAAGGGATACAAGAAAAGTGAAAGTTAGAGTTTCGAGTCTCAGACAGTGGAATTCTTTATCAGGGGAACTGCCTTTGTATCCCCAATGATGAAGAACTGAGAAAGAAGATTTTAGAAGAAGCTCATAGTACACCTTACTCCATGCATCCTGGTTTTACCAAGATGTACCAAGACATGAAACAGAGAATTGAGACTGCCCAGAGTAGACAGAAGAGTTACGCTGACACACGTCGTAAGCCACTTGAAGTCCAAATAGGGGATTCAGTCTTTCTCAATGTTGCTCCTATGATGGGAGTGATGAGATTTGGCAAGAAAGGAAAATTAAGTCCTCGCTATGTAGGACCCTACCTGATCACAGAAAGGATTGGGAAAGTAGCTTACAAGCTGGACTTACCACAAGATATGTCAGTAATACATGATGTATTCCATGTCTCCATGCTAAAAAAGTGTCTCCACGACCCTAGCCAAGTGATTCAGCCTCAGACAGTGCAGATCCAAGAGGATCTTAGTTATGAGAGCAGACCTACACAGATAGTGGACAGAGCAGTTAAGAGACTAAGAAATAAAGAAGTACCACTAGTGAAGGTCATCTGGCAGAACCAGAAGCACAAGGAAGTCACTTGGGAGCGGAAGGACAGTATGAGACAGAGATATCCAGAGCTATTCTAAGTTCGAGGACGAACTTTTTATAAGGTATGGGGGATTGTAACGATCCAATTTTCCCTATTTCGAGTTCTAAATGTCTTCAAAAACATTTAGAAATACTTTTAAAATATTCTACAGATTTTTAGAAATTTTTAGAGTATTTTTACGTAATTTTTGGAGGCCGTTTAGTATGTTTACAAAAAGAAAGAAGTTTTGACCAAAAATGTGGAAGTTGAGACTCGAACCCAAGACCTCCGGCCGAACCCGACTTAACCGAACGCAGCCAACCAACCGAGCTGCGAGTGTTTTGTTAATAAGTGTGAAGCGAGAAATATATATGTTATAGTTGATAAATAAAACCCTAGTTTTAAAAAGACCTAATTCCTTTTCTCCCAAGCCGAAACCCTCTTTCTCACACGCGACGCCGCGCGATCCTTCTCCTCTCTCGGCGGAAACGAAGAAGCAGGCGTTAGGGCTCAATCTCCGGCGCCGGCGAAGGCTTTTCCCAGCCAATCTTCACCCGTGCGTGGTTACCTCGACGAAGGAAGCCCGAAAACACCAAAGAGCCACCGAGATCTTCACCTAGAACCTCCTTCCTCCTATGGTTGGGGGCTCATCCGAACCCTAGAATTCTTCTCCTTCGGCAGTAAGTCCAAGAAAGCATGGTAAGTACTACTCACCTGTGGTAGGAGTAGCTCTGAGCTTTAGGTTTTCGTTTCCTTGCTCACAGAATTTGCAGTGCCGAATAGATGATGCTAGGGTTGTTTTTCATTCTTTCCTTCAGTTGCTGCTTGGATATTTTGCCATGTATTCTAAGTTTTGGTTGGACCTTGTAGCTAATTTTCCCAAGTGGCAGAGACAAGCTTTAGGTTTTCGTTCCTTGCTGTGTTGAATTGCCATAGTTAGCATTGCTGCTCAATTCCTCTCCTTGCTGTCCCAATGAACATGAGTTGCTTGTATGCCGTGTTATGGGTTTTTTTAGGTTGTTTTGGCCATTTAGTAAGCGTAAACAACTATATTAGAGTAGCAGGTAGTTTAAGTTTTGTTACTACCTTAATATGCTTCTTTAGATCTTGTTGGTAGTGTTCTCAGTGTGCTTTCTTGCAAATCAAAGTGTGTAAACAGCCTCATTAATTAGTATGCAGTTTTTGGTTTTGCTTTGCTACCTCCATGAACATGAACAGTCCTGTTATCCTAGCATCCAATTTAGATTTCTTAGTTGTATGTTTCTTGTGTAGTTGAACAAGCATGAACAACCACTTAAAATGAGTAAGCAGTATCAGAATTTGATTGACATTCAATGAGCATGAAATGGGTTGCATAATGAGCTTGAAGTGGTTCATATTTTGAGTATACTGTTAGTCTTCTTGCTATAGTCTTGGCTGTACGGTTTGATTTAAACTACGTTCCCATTTAGTGCATGATCAATTCTGATGTTAAGCATTTAGTTTTGGATTTCTTGAGTTTCAATGAACATGAACAACCATTAACTTGAGCATGCACGGTTTAGCTTTCCTTACTACTTAATGAGCATGTAAAATTTGGTGCACTAGTATGTTTGGATAGATCTTTTGTTGTTGTTTTAAGGGCAAGAACAACCTTTATTTAGTTAGGATGGGTTTAGTATTTTCCTTGCTACTCAAAATGGCAAGAACAACCCTTTATTTAGTTAGAATGGGTTTAGCATTTTCCTTGCTACTCAGAAAGGCAAGAACAACCTTCATTTAAAGTATGTAGTGTTAGTTTCTTGATTTTCTTGAACATGAATAGCTATTAAGCTTATCTTGTAGTTTGATTTGCTTGCTTTATTTTTATAGCATGCTCAGTTAGTTGCACTTCTCTACTTGTTAGATACACTTGCAGTATTCGAATAGCATGAGCAGTATCGAATTATAATTCAATTTCTAGTTTCCTGTTTTGATACATATGCATATATATGTTCTAGATAGCTTTTAATAGCTCTTTAATCTAAAGCATATAGTTAGTTGTTTTTGCTATTTTAATAAGATGAATAGCCATGTATTTTAGTGGAATAATTATGTGCCCAATTAAACCTTTTGAGGATTATGGGTAACTACAAGTAAGAAAAAGACTAAGATCTAGTTAGAAAAGATAACAAGTAAATTAAAGTAAGAGGCTAGTACCCGACTTCCGAGGTTGTCGTTAAACAAATCCAGGTGACCAATTCCGAGGTCTTGGCCCTGGTAAGACCTGAGGTCTTTATCCTCATAGGACTGAAGGCTCGCTACCCCAGTCACTATTAGAGAGCGCGCATAAGTTGGTACTAAGCTTGGGCCCAAAGAAAAAGAAGAAGAAAGAAAAAGAAAAAGAAGAAGAAAGAAAAGTAAAAGTAAAAGAAATTAAAAGATTAATTTCATGTATAAAGCTATAAGTAAATGAAACAAGTACCACCTTTGTTTAGAATCAACAGAAGTTTAATTCCTTTAATTCTAAGCATACAGCATGAGTTTCATTAATTTTCTTATCAGTTTAGTGAGCATGTTTAGTTTTATTTCCAGTATCCAGCTTTATTCTGCTATATCATGAGTATGTAGTTTATATGAGTACTTTGCTATTAGATGAATACATGTAGCTTTTCTTTTAGCATTTCAGTTTCAGTATCGTTTGCATTTTTATGCACTTCGAGTTTTTGTGAGATAGTTTAGTACTTACTAAGCGTTTCGCTTATAGATTTATTTTTCCTCCTACTGCAAATAAAGGAAAAGCTAAAGTATGAAAGGAAGGCGACAAGGTGGTGGTGATGAAGGTGTGTGATGACTGGACTATGGAGAGATCCAGAGTTTGCTAGAAAATTTTCAGGACCTACCTGTTTAGAGTTTCAGTTTATGTTTTTAGTTTTCTTCTTAAATGCTATTATGAAGTTGAGATTGTAATGGAGTTTAATTCGTATTTGTAGCTTGATATGTCCTACTGTTGGAGTTATGTTTGGTTAATATTGCTAGAATAGCTTTCTTTTAGTTATAGTGTGTATTATTACTACGTGGTTGTGAAAATATATGTTCCAGCCGCCTGTGGCTGAGTATAGTTTGTTTGTATTGTTGATTTGGTCACCGGTACATGTGAGACTCTGCTGAAATTTTTCGGTAGGAATTCCTCTAGGGCTGTGATAAATCTAAGTGTTGCTAATAATATCATAAGTGACACTAGTAAGTAGAGTAGTAGTTAGGTAACGGTCGCCCTTAGAGAGTAGTAGTTAGAAGGGTGGTCGTTACAATAATTATTTTGTGCAGAAAAGAGATGAAGTTGGAAAACTTGGTTTGTCAGGTTTACAAAAAATGACAGCTGCATTTCGAATATTGGCATATGGTGTACCAGCAGACGCTACTGATGAGTACATCAAAATAGGAGAATCAACTGCCATAGAAAGTGTGAAAAGATTTTGTCGTGCTGTTGTTGAAGTATTTGGAGGGCAGTACCTGCGATCACCCAATGCTAATGATGTTGCCAGGCTTCTTCATATTGGTGAGCAGTGTGGTTTTTCTGGTATGTTGGTTAGTCTAGATTGCATGCATTGGAGGTGGAAAAATTGCCCAACAGCATGGGCTGGGCAATATTCTAGTCGTAGTGGAAAGCCAACAATTATTCTAGAAGTTGTAGCTGATTATGATCTTTGGATATGGCATGCATATTTTGGTTTACCTGGATCTAACAATGACATTAATGTATTGGAGTCTTCTAATCTTTTTTCTAACCTTGCTCAAGGTATTGCTCCCCCTGCTCGTTATGTCATTCAAGGAAAAGAGCACAACATGGGTTACTATTTAGCTGATGGTATATACCCAAAATGGTCTACACTTGTTCAAACAATTCAAGATCCACGAGGTACAAAGAATAAGTTGTTTGCAATGAAATAAGAGGCATGTAGAAAAGATGTTGAGCGAGCATTTGGAGTGCTCCAATCACGCTTTGCAATTGTTGCAGGACCTTTACGTTTTTGGCAGAAAAATATTTTACATGATATAATGACTTCATGTATTATTATGCATAATATGATAATTGAAGATGAACGTGATATGAATGCCTCAATTGTTGATCAAGGTGAAGTCTCGTCGGCTGCAGATGTGATACAGCAGTAGATGACAGTACCCGATTTCAAGAGTTTCTTGCTAGATACGAAGGAATCAAAAATAAAAATGCTCACTTTGCCCTTAGAAATGCATTAATTGAGCATTTGTGGGAACAATTTGGTAATTTTGATAATTAATGTGCATTGTGATGTATTATTAATGAAGTGTTATTTGTTTTGTGAAAATATTTAAAAAAATTATCTAAATTGTTTATGATTGTGTATTATCTTTAAATATTAAATATTAGTATGTTTATTAAATTATTTCTAACAAAATTATAAAATACTAATTTTAATTTTCTTATAACTTAAAACATAATATCATAAAAATTAGTTATCATGTACAATAAAAATTTTAATTTTAATAGTAATTGATCCTGTTCGAACCAAGAGTCAACGAACGCTGGGGATGCGGCCCTCCCTACTGGATCCTCGAGTGCTCCGGTGAACCTGCAGCAAAACCGAGCCGGGAGGGGTGTCCCGGCGACGACCCTCCGACGCTCAAGTCAGGTAAGCTACGATGAACAAAGTGGCTTCCAAAATCTCAGAATACGTACCTCACCGGCGACACCTGAGGTTCTTTATATAGAGCTATGAAGGGTCTGGGCACGCGTACCTAGGTGCATACGTGTCCTCTGTCCTTTCCTAGGTATGCGGCTGTCAAAAAGCTTACCTGTCCTTTCCTAGGTATGTGGCTGTCAGAAAACTTACCTGACCCATATCGCTACAGTCAAAGCATGCCCTCGATGGGACAGCAGAATCCCCTGTCACAAGATTTGGAGCATGACACACACGTGAAACCTACCGGTTGTCAGAGGAGAAATCCTCGGGTCTTTTTCCTTGCTCCAAACTTGTCGTCCGAGCGGACAGCTCCCTCAACATCCGACCGGACATACGCAGTGGTTTACCTGTGCTTTGTGGAGACTAATAAACAGGGGCGCTTTATGACTGTGGCCGGTCAAAAGGTCAGCTCGGTCCGTGACCTTTTTAACTGAGCGTCGGAACCCCGATTTGACAGGGTGTCTTCCAACCATAAGTGCGAGCCGGCCGGACCCATCCGGGTATTCGATACCATCGGCCTGCCGGCCGTTTACGGTCGTCCGTCCGGTCGGACCACACTCTCCTCGGATGGGCGGCTGCTCCGGTGACTTTCACTTGGCGTTGACTTTGCAAAAAGGGGTGGGCCCGCTCTTACTACCGGATCACTTGCCTCCCCTTCAAGTCTAGTCGAAGGAGGCGAATAGTTCGACTAACTGGACTGTGAGTCTAGCCGAACGGCTCCTCAATGCTAATACTCTCCGCTCGGTCAGCCGTAGAAATATCCTTGAATGAATCAACGATGGCCTTCACCGGATCTCCTCGCGTTCTGCGCCAATCTTCGCCATCAAGGCCGATCATACCTTCATTAAATGCTCCGAATGATTGACTGCCACGTGGAGCAAGGCCACCAGAGTACGAAGGCGGTTGCATGATATTGTGATGTGATCGAAGCAATTCGAAATAAACGGCTAGATGTGTGCTTTGATTCCCGTGACCTGGATCCGACGGTGGAGGCCGCCCGGCCCTCACCCTATAAATTCTTCGTTTCCTTTTCACCTTCACACGCCTCCATTACCTCTACTGCTGCTCTCTGCGCTTTGGAGCTCCGGCGATCTTGTTGCTGCCCTCTGACGCTCTCCGGCGCCTCTCCTCGATCCATCTCCCTTCAGTAAGGTTTTAGAGCTTTCCTCCTTCCTTTTCGGTATCGAATTCGCCTTTCTTCCCCTAGCTCCAGTCTTTGAAATTCCATTTCTTCGTCTTTGGAACTTCCTTTTGTGATTTCTCCTATCCGGATCATGGCCAGTTCCTCTCATCCCGAAGAACAATCCCTAGGCCCATGGTATACTACCATGCGATCCCGTTTCGAACAACGGGATTTTGATATTTTGGCTGACAATTTTGAAATACCCGAGGATATCGAAGTTCGTCTAGCTGGTCCCGCCGCTCGGCCACACAGACCGCCGCGTGGTGGTTTCTGTGTCTTCCGCGACCAATTTACCGCCGGTCTGCGGTTTCCCGTGCATCCCTTTATAGCAGACGTCTGTAATTATTTTGGCGTGCCGCTCGGAAGTTTAGTACCAAATACCTTCCGTCTCCTCTGCGGCATTGTCATTTTGTTCAAGATTCACAACATTCCCCTCCGCCCGGAGGTCTTTTTTTATTTCTATTATCCTAAACAAGCCGAGCCGGGCACCTTTATGTTCCAAGCTCGGCCCGGTCTGGTCTTCTTCAATAAACTACCCACTTCCAATAAACATTGGAAGGACTATTATTTCTACATCCGCATGCCCAGTCAGCCAAACTTTCCGACCCAGTGGCAGGTCAGTCTACCTCCTACTCCCGAGTTGAAGAAATTCAAGACCCGACCGGATTATCTTCACACCGCAAATGTACTAGCCGGTCTGCGGCTTGACATCAACAAACTTCTTCACGAGGGAGTGATGTACATTTTTGGGTTGAGTCCTATACGGACCCCACTATCGACCGACTTCGGTAAGAATTTTGCTTGGGCACTTGCTTTAATTGCTAACTGATTTCTTCTTTTTTTCATGCAGCTGAAATCGTCATGGACTCGGTGATGGCCGGCGTTCTAAAGAGAAAGGTAGCGGCGGCCAAGGAAATGGAGGCGCTGGGCATTCAGCCGGTCGGTTCTCACGAAGGAGAGAGCGGCACCCAGGCTGAATCGGCCGCTCCGACCTCTCAACAGCAGGCGGCCAGCGGAGCTGCCCCCTCCAGGGAACCAACGGCCACCGAGGAAGGATCCGTTCGGGAGGAGGAACAGCCACTGCAAAAGAGGCGCCGGGTGGAGACTCCGCTGCGCTCGGCTACCTCCGCGGTCCAACCCCCCGACCGGGCCGCTGCGACTGCTAAAGGCAAGGCGCCAGTGCCCGAGACCATCTCGTCCGATCGGACGCCTTCTGACTGGGACGAGCTGCCTACTCCGGTTGAGGCCACTCCGGTCGACACTCTCCCCCCTGCTCGCCGTTCAGTCCAACGCTCGACCATCCATTCGCGATTTTCTGCGCCAGCTTCTGATCCCGGTCGGGCGATCCCTGGAGTTGCTACCAGAAGCCGACCGGCCCACCGCGCCCGAGCACACCATTACTTTGAAAGGGCCCCTCGCCGAGATGTGGGCCGACGCTCGGGCGCGAGTAGCAATGATCCCTCTCCAGAACTTAGCCAACAGCCATATGCAAGCGGCTACGGGGGTAAGTTTGTTGCTTTTTGAAGTTTTGTCTGAATATTTCCGCCCGGCTTTTAACAAATGCGTCTTGCTTCAGAGATGGGTGGAAGAGATAGCAGTTTCCAGCCGCCTGGATATGGCGGACGAGGAGATAAGGCAACTGAGGGCGGCAGGCGGTCCGAGCGGCTCCCAAGGCCCTTCCTACTCCGAGCTACAAAAAGAGCTGAAGAAAGCTCAAACTCTGCTGGCTGCTGAGCAGAAGAAAACAGCTGACCAGGCCCACGCCCTAGCCGAGTCCGAGCGACAAGTCAAGTCGCTTGACACGAAGATAACTCTAGCCACCACTCGGAAGAACACGGCCATCTCCGATCTAGAGAAGAAAAACGTGGAGGCCCGGGGCCTGGAGTTGAAGATAAAGGAGCTGACGGAGCAGCTCGACCGGGAGAAGGCAGGCCGCTCGGCCGATGCGGAGAAGATTGAAAGTCTGAATGAGGCCCTCACAAGCTCCCAGGCGACCTTTAAAGAATACCAGGATGCTGAGCCGAGCCGAGTCGCCGCTCTCCGACAAAGCCACATCCGATCACCCGAGTTCTCGGAGAAAATTTGCGAGCGGATGTGCTCGGCTTTCGACTTGGCCATTACGGCTACTATGACCTATCTGAAGTCGAAGGGACCTCTTCCGGAGTCCACCAATATTCCGGCCGGCGATCAAGTGGGGCTCTTGAGCAACATTCCGAGGGACCTCTACGACTACATCGAGTAATTCTTGTAATTTCGCCGCTCAGCTGAACATGAATCTTTTTGTACTTAGGCCACTCGGCCTAAGGTTTTTAATTTTAATGAAATGTTTTCCTTTCGTGTACTCTATCTTATTGCACTGTCCACTTGCTAATACCTGTGCTGTCCGCTCGTCCGCTATCACCCCTTTGGCATTCGAGGTGCATTCTTGCAAGTGCTTTCTCCAGCCCTTCCGTGCGGCCGAATATCATTCTGTGTTGCTAGCAAGACTCGCTCGTTATAGGCCGACCAAAACCTTTTATACCTCGAGTCTGAGCGGAACTTAGCGTCGGTCTAACAATATCGACTGCGGCTAATTGCCGTGTCGACGATATTCCTCTCGGATTATTTTTAGACGCCGACGCGTCTCTTGATGTTTAACATCGGAGCTCGTCGGTACGGATATTTATGGCCGGTCGGCGAGGCTTTCGATCTTTAACGACAGAGCTCGTCGGCCTTCCGCTCGGAGGGTTTATAGACGCCGGCTCGTCTCTTGATCTTTAACGACGGAGCTCGTCGGCGCGGATATTTATAGCCGGTCGGCGCGGCTCTAGATGTTTAACGACGGGGCTCGTCGATCTTCCGCTCGGAGGGTTTATAGACGCCGGCTCGTCTCTTGATCTTTAACGACGGGGCTCGTCGGCGCGGATATTTATAGCCGGTCGGCACGACTCTCGATGTTTAACGACGGGGCTCGTCGATCTTCCGCTCGGGGGGTTTATAGCCGGTCAGCGCGGCTCTCGATGTTTAACGACGGAGCTCGTCGGCGCGGATATTTATAGCCGGTCGGCGCGGCTCTCGATCTTTAACGACGGAGCTCGTCGGCGCGGCTCTACGGTTTAACGTCTGGGCTAGACGGGTTTAAGGCTAACTCGTTGCCAGGTCGAGCGACCTTGGCCTTCCTTTCAGCAGAGAATACTCAATGTGCTTTCCTCTTTCTACTTCCTGCATCGCAAGTACATAGGCGACCAAAAAGTATATAAATTTGTATTTAGCGCACCTTTCGCCCGACTTGGAGAACGTTCGCTTAGCCGAACGGCTCAGGATCTGCTTCGTCGAGCACTTTGGCTCGGATAATTTCCCTCTGTCCAGACGGTACGGGGCCTTCGATACTCGCGCGCTCGGTTCGACCCTTTTACCTTCGGCCGAGCGGCACGGGGCCTTCGTTCCTTGATGACGATGCCTTATATTCGTTCTTTTGACTTTTCATTTCTGCATTTCAAGTATTCAGTCGAAAGACGTACACAGGATGATTTACATAGGCACACCTTTCACCCCGCCCGGTAAGGCTGGAGGTGGTTTGCGCTCCACGGCCTATCTAGCTGCCAACCGTCCTCATCTTCCAAATAATACGCGCCCGAGCGGAGCTTTTCGATGATTTTGAAGGGACCCGCCCACGGAGCTTCAAGCTTGCCGACGTCGCCTACCGGCTTGACTTTCTTCCAGACAAGGTCGCCGACCTGGAATGATCGGGGAATGACGCGCCGGTTGTAGTTTTGCTTCATCCGTTGACGGTACGCCATCAGCCGAACGGATGCTTTGGCACGCTCTTCGTCAACCATATCCAGCTCCATATTCCTCCGCTCGGCGTTGACTTCATCATAACACTGGACCCAGACGGACTCTACACCGACTTCAACTGGAATGACCGCTTCACCGCCGTACACCATATGAAAAGGTGTAATGCCCGTTCCTTCCTTAGGAGTCGTCCGGATGGCCCATAAAACACCTGGCACTTCATCCGGCCAACTTCTCGAGCCCGGTGTAACGAGATTCAGCATCTTTTAAAATGTGACTTAGAAAATACACCGGCTGCTCTTCACCGCTTGCCCTCACAAGTGCTGAGCCTACAGCATGCTCAGTTAACGACAAATAAATATAAAGTGACTCACCCCCGATCGGCTTGGCTAACACTGGCAGAGAATTAAGATATGTCTTCAATTCTCCGAACGCTCGATCACATTCTTCATCCCACTGGAACTTAGTAGCCTTGCGCAGAATCTTGAAGAATGGAAGGCTCCGGTCGGCGGTTTTGGAGATGAATCTGGACAAAGCAGTTATCCGACCGGTCAACCTTTGCACTTCTCTTGTATTTCTTGGGGGCGGCATGCCTTGCAGAGCCTTCACCTTGCTGGGATTTGCTTCGATTCCCCGCTTGGTCACTATGTACCCCAAGAAACGCCCTCCTTTGGCTCCGAACAGGCACTTCTGGGGATTTAGCTTGATTCTATATTTGCGCAGCGTTCGGAAGGTTTCTTCCATATCCTTGAAAAGATCGGCCGCTCGGGCGGATTTAATAAGAATGTCGTCTACATAGACTTCCAGATTCCGCCCGATTTGCTCCCTGAACACTTTGTTCATCAAGCGTTGATAGGTGGCCCCAGCATTCTTTAATCCGAACGGCATCACATTGTAGCAATACGTGCCGTCGGCAGTCACAAAGCTAACCTTTTCTTGATCTTCGCGGGCGAGCGGCACCTGATGATAGCCTTGTTATGCGTCGAGCATGCAAATCAATTCACAACCGGCTATAGAGTCCACCAGCTGATCTATCCGGGGCAAGGGATAAAAATCCTTGGGGCATGCTTTGTTTAAGTCCCGAAAGTCGATGCAGACTCTCCACTTGCCGCCCGTCTTGGAGACCAATACCACGTTGGCCAGCCAGCTCGGGAACTGCACCTCGCGTATGTGGTCGGCCTCCAGAAGTTTTTCTACTTCCGCCTGGATGATGGTATTCTGCTCGGCGCTGAAGTCCCTTTTTCTCTGCTTCACTGGCCGAGCGTCCGGTCGGACATGCAACTCATGCTGCGCTAGGCTCGGCGAAATTCCGGGCAACTCATGTGTCGACCAGACGAAAACATCATGATTTCGTTGGAGGCATTGGATCAGCTCCTCCTCCAGATCAGAAGCGATAAAAGTCGTGGCCTCCGATCGGGTCAGATGGATCTGAACTTCCTCCTTTTCATCGTAAATTAAAGCAGGAGGTTTCTCGGTTATGGCGTGTACCTCAATTCGGGGCGCCTTCCGAGCGGAACAAGCCTCTGCTCAGACCATCTCTATATAGCACCGCCGAGCTGCTAGCTGATCTCCACGTACTTCTCCTACTTTGTCCTCTACGGGGAACTTTATCTTCTGGTGGAAAGTTGAGACAACTGCTCGGAATTCGCCGAGCGCCGGTAGTCCCAAAATGACGTTGTAGGACGAGGGAGAGTCGACCACCACGAAGTTTATTGTCCTGGTCCTCCTGAGCGGCTCCTCTCCCAGTGAGGTAGCCAGCCAGATCTGTCCGACCGGGTGAACTTCGTTGCCCGTAAACCCGTAGAGCGGGGTCATCATGGGCAGCAGCTCGGCGCGATCAATTTGCAGCTGATCGAACGCTTTCTTGAATATGATGTTGACCGAGCTCCCTGTGTCAACAAATATGCGGTGAATAGTATAATTTGCTATTACCGCTCTAATGAGCAGAGCGTCGTCGTCGGGCACTTCTACTCCTTCCAAGTCTCCGGGACCGAAAGTGATTTCCGGTCGACTTGCCCGCTCTTGGCTACAGCCGACTGCGAGGATCTGTAGCTGCCGAACGCCCGCCTTTCTGGCTCGGTTGGAGTCTCCTCCGGTCGGCCCTCTAGCAATAACGTTGATCTCGCCCCGGGAAGTATTGCTCCTGTTTTCCTCTTCCCGAGTGGACGGTCGCGACCGTTCTCTGGACGCCCGGCGATTCTCCTGTCTCGGAGATCTGTGCCGATCGGGTGTCTGTTGATGTCGCCTTTCGGTGCGGGTCCGGTCGGCTTCATGGGTCCTTTGTCTCGTGTCGATGGGAGGAGACCGTCGTTCGGCTTTCCTGGGAACGGGATTGACCACGAAGGGAAGACTTCGACAATCCCTCGTGTTGTGCGTATTCGTCTGGTGGAAGGTGCAGAACATGGGGGTCCACCTCTTCTTTGGCTTGGGCCGAGCGGCAACCACTTCTTGTACGTGCGACCTGGCGTGGGGGGATCGGATTGCTTCAGCTCTCGGTCCTCTAGGTGGCTGCTGAGCGGCGTGCTGTTTCCGCTCGACATGAATAGGTGCCCGCTCGGTAGGAGTTTCCTTTTTCCGAGCGGCTTGCGCTTCTTCCACGTTTATGTATTCATTGGCCCGATGCAGCATGTGATCATAATCTCGGGGCGGCTTTCGGATGAGTGACCGGAAGAAGTCCCCATCTACAAGGCCTTCTGTGAAGGCATTCATCATCGTCTCCGATGTGGCCGTCGGGATATCCATCGCCACTTGGTTGAATCGCTGGATGTAAGCTCGAAGCGATTCTCTCGGTTCTTGCTTGATGGCAAACAAGCTGACACTTGTCTTCTGATAACGCCGACTGCTGGCGAAGTGGTGGAGGAAGGCCGTTCGGAAATCCTTGAAGCTAGTGATGGATCCGTCCGGCAACCTCCGAAACCACCGTTGAGCCGATCCCGAGAGAGTCGTAAGAAAGACTCGGCACTTTACTCCATCTGTATACTGATGGAGCGTAGCTATGTTATCGAACTTACCCAGATGATCATCCGGGTCTGTTGTTCCGTTGTACTCGCCGATCGTCGGAGGCACGTAGTGCTTGGGTAGAGGGTCTCGTAGAATAGCCTCCGAGAATTGGCGATTGATCCGCTCGGGAGATGAGTCCGCCCGGGGAGCTTTCCCTTTTCTGTCATCCCGCCTTGGCATTTCGTCTGAAGAAGAGCCTCTATCTCTTCGAGCTGGTGCGGCTTCAGGGGTGCGAAATAAGGCCCGAGGGAATGCGACGGTGGCTTGGGGTGCTTCCGCTCGGCCACTAGACGCAGATGTTGCTTGTTGCTCCGGCCGTTCGGCTGATGCTTTTTGTTTTTGCTCCATAAGTTTAGCGGCCCTCATCTCGACCAGAGCGTCGAGTTCTTCTGTTGAAAGCACCACCGTGTGTTGTCGTCCAGCCTCATCCATTGTTCTTGTTCGAATACAGGAGCGTTCCCACAGACAGCGCCAAATTGATCTTGTTCGAACCAAGAGTCAACGAACGCTGGGGATGCGGCGCTCCCTGCTGGATCCTCGAGTGCTCCGGTGAACCTGCAGCAAAACCGAGCCGGGAGGGGTGTCCCGGCGATGGCCCTCCGACGCTCAAGTCAGGTAAGCTACGATGAACAAAGTGACTTCCAAAATCTCAGAATACGTACCTCACCGGTGAAACCTGAGGTTCTTTATATAGAGCTATGAAGGGTCTGGGCACGCGTACCTAGGTGCATACGTGTCCTCTGTCCTTTCCTAGGTATGCGGCTGTCAGAAAGCTTAACTGTCCTTTCCTAGGTATGTGGCTGTCAAAAACTTACCTGACCCATATCGCTACAGTCAAAGCATGCCCTCGATGGGACAGCAGAATCCCCTGTCACAAGATTTGGAGCATGACACACACGTGAAACCTACCGGTTGTCAGAGGAGAAATCCTCGGGTCTTTTTCCTTGCTCCAAACTTGTCGTCCGAGCGGACAGCTCCCTCAACATCCGACCAGACATACGCAGTGGTTTACCTGTGCTTTGTGGAGACTAATAAACAGGGGCGCTTTATGACTGTGGCCGGTCAAAAGGTCAGCGTCGGAACCCCGATTTGACAGGGTGTCTTCCAACCATAAGTGCGAGCCGGCCGGACCCATCCGGGTATTTGATACCATCGGCCGGCCGGCAGTCCGGTCGGGCCGGTCGTCTACGGTCGTCCGTCCGGTCGGACCACACTCTCCTCGGATGGGCGGCTGCTCCGGTGACTTTCACTTGGCGTTGACTTTGCAAAAAGGGGGGGCCCGCTCTTACTACCGGATCAGTAATTATTATCATAATAAAAATATTTAATAAATTAATATGTATGTTAAATAATAAATTATATGATGGAAAAATAGAATATTCCTTTTGGGAAATGGTGTGTATTGGTTGGAGTTGGAAAATTTTTTGGTGCTGCAATGACACTAAATTGGTGTTAAAAGTGCACCAAAATGGTGTTTGTGGTTGGAGTTGGTCTTACTAACTTAATGGGATCATGCTGAACACATTGACGTTGACTAACAAGTGTTCGTTCAAAGGATACACAGGCCTAGCCAGCTGGAGGATGGACACAAGCGTAGCTCCAAGGAGAAAGGGAGAGAAGCGGCTCAAATACAGGACCCTATTAGTTTTATTTTTTCTTAGTTTTCCGCCATTGTTACAATTGACATTTGAAATTTAAGACAAAAATGGCTACAGTTGAAATTTAAGATAAAAATTAAAAGAGATAAAGAGAATCATCAATATCATCAAATCAAATTAAATTAGTGTTAGGATTATTCTAATAATTTTATTATAATTATTAGAATAATTTTATTATTTATTAATTGATCAATTGACCAAGTATTTCTTAAACATTATATATTATAGGACAAATATGAATGAACAATAATATTTATTATTACTCTCATATTTAATTTTATTTTCTTTCTATTATTCTTCTAACATGGTATCAAAGCCAGCATCCTATCTTTCTTTCCCTTTTTCTTTTTCTCTAACCATTTCCCTCCCGTCTCCATTTCCCTCTCATTTCTTAAAGAGAGCTTTTTCTTTCTCCTTCAGCATCAGTATCCTGCCCCTCTTATTCTTTCTCTTTTTGTTTTTTTCCTATAAACTTTTTCTCTCCTTCTCTATTTTTAAATCTCTGTCATTTCTCTCTCTTCTCTTTCGTAATTTCGAGGTTGCTCTCACGTAATTTCGAAGCTGCCAGCCAGATTCTTTCTTCTACCCTTTCTTCGCTTCCGCCACTACCTTTTCTTTGCTTTTCCTTGTTCCTCCTCCTTGCTGACAGCCAATCCAACAAAGGTTGTTGCTCCTTCGTCGACAACAAGTATGGCTCTGCTCTACCATCCAGCCATTGCTTTGGCCAAAGGAGGCACCATTGCCAAGTCGTACATCACCTCTGCCGGAAATCTCTCTAGGCACACCTCTGTTGACCACAAGGTTGAAGCTCCTTCTTGTGACGCAGTCCAACAGTTGCCACCGGAGTTTGTTACTGCCACATGGTTTTCTGTCACTGCTAGCCAAGGAGCAATGCAAACAGCTAGCTTTCTATTTTGTTTTCCAGCAAGAAGGCATACCCTCACATAAAAATAGAGCATCATCAATACGAGCATCTCCTTGCCAATATTGTTAGGATGTATACTAAAAGTCTATCTTTTTGTATGAACATTTATTTTGAAATGAGAATTACATTGGTCAAATGTCTGCATTTAGTAAAATGCAGTTGTTCATTTAATTTATATTGTAGATAACATGATGTGTGGTGTCACACAGAAGATCATGTAATCAGTTCCTTATAAATTATAAATAGTAGCTGACAACCAAGATGGATTGGGACAAACCATTGGAATGGTTGTAGTGTAATTTGGTATTAGTTTATCTCGACTATAAAATTACACTAGTACACTATATGTGTACTGAGTAGGACCATTTGAGGTTGTTTCTTTTTATACTGACTGCATAAAAGAACATAACCTTTGTTATTATGGATGTGCATACTCTTAATCCTAATATAATAACAAGCACATATACTTAGTATTTATTTATTTAATTTATCAATGGGTGAGATTTATTCGTTAAATCAATAGGTCCGATAAGTTGGGAAATAATATTATTTATATGGTGTGTTGTTGATTATAGAAGGAAACTATGTTCTAGTTATCTAGGTTGATGATGTCCCCTTGAGGAGCTCATAAGGGTTGTCATATAAACCCTGCAGGTGGATTTAGTCCGACATAAAAATGAAGTTGAGTGGTACTACTCTTGGAGCTAGTTATTAATTAAGTGAGTTATCAGTAACTCATTTAATTAATGGGCATTCGATATCTTAAACGCAGAGAGATTAATGCACTCATGATAAGAAGGAACCCATAATGTAATATGGGATTGGTGCGGTAGTTCAATAATAACTCTTTAGTGGTATGAGTTATTATTGATGAACTTGAGTTAGGTGTTCGGGTCGAACACAGGAAGCTTAAGTTCATCAGGAGGTTAAAATCAATTCCTTCCCTCGGTTCCTGTTGTAGCCTTTATAAATCCTCGCGTTCACCCGTTTTGATTTTTCTTCTTTCCCAAATGAGGGGTCGGCCATATCCTTGCTTGGTGCCCAAGCAAGGGGTCGGCCAAGCCCTCTTGGTGCCCAAGATGTGGACCGGCCAAGCCATGCTTGGTGCCCAAGCATGGGGCCGGCCATACAAGAAGAGAAAAGGAAGTTTTGTTGAAAACAAAATTTTGTTAAAATCTTTCCTTTTATAGCTTTCTACAATGGATTAAAAGAGATATTTAAATTTTTAAAATCTCTCCTTTTTTTGTAGTTATCTACAATGGTTAAAAGAGAGATTTAAATTTTATTAAAATCTTTCCTTTTTTGTAGTTATCTACTATGGTTAAAAGAGATATTTTAATTTTTTTAAAATCTTTCCTTTTTTGTAACCAACCATTATTAGAATAAAAGGAAGATTTTGTTTGAAACAAAATTTTGTATAATCTTTCCTTTTATAGCTATTTACAATGGTTTAAAAGAGAGATTTTAATTTTGTTAAAATCTTTCCTTTTTTATAGCCATCTACAATAGTAAATAAAAGGAAATTTTTTTTTAAACTTTCCTTTTATAGCCATCCACAAAGGGATTTAAAAGAGATATTTTGATTTTAAAATGTTCCTTTTTTTGTAGTCATCTACAATTGCTTAAAGAGAGATTTTAATTTTAAAACTTTCCTTTTATAGCTATCCACAAAGGGATTTAAAAGAGAGATTTTAATTTTAAAGTTTTTCCTTTTTTTGTTGCCAAAGCTATGGTCGGTCATGATTGGAATTAAAAGGAAGTTTTAATTATGTTTAAAACTTTCCTTTTTAGCATTCACCAAGGATTATAAAAGAGAGGTAGATGGTGCTTATGGATTTTAACGAAGGAATATGGTGTACCAACTGTTGGGGTGTACCAAGTCCAACTGTAATAATAGTTGGTTACAAGTGCAACATGAGTTCAATCCTAACTGTCTGCACCTGGTACACCCTAACAGAATGGTGTGGCATAACGAAGAAAATGGACTCTTATGGAAATGGTTAGATCAATGATGAGATATTCAGAATTACCAAATTCATTTTAGGGATATGCTCTGGAAATGACAATGTACATTCTAAACTTGGTACCTTCTAAGTCAGTACCCTCTACTCCCACAGAATTGTGGAATGGTCGTAAGCCTAGTCTGAAGCATATTTGGATTTGGGGTAATCTAGCACATGTGCTGAAGGGAGACGCTGATAAGTTGGAATCACGTACAAAAGTTCGCTTGTTTGTGGGTTATCCTAAAGGAACGAAAGGTGGTTTATTTTATAATCCTAAAGATCAGAAGGTCATTGTTAGCACCAATGTTCGATTTTTAGAAGAGGACTATGTAATGGACCACAAGCACATGAGTAAAATTGTTCTTGAAGAAATAAGAGAAGACACATCTACCTTAGTACCAACGGTACAAGATGAGATACCACAAGAAACTGGAATACGTGTCACAAAAGATGCACAATTACAAGTAATGCCTCGTCATTGTGGGAGGGTTGTTAGGCAACCTGATAGATTCATGTTTTTAGGAGAACCTTCAGACTTGATCCCTGGTGAACTTGAACCTCATCCCTAGACATATGATGAAACACTCCAAGATATAGATGCAGCATTGGTCTATCTATGGACTGAAGCAAGCTTCGAGATTTTGGAACATCCGGTTTAATCTTATGGATTTATTTAGTGTCTGGATGAGTATTGTGTATACAAGAAGAGTGACGAAAATGTAGTGATATTTCTTATATTATACGTAGATGACATTTTGCTCATTGGCAATAATGTCAAAGTGTTGTCAGACGTAAGGGTATGGTTGTCTAAGCAGTTTGATATGTAGAATTTGGGAGAATGTGGACATATTCTTGGGATCAAAGTAATAAGGGATTGCAAGAAAAGAATGTTGTGCTTATCCCAAGCTTCATACATCAATACTATCCTAGCTCGTTTTAGCATGCAAAACTCCAAGAAAAGTTTTCTACCTTTTCGGCATGGAGTACCTTTATCTAAAGAGGTGTGTTCTAAAACATCAAAGGAGATAGAGGACATGAAGGCAATTCCTTATGCTTCGGTTGTAAGAAGTCTAATATATGCAATGCTATGTACAAGGCCGGATATCTATTTTACCGTGGGAATGGTTAGCAGATATCAAAATAATCCAGGACAGGGACATTGGATTGTTGTAAAGCATATATTAAAGTACCTGAGAAGGACTAGAGATTATATGCTAGTTTACCAGATAAATGATTTGCTCCCTGTGGGTTACACGGATTCTGACTTCCAATCAGATAGGGACAATAGTAATTCGACCTCAGGGTATGTGTTTACTTTGGGAGGTGGAGCCATAGTATGGAGGAGTCTTAAGCAGAAATACGTTTCGGACTCTACCATGAAAGCTGAGTATGTGGCAGCCTCTGAGGTAGCCAAAGAAGTTGTATGCTCAGAAATTTCTTTATGGACTTAGATATGATTCTTGGTTCACCCAAAATTATCATAATTTGTTGTGATAAAAGTGGTGTAGTAGCAAACTCGAAGTAACCACGAGCCCATAAGGCAAGTAAACCCATTGAGCGCAAGTACCACCTAATACGAGACATCGTAAAATGAGGAGAAGTTGTTGTCGCCAAGATTGTATCAGTAGATAACCTAGATCCTTTAACTTAGGCTCTTCAGGTGAGAGCTTTTGATGGGCATGTTGAGGGGATGATAATCAGATGTATGGTAGCATATATGGCAACATAGTCTTTTAGTATAAGTGGGAGATTGTTAGGATATATACTAAAAGTCTAGATTTTTGTATGAATATTTATTTTGAAATGAGAATCACATTGGTCAAATGTCTGCATTTAGTAAAATGTAGTTGTCCATTTAATTTATATTGTAGATAACATGGTGTGTGGTGTCACACAGAAGATCATGTTATCAGTTCCTTATAAATTATAAATAGTAGCTCACAACCAAGATGGAATGAGATAAACCATTAGAATGGTTGTAGTGTAATTTGGTATTAGTTTATCTTGACTATAAAATTACACTAGTATACTATGTGTGTATTGAGCAGGACCATTTGAGGTTGTTTCTTTTTATACTAACTGTATAAAAGAACATAACCTCTGTTATTATGGATGTGCGTACTCTTAATCCCGATATAATAACAAGCACATATACTTAGTATTTATTTTTTTAATTTATCAATGGGTGAGATTTATTTGTTAAATTAATAGGCCCGATAAGTTGGGAAATAATATTATTTATATGATGTGTTGTTAATTATAGAAGGAAATTGTGTCCTTGTTATCTTGGTTGATGATGTCCCCTTGAGGAGCTCATAAGGATTGTCATGTAAACCCTGCAAGTGGATTTAGTCCGACATGATAATGAAGTTGAGTGGAACTCCTCTTGGAGCTAGATATTAATTAAGTGAGTTGTCAGTAACTCATTTAATTAATGGACATTCGATATGTTAAACATAGGGAGATTAATGTACTCATGATAAGAAGGAACCCATAATGTAATATGAGATTGGTGCAGCAGTTCAATAATAACACTTTAGTGGTATGAGTTATTATTGATGAACTTGAATTGGGTGTTTGGGTCGAACACAGGAAGCTCAAGTTCATCAGGAGGCCAAAACCAATTCCTCCTCTCGGTCCCTGCTGTAGCCTCTATAAACCCTCACGTTCACCCATTTTGATTTTCCTTCTTATCCAAATGAGGGGTCGGCCACATCCTTGCTTGGTACCCAAGCAAGGGGTCGTCCAAGCCTTCTTGGTGCCCAAGTTGTGGGCCGGCCAAGCCATGCTTGGTGCCCAAGCATTAGGCTGACCATACAAGAAGAGAAAAGGAAGTTTTGTTGAAAATAAAATTTTATTAAAATCTTTCCTTTTATAGCTTTCTGCAATGGATTAAAAGAGAGATTTTGATTTTTAAAATCTTTCCTTTTTTTGTATTTATCTACAATGATTAAAAGAGAGATTTTAATTTTGTTAAAATCTTTCCTTTTTTGTAGTTATCTACAATGGTTAAAAAAGAGATTTTAATTTTGTTAAAATCTTTCCTTTTTGTAACCAACCATTATAGGAATAAAAGAAAAATTTTGTTTAAAATAAAATTTTGTTATAATATTTCCTTTTATAGTATTTACAATGGTTTAAAGAAAAGATTTTCCTTTTTTGTAACCATCTACAATATCAAATAAAAGGAATTTTTTTAAAAAACTTTTCTTTTATAGTCATCCAAAAAGGGATTTTAAAAAGATATTTTAATTTTAAAATCTTTCCTTTTTTTGTAGTCATCTATAATTGTTTAAAAGAGAGATTTTAATTTTAAAACTTTCCTTTTATAGCCATCCACAAAGGGATTTAAAAGAGAAATTTTAATTTTAAAATCTTTCCTTTTATAGCTATCCACAAAGGGATTTAAATGAGAGATTTTAATTTTAAAGTTTTTCCTTTTTTTGTTGCCAAAGCTATGGTCGGCCATGATTGGAATTAAAAGGAAGTTTTAATTATGTTTAAAACTTTCCTTTTTAGCATTCACCAAGGATTATAAAAGAGAGGTAGATGGTGCCTTATGGTATTACACAACTTAAAGTTCTCTCTTCTATTTTCCTTGGTAGGTAGGTTTCTGGTCGTGTCGGGTTGGTTTTTTTTTGTTTTAACCCAACCCGAACCCGACCCGAACCCGGGTTCAACCCAAAACACCTCAACCCGAACCGGAACCCGACCAACCCGATCAACCTGAACCCAACCCATATAACCCGAAAATCCTATTCAAAATGACTTTTTTAAGCTATTTTCCCTATAATTCTTCACTTTTATCTCAATACTCCATCATTATCATACAAACATGATATTAATATACATAAAAATATCTAAATTTTTAAAATAAAATTTGATTTAACCCAAAAAAACCCGCAAAACCCAATATTTAAGTCAATCCGGATCAACCCGAACCGGACCCGACCCAACCCGAAACTTTTTTACTCTCCAACCCTCCAACCCGAACCCGAAAATGCCCAACCCGAACCTGATTTTTTTCGGGTCGACTCGGGTTGGGTCGTCGGGTCGGGTTCATTTTTGACACCCCTATTGGTAGGTGGCCCCCTTTCTCCTCTTCTCCCTTTGCTTTCTTTCCTTAAGGTCGGCGGCACATCAAGGCTTCACCTTCTTGTGGCTGGATTTTTGGAGGAGAAGAAGAAGAGAAGGAGGCTCCCTATTCTAGCATCCCTTTGGTGGTCGAAAGTCTTGGAGGCAATTGAAGTGGTTCGGGTGGTGTTGTCTTGGAAGATCATCGCTCACATGACGCCCAAGAGAAGGAGAGGAATACAACAGAAGATCAAGAGATTTTAAGATACAAAGAAAGGTACAACTAGTTAATTGTTTTCGTGATGTACTAGTTTAGTTTTTCTTTGTATGGATCCTGAAATACCAACACAAGAGGCTAGCGATTTTGTGTTTCGATTTTGTGCTTCGATTTTGTGTTTCGATCTTGTGTTTCAATTGAGGTCTCTTTAGTTAAACCTAGGGTTTACTATGAAGAGTTTAAATATTCAATTTCTTTGAAAGACTTTGTCTAGGAAGTGGTGGATGATCCCATAACCAAGAAGGTCGAGTGCCTCACCAACGACCTGGAAGTCAATCTTTGAAATAGATATTTAATCAACTTCTATAATATGGTTTAACTTCTGAAGAACACATGAGTTGAACTTGGAGTAAAAATGTTAAGTTTCATTTCCAATCCAAGTTTAACTTATGAAGAACACATGGTTTGAACTTAAAGTAAAAATGTTAAGTTTCGTTTCCAATGCAAGTTTAACTTATGATGAACACATGGTTTGAACTTGGAGTAAAAATGTTAAGTTTCATTTCCAATCCAAGTTTAAGAATACATGGGTTGCTAGGAAAAGTTCTGTGCTTGTACAAATTTTTATACAAGGGAAACAGAACGGAATTCCGAGTAGCACCCAATAAATATTACCTACAGGACAAGTTATTTTTACTTTAGATGTCAAATACTCAACAACATTAAGAAGGCCAAAAGCAAAGTTTAGACCAATGTCAAATTTGTCAGATTGTTGGTCATATTGGAAATTTATGCCCTAGAAGATTTGATTGGTCATATACTTGGGCAAAATGTCAAATTTGTCTCAAATTTTGACATTTTGGTATTCAATGTCCTAAACAATTTGGTTTAAATTTTTTTGTTGGTCTTGCAGCTTTAAAACAACTAACTGCTTCACGAGTATATCCTAAAGTCCTCTCATCTGTGCCTACTCATGGAAAACCACCAGAATTTTCATCTATTGAATGGTATATTAACACTAGAGCAACTCATCATATCACATCAAATTATAATATACTTATAGATGTAATGTCGTATTATGGGTCAGATACGGTTCAAGTAGGTAATGGTTCAGGTTTGCAAATTGCTAATCTTGGAAACATATATATTCATTTATCTAATCGTGCGTTTCATATGCACAATGCCTTTTATGTTCCATCTATTACTAAAAATTTACTCTCCACATGCCAGTTTTGACTTGATAACAATGTCTCTTTTAAATTTTATCATAATCATTATCTTATAAAAGATAGAAGCGCAAATACTATTGTGTTTCATGGGAGAATAAAACATGGTCTCTACTATCTTCAAAGTTCTTCAATCAAACCTTTTGTTGGTGAACGTACAAATAAACTAGTCTAGCATGCTCGATTTGGTCATCCTTCTCTTCACATTGTTCAATCAATCATTAATAGGTATGATTTACCTACTTCTTTTACCTCCTCTCAATCTCATTCATGTAGGGCCTGCATGGAATCTAAAAGGCATAAGTTACCTTTCTCTTCATCCAATCATGTTTCTAATTTTCCACCTGAAATAATTCATTCGAATATTTGGGGCCCTATGTTGGATCGAGATGCACTAGAGGGGGGGGGGGCGGGGTGAATAGCGCTCATGGCTTTCACGCATTTCAGATTCATAAAACTATCGAGTTAAACGTAGCGAAAATAATTAAAGTAAACAAACACATGCAAAGACACCAAGGTTTACTTGGTTCGGAGCCTGGGGCGACTCCTACTCCAAGACCCATGATCATTGATCGCTTTCGGTGGACAACAACTATAATATCGGAAATAAGTACAATTGTGTATTACAAGTGCAATAAAGAAAGACTATACCGACGACACAAACTGGAAATCTTGAAGCTTCGGGTCGTCGGAACTTGTCATATCACTTCTGGGTCGTCTTGTTAGCAGTACACGGAGGAAGGAACACTTGAGAACTATTTTTCCTGCTGCTGCCTTGAGCCTGCCTTTTATTGGGCTTTGAGGGCACCTCCAATGCCCCATGGAGGTGCCTCCAACGTGAAATTTGATCCCGAGTTGACCGCTGCGATTAAGCCTTCGCAGCTGCCTCTTATCGGCCTAAGGGAGCGTCTAATGCCCCATGGAGGCACCTCCAAGAAGTAGTCCAAGGCGCCTCCAAGCTCCATGGAGGTGTCTCCAGCTCCTCTGCATAGAAAGATCATCTTTGCACCCGAGGCGCTTCCAAGCTCCATGGAGGTACCTCGGACACTGTTCATCCGAGGCTTAAGGTTGCTCTTTTGTACCTACAAAATACGTTAGTCCAAAAGATACCCTACAACACAAAGTTAGCACATAATATCATAAATATAAAGTCTGACAGTCATCGGACTGTCCGGTTCTGACTTCAGATTTCCGACCAGAAACCCTAAGTCGAACCGACACCTACTGTTCCCTCTTTCGGGGAACGCGTCCTCACCTACTCCCCTCAAGAGAGATTACCTTATGTCAGTCCGGTCCTCCAAACTGACTGGAGTTTTGCTTGGCGCTCGACCCATCCAGTTTTCCACCCGGTTCGCGACACTAGGATTTCAACCTAGGGTTACCGCCCCCTAGGATTTTTGCCCGAGACCTCGACCCGCCAAGGCTTTCCACATAGGGTTACCACCTCCTATGACCTAGGGTTACCGCCCCCTAGGGTTTTCCACTTGTCTAACCGCAGCTAGGACTTTTGCCTAAGTATACTTAGGACTTTTCCTACAGAGCTCATTCAACACATCAGAAAATAAAATACCTTAACTTTGATCCCTTTGACATAATAAAAACATATGTTTGATCGTCGGATGCTTCCTGCACCAATAATCTCCCCCTTTTTGATTATGGCAACACAGTTCAAAGTTAAATAAAACTATGACAGTAAAATAAAGAATTTTAAGCATAGAAGAGATATAAAGAAAATAATTCCTTATATTCCCCCTTAATTTCCCCTTAACTTTGACCTCTCTTCCCCTTTGACATAAATAAAAAATATGTTAATTAGGGAGAATGGCAATATATCCTAGGTAATTTTGAGCTCACCCTGAGGAGTTTTTGAAAGTGTTTGAAAAACACTTAGCAAATTTTGACTGTGCTTTTGAAAAGACTTAGTGCTTTTAACAAAACCTAGCTTCTTCAAATAATTGCTTTGAAAAACACTTAGCTAAATTCTTTTGAAACTATTTAGAAAATTTTGAAAACTATTAAGAAAAATTTAAAAAAGACTTAGCTAAATTGAAAAAGCTTATGACAATAATTGTTGTTTTGAAAAACAAAGTTTTTGATAAAACACATTGTTTTTGAGAAAAATATTTAGCAAATACTTAGTTTTTCAACAAAAATTTTGAAAGTAAGTTTGACAAAGAACACTTGGCTTTAGCAAAAATACTTAACCTTTTTTTTTAACCCAGAAAAACTTTGCTTGACTCCAACTCCCCCTTAATTAGTGCTAAAATAAAAATCCTAGGGTCTTAGAGTTCAAGCATGTAATTTAGTTATCCTAAAAATTAATTAAGATTTTTGAAGGTCTAAGAATATTAAAAGTTCTAATAATCAAACAATTAAAATTTTATATCTTCATTATGATTAAGTATGATTTTTAAAAGATTTTAAAATAATTTTTAAAAGGATTTTTAAATAATTTTTCAAATTATTTTTAAAATGATTTTGAAAAGAGTTTTTAAAAGATTTTTAAAATGATTTCTTTAAAAGAGTTTAAGATTTTTAAAATGATTTTTTAATGAGTTTTTAAAATGATTTTTAAAATGAATTTTAAAAGATTTTAAAAATGATTTTTAAAGATTTTTAAATAATTTTTAAAAATAATTTTAAAAGGATTTTTAAATAATTTTTCAAATAATTTTTAAAATGATTTTTAAAAGAGTTTTTTAAAAGATTTTTAAAATGATTTTGAAAAGAGTTTTTAAAATGATTTCTTTAAAAGAGTTTAAGATTTTTAAAATGATTTTTTAATGAGTTTTTAAAATGATTTTTAAAATGATTTTTAAAAGAGTTTTTAAAAGATTTTAAAAATGATTTTTAAAGATTTTTAAATAATTTTTAAAAATAATTTTAAAAGGATTTTTAAATAATTTTTAAAATGATTTTTAAAAGAGTTTTTTAAAAGATTTTTAAAATAATTTTTAAAGATTTTTAAATTGATTTTTTTAAAAGAGTTTTTAAAATATTTTTAAAAGAGTTTTTAAAAGATTTTTAAAATTATTTTTTAAAGGAGGTTTTAAAAGATTATTAAAGTGATTTTTTAGGAGTTTTTAAAAGATTTTTAAAATGATTTTAAAAGAGTTTTTAAAAGATTTTTAAAATAAATTTTAAAGGACTTTTTAAAAGATTTTTAGAATGATTTTAAAAGAGCTTTTAAAAAAATTTTAAAATGATTTTTAAAATGCTTTTAAATAATTTTTAAAAATAATTTTTAAATAATTTTTCAATTAATTTTTAAATATTTTCAAATAATTTTTCAAATAATTTTTAAAATAATTTTTAAAATGATTTTTAATAGTGTTTTTTAAATGATTTTTAAATCATTTTAAAAATAATTTTTAATAGGATTTTTATATAATTTTTCAAATAATTTTTAAAATGATTTTTAATGGAGTTTTTAAAAGATTTTTAAAATGATTTTTTAATGGAGATTTTAAAAGATTTTTAAAATAATTTTTAAAAGAGTTTTGAATATGATTTTAAAATAATTTTTAAAAGGATTTTTAAATAATTTTTAAAATATTTTTTAAAATGATTTTAAAAAGAGTTTTTAAATAATTTTTTAAAAGATTTTTAAAATGATTTTTTTTAAAAGAGTTTTTAAAAGATTTTTAAAATGATTTTTTTAAAAAGGGTTTTTGAAAGATTTTTAAAATGATTTTTAAAAGAGTTTTTAAAATAATTTTTTAAAGGAGTTTTTAAAATGATTTTTTAAAGGAGATTTTATAAGATTTTTAAAATGATTCTAAAAGAGTTTTAAAAAGATTTTTAAAATGATTTTTTTTAAAAAAAGATATTTTTTTTTATTAAGTTGATTCATTTGATTAAATTGAATTTATTTAATTAACTTGAATTTATTTGAAGATTAATACTGTTGATTCAACCTTGATCCATCTCACATAATTCTAATTTATCAATCAGGTAATCTTAAGTAAGTTTGTGAGATGGTTATCTTGAAGTTAGATTATTTCTAAGAATTAATTTACATTTGAGTTAAACTTAGGCTTTTCGACTAGTCAATTAAATACACATTTCTAAGATTGGTTCCCAGGTCGTGGCGAGGCACTCGGCCTTCTTGGGTATGAGATCATCCACCACTTCGTAGACAGAGCCGCTCAAAGAAATTATATATTTAATTTTCTTTTTGAAACCCCTAGATTTAACTGGACAAGTGTACGCATACGTCCTTAAATTATCCTGAATCTACACATGTATAATAAAAAAATCAAGCATCAAACAATTCTATATATTGGTAAAAATGGTCTTTCTATCGTGTCCCCCTGAATCATAGCCTCGATATGATCTATCAAGGTAGTAGATCTGATCCTTGGGGACCCAATATAATCCAAGTCGATTAACCAAGTTCGACTAGGGGACCCATGCTTGGACTATGTTTCTATTTTTTCTATTAACTAAGTATAGATATGCTTTGTATTTTCTTTTGGTTTTAAATCCAAGTCCGGATTTGTTGAAAACAGCTTGCTGTTTTTCAAGAATCAGATCAAGATTCTTGGAACCCAGGGTGAACTGTTCCAACATGTCCTTGAGTTCTTTAATTTGAGTTTTTAAATTAGAATTTTCTTCCTCAAGTTGTTGGACTTGAGTTGAACTTCTAATTTGAACTGGCTCAGTTAAAGAACTCGAGTCAGTCACTTCCTTAAGGGCTATTACCTCTTTTTGGAGTGACTTGACCCGGACGTTGGATTTAGTCAATTTTTTAACAAGGAACTAAATTCTTTAAATCATCTTACTGAGTTTCGACGAGTAGAGAACTTACAGTGGGGTTCGGTCCTTCGGAAACGGATGCGGATCCGTGGCTTCGTTTAGACTCGGTTTCTGACTCGCTCTCGGTTTCAGACTCGAGCTCAAACTCGGTTTTGATAATGTTGGCTTGCACTGGTAACACGAGAAAGCTTGTCAGTTCTTCTTCGTCAGTCTCGGATTCGTCTGATGACTCGAACCAAGTTGCCTTCAATGCCTTCTTTCTTCATTATTTTTTGTTTGGACAATCCGGCTTGTAGTGCCCCTTCTGGTTACAGCCGTAGTAGGTGATTCCGGCCTTGTCCTTCGTGTTCATTTGAGTCACCTTTTTATTTCTGCAGATCTTTCGTACGAGTCTTAATAGCTCAGAAACAATCTCGTCATCATCCTTCGATTCATCTTTGGACTCGGGTTTGGCTTTGTGTTTTTTTTAGTTTCCCGGTTTCTGCCTGTACCTGCAACCAAAGCCAACCCTTTCTCGGTCGGGCGCACATTAATCTATTCATGAAGTTCAAACTCAGCAAACAATTCATCTAATTTAATAACAGAGAGGTCCTTAGAGACCTTGTAGGCATCTACCATGGATGCCCACAAGGTATTCCTTGGAAAGGCGTTTAAACAATACCTGATTACATCTCTGTTGTCTACCTTTTGCTCGATCACATGTAGCCCGTTGAGTGGATCTTGTATCTGGGTGTGGAGTTGGGTAGCCGTCTCACCTTCCTGTAATTTAATATTATATAACTTATTAAATATTAAGTCCCTTTTACTCACTTTTGTGTCGAATGTTCCTTCATGAAGTTCGATCAACTTCTCCCACAACTCTTTGGCGCTGGAAAAAGGGCCGACGCGGTTGAGTTCCTCCTTTGTTAGTCCACACTGGAGGGTGCAAGTTGCTCTGGCATTAGCTTCCACCTTCTTGATTAATGTTGGATCCCATTCTTCGTAGGGTATTGGTTTGTTGTCTTCGTCAGTCGGTAGTTCAAATCCAGTCTTAACGATCATCCACTTCTCGAACTAGATCTTCAGGAAAATCTCCATTCTGCCCTTCCAGTACCCAAAGTCTTCTCCAGTGAAGAGCGGGGGGCGGACAGTATTGTAGCCTTCTTGTTGGGCCATTTAGAGAATATGCACAAAAAAAAAAAAAAAAAAAAGATTGTAACGACCCGACCAATTTGGCGGCCCATTTGGCGACCCTCGGGTCGTCGACCGTCGACCGTCGGCCGTGCCGTTACTCACTAGGACTTTCCACCCTTGGCCAGTGGATTTTTGCCTCCCCCAGGATTCGAACTCTAAACCTCCAGGCTTAAGTATTAGAGTTTATGAATCCTGGTAACCAAGTGAGATCATTTTATTGTAACGACCCGACCCATTTGGCGGCCCATTTGGTGACCCTCGGGTCGTCGACCGTCGACCGTCGGCCATGCCGTTACTCACTAGGACTTTCCACCCCTGGCCAGTGGATTTTTGCCTCCCCCAGGATTCGAACTCTAAACCTCCAGGCTTAAGTATTAGAGTTTATGAATCCTGGTAACCAACTGAGATCATCTCACTTGGTTACCAGGATTCATAAACTCTAATACTTAAGCCTGGAGGTTTAGAGTTCGAATCCTGGGGGAGGCAAAAATCCATTGGCCAGGGGTGGAAAGTCTTAGTGAGTAACGGCACGGCCGACGGTCGACGGTCGATGACCAGAGGGTCGCCAAATGGTCTGGCAACAATAAACGCGCCTTTATTGTAACGACCCGACCCATTTGGCGGCCCATTTGGCGACCCTCGGGTCGTCGACCGTCGACCGTGCCGTTACTCAATAAAAAGGCGCATTTTGATCTCACTTGATTACCAGGATTCATAAACTCTAATACTTAAGCCTGGAGGGTTAGAGTTCGAATCCTGGGGGAGGCAAAAATCCACTGGCCAGGGGTGGAAAGTCCTAGTGAGTAACGACACGGCCAAAGGGTCGTCGGTCGACGACATGAGAGGTCACCAAATGGGCCGACGACATAAGGGCCGCCAGTTGGGCCGCCACAAGGGCCGCCCAAGACGCCAAAAGGGCCGGGTCGTTACAATAAAAAGGAGCCTTTTTATTGTAACGACCCGGCCCTCTTGGCCCATTTGGGCGGCCCTTGTGGCGACCCTCGGGTCGTCGACCGTCGACCCTTATGTCGTCGGCCCATTTGGCAACCTCTCATGACGTCGACCGACGGCCCTTGGCCGTGTCGTTACTCACTAGGACTTTCCACCCCTGGCAGTGGATTTTTGCCTGCTCCAGGATTCGAACTCTAAACCTCCAGGCTTAAGTATTAGAGTTTATGAATCCTGATAACCAGGTGAGATGATCTCACTTGGTTACCAGGATTCATAAACTGTAATACTTAAGCCTGGAGGTTTAGAGTTCGAATCCTGGGGGAGGCAAAAATCCACTGCCAGGGGTGGAAAGTCCTAGTGAGTAACGGCATGACTAAGGGTCGTCGGTCGACGACATGAGAGGTCGCCAAATGGGCCGACGACATAAGGGCTGACGGTCGACGACCCGAGGGTCGCCACAAGGGCCGCCCAAATGGGCCAAGAGGGCCGGGTCGTTACAAAGATGCCCCAGGACTTGATCCTGGATTAGTAGTGCGGTATGGAAATAAGAATAAATTCCGTTCTCGCGTGGTATTGCACCAACTCCGAGAAAAGAATACGATTACGAAAAGAACTAGATCAGAATGTAGCAATTATGCTAATTCTAATCGACTCCAAAAACTAAAGAATACCACGAAAATAATGCTTGATTGGTGGTTGCACCAAATCAAAGCTACCCCACTCTGATACTAATTTTTGGATCTGGTGGTTAGTCCTAGGAAAATCGTACCGGTTCCACTGTACAAAAATTTTGTATAAATGTCGAACCTTTCCTTAAATAACCTATTGTGTTCTTTAGAAGTTAAATTAGGAATCACAGACGGAACTTAACATCATTGATTCCAAATTTAACTTATCTATTCTTGATGGGTTAGATTTGGATAGCAAGCGAAACTTAACGCTATTGATCCAAATCCACCTAAGTTATTAATTCAATTAAATATTAATTTCCAAAATTGGCTTCCAGGATTGCATGGCGAGGCACGTGGCCTTCTTGGATATAGGAGCAATAACCACCGCCAAGACAAAGCCTTTTAAGGAAAGCTAATATTTAATTTCCTTAAATAACTCTAGGTTTGACCAAAAAGAACAATCAAATCACAAATTCGAAAAACAAAGAAAACACAAACTCGAAAAATAAATTCGAAAAACTAGATCTAATGCCTCTTGTGTTTGGAATTCTTACAAAGAGAAATAACTAGCATGATGCAGAAAATAATTGCTAAATATACCTTCTCTTTGTATGCTAATGACCTCGATATCTTCTGTTGTATTCCTCACCTCGCCTTGGACGTCGTGTGGCAATGATCCTCCAAGATGAACACCACCCAAAGAGCTTTCTTCTTCCTCCTCTAATATCCGGCCACCACCACCACCAAGGAAAAAAGAGCAAGGGAAAGGAGAGGGAGAGAGGGGCCGGCCACACCAAGATCTCTAAGCAAGAGAATAAGAATTGTTATCTCATGAGGCCTCCTCACCCCTTCTTTTATATTACTTGCCCAAGGCAAATAAGGAAAGACTTTTTACAAAAATTAAAATCTTCCTCATGGTTTTCCTTTTCCCTTTTAATTTTTCCTTTTCTTTCCTCTTGATTGAATCAATCACCAAATCATGGATTGGTTTAAATTTTGATTGGCTCGCCCCTTGCTTGGGCACCAAGCAAGGTGGTTGGTCACCTCATCAAGGAAAAAGAAAAAAAATTATAAAATTTTATAAACCCTTATAAAATTTTACAAGCTCTCTTCTAATTTCCTAAAGTAGGAGTTAAAAAAGGAAAGTTTTAAAAATTAAAACCATGTCTTAAAATTTAAAACTTCTCTTATAAAATTTTCTTTTTTTAACATGGTGATAGAAAATTTAAATTTTAAAACTTTTATTCCTTTTTTTTTCTAAACCATGAGGATTGTTAAAAAAGGAAAGTTTTAAAACTTTAAAACTTACTTTTAAAACATGTGGCATAATTCAAATAAGGAAAGTTTTTAAATTTAAAATCTCTCTTTTAAAACATGTAGTTTTCTACAAAGAGAATATTTTAAAAATTCAAAACACCCCTCATTCTTTGAATTATTGTGGCTGGCCCCTACATGCTTGGGCACCAAGCAAAGGGTCGGCCCTTTAAGAGGAGATGTGGCCGGCCATTGCTTGGTCACCAAGCAATGGACCGGCTCCCTTCTTGAACACCAAGATGGGTCTTTCTTTGGATGAACTTGAGGCTTTAATGAGGCTACGACAGGGACATCGAGGAGAAATTGATTTTGGCCTTCCGATGAGCTTGAGTATCCCATTTTCGCCCCGAACACTCAACTCAAGTTCATCGATAATAACTCATTCCACTAGAGAGTTATTATCGCACTACCGCACCAATCCCAAATTACATTATGAGCTCCTTCTTATTATGAGTGTGTTAGTCTTCCTGTGTTTAAGATAACGAATGTCCGTTAATTAAGTAAGTTACTGACAACTCACATAATTAATATCTAGCTCCAAGAGTAGTACCACTCAACTTCATTGTCATGTCGGACTAAGTCCACCTGCAGGGTTTAACATCACAATCCTTATGAGCTCCTCTTGGAGACATTCTCAACCTAAATAACTAGGACACAGATTCCTTCTATAAACAACAACACACACTAAAAGTAATATCATTTCCTAACTTATCGGGCCTATTGATTTATCGAGCTAAATCTCACCTTTTGATAAGTTAAAGAAATAAATACTAAATATATGTGCTTGTTTTTATATTAGGATTAAGAGCACACACTTCCATAATAACTAAGGTCTAGTTCTTTTATTTAGTCAGTACAAAAAGAACTTACCTAAAATGGTCCTACTCAATACACTAAGAGTGTACCTGTGTAATTTATTTAGTCAAGATAAACTAATATTTAATTACACTACGACTCTTCTAATGGTTTGTTCCTTTCCATCTTAGTCACGAGCAACTGTTTATAATTTATAAAGAACCGACAACATGATCTTCTGAGTGTGACACCACACACCATGTTATCTACTATATAAATTAATTGAACAATTACATTTAACAAATAAATGTAGATATTGACCAATGTGATTCTTTTATTTCAAAAATAAATATTTACAAAAGTTTGGCTTTTAGTATACACTCTAACAATCTCCCAATTATACTAAAAGACTAAGCTGCGATATCTATTGCCATACATCTGATTCCCATCCCCTCCACATGTCGATCAAAAGCTTTCGCCGGAAGGGCCTTAGTGAAAGGATCTGCCAGGTTATCTGCTGATGCAATCTTGGTGACGACAACTTCTCCTCGCTTGACGATGTCTCATATCAGGTGGTACTTGCGCTCTATATGTTTACTTGCCTTATGGGTTCGTGGTTCCTTCGAGTTTGCAACTGCACCACTATTATCACAATAAATTGTGATGATTTTGGGCAAACCAGGAATCACATCTAAGTCCATTAGGAAGTTCCTAAGCCATACAACTTCTTTGGCTACCACAGAGGCAACCACATACTCAGCTTCCATGGTTGAGTCGGAGATGCATTTCTGCTTAACACTCCTCCATGCAATGGCTCCACCTCCTAGAGTAAACACATAGCCTGACGTAGACTTACTATTGTCCCTATCTAATTGGAAGTCCGATTCCGTATAACCCATAAGGAGCAAATCGTCTCCTTGGTAAACTAGAATATAATCTCTAGTCCTTCTCAGGTACTTCAATATATGCTTTACAGCAGTCCAATGTCCTTGTCCAGCGTTACTCTGATATCTGCTAACCATGCCCACGGCAAAACAAATATCAAGTCTCATACACAGCATTGCATACATTAGGATTCCCACAGCCGAAGCATAAGGAACTACCTTCATGTCCTCTATCTCCTTTGATGTTTTCGGAGACATCTCTTTAGATAAAGCTATCCATGCCTAAAAGATAAGAAACCTTTCTTGGAGTTCTGCATGCTAAATCGAGCAAGGATTGTATTTATATATAAAGCTTGAGATAGGCACAACATTCTTTTCTTGCGATCCCTTATAACTTTGATCCCAAGAATGTGTGCACATTCTCCTAAGTCCTTCATATCAAATTGTTTGGATAACCATACCCTTACGTCCGATAATACCTTGACATTATTGCCAATTAACAAAATATCATCTACGTATGGTACAAGAAATACCACCACATTTCCGTTACACTTCTTGTATACACAAGACTCATCCGGACACTGAATAAATTCATATGACTGGATTACTTCATTAAACCAGATGTTCCAAGATCTTGAAGCTTGCTTCAGTCCATAAATGGACCGATTGAGCTTGCACACTAGATGCTCTTTGCCTTTTTCAATGAACACTTCTGGTTGCTTCATATGCATGTTTTCTTCAAGACTTCCGTTAAGGAATGTTGTCTTAACATCCATTTGCCAAATCTCATGAGTAGCAATGGATAAGAGAATCCAGAAAGACTTTAGCATAGCTACCGACGAAAAGGTCTCCTCATAATCAATTCTCTCTTTCTGAGTATACTCTTTCGCAACAAGCCTTGCTTTGAAGGTTTCTACCTTCCCGTCTATTCCTCTTTTCCTTTTGTAAATCCACTTGCATCCAATAGCTTTTAAACCATCTGGTGGTTTTACAAGCTCCCAGACCTTATTAGAATACATAGATTTTATTTCAGAATTCATTGCCTTTTGCCAAGATACTGCATCTATATCTTGGAGTACTTCGTCATATGTTCGGGGATCAGGTTCATGTTTACCCGGGATCAAGTCCGAAGACTCTCCCAAAAACATGAATCTCTCGGTTGCCTTACAACCCTCCCACTACGACGAGGCACTGTTTCTGGTTGTGTATCATGTGTGACACGTGTTGCAGTTTCTTATGGTACTTTATCTTGTACTGTCGGTACTAAAGTAAACGTGTCCTCTCTTATTTCTTCTAGAACAATTTCGCTCATGGGCTTATGGTTCATTACATAATCTACTTCTAAAAATCGAGCATTGGTGCTAATAATGATCTTCTATTTTTTAGGATTATAAAACAAACCACCTTTCGTTCCCTTAGGATATCCCACAAACAGACAAACTTCTGTACGTGATTCCAACTTGTCAGTATCTCCCTTCAGCACATGTGCTGGACTACCCCATATCCGGATATGATTCAGACTTGGTTTACGCCCATTCTATAATTCCATGGGAGTAGAAGGAACTATTTTAAGGTACCACATTCAGAATGTATACTGGTATTTCCAAAGTATATCCCAAAAACGAATTTGGTAATTCTGAATAACTCATCATTGATCTAACCATTTCCAGAAGAGTCCTATTCCTTCGTTCTGCCACACCATTGTGTTGGGGTTTACCGAATGCCAACAATTGGGATTGAATCCCGACTTCTGATAAGTAATTCCTAAACTCTCCAAAGGGGTATTCGCCACCACGGTCAAACCGTAGTGTCTAGATACTTTTACCAAGACGTTTCTCCACATCAAGCTTATATTCTTTTAACTTATCAAAACATTCAGATTTGCGGCGCGTCAAGCAAATGTATCCATATCTAGAATAATCGTCAATAAAGGAGATGAAGTATTCATAACCACCTCTTGCCTGGATAGACATAGGACCACACAAATCAGAATGAACCAATTCTAACGCATCTTTGTCTCTATACCCCTTGGCCTTAAAAGGTCTCTTGGTCATTTTACCTTCCAAGCAAGATTTATAGGTTGGAAAGTTTTCCAACTCTAATGAACCCAAGAGTCCATCGGCTATGAGCCTTTGAATCCTACTTAAGTTAATATAACCAAGCTTTAGATACCAAAGATACGTTTGGTTTATTTCCGAAGGTTATTTTCTCTTATTAGAGTTAGAAGATTTGTATTAATTTTCATATTTTGCTTTGTGGGAGAAATTGGATTTAAAGTATATAAATTGCCAACCAATGCACCAGAATAGATAATCACCTTATTTCTCTTTATAACCACATTGTTACTAAAGGAAACAGAATATCTATCCAAATACAGTTTAGAAATTGAAATTAAATTCTTTCTTAAACTGGGTACATAAAGACAATTTCTTAAAATCAAACTTCTATTCCTATCAAAAGATAAGTAGACGTCTTCCACTGCAACAGCCGCCACCTTAGTAGCATTGCCCTTGTAGACGGTTATCTCTCCTTCAAATAGTTGTCGGGTTTCCTAGAACCCCTGCAAAGAATTGCAAACATAATCAGTGGCTCCTGTATCTACACACCAGGTGCTGATAGATAACACCGCTAAACATGTTTCAACTACTAGAGTATGAGATATACCTTTATTGTTCTGATTCCTACGAGGATAGTCTGCCTTCCAATGTCCTGACTGCTTGCAGATGAAGCACTTTCCCTTCAGCTTCTTCATTCTAGCTTTTTGTCCTGTACCCTGAGGTTTATTCACTCTCTTTGCTGAAAAGACCTGTTCACTACAAGAAAAAAGCCTTACAACAACGGTTTTTCACCGTTGTCGTAGCCCCTTTCGGACTGTTGTTAAAGGCTGCGTTGTTAAAGGGGGTGCTTAAAGACAACAGTTTTTAACCGTTGTCTTTGAAGACAAAGACAACAGTTTTTAACCGTTGTCTTTGAAGACATACAACAGTTTTACAACGGTAAAAACCCGTTGTCTTGTCATTGACAACAGTTTTTCACCGTTGTATTTGAACGTATGCCTTTAATAATAGGCTCTTCAACAACAGTTTTGAACTATCTACGACAACGGCTAAAAACCGTTGTCTTTTTAGCCAATGACAACAGTTAAAAACTATTGTCTTTTTAGCCAACAATGTTATTTAACATCAGTTTGACAATGATTTTTCACTGTTGTCTTTTAATGTCATTGACAACAGTTTCACATATTTAAACTGATATCTTTGGGTACAATATACAATATTTTGACAATAAATAAAAAAGTGAATTTTTTCCATCATTTAATAACCATTATTTTATTTAAATAATATATCTACAAAATATCATATATCAAAAACCTACAATCCGATCCAAACATCATAATCCAGTGCAAATTTCATTAAAGTACCAAACATCATCATCCAAACATCATTAAAGTACCAAACATCAACATCCAAACATCACAAAAGTTTACAAACTAAATAGTACCCATAACAATATATCACACATATATATGAAGTCCAAAATATCTTGTTTTGTTGGATCAAATCTTCTCTACCTGTGCATCTTCTAAATACCCTGTGCATCTTCTAAACACCATATCGAGTACTGCAACCTTTTCTGCTTTCTCCTCCCTCCTAGCTTCTCTTTTCTTCTCCTTTCTGGGTATGGTCATTATCTTTTCCCTGAGGTAAATAGCATATGATTGCAAGTTAAGTCATTTCCCAAGAGTAAATGGCGTAAAGATGATGATGACAAAGACGTTGTACACATTTGAATATGATAACAATACTTGTTATCATATTAACAAAATTTAATCCTTGTTCTAATCGATCTTGATAAAGTAAAGTAGTTGAACGAAGCATGATGGTAAAAGGAAGTCAGCACAGTAAAGGCAGATACATCAAACACAAACTAATTACCTGACAAGGATATTGGCTCTCGTGCTAGGGGATTGATCCTTTCTCTGCCCAGTGATCCACTCGCGGAGGCCTTTCAGCATTCTCCTTAGAGGTCTCACTTTCCTCCATGATCTATAATAGGCAGATTGCAAGTATATTTTAAATGCCAAGTCAAAATTCTAAAAGGCAAACTAATATGGGAAGAAAATATCCCCATATCAATATGTTAATTGTTGCTCATTGGATGCTCGAAAGCTTCAGGTTCGATATGCTTAGTTAATAGCCTTAACATGTGATTTTTGCAAAACATATGACATGATAATTGTAATTAGATTTTTTTTTACTTGTAAAAAATCGCTATGGCATTGAAACTTAACAGACTTTATTGATCTGAACACTTAACATCACAAATGTTCAAGCTTGCCACTTTTCCCTGCATCAATAATGCATTGAAACAAGGTATCATGCAACCAATCCAGAACAGTTTGCATGTCATTCGAAATTGAAAAGTAAACTTTTGTTAGCAAAAAAGACAACTTGATAACATGCACTTTGGAGGTGAAACTAGGGGAAATTATCAGGTCATTTTACACTATAATGGAATAAATCCTGGTTAGGACCTGATTAATATGGAACTAAACAGGCTACACTATACAAAAAAGTAAATTTCAATAGAGGGAGAATACATATAAAAATCATACTTTTAGTTCAAAGATGGAACAAACCTGAGCACGAATAAAGCCAGAAAGAGCAAAAGTGGTATACTGGCCAGTGTACACTCCATTATCATCCAAGTGTCCAATATTGATTTGGACGGATGCGTGATCCTTGGCAGTGATTAGTCTGTTCGTAGTAGAACTAGGGGAGAAAACGAAAGTTGGAAAAAACATCACAATAATCAACATAATCGATCAATATATCCATGCTACAGAAGATCTAATTACTAATAAGATAATCACCATTTTCTAAGGATATAAAGATTCATCATTTCACCCACTTCGTTCTGCACCTTGAAAGTGATATCGCTTCCCTAGATTCACAAATATGTGACCAAATCACCTGATAACACAATAAAAACAATTAGGGAAAAATATTTGACCAAATCACCTTATAATAAACATAGCCTTCAAGCACATAAAATACGAAAATAGAATTCAAGAAACTCAAAGACATACCACTACTTTGTGGACCCATGATAGAAACTACAGCATAGGAGAATCCATGCTCTGCCAACTTCACTGACTTCATAAAGTGTTCAAGACTCGTGACATTAAATACACCATCTCCGTCAATCAGTTGTATAGAGCAACATTCATTAGTCATTTTTGCTTAAAAAAAAGAAGAAAACAGTAATTGATGTGAGGTCAAAAACAATCCTTTAACTGACACAATAGACATCAATTGAATTATTGCATTATGGAATTGAAGTAATAGTCCTTTAACATGACAGACATAATAGATTACTCATATCATAAGCCAATGCATATAACTTATCATACAACTATACTTATTGGTATTGATGGAGTCTATTTGTTGGTCCATTCCATTGGATTGTAGGTTATTTTCTTTGTAACGACTTGGATGCTGAGATCTCTAGTTATGGTATCATCTCCTAGAAGCCAACATGACTACATGAAAGGCAAGCAAGGTCATGGATTCTAGTGAGTACTTAGATAGACTTGAACCTTCCTAAAGTATCATCTCTAGTTATGGTACAATCATTTTTTAGAAACTTAAGGGGAAGTTGTTGATGTAGTTGTACTTGAGTTGGACTCATTTTAATGTGTTAGTAAAATGTATGACGTTATGTTTAAGTTGGACAAAACCTCTATATCCTGAAGCTTTAATCCATACAACAAACTTTAATGAGAAAAGTAAATGACCAAATTAAAGATAAAAATATATTATAGCTACATGTGCAAAAGGCAAAAATAACATATTCTGATGCATAAAGCAGTTGGTCAACAAAACATGCACTTGTCTAAGAGTTTTCATACCTGATACAGAGATGACTCAACTTTTGCCTAGCTGTGTGTAATTGATTCTCAAGTGCAAAATTAGATAGCATCAGAGCATCCCATTCCTGTTTTAGTAGAAGAAAAACAACATTAAATTCTTTAAGGATCAATACATTGGCTGTAAAGTATAAGGAAAGATTATTCTAGAAAATTAGGATAAGGACAAGCCATGGCAATAAACTGATACATGCAAATGATTAGACCACACAATCAAATCTATACTAATTGATGCATAATAATCAGGATTAAGTTCTAAACTAACACTATTGAAGAGGTGAAATTACTCAAAAGATCTTTTTTAAATTATCCGCCATTGCCATCTATCTATCTTACAAATCGTGCAAAGATTAAGATTACATCATAGGAAGAAGAAACTTATCCTCGACCCATTTACTAGAAAGAACATAAAAGCATGTCAGATTATTTAAAAATTCATGTAGCACATAGAATTCAAGGAAAAAGACATTTATTGCATTCAATTGATAAGACAACTAGACAGTTAAGGTAACTAAAAGAATATATTGCAATCCATATTCAAAACAAAGAGTTCAAAATACACATATTCTGGAGCATTCGAAGCAGCCCAGGAATGCTGGCAGCTTGCAACGGTCTTGGCTTCGCCACCTACCAGAAGAATAATTTAAAAAAATCATGGAAGACAATAAATATAAAAAATAGCATTGTTCAATTCCATGCATTAATTTATTAGCTTGCAATGATTGTAACATTTCATAGTTAAGGAATCAACAGCGCATGGGGTTGTGAAAATTTTCAACCAAACAAAATGGGATTAATTGTTGTTTATGCACATGGTATTTTGAAAGTAGAGTTGATCAAACAAGACAAATTAGTGAGTAGGACAGGGATGGACACTATTAATGCAGTGTTGTTGTTGTATCATGGCATGGGAGCAAATCCTAGACCCTATACATTAAAACATTTAGAATCATAGAAGATTGGTCACAACTAAGTCTCTCCTACCATCCTCACCATTAACAAAAGTAACCATTACAATCAAATCTCTACTTTCTTTTTATGGCAATGAATCCACGAGAGCAAAAAAATGAAAGAATAAAGAAAGATTGTATTTCTTATAAGATACAATGAATGATGAGTTGCTGAGGATAAAATCAATTATTCTGTGGGGGGCTTAAAGTGACAAATAAATGCTCATCTTTTTTTTGCACATCCACATAATCAAGTCACAATACAATCCACCGCCCCTTGCTTCTTCCACAATAGTTTCATATATATATATATATATATATATATATATATATATAATAATTAAACCATTTTGTAACTTACATCGATTTCTGAGGTTGACATCTTTGCAATACATCCCCTACAACATTCCAACTCATAAAAATGACACTTAGTAGCTAGACAAAATGACTTGAAACAGTCTAAATTTTTCATTCATATATGTACATTATATCGCGCTTTGTAGTTGCTGATCAATTATGATGATAGATTGTCACCATTTATATTACGAGATAAATTAAAGAACTTGACGATTTATATTATTTGACAACCCAACCATTTTTCTTCTTAATCTTGGTAGTTCAATCACCTTTAACTACGTCCCTGAAGAAATTAAAGGAACAAAATTAGCCAGGGAAAATTAGAGAGCACTAAGCTAGCGAACAAGTACTCCAGCTTCCAAATATATGTGCAAAATGGACTGAGATTATCTTCATGTCATAAAGAGGGAACAAGAATTAACCTGTGCTGATTCTCCACCAAGCTCAAGTATCCCAGTCGTGTTCTCAGGATCACTTCCCAAACTTCCAAGTGCATAATTTGCAGCAACCCAAGCATACACGCCTTCATCAAAACCTGTGACCATAACATTAACCATAAATTCATGAAGATTTTTAATGGAATTAAATAAAACAACCAGATACAGAGTAAAACAATGTATGTTTATCAGATACCAAGAAGGGTAACCAATATCTAACAAACCAAAAACTAAAAACTTATTGATTTCTCCATACAGTAGCTACGAGGGGATATGAAAGTATTCACAGAGAGAAATAATTTACAAACCCGGTATCATAGTCGTCCAATCGTCTTTGAATTGAAAGCCTGACAATCTCAGGACCCTCCTGCAAGACTCCAAAATTCTTTCCCTCAGTCCCACTTCGACCATTCTCAAGCACGCTGTTGCCATTAGCCTAACTTCCGTGACCTTGTGCCAGTCGTTCGGCACTTTCTCCTTAGCGAACTCCAACAGCTCCACCAAGGACTCCCCGGAGAGCTCCGGGTCCCCTAAGTAAGATGACAGCCCGGGCATCTTCCGCATCACCGCCATCGACTTCAAATCGAGCAAAGGAAAGCCACCCATTATTCCCTTAGAGGAGAATATGTGGATCCGGGTGCTAGAGCTCCCGCCGTCGATAACAATCCCAAATCGAGCAGAAGTCGAGCTGCGGGAGGAGACAACGATGTAAAGGAGAAGAAAGGCGAGAGATAAGAAAGAAACAGAGATCCAAATGCATCGTTGGTAGGGATTATGGGTGGATGATGGACTCCTGGATATGAACGGGAAGAAACGGAAATAAAGGGAAAATTAGCTCAGGCACTTCTGCAACGTCTTCTTCGCATCCCTCATGCAGCCCCCGAACAAGTACTCCAGCTTCCAAATCTTCGACCAAGGAATCAGATCTATGGGCGACGACAAGCTGATTATTGGGCTGCGCGAGTAATCCAGCTTTGCCCTGCAGGGAAGCGTCGCCCTCGCGGTCACTGACGACTGGGAGGAGGATTTGTAGAAGTAGTGATTATTGGGCAGCGCAGCTTGGAAAGGAATGGAGAAGGGGCGACGGGTTTAGGGCTTGGAGAGGAAAGGAGAAGGGGCGGTGGGTTTAGGGCTTGGAGAGGAAAGGAGAAAGAAAAATGTGAAGTGGATGAAGAGATCGTAAAGGGGGGGAATGCGGTGGCAAAAAAATTTCGAGGAGAGGGAAAGAAAAAACGCGGCGGCAAAAAATGGCGCAGGGGAAAAACGACGAAGGGAAAAAATAATGGTATTTAACAACACTTATTAGACAACGGTTTTCAAAAACTGTTGTCGTAATCCCAAAAAATAGCGCACATAGACAACAATTTTCAAAAACTGTTGTCGTAACCTTTAAAAACTGTTGTCGTAGCCCTAAAAAAACATAAATAGACAACGATTTTTAAAAACCGTTGTCGTAAGCTAAAAAAACTGCTAAAAGACAACAGTTTTTGTTAAAACCGTTGTTAAAAGGCAAAAAGACAACGATTTGGCATAAAACCGTTGTCGTTTGAGTGTTGTTGGATAGGGATTTTCTTGTAGTGGTTTCTTCTTCTTCTTGCCTTTTGACTTAGAAGTAGAACAATTTTCACCATAGTGAATCTGAGAACAGTGACGAAATATACCTTCTGCTGCCTATAGTTCTGTCAGAAGTTCCGCCAACATATACTCTCTTTTGTTCATGTTATAGTTCAGGTGGAACTGCTCAAAACTTCTGGGTAACATTTGGAGAATTATATCGACCTGGGTTTCCCCATCGATTTCTCCTCCAAGGACTTGTATTTCGTTCAGATAAGCCATCATTTTGGGGATATGATCCCTTACGGGTGTCTCCTTAGACATGGTGGCTGTCATTAACTTTCTCATTGCCTCTTGCCTAGCAGTCTGACTCTGGTGCCCAAAGAGTTCTTTGAGATTGTTCATTATATCATAAGCCATTGGTAAATCTTGATGCTGATGTTGCAATACATTTGACATTTAAGAAAAAATGTAACACCGCGCCATCTCATCTGCTTTTACCTATTTCTTATGATACTCAATCTCCTCAGGGGTAGATGTTGGTTAGTCCTAGGAAAACATACCGGTTCCACTGTACAAAAATTTTGTACAAGTGTCGAACCTTTCCTTAAATAATCTATTGTGTTCTTTAGAAGTTAAATTAGGAATCGCAGACGGAACTTAACATCATTGATTCCAAATTTAACTTATCTGTTCTTAATGGTTTAGATTTGAATCGCAAGAGGAACTTAACACTATTGATTCAAATCCACCTATGTTATAAATTCCATTAAATATTAATTTCTAAAATTGGCTTCCAGGACTGCATTGTGAGGTACATGACCTTCTTGGATATGGGAGCAACCACCACCACCTAGACAAAGTCTTTTAAGGAAAACTAATATTTAATTTCCTTAAATAACTCTAGGTTAACAAAAAAGAACAATCGAATTACAAATTCGAAAAACAAAGAAAAACACAAACACGAATTACTAATTTGAAAAACTAGATCTATTGCCTCTTGTGTTTGGAATTCTTACAAAAATTAATAACTAGCATGATGCGGAAAATAATTGCTAATTATACCTTCTCTTTGTATGCTAATGACCTCGAGATCTTCTGCCATATTCCTCACCTCGCCTTGGACATCGTGTGGGCGATGATCTTCCAAGATGAACACCACCCAAAAGCTTTCTTCCTCTTCCTCTAAAATCCAGCCACCAACACCACCAAGGAGAAGAGAGCAAAAGGGAAAAGAAGAGGGGAGAGGGAGGGCCGACCACCTAGAGAGACTCTACCAAGAGAATAAGAATTGATGTATCTCATGAGGCCTCCTCACCCCTTCTTTTATATTACTTGTCCAAGGCAAATAAGGGAAGAATTTTTACAAAAATTAAAATCTTCCTCTTGTTTTTCCTTTTCCCTTTTAATTTTCCCTTTCTTTCATTTTGATTGAATCGATCACCAAATCATTGGATGATGATTTTAATTTAATTTTAATTTGGCCGGCCACCTTGCTTGGGCACCAAGTAAGGGTGGCCAACCCCCTTAAAGAGGAAAAAAATATTATATAAAATTTTACAAGAAGAAAAACTCTTATAAAATTTTTCAAGCAATCTTTCCTAAAGTAGGAGTTAAAAAAGGAAAGTTTTAAAAATTAAAACCATGTTTTAAAATTTAAAACTTCTCTTATAAAATTTCCTTTTTTAATATGGTGATAGAAAATTTAAATTTTAAAACTCTTCTTCCTTTTTTTCTTAAACCATGAGGATGGTTAAAAAGGGAAAGATTTAAAACTTTTAAACTTTCTTTTAAAACATGCGGCCTAATTCAAATAAGGAAAGTTTTTAAATTTAAAATCTCTCTTTTAAAACTTGTAGTTTTCTACAAAAAGAAGATTTTAAAAATTCAAAACACCCCTCCTTCTTTGAATTATTGTGGTCAACCCCTACATGCTTGGGCACCAAGCAAAGGGTCGGCCCTTTAAGAGGAGATGTGGTCGGCCATTGCTTGGTCACCAAGCAATGGACCGGCCCCCTTCTTGGACACCAAGATGGGCCTTTCTTTGGATAGACTTGAGGCTTTAATGAGGCTACTACAGGGACCTAGAGGAGAAATTGATTTTGTCCTTCCGATGAGCTTGATATCCCGTTTTCACCCCGAACACACAACTCAAGTTCATCGATAATAACTCATTCCACTAGAGATTTATTATCGCACTACCGCACCAATCCCAAATTACATTATGGACTCCTTCTTATCATGAGTGTGTTAGTCTTCCTGTGTTTAAGATAACGAATGTCCACTAATTAAGCAAGTTGCTGACAACTCACTTAATTTATATCTAGCTCCAAGAGTAGTACCACTCAATTTCATTGTCATGTCGGACTAAGTCCACCAGCAGGGTTTAACATGACAATCCTTATGAGATCCTCTTGCCGACATTCTCAACCTAGATTACTAGGACACAGTTTCCTTCTATAATCAACAACACACACTATAAGTAATATCATTTCCCAACTTATCGGGTATATTGATTTATCGAGCTAAACCTCACCCTTTGATAAGTTAAAGAAATAAATATTAAATATATGTGCTTTCTATTATATTAGGATTAAGATCACACACTTCCATAATAATTAAGGTCAAGTTCTTTTATTAAGTCAGTACAAAAAGAACTTATCTAAAATGGTCCTACTTAATATACTTAGAGTGTACCAGTGTAATTTATTAATCAAGATAAACTAATACTTAATTACACTATGACTATCCCGATGGTTTGTTCCTTTCCATCTTAGTCCTGAGCAATTGTTTATAATTTATAAAGACCCGATAACATGATCTTCTGTGTGTGACATCACACACCATGTTATCTACTATATAAATTAATTGAATAATTACATTTAACAAATAAATGTAGATATTGACCAATGTGATTCTTTTATTTCAAAAATAAATGTTTACAATAGCTAGGCTTTTAGTATACACTTTAACAATCTCCCACTTATACTAAACGACTAAGCTGCCATATCTATTGTCATACGTCTGATTCCCATCCCCTCCACATGCCAATCAAAAGCGTTCACCGGAAGGGCCTTAGTGAAAGGATCTGCCAGGTTATATGCTGATGCAATATTGGTGATGACAACTTATCCTCGCTTGACGATGTCTCGTATCAGGTGGTACTTGCGCTCTATATGTTTACTTGCCTTATGGACTCGTGGTTCCTTCGAGTTTGCAACTGCACCGCTATTATCACAATAAATTGTAATGATTTTGGCAAACCAGGAATCACATCTAAGTCCATTAGAAAGTTCCTGAGCCATATAGCTTCTTTGGCTGCCTTAGAGGCTGCCACAAACTCAACTTCCATGGTTGAGTCTGAAACACATTTCTGCTTAACACTCCTCCATGCAATGACTCCACCTCCTAAAGTAAACACATAGCCTGATATAGACTTATTGTTGTCCCTATCTGATTGGAAATCTGAATCCGTGTAACCCACAGGAGCAATTCATCTGCTTGGTAAACTAGCATATAATCTCTAGTCCTTCTCAGGTACTTCAATATATGCTTTTCAGCAGCCCAATGTCCTTGTCCAGGGTTACTCTGATATCTGCTAACCGTGCCCATGGCAAAACAAATATCAGGTCTCGTACACAGCATTGCATACATTAGGCTTCCCATAGCCAAAGCATAAGGAATTGTCTTCATGTCCTCTATCTCCTTTGATGTCTTCAGAGATATCTCTTTAGATAAGGCTACTCCATGCCTAAAAGTTAAGAAACCTTTCTTGGAGTTCTGCATGCTAAAATGAGCAAGGATTGTATCTATATATAAAGCTTGAGATAGGCACAACATTCTTTTCTTGTGTTCCCTTATAACTTTGATCCCAAGAATGCGTGCACATTCTCCTAAGTCCTTCATATCAAATTATTTGGACAACCATACTCTTACATCTGATAATACCTTGACATTGTTGCCAATTAACAAAATATCATCTACGTATAGTACAAGAAATACCACTACGTTTTCGTGACACTTTTTGTATACACAAGACTCATCCGGACACTGAATAAATCCATATGACTGGATTATTTCATTAAACTGGATGTTCCAAGATCTCGAGGCTTGCTTCAGTCCATAAATGGACCGATTGAGCTTCAGTCCATAAATACGACCGATTGAGCTTGCCTTTTTCAATGAATCCCTTTGGTTGCTTCATATGGATGTTTTCTTCAAGTCTTCCGTTAAGGAATGCAGTCTTGACATCCATTTGCCAAATCTCATGAGCAGCAATGGATAAGAGTATCTGAATAGACTTTAGCATAGCTACTGGCGAAAAAGTCTTCTCATAATCGATTCCCTCTTTTTGAGTATACCCTTTCGCAACAAGCCTTGCTTTGAAGGTTTCTACCTTCCCGTCTATCCCTCTTTTCCTTTTATAGATCCACTTGCATCCAATGCCTTTTACACCATCAGGTGGTTCTACAAGCTCCCAGACCTTATTAGAATACATAGACTATATTTCAGAATTCATTGCATTTTGTCAAGATACTACATCTATATCTTGGAGTGCTTCGTTATATGTCCGGGGATCAGGTTCATGTTTACCCGGGATCAAGTCCGAAGACTCTCCCAAAAACATGAATCTCTCAGGTTGCCTTACAACCCTCCCAGTACGACGAGGCACTGTCTCTGGTTGTGTATCATGTGTGACACGTGTTGCAGTTTCTTGTGGTACTTTATCTTGTACTGTCGGTACTAAAGTAAACGTGTCCTCTCTTATTTCTTCTAGAACAATTTCGCTCATGGGCTTATGGTTCATTACATAATCTACTTCTAAAAATCGAGCATTGGTGCTAATAATGATCTTCTATTTTTTAGGATTATAAAACAAACCACCTTTCGTTCCCTTAGGATATCCCACAAACAGACAAACTTCTGTACGTGATTCCAACTTGTCAGTATCTCCCTTCAGCACATGTGCTGGACTACCCCATATCCGGATATGATTTAGACTTGGTTTACGCCCATTCTATAATTCCATGGGAGTAGAAGGAACTATTTTAAGGTACCACATTCAGAATGTATACTGGTATTTCCAAAGTATATCCCTAAAACGAATTTGGTAATTCTGAATAACTCATCATTGATCTAACCATTTCCAGAAGAGTCCTATTCCTTCGTTCTGCCACACCATTCTGTTGGGGTGTACCAGGTGCAGACAATTGGGATTGAATCCCGACTTCTGATAAGTAATTCCTAAACTCTCTAAAGAGGTATTCGCCACCACAGTCAGACCGTAGTGTCTTGATACTATTACCAAGACGTTTCTCCACATCATCCCTATATTCTTTGAACTTATCAAAGCATTCAGACTTGCGGCGCATCAGGTAAATGTATCCGTATCTTGAATAATCGTCTATAAAGGAGACGAAGTATTCATAACAACCACTTGCCTGGATAGACATAGGACCACACAAATCAGAATGAACTAGTTCTAACGTATCTTTGGCTTTATACCCCTTGGCCTTAAAAGGTCTCTTGGTCATTTTACCTTCCAAGCAGGATTCACATGTTGGAAAGTTTTCCAACTCTAATGAACCCAAGAGTCCATCGGCTACAAGCCTTTGAATCCTACTTAAGTTATTATGACCAAGCCTTAGATGTCAAAGATATGTTTAGTTCATTTCCGAAAGTTTTTTTCTCTTATTAGAGTTAGAAGATGTGTTATTAATTTCCATATTTTTCTTTGTGGGAGAAATTGGATTTAAAGTATATAAACTGTCAACCAATGCACCAGAACAGATAATCACTTTATTTCTCTTTATAACGACATTGTTACTAAAGGAAACAAAATATCCATCCATATACAGTTTAGAAACTGAAATTAAATTATTTCTAAAACTGGATACATAAAGATAATTTCTTAAAATCAAACTTCTATTCCTATCAAAAGATAAGTAGACGTCTCCCACTGCAACAGCCGCCACCTTAGTAGCATTGCCCATGTATACAATTATCTCTCCTTCAAATAATCGTCAGGTTTCCTAGATCCCTTGCAAAGAATTGCAGACATGATCAGTGGCTCTTGTATCTACACACCAGGTGCTGGTAGATAATATCGCTAAATATGTTTCAACTACTAGTACATGAGATATACCTTTATTGTTTTGATTCCTACGAGGACAGTCTGCCTTCCAATGTCTTGACTGCTTGTAGATGAAGCACTTGCCCTTCGGCTTCTTCATTCCAGCTTTTTATCCTGTACCCTGAGGTTTATTCACTCTTTTTGTTGAAAAGACCTATTTCTTCTTTTTCTTGCCTTTCGACTTAGAAGTAGAACCATTTTCAGTATAGTGAATCTGAGAACTGTGACGAAATATTCCTTCTGCTACCTGTAGTTTTGTCAGAAGTTCCGCCAACGTATACTCTCTTTTGTTCATATTATAGTTCAGGCGGAACTGCTCAAAACTTCTGGGTAGCGTTTGAAGAATTATATTGACCTGGGTTTCCCCATCGATTTCTCCTCCAGGGACTTGTATTTCGTTCAGATACGCCATCATTTTGAGGATATGATCCCTTACGGGTGTCCCCTCAGACATGGTGGCTGTCATTAACTTTCTCATTGCCTCTTACCTAGCAGTCCGACTCTGGTGCCCAAAGAGTTCTTTGAGATTGTTCATTATATCATAAGTCATTGGTAAATTTTGATGTTGATGTTGCAATAAATTTGACATTGAAGCCAAAATGTAATACCGCGCTATCTCATCTGCTTTTACCCATTTCTTATGATACTCAATCTCCTCTGGGGTAGAGTCACCGTTAGGTGCATCAGGGCAAGCCTCAGTCAGTACAAATTTATAGCTCTCAGCAGTAAAAACAATGTCCAGACTCCTTTTCCAATCTATATAGTTGGGACCAGTAAGTTTATTCTCTTTTAGAATAATGGCCAGTGGGTTGAAAGTCAACCTAAGAATCACAAAAATAAACTTTGGTCAAGACTCTAAATTTAGAATAATATTGATTTCTCAAACAATACTATTTAAATTTACTAAAACTTCAAAACACTGTGAATATTGCATGCCACGTTAGTGTGGACGTATACAAATTCATCATTTGTAAAAGTAGGGTGTAACCCATTAATTTTATTATCTTGTTATCCTAAATTTATGACAAATAAAATTATTAGTTGGTTTTCCTTTGGTCACACAAAACAATTGCAGTGACTTCGTTCGGAAGGATACTATTGAATGCGTCTAAGTGTATACCATTACTTGATACTATGTCCATTAAATAGGATTGTGCCCCTTCAGTTGGAGAAGATCACAGACTCCTAAATAATTTCCTATAACCATCCATAAAGGAAGTTTGATCTAGTGATCCGCAACAAACTCATCCGTTGTGGAGGGAGGCACTCAGATCCAACACGCAAGCTTGTTGCATCACTTACAAACCAGTAATGGAGACCATGTGATTTATTAAAATTCCTCTCCCACTTAGTTATTTAAAATTGAGGTTTTTAACCTATGCTAGCATACATCACATGCACATAAACATCACAGTAAATAAAAGCAATAAAATTGGAAATTAAATTTTCAAACTATTATGGCCTTTTTCCATCACTGTCTTCATTATGCTCCAACCCTAGCTGCTGCCATCTTTAGCCACCGCCATCGGGTCGAGTTGTCGCATCTATCTTGCTTCTTATTCCGCTGCGCATCTGGTCCTCCAAAAGTACCACGCCTTGCAAGCATCTGATCCATGACAAAAATAAAATTTTACATATATCTATCCTATATTCCATAAAGGAATGTACATGTATTCTAGATCGAACAAAAAAAAATTCTAAAAAGAATACAGCTCCTGTTGTATTTGATACATACAATCATGCACACAAAATAATGCCCTTGACATGTCCAAGGGTCCAATCACACACAATATCTAAATGCCATAATAGTTGGAGCTTGCAACCACAAAGTTAGCACATTCTACTATTATCCTGCCTAAATTATGTATGACATGTGCATAATTAATTTGAAAACCAAAACACACAGATGCAAACCCTAGCTCTGATACCAATTGTTGGTTAGTCCTAGGAAAATGTACCGGTTCCACTGAATAAAAATTTTGTACAAGTGTCGAACCTTTCCTTAAATAACCTATTGTATTCTTTAGAAGTTAAATTAGGAATCGCAGACGGAACTTAACATCATTGATTCCAAATTGAAATTATCTGTTCTTAATGGTTTATCTTTGAATCGCAAGTGGAACTTAACACTATTGATTCAAATCCACCTACGTTATAAATTCCATTAAATATTAATTTCCAAAATTGACTTCCAGGACTACATGGCGAGGCACATGACCTTCTTGGATATGGGAGCAACCACCACCACCTAGAGAAAGCCTTTTAAGAAAATCTAATATTTAATTTCCTTAAATAACTCTAGGTTAACCAAAAAGAACAATCGAATCACAAATTCGAAAAACAAAGAAAAACACAAACACGAATTACTAATTCGAAAAACTAGATCTAATGCCTCTTGTGTTTGGAATTCTTACAAAAATAAATAACTAGTATGATGCGGAAAACAATTGCTAATTATACCTTCTCTTTGTATGCTAATGACCTTGAGATCTTCTGTCGTATTCCTCGCCTCGCCTTGGACGTCGTGTGGGCGACGATCTTTCAAGATGAACACCATCCAAAAGCTTTCTTCCTCTTCCTCTAAAATTCGGCCACCAACACCACCAAGGAGAAGAGAGCAAAAGGGAAAAGAAGAGGGGAGAGGGAGGGTCGGCCTCCTAGAGAGACTCCACCAAGAGAATAAGAATTGATGTATCTCATGAGGCCTCCTCACCCCTTCTTTTATATAACTTGCCCAAGGCAAATAAGGGAAGAATTTTTTACAAAAGTTAAAATCTTCCTCTTGTTTTTCCTTTTCCCTTTTAATTTTCCTTTTCTTTCCTCTTGATTGAATCAATCACCAAATCATTGGATGATGATTTTAATTTAATTTTAATTTGGTCAGCCACCCTGCTTGGGCAACAAGCAAGGGTGGTCGGCCCCCTTAAAGAGGAAGAAAATATTTTATAAAATTTTACAAGAAGAAAAACTCTTATAAAAGTTTACAAGCTCTCTTTCCTAAAGTAGAAGTTAAAAAAGAAAAGTTTTAAAAATTAAAACCATGTTTTAAAATTTAAAACTACTCTTATAAAATTTCCTTTTTTAACATGCTGATAGAAAATTTAAATTTTAAAACTTTTCTTCCTTTTTTTTCTTTAAACATGAGGATGGTTAAAAAAGGAAAGTTTTAAAATTTTAAACTTTCTTTTAAAACATGTGGCCTAATTCAAATAAGGAAAGTTTTTAAATTTAAAATCTCTCTTTTAAAACTTGTAGTTTTCTACAAAGAGAAGATTTTAAAAATTCAAAACACCCCTCCTTGTTTGAATTATTGTGGCGGGCCCCTACATGCTTGGGCACTAAGCAAAGGGCCGACCCTTTATAGGAGATGTGGTCGGCCATTGCTTGGTCACCAAGCAATGGACCAGCCCCCTTCTTGGACACCAAGATGGGCCTTTCTTTGGATGGACTTGAGGCTTTAATGAGGCTATGATAGGGACCTAGAGGAGAAATTGATTTTGGCCTTCCGATGAGCTTGAGTATCCCGTGTTCGCCCCGAACACACAACTCAAGTTCTTCGATAATAACTCATTTCACTAGAGAGTTATTATCGCACTACCACACCAATCCCAAATTACATTATGGGCTCCTTATCATGAGTGTGTTAGTCTCCCTGTGTTTAAGATAACGAATGTCCACTAATTAAATAAGTTACTGACAACTCACTTAATTAATATCTAGCTCCAAGAGTATTACCACTCAACTTCATTGTCATGTCGGACTAAGTCCACCTGCAGGGTTTAACATGGCAATCCTTATCATCTCCTCTTGGGGGCATTCACAACCTAGATTACTAGGACACAATTTCCTTCTATAAACAACAACAAACACTATAAGTAATTTCATTTCCTAACTTATCGGGCATATTGATTTATCAAGCTAAACCTCACCTTTTGATAAGTTAAAGAAATAAATATTAAATATATGTGCTTGTTATTATATTAGGATTAAGAGCACATACTTCCATAATAACTACGGTCTAGTTCTTTTATTAAGTCTGTACAAAAAGAATTTACCTAAAATGGTCCTACTCAATACACTTAGAGTGTACCAGTATAATTTATTAATCAAGATAAACTAATATTTAATTACAGTATGACTATCGCGATGGTTTGTTCCTTTCCATCTTAGTCGTGAGCAACTATTTATAATTTATAAAGAACCGACAACATGATCTTCTGTATGTGACATCACACACCATGTTGTCTACTATATAAATTAATTGAACAATTACATTTAACAAATAAATGTAGATATAGACTAATGTGATTCTTTTATTTCAAAAATAAATGTTTACAAAAGCTATGATTTTAGTATACACTCTAACAGTAGAGTCACCATTAGGTGTATCTGGGCATACCTCTGTTGGACTTTTCGGGCCGCGAAAACCGCTTTTTCGCGTCGCGAAAACCCCGAAACCCCCTTCACCAGATCCGTGCGAAGTAAAGTAAAAAACAAAAATTCGAGTACGAGTTTACTAAAGCCTAGACCTACACTAGGAGAAGAGTCTTTTACCCTTAATGCGTTGGTCTTCGCAATCCCGCTCGTCCAAGGTGCCGGATCTCAAGATTGTCAAAGTAGACAATCCTCTACACGTATCCACACGAAGAAATCAATGGAAGGAGAGCCTTAGAGTGTGCTAGCACTCCTAGAGGGTCTCGGCCAAGGAGGAGGAGAGGGAGAGCAAGAAGATGCAAGGAGGAAGATGGAATGAATTGGCTTGAATGAAAAATGAATTCCATTCACTCACAAAAGTGGTCGGCCACATGTGTAACTCCTTCTCATTTAATGTGGTCGGCCACATTAAATTGAAAGGGGATTTGTAACCTCCATGAGGAGGCACACACATGTGCTAGCCATGATGATGTGGCACATCATCATTGGTTCTCCTAATGCCAACTCACAAATGAGGTGGCAAATGGTCAAGTCAAACTTGACCTTTCATCTTCCTTCTCAAGTCAAGTCAAACTTGACCAAATCTCTCTCATGGTTGATCTAATCTAACCATTTGATTCAAACCAACTTAATATAATGAATCTAATTCATTTAATTAAATTGATTCAATGAGTCATAATCTAAATTAGAATCATTGAACACATGAATCAACTTGAGTCCAACTCAATTAGCTCAATTAGGATTACTCTTAATCCAATTTGATTCATCACATGAATCTAATCCTCTTGGTTCATCATATGAACCTAATCTCCATCTAATTGTCCTTTGTGTGTGACCCTATAGGTTCTTATAGTGTTGGCAATGCTCCAAAATCCATTTAGAAGCATAAGTAATGAGCGGTATCTAGAAACACATCATTACTACCCAAGTTATAAGAATATTGAGATCCAACATCACCTTGTGACTACTAATTGTGACTCCTCACAATATATGACATTGTCCTTCTATCTTAGACATCTAGATTGATCAATGTGAGGCATAGACCGTGTCATCCTCTAATCAATCTAAACTTGAACTCCAAGTAGACTCACTAAATCAAATGAGCTCAATATCTCATATTGACTCATTTGGGCATGGCCATGCACTTCGTGGTCTCACTCTATCAAGAATATTGATGTCACTCCCGTCAAATAGGAGGGATAGATCCCATCTAAATCACTCACATCCCTCTGTATAATTTGTTACATACCTAGTAATCGCCTTTATAGTCCACCCAGTTACGGGTGACGTTTGACGAAGCCAAAGTATGTAACTCCTTATGTAGGGATCTATGGTGACTTCAGGTCCAAGGACTAGTAGTCATACAAATAGCCACATGAGAAAGTATATGACACTCATATAATGATTCGTGATACTTTCTCATGGCGGGTCATTCAGTATACATTCTCCAATGCATACCCATGTGTCAACTTGATATCTCTATATCCATAACTTGTGAGATCAAGTCATCGAGTTGACCTACATGCTAGTCTCGTCACATTAACATTGTCCCTGAATGTTAATACTCGACTAGGAATGAATAAGAGTAGTGTTCCCTATATCATCTCACTATCGGTTCAACTAACCGATTGATATAGGTAAGAACCTTCTACTCAAGGACGATATTATACTTAGTTATTTGACATCAATACAAGTAAGTATAATAATCAAAATAAATGCCTTTATTTATATAAGAATATGATACAACAAGTCCATAATACAATCATCAAATGATTGGCTCTAGGGCTCTAACTAACAATCTCCCACTAGCATTAGTGCCAATCAGTGTAGGCTCTAAGCCCCAGTGACCTAGTGTGACCATCGTGCTTCCTCTGTGCCAATGCCTTGGTCAAGGGATCTGCGATGTTAGCCTCTGTAGGTACTCTTCAAATCTTCACATCTCCTCTCTCGATAATCTCTCGAATGAGATGGAAGCGCCGTAGTATGTGTTTAGTCCGCTGGTGTGAGCGAGGTTCCTTCGCCTGTGCTATAGCTCCATTGTTGTCACAATAGATCTCAATAGGGTCAGCAATGCTAGGAACCACCCCAAGTTCAGTGATGAACTTACGGATCCATGCTGCCTCCTTTGCTGCCTCTGCTGCAGCAATGTACTCGGCCTCTGTTGTAGAATCAGCTACTGTGTCCTGCTTCGAACTCTTCCAGCTCACAGCACCACCATTTATGCAAAACACGAACCCTGACTGCGATCGATAATCGTCCTAGTCGGTCTGGAAGCTAGCATTACTGTAACCCTTTACAGCTAGCTCGTCATCGCCTCCATATATCAAGAAATATTTTTTAGTTCTTCTCAAGTACTTAAGAATATTCATGACCGCTATCCAGTGACTTTCACCTGGATCTGACTGGTATCTACTCGTCATGCTCAAAGCATACGAGACATCAGGTCGAGTACATAGCATGACGTACATGATAGATCCTATGGCTGAGGCATAAGGGATCTGATCCATGCGGTCTCTCTCCTCTCTAAAAGAGGGACCTTGAGCCTTTGAAAGACTCACGCTATGTGACATCGGCAGAAATCCCTTCTTGGAGTTCTGCATGGCAAACTGTAGGAGTACCTTGTCAATATATGTACTCTGACTTAGGCCAAGCAATCTCTTAGATCTATCTCTATAGATCTGTATGCCTAGAATGCGAGATGCTTCACCTAAGTCCTTCATTGAGAAACAACTCCCTAGCTAGGTCTTGACAGACTGAAGCAAAGGGATATCTTTCCCAATGAGTAGTATGTCATCCACATACAATATGAGAAAGACAACTATATCCCCTACAACCTTCTTGTAGACACAAGGTTCATCTTCATTCTTGATGAAACCAAACTATTTGATTGCATCACCGAATCGAAGATTCTAGCTCCGAGAGGCTTGCTTTAGTCCATAAATGGACCTATGCAGCTTGCATACTCTGTCAGTATGCTGTGGATCTACAAAACCCTCAGGTTGTGTCATATACACATCCTCGAGCAGGTTTCCATTCAGAAATGCAGTTTTGACATCCATCTGCCATATCTCATAGTCATGGTATGCTGCAATAGCAAGCATGATCCGAATGGACTTAAACATCGCTACTGGAGAAAATATTTCATCATAGTCAATACCATTAATTTGCTTGAAACCTTTAGCTACCAAGCGACCCTTATAAATAAGTCCATCTATGTCAGTCTTTCTCTTAAAGACTCACTTACACCCAATGGGTTTTACCCCTTCAGGTGGATCAACCAAAGTCCATACTTGGTTGGTGTACATGGATTCCATTTCGGATCTCATGGCCTCTAGCCATTTCTCGAAATCTGGTCTCATTACAGCTTCCTGATAGGTGGTAGGCTCATCCTCTATGAGCACAACGTCATCATGGTCAGACAAGAGAAATGAGTATCTCTCAGGCTGGCGACATACACTATCAGACCTGCGAATAGTTATGTCCACTTGAACTGGTTGTTGTTCCTCAACTCTTTGTGGAACAACATCATCCACAACACTTTGTGGTTCCAGTTCAACTTCCATCGAGACTTCAGTACTATAGTCTGCATCTTGAACTTCTTCAAGATCGAACTTACTCCCACTAGTCTTTCTAGAAATAAAGTCCCTTTCTAGAAAGACCCCAGTCTTTTCCACAACTACCTTGTGCTGACTGGGAATGTAGAAATAATATCCCTTGGTTTCCTTGGGATATCCAATAAAGTAACACTTGTCAGATTTGTGTCCTAATTTATCTGAGACTTGACGTCGAACGTAAGCCTCACAACCCCAAATCCTCATAAAAGACACCTGGGCATCTCTCCCAGTCCATATCCTATATGGTGTCTTTATCACGGCCTTGGATGGAACTCGGTTGAGTATAAAAGCTGCCGTGTCTAGAGCATAGCCCCAAAGAAATGTAGGAAGATCTGTGTGACTCATCATAGATCGTACCATATCTAATAGGGTACGATTCCTCCTTTCGGATACACTATTCCACTGTGGTGTTCCAGGAGGAGTGAGTTGGGATAGAATCTCACACTCAGCTAGATAGTCACGAAACTCATGGCTAAGGTATTCTCCACCTCGATCTGATCGAAGTATCTTAATACTCTTGCCAAGCTAGTTCTGTACTTCATTCATGAATTTTTTGAACTTTTCAAAGGATTCTGACTTATGTGTCATCAAGTACACATAACCATATCTACTGAAGTCATCAGTAAATATGAAGTACCTATAACCGCCTCTAGCAGCGACATTGAAAGGGCCACATACATCACTATGTATAAGTCCTAACAAATCAGTCGCTCTTTCGCTGTACCCACTAAAGGGAGTCTTGGTCATCTTGCCTAGTAGGCATGACTTGCATGTCTCATAAGATTCAAAATCAAATGAGTCCAGCAAACCATCCTTATGGAGCTGGGATAAGCGCTTGTCATTTATATGACCTAAGCGACAGTGCTAGAGATAGGTTTGGTTCATGTCATTTGACTCGAACCTCTTGGTATTTATGTTATAGATAGGGCTTTCAAGGTCTAGAATGTAAAGTCCGTTCATCAGAGGTGCACTACAATAGAACATATCTTTTAAATAAACAGAACAACATTTGTCCTTTATTATAAAAGAGAAACCTTTCTTGTCCAAACAAGAAACTGAAATTATGTTCTTAGTTAAAGCAGGCACATAACAACAATCATCCAACTCTAGTACAAGCCCAGAGGGCAAAGATATAAAATAAGTCCCTACAGCAACAGCAGCAACCCGTCCTCCATTGCCGACGCGTAGGTCCACCTCGCCCTTTGCCAATGCCCTGCTATTTCTCAGCGCTTGCACATTAGTACAAATGTGAAAATCACATCCGGTATCTAATACCCATGATGAAGAAATAGATAGATTGACTTCTATAACATATATACCTGAAGTGGAAGTCTCACTTCGCTTCTTCTTAAGATCTTCCAGGTACACCTTGCAGTTCCTCTTCCAATGCCTAGTATGACCGCAGTGGAAGCAGGTAGCATCCTTGGCGACCCCTCCTTTAGGCTTTAGTGCCTTGCCTTTGCCCTTGGCTTGGGACTTTCCCTTGCCTTTGGGCTTGCCCTTGCCCTTATGTTTCTGAACCATCAGAACAGAGTTGGGCTTAACCTTCTTAAGGTTAATATCAGCAGTTCTTAACATGCTAAGTAGCTCGGGCAGTAGTTTGTTAATTTCCTTCATGTTGTAGTTTAGAACGAATTGACTCTAGCTATCCGGCAAGGATTGCAAGATCAGGTCAGTGGCCAGCTCTTAGCCAAGCGGAAACCCCAACCTCTGTAGGTTTTCTATGTACCCAATCATTTTGAGTACATATGGGCCTACGGGAGCCCCATCTGACATCTTGCACTGAAATAGTGCCCTTGAGATCTCAAATCTCTCGTGCCTCGCTTGTCCTTGATACAGTTGATGAAGATGTTCAACCATATCGTAAGCACCCATCAACTTGTGTTACTTCTGAAGCTCAGAGTTCATGGTCGCGAGCATTAGACAGGACACATCTAATGTGTCATCTTGATGCGTCTTGTAAGCATCTTTGTTTGCTCGCGTAGCATTGGCAGGAGGAGCCTCCGGAATGGGTTGCTCAGAACGTACAGTTTACGTTCCTGGGTGAGAACTATTCTCAAGTTCCTGTACCAGTCTAGGAAATTTACTCCGTTGAGCTTGTCCTTCTCAAGGATAGAACGTAGGAAGAAAGAGTTCGTATTCGACGTCATGGTAATCTATAGCAGAAATTAAAGCAGAAAGTAAATATCATATTCTTTTTAATCATTTAATTAGGCCTTTAACTATATGATGCTCCCACTGAATTCTATAACTCATGTGGGACAAGATCCACATCATACTAACCCTTGAGTTAGCTTTGGCTAAAACGCCCAAGACTTAGTATGATCGGTAGGTAACAATTTACCAATTACATCTCTATGCAACTCTTGTTTATAGGATCAGGATCCGCATTTATATTAAAACTCGAGTTAGCTTTAGCTAATATGCCCAAGAATTAATATAAATGTGATTTTGACCTATCTACCAACCATTGGAAAATGCCTATAGTTAAACTCGATCCAATTGAGTTAACTAGTTACTCAATCTAATTGAGTTGTACTCACCCATGCGTTGATAAGCGGGACCAAGATTGTCCCTCCGTACACTACCAAGATAATATGTGTTGCTCTACTTTGGAAGATTCAACAACACATGTGATCGAGGTAGTGATAGGTATCACGGCACGGTAGGCATTTGAGTTGACGCGATTGAGATCTAATCTAATCGAGAGGGTGCATCTTGTACACGATTTAGATCTAATCTAATCGCTAGGCACTAATTAATTACTAATTATGCATCACATACACTCAAGCAGTTAATTAAATTATTTGTGATTAGTCATGGCCCTACTACGATCTTCTCAAGCCAATGAGAAGATCGGATGGTCAACCTAAGTTCAACAACTTCTCAAGCTCCTCCCTTTGACCACCTTGTGTTGCTCGCGCCCTCCTCGTAACTCCGTCTCGAGTGGACCTTCCACCACTCCAATTTTGTACATTATAATTTTTGAAACTCGAGTTACATTCGAGTCTAAACTAATTTACAACAAGAATATAAAATAGAGAAAGGCACGACGCACAGGTCGCGAATCAAATATACAACACGCACATCACATGACGGCACGCAGGTCGTATTATGAATTACAACACATTTCCAATAAAATTGGGTCTTTTGGGGCCATGACTATCACAAAATGATACATAATTCTAAATTATATATTTTCTATAATTTTCTGTAATTTTTACTATAATTTTTACAATTTTTATGAGTAAAATTCCCGGCGGTTCCGTTTAGCGGGTTTTCGGACACAATCGCGGAACGAATCCCCTTGTGGGGCCAGGGGCAGCGCCCCTACCCATGATCTAACCATCGAGAGTGTTCCTTAGTGATCCTACAGCGCCTTATCCCGCTGTCCTAAAAAGATTTGGGGTGAAACATTGCCGTTTCAGAAAAATCTTCTCGGTAGTCGAAGCCTACAAGTGTCGAAACACTTGTGCTTCGCTTCTACGAGAAAAATACCCATAAAAACGATAAAAATAGGAAATTTATAGAATATTACAGAACTGATATTTTTCATAAAAATACAAAATAAACTCGTACAAGACTTCGCACGTGGCTCTGATACCACTGTTGGACTTTTCGGACCGCGAAAATCGCTTTTTCACGTCGCGGAAACCCCGAAACCCCCGTCACCGGATCCGTGCGAAGTAAAATAAAAACAAAAATTCAAGTACCAGTTTACTAAAGCCTAGATCTACACTAGGAGAAGAACCTTTTACCCTTGATGTGTTGCCCTTCGCAATCCCGCTCGTCCAAGGTGCCGGATCTCAAGATTGTCAAAGTAGACAATCCTGTACACATATCCACACGAACAAATCAATGGAGGGAGAGCCTTAGAGTGTGCTAGAACTCCTAGAGGGTCTCGGCCAAGGAGGAGGAGAGGGAGAGCAAGAAGATGCAAGGAGGAAGATAGAATGAATTGGCTTGAATGAAAAATGAATTCCATTCACTCACAAAAGTGGCCGGCCACATGTGTAACTCCTTCTCATTTAATGTGGCCGGCCACATTAAATTGAAAGGGGATTTGTAACCTCCATGAGGTGGCACACACATGTGCTAGCCATGATGATGTGGCACATCATCATTGATTCTCCTAATGCCAACTCACAAATGAGGTGGCAAATGGTCAAGTCAAACTTGACCTTTCATCTTCCTTCTCAAGTCAAGTCAAACTTGACCAAATCTCTCTCATGGTTGATCTAATCTAACCATTTGATTCAAACCAACTTAATATAATGAATGTAATTCATTTAATTAAATTGATTCAATGAGTCATAATCTAAATTAGACTCATTGAACACATGAATCAACTTAAGTCCAACTCAATTAGCTCAATTAGGATTACTCTTAATCCAATTTGATTCATCACATGAATCTAATCTGTTGGTGCAGGAAGCATCCGACGATCGAACCTAAGTTTTGATAATGGCAAAGGGATTCAAAGTTAAGATTCCTTGTAGTCTAACAAGTCTACTTGAGGATTTCAGGAAAGTCCTAGCTGCGGTTAGGCAAAGGGAAAACCCTAGGGGGCGGTAACCCTAGGTCATAGGGGGTGGTAACCCTATGCGGAAAGTCTTAGCAGGTCGATGACTTCAGGCAAAAGTCCTAGGGGGTGGTAACCCTAGGTGAAAAGTCCTGGTGTCGCAAACCAGGTGAAAGACTGGGTTGGCCGGAAAGCGGATGTCCAGCAGAAAGTCCGGAAGCGTCGAGTGCTGAGCAAAAGTCCAGTCGATCTGGAGGATCGCACTTGCAACAGGTAAATCTCCTGAGTGGAGTAGGTGAGGACGCGTTCCCCGTAGAGGGAACAGTAGGCGTCGGGTCGACCTAGGGTTTCCGGTCGGAAACCCGAAGTCAGGCTCGGATAGTCCGTAGACTATCATTATCACTTCTATTATGCTTTATGTGCTAACTTTGTGCTGCAGGATATACTTGGGATTAATGTATCTTGCAGGGACCAAAGTGCAAAGATTAACCTCGGATGAACAGTGTCCGAGGCTCCTCTATGGAGCTTGGAGGCGCCTATGGTGCAAAAGCTGACCTGGCCGCGAAGCAGGGCTGAAGGCACCTTGGTTGGCTACGGAGGTGCCTTGGGAGGCGCCTTGGAAGGCGCCCTGAAGACCCATGAAGGCGCCTTCAAGGTGATAAGGCGCAGAATGGTCAGCGCTAATCTGCACGGTGGACTCGGAGCTATGGAGGCGCCTTGAGAGGCCTTCAAGGCGCCTTGGATGCCCTTTATAAGGGGACTTCGAGCAGCAGTGAAGATCATTAAGTTTCAAGTGATTCCAGTGCTACGTGCTGCTCAAAACAACGTTTCGAAGTGCTGCTACTTGTGTCCGACGACCAGGAGCTCCGGATCTTCATTTCTTTGTCGTCGGTATAATTATTTATTGTCGTTTATTGTACTTCAACTTGTAATTCTTATCGAGATTATAGTTGTTGCCCACCGAAAGCGATCAAGGATCGCGGGCCTTCGAGTAGGAGTCGCCTTAGGCTCCGAACGAAGTAAAACTTCTTGTGTCCCTCTGTGATTGTATTTGTTATTTCCGCTGCGTATAGTTACTTTGATAGTTTTACGATTCCGATACGTTTAAAAATAGCCACGAGCGCTATTCACCCCCCCCCCCTCTAGCGCGTCTCGATCCAACAATTGGTATCAGAGCGGGGTCGTCTTGAATAAGTGCAACCACTATTCGAGACAAGTTTTTTTTTTCGTGGTTTTGTTCGGAGTCGATTAGAATTTAGCCTCATAGCTATATTCTAATTTCTTTTTACGAATTGATTTTCTGCTCAAAGCTGGTCAATACCACTTGAGCCTGTTATTTTTTTTTTCCTCCCGCACTACTAATCCAAGACTTAGTCTTGGAATAGATCTTGTTGTTTCTGTTCGTTTTATAGATCTAAATGGCCCAACAAGAAGGATTTAGCATCGTTCGTCCCCCATTATTTTCCGGAGAAGACTTCGGATATTGGAAGGGGCGAATGGAGATTTATTTAAAGATCCAGTTCGATACCTGGATGATCGTCAAAACAGGACTGCAACTACCAACTGATACAGACGGTAAGCCTACATCCTGTGAGAACTGGGAGCCAGCATTTATCAAAAAGGTGGAAGCAGACGCCAAAGCCACCTGCACCATTCAGTGCGATCTTACCAAAGAAGAGCTCAACAGAGTCGGTCCATTCTCCTCCGCAAAAGAGCTATGGGAGAAACTGATCGAACTTCACGAAGGCACCTCGGAAACCAAGGTAAGTAAGCGTGATTTGTTACTAAATAAACTATACAATTTGAAAATGCAGGAAGGCGAGACGGCAAGCTCTTTGCACGCCAGAATTCAAGATATCCTGAATTCTCTACATGGAATCGGGCAGAAGGTAGAAAATAGAGATATAATGAGGTATGCCCTTAACTCATTCCCTAGAAGTACATTATGAGCATCAATGGTAGATGCCTATAAAGTCTCTAAGGATTTGTCCTCCTTAAAATTAGACGAATTATTTAGTGAATTCGAACTCCATGAACAAACGAATGCACAGCCATCCGAGAAAGGGATTGCTTTGGTTGCAGGAACGAGTCGAACACGGGAATCAAGAGGACGGCAAAAAGTTGAATCGGAATCAGAAGACGAACCCGATTCAGAAGATTCAGAAGATGAACTGGCCAGCGAATTTGTGAATCTTGTAAAGAAACTCTACAAAAAGAAGAAGGGCTTCAACAAGAAAGATCTGAAGAAGGCAGTTCAATATAAGGAGACTCAACAGAACTCAAAGACAAAATTCGAAGTCACTTGCTACGGGTGCAACCAAAAGGGGCATATAAAAGCCAACTGCCCTAATCAAAAGGAAGCCAAGAAGCAAAGAAGAAGGAAAGTCCTAAAGGCAACCTGGGACGAATCCTCCTCGGAGGAAGAAGACGATGAACTCGACCAAACGAGTTTACTTGCATTGATGGCCCGGGACCAGATCAGCGAATCCGAGAGTGAGTCAGAAGCCACGGATCCGCATCCGTTTCCGAAGGGCCAAACTCCGCTGTAAGTATTCCTAGGCTTAATAATTTAGTCAATTATTTACTTCGCAAATTAGCCAAGTCAAATTTAAAAATTAAGTCACTTTTAAAAGAAGTAACCATTCTTAAAGGAGTAACTAACTCAAAATCTTTAACTGAAGATTCAACTCAAGTACAACAACTTGAGAAAGAAAATTCAAATCTAAAAAATCAGTTAAAAGATTTAAAAATTACTTTAGAAAAGTTCTCTCTGGGCTCCAAGAATTTGGACCTAATTCTTGGGACACAAAGAGCCGTCTACAATAGAACTGGGATAGGATATAAAAGTAAAAAGAAATACAATTCTTATTTATCCTTAATTAACAATCAAAGTAGTAAATCAGTCCAAGCATAGGTCCCCAAGTCCAAATTGATAAATCAAATTGGACTTGGCCAATACTGGGTTCCAAAGGATCAAATATACTACCTCGACAGACCATATCGAGGTCGTGATCCAGGGAAAGCTAAAATGAAAACGATCTTAATTTAAAATTCAAAATTAAATTAAATTCAAAATTCAAAATTCGAAATTAAATTAAAAATTTAAAATTAAATTTTCAAATTTAAAATTCGAAATTAAATTAAATTCAAAATTAAATTACAAATTCAAAATTCAACAAGTCGAAATTATGAAAAGTAGATGGAGGATCCAAACTAGTTGGCACCTCCAACTGAACTACCCGACAGGGTAACTGAACGTAATTTACCCGGAATGGGTAAAACAAGAATAGATTACCCGGCAGGGTAATTAAGGTTAGATTAAAACGGAATAAGTTTAACTTGAACCACAGTACTGGTGAAGTTTTTGGATGATAGTACGTTAGGGAAGCTTGGGCATCGCATGTCTAGGAAGATATGGCTTCGACCTGGTGCATTTGGCCAAGTGAAACTGACCGAAGGATCCTAACTAGTTAGACCAAGTTTTAGTATTAAGTTCAATGGGTAGGACTATTTGGAAAACCTCGAAGGCATGATTACTTTAATGAGATCCTTGTGACTCACCATAGCCCAGAAGTTTATCCAAAGAATGCTTACTTGTTGAACCCAAAGCTAAACCTGAATCTAACACAAAGTTAAACCAGACCCTTGAATTCAACAATAAATCATCTCACATCAATTATAGGATTCCCTGATTGACAATTTAGATCGGGTGAGATGACTAAGAAACAAAATTAATTTCAAAATTATTTAAAAAATATTTTCAAAATTAATTTCAAAATTATTTAAAAATCTTTTCAAAATTAATTTCAAAATTATTTAAAAAATCATTTCAAAATTAATTTCAAAATTATTTAAAAATCTTTTCAAAATTAATTTCAAAATCTTTTCAAAATTAATTTCAAAATTATTTAAATCTTTTCAAAATTAATTTCAAAATTATTTAAAAATCTTTTCAAAATTAATTTCAAAATTATCTAAAAACCTTTTCAAAATTAATTTCAAAATTATTTAAAAATCTTTTCAAAATTAATTTCAAAATTATCTAAAAATCTTTTCAAAATTAATTTCAAAATTATTTAAAAATCTTTTCAAAATTAATTTCAAAATTATTTTTAAATATTTTCATAATTAATTTCAAAATTATTTAAAAATCTTTTCAAAATTAATTTCAAAATTATTTAAAAATCTTTTCAAAATTAATTTCAAAATTATTTAAAATTAATTTCAAAATTATTTAAAAAATCTTTTCAAAATTAATTTCAAAATTGGTTAAAAAATCTTTCAAAATTAATTTCAAAATTATTTAAAAATCTTTTCAAAATTAATTTCAAAATTGGTTAAAAAATCTTTTCAAAATTAATTTCAAAATTATTTAAAAAATCTTTTCAAAATTAATTTCAAAATTATTTAAAAATCTTTTCAAAATTAATTTCAAAATTATTTAAAAAATCTTTTCAAAATTAATTTCAAAATTGGTTAAAAAATCTTTCAAAATTAATTTCAAAATTATTTTTAAAAAAAATATTTTCAAAATTAATTTCAAAATTGGTTAAAAAATCTTTTCAAAATTAATTTCAAAATTATTTAAAAAGTCTTTTCAAAATTAATTTCAAAATTATTTAAAAATCTTTTCAAAATTAATTTCAAAATTATTTTCAAAATTAATTTCAAAATTATTTTAAAAAATAAATAAATAAATTGGGACACGTAGCATCCAAAGGCGCCTCCATCTAAGAGGAGGCGCCCTCAAGCAGCGGCGGGAAATTTCCTGCCGCTCACTTAAGGCGCCTTAAGAAGCCCTTAAGGCGCCTCCAAAGGCGCCCTAAAGGGATCTTAAGGCGCCTTAAAACCTCTCTTTTGTCACGAACAGAAGCATTTTTGCTTCTGTTCGTGTCTCGCCGCAAACCACCGATCTCTTCGGTTTCTTCCCAATCAAGGCGCCTTCTACCTATTTCCATCTCTTTAAATCCAAGCTATGCCTCCTAGGTACAATCTAAACCCTTCTTTAAGTGCTTAAATCCTATATTTTTGCTAGTTTTTGCAATTTTTCTTGCATAATAGGAAGCGTCGTATTGTGGATACCACACCAGCACGGGCCCCTTCCACGGATCCGAGATTCCCCTCGGAACAGCATAGAATAGATTTCTCTAGGTTTACCTTTGAGTCAATCAAACCTAGATATATTGGAAGAGAATTTTTATCCCAATATTGTCAACCTCCTATCCAAATGATCACCCACTATCAGTTAGATAAACTGGTTGATTGCACCACTACTGTCAACCAAGACCTATGTGCCCAGTTCTATCACAACCTTGAAAAGGTTGATGATCGAACTTATACCACCAGAGTAGGAGGTACTAACATTCAGTTCACTCCATCACTACTTCGCACAAGCCTAGAGATTAGGGAGTCTGAGTGTACATTTTATGTTATCCGAGTAGGCCCCTACCCTTTGGTGCCCCCTATTCCCACGTTACATTAGACGACACTTACATGCATTTCTATGGGGAAGAGAGACCCTTAGGCCTGACTGAGTTCAGATCCACTCTTCTTCGAGTTCAGGATTATGCTATGTACAGAATCCTGACAGCTTGTATTCTACCATTATCATCGCGAGATGTCTCGACGATGCGACCGTCCCACTCGTTCTTCTTGTACGCCCTCAGCGCTTGGACATAGACATAGCTCTCCATATGTTCCATAACATCATCCTTGCATCTAACACAGTTACATCTGGAGTAGTTCATATGCCTTATTGTTATATCCTGACCCAGATATTCTCCAGCTCTAGGATAGACATTACTAGAGGGGTTCTCATCCCACTTACCCTTTATGATGAGGTCGGTCAGCGTAGCCTTAGGTTAGCAGGGGCAGATGTCACCGCCGAGGGGATTCTGGCCTGGAAGGGCCGACCACCACCAGCTGCTGCCCCTGGTGCTCCAGAGGCCGAGGGCGCACCTGATGCAGATGAGGAGTGACCAGATTTCCTGGCAGAGGATTTCTTCGCAGATCCTTCCACCTCTGCCGGACCCTCCTCCTCAGCTGGGCCGTCATCTTCAGCACCACTCTCTGTCGAGGATAGACTCACTCGTCTTGAGATCCATTCCACACAAACGCATCATTTTCTTCGGACTATGCAATCTGAGATAGCTGCTGGATTCGCATCTCTTTGAGGCGAGCTTCGGCGTCAGGGACAGCCTCAGCCACCACCTGAGCAGCACCTAGCCGATCCTCCAGCCGACGATCCACCTGCTTGATTCTACCTGTTCACCTGCCTTGACATATTATTGACATTTGGGATCTTTCTCCTACTCAGCTTTTGATGTATATCTTGGATGCTTTAAATTGATTAGACATGTTATTACTCAGTTTTATATGTTATGAGCATAGATTTTATTGTGTTTTCAAATTCTAGGAAAAACAGTTTTCAAAACTCTAATTTTTTCCTAGATTTTAAAATTCTGGAATTAGCCTAAGTTTTCCCCCTAGATATCATGTTCCCCTAGAATTAAGCCAGAGCATCTCACAAAGCACCTAAGTTTACCTTGGTTGTGATTGACAAACATAGAACGGCGTGAGATGCATAGGGTATAGCCTGGACTCAAGAATGCTTATATCTGTGCATCAATATGAGTTTGGGCGTTAAATATGCAATAAAAATTAATCAAGTTAAGCTCTCCAGCTCTAGTCAAGTCTATCTGGACCAAAATAACTTAACTTGACTAACCTAGTGAAAGCTATTGTCCTGTAGACAATCAGCAAGTAACTAAAGGTTAGACAGTTGGTAAAGGCTACTCAATTTTTCTTCTTAAAGAATGCTCTTGCTCTTTATAGCTCTGATACCTAATAACTCAATCTATTGAACATGTCTTGTGCTTGGACTTAAGGACCAACTGAACTTAAATAACCTTATGTTAAAACTTTATTGAAACTAAGTTCCAATTGACATTAACTTTCAAACCCTGTTGAACTTAGCTAACCTGTTAACCTTAGTAAAATCATGTACAACTCAAACAAACATCTATTATTACCCTTTTTTTTATATATGGCAAAGGGGGAGAGTAGAAGAAAATTCAAAGAATTAAAGAAAATTGAAAGAAATTCAAATTTTAAAAAGTGAGCTTTTATTAAGGGGGAGTCTTTATATTAAGGGGGAGCTCTGCACTTAATTTTGTTCTACACTTAACTAACATTATATTTGTATTTTCATGCTTAGCTTTGAATGGCATTTTTTTCTTAACTTTGAATTTTTGTTGCCATAATCAAAAAGGGGGAGATTGTTGGTGCAGGAAGCATCCGACGATCGAACCTAAGTTTTGATAATGGCAAAGGGATTCAAAGTTAAGATTCCTTGTAGTCTAACAAGTCTACTTAAGGATTTCAGGAAAGTCCTAGCTGCGGTTAGGCAAAGGGAAAACCCTAGGGGGCGGTAACCCTAGGTCATAGGGGGTGGTAACCCTATGCGGAAAGTCTTAGCAGGTCGATGACTTCAGGCAAAAGTCCTAGGGGGTGGTAACCCTAGGTGAAAAGTCCTGGTGTCGCGAACCAGGTGAAAGACTGGGTTGGCCGGAAAGCGGATGTCCAGCAGAAAGTTCGGAAGCGTCGAGTGCTGAGCAAAAGTCCAGTCGATCTGGAGGATCACACTGGCAACAGGTAAATCTCCTGAGTGGAGTAGGTGAGGACGCGTTCCCCGTAGAGGGAACAGTAGGCATCGGGTCGACCTAGGGTTTCCGGTCGGAAACCCGAAGTCAGGCTCGGATAGTCCGGAGACTATCATTATCACTTCTATTATGCTTTATGTGCTAACTTTGTGCTGCAGGGTATACTTGGGATTAATGTATCTTGCAGGGACCAAAGTGCAAAGATTAACCTCGGATGAACAGTGTCCGAGGCGCCTCCATGGAGCTTGGAGGCGCCTCGGGTGCAAAAGCTGACCTAGCCGCGAAGCAGGGCTGAAGGCACCTCGGTTGGCTACGGAGGCGCCTTGAGAGGCGCCTTGGAAGGCGCCCTGAAGACCCATGAAGGCGCCTTCAAGGTGATAAGGCGCAGAATGGTCAGCGCTCATCTGCACGGTGGAATCGGAGCTATGGAGGCGCCTTGAGAGGCCTTCAAGGCGCCTTGGATGCCCTTTATAAGGGGACTTCGAGCAGCAGTGAAGATCATTAAGTTTCAAGTGATTCCAGTGCTACGTGTTGCTCAAAACAACGTTTCGAAGTGCTGCTACTTGTGTCCGACGACCAGGAGCTCCGGATCTTCATTTCTTTGTCGTCGGTATAATTATTTATTGTCGTTTATTGTACTTCAACTTGTAATTCTTATCGAGATTATAGTTGTTGCCCACCGGAAGCGATCAAGGATCGCGGGCCTTCGAGTAGGAGTCGCCTTAGGCTCCGAACGAAGTAAAACTTCTTGTGTCCCTCTGTGATTGTATTTGTTATTTCCGCTGCGTATAGTTACTTTGATAGTTTTACGATTCCGACACGTTTAAAAATAGCCACGAGCGCTATTCACCCCCCCCCCCCTCTAGCGCGTCTCGATCCAACATAATCCTCTTGGTTCATCATATGAACCTAATCTCCATCTAATTGTCCTTTGTGTGTGACACTATAGGTTCTTATAACGTTGGCAATATTCCTAAACCCATTTAGAAGCATAAGTAATGAGCCGTATCTAGCAACACATCATTACTACCCAAGTTATAAGAATATTGAGATCCAACATTACCTTGTGACTACTAATTGTGACTCCTCACAATATATGACATTGTCCTTCTATCTTAGACATCTAGATTGATCAATGTGAGGCATAGACCGTGTCATCCTCTAATCAATCTAAATCTTGAACTCCAAGTAGACTCACTAAATCAAATGAGCTCAATATCTCATATTGACTTATTTGGGCATGGCCATGCACTTCGTGGTCTCACTCTATCAAGAATATCGATGTCGCTCCCGTCATATAGGAGGGATAGATCCCATCTACATCACTCACATCCCTCTGCATAATTCGTTACATACCCAGTAATCGCCTTTATAGTCCACCTAGTTACGGGTGACGTTTGACGAAGCCAAAGTACGTAACTCCTTATATAGGGATCCATGGTGACTTCAGGTCCAAGAACTAGTAGTCATACTAATAGCCACATGAGAAAGTATATGACACTCATATAACGATTCATGATACTTTCTCATGGCGGGTCATTCAGTATACATTCTCCAATGCATACCCATGTGTCAACTTGATATCTCTATATCCATGACTTGTGAGATCAAGTCATCGAGTTGACCTACATGCTAGTCTCGTCGCATTACCATTGTCCCTGAATGTTAATACTCGACTAGAAATGATTAAGAGTAGTGTTCCCTATATTATCTCACTATCGGTTCAACTAACTGATTGATATAGGTAAGAACCTTCTACTCAAGGACGCTATTATACTTAGTTATTTGGCACCAATACAAGTAAGTATAATAACCAAAACAAATGCCTTTATTTATATGAGAATATGATACAACAAGTCCATAATTCAATCATCAAATGATTGGCTCTAGGGCTCTAACTAACAACCTCTGATAGTACAAACTTATAACTTTCAGCAGTTAAGACAATATCCAGGTTTCTTTTCCAATCTATATAGTTGGGACCAGTAAGTCTATTCTCTTTCAGAATAATGGCCAGTGGGTTGAAAGTCATCCTAAGAATCACAAAATAAATTTTGGTCAAGACTCTAAATTTAGAATAATATTGATTCCTCAAATAATACTATTTAAATTTAACAATACCTCAAAACACCGTGAATATTGCATGCCACGTTAGTGTGGACGTATACAAATTCAACATTTGTAAGAGGAGGGAGTACCCCATTAATTTTATTATCTTGTCATCCTAACTTTATGACAAATAAAATTAGTAGTTGGTTTTCCTTTGGTCACACAAAACAATAGCAGTGACTCCGTTGGGAAAGATACTATTAAATGCGTCAAGTGTATACCATTACTTGATAATTAGTCCATTAAATAGGATTGTGCCCCTTCAGTAGGAGAAGATCACACACTCCTAAATAATTTCCTATAACCATCCATAAAGGAAGTTTGATCTACTGATTCACAACAAACCCATCCATTGTGGAGGGAGGCACTCAGAGCTAACACGCAAGCTTGTTGCATCACTTATAAACCAGTAATGGAGACCGTGGAATTTATTAAAATCCCTCTCCCACTTAGTTATTTAAAAATGAGGATTTTAACCTATGATAGCATACATCACATGCACATAAATATCATAGTAAATAAAAGTAAAAAATTTAGAAATTAATTTTCCAACTATTATGGCCTTTTTCATCACTGTCTTCAGTATTCTCCAACCCTAGTTGTTGCCATCTTTAGCCACCGCCATCGTGTTGAGTTGTCGCATCTATCTTGCTTCTTATTCCGCTGCGTCTCTGGTCCTCCAAAAGCACCACGTCTCACAAAGATACGACCCGCGACAAATATAGAAGTTTACATATATCGATCCTATATTCCATAAAGGAATATACATGTATTCTAGATCGAACAAAAATAAAATTCTATAAATAATACAGCTCCTGCTGTATTTGATACATATAATCATGCACACAAAATAATGCCCTTGACATGTCCAAGCGTCCAATCACACACAATATCTAAATTCCATAATAGTTGGAGCCTACAAACACAAAGTTAGCACATCCTACTATTATCCTACCTAAATTATGTATGACATGTGTATAATTAATTTGAAAACCAAAATACACAGAGGCAAACCCTAGCTCTAATACCAATTGTTGGTTAGTCCTAGGAAAATCGTACCGGTTCCATTGTACAAAAATTTTGTACAAGTGTTGAACCTTTCCTTAAATAACCTGTGTTCTTTAGAAGTTAAATTAGGAATCGCAGACGGAACTTAACATCATTGATTCCAAATTTAACTTATCTATTCTTGATGGTTTAGATTTGGATCGCAAGCGGAACTTAACACTATTGATCCAAATCCACCTATGTTATTAATTCCATTAAATATTTATTTCCAAAATTGTCTTCCAGGACTGCATGGCGAGGCACATGGCCTTCTTGGATATGGGAGCAACCACCACCGCCTAGACAAAGCCTTTTAAGGAAAGCTAATATTTAATTTCCTTAAATAACTCTAGGTTTAACCAAAAAGAACAATCGAATCAAAAATTTGAAAATCAAAGAAAACACAATCTCGAAAAATAAATTTGAAAAACTAGATCTAATGCCTCTTGTGTTTGGAATACTTACAAAGAGAAATAACTAGCATGATGCGGAAAACAATTGCTAATTATACATTCTCTTTGTATGCTAATGACTTCGAGATCTTCTATCGTATTCCTCGCCTCGCCTTGGATGTCTTGTGTGCGATGATCCTCCAAGATGAACACCACCCAAAGAGCTTTCTTCTTCCTCCTCTAATATCCGTCCACCACCACCACCAAGAAAAAGAGAGTAAGTGAAATTAGAGGGAGAGAGGGGTCGACCACACCAAGATCTCCAAGCAAGAGAATAAGAATTGATATCTCATGAGGCCTCCTCACCCCTTATTTTATATTACTTGCCCAAGGCAAATAAGGAAAGACTTTTTACAAAAATTAAAATCTTCCTCACGGTTTTCCTTTTCCCTTTTAATTTTTCCTTTTCTTTCCTCTTGATTGAATCAGTCACCAAATCAAGGATTGGTTTTAATTTTGATTGGACGGCCCCTTGCTTGGGCACCAAGCAAGGTGGTCGGCCACCTCATCAAGGAAAAAGAAAAAAGATAATTTTTTATAAAATTTTATAAACCCTTATAAAATTTTACAAGCTCTCTTCTAATTTCCTAAAATAGGAGTTAAAAAAGGAAAGTTTTAAAAATTAAAATCATATTTTAAAATTTAAAAGTTCTCTTATAAAATTTCATTTTTAACATGGTGATAGAAAATTTAAATATTAAAACTTCTCTTCATTTTTTTTTCTAAACCATGAGGATAGTTAAAAAAGGAAAGTTTTAAACCTTTTAAACTTTCTTTTAAAACATATGGCCTAATTCAAATAAGGAAAGTTTTTAAATTTAAAATTTCTCTTTTAAAACTTGTAGTTTTCTACAAAGAGAAGATTTGAAAAATTCAAAACACCCCTCCTTGTTTGAATTATTGTGGTCGGCCCCTACATGCTTGGGCACCAAGCAAAGGGCCAACCCTTTAAGAGGAGATGTGGTCGGCCATTGCTTGGTCACCAAGCAATGGACCGGCCCCCTTCTTGGACACCAAGATGGGTCTTTCTTTGGATGGACTTGAGGCTTTAATGAGGCTATGACAGGGACCTAGAGGAGAAATTGGTTTTCGCCTACCGATGAGCTTGAGTATCCCATGTTCGCCCTGAACACACAACTCAAATTCATCGATAATAACTCATTCTACTAGAGAGTTATTATTGCACTACCACACCAATCCCAAATTACATTATGGGCTCCTTCTTATTATGAGTGTGTTAGTCTCCCTGTGTTTAAGATAACGATTATCCATTAATTAAGTAAGTTCTTGACAACTCACTTAATTAATATTTAGCTCTAAGAGTAGTACCACTCAAGTTTATTATCATGTCGGACTAAGTCCACCTGTAGGGTTTAACATGACAATCCTTATGAGCTCCTCTTGGGGGCATTCTCAACCTAAATAACTAGGACACAGATTCCTTCTATAAACAACAACACACACTATAAGTAATTTCATTTCCTAACTTATTGGGCCTATTGATTTATCGAGCTAAATCTCACCCTTTGATAAGTTAAAGAAATAAATACTAAATATATGTGCTTGTTTTTATATTAGGATTAAGAGCACACACTTCCATAAAAACTAAGGTCTAGTTCTTTTATTTAGTCAGTACAAAAAGAACATACCTAAAATGGTCCTACTCAATACACTTAGAGTGTACCATTGTAATTTATTTAGTCAAGGTAAACTAATACTTAATTACACTACGACTATTCTAATGATTTTTTTCTTTTCCATCTTAGTCGCGAGCAATTGTTTATAATTTATAAAGAACCGACAACATGATCTTCTGAGTGTGACACCACACACCATGTTATCTACTATATAAGTTAATTGAACAATTACATTTAACAAATAAATGTAGATATAGACCAATGTGATTCTTTTATTTCAAAAATAAATGTTTACAAAAGCTAGACTTTTAGTATACACTCTAATAGGATCGAGATGCGCTAGAAGGGGGGGGGGGTGAATAGCGCTCGTGGCTTTCACGCGTTTTGGATTCGTAAAACTATCGAGTTAAACACAGCGGAAATAATTAAAGTAAACAAATACACACAAAGACACTAAGGTTTACTTGGTTCGGAGTCTGGGGCGACTCCTACTCCAAGGCCCGCGATTGTTGATCACTTTCGGAGGGCAACAACTATAATATCGGAAATAAGTACAATTGTGTGTTACAAGTGAAATAAAGAAAGACTATACCGATGACACAAACTGGAAATCTTGAAGCTTCGGGTCGTCAGAACTTGTCGTAGCACTTCTGGGTCGACTTGTTAGCAGCACACGGAGGAAGGAACACTTGAGAACTATTTTTCCTGCTGCTGCCTTGAGCCTGCCTTTTATTGGGCGTTGAGGGCATCTCCCATGACCCACTGAGGTGCCTCTAACGTGAAATTTGATCCCGAGTTGACTGCTGTGATTAAGCCTTCGCCGCTGCCTCTTATCCGCCTGAAGGTGCCTCCAATGCCCCATAGAGGTGTTGGTTGATCCTAGGAAGATCGTACCGGTTTCACTATACAAAAATTTTGTACAAGTGTCGAATCTTTCCTAGCAACCTATTGTGTTCTTTAGAAATTAAATTCGGAATCGTAAACGGAACTTAACATTATTGATTCCAAATTTAACTTATCTGTTCTTAGTGGTTTAGAATCGGATCGCAAATAATACTTAACATTATAGATCCAAATCCACTTAGGCTACAAATTTAATTAAATATTTATTTCAAAAATCGGCTCCCAGGTCAAACATGGCGAGGCACTTAGCCTCCTTGGGTATGGGAACATCCACCACTGCCTCGACAAAGCCTCTTAACGAAATTCAATATTTAATTTTCTTATATAACCTTAGGATTAACCAAAAACAACAGTCAAATCACAAGATCGACAAACAAAGAAATACAACTTCAAATTACAAATCCGGAAATCTAGAATCTCTAGCCTCTTGTGTTTGGAATTCATACAAAGAAAAACTAGTATGATGCGGAAAAATAATTACTAGTTATACCTTTCTTTGCAAGCAATAACCTCTTAATCTTCTACCATATTCCTCTTCTTATCTTGGATGTTGTGTGGGCAACGATCTACCGAGATGAGAACCACCAACACCTCCCTTCTTGCAAGATTCGGCCACCAACCTTCAAGCTCCAAGGGGTGCAAGAGCAAAGCCTCCTTTCTCTCCTTCTTCTCCTAGCTAGAACTGGCCACCAAGGACTCCTCTTTTGTTGATGTCGCCGGCCACCAAGGAGGAAGAGAAAGGGAGAAGAGCAAGGACTAGGGACGACCACCACCAAGAAAGAGAGGGAGAAAAATAGAATAGAGTTCTTCTTCATGAAGGCACCTCTCTCTCTCTTTTATAATCCTTGGTCTTGGCAAATAAGGAAAATTTAAATAAAAACTTCCTTATTTTCTTTGCCATGAAAAGAAAATTTTAATTGATTAAAAATAATTTCCTTTTCTTAAATCAACATGGTTGGCCACCTCATAGCTCCAAGCAAGGAAAGTTTTAACCCAATAATTAAAACTTCCTAATTTGTTTCTGAAAATTTTTAATAAAAATGTCTCTAATAATTTTTCCCTTCATGGTTGGTTATAAAAGAAAATTTTATAAATTAAAATCTCTCTATTAAAACATGTGGATGATTTCCAAAAAGGAAAATTTTCTCTTAAATAAACCTCATAGCTAGCCTGGCCAGCCACCTAAAGGTGGGTAAGAAGTGAGTATACGGTGGGTATAATTCTCTATATACAAGAGGCTACGATAGGGACCGAGAGGAGGAATTGGTTTTGGTCTCCCGATGAAATTAATCTTCCCATGTTCACCCCGAACACCCAACTTAATTTCATCAATAATAATTCATACCACTAAAGAATTATTATTATTTAACTAACGCACCAATCCCAAATTACATTTTGGGCTCCTTCTTATTATGAGTGTGTTAGTCTCCCTATGTTTAAGATGTCGAATGTCCACTAATTAAATGAGTTACTGACAACTCTCTTCAATTAATATCTTAGTCCAAGAGTAGTACCACTCAACCTTATCGTCATGTTAGACTAAGTCCACTTGCAGGGTTTAACATGACAATCCTTATGAGCTCCTCTTGGGGACATTATCAACCTAGATTCCTAGGACACAGTTTCCTTCTATAATCAACAACACACACTATAAGTAATATTATTTCCCAACTTATCGGGCCTATTGATTTATCAAGATAAATCTCACCCTTTGATAAGTTAAAAAATGAATACTAAATATATGTGCTTGTTATTATATTAGGATTAAGAGCACACACTTCCTTAATAACTAAGGTCTTGTTCTTTTATTAAGTCAGCACAAAAAAAACTTACTTTAAATGTTCCTGCTCAATACACTGAAAGTGTACTAGTGTAATTTTATAGTTAAGATAAACTAATACCAAATTACACTACGAGTATTCCAATGATTTGTTCCTATCCATCTTGGTCATGAGCTACTGTTTATAATCTATAAAGAACCGATAGCATGATCTTCTGTGTGTGACACCACATACCATATTATTTACAATATAAATTAATTGAACAACACTTATCATATAAATATAGACATTTTTGACCAATGTGATTCTTTATTTCAAAATAAATGTTTACAAAAGCTAGGCTTTTAGTATACACTCTAACAATCTCCCACTTATACTAAAAGACTAAGCTGCCATATCTGCTGCCATACATCTGATTCTCATCCCCTCCACATGTCGATCAAAAGTTTTTGCTGGAAGGGCCTTAGTGAAAGGATCTACCAGGTTATTTGCTAATGGTATCTTGGCGACGACAACTTCTCCTCGCTTTACGATGTCTCGTAGCAGGTGGTACTTGCGCTCTATATGTTTACTTGTCTTATGGGCTCGTGGTTCCTTCGAGTTTGCAACTGTACCGCTATTATCACAATAAATTGTGATGATTTTGGGTAAACCAAGAATCACATCTAAGTCCATTAGGAAGTTCCTAAGACATACAGATTTTTTGGCTGCCTCATAGGCTGCCACATACTCAGGTTCGTTGGTTGATTCTGAAACGCATTTCCTCTTAACACTCCTCCATGCAATGGCTCCACCTCTTAAAGTAAACACATAGCCTGATGTAGACTTACTATTATCCCTATCTGATTGGAAATCTGAATCCGTGTAACCCACAGGGAGCAAATCATCTGCTTGGTAAATTAGCATATAATCTCTAGTCCTTCTCAGGTACTTTAATATATGCTTTACAACAGTCTAATGTCCTTGTCCAGGGTTACTTTGATATCTGCTAACCATGCCCACGGCAAAACAGATATCCGGTCTCATACACAATATTTCATACATTAGGCTTCCCACAGCCGAAGCATAAGGAACTGCTTTCATGTCCTCTATCTCCTTTGATGTCTTCGGAGACATCTCTTTAGATAAAGATACTCCATGCCTAAAAGGTAAGAAACCTTTCTTGGAGTTTTGCATGCTAAAACGAGCAAGGATTGTATATATATATGAAACTTGAGATAGGCACAACATCCTCTTCTTGCGATCCCTTATGACTTTGATCCCAAGAATGTGTGCACATTCTCTTAAGTCCTTCATATCAAATTATTTGGACAACCATACCCTTACGTCTACTAACACTTTGACATTGTTGCCAATTAACAAAATATCATCTACGTATAGTACAAGAAATACCACCACATTTCCGTTATACTTCTTGTATACACAAGACTCATCCAGACACTGAATAAATCTATATGACTGGATTACTTCATTAAACCGGATGTTCCAAGATCTTGAAGCTTGTTTCAGTCCATAAATGGATCGATTGAGCTTGCACACTAGATGCTCCTTGCCTTTTTCAATGAACCCCTCTAGTTGCTTCATATGGATGTTTTTGTCAAGACTTCCGTTAAGGAATGCTGTCTTGACATCCATTTGCCAAACTTCATAATCCATATGAGCGGCAATGGATAAGAGTATCCAGATAGACTTAAGCATAGCTACCGGTGAAAAGGTCTCCTCATAATCGATTCTCTCTTTTTGAGTATATCCTTTCGCAACAAGCCTTGCTTTGAAGGTTTCTACCTTCCCATCTGTTCCTCTTTTCCTTTTGTAGATCCACTTGCATCCAACAGCTTTTACACCATTTGGCGGTTCTACAAGCTCCCATACCTTATTAGAATAGATAGATTCTATTTCAGAATTCATTACTTTTTGCCAAGATGCTGCATCTTTATCTTGGAGTGCTTAGTCATACGTCCGGGGATCAGGTTCATGTTTACCCATGATCAAGTCTGAAGACTCTCCCAAAAACATGAATCTCTTAGGTTACCTCACAACCCTCCCACTACGATAAGGCACTGTCTGTAACTGTACATTATTTGTGATACGTGTTGCAGTTACTTGTGGTACTTCATCTTGTACTGTTGGTACTAAAGTAGACGTGTCCTCTCTCATCTCTTCTAGAACAATTTTACTTCTGGGCTTGTGATCCATTAAGTAAATGTATTCGTATCTCGAATAATCGTCTATGAAAGAGACAAAGTATTCGAAGTGCCACCTCTTGCCTGGATAGACATAGGACCACACAAATCAGAATGAACCAGTTCTAACACATCTTTCGCTCTATACCCCTTGGCCTTAAAAGGTCTCTTGGTCATTTTACCTTCCAAACGAGATTCACAGGTTGAAAAGTTTTCCACCACTAATGAACCCAAGAGTCCATCAGCTATAAGCCTTTGAATCCTACTTAAGTTAATATGTCCAAGCCTTAGATGTCAAAGATATGTTAGTTCATTTCCGAAGGTTCCTTTCTCTTATTGAAATTAGAAGATGTGTTATTAATTTCCATTTGTTGCTTTGTTGGAGAAATTGGATTTAGAGTATATAAATTGCCAACCAATGCACCAGAACAGATAATAACCCTATTTCTCTTTATAACCACATTGTTATTAAAAGAAACAGAATATCCATCTAAATACAGTTTAGAAACTGAAATTAAATTCTTTCTGAAATTGAGTACATAAAGACAATTTCTTAAAACCAAACTTCTATTCCTATCAAAAGATAAGTAGACGTCTCCCACTGCAACAACCGCCACCTTAGTAGCATTGCCCTTGTAGACGATTATCTCACCTTCAAATTGTTGTCGGGTTTCTTGGAACCCCTGCAAAGAGTTGTAGACATGATCAGTGGCTCTCGTATCTACACACCAGGTACTGGTAGATAACACTGCTAAACTTGTTTCAACTACTAGAGAATGAGATATACCTTTATTGTTCTCTTTCCTATGAGGACAGTCAGCCTTCCAATGTCCAGCCTGCTTGCAGATGAAGCACTTGTCCTTCGGCTTCTTCATTCCAGCTTTTGGTCCTGTACCTAGAGGTTTATTCACCTTCTTTGCTGAAACAACTTGTTTCTTCTTCTTCTTGCCTTTCGACTTAGAAGTAGAACCATTTTCAGCATAGTGAATCTGAGAACTGTAACGAAATATACCTTCTGCTGCCTGTAGTTCTGTCAGAAGTTCTGCCAACGTATACTCCCTTTTGTTTATGTTATAGTTCAGGCGGAACTGCTCAAAACTTCTGGGTAGCGTTTGGAGAATAATATCGACCTGGGTTTCCCCATCGATTTCACCTCCAAGGATCTGTATTTTATTCAGGTAATCCATCATCTTGAGGATATGATCCCTTACGGGTGTCCCCTTAGATATGGTGGCTGTCATTAACTTTCTCATTGCCTCTTGCCTAGCAGTCCGACTCTGGTGTCTGAAGAGTTCTTTGAGATTGTTCATTATATCATAAGATGTTGTTAAATCATGATGCTGATGTCACAGTACATTTGACATTGAAGCCAAAATATAACACCGCGCCATCTCATCTACCTTTACCCATTTCCTATGATACCCTATCTCCTCTTGGGTAGATTCACCATTAGGCACATTAGGGTAGACCTCTGTCAGTACAAACTTATAGCTTTCAGCAGTTAGGACAATGTTTAGGTTTCTTTTCCAATCTATGTAATTGGGACCAGTAAGTTTGTTCTCTTTCAGTATAATGGCCAGTGGGTTGAAAGTCATCCTAAGAATCACAAAATAAACTTTGGTCAAGACTCTAAATTTAGAATAATATTGATTCCTCAAACAATACTATTTAAATTAACCAACACCTCAAATCCCCTCGAAAATCGGCTCCCGGGTCAAACATAGCGAGGCACTTGGCCTTCTTGGGTATGGGAACATCCACCACTGCCTCGACAAAGCCTCTTAACGAAATTCAATATTTAATTTCCTTATATAACCTTAGGTTTAACCAAAGAAAATAATCGAATCACAAGATTGACAAATAAAGAAATACAACTTTGAATTATAAATCCGAAAATCTAGAATCTCTAGCCTCTTGTGTTTGGAATTCATACAAAGAATAACTAGTATGATGCAAAAAAATAATTACTAGTTATACCTTTTTTTGTAAGCAATAACCTCTTGATCTTCTACCGTAGTCCTCTTCTTATCTCGGATGTTGTGTGGCCAACGATCTACCGAGATGAGAACCACCAACACCTTCCTTCTTGCAAGATTCAGCCACCAACCTTCAAGCTCCAAGGGATGCAAGAGCAAAGCCTCCTTTCTCTCCTTCTTCTCATAGCTAGAACCGGCCACCAAGGACTCCTCTTTTGTTGATGCCGCCGGACACCAAGGAGGAAGAGAAAAGGAGAAGAGCAAGGACTAGGGACGACCACCACCAAGAAAGAGAGGGAGAAAAATAGAATAGAGTTCTTCTTCATGAAGGCACCCTTGCCTCTCTTTTAAAATCCTTGGTCTTGGCAAATAAGAAAAATTTAAATAAAAATTTCCTTATTTTCTTTGCCATGAAAAGGAAAATTTAATTGATTAAAAACAATTTCCTTTTCTTAAATCAACATGGTCGACCACCTCATAGCTCCAAGCAAGGAAAGTTTTAACACAAGAATTAAAACTTCCTAATTTGTTTCCGAAAATTTTTAATAAAATTTTCTCTAATAATTTTTCCCTTCATGGTTGGTTATAAAAGGAAATTTTATAAATTAAAATCTCTCTATTAAAACATGTGGATGATTTCCAAAAAGAAAAGTTTTCTCTAAAATTAAAATCATCCTTTCAATCTACAAATAAGGAAAGATATCAAATCTTTTCTTAATCTTTTATAGAAACTTATAAAAGGAAATATTTAATTTTAAAACTCTCTTTTAAATCATGAACATAGTTACAAAACAGGAAAGTTTTATCAAAAAATAAAATCTTCCTTTTAACTACAAATAAGGAAAGATATCAAATCTTTCACTTAATTTTTTGTAGAAAGCTATAATAGGAAAATTTTAAATTTTAAACTCTCTCTTTTAAAACCATGATATCCACATAAGAAAAGATTTTAAATAAAATCCCTTTTATTTTCTAGTGGTCGGTCACCTAAGCTTGGGATCCAAGCTTTGGCCGACCACCTTAAATTGGCTCCACTCTTGGCTTTGGTCGGCCCTAGCTTGGGCTCCAAGCTAGCTTGGCCGGCCACCTAAAGGTGGGTAAGAAGTGGGTATGCGGTGGATATAATTCTCTATATACAAGAGGCTACGATAGGGACCGAGAGGAGGAATTGGTTTTGGTCTCTCGAAGAAATTAAGCTTCCCATGTTCACCCCGAACACCCAACTTAATTTCATCAATAATAATTCATACCACTAAAGAATTATTATTGAACTTCCGCACCAATCCCAAATTACATTTTAGGCTCCTTATTATGAGTGTGTTAGTCTCCCTGTGTTTAAGATGTCGAATGTCCACTAATTAAATGAGTTACTGACAACTCTCTTTAATTAATATCTTTTCCAAGAGTAGTACCGCTCAACCTTATCGTCATGTCAGACTAAGTCCACCTGTAGGGTTTAACATGACAATCCTTATGAGCTCCTCAAGGGGACATTATCAACCTAGATTTCTAGGACACAATTTCCTTCTATAATCAACAACACGAACTATAAGTAATATCATTTTCTAACTTATCGATCCTATTGATTTATTAAGCTAAATCTCACCATTTGATAAGTTAAAGAAATGAATACTAAATATATGTGCTTGTTATTATATTAGGATTAAGAGCACACACTTCCATAATAACTAAGGTCTTGTTCTTTTTTTAAGTCAGCATAAAAAGAACTTACCTTAAATGTTCCTGCTCAATATACTCAAAGTGTTCTAGTGTAATTTTATAGTTAAGATAAACTAATACCAAATTACACTATGACTATTCCAATGGTTTGTTCCTATCCATCTTAGTCATGAGCTACTGTTTATAATCTATAAAGAACCGATAACATGATCTTCTATGTGTGACACTACACACCATGTTATCTTCAATATAAATTAATTGAACAAATACACTTATCATATAAATGTATACATTTTTTACCAATGTGATTCTTTATTTCAAAATAAATGTTTACAAAAGCTAGGCTTTTAGTATACACTCTAATAGGAGGCGCCTCCAATAAGCAGTCCAAGGCGCCTCCAAGCTCCATGGAGGCACCTCCAGCTCCTATGCGCAGACAGCTCATCTTTGCACCTGAGGCGCCTCCAAGATCCATGGAGGCGCCTCGGACACTGTTCATCCGAGGCTTAAGGTTGCTCCTTTGTACCTGCAAGATACGTTAGTCCAAATGATACCCTGAAACACAAAGTTAGCACATAATATCATAAATATAAAGTCTGAGAGTCATCGAACTGTCCGGTTCTGACTTCGAATTTCCGAATGAAAACCCTAGGTCAAACCGACGCCTACTGTTCCCTCATTCGGGGAGCGCATCCTCATCTACTCCCCTCAAGAGAGATTACCTGATGCGAGTCCGATCCTCCAAACCGACTCGACTTTTGCTCGGCGCTCGAGTATTTCGGTCTTCATGCTGGACGTCCGGTCCTCCAAACCGACTGGACTCATTGTCTTAGATATGGAGGAGGATCCTAATATACCAATCATACTTGGGAGACCATTCCTTTCCACCGCTGGAGCTCTCATTGATGTGAAAAGTCACAAGTTATCCTTGGAGATCGGTAAAGAAAGGTTAGAATTTGATTTATCTGATTCTTCTTGTCACGCCCCAGAGGAGTCCTTGCCCGACAAAAATCTGACAACATCTCCCCTGTACGGGTGACAATCTGAAGCATTACTACATACAAAATATACCTCATCCACACTCGGCTGGAATATATATACAAAATAGAAATAACATAACCACACACTTAATATACGCAGCCTACCCGGCTGGACATAAATGAATAAAACATATAACATAATACAACAGCCCACACAGTTGGATATAAGCACAACCATGCAGTTAATAACAGCCCACTCGGCTGGAACAAAATAAATACACAGCAGCGGAAGACATAAAACAATACGAACGTAAAACCAACAACGACACTAACAAAAATACCCGCCATCACAGACTTAACCCAAAATTCACATCGACTTATTGAAAAACCAAAATACACAAAATCAATATACCACCCCAAACGATAACAAAACCAAAACGAAAACTATCCCCGGGTGTGACGTGGGACTGGCAGCCGGGACTCTCCAAGCATCCATGACTCATCTACCTGTTACCTGGCGAAAGAAAACCAAATTGCGAGGTGGTGAGTATTGAAACTCAGCCGGTAAAGATAAGATAGTGCATGAACATATATAGACAAATAGAGAATACCAAAGGGAATACAGTCTCATAAGAGGAATAGCAGATACTAAAACAGGACCATAATAAATGCTCATACCTGAAACCATATCCTAGGCTAGGTATAGTAGGTCAGAACTGGTACTAATCTGCTATAGTACTGCTCATAACTACAGAGGTAATAAGCAAGGTATATACAAATTTCCAATGATTAAACATCTACAATGAGAATATATCTCAACACAAGTAAGCATATCAGCATATGTGAACAACAACAGTAAGTAAGCAATAACAGTATATATAGAAAGCAGCAGCCAAAACAAGTATAATAACAACAGCGTATGTACGGATGGTCACTCCCGCCCACCTCTCTGCACCATGACCCCTATATGGTCGAGAGGCTGGGTCAGTGACAGACTGTACACCACTCTAGCTATCACTCACACGAGTGGCCGAGGGGATAGTTGCATAGTAGATAACTAGCTACATCTGCGACGGGGTCCCTGCTGCTCGTACTCCAGCTATCACTACCCATGAGTGGCCGAGTGCGGCACGACAGAACAAGCGGCATCAACTCCAACTACCACTCTCTCGAGTGACCAAGGATACGACCCTTTTTTAACGACTCTCTCGACCGCAAGGGAGAATTGGTCGTTGACATGCATGCCATGACATGATGCGCCAAATACAACAATCATCATACAAATATAAACAAAAATTAGGTATGCTACATGAAGCCAGCATGCTCACTATAGTACATAATAAACAGCAGTCAAAGCATACAAGCATTGTATCTAGTATCTGCTACTAATCATGGACAACAACAAGAGACTATATAGATATGGAAATGAATTTCTCAAAGATCGCGTGGAAGTATCAAGCGTAGGAAAATAAGAGTGGAGTCAAGGTAAAAATAATTTCTTATCCAAAATAGTTCATGCACCAAGGTCAAAGTACTAAATGAAACAAAGCAAGAAGTACCCGCCTCAATAGAAAATCAAGTCCAGAAATCCTCCGTCAAGACGCCCGTCTTGAATCAAAGTCCTGTAACGCATAATCTACAGATTTAGCTAATTACATAAATTAATTAGCTAAAACAAATCCCCAGTTAAAATCTAACCCAATGATCATCTAGGGTTAACTTCGTTAAACCCAAATCGTTCCACTAATCGATTCGATTATAATCCAACCTAACCTTAAATCAAATTAAAACAACCTACTCTAACTTAACCACAAGTTAACCTAACTACATATGAAAAACCAACTATATAAAGAATCAAACATATCTAAACAAACTCACCCAAATTTATATCCTAGCCTACGCTTCACAGTCACAGAAAATCGTCGCCAAAATTTGGTGGCCGAAATTACAATGAAGTTGCTGCCGGAACACAACGGAGCTGCTGGAACCCTGAGCTAGGGCATAATGAAAAACTACTGTCGGCGGTCTCTCTGTGGCAATTAGCGTCGAGGACAACTAGGGTTCGGCTGGCCGGCACTAGGGCAGAGATCAAGGGTAGAGGAAAGGGTCGACGCTATCGGGCAGTAACGGTGCAGAGTGTAACGACCCGACCCTCTTGGCCCATTTGGCGGCCCATTTGGTGACCCTCGGGTCGTCGACCGTCGGATCTTATGTCGTCGGCCCATTTGGCGACCTCTAATGTCGTCGACCGACGACCCTTGGCCGTGTCGTTACTCATTAGGACTTTCCACCCCAGGCAGTGGATTTTTGCCTCCCCTAGAATTCGAACTCTAAACCTCCAGGCTTAAGTATTAAAGTTTATGAATCCTGGTAACCAAGTGTCAACCTAATATGGAGAGAATTTTTATTGTAACAACCCGGCCCTTTGGCCTCTTGGGCGGCCCTTGTGGCGGCCCAACTGGTGGCCCGTATGTCGTCGGCCCATTTGGTGACCTCTCATGTCGTCGACCGACGACCCTTTGGCCGTGCCGTTACTCACTAGGACTTTCCACCCCTGGCCAGTGGATTTTTGCCTCCCCCAGGATTCGAACTCTAAACCTCCAGGCTTAAGTATTAGAGTTTATGAATCCTGGTAACCAAGTGAGATCATCTCACTTGGTTACCAGGATTCATAAACTCTAATACTTAAGCCTGGAGGTTTAGAGTTCGATGTAAAAACCACCCTTCTTAGTACTACGACTATTCTCTAAGAGCCAAATGGGCCAAAGGGCCGGGTCGTTACAATAAAAGGCGCCTTTTTATAGTAACGACCCGGCCCTTTGGCCTCTTGGGCGGCCCTTGTGGCGGCCCAACTAGCGGCCCTTATGTCGTCGGCCCATTTGGTGACCTCTCATGTCGTCGACCGACGACCCTTGACCGGCATCTCACTTGGTTACCAGGATTCATAAACTCTAATACTTAAGCTTGGAGGTTTAGAGTTCGAATCTTGGGGGAGGCAAAAATCCACTAGCCAGGGGTGGAAAGTCCTAGTGAGTAACGGCATGGCTTATTGTAACGACCCGGCCCTTTGGCCTCTTGGGCGGCCCTTATGTCGTCGGTCCATTTGGCGACCTCTCATGTCGTCGACCGACAACCCTTTGGCTGTGTCATTACTCACTAGGACTTTCCACCCCTGGCAATATTTTTATGGACTTTTAGAACTTGAAATAGGGAAAATTGGGTGTTACACCTAGTGAGTAACGGCATGGCCAAAGGGTCATCGGTCGACGACATGAGAGGTCGCCAAATGGGCCGACAGTCGACGACCCGAGGGTCACCAAATGGGCCAAGAGGGCCGGGTCGTTACAATAAAAAGACGCCTTTTATTGTAACGACCCGGCCCTTTGGCCTCTTGGGCGGCCCTTATGTCGTCGGTCCATTTGGCGACCTCTCATGTCATCGACCGACGACCCTTTGGCTGTGTCGTTACTCACTAAGACTTTCCACCCCTGGCAGTGGATTTTTTTGCCTCCCCAAGGATTCGAACTCTAAACCTCCAGGCTTAAGTATTAGAGTTTATGAATCCTGGTAACCAAGTGAGATGACATAAGGGCCGCCCAAGAGGCCAAAGGGTCGGGTCGTTACACAGAGAAGGGCAAACCCTTTTCACCTCTCGCCGGCGTTAGGGCAGCTCTGGGTTGGCTGGAGGTCTATTGGCCGGCGTCGGATGCCGGCCAACGAGGCTTGCCTCTCGGTCAGGTGGTGATCAGCGGCTGCACAAAAAGGAGAGGGAAGAAGGAGAAGAGGTGGTCAATCGTGGATCTCGGCGTCGAGGTCGGCGGCGCTTAGTAGAGATGGAAGAGGAGTGGTTCGGCGCACGGGTGGCTGGCGATCGGTGTCGGGCCGAGGCGGTCGGCGGTGACGCAAGGAAGGAGGGGGGGAATCGACGGGGGAAGAGGAGAGGCGCGCGTGTGAGGATGCTAGGGCACGACAATTTAGGTTTTTATAATATAAACTTAGGTTTAGATAAATTAAAACCTAAGTTTATTCCTCAATCAACTGTCATATTTGGGTATTCCAAACGGACCTTTTCCAAAACCTATAAGTCTATCCCCTCAAAATACGTCATACGAGTTCCGATTAAATCCTAGAAAATTTCTAAAAATTCCTAAAAACTCTAATAAGATTATTTGTCAAATAACCCTATTTTTAATTATTATTTTGTTGCCGTATTTTACACTTATAACTGTGTCTCCTCTTCTCGGGGAAATTCTAGCAAGATGAACATACACAAAGTTAAGAAATGCAGTTTCCAAGAGAGGTCCCCTCCAGCGAGCAATAAGAAGTAAATTTGTCCTACACGAGCGAAACTAAAGGGGCAGACTGGAGTATTAACCCTAAGAGGAGAGTCGTGCTTCCATGGGTTTAGTCCACAATAACTAAAATGGGGTCGAGCTAATTACACGACAACAAAAACATTAAAAGATAATGGTTAAAAACCATTGTCGTAAGCCTTTTAAACTGCTGTAATTGGCAGTGTTGTTAAAAGTGGGGAGCTACGACAATGGTTTTAAACCGTTGTCTTTGACTGAAAAGACAACAGTTTTGCAACGGTTTAAAACCGTTGTCTTTGAATGAAAAGACAACGATTTAAAACCGTTATTGTTTAGAGTATTTTTTTTTTTTAATAACATTGCCCGTTACAATCATTTTTGGGGCTACGACAACGGTTTTTAACCGTTGTCTTTGAGGGTGATAGATGATCCTGTCTAAGAAGCTGGACAAGATGGAGATCCGACAAGAAAAAATCTACCGCTGATGAAGAATAATACCTGTAGAACAACGATCCGAGAAATCCAAAGCGGATCGAGAAAAATAGGGTCACCGAATGCCCTCCTTGCACGAAGATCCGATGACGAGAGAGAAATCCAATCGAAAAGAAACCCAGATTCGGAGCTTCCAAGACTTCCTGTGCACAAGAGACCAGCCAACGCTATCGTCAGTGACCTAAGACCGAGGTAGGAATCACTAGCTAGGCCCTCTGACGCTCAAGTTAGTGATCTCTCTTGGTGTGGAAGAAGGAAGAAGAAGATGAATAGTAACTGGAAATTAGGGTTATGAATGTGCGCAATGATGTGAACTTACCTAGGCAACGGAGAAGATTCTCCTTTTTATACCACTTCATATAACCTCCGTAGTCATGAAGTGGACCTCGGTTTGTTAGAGTTTGTTATGAGATGACGTAAGCTGCATACTTGTGGTGAATGATTTTTAAGGAATCCTTCTTGTATCCCAGATGTACCTTCTTTGTCGTTTAGCACCTGCAAAATAATCTAAAACGCATTTTCCGCCAAAATATATAATATTTGTCATATAGTCACATATTGCAGACATCTTCATTAATTATCCTATTTGAAATATTTACCTCTATTCTATCTCATGAGTCCTTTTAAAGTGTTTCTATCATTTCTTCTAGCCCCTCTTGCTTCTATTATATCATGGATAGCTCAATATACCAATGTTCCTTGTATCGGTCAAAGTTAATCATGACTATATTTAGTTAATGATTATTATTCCTCATGAGGCTTCTGTCTGCGCCCTTCTATGTTAATTATCCTAAATAACACTAGGCTATATTTTATCAAGTATCTTTCCAAGGTATTGGTCAACCGGTCGGTATTGGCTTTTCTTCTCACAGGCATGTCTATATCAACATTAACCTACCTCCTTAAAGACGTATCCGGCCGATATTGGCCTTCCTTCTTGGAGGTGTATCCTGGTCGATATTGGCCTTCCTTCCTGAAGGCGTATCTCGATCAATACTGGCCTTCCTTCTTGAAGTTGTATCCCGGCCGATATAAGTCTTCCTTCCTGAAGGTGTATCCCAACCGATATTGGTCTTCCTTCCTGAAGACGTATCCCGGATGATACTAGCCTTCCTTCCTGAAGGTTTATCCCGACCAATATTCGTCTTCTTTCCTGAAAGTATGTCTCGATCGATATTGGCTTACCTCCTTTGAGGTATATCTCGGCTGATATTAGCCTACCTCCTTTGAGGTATATGCTGATCGATGTGGGTCTACCTCCTTGGAGGCATATCCCGACCGATATTGGTCTTCTTTCCTAAAAGTATGTCTCGATCGATATTGGCCTACCTCCTTTGAGGTATATACTGATCGATGTGGGTCTACCTCCTTGGAGGCATATCCCGGCCGATATTGACCTATCTTCTCCGTTTGATTATCTCCTTTCCCTTCCTTATAGGGGACCCATGAAACCTAACCCATATCACTAGCCTTTCCTTCAAGTCTAGTCGAAGGAGGTGTAGACGACTGACTAGACACAAGTCTGATTTTGTCTTTTCCTACCTGAACTTTCTTAAGAATTGTATCTAGGAAAATTTTATGCATTTTTCGAGGAAGATTACTTAACTTCTCCTTTCTTTCTTGATTTTATCTTTTAATATTATCACCCGTTTATGACAATTGGCATTCCGAGTACCTTTTCTCTTCTTATTTTCTTCTGCTATCCCTGTTTGGGGGTTTTAGCATAAGACCGAAGGGAAAACAAGGGTTTTAAGAAGTTCGCTTTCGCCTTCCCACTTCTCTCTTCCTCTCCCTTGATTTCTCTTCCTTCTACTATGGCAAGTTCCCCTCCTGCTTGGTTTCTCTCGTGTGTTTTTGACCTTATAGATACAAAAGAAGTAGATTTACAGGCGACCTATGGTTTTCCTTCTTATATAACCCATCCCACTCCTCATGATGGTCCGCATCTTCCTCCTTTAGGGTGTATATCTATCTTCCGAGATCAAGTCCTACAAGGTTTTCGATTTCCTCTTCACCCTTTCCTCTGTAATGTTAGTCTCTATTTTAATATTTCACTTAATCAGTTTGTCCCTCAATCCTTTTCTATCCTTATGGGTTTTATCGGGGTATCCAAACTGTTAGATTTTTCCTTGTCTCCTCGTCTTTTTCATCACTTCTTCGTTCCTTGTCGAGTAGAGTTGGTGTTTTCAAATTTCAATCTCGTCCTAAGGTTATTCTATTCAACCGAATTCCTCCTCAAGGGGAATGGTATCATAAATTTTTCTATATGCGTCTCCCTTCTCCTCCTCCGTTTCCCATCCAATGGATATATGATTTACCTCCACTTCCTAGCACCCATAATCTGCTTAATGATCCCCTTGTTGTTTCTGCCTTACCTAAACTGAGAGGAGTGAAATTCAGCTTGCCGCATCTAATTGTGGAGGGTTTAATGTTTCCTTTCGGGATAAGCAATATTGACACTCCTTTGGACAGATCTTTTGGTATGTATGAACATTTCGCTCCACATTTACTGATTAATATATCTCTTTTATAACGGTGCTTCATTCCTATGTTTCAGCTGATGTTCTTCTTCCAGCCTTTATGTACAAGAATCCTGCTATGACTAAGTCCTTTGTCAATAATCTTGGAGAAGAATGGTTGCGCGCCCGCCGGTCTCATCCTAATTTCTCCACCTTGGGTTTACTATCTGAAGAAGAACAACGGGCAAAGGCTGTCGCAGCCATGGAAGAGGAAGAAGAAGAGCCTTTTGTTGCCTTAGATAAAAATCCAAAGCTTACTGAGGATTCTCCCTTTAGTGATTTCTTTGGTACCTTTGTGCAAGCTCCTCTTATCCCGGCGCCCATTTCTCTTGAGAGAGGTAAGGCACCGATAACTCCTACCCATATTATCTCTAATCCTTCTCTTAGGATGATGAGACCTGGTCTACTTATCCCCTCTTCTTCTATTATTTCAGCTCCTTCTGCTTCTGCTTCTGCTCCTGAGATGGCCATTATCCCTTCTGTATCTTCTGTACCTCTTGCATTGGCCTTGCCTCCTTTGGCTTCTAGGCCCCGGGCAAAACGGACACCTTGCCGGAGATCTTCTCCAAGTGCTAGTCCTTCAGCTATTAGTGTTTCCATAACTGAATCAGCCTCTCCTGCATTGTCACCTCTATTCCATCTAGTTCTTCCTCTGCTTCTCTTGTTTCTACTATTTCTTTTCCTTCCATTGCATCTTCTTCTTCTCTACCTCCTTCTTCCTCCATTCCCCAACCTTTATTTAAACAGGCTGTGGGTCTACCCTCTCAATTGGGACAATCCTCTGATCCACCTAGCTATGGTTCTTTGCAACTACAAGGCCTATTAGCCGAATCTTGGCTACAAGGTCAAGAACAACTAAGAGGCCTTAGTCTTCCACACCGAGTTGACTGCCATAGTCGTCAGGCAATAGCTGTAAGTATTTCTAGTTATATGTTGTCAACTTCATATCGTCATCTTTAACTATATCATCCTTTTGTTTAGTTCCTTGCCTCAAGTCTGCATATCGACCAGCTACTTATGGCTAAGGACCAGGAGAACAACAAATTAAAAGCTCAACTGGAAACATTGAAGGCTACTTTACCTTCTTCTAATAGCGACCTGGCTCAGTTGCAAGAGAAAGTGGCCTTACAAAATCAACAATTGGGGACCTTGAAACAAGAATTAGAGGAGTCCCAGCAATTATTGAAAGATAAAGAGCTTGCAAGAAGAACTTTGGAATTACAGGTGGATCGACTACATTCTGGTCTACGACTAGAGATTGCTTTAAAGGAGAAAGCTCTCTTAGATGCTTCTCATAAAAGTCTTATTTTAGAGAAAGTAGAGAAGTTTCATAATGCCTGTCTTTCTGACCAAGCTCAAGACCTAGCCTCTCATGATTTCACTATCCTACAGGAACAAGAACAAAGGAAAGCTCAAGATGTTGAATTGTCACTGCTCCAGAAGGAATTGGAATAGCTTAAATCAGAAAAGGATGCTTTAAAAGATCAAAACACAAAACTGCAGGCTTATTTTCAAAGCTATAAGGAGCAAGAGAAGAGTCGATGGTAAGAGTGGCGTCTGGCTTATTTAAAGTCTTCAGCGTTTGCCCAAGAATTTGTCCATAGGATAGTGGGTGATTTAAATCATTCTGTATCGGGAGTTCTTCAACAATTAAGAGAGGGTGGCTATCTACCCAAGGAACCTCCCCCTTCTTTCATAAGTCGTCGCAGGCTTAATGAAGAACTACCCGCAGATTTAAAAGGTCCTTTTCTAGATGTCTAAAAAGACTGTTCATAAAAGACTTGTAATAGAAAAAACTGGTAATGAAAAGAAGTGTAATCAAAGCTTGGTAATTAAGTGCTTGCGATGTATAGGAAATTTTTTATACTTACCTGTTTTTCTATTGTGCTGGTTTGAGAATGCTTCTTTTGAAATGCTTCTGAACATTAAGTATAAGCTTTATTCGAGAATTCCTTGCCCATCTTTTGAAGTTAAGCCTTGTCTTGATGAATCATTCTGCAGATAACATCTAGTGTGCTTCATATTTCCAAAAGAATGAATAATCCCGAGTGATCTTAGATAAGGAACTATATAAAACTCCTGAGTTCCGAGCTGAGTATAATACCCCGGACGATTTTTAAATAAAGATTTCCATATGAATGGGCTTCCAGATGAATAATGTGTCATATGCATAGAATCCCCCTTGAATGCTGGCTTCATGCCAATGTAATCCCGGTTGAGTAGGCTTTGAAGTCTCCGATTCCTCCCATGAAAACCCGTCCGAGTTACTTCATGAGATTTCCCGACCGACTATGTTCTGTTGATGGTTTAAAGTCTCCGGTTCCTCCCATGAAGACCCGTCCGAGTTGCTTCATGAGGTTTCCCAATCGACTATGTTCTGTGATGGTTTAAGTCTCCGGTTCCTCCCATGAAGACCCGTCCGAGCTACTTCATGAGGTTTCCCGATCGACTATGTTCTGTGATGGTTTAAGGTCTCCGGTTCCTCCCATGAAGACCCGTCCGAGTTACTTCATGAGGTTTCCCGATCGACTATGTTTTGTGATGGTTTAAAGTCTCCGGTTCCTCCCATGAAGACCCGTCCGCGCTACTTCATGAGGTTTCCCAATCGACTATGTTTTGTGATGGTTTAAGTCTCCGGTTCCTCCCATGAAGACCCGTCCGAGTTACTTCATAAGGTTTCCCGATCGACTATGTTTTGTGATGGTTTAAAGTCTCCGGTTCCTCCCATGAAGACCCGTCCGAGTTATTTCATGAGGTTTCCCGATCGACTATGTTCTGTGATGGTTTAAAGTCTCCGGTTCCTCCCATGAAGACCCGTCCGAGCTACTTCATGAGGTTTCCCGATCGACTATGTTTTTTGATGGTTTAAAGTCTCCGGTTCCTCCCATGAAGACCCGTCCTAGTTACTTCATGGGATTTCCCGATCGACTATGTTTTGTGATGGTTTAAAGTCTCCGGTTCCTCCCATGAAGACCCGTCCGAGTTACTTCATGAGGTTTCCCAATCGACTATGTTTTGTGATGGTTTAAAGTCTCCGGTTCCTCCCATGAAGACCCGTCCGAGTTACTTCATGAGGTTTCTCAATCGACTATGTTCTATTGTAAAATTATGATTGCACTGACCTTATGATGATTAAAATTTCTGGATTTCTCAGGGGGGCCGAATAGGTCTTTAAGATTCCCCACTGTTAATTGCTCGAACACAGATTATAAAAGTTCTGCCAATACTTGTCAATCTGTATGAGCCACATTTATTTTCGTGGCGGTATTCGGCTTGCATTGCATTTATTGAAAGAAATGGAGTACATAAACTGTAAGAATACTTGTCTTCTTTTCATTGGAAACTTACTTCAGATAATTATGGTTTGTTCCTTCTGACATATTCTTAAGTAGCATGATCTTTGTTAAATCCGGTAAGGTTGTAAATGATTTGCACTCCAGGACATTCCAGAATTCTTCCTTCAGTATCTTGGAGATAATATGAGCCTGATGCAAGCTTTTCCACCACTTTGTAGGGTCCACCCCATTGTGGTGTCAACTAACTAACATCCCCAACAGGTTTAATACGCTTCCATACTAAATCTCCTACTTGAAAAAATCTGGGGATGACCCTTTTGTTGTAATTTTGTCTCATTCTTTGTCGGTATGATACGAGACGAGCAGCAGCTTTATATCTAATTTCTTCTATCAAATCCAGCTCCATGAGTCGTCGACCCTCATTGTATGCATCATATAATTGCCTTCTATCAGATTCTATTCCCACCTCAATGGTAATTATTACTTCTCCCCCATAAACTAATTGAAAGTGAGTGATTCCTGTAGCTTCTCGAGGTGTAGTACGATATGCCCAAAGAACGCTGGGTAATTCATCTACCCAGCTACCTCCAACATGATCCAGTTTGATTTTTAAACCTCTTATAATTTCTCTATTGGTTACTTCCGCTTGACCATTACTTTGCGGATAAGCCACATAGGTAAAGGCTTGAGTAATACCATAACTTTTGCACCAAGCTAGAATTCTATCCCCTTGAAATTGCCTTCCATTATCAGAGACTAATTTATGAGGAATGTCAAATCTGCATATGATATTTTTCCACAGAAATTTAATAACTGCATCTTCAGTAATCCGGGCAAGTGGTTCTGCTTCTACCCATTTGGAAAAATAATCTACTGCTACAAATAAAAACCTTCTTTGTGCAGTCACCATAGGAAATGGGCCTACTATGTCCATGCCCCATTGATCGAAGGGGCATGAGACTATAGAGGTTTTCAACAACTGTGTGGGATAATGCGAAATATTTTGATGTTTCTGGCAAGACATACAAGTTCTTACCAACTTGTTGGCATCCTCGTGTAGAGCAGGCCAGAAATATCCTACTAATAAGATTTTATGGGCCAAGGATCTCCCTCCTATATGACTACCACATGAACCTTGATGAACTTCCTGTAAAATAAATTGTATATCTTCTATACCAATACACTTGAGCAAAGGTCTAGAGAAAATTCTTTTATATAACTGCTCTCCTACCATAGTGTACTGAGCAGCTCTCTTCTTAAATACCCTTGCCTATTCTATATTACTTGGAAGAATACCTTGCTATAAATACAATATGATTTAAGCCCTCCAGTCACCTTGAATTTCTGCTTCAGCCTGTCTTTTGATACAGGATATTAATAGAGTTTGTTCTACGGGCCGATCTAGACTCCATGGTACTATAGCAGAGGCCAGCTTAGCCAATTCATCTGCTACCTGATTCTCAGATCGAGGAACCTTTTGTATATTTACTTCTTGAAACTGAGACTTCAACTTATCAAATGTCTCAGCATATAACCTGAGTCTAACATTATTAATTTCAAAATTACCTGATAGTTGTTGGGCTGCCAATTGAGAATCAAAATAGATGAGGACTCGAGCTGCCCCTATATGCCGAGCGGCCTGCAATCCCGCTATCAAGGCTTCATATTCTGCTTCATTGTTAGTAGCTCTATAATTTAATCTGATAGAGAGTTGAAGTCTGTCTTCCCTTGGAGATATAAGAAGAACACCAATTCCACTGCCTTGTCTAGTTGAGGAGCCATCCATATAAACTTTCCAAATGTTTTCTTCCACAGGGCCTTGAACTTCTATAATGAAGTCTGCCAGAGCTTGTGCTTTGATGGCCGAGCGAGGTTGATATTGAATGTCATATTCTCCAAGTTCAGTTGTCCATTTGATCAGCCGACCTGATGCCTCTGGGTTGAGTAACACCCGTCCAAGAGTACTGTTGGTTAATACAATAATTTCATGTGCTAAGAAATATGGGAGCAACCTCCGAGCGGTCAAGACTAGTGCATAAGCCAATTTCTCTAGTGTAGTATATCTACACTCTGCTCCTTTTAATAAATGGCTAGAAAAATATACGGGTTGTTATTCCTTTCCTTCTTGTCTAACTAATACAGAGCCTACAGTGTTTTCATTAGCCGACAAATATACCCAAAGAGTCTCTCCTACTATAGACTTAGCTAATACAGGGAGAGTAGACAAATAATCTTTTAATTCTTGGAAAGCCTTATCACATTCCTCATTCCACTGAAATTTATTGGCCTTTCTGAGTATTTTAAAGAAATGGAAGCTACGATCGGCCGACCTAGAAATGAACCTAGACAAGGCTGTAATCTGGCCGGTCAGTCTTTGAGCTTCTCTTATGTTGTGCGGTGGCTCCATGTTCTGAAGTGCCTTGACTTTGCTTGAGTTGGCTTCTATTCCTCGTTCGGACACCATATATCCCAGGAATTTTCCCCCTTTCACGCCGAATAAACATTTGCTCGGATTTAACTTGAGCCCATATTGTCTCAATGTCTTGCAGGTCTCCTCTACGTCCCTGCACAGATCAGCAGCTTGAAGAGACTTAATTAAGATATCATCAACATATACTTCCATATTTCTACCAATCTGCTTCTGGAAGCCCTTATTCATAAGCCTTTGATAAGTTGCTCCTACATTTTTTAGTCCGAAGGGCATAACATTATAACAATAAGTACCTTCAGATGTTATAAAACTGACCTTTTCTTGATCTTCTTTAGCTAAAGGAACCTGATGATAGCCTTGATAAGCGTCTAGCATAGAGATGTACTCGCATCCAGCAGTGGAGTCTACCAATTGATCGATCTTGGGTAATGGATAATAATCTTTTGGGCAAGCCTTGTCAAGATCCCAGAAATCAATGCACACTCGCCATTTGTTTCCCGGCTTAGAGACTAACACCATATTAGCTAACCAGCTAGGGAATTGTACCTCCCTGATGTAACCAGCCTCCATAAGTTTAGTTATTTCTTCTTTGATGATTTGGTTCTGTTCCGCGCTAAAATTTCTCTTTCTTTGCATGATCGGGCGGGCATCTGGGAAGACATGTAAGGCATGTTCCATGACTGCAGGAGAAACGCCCGAGACTTATTTGGGCATCCAGGCAAACACATCATTATTATTCTTCAAGCACTGTACCAGTTCAGCTTTCAGAGTGGGATCAAGATCAGTTGCAATATATGTAGTAGCTTCAGGCCGACCAGTCTGGATCTGAACTTCTTCCTTTTCTTCATAAACCAGAACAGGCTACTTCTCTTGAATGGCATTAACTTCCATTCTTTGAATCTTTCGAGCAGTGTTAGCTTCAGCCCGAATTATTTCTACATAACATTTTCGAGCTGTCTTCTGATCACCTCGCACCTCCCCGACTTGGTCATCCACAGGAAATTTAATTTTCTGACAAAAAGTAGAAATGACCGCCCTAAACTCGTTTAAGGCAGGTCGACCCAGTATCACATTATAAGAGGATGGGGCGTCTACTACCATGAAATAAGATCTCCTTGTTCTCATCAGAGGCTCCTCTCCTAGAGATATGGCCAACTTTATTTGACCCAGCGGTTGTACTTCATTGCCTGTGAATCCATATAGAGGAGTGACCATCTGTTGAAGTTCACTTGGGTCAATTTGTAGTTGATCGAACGCCTTCTTGAATATAATATTGACAGAACTGCCCGTGTCTATGAAGGTACGAGAAATGGTGTAGTTGGCTATCACGGCTTTGATAATCAGGTCATCGTCATGGGGTATTTCTACCCCCTCGAGATCTCTAGGCCCAAAACTTATCTCAGGACCGGCTGCTCGTTCCATGCTACACCCCAAAGCATGAATTTCCAATCTTCGGGCATGCACTTTTCTAGCCCTATTAGAATCCCCATCAGTGGGTCCACCTGCAATCATACTGATATTGCCCCGAGCAGCATTACTCCTATTTTCTTCCTGCCGAGTCGTCATAGCTTCAGAAGGTGCTTTTCCCGACACTTGTCTTGTACCGGCCGGGACTAGCAATGCATCCTGCCGAGGCTCGACCGGGCGATATTCCAATTTGAGTGGGCTTTGCTACCTGGGGTACTGCTGCCGATAATAGTTTTGCCTCTGATAACGCTCCCTATTAGCTCGTTTATTTCTTAAAACAAAACAGTCTTCAGTATGATGACTACTAGTTTTATGATAAGTGCACCATCTCCTTGGCGCCTCTGGCTATATCTCCACGTGTTGTACGGCTTGTGGATGATATTCTGGTTGTCGGTGAGGTGGATGAGTTGCTCTAGGCCCTCTTGGTGGAGGAACAAGGGCTGGAGCTTTCTCCTTAACCTGGATAGGAGAAGAGGTAACACCCTCCTTCCTACGAGCAGCTTGAGCTTCTTCGACATTAATGAATTCAGTAGCACGCTCAATCAAGGAATCAAAATTAACAGGAGGATTTCTCACTAAATCTTTAAAGAAATCATTATCATTTAAACCTTGAGAGAAAGTGCTTACTAATATTTCAGTGGTAGAATTAGGTACATCAATAGCTACCTGATTGAACCTTTTGATGTATGCTCGGATGGACTCTTTAGATGCTTGCTTAATTGAAAATAGACTCCAAGGAGTCTTATGATACCTCTTGTTGCTGGAAAAATGGTGTAGAAAAACTTTCTTGAAGTCTTTAAATTTTTTAATAGACTTCTCTGGCAATCTCTTGAACCAGCACTGTTCGGCTCCTCCGAGGGTAGTAAGAAACATCCGACACTTCACCCCGTCAGAGAATTGTTGTAATAATGCTATGTTCTCGAATTTCAACAAATGATCTTCTGGATCTGTTGTTCCGGTGTACTCACCGATCTGAAGATTTTGATACCGCTTAGGAAGCATGTCATCCAGTACACTCTGAGAGAATGGGGAGATGGCTTTCTCTGGTGACTATTGTTAGTTATCATTTTGATCTTACGCTTTTCTCTGTCTGGTGCTTCGCCAAAGGATTCTTGGAACACAGGCCTCCTACCCCCCTGCTCCAAGGGAGTGTGAAGGAAGGCTCGTGGATGCCTTGTCTGAGAAACAACGGCTGGAGGAAAATACGCATGTTCCTCCTCTTCCGGCTCCTTTCCTTTCCGATGCTCAGTAGTTGAAATTGCTGGATTATGAGCTGTTGGTATAGTAGCTCCAGTGTGGGCTTGAAGTTGTTGTTGTTGTTGTAAGGCTTTCTGTACATGAGAATTGATGAGGAAATCCAGATCCTCTCGACTAATGGTGAGTAGGTTTGATTTTCCAGCCTCTTCCATCTTGTACTCTCAGATTCAGGTGATGTTCCCACCGACGGCGCCAAATTTGATCCTGTCTAAGAAGCTGGACAAGACGGAGATGCGGTAAGAAAAAACCTACCGCTGATGAAGAATAATACCTGTAGAACAACGATCCGAGAAACCCAAAGCGGATCGGGAAAAATAGGGTCACCGAATGCCCTCCTTGCACGAAGATCCGATGACGAGAGAGAAATCCAATCGAAGAGAAACCCAGATTCGGAGCTTCCAAGACTTCCTGCACACAAGAGACCAGCCAACGCTATTGTCAGTGACCTAAGACAGGGGTGGGAATCCCTGGCTAGGCCTTCCGACGCTCAAGTTAGTGATCTCTCTTGGTGTGGAAGAAGGAAGAAGAAGATGAACAGTAACTGGAAATTAGGGTTATGAATGTGCACAATGATGTGAACTTACCTAGCCAACGGAGAAGATTCCCCTTTTTATACCACTTCATATAACCTCCGTAGTCATGAAGTGGACCCCGGTTTGTTAGAGTTTGTTATGAGATGACGTAAGTCGCGTACTTGTGGTGAATGATTTTTAAGGAATCCTTCTTGTACCCCAGATGTACCTTCTTTGTCGTTTAGCACCTGCAAAACAATCTAAAAATGCATTTCCCGCTAAAATATATAATATATGTCATATAGTCACATATTGTAGACATCTTCATTAATTATCCTATTTGAAATATTTACCTCTATTCTATCTCATGAGTCCCTTTAAAGTGTTTCTATCGTTTCTTCTAGCCCCTCTTGCTTCTATTATATCATGGATAGCTCAATATACCAATGTTCCTTGTATCGGTCGAAGTTAATCATGACTATATTTAGTTAATTATTATTATTCCTCATGAGGCTTCTGTCCGTGCCCTTCTATGTTAATTATCCTAAATAACACTAGGCTATATTTTATCAAGTATCTTTCCAAGGTATTGGCCAACCGGCCGGTATTGGCTTTTCTTCTCACAAGCATGTCTATATCGACATTAACCTACCTCCTTAAAGACGTATCCGGCCGATATTGGCCTTCCTTCTTGGAGGTATATCCCGGCCGATATTGGCCTTCCTTCCTGAAGGCGTATCCCGGTCAATACTGGCCTTCCTTCTTGAAGTTGTATCCTGGCCAATATTAGTCTTCCTTCCTGAAGGCGTATCCCGACCGATACTGGCCTTCCTTCCTAAAGATGTATCCCGGCTGATACTGGCCTTCCTTCCTGAAGGTGTATCCCGGCCAATATTGGTCTTCTTTCCTGAAAGTATGTCTCGATCGATATTGGCCTACCTCCTTTCAGGTATATCCCGGCCGATATTAGCCTACCTCCTTTGAGGTATATGCTGATCGATGTGCGTCTACCTCCTTGGAGGCATATCCCGACCGATATTGGTCTTCTTTTCTAAAAGTATGTCTCGATCGATATTGGCCTACCTCCTTTGAGGCATATACTGATCGATGTGGGTCTGCCTCCTTGGAGGCATATCCCGGCCGATATTGACCTATCTTCTCCGTTTGATTATCTCCTTTCCCTTCCTTATCGGGGACCCATGAAACCTAACTTATATCAATAGACAACAACAACTGTTTTAAACCGTTGTCTTTTAAATTATTATCTTTTAATACCAATATATTATATTTCAATATAAATATATAATAAAGAATTATAATCACAAAATAAAGAATATTCCTCACATCAATATCATTCAAAATGTTACTTATACAAGAATTACAATCACAAAAGAAGAAACTTGTCTCATGTTTAAATAAAATTTATCTCAATACAAATAAACAAATAAGTTTCATTTATAACTAATAAACAATAGCCAACTAATGAACAAGTCCCATCACAATCTTCAACTTGTAGGATTTCATTGAACTCTTTTTTCTCACTTGCTGATTCTTTTTCAATCAGTATATAAGAATTGGCAGCCACTGTTATAGCCTTGCATATAGCAAAATAAATAAAGCTCAATGGAGTGAATAGCTTCATGTAGCTGAAACCAAAAAATTGGGACAAGCATAGCTTAATGAAGATGATGTTAGAATTGGCAACAAGTTAATTCCAATAAACTGACCAGTCTTGCCCCAACATGATCACGAATGAAAGCTGCATCGCTATATCGCTCTTCTTCTATAGCTCTCTGTGGCAACAAGAGTGCTTAGAATATAAATTAAATACAATAAGTGCATAAGACAAGTTTCATACATTCATAATAGTCAATGCTTCTCCAACAATATCCTTTTTTGTAGCACCAGTTATGGCCAACATCAGCTATGCAACTTCTCTATAATCCTCTCTTAAAATAGCCTCATTCAATTGTGATTGAAATAAGGCCATCACATAGCATGAAACTATCAGGAAAACTACAGTCACAGTGGTATGAACAAAATTGTACACTAGAACATAATAAACTTGACTCTAACAAGAGGAAATCAAGTTTGGTATATTCAGTTAAGCTTCAACTTCTAATTTAGTGGTGTTGTTTGTGCTACTCTCTTTGGGCATAACAAGCCAGAGTGACCATGGTCCAAAACTTTGAACAAGACTGATTTTACCAACCAGTTGATGGCCTATACCATGTGAATCATTTTCATATAACCTTTACAAACTTATAATAAGATCTGAACTAACATTGGCATAAACCAAATTGTGCTAACTATACCAATTTTATGGATCAGTATAACTGTTAGAACCAGCTGATATCATTTCAACTCGTCACAAGGACTCTTTGAGGGTTTTTTTTTTACACTGTTTAAGTTATTTTATACTTCTAAACCCAAATATTTCTTATCTGATTCCCTCGCTCTTTACAATATTCCACTCAAATGGTTGATTCTCTTAATTGATTAATCACAAGTGGATGCACAAGACGACTGACAATGAAACAACCATGTAATTGAACATAAAAGTAAAACAATTTTCTTTATAAATAAATATTAACCGACCCAACTCCACCACCAATCTGAAAACATCAATCGAAGACTAGAAGATTTTACCTTTAAGACGGAAACAAGTTTCTCGTGTTCTTCAATCTCCGTAAAATGCTGCTTCCACCTCTCCCAATCCCAATCCTCCCCATTTTCCTTGACCGTAGTCACCTTCTTCTCCTCCTCCGTAATGCAACCAACAAATTTGGATGGATGACGCCTCAAAACACTATTGCATTAAAATACAAAAGAAAATCAACTTTTTTCCTGATCCAAAAATCTTAACCTAACGTTTACATAACTACACTTCATCAAATGAATGTACAAAGTAGAATATTAGTTTTTTTGTGTTGCATATAAAGCAAAAAAAAAAGAAATACAACCTAGTTACTAAAGAATGATCAAACATATGGTTTATTGGTTGCACAATAAGGGCACCATCAACTCCTGCCTTTGACATGCACTGGAAGAAAAGGCAAATATGTCAGGGATTTTTTTTCCATTTAAGAGCATTAAATAAGTTACAACAAATCACATATGATTGATTGCAGCAAGACAACTTGGAGTCTGACCACCAGATGGTATTGTAAGAAATGGTAGTTCTTCCTTCTATCACTTTATTCTTAGCAAAGATGAAGAGTATATTCAATAAATTGCTCCACAATGTGATATACAATCATTCTCGAACAAAAAAAAGTAATGTATCAGTAAACTCACGATTACTAGTAGGATGGGGGTCCTAAACAAGTATTACAAATAGTTCTTTTACTGAATATATAGCAAATCTAACTGTGAAAAAATTGGAATGTGAAGCTAACAACAATACACTACTATTAGGCAAAGTATCAAACAAGTATCAACAAAATATAGTTCCTTTTAATAATGCATAAAATGCTATTATACCGCCAATTTATCAACCATGACACTGGATCAATAATTCCAATAATGTGCACAAGGATAAATAGATAATATGAGACAGTTAGATTGTTTGAGTTTGGAACAATACAGGAATGATAGATTTCCAGCAATAAAATTCTAAAAGACCAAATCTCAAATGTCCAACATAGTTGGTGAAAGACCATAGATTCATACGTCAAATGTCAGGCACACAACCCGTCGTACTAACCTAAAACAGAACTCCAACTTAGGGCAGCTAAATTCTTTGCCTCTTATTGCTTCAAACCGACTTCCTTAACCCCAGAGATTATTTGAAACTCCTATCCAAAAAAAAATCCAAGTGCCTTCAGCAAGAAATCAGCGTCCCTAGGGACGGAAGGCTCCTGGCCAGGAAAATAAGGGTAATTCTCTACAGCCTACATGCCAAGGAGGAATCATTAGCATCAGATTCTTTGTTCTTAGAGGTTTGGATTGTAGGTTATTTTCTTTGTAACGACTTGGTTGCTGAGATCTCTAGTTATGGTATCATCTCCTAGAAGCCAACATGACTACATGAAAGGCAAGCAAGGTCATGGATTCTAGTGAGTACTTAGATAGACTTGAACCTTCCTATAGTGTCATCTCTAGTTATGGTACAATCATTTTTCAAAAACTTAAAGGGGAGTTGTTGATGTAGTTGTACTTGAGTTGGACTCATTTTAATGTGTTGGCAAAATCTATGACGTTATGTTTAAGTTGGACAAAACTTCTATATCCTCAAGCTTTAATCCATACAACAAACTTTAATGAGAAAAGTAAATGACCAAATTAAACATAAAAATATGTTATAACTACATGCGCAAAAGGAAAAAAAATAACATATTCTGATGCATAAAGCAGCTGGTCAACAAAACATGCACTTATCTAAGAGTTTTCATACCTGATACAGAGCATGACTTAACTCTTACCTAGCTGTGTGTAATTGATTCTCAAGTGCAAAATTTGATAGCATCAGAGCATCTTATTCCTGTTCCAGCAGAAGAAAAACAACATTAAATTCCTTAAGGATTCATATATTGGCTGTAAAGTATAAAGAAGGATTATTCTAGAAAATTAGGATAAGGACAAGCGTGTTTTGATTACTGCATGCTCCCATCTCCCGTGTTCTGATTACCTCTTCTAACAGAACACCTGTGACAAAAGTCTTCCATGAGTTACAAGAAGACAATTCAGGTCAAACTTCAAATGATTAGGTATTCTATTATTGAGGTGGATATATGCTTGCTCTCTGTTTGCTTTAATGGGGATCCAACCAATGTCCCTCATTATCCTAAAAACCTGCAAAAGCACCATGGTTCTGCATATATTAGTTGATACTTTGCTAGAATTTGAGATTAGATAAAAACTGGAAAATCATCTCACTGAAGCTTGAACATTAGAACACACGCTACCTGGCATGTAGAAAGTGATTAAAACATTATTGATAAATAAGGACCATTTTGATTGCACAGAATAGAACAATAACAAATTCGATGAACTTGAGCTCACAAAGTTACAACATTTGTAGTTACAAAATGACAAGGTTCTTGCGAATCAAGATTTGTAGAAAAAATATCACTGTTTGATTATCCTTCCAACCAATACAATTGCTCACACAATTAGATTTTCCCTAAGCCTTTGGATTAGCATAAAGCAGCGCATTGAATCGAACCTACCTCACAATGTCCGTGATTTAAAGCCCGAGGTAAGCTCAAAACTCAATGGAAACACATCGCATAGTAAATCTTCAATTCTTCACCCTAGATATCGAGAATCAAATGTAGCCAACAAGGTAGCCAAAACATGGTAATCAAGGAGACTCATCCAACAGCTCATCCTCAAAAAATTTGCAGGTAGAGTGTAATAAATGCTCAATTTCTTACAACAGAACGATTGGATATTTTCAACAAGTAACCTCACCTACTAAGACTAACACCTGAGCATGTTTTCTTTGCAAAGCAAGAGACATCAAAATTATGATATTTAACCATACGACTGCGGGCAAAATCCTGAAAGGCATGGTACAATAATCAGTATTTGGAATTAGGTAAAAGTGTCCAAACAATTAAAGTGCAGTAAGAATTTAAACAAGAAATAAACTTCTGCGGCACAAATATATATATATATATATATATATATATATATATATATATATATATATATATATATATATATATATATATATATATATATATATAGGTGAACTTAGATTATTTATCATTTCTAAGTGTCTTCCAAATCCTTATAGTAGCATAATGGCAGGAAAAGAAGTAAGTTCGATAAATATACCAAAAAAAGGTCAAATTGCTTAGATCCCTTGTTAAATCTTGGAAGGATAATGGAAAAAATTTTGCAAAATTCTATGGAAAATGCGTTCCATTTCAAAAATTAGCTCAGAATATGTAACTTGCTCTTATTTTTGGGTTACTCAACTTCCATTCACTAGGAAGCAGCACACAGCCAAGCAAGCGTGCAAAACCACGATTTTAACATAACCGCAAAAAAAAAATCTAGAGGGAGTTGCAATTATGCCGCGCGAACAAGGATTGTGTAGCAAAATAAATATACTCCAAAAGGGGGCAGGAGATCCTCAAGCTACAATCCAGAGCGAGAACAGCAAGCAGCGATAAAAATCGTATACAAGGAATGAGGAGGTGACCTGGGCGATGTAGAGGAAAGAGATAGACCGAGGGTTGCGGCCGACGGCGAGGGAGGAGGTCGCGGCTGGAAAGGCATAGGAGACGCTAGGGAAGATTCCTCAAATATGCTCTCGCAGAGAGAAGGGCGACAAGATCGAAGAAAGGAGCAAGCGTTACATGATGAGAAGGGAAGATTCCTCTGGGTAGAGGGTGGGTTTAGTCGTAAATGGACTTTTGCTTCAAGAGAGAGGGAAAAAAACCTGTACCTTGACCTTGCGATGGATGTGGTTTGTTTGGTCAGATGCAACCATTCGATTCTGATGGGAACAAGAAAGCGAGCCATGGGAGGTGCTCGCTTCGTTGTGGAGGAAGATCCAATAGGATGGAGTGAAGAGATTGTATGAGGAAAGGGAAAGAAAAATTACTTAGCTAGGTTTGTGAGCGCGAAGGGGAAAACAAGGTGCCGAAAAGATTTGTGGAGAGAGGGAAAGTAAAACTGCGAGGGGAAATGACGAAACAAATAAAGTCAAAGGCAATGGTTTATCAAATATGTTGTCATAGCCCCTAAAAAAAGTGCTTAAAGACAACGGTTTTAGATAACTGTTGTAAAATGCGTTGTTGATTTTAAAAAAAAAATGCTCAACGACAACGATTTTCACAAAACTGTTGTCTTTTGTATTTTATGGGAGCTCAAAGACAACGGTTTAAGATAAAACCATTGTCTTTTACCAAATTTACAATAGTTTCATCTAAAACCATTGTCTTTGTGGTGTTGTTGTTTAACATTTTTGTTGTAGTGTAAAGACCTAAAACAAGCACTTCTTGGGAGTCAACCCAAGGGTTTTTCATTTTAGTTCATCATTCTGTTTATCGTTTTATTTCTCTAGTAAGTTCAAGTCGAGTACTTTTATTATTTCTTCATTTTTGGGTATTCGTTTTCAGGATGTCCATAGCCTCCATGAGCTGGCTGTGAGCATTTCATGGGTGTGGAGGTGTCAAAGGAACCAAAATGGCAAAAGGCGAGTCACCGTGCGAAGCCGACAGAGGGACAAAGGTAATTGGTCGTGCAACCTTGCACGGTCGTGTGGCTTGTGCGGAGAGGAAGAAGACACGGGTCGTGCCAATTGGCACGGTCGTGCAAGAAGACCAGTGGAGAAGGAGACATAGGCCGTGCCATTTGGCACGACCATGCGATCATGGCAGAGAGGAAGAAGGCATGAGCCGTGCCAACCGGCACAGGCGTGTGATTTTTGATGAGGGAAGAAAAGAGGGGGTTGTGCCAATTGGCACAACCGTGCAAAAAACCCTACCTACCCGGTCGTGTCTATAAGACATGGTCATGCCCTTTCCCGTGTGCGTCGCCCACCCCTCTAAAAATCCCTAATTTCCATCTCCTTCTCTCCCAAAAGTTTTCTCCTCCCCACTACACCTCATCAAACCCTAATCCCTACCTCTAGAGTTCATCTTTACTTTGATCTACATCTTCTTCAAGCCACAAATCCAGAAAGAGAGAAGCAACTCCCCTATTTTCCTTCCATCTCCTCCTCTCCCATCCTCAAGATCCATCTCCACAAGAAATTCCTCAAAGCCTTGCACATCATTTCGCAAATCTTGAATAGACTTCATCGAGAAAGCGGTGGATTTGGTGAAGGAAATGCGCCGGGAGGCGACAAAGGCAAAGAGAAGGCTTCTTCTTCAAAAGGCAAAGAAAAAAGGGTAGCACGCGACGAAGGTAATGAAAACGAGTTTAATATTATTTTTAGAAATCATGAATATAAAGCTAGATATGATATCCTTGTCGCTAGAAAAATTATATGCACTAGATATATGGATCCCACTACTTTGGATATGTTAGGAATTAGGGATGACGTAAATTGGATGATTAGTTCTTTAGACTGGAATGATATTATGTATGCTCATTCACCGACTCACCCCCGCTACCATATTGATTTCATTGGGACGATGAAAAGTTTAAGTCTGGGAGGGTGTTGTGTCTGCACAACCTGAGTCGAGTCGAGTTTTTCTTTTCTTTCTGCATATTTTATTAGTCTGCTTTTTTTATTCGTATTTTATTAGTTTCATATTTTTATTTGTATCTCATTTGCACTTTCCTACTTATGGAAAAAATATTTTAAAAAAAGTGTTTTGAGGCATATTTGAGAACATCAAATCTTCTACTTATTTTACAACTTATCCGATAGCAAAATGACTAGCATTTTTTTAGTTCATGTGTTGTCAAGATAGTGTTAATATATTTGGTGTATCTCCTTTCTCTATCTTTAGTAGCATGAAATAAGCTAAGTATTGTATGGAGTTTGGTATAAGTCTTGGCCTAACCTTAAGGATCTTATTTTCACTACACTTAAGTACTTAAGCTTGAATAGTAGAAATATTTTTGAAATAGTTATGATTCATCCAAATTGTTTAGTACTTTTATTCCCATGGTGATTTCTTATTTACATTTTGGTTACTAGATGGCCTCGGATCATGGAAGCTCATTTGGAAAAATCTAAATCTCAACATATGCATCTCGCATTTGTGATTAGTGCTACACCTCTTTAGCACCAAAAAAAAAATTGAATAAGGGATAAAAAAAATAGTTGTCATGAGTAGAAACTAACAATTCACCCCTTTGAGACCGAGTTAGGTTACTGGAGAAATGAATATTATGTTTCTCTTGATTCTGAGTAGTATCCTTTGAGACCTTGTGTAAATTAAGGAAAACGAACCAAGCGTGTGGCAGGTAAGTGCCTATCACCGGAATCATTAGGAACTCAATTATATGATGACTTAACTAAGACAGAGAATTGAAACTTGAAGAGTTTGAGTTACTTATTGCACCGAGTACAAAGAACTTATGATTAGGTCATACTTAGGTTACTCCACAGTCATGCTTATCAATGAAACTAGTTGATAGAGTTAGACAAATACACTAGGGATTATGAAACACTGCAGGAACTCATGAACATAGTTTGCAGCGTTTTGCTTGAGGACAAGCAAAGTTTCAAGTCTGGAGGTGTGATGTGCATAAATATTATGATCATTTATGCATGTTTTAATGCACATTCACTTGCTTTATACGTATATATTCTTTGCATGATCGTCTCTTTTATCATGTACTCATCATAAATACTCTTTTGTTCGGATATCTGCTCTTTGTTTGGTTTTGTCTTGACAGGGACAACTTTCAAAAAAAAAACAACGATTTTTGACGCACCGGAACGAGGCAGTGAACATGGTCATGCAACCTCGCACGACCATGTGGCCAAACAGAAGAAGAGCAGTGCACGACCATGCAACTCTTGCATGGTCGTGTGACCAAACTGAGACGGATCCTTGCATGGCCATGCAAACTTGCACGTTCATGCCCCCCATGACAGCAGCCAAGCAATGCATGGTCGTGCAATCCTGCACAGTCCTGTCCCAGGAGTAGAACCCTAGATCCACACAGTCGTGCCAATTGGCACTGTCGTGCAGCACAGCCAGGGCAAAAGAAGGCATGACCGTGCCACATCTACACGACCGTGCAGCATGGGCAGAGGCAAAAGAAGGCATGGTTGTGCCACATCCGCACGGTCGTGTCGCCGCAGTCGTGCCCTAGCCTATAAAAGGGTTCTAACCCTTCTCCTTGGGGAGGGCGAGCAGTCAAAGGGAGAATCACCTTGGTGTCGTTCCACGCCGTCCAGGACCTCCGTCCAGCGATCCTTCATCACTACATCAACTCTAGAAGCAAAGGATTGGATTCGAAGATCACTCATCGTCATTGGATAAGCATCATTTCTCTTTCTCTCTTCTTGTTTGAGAATTGTATGCTTAATTATATTATGTCTTCGGATTTTTCTCTGACATCTATGGAGTAGATTCCTTGTTCTACAATTAGGGAGTAGTTGTGGATTGGTTTTGATGTAAGACTCATATTTATTCCATTATTCATTGGATGATTTCGCTTGCTTTGTTTCAACTACTATGCATGAGACTTGTTGCGTATTAATTGATTGTATAGGGATTGCTAAACTCGTAGAAAGAGTATCTTAGATCGTATACCCGAGGGGCCCTAGTTACAGGGGTAACCCATTCACGGACATCTAAGGTACTTCCTTGAAAGGAGAGGCAACTTCTCCACAAGGAAGCAAGAGACCAAACCAAGCTCTTATTTCTATCCTTAATGACACCAATTAGAGTTGCGTTCTTGTGATCTACCGAGGCGCTCTAGTGACAAGGGTTAACCGTGACAGGATTTCACAGGGATCTTCTCTATTTAGTTCTTAAGGATGGTTGCTTTAGCTTTCAGCGAATGCATGTTGATGGACAATGAGTAAAGGATAGAATGTGATACATCAATACCACCACAATGAAACCGAACTCCTAGAACTCTTCATAAACCAAGTTAATTACTCTCTCTTCACTAGTTCTCGTTTCCACTTCCCAATGTTTTTCCTTTAGATAACTTACAACCATCGGTAGTTTAGCTAATCTTAAGTGAACCATTGTTAGTACTTATAACCAGTCCTCGTGGGATCGATAATTTTTATTACTGACGATGAATCCGTGCACTTGTAGAATCATAACAGGGCCCAAAGTTAAATAAATTTAATAATAAAAAAACAAAAAACATTAAAGACAGACTGCAACTTTATAAATCTACTTTTTTATTTTCTTTGCCCCTTCACTGTTACTTCGCAGGACAACGGAAATTGGAAACCCTAAGTCCCTAACTTCTTCCTCTCCCACTCAACTCTCCAGTCTCCTCCAACTCCAAGGCTCTAGAGTCCAAGGATTCAAGCCTCCAACCAAGTCTCCAAGTGCAGTAGTCAGTGCCTCGGTGGAGTCGCGCACTCGCACTATCGCGGTCTCTCTCATGGACAGCCAGGCGACGACAGTAGTCTGAAGTCTCCATTCTCCAACCAACAATCGAGTCTCTAACTCTAAGGCTCCAAGCTCCAACATCATTTCTTCATAAGGTTAGAACTTAGATTTGCTGTGTTTTAAATTTTTTTTATTATTTGATTTTTTTAGAAATGTACAGAATACCATATTACTATTATAGTTTAGTTTTCTATTAGATTGGTAGTTTTCCATTATTATTTTTTTTTTGTAAAATATACAGAATTACATTTGTAGTTTAGTTTTCCATGAGTATTCTATTAGATTGGTAGTGGTACTGTGGTAGTTTATTAAAGTTTTAGTTCAACATATATTTTTCCATTACATTTGTAGTTGTCCATTACATAATTTATTTTTAGTTATTTATTTGTGTAGGATATGGAGAGATTTTTTAAATGAACTCGTAGTTCCGGCTCTAGCTCCTCTAATGAGCCGAATGTTATTGAACAAGTAGAAAATCAATCCCATGTAGAATTAAATTTGGATGATATTGTTAGTGATCTGAGATTACGAAAACCAATTGAAGAATTTGATATTACTATTCGAGATCAAGCTCGAAGAGAGTATGCACTCCAAGGGTCTTGTCAACCAAATGGTCATGTGTATCTGAAAATAACTTTTGGTTATCAAGAAAGAAGTTTTCAAGGAACTTGGTATAAAAAATATACATGGCTAGAGTATAGCATATCAAAAGATGTTGCATTTTATTTTTGGTGTTATCTTTTCAAACCATTAAATAAAGAATTGTAGATAATGCATTTATAAAAGATGGATACAACAATTGGAAAAGGGCATTAGAAAGATTCAATCGTCATATAGGGGCTGTGAATAGGTGTCACAATGAAGCTAGAATACAATTTAAGGCTTTTTAAGATCAAAGGCAGTGGGGAATATTTTATGAGTACATAGTCGTGATATGGAAATTGATTATCGCACTCATTTAACAGCAATGTTGGATGTGACACGCTTTCTATTGAAGCAAGGGTTGCCCTTTCGTGGACACGATGAGTCAAGTAGTTCTTCAAATAGAGGTAATTTTCTTGAGTTGCTTGAATGATATAGTCAATGAAATAAAGAGGTTTCTAAAGTTATAAAACAAAATGCTCCTGCAAACAATCAATTGACTTCCCCAAAAATTCAAAAGGATTTAACATGTGCTTGTACTTCAGAGATCATACTTGCTATAATTAATGATATTGGAGATAAATTATTTTCTTTGATGGTTGATGAGGCTCCGGACAGTTCAATGAAGGAGCATATGGGAGTTGTTTTGAGGTATGTGAACAAAAAAGGATGTGTGATTGAACGATTTCTTGTAGTTGTGCATGTGCCTGACACTAGTTCTCATTCTTTGAAAATGGCTATTGATGCTTTATTTGTGCAACATGATTTATCATTATCTAGGTTGAGAGGCCAAGGATATGATGGAGCTTCAAATATGCGTGGTGAGTTCAATGGATTGAAATCTCTGATACTACGAGAAAATCCATTTGCAATGTATGCTCACTGTTTCTCTCACCAGCTCCAATTAGTTCTTGTTGTTGTTGCCCATGATAATTTTACTGTGAGTGAATTTTTGGGTATATCACTATGATTGTGAATGTATCTGGAGCATCTTGTAAGAGGAGAGATCAACTTAGAAAGATTCAACATGATAAAATAATTGCTTAATTGCAAAGTGGAGAAATTACTAGTGGAAAAGGAAAAAAAAATCAAGAAACTAGTTTAGCAAGACCTAGAGATACTCGTTGGGGATCACACTACTTAATATTACTTCGTTTATGCTCTATGTGATCTTCAATGATAGAAGTGTTAGGAAATGTACATGATGACGCCTCTTATTCTACGAATAAAGGTGTTGTCGTAGGTTTAATTGAGAAGATGGAGAGTTATGAATTTGTTTTTGTGTTACATTTGATGAAGTATATATTGGGAATTACAAATGAGTTATCACTTTCCCTACAACAAAGGGATCAAAATATTGTTCAAGCCATGTCCTTGGTTTGAAGTGTGAAATGTCGACTACAAGACTTCAGGGAAGATGGATGGCAGATAATTTTGGAACAAGTTAACACATTTTGTGAATTGAATATGATTCCAATACTTGATATGGAGGACAACATGCTAACTTGTGGTCATGGTAGGCATAGAGGACAACTTATCACCAATTTTCATCATTATCGCGTGGAGATTTTTTGTCAGGTATTATTTCTAAAAATCTATCTTTTTTTGTTAAAGATATTTCATTGATTATTAATGTTATTATGGTTGCAAATTTGATTGATAGGTTGTTGATTTAATTATACAAGAGATGAATAATCATTTTTCATAAGTTAGTACAGAATTGCTTGGTTGCATATCATGTCTTTATCCAAGAAATTTTTTTCTCTCAATTTGATGTTCACAAACTCAACCATCTTGTTGATTTTTATTCGGAGGACTTCTGTGGTACTGATTATTTATTTTTAGAACAACAACTTATGAGTTACTTTTATAATCTGCGGGGTGATCCTTACTTTTCTTCAATTGACGACTTGGGAATTCTTGCTTAGAAATTGGTTGAGACTGAAAAACATTTGGTGTTCCCATTGGTTTTTCCTTTGATAGAGTTGGCATTAGTTTTACTAGTTGCAACTGCTTCGGTTGAACAAGTTTTTTCTGCAATGAAGACTGTGAAGACAGATTTATGCAATAGAATGGGAGATGAATGGATGAATGACAGTCTAGTTGTATACATTGAAAGGAATATTTTTTCTATAATTGAAAATAAGCAAATATTACAACATTTTCAACAAATGCAGTCTCGTAGAATCTAATTACCTCCTCTTGTACCGACTCGTTGGTCGTCACAGACTTCTGTGCCAACTCGGAAATGAAGCTCACCTATGGAAGAAAGGTAGACAAATCTTTCCTAAACTTCTAGTTTTTTTTTTCTCTTGCAAGTTAGATTAAATGTTCTCAATGTTAATTTATCAGGTTATGGAGATTTAGTCGAGTCTTAAGTGGGACAAGGGAAAGGCTCTTGAGTTCTAGTCTCTTGGACTCTTGGTAAACTCTAATAATATCATTTCAATCACATATTGTAAGTATTAGTATTGCAGTCTGTTATATAGTTTAAATGAGAATCCTAAGTGTTCAATAAGATCACTTGGTTGTGATTAACTTAATAGGCTAATAGCTTTTGCATGGAGAGTGTTTCATGTTGTTAGTCATCTAGTGGGTTGCAAAATGAGATGTAGACCTATTTCTTATTGCTTTTGTATTGGTAGAAACATTTGTTATTAAAGTGTTCTTTGTTCATCGTTGATTCCTCAAAATTCTGAACCTCTTTTTTTTTGCTCTATTCTACACTTATCTCTCATGAGAATTTTATGCATATTATGATTTATGTGAGTGACGTTCATGCTTATTTGGCTGTAGTTTCTGCAGCAACGTATATTATGCAAGAGTTGGAGCCTTGGAGGGATCAGCATATTGGAAATGAATAGACTAGAGCTTAACTTCTTTGTCCGTTAGATTTCAGACTTCATGTATATAGTTTATGCAGCATCATATATTATGCAAGAGTTGATGTAAAACTTTAATTATTAAATATTTTTATTTAGTCGCAAAAAAAATATCTGTGCAATTCAGCCCCCCTGAATTTTTGTTTCTAGTTCCACCCTTGGATACCAAAATCATGCTTAAATTAAATTTTTATACATGGTGTACTTTTAATTAATTTAATATTTATTGTTTGTTTAGAATTATCTAAATAAATTTTTTCGTATAATTTTATTTAGAAATTAATTTCTTTTTTATATTTTCTGAAAAAAAAAAGAATTTCATCACTTATCTGTATGAAAATTTTCAAATTTTTCTGACCGTTAAATTATTTTTTATTATTTTTATAATAAAAATTATATTTTTTTAATTTAAAAATAATTCATAGAGCAATTTTTACAAATTTTATTTTTTCTGTGAAAAGTTATCATGTTCCATATTCAAGAAAATATATTCAATTAATTTTTTTTTTACTATTATTGAATTTTATATAAATTATTTATCCAAGTGCTACCTTTTAATATTAAAAATTTTTAGAAAGTTATTTTTTTAATTTTATTTTTTCTACAAAACCACTTCAATAATACATACTCAAAACTTTTTCAAGATTTTTCAAGTTTAAAAATTATTTTTAAAAATTTTTTTACCAAAATAATCTTTTTGTAGAAAAGAATTTATTACTGCTTCAATTAATTTCAATTTTTCATAAAAATTTTATTTCTACTTTGGATATGCCTTTTTAACCTCTATTAAAATTTTCATAATTTTTTCATGATTAAAAATATTTTTTAAATTATTTTTTCTAAAATTAGTTTATAAATTGTAAAAATCCATATTTTCAAAATTTAAACTTCATAATTTTTCTAGATAATAATTCCTAAGCTTTTATCCCTTATACTCTATTTTAAATTTATCTCAAGTTATTTTTATAACATACCCCTATTTTTAATGTGATCAAAGGGTGACATTTTGAGGTAAAGTCTAGAAGGTACATTTTAATTTTTGTACATTTTTTTAAATTGTAAAATATATATTTGTTACCTTACTATTATTCGTTTTTTTGTTTCTTTATCCTAACTTAGGTTATTCACATTAAAAAGGGAGATATTGTAAGTACCCTAAGGTAGTTATGATGTGATCAACCAAATCAAGATAGGTCCTGTTGTGGTTTGATGCTGATGCAGGCCTAACCTGTGTTGCAGTCCAACTGATGCAGGCCTAACCTGTGTTGAAGTCCAATATGAGTCTTCAAACTTCAAACGAGTATAACTTTTGACTTGAGACTCGGAATTAGGATCTGTCTGTAAGTCACACATGCAAAATTTGAAAGCCTTCATTTTTTATGGGTGTAACTGTAACCGTCAATTTTCAGCCCCAAATTCCGATGTTTAAACCCTTTTTAGGGCATTTTTGTTATTTTTGGTAATTTTTATTTTTTTGGATATTTAGGGTAATTTTTATATTTTTGGTATTTTTTTTAGAGTGGATTTGTCATTATCCACGTCTTGATTTGAGTTAAGATCGTTAAGTTAATTCCTTTCATTTTCGGGTAAAAATCCATTTTCTTTCTTTACAAGATTAGAATTAAGATCTGGTAATTATAATTATTGTAATTTCTTTCTTTATTTGAGTTTTAGGTTGTGGTCTATATAAGAGTCATGTTTAGATGTTAAGAGATTAACTCCTCAAGTTTTAATAAAAAGTGTCCTTCTTGAAGGTTTCTCTTCTTGTCTTCTCCTCAATTTTCCTTTTCGCATCAGCCCACCGGATAATTGTCATCCTGTCCGACATAAGATATCTTGTGTCTAAGTGTGCAGAAACTTAAGAGCACAAGAAGTCGAGCGAAAGACGCAACTAATGAGAAGAACGACATGAGAGAGAGTCGACGGGCTCGGTGCGTCCGAGGCACAAAGCGCTGGGAAAGAGTACGCTGGTGGACGAGATGCATGGCATTTCTTAGGGATGAAAAGTCAGAGCGGAAGGTTCATTGAGAAGGCCGGAATATGGGTTTCGATAAGTCGTATTCCAGATGGTCGAAATCACCCAAGCGAGTGGAGTTGGAGTGGATAACCCAGACAATAAGTCAACCTGAAGTTGATTGTGATCTAGGCGTCCGGAGTTATTCCAGACACCAGAGCTACTTCGAGCGCCCCGACTAGTTTGGTCCAGCCGGGGCGCCTTGGCGAGGCGCCCCTTTGCGAAGGCGATCATAGTGCCCTGAACCCTTCCAGGCTTCGGACCAGAGAAATTTATCCAGATTGAGCTATCGCGCTCCGTTGCATCGTAGATAAAATTTTATCCACACCCTTCCATATGCCCGGAGGAAGGCTATAAATATAATCCTAATTTTAGTAGTTAGAACAATACTTATAAACAATCTTCTATTCCATTCAAATTTGTGATCTAGTGTTTAACTACTGTAAGAAGATTCTTTGCCAAAAGAAAATTTGATAATGAACTTTCAAGGTTTTAGACTAACAATCTTGATTGCAAAATAAGTAAAAAATTTATCTTTACTTTTTTAAATTAATTTTCTATTAACAATTGTGTCTTAATTTAATTTGAAAAGTTAAAAAAATATCTTATTTATTTTATATCATGTAGGATAATTTATCCCTATTTTCCTAACTGTAAGAGATCAACAATAATAATAATTAAAAAACAAAAATTATGCATATACTTTCTCGCCATGTTCTATGTGTTGGCCGTTACAGGAGACGAAAGGGTTCGTCTCTTTCGTTGCTGTAAACTCCTGTTTGCTGCAAACGCCAAGGAGACGAAGGGGCATCCTTTCCCCTTCGTCTTCCTCAGCCTTCTTATAAAAGGAGCGTCCAAGCACAGATCAAAAGGTGAGAACATAAGGTTTTTGCGAAAGTGATCAGAGAGCACTGCCAAGCTGTGAGGTGATCGTGTGCGAGCAAAGGGAGAGCATCCAGAGGCTGAGATTTGGCTCGTGAACCTTGAAGCACTTTCCGACAGCTCCGTGATCGTGCTTCCGACAGCAGCAACCCCTTTGTCGACCGGCGGTTCTTCAGCGACGTATCAGGCGATTCACTGTAAGTGGTTACCGTTTTGCTTCATTTTAGTTTTCATGCTCTCAAGAGACCAACAATGGTATCAGAGCATAGATTTGAAAGCATGAAAATCGACGCGGAAAAACTCATGTTTTTTCTCCTTCTGTCGCGAAGAAGAAGATGAACAGTGAACACTGTTCATCAATTGAATCGATTAACCAATCGATTCAATTGAATTGAATCGATTGAAATTGCAGTTCAATCTATTCAAAATCGCGCAGGATTCATGGATTGATTCATAGATCGATTGAGAGAAAATAACGCGAACCGTGCTTTTTGACATAGCACAGTGAAAAAAAATGCTCACTGAATCGATTCATGAATCGATTAAAGGCATGAATAGTAGTTTTCGAAGCACAGTGAATCATGTGGGAAAAAAATGTTAATTAATGATACATTTTTCTTTGCATGAAAGAAAAAAAAACTACTGTACGTTAAATTTTGTTTAAATTTTAATTAAATATATTTATTAATTAATAAATAAATATTTAATTAATTTATGGTTCAATTTACTGAAATTGGAACCAGACCAACTTGTCTGATCAAACCCAGGTCTGGTTTAAATTATTAGTTGATTTAAGCAGACCAATTTGATTCAATGATACCTAAAAAATTTGTTCAAATTATTTGTTGGTTTAACCAATTCAATTTATTATTGAATTAATTAGGGTGATCTTGATTACAATAGTTGGGTTGATCAAATATGACCAGATTAGTTTTGTTGTGTCAGATTTGATCATAAAGATTAGATTTATTCTAATGGGTCAGACTTAATCCAATGGGCAATTGGATGAATCAAACGGACCTAAGTTTGATCAATAAGTCTGAGATTGACTCAAATGGGCTTAAACAATAACGGAACATAGGTCAGAAATCTCTGCCCAATTAGATTAGTTCTAATGAGGACAATAGACTAAGCTTAAGATCCGGATTCCTAATCGACCGATCCAATGTGTTAGTCACATGAGACTCCCCAAAATAAGGAAATTTATTTTTCTTAATTGCTAGTGCATTCTGTATATTTTATTCTATATGTGGGAATTGAATTAGACCGATTTTTGTTACTGGTCTGTCGATTTTGTACTGACATCATGATTTTGAATTCCAGATACAAAGAACGATATACACGATGACCGGTCGCTATGAACAACAATATGAGCTATGGGAGGAGATCAAGAAGCTGGAATATGTCCCGGATCACGGAGTCGGTAGGCTTATTGGTCGGCTCGATTAGTTGTTCTGGAATCTCGAGCAAGAAGGGTATCCAGTCCAGGAAACAGAAAGAAGATGGTCTCTGATTTATTCATTATCAGAACATCTAAGGCAGATAGTATTCCAATTTTGGGATGATTCTGATGGGCAAATCTCATACTCAGAGATGTGCAGAAGGTTACTTCATTTGGAATGGGGTGCTGATGAATCTGAAGAGAATTCAGATATGGATCTCGAAGAATCTGAGGAGGATCCAGAAATGGATTATGAAGATTTAGAGGAGGATCCAAATCCCGCAGAATCTGAAGATGATCCGGAAATGAACCTCGAAGAATTTGAAGAGGATCCAGAAATGGATCCTGAAGATTTTGAGGAGGATCCAGAGATGGATCCCGAGGAGGATCTAGAGATGGATCTCGAAGAATCAAAGGAGGATCCTCAAGAGTGTGTAGAAGATCCAGAAATGGATCTGATGGATACATCTGAGGCTGAACCACCCATCATAGAATCCGGGACAAATGAAATGCAATTACCCACTCCTCTAGCATTTATCCTAGTGGGAGTAGTGCTAGCTTATCTATGTTACTAGTGTTCTATTTACTATCGTTATGTATGAATATTGTTAACTCATCTAGTTTTTGAGTCATGTAATAATTTTTGTCGTTATGTACGAACAGAATTATATAATGAAAAGTTATGTTATATGTTAACAAACTTGGAAATGATTAGTTCATTTCATGACATGATTAGTTCATGAGAATATGATTCGTTCATATATCCATATGATTAGTTCATACGAAAAATGATTAGTTCATTTTAATAATGATTCGTTCATTAGATGAGATATGTGTAATATGATTGATCAATATTGATTAGATTAGAACATACAAATGATGAGTGGAAACAATGTTATCACTTGATTTTGTAAACTAACTCTAATTTACACTGAGTCAATAAATAATTGCACATATATGAATTACACTAAAATAATAAATAATATGTTTATTTATGTAGATCATGACAACTAAAAACATCATAGCTGAACTCAATAAAGGTGAGAAATTATATGGGGATAACTACAAAATCGGTCACCTCAAGATACAATATGTTCTTGAGGAACAAGAAGTTGTAAATCAAATCATGGAAGAACCAGTTGATGGTTCTACAGCATAGCACAGATGTGACCTTGATGCCTATAAGACATGGAAAAGGAACGACTCTATTGCTAAGGATATATTGATTAGTTCAATGGTGGATGACCTGGTATTTGAGTATGAGCCATTACCATCTGCTCATGCTGTCTGGGTAGCCCTTAGAGAGAAGTACAGTGGAGTAAGTCTGAGTAAGCTCCGTCAGCTAACTATCAAGTTTGATAGCTGTAAAAAGTGCTCGAATGTTACCATGGCCCAACATCTCAGGGAGATGGGTAACATGATTCGAGAGCTTAAGACTGCTGATTATGCGTTGACCGATGAACAACAAGTTCAAGCAGTTATCCGTTCCCTTCTTGATTCTTGGGAAACGATGAAACAGAATCTGACCCACAGTGAGAGTATCAAGACTTTCACCGATGTCTCACGCCATGTTGAACTTGAGGCGGAGAGGATTGAATCCGCAAGGATTTCTGGTCAAGCTTTTGTAGCTGAAGGTTCTGGTTCCAAAAATAAGAAAAGATGGTTTAAGAAAGGAAAGGAAAAAAGGAAAGGAGGCTAGTGTTGTTGCTATTAAAATCCAAATTAAGAAGAAAGGAAAGAGATATGGACAAAGACCTATGAGAAAGTTGACTTTCTTCAACTGTGGCAAGAGGGATTGTACTGAGCCTAAAAAGGTAGATCCATCTTTGTCTTCTTTCAACGAGAAATATGTTGCAAGTACAGTGTTGTTAGCTGATTCGTATCCTTTGTGGATTATAGATTCAGGAGCAACGAACCACATAGCACGTAATCGAGCTACATATGTGGAGTACCGTCGGGTACCAGCTGGCAACAAATGCATATATGTAGGAAACAATATAAGAATTGAAGTGAAAGGAATTGGTACTTGCAAGCTCAACCTACGTGGTGGAGGCACCTTGTTTCTGCATGATGTCTTGTATGCTTCTGAGATTTGACGGAATCTGGTTTCTGTCATTTGTCTTCTTGATTTAGGTTATAATGTAAATTTTTATAGTCATTGTGTGGAACTTCGAATTAAGTCTGTGTTAATTAGATATGGTTATGTAACAAATGGTTTTATGGTTCTTGATGTAGAACCAAATAATAATGATGGTTGTTTTTCAAACATTGCTCTTACTAGTAATACTGATGTTAATGATGAAATTTGGCATGCTAGATTGGGACATATAGGACAAGAACAAATGAATAGATTAGCTAAGGAGGGCCTCTTAGGCACTCATGCTAAGATTAACTTATCTATATGTGAGCATTGTCTTGCTGGAAAGACGACTAGGAAACCATTTGGTAAGGCTATTAGGGTTGAATCACCATTGCAATTAATTCATTTGGATATTTATGGTCCGATGAATATGAAGGCTAGGAATGGGAGTTCTTATTTCATTACATTTATTGATGACTTCACACGTTTTGATAATGTGTATTTGATTTCTCACAAATCTGAAGCATTGGATTGCTTTATTCGTTACTTGAACGAAGTTGAAAATCAATTGGAACGTAAAGTTAAAACCTTGTGCACTGACCATGCAGGTGAATATTTTTTTGATCAGTTCAAGACAATATGTAATGAGAAAGGGATTATTAGACAGCTAACTATCCCTGGAACTCCACATCAAAATAGGGTTGCTGAAAGAAGAAATAGGACTCTTCTTGAAATGGTTAGGTCTATGATGGCTTAAGCTAATTTGCCAATCTCCTATTGGAGAGATGCATTATTAGTTGCGGCCTATATACTTAACAAAGTACCTTCAAAGTCAGTTCCATCTACCCCAGATGAACGTTGAACAGGCAGAAAGCCGGATTTGAGTAATCTAAGATCTTGGGGGTCAGCTGCCTACGTTCATGATAAGACTCACGGACATAGAAAATTAGGACCCGGAGGTAAGAAGTATATCTTTATAAGGTACTCTAAGACTTCTAAGGGTTATGTTTTTATTGGTGAGCGACAAGATGGAACCATCTCTGAAATAGAGTCAAGAGATGCTACTTTTCTTGAAACTAAGTTCCCAACACGAGGTGAAGTTGAAAAAACAATTCCTCTAAATGAGATAAAGGAGGAGGATAATATTCCTTTATCAACATATTAGAAGATGTCTGAATCTAGTCAACCGAATGGGAGTAATTTGCCACTGAATGAGTCAGTTTCTCAACAGTCTAACCTTCGAAGAAGTAGTCGCCAGATTATTCCTCGGAGAAGGTTTGATATTGAGAATGAGGCATTGATGGTGTAGGCGCAGCGGGGACCGGCAAGAGGGGGGGTGAATTGCCTGCAATAAAAATTATACCCTCCTCAGATTTTCAACTCAAAGAGATGCAATAGCTATAAAGTAATAAACAGTAAGACTTAACAAAAATGAAAAGGAACTCAGCAGTTAACCTGGTTACAACCAAGAGGGTTGTTAATTTAGGACAATGAAAGAGCACACTAGAAAGAACTCCTTTGCTGAAGGCGGAGAATCCTTTTACACTTAGAGAGTATAGAACTATTGCTTCGAGAATGAGAGTACAGAGTTGATAAAAATCGTTGAAATCGTTGTTCTGTAAAGCTGCTCGAGACCCTCTTTATATAGGGGTTCTAGAGCTTATCGGATGACCTGATCTTCGGGATCAGGTTTTGACTCGAGAGGGATCGGTCGACCGATCCCCAGGTTCGGTCGACCGAACCTGCTGTCCTGCCCAGTCTTCTGTCCAGGTGCAGTCTCTATAGATCGAGCTTAGATTCGGTCGACCGATCCTTTTGTTCGGTCGACCGATCGGCCAACGATCTCCAGCTGAGTTGGCCCGATCAATCTGCTCGACTTGGTCTGTGGATAAGCTTGGGTTCGGTCGACCGATCATTAGGTTCGGTCGACCGATCAGCTTCACCAACGGTCAGCTTCTGACGTGGCATTCGACGTGTCTACTGCGGTTGGCTTCGGTTAATGAAGGGTTCGGTCGACCGATCAATAGGTTCGGTCGACCGAACCGTTGACAAGTCAACTCAGTTGACTTGCTCCGGTTCGATTCCTTGGGTGATTGCGGCCATCCGGAATAGGGCTCACCCGAACCCAGTTCCCGGCCTTCTCCTCGAGCAGGCTTCCATCCGGCTTCTCATCCCTCGAACGTCGCGCACGTTCTTCTCGCTCCACCGGAGTACTCTTCCACAGCTCTCTCGTCCTTCGGACGCAACGAGCCCGTCGGCTCCCTTCCCGTGCCGTCCTTCTCGCTAGCTGCGTCTTCCGCTCGACTTCCTGTGCTCCTAAGTTCCTGCACACTCAGACACAGGGTTCAGACAAAACGTAGGACCTAACTAACTTGGTTGATCATATCAAAACTACCACGGGGTCCAACAATCTCCCCCTTTTTGATGTACATCAACCCAAGTTCAAGTTAGGGTAAAACAGACACAAAAAGTAATTTTAAAGAAAAATTACTAAACTCACATATTAAGCATAAGTTTTGCAATAAATAAAATTGCAACACTATTTAGAAAAAAATTTAAACTTTTAATTTTCTTTTTAAATAAATTTTCATTTTAAATTTCCTAACTCTCCTTAACTCCCCCTAAACTTGTACTTTTCTCTCCCCATTTGATCACAGCAAAAACGGGGGCAAACAAGTTACAGAAGTTGAATTATGTTTAACTTTAAAAAAAATATCTAAGTGTTAAAAATAATCTAAGTATTAAAAAAAATTTCTAAGTTAAGATGAATGTTTCACAATTTTCAAAGGAAAATTTCTAAGTTAAAATTTCAAGAAACAATTTTTCTAGAAAAAAAAATTCCTAAGGATATGTTTAAAACTTTTTAAAGCAGTGTTTAATATTAATGCTTTTATCAGAAGGTTAATTAAATATTTTTATTTCTATATTTCGTCTTCCAGGTCGTGGCGAGGCACTAGGCCTTCTTGGTTATTGGAGCAACAACCACTTCCTTAGACAAAGCTTCCATAAAGAAACTCAAAGTTTAATTTTCTCACTGTAAGATTTTAAGTTAAAAAAAATTAATCAAGTACAGATTTTGGAACCCAGTAAAGGTTCCTTCCTACGGGATTCTTTAAAAACATAGGGGGTATATAGCTTTTAGGAATTTTCCTAAGTTGACCCTGATGTTGTTTAATATACCAATTCAGTTTTCCATAAATTCTAACTTTTGATTTTGGAAATCTATTTAAGCATGCATCAGTTTTTAATTTTTCAATTTCTAATTTTAATTTATTATTTTCTGATTTTAGATGATCATACATTTCTAACGGGTATGCTTTTGCTAGGTTCAACTTTAGTTCAACATTCTCTTTTTCTAATTGATCTAACTCTCTAGAAAGAGACTTGATAAATTTAAAAGATTAAGTTGGGGTTAGATTACGTACCTTACTTACCTGGTCTGGTGACGCTCCCCCTTCACTGCTGATTTCTTCTTCTGATGTTCCTCCCCCTTCATCAATGCTCATTTCTGATCTAGATGTTTCTTCTAGTTGATGGTTGGCCATAAGTGCTAGTCCCGAGAATTCTTCGACTTCTGACTTGGAGGATGAAGAGTCGTCCCATGTCGCCTTCAGATTTTTGTGCTTGGAGGAATTTAGTTTCTTGTACTTGGTCTTTGTCTCCTCCTTTTGTTTGCACTTCAATTTGGGGCAGTCATCCTTGATGTGCCCTTCTTCGTTGCAGTTGTAGCAACGAATCATCCTTTTCTTTCGTTGATGCCTCTGCGATCTAAACTTATTAGTATTAAAAAATTTATTGAAGCGTCTTACCAGAAGTGCCGCTTCTGATTCGTCAACCGAGGCTTCGGAGTCAGAACTGTTCATTTTTGCCTTTAAGGCAATGTTCTGACTGGACTTCTCTACTCCATTGGACTCTGAAACTCGAGATTCGTGAAGTTCAAAAGTGAAAAATAATTGTTCTAAAGTACTTACCTCGAGATCCTTAGAGATGTAGTATGCATCTACTAAGGAGGTCCACTCTGGAGTTCTGGGGAAGGCATTGAGTGCATACCGGATTGAGTCCCGATTCTTTACCTCTTCTCCAAGATTGGTTAGTTGCGTGATCAGCTCTTTGATCCTTACTTGGAGCTGCGCTACCTTCTCGTCTTGGTTCATCCGGAGGTTCGTCAACTGGTTCCGGAGGATGTCGCGCCTAGCTAGCTTCGCTTCGGATGTACCTTCGTGAAGCTCCAGGAATTTCTCCCAGAGATCTTTCGCGGAGTCGTAACTTCCGATTCGATTTACCTCCTGAGGTGGCAGAACGCTGAGGAGGTGGAATTCCACTTTTCCGTTGGCGACGAAGTCGTCTTGCTCTTTCTTGCTCCACGTGTTTTCTTCTTTGTCTTTAGGAGCTGCAAAACCATATTTCATAGTAATTAAAATATCAAAATCTGTTTTGAAGAATACCTCCATTTTTCGCTTCCATGTAGCGAAATCTCCGTCGAACTTCGGGGGATGGATGTTCGCACCGGCCATTGTTCTGATCTTTGTGCTTCAGATGGCAGTTAGTCCCTCTGAGGCTGTTGGGCTCTGATACCACTTGTAGGCGCAGCGGGGACCTGCAAGAGGGGGGGTGAATTGCCTGCAATAAAAATTATACCCTTCTCGGATTTTCAACTCAAAGAGATGCAATAGCTATAAAGTAATAAACAATAAGACTTAACAAAAATGAAAAGGAACTCAGCAGTTAACCTGGTTATAACCAAGAGGGTTGTTAATCCAGGGCAATAAAAGAGCACACTAGAAAGAACTCCTTTGCTGAAGGCGGAGAAGCTTTTTACACTTAGAGAGCACAGAACTATTACTTCGAGAATGAGAGTACAGAGTTGATAAAAATCGTTGTAATCGTTGTTCTGTAAAGCTGCTCGAGACCCTCTTTATATAGGGGTTCTAGAGTTTATCGGATGACCTGATCTTCGGGATCAGGTTTTGACTCGAGAGGGATCGGTCGACCGATCCCCAGGTTCGGTCGACCGAACCTGCTGTACCTGCCCAGTCTTATGTCCAGGTGCAATCTCTATAGATCGAGCTTAGGTTCAGTCGACCGATCATTTTGTTCGGTCGACCGATCGGCCAACAGTCTCCAGTTGAGTTGGCCCGATCAATCTGCTCGACTTGGTCTGTGGATAAGCTTGGGTTCGGTCGACCGATCATTAGGTTCGATCGACCGATCAACTTCACCAACGGTCAGCTTCTGACGTGGCATTCGACGTGTCTACTACGGTTGGCTTCGGTTAATGAAGGGTTCGGTCGACCGATCAATAGGTTCAATCGACCGAACCGTTGACAAGTCAACTCCAGTTGACAAGTCAACTCCAGTTGACTTGCTCCGGTCTGACTCCTTGGATGATTGTGGCCATCCGGAATAGGGCTCACCCGAACCCAGTTCCCGGCCTTCTCCTCGAGCAAGCTTCCGTCCGGCTTCTCGTCCCTCGAACGCCGCGCACGTTCTTCTCGCTCCACCGGAGTACTCTTCCGCAGCTCTCTCGTTCTTCGGACGCACCGAGCCCGTCGGCTCCCTTCCCATGCCGTCCTTCTCGCTAGCTGCGTCTTCCGCTCGACTTCCTGTGCTCCTAAATTCCTGCACACTCAGACACAGGGTTCAGACAAAATGCAGGACCTAACTAACTTGGTTGATCACATCAAAACTACCACGGGGTCCAACAGATGGTTCTCCCAATTGATGATGAGGAACCTCGAACAGTTGAGGAAGCTTTGAGAAGCTCGGTTAGAAAAGAATGGAAAATTACAATGGATGAAGAAATGGAGTTAATGAGAAAGAATCAAGTTTGGGATTTAGTCGATCTTCCTCCAGGCCGAAGGAAAATTACAATGGATGAAGAAATTGCTACTCGGAAAACCTAGAGGTTCCACTGTACAAAAATTTTGTACAAAGGTCTGAACCTTTTCCTAGCTACCATGTGTTCTTTTAAATTAAATTTTGGATCGCCTGCGGAACTTAACACGTTTGATCCAAAACTTAATCTATTTGTTCTTTAAGGTTTAGACTTGAATCTCCTGCAGAACTTAACACGTTTGATCCAAATCACCTAAGTTATTAATTCCATTAAATATTAATTTCCATAATTGGTTCCCAGTACTGACGTGGCGAGGCACATGGCCTTCTTGGATATGGGAACAACCACCACCGACTAGACAAAACCTTTTATGGAAAGCTAATATTTAATTTCCTAAAATAACTTTAGGTCAACCAAAAGGAACAATCAAATCACAAGGAAAAGAAAAATAAAAGAACACAACTTCGAAAGACATATTCGAAATACTAGAATCGTAAGCCTCTTGTATTTGGTATTATTTCCATAAATAACTAGTATGATGCGGAAAGAAAAATTACTAGTTATACCTTATAGAAAAACCTCTTGATCTTCTACCGTATTCCTCTTCTAACCTCGGACGTTGTGTGGGCAACGATCTTCCGAGATGAGAAACCACCAAAACACCTTCTTCTCCTTTCTTCAAGTTTCGGCCAAGCACTATGCTTCCAAGAGATGAAGATCTTTTTCCATCAATCAAGCTCCAAGGGATGTAAGCTTTCTCTCCTTCTTCTCCAAGCTAAAATCCGGCCACCACTTGATCTTCAAGGAGGAAGAGAGGTCCGGCCACAAGATGGAGAGAAGAGAAAGGAAGGAGGCCGGCCACACCAAGGAAGAAAAGAGGGAGAAAATAATAGAGGTTGTTCACCCTAGAAAGCTCCTCTACCTCCTCTTTTATAATCCTTGGTCTTGGAAAATAAGGAAATTTTAATAAAAAACTTTCTTAATTCTTTTGCCATGAAAAGGAAAATTTTATTTTAATTAAAATAATTTTTCTTCTCATTAAAACATGGCCGGCCACTTATTTCCTCAAATCAAGGAGAGTTTTAATTAAACAAGAATTTAAACTTCCTAATTTGTTTCCGGAAATTTATAAAAATTTCTCCAATAATTTTATCCCTTCATGATTGGTTTATAAAAAGGAAATTTAATAAATTAAAATCTTTCTTTTAAACATGTGGATAAAAAGAAAGTTATCTCTAAAAATTAAAATCTCTTTCAATCTACAAATAAGGAAAGATATCAAATCTTTTCTTAATCTTTTGTAGAAACTTATAAAAGAGAATATTTAATTTTTAAACTCTCTTTAAATCATGAACATGTTTAAAAGGAAAGTTTTCTTAAAATTTAAAATCCTCCTTTAATCAACAAATAAGGAAAGATTTCAAATTTTAAACTCTCTTTAATCATGTAAATGATTTACAAATAAGGAAAGTTTTACCAAAATTAAAACCATCCTTTTAAACTACAAATAAGGAAAGAGATTAATCTCTTCTCTTAATCTTTTGTAGAAAGTTATAAAGGAAATTTTAATTTTTTAACTCTTTTAAAAACATGATATCCACATAAGAAATAATTTTAATAAAATCCTTTTAATATTCTAGTGGCGGCCACCTAAGCTTGGGACCCAAGCTTTGGCGACCACCTTGGCTCATCCACTTGGTCTTGGCCGGCCCTAGCTTGGGTTCCAAGCTAGCTTGGCCGGCCCCATTGGATGGGTAAGAAGGTGGGTATGCGGTGAGTATAAATCTCTATATACTAGAGGCTACGATAGGGACCGTGAGGAGGAATTGGTTTTGGTCTCCCGATAAAATTAAGCATCCCGTGTTCGCCCCGAACACACAACTTAATTTTATCAATAATAATTCATTCCACTAGAGAACTATTATTGAACTACCGCACCAATCCCAAATTACATTTTGGGCTCCTTCTTATTATGAGTGTGTTAGTCTCCCTGTGTTTAAGATAACAAATGTCCACTAATTAAGTAAGTTACTGACAACTCACTTAGTTAATATCTTAGTCCAAGAGTAGTACCACTCAACCTTATCATCATGTCGGACTAGGTCCACCTGCAGGGTTTAACATGACAATCCTTATGAGCTCCTCTTGAGGACATTATCAACCTAGTATCTCTAGGACACAGTTTCCTTCTATAATCAACAACACACACTATAAGTGATACCATTTCCCAACTTATCGAGCTTATTGATTCATCGAACTAAATCTCACCCATTGATAAATTAAAGAAATAAATATCAAATATATGTGCTTGTTATTATATTAGGATTAAGAGCACACACTTCCATAATAACCGAGGTCTTTGTTTCTTTATAAAATCAGTATAAAAGAAACGACCTCAAATGGTCCTACTCAATACACTCTAAGTGTACTAGTGTAATTATACAGTCAAGATAAACTGATACCTAATTACACTACGACCTTCTAATGGTTTGTTCCTTTTCATTTTGGTCGTGAGCTACTGTTTATAATTTATAAGGTACTGATAACATGATCCTCTGTGTGTGACACCACACACCATGTTATCTACAATATAAATTAATTGAACAACTACATTTATCACAAATGTAGACATTTGACCAATGTGATTCTTATTTCTAGATAAATGTTTATACCAAAAGCTAGACTTTTAGTATACACTCTAACAGAAATGGAGTCAATGAGAAAAAATCAAGTTTGAGATTTAGTCGATCTTCCTCCAGTCCGAAGGCTATTGGGAATAAGTGGATTCTTAAAGTAAAGAAGAAAGCAGATGGATTGATTAATCGATACAAAGCTCGATTAGTTGCAAAAGGATATACCCAAATGGAGGGTATTGACTTTGAAGAGACATTCTCCCCAGTTGTGAAGTTTGTGTCGATACGTGTCATCCTAGCTAAAATAGCACAATATGACATGGAATTACATCAGATGGATGTAAAAACGGCTTTCCTTAATGGTAATCTTGACGAAAAAATCTATATGGTACAACCAGAAGGTTATATTGCTGAAGGCCAAGAGAAAAGAGTATGTAGACTTCGGAAGTCTATATATGGGCTAAAGCAAGTGTTAAGACAATGGAACATAAGATTTAATGAAGTAATATTGTCTTATGGTTTCGAAATGATCAATGAGAATCATTGTGTTTACCTAAGAAAGAAAAAAATGAAAGTTTGTTATTTTATCATTATATGTTGATGATATGCTAATAGCTGGAAGCGACATAAAGTGAATGATAAAAGTCAAAAGTTGGCTTTCATCACAATTTGACTTAATAGATATGGGAGAAGCAGAGTACATCTTAGGAGTAAAGATCGTTAGAGATCGATCAAAGAGGCTTTTGGATTTATCTCAAAAAGCTTATATCACTAAGATGCTGCAACACTTCAATATGTCAGATTGTAACGTTAAACAGACGTCTATAGTGAAAGGTACTGTCTTAAGCAAAAGTATGTATCCCAAGACTCCTGAGGAAATAGCCGAGATGAAGAAAAAACCATATGCCAGTGTCATTGGTAGTTTGATATACACTATGTTGTATACTCGTCCTGATATAAGCTATGATGTTGGCTTAGTTAGTCGTTTCCAGTCAAACCCAGGATCGAGACACTGGAAAGCGGTGAAAAAGGATATTCAGATATCTCAAAGGAACAGCGGATTATTGTCTCTGCTTTTAAGGATCGAATATGAGCCTAAGTGGCTAATCAGATGCAGATTGGGCAGGGGACCTTGATGACATAAAATCCACATCTGGCTATGTCTTCTTACTGAATGGTGGCATCATCTCATGGAACAGCAAGAAGCAGGCTTGTGTAACCTTGTCGACAATGGAAGCTGAGTATGTGGCTTGTGCAACGGCTGTGCAAGAGGTTGTCTGGCTAAGAAGGTTCCTGAAGCATCTGAAGATTGCTGAGGATAGTGGGAGTCCTGTTACAGTGTACTGTGACAGTCAAGCTGCAATAGCTTTTTCCAAGGATCCCAAATATCACAGCAAAGGCAAGCATATAGAAATTAAGTATAATTTTGTAAGGAATATTGTTGACAAGAAAAAGGTGATTCTTGACTACATCCCTACACGAAATATGTTTGTTGATCCTTTTACTAAGTCATTGACTAAAGTGTCATTTCATGGCCATGTGAAGTCTTTGGGACTTCGAAGAATGTAACTAGTTATAAAGACATTGTGATAAATGAAAAAATGTCATGATTTATTCAGTGTATATGTCTTTGTTACATTTGAATAAAAGTCTCGATGAGCATGTTGGCAGATTGGGATTGGTCCACTCACATGGACAATCATCTCTATTTGTTAAATATAAATAGAGGTAAGATCATTGCTTATGGGACAACTTATGTAACTGTGAATAGAGACATACCCATAAATTAAGGTCACCTTGATATTTGTGTCAAGATGAGATCATTTGTGTAATGATTGGAGTAAATACACCCACCATTTACTGAATCTGCTTGAGGCCAGATTAGAATTCATATGTTGAATTCAGGATTAGACATTGGGAATGTCTAGATCGAAATCTGTACGATGTTAAATTTTGGGAAAAACATGTGCCCTCTTTTTGGTAAAGAGAATAACATCGTAGCATGTGATTCATACCACATGTGCTATAGCGACAAGAAGGGTAGTAGGAGAATGGATCTCAACTTCTCTACAATGTGAGACCCTTGAGATTATAAGTTAATCTCAATTTTACCCTAAGTGACTATTTAGCTGTCTACTTGAAGTTCTGATCAGTGTCTGCTACTTTAGCATATTTTCTATTGGCTATGGATGATTTGGTCTATAGAGCATAACTAGGAAAGCGACTGATTAGAATGAATAGATTATAGCTAAAAAGGAAAATTAAGATTGATTTACATCTATGACATTTATTCACTAGTACCAGTTATATTTTTAGTTCAGTACATAAAATGTAATTGTGAATAATTTATTTGATTGGAGATGTTGAACATGTTCTTGACATTGAGTCAATATGAGAGATTAGAGATGTTCATAATGATATAAATAATTTAATCTGGGGTAAAGGCAAGTCATTTATGTCTTTGATTCGTTTTATGGATATTTATGTCTCTGATTTGTTATATGGAACAGCTAAGTAAGGTGTGACAATCTTCTTAGCAATTGAATGTTCACTGTGCTTCCTGTCGCATGAATCATTTTCCCTAATGTATGGAATGGATGTTCTAATTTGGTCTTTATGACTAATTTTACTCTAGTCTTTGTAACTTGATTCTCATAAAGTCTACGTGACTTATTTAGTCTTGATGACTAATTTTGTTCTGGTGTTCGTGACATGATCACCTTGTAGTCTATGTGACTGACATGGTCTATGTGACCATATAACCTTATGGATTGACTTGGATGAGTGAGAGATGTTGGGCGTTACAGGAGACGAAAGGGTTCGTCTCTTTCGTCACTGTAAACTCCTGTTTGCTGCAAATGCCACGGAGACGAAGGGGTGTCCTTTCCCCTTCGTTTTCCTCAGCCTTCCTATAAAAGGAGCGTCCAAGCACAGATCAAAAGGGAACAGAAGGTTTTTGCGAAGATAATCAGAGAGTACTGTCAAGTTGTGAGGTGATCATGTGCGAGCAAAGGGAGAGCATCCAAAGGCTGGGATTTGGCTCGTGAATCTTGAAGCGCTTTCTGGCAACTCCGTGATCGTGCTTCTGACAACGATAACCCCTTCATCGACTAACGGTTCTTCAACGACGTCTCCGACGATTCACTGTAAATGATTATCATTTTAATTTATTTTAATTTTTATGCTCTTACAAAGTAAAAAAGACTCACACTATGATACAAGTATCAGCATTTAAATGCCCCTCTCAAGAATAACAAAACACACCTGAAATTTTGCAGAACATCAAATATCGACCGGGAGAAATGCTTTCAAAACAAGACACCAGGCAGCGGGGACTGAAACGAGAGCATGCCGTGCATCTTAATTATATAAATTTAAAATAAATTTCAATATCCAACAGATCGTGGGAAAGTGGATCGAAGAGCTACGAGGGGCATTAAATGCTTCTGTAGCATGAGCTGGTGACCTGCCGTGCATTTAATGCGGCACGGAGCTCGTGATGTATAATGGCGTGCCACGCAAGAGTTGCCTGCTTTACGCTGTATAACACAGCTGTTCAGTAATCCCATCCTTCCTTCTCTTCAGTAATGCTACTGGAAGTTAGCAATTCACTCGGATGTTTCTGTTAATTATGACCGCTAAAGAAGAACTAACTACGATAAACTCGATTAATATATAGGTCATATTAATTAACAAAAAACTACCATTAGGAGATCGATTCGATACATTTGGAGTGAGACTGTGTGAGTTGGTCGGAGCGAGTCAATACCCGAACCTGCACTGACAGCGTCGTTGTGGTCCTGCGCGCAGTTCGTTCTTGACTCGAATCATAACACCCCACATCAGGCATCGCAGTTGAGGGCGGCCTTGATCTTTTGCACGGTGCAGGAGATGAGGTTGTTGACCGTCTCTACCGACTCCACCGTCAGCTTCGCCGTCGGCTGCAGACTGTTCACCAGGATCTGGAACGCCACCGTCAGCAGCGACCCCCCCACAGCCTTTCCCACGTTGCCGTCGGGCAGGATGGCGAAGCCCGACGGCAGAAGGGTAACGTAGGAGGAGTCGCCACCGCTCATCACTAAGTGCATCGCCGGCACGTCCACGGGAGCGTACACCACCAGCGACCCCGACGCGTCTGTGCACGTCTCCTGCAATATCAGCATGCTACTTTGATCCGCGCTCATGGCCTAGAGAAAGAGAAGACAATTAATTAATTGTATCGGAAGTGAATTTGGATGAAAGAGAGAGAATTAAGGGTAGGGCGATTGAATTCTGACGCTAGCTCTGAGGAGGGAGACGGCGTTGCCGGAGTCGGGACCCTTAGCGATGTGGGTCATCTCCTGCATTGGGCCGCCGTTGGAGAGGATGTCCCACTGGCTCCGCAGCTGCTCGTTGCGGAGAAAGTCGAAGACCTGCTGCGGCGTGGCAGGGAGCCAGACCGAGGTGGCGGCACTGAGCACCAGGCCTGTTGGCTCGCCAGGGTTCGCCAGGCTCCGCCGGGTCATCACCCGCACGTCCTCACCGATGTGGACGCCCCCGCGCAGCTTGTTCCATTCGTGTGCCGAAGAGGAGCACACCCCCGCGCAGAAGTTGTCCGTCATGCGCTGCGCCAGTTTCACCATGCTACACCGCCCGCTCGGCGTTATCGCTACATCAAACGTAATGCCACCAAATTTCAGCAATCAATTTGCTCCGCCGTGCTCACTTCGGGAAATCGGAACTTACTGTTGGCGGCGTCGGCTGGAAGGGAGGACGTGAGGATAGCCAACGACTGACACTGGCGCTGCAGGGCGGCGACCCAACGGGGCGCCCCCAGCGCCATGCCGGAGCGCAGCGACGGGCGGTAGAGCGGGTGCACCGCTGATTCGTCGTATTCTGCGTGCTCCACCCACGTGACCTGCTCATACCACGTCAGTTTGTGTCTGCATCCATTAACATGTTTGATCGCCATTGCTAAACCACGTTATCGCTTGCCCTGCCCGTCGGCGGGAAAGTAAACATTTGACACTTTTACTTTAATGCACACATCTCTTCCACATGATTACCTACTGCTCACCTGAACTGGCTCCGACCACTTGGCCACCAGTTAAACAAATGTTATAATGTTTCACTATTGTGTGAAATGGTTTCAGTATTGTGTGAAAAATTCGGTTCTCAGACACGTTGCGAAATGGAGCGGATGACAATGAATTTGACATTGTCGTCGCAGTGGCCGTCAGAACGGCTACTATTTCATCTTGTGTTGTTCTATATGTTACCAAAGCTTGAACTAAAGAACCGGCTCACGAGGGTGCTGTACAAAGGACAACGAATAGAAAGCCCGAGGAGGGCGAGATCGAATAAAGATTCAGAAATTAGGAACGAGCGACGAGGAACTTGGGAAAATCAAGTAATAATAATTTAACAACGAAAATCGCGTTTAGCTTGGGCCTTCCCAACGAAAAAACAAAATAAACGATGTGTTAATTTCTCGGGTGGCGTTCTTAAGAAGCAAGAGAAGCATCTAAAGTGCAGTGCAAAGAGGCACGGGATGCCATGAGCGTGGATGGACGTGTGCTTAATTCAAAGCAGACACAGAGCCGATTGAACATTTATACGAAAACATCGGCGTTGACTGAGATATAATTGGCTGCAGAAGATCCGATTGTATTTTAGATTTATGGGAACTTTGACTTGAAGTTTAAAAAAAAAAGACACGGACGAAGACCACTATCTCATGGAAGAGGGAGGGAGGGGGAGAGGAGTCGAGGGAGGGATTGTGATACCTTAGAATAACCATTGGGCATATCTTTCACCACGCCGCCTGAAGGCAGCCTGCAGCTCCCCATTCTGTCGCCGGGATAGCCGTCTCTAACTCCACCGACGGAGACATCCACCACAGCCCAAGCTCCATTCGCAAGTTGCTTGCAGAACCTAAGGAAATGGCAGTGCCGGACAGGCACGAGAGGTGATAAAACCTGAAGCTCGGCATACATCTAGTAAAATCCTAAATTAGCAAGGATTTCGATAAACCAAGTGCGCAAGAATCAGAAGCTAGCTATGTACTCACAAGTTGTAGTGCACCAGTTCTGCTGCCACCCATTCCTGCTGAGATCACATCCGTGGTGGTGGCTTTAGCAATCACTGAAGGGAACATATCTTGCCACCGATTCTGTTCGCGAATCCCGCACGAAGAGAGCACACTTTAATCGTTTTTTAGATCAAAATTTAAATGATTTTCAATTTGATTTGACGGCCGAATTTGATGGGGCTTACTGCATCCATGAGTGTCTCGACCAGTGCTAAGCTATTGATGACGACGACGCAGGTAGACCTCGTTGCCTCCGACGCGAATCCGATGGGCTTGGTCCCGACGCAGCGAGGGAAATTTTGGTGGTACTCGTCGAAGTTCAACGTCTCCCTGCCTCCGTCCAAACCCGGAATCCAAAGAGGCTCCTCCATCTGCGCCATTTTCACCAGCTCATCCATCGCCGCCAATGCGAGCTCCAAGTACACGAGCCTCTCATGCGACCGATCCGCTCCTCCCACCACCACGTTCCTCGCAGGAGTTATGACAGAGCCGAGAGGGCTGGACAGGCCGGCGGTGAAATCAGGCAAGGTCGTGAAGGCGACGGAGCCCAGACCGGGGAAATCATTGGACCCGACCGTGAGCTCCAGTGTGGAGCTCGGCATGGGGAGAGTGGGCGGAGCCGAGGATGAGGAAAGAGGCTTGCCGATGAACTTACCGACGAGGGAGCAGACGTGATCGAGCTCATCCTTGAGCCGTGCGTTCTCCACCTGCAAGTGCTGCTCCTCGAGCGACACTTCGCCCAGCACTGCCAGGCCTCCGCAGTTGTTGCAGATGGGGTTCCTCATCACCTCCTTGATCGATAAATTCTCAGCGCGGAGCTTGTCGTTCTCCTGCCGAAGAGTCGTGTTCTCGTGCCGCTCCATTTGAGTCTGTTTAACTCAAACCAGCAACTGATCTTATCGAGCTTGTAATAAGGCAAGAAAACAAAATTTGAGAAATTAAACACCGATAATCAATCACCTTCATCTGCGTTCGACGATTCTGGAACCAAAACTTGACCTGGCGAGTCTCTAATGCCAACCTCTTGCTGAGATCCGACCTTTGCTTCTCATCAGGATGAGGGCATTCTTTGAAGAAGCTGCGTGCGTGATCGAGAGATCAGGCCCTAATAATTAAACAGAATAAGTTTGGAAGAGTGCACTGGTGATGAAGTCGGGGCGACGCTTACGCTTCGAGTTCTTGTATTTGCTGAGAGGTGTGGCGATGGTATCGCTTCTTCTTGCGGGGATTCTCCTGCTCCAAGTCCAAATCATCCCCGGACACACCACCCAAGTTATCGCTTCCGCCCGACCTGCTCTCATTCTCGTCTTCCTTGTTCCGACGCAGCGACGACTCTACCTCGCCCCCACCAACATTTCTAGCGACACAAGTCCAATTCGATCTGTCACCGCCTTGGCTATCCGGGTTCGCTTGCTGGTCAAAATGAAACACCAAACACAAAGCAAAGTCGCGTAGCGCCGCGAGCACAAAATACGAAAGCAGCAGCGGGCTAATCTATACCAGGGCTAGTGAGAGGCCAGGGGAAGGGAACACTGGCTTGTAGATGGAAGATGAATCGAGCAGTGGCTGCGATACGACGGCGGAGGTGCGGTGAGGCAGATCATTCATACCTATCCGAGCGCTTCCACTGCCGTTTCTGCCGCCGCCACCGCGGCCGCCGAACAAGCCTCCAGAACTCATCAAGCTTCTAGGGCATCCAACGAAATATCCACCCCAACAATAACCTAAAAGAACAGGATACGATGAAGAACACGGAACACAGAGCTTGAAACAGGGAACAGTCACAAGGAAAGAAAGCGAGTAAAATCGGCAATGAGAGAGCGCGCGCGCTGTGTATCGGACCTTGAACCAGTCGATGCTCTTGGCAACGAGCTCAACTCGGAGACGGGACGGGACGGGACGGGACGGGAGATATTGACAGCGACTGGCGTAAGATGGTGCGGAAGATGGATACGGAGTCGTCACATGTGGACGCAACGAGGCCTCATGAATCACAGGGAGAGGGGAGAAAGAAAGGGCATACAAGAAATAATGTCGGTTGACCCTCTCCTCGCCTTCGCTTCGCAGACGAAAAGAGCTCCCATCGCTTCTAATATAGAGGATGATGGGATCCGCCCCTCCGCTGTCCCTTTCACTCCCCCACGGCACACCTCCTTTTCTTTCCTTCCTTCTAGTAAACGGAAGTTTAGGATGGAAAAAAAACTTTCTATATTTTCACTGCAATTCATCGATGCCTGCTTTAGCTCTTTCAATAAATAATTAATGATGCACAATTTATTATATGGCTGCTTTAACTTTTTTAATAAATAATTAATGATGCATAATTTATTATATGGCTCCTTAACACTTTCAATAAGTAATTAATGATGCAGAATTTATTATATGGATAAATGGACTTAATGCTCAATATGGGTAATTTGAAATAAGACTCACATGGTAAAAACTCTCGTAATTTGTGATTTACTGAAGACTTTTTTTTTTTATGTTTTTTAATTGTAAAATATCACAAGCACAGCTTAATTAAATAGTAAGCTTTTGTAATAAAATAATAAAATAAATAAGACAATGCTAACGTGGTTCATAAGTTTTATGTCTCAATTACGGTATCGTGATAAAGTATTCAAATTATCATTAAGATATTCATAATTTAATATCAAATTATAATATATTTATAAAAAAAAAAATTAAATGAGGGAACGTAATTAAAGGATACTCGGCTTCTGAGTTGACCGCCACATGTGCTTTCTTATTTACCCTGATGGTGGTGGGAAAACTTCCGCGGGGTCAGGTCAACCATCCTAAGGATAGTCAATGAAGTTAATTCGGATTATCATTTTTTTATAAGTTTTATTGAGTGGGAGTTGACTTTTTTACTTGATCTCCCTTCTAAAAAAAATGATTAATCAGGCTGGGTAACGTTGAGTCTAGGGTGACCGGTCTGGCCCCACGAAAGTTTCCCATCGGTGATCAGGGTAAATCGGGAAGAGCTCGCAGCAGGCAGTCCAAGAGCCCAACATCCTTTAGTTGCGTGTCTCATTTGGAGAAAAAAATTCCTGCAAATTCGCCATAGTTGGGGCTCGAACTACGGATACCTAGGTGACAACCAAAATTCCCTACCACTGCACCAAAGCCCCGGGGGCCTTTATCTCCCTTCTAACGATAATGGACAGTGTTATTCTACCATAAGTATATGATTAAGTCATCAAGTAATAAAAATATTGATTTATAAAAATTATTAATTAAGCACAAATTAACTATAAAATAAGTTATCTAAATGATGAAAATTTGTTTGAAAGCTCGAGAACCAAAGATTGAAAAAAAAAGAGAGAGTTGAGAGTGTTGGTTGGTCCTAGGAAGATCATACCAATTACACTATACAAAAATTTTGTACAAGTGTCGAACCTTTCCTAAACAACCTATTGTGTTCTTTAGAAATTAAATTAGGAATCACAAACGGAACTTAACATTATTGATTCCAAATTTAACTTATCTGTTCTTAATGATTTAGATTTGGATCGCAAACGGAACATAACACTATTGATCCAAATCAACTTATGTTATAAATTCAATTAAATATTAATTTCCAAAATTGGCTTCTAGAACTGCATGGCGAGGCACATGGCCTTCTTAGGTATAGGAGCATCCACCACCGCCTAGACAAAGCCTTTTAAGGAAAACTAATATTTAAATTCCTTATATAACTATATGTTTAACCAAAAGGAACAATCGAATCACAAATTCGAAAAACAAAAAAAAACATAACTTCGAAACAAATCCAAAAAACTAGAATCTAATGTTTCTTGTGTTTGGAATTCTTACAAAGAAAAATAACTAGCATGATGCCGAAGAAAATTACTAATTATACCTTTTCTTTGTATGCTAATAACCTCGAGATCTTCTGCCGTATTCCTCGCCTCCTCTTGGACGTCGTGTGGGTGACGATCCTCCAAGATGAACACCACCCAAAGAGCTTCTCCTCCTCTAGATTTCGGCCACCACCACCACAAAAGAACCAAAGAGAGCAAGGGGAAAGGGAATAGGGAGAGGGTCGGCCACTATGGAGATCACCAACAAGAGAATAAGAATTGTTATGATTTGAGGTCTCTCCTCCCCTTCTTTTATATTACTTGCCCAAGGCAAATAAGGAAAGACTTTTTACAAAAATTAAAATCTTCCTCTTATTTTTCCTTTTCTCCTTTTATTTTTCCTTTTCTTTCCTCTTGATTGAATCAATCATCAAATCATTGATTGGATGATTTAATTTGGCCGGCCCCTTGCTTGGGCACTAAGCAAGGGTGGTCGGCCACATCATCAAGGAAAAAAATAATTTTTATAAAATTTTATAAAAGAAGAAATTCTCTTATAAAATTTTACAAGCTCTCTCTCCTATTGTGGAAGTTAAAAAATGAAAGTTTTAAAAAAATTAAAATCATGTTTTAAAATTTAAAACTTCTCTTCTAAAATTTCCTTTTTTAACATGGTTACAAAAATAGAAAGTTTCAAATTTAAAACTTATCTTCCTTTTTTTCTAAAAACCATGAGGATGGTTAAAAAAGGAAAGTTTTAAAATTTTTAAACTTTTTTTTAAACCATGTGGCCTAATTCAAATAAGGAAAGTTTTTAATTTTAAAATCTCTCTTTTAAAATTTATATATATCTATAAAGAGAAGATTTTAAAAATTCAAAACACCCCCTCACCTTTGAATTAATGTGGTCGACCCCTTCTTACTTGGGCACCAAGCAAGGGGTCGGCTCCTTAAGAGAAGATGGTGGTCGGGCCTTGGCTTGGTCACCAAGCCTTGGGGTGGCCCTCTCTTGGACACCAAGATGGGTTTTTCCTTGAGTGGATTTGAGGCATTAATGAGGCTACGACAGGGACCTATAGGAGAAATTGGTTTTGGCCTTCCAATGAGCTTGAGCACACAACTCAAGTTCATCAATAACAACTCATTCCACTAGAGAGTTATTATTGCACTACTGTACCAATCCTAAATTATTGCACTACCACACCAATTCCAAATTACATTATGGGCTCTCACTTATTATGAGTGGGTTAGTCTCCCTGTGTTTAAGATATCGAATGCCCATTAATTTAATGAGTTACTGACAACTCATTTAATTAATATCTAGTTCTGAGAGTAGTACCACTCAACTTCATCGTCATGTCGGACTAAGTCCACCTGTAGGGTTTAACATGACAATCCTTATGAGCTCCTCTTGGGGACATTCTCAACCTAGATAACTAGGACACAATTTTCCTCTATAATCAACAACACACACTATAAGTAATATCATTTCCCAACTTATCGGGCCTATTGATTTATCGAGCTAAATCTCACCCTTTGATAAGTCAAAGAAATAAATACTAAATATATGTGCTTGTTATTATATTAGGATTAAGAGCACACACTTCCATAATAACTAAGGTCTAGTTCTTTTATTAAGTCAGTATAAAAAGAACTTACCTAAAATGTTCCAACTCAATACACTTAGAGTGTACTAGTGTAATTTATTGGTTAAGATAAACTAATACCTAATTACACTACGACTATTCCAATGGTTTGTTCCTTTCCATCTTAGTCGTGAGCAACTATTTATAATTTATAAAGAACTGATAACATGATCTTCTGTGTGTGACACCACACACCATGTTATCTACATTATAAATTAATTGAACAACTACACTTAACAAATAAATGTAGATATTTGACTAATGTAATTCTTTTATTTCAAAAATAAATATTTACAAAAGTTAGACTTTTAGTATACACTCTAATAGAGTGATCAAGTGAGTAAGAGAGAGAAAGTGATCAAGAGAGAGAAGTTGGCTTTGGGAGTGATTTTAGGATTTTTAATTTTACTATGATATTAGTTAATATCCTTATGTATTGTTCTCCTTATTGTTGGTATAGGGTGCACCAGAATTGAAGCTGAGTTTTGATGTTGTCAAAGGTTCAAGTTAAGTTTTGCTGTGATCTGATGAATTGACTAAATGTGCAGACTATTTACTCAACCGGGAAAGCCCTAGTCGCGGCTAGGCAGGAAAGTCTTAGCAAATAATGGAAGTCGGGTAGGAAAGTCTAGGTGGGTCCAAGACTTGACACATGGTAGTTGGTCTCGATAGGTCTGAAAGACCTGATATCGAGGTGATGCTAAGTCGAAGTCTAAAAAGATCTGGAGGATCAGATATTTGATAGGTAAGTTGAGATAAGCAACTGGAATAGAGCGACGAGAAGGTTATGGATCCCAAGAAGGTCTTACTTACTTTTCTTACTCATGCAACATTATAATATTATGGTAACTTTATGTTACAGGAATATTATTTTTATACTGTCAAACTAACTCTATGTTGTAGAATCCGAAGAGATCGGTTGACCGTACAGGAGGTTCAGTTGATCAAACCAGGCTTATGTGGTAGAGTTCAGATCGCACAAAAGTAAACTTGGAAGTCAGGCTGAAACGTCCTATAAGCTAACTTAAATAAGTCATTTTTTTCCCAAACATAAAAGCACTTTAATCTATACATAAAATTTGAATTTAACAAAAGTACTCAAATAGTTCTTTAAAATAATATCCACTTGTAAATATTAAATACTAGCCACCAAGTTCTATAGTTTATACTTCCTAAAGAAAACATTCAAATAATGTGGAATATAAACTGGAAGGTATTCAGGTTATACTACCTCTATCCTGAGCCAGCTCACTCGTCAAAGCCTCTTGTCTCATGCATCTCATCACCTGCAACAATCAATGCTATGGGTCTAAAGACTTAGCATATTCAAACTATAATATACATTAATTAATTCTTACAACCACGTGTTCTAACGAGGGAACCTACACTAACTAATTTTAACCCTTAGCTACTTACATTGCATAAACATAGCTAGAGCGTGAATGTAAACACACTTTTGAGCCCAGCATAATCATGAACATACTTTTTGCACAACATAATTAATTGCATAACTAAAGCATAAATATGAGCATACTAGAGCATAATTAAATCAAAATTCTTATACATAAATAGAACATACACATAAGCATAACTAAAGTACAAACATGTGCATAACTAAAGCATAATCGTGAGCATAATGCATGCAAAGCATGACCATGAACATACTACTTGCGGAACATAAACATGAATATAAATACCATAAGGCTTAGTTTCATGTTATTGTCCCCTAATGAAGTTGGTAGGGATCCGAGCCTTGAAGCGGACAACCCTACCCATACATACTACAACTAATATCTTTGGTAAGCTTTTCGGGCATAGGTCCTCAGGACATATCTTACACATAATGTAAGCTCCCCAAGCATGAGTCCCCTGCTCGAGGCTTACAAGGTCCCCGAGCAAGGGTTCCCGAATCATGGTTTGGTAAGCTCCCCGGGGGCAGGTCCCCAAATCGTAACTTGATAAGCTCTCCGAGCTTGCCCAGATCATAACTTGTTGAGCTCCCTAAGCTTGCCTGGGTCATATCTTGGTGAGCTCTCCGATCTTGCCCGGATCATAACTTGATAAGCTCCCTGAGCTTACCCAGATCATAACTTCTTAAACTCCCTATGTTAGTTAGAGCCCTAAAGCCAATCATTTGATGATTGTTGTATGAACTCATTGTATCATATTTCTTATGTATATAAAGATATTTGTTTATGGTTATTATACTTACTTGTATTGGTGCTAAATAACTAAGTATAATAACATCCTTGAGTAGAAGGTTCTTATCTATATCAATTGATTGGTTGAATCGATAGTGAAATGATATAGAGAACACTACTCTTAATCATTCCTAGTCAAGTATTAACATTCAGGGACAATGTTAATGTGATGAGACTAGCATGTAGGTCAACTCGATGACTTGATCTCACAAGTCATGGATATAGAGATATCAAGTTGACACATGAGTATACATTGGAGAATGTATACTGAATGACCTGCTATGAGAAAGTATCATGGATCGTTATATGAGTGACATATACTTTCTCATGTGGCTATTAGTATGACTATTAGTCCTTGGACTTAAAGTCACCATGGTTCCCTACAAAAGAAGTTGCATACTTTGGCTTCGTCAAACGTCACCCGTAACTGGATAGACTATAAAGGCGATTACTGGGTATGTAACAAATTATGCGGAGGGATGTGAGTGATATAGATGGGATCTATCCCTCCTATATGATGGGAGTGACATCATTATTCTTGATAGAGTGAGACCACTAAGTGCATGGCCATGTCCAAATGAGTTAATATGAGATGTTGAGCTCATTTGATTGAGTGAGTCTACATGGGATTCAAGATTTAGATTGATTAGAGGATGATACGGTCTATGCCTCACATTGATCAATCTAGATGTCTAGGATAGAAGGACATTGTCACATATTGTGAAGAGTCACAATTAGTAGTCACAAGGTGATGTTGGATCTCAACATTCTTGTAACTTGGGTAGTAATGATGTGTTGCTAGATACCGCTCATTACTTATGCTTCTAAATGGATTTAGGAGCATTGCCAATGTTACAAGAACCTATAGGGTCACACACAAAGGGCGATTAGATGGAGATTAGGTACATTTGATGAACCAAGAGGATTAGGTTCATGTGATGAACCAAATTGGATTAAGAGTAATCCAAAGTAAACTAATTGAGTTGGACTCAATTTGGTTCATGTGTTAAATGAGTCTAATTTGGACTTAGAATCATTAAGCCAATTTAATTCAATGAATAGAGATTCATTAAATTAAAATTGACTTGAACCAATGGTTAGATTTGATCAACCATGGGAGAGAAGTGGTCAAGTTTGACTTGACTTGAGAGGAAGATGAAAAGTCAAGTTTGACTTGACCATTGCCACCTCATTTGTGAGTTGGCATTAAGTGGACTAATGATGACGTGCCACATCATCAAGGCTAACACATGTGTGTGCCACCTCATGAGGGAGATCAAGAGTTGTGACTCTTGAAATCCCATGGAGGTTTATAAGCCTCAAAAGGTGGCCGACAACTTAATTCACAAGTGTGAGTTTCATTTGGTTTTGGTAACCTCCTTCTTCTTCCTATCTACCTTTCTTCTCTCCCTCTCCTCCACCATTGCTGATCCTCTAAGGTTGCTAGCACATCTTTAGAGGTTCTCTCCATCGATTTGTTCGTGTGGATACACATAGAGGGTTGTACACTTGACAACTTTGAGATCCGGCGAACCTTGGACGAGCGAGATTTGCGAAGGGCTTCGCATCAAGGGTAATCTCTTTTTCTTTATAGATCTAGTGTAGATCTAGGTTAGAGAAACTTGTACACGTAGAAAATTTTTGTTTTATAACTTCGCACGGATCCGGTGGCATGGGATTCAGGGTTTCCGCAACGCAAAAAGCGGTTTTTGCGGCCCGAAAAACCCAACACCCTGGGCTTACCCAGATCATAATTCGTTAAACTCCCTAGGCTTATCCAGATCATAACTTGGTAAGCTCCTCAGGTGTAGGTTCCCGAATCGTAACTTGATAAGCTCCTTGGGGTTGCCCGGATCATAACTTGTTGAGCTCCCCGGGCTTGCCCAGGTCATAATTTGGTGAGCTCTTTAGGCTTGCCCAGATCATAACTTAATGAGCTCTAACTTTTGGTAAACTCGTACTTGTACTTACCCAAATTTAACTTGATAATCCGTTGGCTTGCTCGGATTTATAACAAGAAGGTATTCTAAATCTAAACTCCGAAATTAACATATAACATATATGGTTATCAAAGATGATTGAGTGCTTAGCATCCTAACCTTAAATCGAAAACTAACATGCATTATAAAGTTATCAAGAAATGATTGAGTGCATAGCATCCTAACCTTAAATCCAAAGCTAACATGCATTATAATGTTATTAAGAAATGATTAATCCTAACCTTAAATCTGAAGCCAACATGAATTATAATGTTATCAAGAAATGATTGAATGCATAGCATGTTAAATCCTAAAATCCCAAACATACAAAGTTATCAAAATAAGAAGTAAGAAGAAACATAAATATAAACTTATACCTAGAATCTAAAATTCACACATGTATCTAAAGGATCGATAGGGAGTGACAGAGGGGGGGGGGGGGGGGGGTTGAATATCACTCCTTAAAACTTTTTCTTTTCTTGTATCATAAAACCAATCAGAATAAGCAACGAAAAATAGAATAACAAATGAAAGACAAGTGATTCAGGTGGTTACTTGGTTCGAAGCCTATGCCAGCTCCTACTCTAAGACCCATGATCCTTGATCACACCGTTGGATAATTCACTATAACTATTCTTTCCAAAATCCTTTGAAAAGAAGCAATTCATACAGATGCAAAGTATAAGATAGTAACAACCTACTATCTTATTTGAAATCAAGTATAGTGCAAGCTAAATGAAAGTATACCAAAAAGGATAACAATGAAGATTATCGGCACTTTGTCGGAGTAATAGCTTGCTTGATGATGAGTAGCAGAATAGTAGCATGAACAAAGACTTTGCACTGAGATGAACATAAAACTTCATTACTGTCTCGGACCTCGAGCTCCCATTTTATAAGAATGGTTTGGTCGACTAATAAACCCTTTGATCAATTGATTTGTTCAGTTGACAGATCTTCCTATCGGTCGATTGTGTTGGACCCCGTGGATGTTTTGATGTGATCAACCAAGTTGGTTAGGTCCTGCGTTGTATTTGATCCTTGTGTCTAAGTGTGCAGGAGCTTAGGAGCGCAGCAAGTCGAGCAGAAGACGCAGCTAGCGAGAAGGATGGCACGGGAAGAGAGCCGACGGGCTCGGTGCGTTCGAAGGACGAGAGAGCTGCGGAAAAGTACTCCGGTGGACGAAAGAATGTGCGCGGCGTTCGAGGGACGAGAAGTCGGACGAAAGCCTGCTCGAGGAGAAGGCCGAAAATTGGGTTCGGATGAGCCCTATTTCGGTTGGCCGCAATCACCCAACCAAGTGAAGCTTCGGAAGTCAAAGCAAAGGAGAAGATGTGTTGAAAAACAGCTCAAGGCGCCTCAAGCAGTATTTGAGGCGCCTCAAACCTTTGAGGCGCCTCAAACCTTTGAGGCACCTCAATCAAGCTTGGAGGCACCTCAAAGATTTGAGGCACCTCCAAGTTTGTTTAAGGCGCCTCAAGCCTGGTCAAAAGAGCTGTTCGAGCACGGATAGAGTTCTATCCGGTCAAAAGTCATGGAGGCACCTTCAAGGCTTATAAAGGCGCCTTCAACCCTCGGGATAGAATTTCCAGGGCCTATAAAAAGACCCCTAGACCTAGGAATCGAGAAACAACTCAAGCAATCAACTCTGTAGTCATTCCTAGCAACTAGTGAGCATTTTAAGTGTGTAAAAAGGCTTCTCCGTCTACAGTGAAGGAGACTCTGCTAGTGCGATCTTCGACTGTCTTGGATTAACAACCGTCTTGGTTGTAACCAAGTTAAAATTCTGTCTCTTTTTTTTTCTTTTAATTTTATTATAGTTGCTTTATTTTTGAGTTGAAAGATCCGAGGAGGGTAGTTTTAATTTGTGCAGCCAATTCACGCCCTTCTTGCCGGCCTCCGCTGCACCTACAATTGGTATCAGAGCCAGACCGCCTCAGAAGGACTAACCGTCGACTGAAGCACAATGATCAAGACGATGGCCGGAGCAAATATTCATCCCTCGAAGTTCAATAGAGACTTCGTGACGTGGAAACGTTGGATGGAGGTATTATTTAAAACCGAATTTGATATTTTACTAACTATGAAATATGGTTTTGAAGTTCCGAAAGACAAAGAAGAGCATCAGTGGAGCAAGAAGGAGTAGGCCGAGTTTGTTGCCAACGGAAAGGCAGAATTCCACCTGCTGAGCGTGCTGCCACCACAAGAGGTAAGTCGAATCGGAAGCTACTCCTCCATGAAAGACTTTTGGGAAAAATTCCTGGAGCTTCACGAAGGTACCTCGGAAGCCAAGCTAGCGAGGCACGACATCCTCCGGACCCAATTGACGAACCTTCGGATGAACCAAGGCGAGAAGGTAGCGCAACTCCAAGCAAGGATCAAAGAGCTGATCACGCAACTAACCAATCTTGGAGAAGAAGTAACGAACCGGGACTCGATCTGATACATGCTCAACACCTTCCCGAGAACTCAAGAATGGGCGTCCTTAGTAGATGTGTACTTCATCTCTAAGGACTTCGAGGTAAGTACTCTAGAAAATCTATTTTCAACTTTTGATCTTCATGAATCTCGAATTGCATAGCCCATTGGAGTAGAAAAGACAAGTCAGAACATTGCTTTGAAGGCAAGAGCAAACGGTTCTGACTCTGAAGGCTCGATCGACGAAAATAGGGCTGCATTAATGGTAAGATGATTCAATAAGTTTTTTAAATCTAACAAATTTAGATTGTAGAAGCATGAGCGAAAAAGGAGAACGATTCGTTGCTACAACTGCAACGAAGAAGGGCACATCAAGGATGATTGCCCGAAATTAAAGAGCAAAAAGAAAGAAAAGGTCAAGTACAATAAGCCAGAATCATCCAAGCACAAGAACCTGAAGGACACTTGGTCAGATTCATCGTCTTCCGAATCAGACATCGAAGCCTTCTCGGGGTTAGCGCTAATGGCTAACCATCAGATAGAAGAAGAGTCAAGCTCAGAGATGAGCATAGATGAAGGGGGGGGGGGGGGGGGGGACATCATTAGCAGAAAGTGACGATGAAAGTGGAGCGTCACCGAGTCAGGTAAGTCAGGTACGTAATCTAACCCCGACTCAGTCTTTTCACTTTATTAAGTCTCATTCTAAAGACCTATTCAAATTAGAAAAAAAATGCTGAATTAAAATTGAAATTAGCAAAAGTATGTCCACTTGAGATATAAGATAATCTAAAATCAGAAAATGATAATCTAAAATAAGAAATTAAAAATTTAAAAACTGATGCATGCTTAAATAGATTTCCAAAATCAAATTTTAGAATTTATGGAAAATTGAATTGGTACATTAGAAATCATTAGGGTCAACTTAGAAGAGTGCCTAAAACTATGTACCCCCGAATTTTTTGAATAACCCTGTAGGAAGGAACCTCTATTGGGTTCCGAAATCTGTGCTAAATTAATTTATTTAATTAAAAGCTTACAGTAAGAAAATTAAACTTTGAATTTCTTTATGGAAGCTTTGTCTAAGGAAGTGGTTGTTGCTCCAATAACCAAGAAGGTGTTGGGTTTTTCGGGCCGCGAAAACCGAGTTTTCGCGTCGTGGAAACCCCGAAAGCCCCATCCACCGGATCCGTGCAAAGGAAAAAATAAAATAAAATACGAGTACGAGTTTCTAAACTTCGATCTACAGTAGATCTACAAAGGGGAAACCTTTTATACCTTCGATGCGTGCCCTTTTCGTATCCCGCTCATCCAAAGAGATGCCGGATCTCTAGTTGTCAAGGTAGACAACTCTTTATGTGTATCCACACGAACACACTAGATGGAGAAGACCAAACAAAGGTGTGCTAGCACCTAGGATGTTCGTCCAAGAAGGAGGAGAGGGAGAGGAGAAGGAGAGGAAGAAGATGATGGAGTTACCAAATGACTTGAATGAAAAATCAATTTTTCATCCACACTAAAGTGGCCGGCCACACATGGAGAAGTGTAACCCCCTTTCTCATTTAATGTAGCCATTAAAAGGGAATTTGTAACCTCCATGAGGTGGCACACACATGTGCTAGCCTTGATGATGTGGCACATCATCATTGGTCACTCAATGCCAACTCACCAATGAGGTGGCATAAAGTCAAGTCAAACTTGACTCTTCATCTTCCTCTCAAGTCAAGTCAAACTTGACTTAATCTCTCTCATGGTTGATCTAATCCAACCATTTAATTCAAGCCAATTTAATATAATAAATCTAATTCATTTAATTAAATTGATTCAATGAGTCATAATCTAAATTAGACTCATTGAACACATGAATTAACTTGAGTCCAACTCAATTAGCTCAATTAGGATTACTCTTAATCCAATTTGATTCATCAAATGAATCTAAATCTCTTGGTTCATCATATGAACCTAATCTCCATCTAATTGTCCTTAGTGTGTGACCCTATAGGTTCTTGTAACGTTGGCAATGCCCCTAAACCCACTTAGGAGCATAAGTAATGAGCAGTATCTAGCAACACATCATTATTACCCAAGTTACAAGAATGTTGAGATCCAACATCACCTTGTGACTACTAATTGTGACTCCTCAAAATATATGACAAGTGTCCTTCTATCCTAGACATCTAGATTGATCAATGTGAGGCATAGACCGTGTCATCCTCTAATCAATCTAAATCTTGAACTCCAAGTAGACTCACTAAATCAAATGAGCTCAATATCTCATATTAACTCATTTGGGCATGGCCATGCACTTCGTGGTCTCACTCTATCAAGAATATCGATGTCGCTCCCGTCATATAGGAGAGATAGATCCCATCTACATCACTCACATCCCTCTGCATAATTTGTTACATACCTAGTAATCGCCTTTATAGTCCACCCAGTTACGGGTGACGTTTGACGAAACCAAAGTACATAACTCCTTATTTAGGGATTCATGGTGACTTTAGGTCTAAGGACTAGTAGTCATACTAATAGCCACATGAGAAAGTATATGACACTCATATAATGATCCATGATACTTTCTCATGGCGGGTCATTCAGTATACATTCTCCAATGCATACCCATCTGTCAACTTGATATCTTTATATCCATGACTTGTGAGATCAAGTCATCGAGTTGACCTACATGCTAGTCTTATTGCATTAACATTGTCCCTGAATGTTAATACTCGACTAGGAATGATTAAGAGTAGTGTTCCCTATATCATCTCACTATCGGTTCAACTAACCGATTGATATAGGTGAGAACCTTCTACTAAAGGACGCTATTATACTTAGTTTATTTGGCACCAATACAAGTAAGTATAATAACCAAAACAATAAATGCCTTTATTTATATATAAGAATATGATACAATAAGTCCATAATACAATCATCAAATGATTGGCTCTACGGCTCTAACTAACAATCTCCCACTAGCACTAGTGCCAATCAGTGTAGGCTCTAAGCCCCAATGACCTAGTGTGATCATCATGCTTCCTCTGTGCCAAAGCCTTGGTCAAGGGATCTACGATGTTAGCCTCTGTAGGTACTCTGCATATCTTCACATCTCGTCTCTCGATAATCTCTCGAATGAGATGGAAGCGCCGTAGTATGTGTTTGGTCCGCTGGTGTGAGCGAGGTTCCTTCGCCTGTGCTATAGCTCCTTTGTTATCACAATAGAGCTCAATAGGGTCAGCGATATTGGGAACCACCCCAAGTTCAGTGATGAACTTGCGAATCTAAACTGCCTCCTTTGCTGCCTCTAATGTAGCAATGTACTCGGCCTCTGTCGTAGAATCAGCTACTGTGTCCTGCTTCGAACTCTTCCAGCTCACAGCACCACCATTAATGCAAAATATGAACCCTGACTACGATTGATAATCATCCTGATCGGTCTGGAAGCTGGCATCACTGTAACCCTTTACAGCTAGCTCATCATTGCCTCCATATATCAAGAAATATTCTTTAGTCCTTCTTAAGTACTTAAGAATATTCTTGACCGCTATCCAGTGACTTTCACCTCGATCTGACTGTTATCTGCTCATCATGCTCAAAGCATACGAGACATCAGGTCGAGTACATAGCATGGCGTACATGATAGATCCTATGGCTGAGGCATAAGGGATCTGATCCATGCGGTCTCTCTCTTCTCTAGAAGAGGGACCTTGAGTCTTCGAAAGACTCACGCCATGTGACATCGGCAGAAATCCCTTCTTGGAGTTCTGCATGGTAAACCGAAGGAGTACCTTGTCAATATATGTACTCTGACTTAGGCCAAGCAATCTCTTAGATCTATCTCTCTAGATCTGTATCCCTAGAATGCGGGATGCCTCATCTAAGTCTTTCATTGAGAAGCAACTCCCTAGCCAGGTCTTGACAGACTGAAGCATAGGGATGCCCTTCCCAATGAGTAGTATGTCATCTACATACAATATGAGAAAGACAACTATATCCCCTACAACCTTCTTGTAGACACAAGGCTCATCTTCGTTCTTGATGAAACCAAACTATTTGATTGCATCATCGAATCAAAGATTCCAGCTTCGAGAAGCTTGCTTTAGTCCATAAATGGACTTATGCAACTTGCATACTTTGCTAATATGCTGTGGATCTACAAAACCCTCAGGTTGTGTCATGTACACATCCTTGAGTAAGTTTCTATTCAGAAATGCGGTTTTAACATCCATCTACCATATCTCATAGTCATGGTAAGCTGCAATAGCAAGCATGATCCGAATGGACTTAAACATCGCTACTGGAGAAAAGGTTTCATCATAGTCAATAACATGAATCTGCTTGAAACCTTTAGCTACCAAGCGACCCTTATAGATAAGTCCATCCATGTCAGTCTTTCTCTTAAAGACCCACTTACACCCTATGGGTTTTACCCCTTCAGGAGGATCAACCAAAGTCCATACTTGGTTGGTGTACATGGATTCCATCTCGGATCTCATGGCCTCTAGCCATTTCTCGGAATCTGGTCTCATCACAGCTTCTTGATAGGTGGTAGGCTCATCATCTATCAGCACAACGTCATCATGGTCAGACAAGAGAAATGAATATCTCTCAGGCTGACGACGTACCCTATTAGACCTGCGAAGAGGTATGTCTACTTGAACTGGTTGTTGCTCCTCAACTCCTTGTGGAACAACATCATCCACAACACTTTGTGGTTCCAATTCAACTTCCATTGAGGCTTCAGTGCTATGGTCCGCATTTTGAACTTCTTCAAGATCGAACGTACTCCCACTAGTCTTTCTAGAAACAAAGTCCCTTTCTAGAAAGACCTCAGTCTTTACCACAACTACCTTGTGCAGACTGGGAATGTAGAAGTAATATCCCTTAGTTTCCTTGGGATATTCAATACAGTAGCACTTGTCGGATTTGGGTCCTAACTTGTCTGAGACTTGATGTCGAACGTAAGCCTCACAACCCCAAATCCTCATGAAAGACACCTGGGCATCTCTCCCAGTCCATATCCTATATGATGTCTTTATCACAGCCTTGGATGGAACTCGGTTGAGTATAAAAGCTGTCGTGTCTAGAGCATAACCCCAAAGGAATGTCGGAAGATCTGTGTGACTCATGATAGATCGTACCATATCTAATAGGGTACGATTCCTCCTTTCGGATACACCATTCCACTGTGGTGTTCCAGGAGGAGTGAGTTGGGATAGAATCCCACACTCAGCTAGGTAGTCACGAAACTCATGGCTAAGGTATTCTCCACCTCGATCTGATCGAAGTATATTAATACTCTTGCCAAGCTGGTTCTGTACTTCATTCTTGAATTCTTTGAACTTTTCAAAGGATTCTGACTTATGTGTCATTAAGTACACATAACCATATCTACTGAAGTCATCAGTAAATGTGATGAAGTACCTATAACCGCCTCTAGCAGCGACATTGAAAGGGCCACATACATCACTATGTATAAGACCTAACAAGTCAGTCGCTCTCTCACTATGCCCACTAAAGGGAGTCTTGGTCATCTTGTCTAGTAGGCATGACTCGCACGTCTCATAAGATTCAAAATCAAATAAGTCCAGCAAACTATCCTTATGGAGCTGGGATAAGCGCTTGTCATTTATATGACCTAAGCGACAGTGCCAGAGATAGGTTTGGTTTAGGTCATTTGACTTGAACCTCTTGGTATTTATGTTATAGATAGGGCTTTCAAGGTCTAGAATGTAGAGTCCGTTTATCAGAGGTGCACTACAATAGAACATATCTTTTAAATAAACAGAACAACGTTTGTCCTTAATAATAAAAGAGAAACCTTTCTTGTCTAAACAAGAAACTGAAATTATGTTCTTAGTTAATGCAGGCACATAACAACAATCATCCAACTCTAATACAAGCCCAGAGGGAAGAGATAGAAAATAAGTCCCTACAGCAACAGCAACAACCCGTGCTCCATTGCCTACGCGTAGGTCCACCTCGCCCTTTGCCAATGCCCTGCTATTTCTCAGCGCCTGCACATTAGTACAAATGTGAGATGCACATCCGGTATCTAATACCCATGATGAAGAAATAGATAGATTGACTTCTATAACATATATACCTGAAGTGGAAGTCTCACTTCGCTTCTTCTTAAGATCTTCCAGGTACACCTTGTAGTTCCTCTTCCAGTGCCCGGTCTGACCGCAGTGGAAGTAGGTAGCATCCTTGGCGACCCCTCCTTTAGACTTCAGTGCCTTGCCTTTGCCCTTGGCTTGGGACTTTCCTTTACCTTTGGGCTTGCCCTTGCCCTTGTGTTTCTGAACCATCAGAACAGAGAGGGGCTTTGCCTTCTTAAGGTTCAACTCAGCAGTTCTCAACATGTTAAGCAGCTCAGGCAGTGACTTGTCAATTTCGTTCATATTGTAGTTTAGAATGAACTGACTATAGCTATCCAGTAAGGATTGCAAGATCAGGTCAGTGGCCAGCTCTTGGCCAAGCGGGAATCCCAACCTCTATAGGTTTTCTATGTACCCAATCATTTTGAGTACATATGGGCCTACGGGAGCCCCATCTGACATCTTGCACTGAAACAGTGCCCTTGAGATCTCAAATCTCTCATTCCTCGCTTGTCCTTGATACAGTTGACGAAGATGTTCAACCATATCGTAAGCGTCCATTAACTCGTGTTGCTTTTGAAGCTCAAAGTTCATTGTCGCGAGCATTAGATAGGACACATCTAATGCGTCATCTTGATGCTTCTTGTAAGCATCCTTATCTGCTCGCGTGGCATTCGCAGGAGGAGCCTCCGGAATGGGCTGCTCCAGAACGTATAGTTTACGTTCCTGGGTGAGAACTATTCTCAAGTTCCTGTACCAGTCCAGGAAATTTGCTCCATTGAGCTTGTCCTTCTCAAGGACTGAACGCAGAGAGAAGGTGTTCGTATTCGACGTCATGGTTTATCTATAATAGAAAAATGCAGAAAATAAATATCATATTCTTTAAATCATTTAATTAGGCCTTTAACTAAATGATGCTCCCACTGAATTCTATAATTCATGTGGGACAAGATTCACATTATACTAACCCTTGAGTTAGCTTTGGCTAATACGCCCAAGACTTAGTATAATCGGTGTTGGGTTCTTCGAGCCGCGAAAACCGCTTTTTCGCGTCGCGGAAACCCCGAAGGACCCAAAGCCGTAGATCCGTGCAAAGATTCGTATAAAAATTCGAAAAACTATTTCTTGTACGAGTTCAAAAACTGATCTACTACTTAGATCTATGAGGAAAAAGTGTTTACCCTTGATGCGATGCCTTTCGCGTTTCCGCTCGTCCAAATGATGCCGGATCTCAAGACCGTCAAGCGCCGATCCTCTAGAAGTATCCACACGGACACACTAGATGGAGATGACCAAAAACCAAGGTGTGCTAGCACCTATGTGGTTCGGCCAAGGGAGGAGAGGGAGAGGGAGAGCTTGAGAGGGAGAAGGAGGAAGATGCACACAAGTGAATGAAAAATGAAAATTTTCCACCCAAAAACCAAGTGGCCGGCCACATTTCAAAATTTACATTAATTGCATTAATTGAAATTAATATGAAACCATAAAATCACATTAATTGCATTAATTGCAATTAATATGAAACCATTAAGAGAGTGGCTTTGTTACTTCCATGAGGTGGCACCCATGATGATGTGGAACATCATTATTGGTCCACCTAATGCCAACTCACCAATGAGGTGGCAAAAAGGTCAAGTCAAAATTGACCTTTGGTCTTCCTTCTCAAGTCAAGTCAAACTTGACTCAATCTCTACCATGGTGGATCTAATCCAACCATTTGATTAGAGCCAACTTAATATAATGAATCTAATTCATTAAATTAAATTGATTCAATGAGTCAAAATCTAAATTAGACTCATTTAACACATGAATCAACTTGAGTCGAACTCAAGTTAGCCCAATTAGGATTACTCTTAATCCAATTTGATTCATCAAATGAATCTAATCCTCTTGGTTCATCATATGAACCTAATCTCCACCTAATTGTCCTAAGTGTGTGACCCTATAGGTTCTTGTAACGTTGGCAATGCCCTAAACCCATTTAGGAGCATAAGTAATGAGCGGTATCTAGCAACACATCATTACTACCCAAGTTACAAGAATGTCGAGATCCGACATCACCTTGTGACTACCAATTGTGACTACTCACAAAATAATGAAAAGTGTCCTTCTATCCTAGACATCTAGATTGATCAATGTGAGGCATAGACCGTGTCATCCTCTAATCAATCTAAATCTTGAACTCCAAGTAGACTCACTCGATCAAATGAGCTCAACATCTAATGTTGACTCATTTGGGCATGGCCATGCGCTTAGTGGTCTCACTCTATCAAGAATAGCGATGTCGCTCCCGTCATATGGGAGGGATAGATCCCATCTACATCACTCACATCCCTCTGCATAATTCGTTACATACCCAGTAATCGCCTTTATAGTCCACCCAGTTACGGGTGACGTTTGACGAAACCAAAGTACATAACTCCTTATGTAGGAATCCATGGTGACTTCAGGTCTAAGGACTAATAGTCATACTAATAGTCACATGAGAAAGTATATGACACTCATATAACGATCCATGATACTTTCTCATGGCGGGTCATTCAGTATACATTCTCTAATGCATACCCATGTGTCAGCTTGATATCTCTATATCCATGACTTGTGAGATCAAGTCATCGAGCTGACCTACATGCTAGTCTAATTGTATTAACATTGTCCCTGAATGTTAATACTCGACTAGGAATGATTTAGAGTAGTGTTCCCTATAACATCTCACTATCGATTCAACTAATCGATTGATATAGGTATGAACCTTCTACTCAAGGACGCTATTATACTTAGTCTATTTGACACTAATATAAATAAGTATAATAACCAAACAAATGCCTTTATTGATATACAAGAATATGATATACATGAGTCCATACAATCATCAAATGATTGGCTCTAGGGCTCTAACTAACAATTTCCCACTAGCACTAGTGCCAATTAGTATAGGCTCTAAGGCCTAAAGACCTAGTGTGACCATCATGCTTCCTCTGTGCCAAAGCCTTGGTCAAGGGATCTGCGATGTTAGCCTCTGTAGGTACTCTGCAAATCTTCACATCTCCTCTATCGATAATCTCTCGAATGAGATGGAAACGCCTAGAAGCTGCTGTGAGCCAGCTTCCTTCACCTATGCTAAAGCACCCCTGACTGCGATCGGTAATCATCCTGATCGGTCTGGAAGCTGGCATCACTGTAACCCTTTACAGTTAGCTCATCATTGCCTCCATATATCAAGAAATATTCTTTAGTCCTTCTTAAGTACTTAAGAATATTCTTAACCGCTATCCAGTGACTTTCACCTGGATCTGACTGGTATCTCATGCTCAAAGCATACGAGACATCAGGTCGAGTACATAGCATGGCGTGCATGATCGATCCTATGGCTGAGGCATAAGGGATCTGATCCATGCGGTCTCTCTCCTCTCTAGAAGAGGGACCTTGAGTCTTCGAAAGACTCATGCCATGTGACATCGGCAGAAATCCCTTCTTGGAGTTCTGCATGGCAAACCATAGGAGTACCTCGTCAATGTATGTACTCTGACTTAGGCCAAGCAATCTCTTAGATCTATCTCTATAGATCTGTATCCCAAGAATGTGGGATGCCTCACCTAAGTCCTTCATTGAGAAGCAACTCCTTAGCCAGGTCTTGACAGACTGAAGCATAGGGATGTCCTTCCCAATGAGTAGTATGTCATCCACATACAATATGAGGAAGACAACTATGTTTTCTACAACCTTCTTGTAGACACAAGGCTCATCTTCATTCTTGATGAACCCAAACTGTTTGATCACATCATCGAATCGAAGATTCCAGCTCCGAGAATGGCCTCTAGCCATTTCTCGGAATCTGGTCTCATCACAGCTTCCTGATAGGTGGTGGGCTCATCCTCTATGAGCACAATGTCATCATGGTCAGACAAGAGAAATGAGTATCTCTCAGGCTGACGACGTACCCTATCAGACCTGCAAAGAGGTATGTCTACTTGAACTGGTTGTTGTTCCTCAACCCCTTGTGGAACAACATCATCCACAACACTTTGTGGTTCCAGTTCAATTTCCATCGAGGCATCAGTGCTATTGTTCACATCTTGAACTTCTTCAAGATCGAACGCGCTCCCACTAGTCTTTCTAGAAACAAAGTCCCTTTCTAGAAAGACCCCAGTCTTTGCCACAACTACCTTGTGCTGACTGGGAATGTAGAAGTAATATCCCTTAGTTTCCTTGGGATATCCAATGAAATAGCACTTGTCGGATTTGGGTCCTAATTTGTCTGAGACTTGACGTCGAACGTAAGCCTCACAACCCCAAATCCTCATGAAAGACACCTGGGCATCTCTCCCAGTCCATATCCTATATGGTGTCTTTATCACGGCCTTTGATGGAACTCGGTTGAGTATGAAAGCTGCCGTGTCTAGAGCATATCCCCATAGATATGTCGGAAGATCTGTGTGACTCATCATAGATCGTATCATATCTAATAAGGTACGATTCCTCCTTTCGGATACACCATTCCACTGTGGTGTTCCAGGAGGAGTGAGTTGAGATAAAATCCCACACTCAGCTAAGTAGTCACGAAACTCATGGCTTAAGTATTCACCACCTCGATCTGATCGAAGTACCTTAATACTCTTGCCAAGCTGGTTCTGTACTTCATTCTTGAATTCTTTGAACTTTTCAAAGGATTCGACTTATGTGTTATCAAGTACACATAATCGTATCTACTAAAATCATCAATAAATGTGATAGAGTATCTATAACCGCCTCTAGCAAAGAACATTGAAAGGGCCACATACATCACTATGTATGAGTCCTAACAAATCAGTTGCTCTCTTGCTATGCCCACTAAAGGGGGTCTTGGTCATCTTGCCTCGTAGGCATGACTCGCATATCTCATATGATTCTAAATCAAATGAGTCCAGCAAACCATCCTTATGGAGCTGGGATAAGCGCTTGTCATTTATATGACCTAAGCGACAGTGCCAGAGGTATGTTTGGTTCATGTCATTTGACTTGAACCTCTTGGTACTAATGTTATAGATAGGGCTCTCAAGGTCTAGAATATAGAGTCCGTTTATTAGTGGTGCACTACAATAGAACATATCTTTCAAATAAACAGAACAACATTTGTCTTTTATTATAAAAGAGTATCATTTCTTGTGTAAACAAGAAACTGAAACTATGTTCTTAGTAAGAGCAGGCACATAACAACAATCATCTAAATCTAGTACAAGCCCAGAGGGCAGAGATAGCTAATAAGTTCCTACAGCAACAGTAGCAACCCGTGCTCCATTGCCTACTCGTAGGTCCACCTCGCCCTTTGCCAATGCTCTGCTATTTCTCAGCGCCTGCACATCAGTACAAATGTGAGAAGCACATCCAGTATCTAATACCCATGATGTAGAAATAGATAGATTGACTTCTATGACATATATACTTGAAGTGGAAGTCTCACTTCGCTTCTTCTTAAGATCTTCCAAGTATACCTTGCAGTTCCTCTTCCAGTGCCCGGTCTGACCGCAGTGGAAATAGGTAGGCGACCCTCCTTTAGGCTTCAGTGCCTTGCCTTTGCCCTTGGCTTGGGACTTTCCTTTGCCTTTGGGCTTGCCTTTGCCCTTACGCTCGACCATCGAATGGGCTTAACCTTCTTCGTAACATACTAAGTAGCTCGGGCAGTGGCTTGTCAATCTCGCTCATGTTATAGTTGAGAACGAATTGACTATAGCTATCCGGCAAGGACTGCAAGATCAGGCCAGCTCTTGGCCAAGTGGGAACCCCAGTCTTTGTAGGTTCTCTATGTACCCAATCATCTTGAGTACATAAGGACCTACAGGAGCCCCGTCTGACATCTTGCACTGAAAGAGTGCTTTCGAGATCTCAAATCTCTCATGCCTCGCTTGTCCCTGATATAGTTGGTGAAGATGCTCAACCATATCAAAAGCGCCCATCAACTCATGTTGCTTCGAGCTCGAGTTCATGGTCGCGAGCATTAGACAGACACATCTATGCGTCGCCTTGATGCTTCTTGTAAGCATCTTTGCCTGCTCATGGGCATTGGCAGGAGGAGCCTGGGCCGCTCCAGAACGTACATTACGCTCCCGGGTGAGAACTATTCTCAAGTTCCAGTACCAGGAAATTCGCTCCGTTGAGCTTGTCCTTCTCAAGGACAGATCGCAGGGAGAAGGAATTCGTGTTCGACGTCATGGTTATCTACAACAGAAAAATTTGCAGAAATAAATATCATATTCTTTAAAAATCATTTAATTAGGCCTTTTAATTAAATGATGCTCCCACTGAATTCTATAATTCTTGTGGGACAAGATCCACATCATACTAACCCTTGAGTTAGCTTTGGCTAATACGCCCAAGGCTTAGTATGATCGGTAGGTAACGATTACCAATTACATCTCTATGCAACTCTTGTTTATAGAATCAATATCCGCATTTATATTAAAACTCGAGTTAGCTTTGGCTAATACGCCCGAGAGTTAATATAGATGTGATTTTGACCTATCTTTCCAACTATTGGAAGAATGCCTATAGTTGACTCGATCCAACCGAGTAACTATGAATACTCAATCTAATTGAGTTTTTATTCACCCATGCGTTGATAGACGGGACCAAGATTGTCCCTCCGTACCCTACCAAGATAATATGTATTGCTCTGCTTTGGCAGATTCAACAATACATGTGATCGAGGTAGTGATAGGTATCACGGCACGGTTAGGCATTTTAGAGTTGGTTCGATCTAGATCTAATCTAATCGAGAAGAATGCATCTTGTGCATGACTTAGATCTAATCTAATCGCAAGGGTGCATCATGTGCACGACTTAGATCTAATCTAATCGTTAAGGCACTAATTAATTAATTAATTATTAAACATGCATCAAATACATAATAATTAATTAATTAATCTATTTGTGATTTAGTCATGGCCCTACTACGATCTTCTCAAGCCAATGAGAAGATCGATTGGTCAACCTAGGGTCAACAGCTTTTCCAAGCGCCTCCCTTTGACCACCTTGTGTTGCTCGTGCCTGCCTCGGAACTCCGTCTCGTGTGGACCCTCCACCGCTCCAATTTGTACATTACAATTTGAAACTCGAGTTACATTCAAGTCTAAATCTAATTTACAACAAGAATAAAAGACGAGGCACGACGCGCAGGTCGCGAATAATAAAATAAATACAACACGCGAAAACACATCACGGCACGCAGGCCGTATTATGAATTACAACACAACCAATCATATTGGGCTTTGAGCCATGACTATCACAAATTAATATATAATTCAAAATTATATATTTTTCATAATTTTTCTATAATTTTAAAATTAATTTTTACAATTTTACGAATAAAATTTCTCGGCGGTCCCGTTTAGCGGTTTCGGGCGCAATCGCGGAACGGATCCCCTTGCGGGGCCCAGGGGCATCGCCCCTACCCGCGATCTAACCATCGCGAGGGTTCCTTTGCGATCCAACAGCGCCTAAACCCGCTGTCCCAAAACAATTTGGGTCGAGACATTGCCGTTTCGGAAAAATCTTCCCGGCGGGTTCGTTTTTAGCGATTTCGGGTGCGATCGCGGAGCAAATCCCCTTGCGGGGTTAGGGGCAGCACCCCTACCCACGATCTAACCATCGTGAGTTGCTCCGTTACGATCTAAAGGCACCCGAGTCCGATGTACCAAAAGATTTTGGGTCGAAACGAAGCCGTTTGGGAAAATTCTTCCCGATAGCCGAAGCCTACAAGTGCCGAGACACTTGTGCTTCGCCTATAAGGAAAAATTACCCATAAAAACATAAAAATTGAATTTTTACAGAAAATCACAGAAGCTTTTTGTTTTCCAAAAACTAAAAACTAACTCGTACAAGTCTTTGTACGTGGCTCTGATACCACTATTGGGTTCTTCGAGCCGCGAAAACCGTTTTTTCGCGTCGCGAAAACCCCGAAGGACCCAAAGCCGTAGATCCGTGCAAAGATTCGTATAAAATTTCGAAAAACTATTTCTTGTACGAGTTCAAAAACTGATCTACTACTTAGATCTATGAGGAAAAAGTGTTTACCCTTGATGCGATGCCCTTCGCGTTCCCGCTCATCCAAATGATGCCGGATCTCAAGACCGTCAAGCGCCGGTCCTTTAGAAGTATCCACACGGACACACTAGATGGAGATGACCAAAAACCAAGGTGTGCTAGCACCTATGTGGTTCGGCCAAGGGAGGAGAGGGAGAGGGAGAGCTTGAGAGGGAGAAGGAGGAAGATGCACACAAGTGAATGAAAAATGAATTTTTTCACCCAAAAACCAAGTGGCCGGCCACATTTCAAAATTCACATTAATTGCATTAATTGCAATTAATATGAAACCATAAAATCACATTAATTGCATTAATTGCAATTAATATGAAACCATTAAGAGAGTGACTTTGTTACTTCCATGAGGTGGCACCCATGATGATGTGGAACATCATTATTGGTCCACCTAATGCCAACTCACCAATGAGGTGGCAAAAAGGTCAAGTCAAAATTGACCTTTGGTCTTCCTTCTCAAGTCAAGTCAAACTTGACTCAATCTCTACCATGGTGGATCTAATCCAACCATTTGATTCGAGCCAACTTAATATAATGAATCTAATTCATTAAATTAAATTGATTCAATGAGTCAAAATCTAAATTAGACTCATTTAACACATGAATCAACTTGAGTCGAACTCAAGTTAGCCCAATTATGATTACTCTTAATCCAATTTGATTCATCAAATGAATCTAATCCTCTTGGTTCATCATATGAACCTAATCTCCACCTAATTGTCCTAAGTGTGTGACCCTATAGGTTCTTGTAACGTTGGCAATGCCCTAAACCCATTTAGGAGCATAAGTAATGAGCGGTATCTAGCAACACATCATTACTACCCAAGTTACAAGAATGTCGAGATCCGACATCACCTTGTGACTACCAATTGTGACTACTCACAAAATAATGACAAGTGTCCTTCTATCCTAGACATCTAGATTGATCAATGTGAGGCATAGACCGTGTCATCCTCTAATCAATCTAAATCTTGAACTCCAAGTAGACTCACTCGATCAAATGAGCTCAACATCTAATGTTGACTCATTTGGGCATGGCCATGCACTTAGTGGTCTCACTTTATCAAGAATAGCGATGTCGCTCCCGTCATATGGGAGGGATAGATCCCATCTACATCACTCACATCCCTCTGCATAATTCGTTACATACCCAGTAATCGCCTTTATAGTCCACCCAGTTACGGGTGACGTTTGACGAAACCAAAGTAGATAACTCCTTATGTAGGGATCCATGGTGACTTCAGGTCTAAGGACTAATAGTCATACTAATAGTCACATGAGAAAGTATATGATACTCATATAACGATCCATGATACTTTCTCATGGCGGGTCATTCAGTATACATTCTCTAATGCATACCCATGTGTCAGCTTGATATCTCTATATCCATGACTTGTGAGATCAAGTCATCGAGCTGACCTACATGCTAGTCTTATTGTATTAACATTGTCCCTGAATGTTAATACTCGACTAGGAATGATTTAGAGTAGTGTTCCCTATATCATCTCACTATCGATTCAACTAATCGATTGATATAGGTATGAACCTTCTACTCAAGGACGCTATTATACTTAGTCTATTTGGCACTAATATAAATAAGTATAATAACCAAACAAATGCCTTTATTGATATACAAGAATATGATATACATGAGTCCATACATGAGTTCATATATGAAGGTGTTCGTATTCGACGTCATGGTTTATCTATAATAGAAAAATGCAGAAAATAAATATCATATTCTTTAAATCATTTAATTAGGCCTTTAACTAAATGATGCTCCCATTGAATTCTATAATTCATGTGGGACAAGATTCACATCATACTAACCCTTGAGTTAGCTTTGGCTAATACACCCAAGACTTAGTATAATCGGTAGGTAACGATTTACCAATTACATCTCTATGCAACTCTTGTTTATAGGATCATTATCCGCAGTTATATTAAAACTTGAGTTAGCTTTGGCTAATACACCCAAGAATTAATATAAATATGATTTATGTCCTATCTTTCCAACCATTAGAAGAATTCCTATAGTTGTACTCGATCCAATCGAGTTAACTAGGGATACTCAATCTAATTGAGTTTGTATTCACCCATGCGTTGATAAGCGGAAGCTCTTTAAATCATTTAATTAGGCCTTTAACTAAATGATGCTCCCACTGAATTCTATAATTCATGTGGGACAAGATCCGCATCATACTAACCCTTGAGTTAGCTTTGGCTAATATGCCCAAGACTTAGTATGATCGGTAGGTAACGATTTACCAATTACATCTCTATGCAACTCTTGTTTATAGGATCATTATCTGCAGTTATATTAAAACTTGAGTTAGCTTTGACTAATACACCCAATAATTAATATAAACGTGATTTCTGTCCTATCTTTCCAACCATTGGAAGAATGCCTATAGTTGTACTCGATCCAACCGAGTTAACTAGGAATACTCAATCTAATTGAGTTTGTATTCACCCATGCGTTGATAAGCGGGACCAAGATTGTCCCTCCGTACCCTACCAAGATAATATGTGTTGCTCTGCTTTGGCAGATTCAACAACACATGTGATCGAGGTAGTGATAGGTATCACGACACGGTAGGCATTAGAGTTGACGTGATTTAGATCTAATCTAAACGATGATGCGTATCATATACTCGATAGATCTAATCTAATCGAAAGGGTGCATCATGTGCACGACTTAGATCTAATCTAATCGTTAGACACTAATTAATTACTTAATCATGCATCACATATACACAAGCAATTAATTAAATTAATTTGTAATTAGTCATGGCCCTACTACGATCTTCTCAAGCCAATGAGAAGATCGGATGGTCAACCTAGGGTCAACAGCTTCTCAAGCTCCTCCCTTTGACCACCTTGTGTTGCTCGCGCCCTCCTCGTAACTCCGTCTCGAGTGGACCTTCCACGGCTTCAATTTTGTACATTACAATTTTTGAAACTCGAGTTACATTAGAGTCTAAACTAATTTACAACAAAAAATATAAAATAGAGAAAGGCACGACGCGCAGGTCGCGAATAAAAAATACAACACACACATCACATCACGGCACGCAGGCCATATTATGAATTACAACACATTTATTCCAATCCAATTGGGTCTTTTGGGCCATGACTATCACAAATTATACATAATTCTAAATTATGTATTTTTCGATAATTTTCTGCAATTTTAATACCAATTTTTTTACAACTTTTACGAGTAAAAATTCCCGGCGGTCCCGTTTAGCGGTTTTCGGGCGCAATCGCGGAACGAATCCCCTTGCGGGGCTAGGGGCAGCGCCCCTACCCACGATCTAACCATTGTGAGGGTTCCTTAGCGATCCTACAACGCCTTAGCCCGCTGTTCCAAAAAGATTTGGGGCAAAACCAAGCCGTTTTGGAAAAATCTTCCCGGTAGTGGAAGCCTACAAGTGCCGAAACACTTGTGCTTCACTTCTACGAGAAAATTACCAATAAAAACTATAAAAAACCTAAATTTACAGAAAATCACAGAAGCTATATTTTTCATAAAAAATCAAAAATAAACTAGTACAAGTCTTTGCACGTGTCTCTGATACCACTGTTGGATTTTTCGGGCCGCGAAAACCGCGTTTTCGCGTTGCGGAAACCCCGAAAGCCCCAGCCACCGAATCCGTGCAAAGGAAAAATAAAATAAAATATGGGTACGAGTTTCTAAACTTCGATCTACAGTAGATCTACAAAGGGGAAACCTTTTATACCTTCGATGCGTGCCCTTTTCGTATCTCGCTCGTCTAAAGAGATGCCGGATCTCTAGTTGTCAAGGTAGACAACTCTCTATGTGTATCCACACGAACATACTAGATGGAGAAGACCAAACAAAGGTGTGCTAGCACCTAGGATGTTTGGCCAAGAAGGAGGAGAGGGAGAGGAGAAGGAGAGGAAGAAGATGATGGAGTTACCAAATGACTTGAATGAACAATCAATTTTTCATCCACACTAAAGTGGCCGGCCACACATGGAGAAGTGTAACCCCCTTTCTCATTTATTGTAGACATTAAAAGGGAATTTGTAACCTCTATGAGGTGGCACATACATGTACTAGCCTTGATGATGTGGCACATTATCATTGGCCACTCAATGTCAACTCACCAATGAGGTGGCATAAAGTCAAGTCAAACTTGACTCTTCATCTTCCTCTCAAGTCAAGTCAAACTTGACTTAATCTCTCTCATGGTTGATCTAATCCAACCATTTAATTCAAGCCAATTTAATATAATGAATGTAATTCATTTAATTAAATTGATTCAATGAGTCATAATCTAAATTAGACTCATTGAACACATGAATTAACTTGAGTCCAACTCAATTAGCCCAATTAGGATTACTCTTAATCCATTTTGATTCATCAAATGAATCTAATCCTCTTGGTTCATCATATGAACCTAATCTCCATCTAATTGTCCTTATTGTGTGACCCTATAGGTTCTTATAACGTTGGCAATGCCCCTAAACCCACTTAGGAGCATAAGTAATGAGCGGTGTTGCTAATCTAGCAACACATCATTACTACCCAAGTTACAAGAATGTTGAGATCCAACATCACCTTGTGACTACTAATTATGACTTCTCACAATATATGACAAGTGTCCTTCTATCCTAGACATCTAGATTGATCAATGTGAGGCATAGACCGTGTCATCCTCTAATCAATCTAAATCTTGAACTCCAAGTAGACTCACTAAATCAAATGAGCTAAATATCTCATATTGACTCATTTGGGCATGGCCATGCACTTCGTGGTCTCACTTTATCAAGAATATCGATGTCGCTCTTGTCATATAGGAGAGATAGATCCCATCTACATCACTCACATCCCTCTGTATAATTCGTTACATACCTAGTAATCGCCTTTATAGTTCACCCAGTTACAGGTGACGTTTGACGAAACCAAAGTACATAACTTCTTATGTAGGGATCCATGGTGACTTCTGGTCTAAGAACTAGTAGTCATACTAATAGCCACATGAGAAAGTATATGACACTCATATAACGATCCATGATATTTTCTCATGGCGGGTCGTTCAGTATACATTCTCCAATGCATACCCATGTGTCAACTTGATATCTCTATATCCATGACTTGTGAGATCAAGTCATCGAGTTGACCTACATGCTAGTCTTATTGCATTAACATTGTCCCTGAATGTTAATACTCGACTATGAATGATTAAGAGTAGTGTTCCCTATATCATCTCACTATCGGTTCAACTAACCGATTGATATAGGTGAGAACTTTCTACTAAAGGACGCTATTATACTTAGTTTATTTGGCACCAATACAAGTAAGTATAATACCAAAACAATAAATGCTTTTATTTATATATAAGAATATGATACAACAAGTCCATAATACAATCATCAAATGATTGGCTCTAGGGCTCTAACTAACAGAAGGCCTAGTGCCTCGCCATGACCTGAAGCCGAAATATCGAAATAAAAATGTTTAATTAACTTTCTGATAAAAGTATTAAAATTAGAATTAAATAATACTTTCAAAAGTTTTTAAACATTTCCTTAGAAATTCATTTTGTTTAATTATCTAGAAAAATGTCACTTGAAAGTTTTGCTTAGAATTTTTTTAATTCTAAAAATCAATTTTTTTTACTTAGATTTTTTTTTAAATTTCCATTTTTGAAAATTCTATAAATACAGTTTACTTAGACATTTTCCCATCTTAAATTAGAATTTTTTTCTAACTTAAAAATTTTTTGCAAAAATTTTTTTCTGCTACCCCGTTTTTGCTGTGATAAAAGGGGGAGAGAAATGTACAAGTTTAAAGAAGCACATGTTTACATGTTTAGGGGGAGAGAGTTTTTTAAAACAAATATATATATATATATATATATATATATATATATATATATATTTATTTATTTATTTTTTGATTAACTCTTACTTTAGTAGTTGCAATTTGATTTATTGCAAACTAATGCTTAATATGTTAGTTTTTAAAATTACTTTTCTGTCTATTTTTACCCTAACTTAAACTTGGGTTGATGTACATCAAAAAGGGGAAAGATTGTTGGACCCCGTGGATGTTTTGATGTGATCAACTAAGTTGGTTAGGTCATGCGTTGTGTTTGAACCCTGTGTCTGAGTGTGCAGGAGCTTAGGAGCGCAGGAAGTCGAGCGGAAGACGCAGCTAGCGAGAAGGACGGCACGAGAAGAGAGCCGACGGGCTCGGTGCGTTCGAAGGACGAGAGAGCTGCGAAAGAGTACTCCGGTGGACGAGAAGAATGTGCGCGGCGTTCGAGGGACGAGAAGCCGGATGTAAGCCTGCTCGAGGAGAAGGCCGGAAATTGGGTTCGGGTGAGCCCTATTTCGGTTGGCCGCAATCACCCAACCAAGTGAAGCTTCGGAAGTCAAAGCAAAGGAGAAGATGTGCTGAAAAACAGCTTAAGGCGCCTCAAGCAGTATTTGAGACGCCTCAAACCTTTGAGGTGCCTCAATCAAGGTTGGAGGCACCTCAAACATTTGAGGCGCCTCCAAGTTTGTTTAAGGCACCTCAAGCCTGGTCAAAAGAGCCGTTTGAGCACAGATAGAGTTCTATCCAGTCAAAAGTCATGGAGGCGCCTTCAAGGCTTATAGAGGCGCCTTCAACCCTCGGGATAGAATTTCCAGGGCCTATAAAAAGACCCCTGGACCTAGGAATCGAGAAACAACTCAAGCAATCAACTCTGTAGTCATTCCTAGCAACTAGTGTGCGTTTTAAGTGTGTAAAAAGGCTTCTCCGCCTACAGTGAAGGAGACTCTGCTAGTGCGATCTTTGACTGCCTTGGATTAACAATCATCTTGGTTGTAACCAAGTTAAAATTCTGTCTTTTTTTTTTCTTTTAATTTTATTATAGTTGCTTTATTTTTGAGTTGAAAGATCCGAGGAGGGTAGTTTTAATTTGTGCAGGCAATTCACCCCCCCTCTTGCCAACCTCCGCTGCACCTACAGATTGAACCTTATTCTTTCATTCTTTGTTGAGATCCAATCCTTGTGCATTTATGAGCTTTTAATGGTTCGGTCGACTCATAAACCATGCGGTCGACTGATCCTCCTATCGGTTGACTATACCCTATGCTTGCCTTCTTTGCTGAGATCTTATCCTTGTGTATTTATGAGCTTTTAATGGTTTAGTCAACCAATCACCTTGTTCGGTCGACCAAATAGTGAACTTTCCCTATTCGCTGAGATTCTCACTTAATTCATCATTAATGAAGTGATCGTTCGGTCGATTGATCCTCGGATTCGATCAACCGATCAACCTAGCTTCCTTCTTTGCTTCTGCTTGATCTAATCTGCGCTTAGTGCCACATCATCAAGGTTCGATCAACTGATCTACTGTTCGGTTGACTAATTAGGCTTTGATCGATCTCTAATTTGTTCTACTATGATATGATCTCTGGTCTGAGTCGATCTGGTTTGGTCGACCGATCCCCTGGTTTAGTATACCAATCAGGCCAGTTCTTGCAAAATAGAGTTAAACAATATATATCCCAATAAGACAAAGATTAGTACAGTATAGTATGATACATGAGTAGCAAATGAAAGTAACACTATCTTGATCTCAACTTGGAAACCTTCCCGATTTCTTCAGTTGGATCAACGGCTTATGATCTATTTCTTTCTAGAACACGACCTTACTGTTGCTCTTCTCTAGTTGCTTACCTATTTGGACTTTCTCTACTCAGTGTCTGATCCCTGATCCACTAAGGTATTTTCCTGTAATACTATATTAGTCAATAGTAATAATAGTAATACAAAACACTATGGTAAAACTAAACTTAGATTTACCAAGATCTGCTGGTCCGATCGACCGCGCGCGATCGATTGGAAATCATCCTATCAACCTTGCTTGGAGTTCACTCCTCTAAGACTTCTTGTTACCTAAGGTTACCTCCCCCTAGGATTTTCTCCATCTGGCTTCACTCACCAGAACATAGAGTTAACTCCCTCTAGGTTTTCTTCACCTTGCTTCATTCACCAAGACTCAGCATTAGATCAGTTCATTAGGGATTCGATATCGGGTCCTCCAAACCTATCGAATCCTTCTATCTAGCTTCCACGATCTACCAAGATTTCCCTTACCTAGTCGCAACTAGGACTTCCCTTAATCAAGCTCATTTAAACATATTTGTTGGACATTAAAACCTTGGAGGTCGATTGCACCAACAATATCTTATAAAGATATGATGATAAGAAGTATGAAGAAGCATAAACCTAAACCTAGAATCCGAAATTAACCTCTATCATATTAAGTTATCATAATAAGAAGTAAGAAGAAATATGAACATAAACCTAAACTTAGAATCCAAAATTCACACATGTATCTTATAAAGATAAGATGATAAGAAATAAGAAGAAACATAAACCTAAATCTAAACTTAGAATTTGAAACTTATCTAATCTACCATAATATTCAAACATTTCAAGCTTATAGAATCCGAATATCGCCTATGAGTCCAAACTAAAACCTTCATAAAAGAACATAGTATTTATCTTCTAAGTGTATAAATGGATGCATCACATATGTTACACCAAAAATCTAAAGGTCCCCTATGAGTCCTAACCAAAACCTTCATTAAAGTATATGGTAGTTATCTTTTAAATGCATTTAAGTGTATAAATGGATGTATCAAATATATTACACCAACAATCCAAAACTCACATGTAACATATAAAGTTATCATGATAAGAAGTAAGAAGAAACATAGAATAACTAAACTTAAATCCAAAATTAAACCTATAAAATTTTCATGATAAGAAATAAGAAGAAAAATAGTACAACTAAATTTAAATATAAAATTAAACCTATAATGTTATCTATAGGATCGAAAAGAATTTAGATATCTCCATAATGATATAATATTATACACTTTGGGCCTAAGCCCTCATGATTTTACTCTTGGGCTCTACCCAAAAGGTCTCATGCCAATTGAGATATCTTTTTTTTTATAAACCCATGATCTTTTCCATATGTTTTCAATATATGATTATGTTTGCAACCTTGCAACCCCAACAATCCTCCCTTAAACAAAGGACCACACTTGAGTGATGAGTTTTCAAAAGAACATCTTACATATGAACATGCTATATGATTTTCTTTATGCTTTCATATACTATGTTTTCTATACTCTCTTGAGTGATGTCTAAAATGCCTATATGAACATGCTATATGATTTTCTTTATGCTTTCATATACTATGTTTTCATACTCTCTTGAGTTATGTCTAAAATGCCTAGATGAACATGCTATTACCTTATGCTTATGCTCTCACATGCAATGTTTATTGTTCATGTTTTTATGTTCTTTTCCTTTCACGTTATGATTCATGGTTTTTGTGAGTAGGAAAGGGATCTTATTAAGCCTATGTGCTTATAGTTTAATTTCCTTGTACTGCAGAAAAGGGTAAAGAATGGCTAAACTAAGGGGAGCAGCAGGAAAGGCAAGTGTGTGTGTGTGGCAGTGGCATGGTGGAAGTGATCTGCTTATGTTTTCAAGACTTATATACGTTTTAAACTTTTGCATGTGAACTTATACTATTTCCTATTGCATGAAACCTTGTTAGTTATCATGAACTCTAGAGAATAATATCCATGTTAGTTCCTTCATATTGGGTACACTTTGTGCTCTAGTTAAATAAGTATGTATTATGTTTCAAGTGGTAGATATCAAGTCACGTTATGGACTCTAGCATGTTCACATGTTTAATATGTTACAAGATGATATTGTTCTCCATATTATGTTGTTAACATGCATATGATTAAATGAAATGAAAATTTTTCTTCCGCTGCCATGACCCCATATGCATATGCATGTATGTATGTAGCATTGGTAACGCCGCCCCTTCAGAGCAAGAGAAGGGCGGGCGTTATAGTTTGGTATCAGAGCAGGTCTGCCTTTCCACTACACACACACATCAAGCCTCCATCCTGCCACTCCAAGTAAGAAATTCTATGCCTACTCTATTCTTTTATGTATAGGAATGTTTTAATCTAAGTATGCATGCCCACTCTATTCTTTTTTTAATTATGATGAGGAATGCTTTAGTCTAAATATGCATGAATATAGGTTAGAATGGTAATCTTATGCTAGCACTGTTATTATTGATGAAGATAAGCATGGCTAGAAGACGCAATACCAGAGCTGATGAGACAGTACCCCCACCTGATCTGATGCATGTAGTTATCGAGCTCCAGCGTCAGGTTACAGAATAGCAGCAGGTGATTAATGCTCTGATGAATCAACAGGGGAACCCTGCTACCCCACCAGTGAATCTGAATACGATGCCAGTCGTATCTACAGCTGCACCGGTACCACCCGTGGGCCCTGCCCCAGTGGTTCGACAGGAGGCGTACCTGATTCAATGGCAGAGGCTGAAATCGAAAACTTTTTCTGGTACTTGTGAACCGTGGGACGCTCAAGCCTGGTTCAAAACTGTAGAGAGTATAGTAGAGCTTCTGGATTGGCCTGAACATGAAAAGGTCAAGTGTGCATCATTTTGCTTTTCGGGAGATGCCAGAATGTGGTGGGACAGAGTGAAAGCAAAGAGACAAGTAAATCAGATGTGATGGACGGAATTCGAAACTGAATTTTTCGAAGAATTCTTCCATATGCGTGTGACAAACAAGCACTACGATGAGTTCACCGAATTCCGGCAAGGTAATTTATCAGTTAATGAAGCCGTGAAAAGATTCAACCGACTAGCACGCTTATGCCCAGAGCTGGTCAGCACAGAAAGGGAAAGAGTCAGACTCATGCTGAAGATGCTCAGACCTGAGATAGTTCTGAATGTGGACGGCAGAGTTAATAGACCACAGACCGCCGAAGAACTGATCAGTTGTGCTCTGATCACTGAACACTACCTGAAGACGCTGCATGAAGGCAAGGGTCAAGCTCAGTCGGGAGGATAGAAACCTCAAAGTACCAAAGTCAGCTGGAAAGGAAACCACAACGGTAAGAGAAAGCAATGGAATGACGCTAAGGGTGGTCCAGCAAACAAACAACCCATGTACCCTCAGTGTACCACATGTGGAAAGAAGCATCCAGGGGTATGCCGCATGGGCACAAATAGGTGTTACAACTGTGGACTGCAAGGGCATAGAGCCAGAGACTGCCCCACCCAGGTTCAGACACCTCCTCAGCAGTACGTCCCGAATAAGGGTGCTCCCTCACAGTTACACCAGATGCAAGCTGCGATAGAAGGCCCTCAGATAAGCCAAGGGAGATTGGAAGCCCCGCCAGTTACGACGAATGCCAGGATTTTCTCCCTCACCAAGGAGGACGTAGTGAACGCTTCTACGGTTGTCACAGGTCAGATATTTATTTTCAGTCAGCATGCTACTGTATTATTTGATACTGGGGCAACACACTCGTTCGTCTCTACACCTTTCACAAGGAAGTTAGACATGCCACAACAAGCCTTAGAGTGCAAGTTCTTAACGACACTGCCCTCGGGAGAAGTGATGCCATCTACTCATATGCTGCGAGCCGCACCCATCAGAATCGCAGACAGAGAACTCTACTGTGACCTGATAGTGCTCGACATGCAGGATTATGACATTATTTTGGGCATGGATTTTCTGAGCAAGTATGGTGCTTCGATCGAGTGCCGAAAAAGGAAAGTGGTCTTCCGGCCAGAGGCAGAACCGATGTTTGAATTTATCAGAGAACAAAGGGAAAGTATGGGTTACGGGGTCGAAATCATGTCCGGACAGCTCTCTACCCTGACGATAGCACCGACGCTGTTCGACGATATATTAGAAAAACAAGCACATGACCTAAACCTCCAAAGGATCAAGCAAGAGGTCCTAGAAGGAAAGAACGATGGATTTCGTATCACTGATAGTGAAATATTATACCTCAGAGATCGCTTATGTATCCCTGACGATCCGGAGTTGTGAAGGAAGATATTGGAGGAGGCTCACAGAACACCTTATGTGATGCATCCTGGATCCACCAAGATATACTAAGACCTGAAAGGGAAGTTCTGGTGGTCCGGTTTGAAAAGAGATGTGGCTCAGTATGTTAGTACTTGCCTAACTTGCCAAAGGGTTAAAGCAGAGCACCAGAGACCTAGAGGAGTATTGCAGCCGATTCAAATTCCAGAATGGAAATGGAAAGATATTTCTATGGATTTCATCTCAGGATTACCTAAAACGACGAACGGATATGATGCTATATGGGTAATCGTAGACAGATTAACAAAGTCTATCCACTTTTTGGCAATCAAGATGACCTACTCAATTGAGCAACTAGCTCAATTATATGCTAAGTAAATCATCATATTACATGGGATTCTGAAGACAATCATTTCTGATAGAGATGGTCGCTTTATTTCTCACTTCTGGGAATGTGTTCAGAAGGCCCTTGGCACGAAACTACTATTTAGTACTGCCTTCCATTCTCAGACTGATGGACAAACAGAAAGGGTGAATCAAGTATTAGAAGATATGTTGCGAGCTTACGCCTTAGATTTTAAGGGGAGCTGGTGCCGATATCTATGCTTAGCGGAGTTCGCCTACAATAATAGCTACCAAGCTACTATAAGAATGGTAGGTCCCCTATATGTTGGTACGAAGGTGGTGAAAAGAAGGAGATGAGACTTCGAACAGATTTCATTGACGAAACCACCCGGGCTATACAGAATATTCACCAAAGAATTGAAATTGCTCAGAGTCGGTAAAAGAACTATGTGGATAAGCGGCGTAGGCCGCTGGAATTCAGTGTCAGGGACTTAGTGTTTCTCAAAGTAGCTCCTATGAAAGGAGTGATGAGATTTGGAAAGAAGGGTAAGCTAAGCCCGCACTACATGGGGTCGTATCAGATCCTAAAAAGAGTTGGCAAGGTAGCTTACGAACTAGAGCTACCTTAGGAGATGTCGGCTATTCACAACGTGTTCCATGTTTCAATGCTCAAGAAATGTATTCCCAGTATAGACCAAGTGATCGAGCCACAGACAGTGCAAGTTCAAGAGGACCTAAGCTATGAAAGTCGACCCATTCAGATACTAGATCAGGAGGTCAAAAGACTAAGGAACAAAGAAGTACCCTTGGTGAAGGTCCAGTGGCAAAATCAATGATTCGAAGAAGTCACCTAGGAACGTGAAGATGATATGAAACGAAAATACCCGGAGTTATTCTAAGTCCGAGGACTAACTTTTAAGAGGTATGGGGGACTGTAATACCCATAGGATCCCTAGCAATTTTATATAAAGTATTGCATGATTAAAATATGCTTTATGTAGACTTTTCAAAAATAAAGAGCAAAAAAACCAAAAAGAGGCATGACCAAGATTTGAACCTTGAACCTCTTAGTAAGTGGTTGTAGGAGATAACCAGTAGCCCCAGCAGGGGTGTGCTGTTAGGAAGAGAAGGGAGATTGTAGTTAAGGGTGGTGAAAGTGAAGGCCCCCTTCACTTAGAAGGAAAAGTTTGAGTTTCCTTCTTCCTTCCCAATGAAAAGATGGTTTTGCCTTCTTCCTTCATTTAGCATAAATAAGAGAAAGGAAAGGAAAATTTCATTTTTTCTTCTTCCTTCCTCCTTCTCCTTCTTCCACCGAAAATTCAAGCCTTTCTTCTCGCACTGCCGAAATCAAGCTAGGAGCCTTCTTCCTAGGAAAACTTCTCAAGAAAGGGTACTCTTCCTTAGTAAACCAAGCGAAAGGATGTAAGTATTCCCCTCACCTGTAGTACAAGTAGCTTACGTATGCTTCTATGTTTAAATGTTGCTTGAAAAACCTAGGGTCTTGCCTTTAGGTTTCGGCCAAGGATAGATAATAGGTTTAGAGAAAAGTTTTGAAACCTAACTATGCTTGTTCATGATTTCTTATGATGTATGATCTCCTATATGATGTTAGTTTAAGTTTTCATGTCATATGTTACTTGAAAAGTTAGAAACATCTCCTTTAGGTTTTGGCCAAGGATAGATAATAGGTTTAGAGAAAAGTTTTGAAACCTAACTATGCTTGTTTATGATTTCTTATGATGTATGATCTCCTATATGATGTTAGTTTAAGTTTTCATGCCATATGTTACTTGAAAAGTTAGAAACATCTCCTTTAGGTTTCGGCCAAGGATAGATAATAGGTTTAGAGAAAAGTTTTGAAACCTAACTATGCTTGTTCATGATTTCTTATGATGTATGATCTCCTATATGATGTTAGTTTAAGTTTTCATGCCATATGTTACTTGAAAAGATAGAACCATGACATGTAGGTTTCGGCCAAGAATAGATAAAAAGGTTTAGAGAAAAGTTGTGAAACCTAGCTATGCTTGTTTATGACTTCTTATGATGTATGATCTCCTAGATGATGTTAGTTTAAGTTTTCATGCCATATGTTACTTGAAAAGTTAGAACTATGACATGTAGGTTTCGGCTAAGAATAGATAAAAAGGTTTAGAGAAAAGTTTTGAAACCTAACTATGCTTATTCATGATTTCTTATGATGTATGATTTTCCATATGATGTAGTTTAAGTTCTTCATGCTTATGTTGCTTAAAGACCTAGAGCTATGACATGTAGGTTTTGGCCAAACCAAGGAACTAGGGTTTGTGTTTGCTAAAGGTCACACATGTGGTGCTATGTATCATGAAACATTAGATAATTGAGCCATGTTTAAATGTTGCTTGAAAAACCTAGAACCATGACATGTAGGTTTCGGCCAAACCAAGAAAACTAGGGTTTATGTTGCTAAAGGTTTCCTATGTTATGATAAGTACCATGTGATACTAATGTGATGCTTTCCTTGTTTAAAATGTTGCTTAAGATCCAAGACCATAACCCTTGCAAGTTTCGGCCAAGTCATGATTAGGGTTTGTAGAAAGTTCTAAGAAAAAAAAAACGATTCCAACTATGCATGATAATGACTCTCTATAATATGCTATGTGAAATGTGAACTTCATGATTACCATGTTATGTTTATGCAAGACATATATATGATGATATGCTATAAGAGTTGCTTCCCTATAAGTTGGGATCAAGAGCACTCTTCATGATATGACAAGAACATGTTATGCTCCATGATATGACAAGAACATGCTATACCTTATGACATGATAAGAACATGCTATGCTTTATGATATGACAAGAACATGATATGCTATTTTACTTTTGTATTGGCTTGTACCGGACCCTAAGAATGGTCCATGGGATGGGCTCCTAAGTTGCCCCTAGGTCGATGGTCAATGAAACGGGCCTAATAAGGGATGAGCTCCTAAGTTGCCCCTAGGTCGATGGTCAAAGAAATGGGCTTAGTTCCTAATAGGTTCGAGATTAGCTACCTCGGATTTATTTAGGATGCGTGCAAATTTATGTATGTGGTATAAAGTCAGGCCCTCATGTTGAGATTATGTTTAAGTACCTATGCAATATATGTTTTCAAAGGAACATCTTGCATATATGCATTATCATGAGTTTTCAAAAGAACATCTTGCATATGAACATGCTATATGATTTTCTTTATGCTTTCATATACTATGTTTTCTATACTCTCTTGAGTGATGTCTAAAATGCCTATATGAACATGCTATATGATTTTATTTATGCTTTCATATACTATGTTTTCATACTCTCTTGAGTTATGTCTAAAATGCCTAGATGAACATGCTATTACCTTATGCTTATGCTCTCACATGCAATGTTTATTGTTCATATTTTTATGTTCTTTTCCTTTCACATTATGATTCATGGTTTTTGTGAGTAGGAAAGGGATCTTACTAAGCCGATGTGCTTATAGTTTAATTTCCTTGTACTGCAGAAAAGGGTAAAGAATGGCTAAACTAAGGGGAGCAGCAGGAAGGGCAAGTGTGTGTGTGTGGCAGTGGCATGGTGGAAGTGATCTGCTTATGTTTTCAAGACTTATATATGTTTTAAACTTTTGCATGTGAACTTATACTATTTCCTATTGCATGAAACCTTGTTAGTTATCATGAACTCTAGAGAATAATATCCATGTTAGTTCCTTCATATTGGGTACACTTTATACTCTAGTTAAACAAGCATGTATTATGTTTCAAGTGGTAGATATCAAGTCACGTTATGGACTCTAGCATGTTCACATGTTTAATATGTTACAAGATGATATTGTTCTCCATATTATGTTGTTAACATGCATATGATTAAATGAAATGAAAATTTTTCTTCCGCTGCCATGACCCCATATGCATATGCATGTATGTATGTAGTATTAGTAACGCCACCCCTTCAGAGCAAGAGAAGGGCGGGCATTACAAGTAGAAATTCTCAGTTAAGTATGACTTAAGAGGTTAGATGGTTCCATCCATATCAAAGGTTTTAAGGAAACTCAAAGTTAGGATCGGACAGTCCAGAGTGTGTCAAATGTTATCTTTATTTACATATTATTGTTTGTTTCTAACTCTATGGTGTAGGTGATTAAGATTGCAAGGTTGCGTGAAAATAGGTCTCCAGTGCCTGGAGCTTGTCCGAGTGTCCAGGGAGGGAAATGGGCGCCCGGGTAAGGTCTGTGCACCCAGAGTTGCTCCAGGTGCCCGGAACAACAAAACTCATCACCATGCTGAGTTGGAGCATGACAACTGGCTGACCCACATCAGCGGTCCAGGCGCCTGGAGGGGGTTTGAGCGCCCAAATATGGATAAACTTCTAGAATGAAGTTTCGATGAGAGCTTGCCACATCAGCATAGTATAGACGCTCAAATGAGGTTATAAAAGGAGGGTTCGACTAGCAGCTTTAATACAACAATTTGAATGACTTTCTCTCTTGTGCGCTACTCTAGAAATGACTGTACGACGCCATAACATTGCTCCAATAACCGAAGGCACAATTTTTCAAATCTATAGTTATTGGTATATTTAAAATATTATAGTTCTTTAAATATTGTAAATCTCTACTTGTACTTATTTGAATTGATAGTGATTGCCCAACAAAAGTGATTAACGATCGCATGCCTTGGAGTAGAAGTTGCCACAGGCTCCGAACCAAGTAAAACTTAGTCATGTTAGCATTGTGTGTTTTCCCTTTCTATCTTTATTCCGCTGCATTTGTCTCTCTGAGTTTTAAACAAATATGAAAGCCACAAGCGCTATTCACCCCCTCTAACACTTTCGATCCTACAATTGACATTAGAGCAGAGACACTCTGAACTGGGACAACTATCGTTCGAGTAGTCTTTTTCATTGCTTTTTATCTATTTTTTGATAAAGATAAATTCTTAGGCCTTTATTTCATTTTCAAATTTTCTCTATAAGTTAGAATTGGTCTAATAGCCTTTCTTGACAAATTTATCTATTCGTTGAATTTTCTTTAAATTAGTGCAACACCACTAGAGCTGCTTTTTTCACCTTTTCTACATTTGCACTACTAATCTAAGATCAAGTCTTAGTACATATTTCTTTTTGTTTTTATTTTATGAGATCATCACTAAACAACCCATCAAGAAGGCTACAGTACCGCATGCCCGCCTCTTTTCTTCGGTGAGGATTTTGGATACTTGAAGGGTCATATTACTTGAAGACCCAAGTAGAAATATGGATAAGCATCCAAACGGGATTCGCACTATCACTTGATAGCACTGGAGCACTAGTGAACTACGAGAATTGGGACCCACACCTAATGAAGAAGATTGAGGCTGACACCAAAGCAACTCAGACACTCTAATGCAGTATGACTAAAGAGGAACTAAACCAAGTTGGTTCGTTCACAAGTGCAAAGGACCTATGAGAAAAGCTAATTGAATTGCACGAGGGGATCACCGATACAAAGGTAAGCAAATGGGACTTAATTTTAAATAAGGTATATAATATTAAAATATAGGAGGGTGAATCAGCAAACCAATTACACACTCAAATCCAAGACCTATTCAACAGACTACACGTGATCAGCCAGAAGATGAAAAATTGTGATATAATAAGGTACACATTAAATGCTTTTTAGAGGAATACATTGTAGGCATCGATGGTAGATGTTTACAAAGTATCTAAGGACCTTTCTTTAATTAGATTAGATGAATTATTCTCTAAATTCTAACATCATGAACAAACTAATACTACTCGGGCTGAGAAAGGTATTGCGTTGGTTGTAGGAAAACTCACAAATAAGAAGCCAAAGCTTAAGTACCAACTCAAACCTGAATCCGAAGACGAATCAGATTCTGAAGACGACGAGGAGCTCACCTCCAAACTAGTTAACCTAGTTTGGAAAATGATAAAGAAAAAGAGGATGATCCAATCAAAGGGTAACTAAATGGGTATGAATCAAACCACAAAGGTCGAGTCTGAATTGACCTACTACGGGTACAATAAGAAAGGACATTAAAAGTTGGAATGCCTGAATATAAAGAAAGGAAGAAGGAAGGCATTGAAGACAACGTGGTCCGAGTCATCGAAAGAGTCAGACAAAGAAGAACAAACTCAACCAAGCTTATTGGCACTATCGATACAAGCTCACATTGCTGAGACTGAATCTGAAGTTGAGATCGAGGAAAGCAACAAATCTGAATCTGCCTTAGAAGATGATTTCACTATAAGTCCTTTTATAGTTAGATTATAGAACTTAATTTCTTACCTATCTAGAAATGAGTCAAATCCAACATTTGAGTCAAGTCACTCCAAAAGAAGATTGAATCGCTTAAGGAGGAGACTAACCTAAGTCCCTTGACTGAGCCTGTTCAAGCTGGAATTTCAACTCAAATCCAACAACTTGAGGAAGAAAAGTTTAATTTAAAAAGTCAAGTCAAGAAACTTACGAACACGTTGGAATGATTCACCTTGGGTTCCAAGAACCTTAATTTGATTCTTGGAAAACAAAAGTCTATATACAACTAATCCAAACTTGGATACAAGGCTAAACAATGATTCAGATCATACTTATCAAGTTGGACTTAAAGTCTAACTTGACTCCAAGAACTTAGTCCAAGCATGAGTCCCAAAGTCTAACTTGACTAATCAAGTTGGACTTAATCAATATTGGATCCCCAAGGATCACATCCACTACTTTGATAGACCCTTATCAAGGCTATAATCTAGGGGGAGCTAATAGAAAGACTATCTTCATTATCAAATAGACTTGTTTGATGCTTGACTTATTGGTTTCTTTATTTCTGCCTAGATTAGGATGGTTAGTTAAGGACTTAGGCTTAATCGACACTTGATTAGTTAGACAAAGGATTTTCTAAAAGAAAGTAAAATATTCAATTTCCTTAAAAAGCTTTGTCTAGAAGTGGTTATTGCTCTAATACCAAAGAAGGCCTCGTGCTTCGCCATAGTATGGAAATCGATTATCGAAATGAATATGTAACCAACTAACTATTAAGCCTTAGTTTAACTCAAACAGAAATCAATTATTAAATTTTAATTTAAATTGAAGATAAAATTAGCCATCTCACAAAACCTATAAGGTTTCCTGTTTGAAAATCTAGGAAAAGGTGAGATGGATTTAGGTTAAAATTGAGAATTAGTTTAATCAAACATAATCAAATCAGAAATTCAAATTAAACTTAATGGAACTCAAATAAAACTTAAATTAAACTCAACCAAACCTAATCAAACTTGAATCAAGATCAAACAAAAATCAAATCAATCAAAATCTAATCAATTTTCTAAATTAATAATTTTTAAACTTAATTAATTTGAAAACTTAAAATAATTTCAAATTTTAAATTAGTTTCAAAATCTTAAATAAATCTTAATTAATTACAAAAACTTAATTATTTTTTAAATTTAAATTTAATTAAAAATGTAAACTTAAATATTTTAAAAAAATTTAAACTTAAATATTTTTCAAAATTTAAAATTAAATATTTTTTATATAAATTCAAACTTAAATATTTTTAAATATAAACTTAAATTTAAACTTAAATATTTTTCCTTAAACTTATATATTTTTCAAATTTAGAGATAATGTTCTCAAACTTAAAATCAACTTTAAACTTAAGATTAACTTGACTTCATCTCACACAAACTCATAAGTTTAAAATATTTGATAACTTAGAAATGGTGAGATGAAAATTTTTAAAAAATAGATAATTAGTTTTATGTTTTAAACATATGTTTTTAATGCTTGAACTCTAGGGTCATAGTCATTGACTAATTTCAATTATGAAGCTTACATTCTCCTCAAAATTAAGGCAATTTCTTAGAGTAATAAGCAATTACTTAAACGTTATTCCATTTTTTTTTGCATTAATTAAGGGGGAGTTAAGTTAATTATCTTCAAAAAGTATTTTTTATTTTCCATAAAGGTAAGTACCTTTTAAAGAAATTTTCTTAAAGATAATTAAAAGAAAGTCCATTCAAAGCTAAGTATTTAGCTAAGTATTCTTCAATGAAATTCTTTTTGAAGTAATTATTTAAATATTTTTAAAAAACTAAGTAATTAGATAAGTGTTTTTCAATGAAATTCTTTTTGATATATGTCAAAAGAGGAGAGAAAAGTTAAATGTTAAGTCAAAACATAAATAAGTTTTCTTTTCAAAAAATTAAGGAGGGGCATTTTTACTTTGTTAAATTATCAAATTATTTTACTTATACTCAAATTCCTTACTTATATTACATTATATTTTGTTATGCTTTACTTAACATTTAATTGTGTTGCTATAATTAAAAAGGGGAAGATTGTTGATGCAGAAAATACAAGATGATCGAACTTATATTTTGATTATGGCAAAGGGTTCAAAGTTAAGTTTTCTTGTTATTCTAACATGTTTGAATAAGTGTGCAAGAAAGCCCTAAGTGATCTTAAGCAATTTGAAAGTCCTAATTGAGGCTAGATAAAGAAAGACCTAGTGGATATTAGGTAGGTGGAAAGTCTTAGCTGTAGTTAGGCAATGAAGTCCTAGTCGGGAGGATTAGGAAAAGTCTTGGCAAGTCAAGGACATCAGGTGAAATCCTATGGTCGAGGACACTAGGTGGAAGTCCTGAGGGTCCTGGACACCAAGCAGAAGACTAGACATGTCAAGGTTCGAACGTCTAGTAGAAAGACCTGAGGTTTTGGATGTTGAGAAAAAGTCTAGATAGTCTAGAGGATTGGTCTGGTAAAAGGTAATTTCTCATGAGAGGTGTTGGTGATGACGCATTCCTCGAAGAGGGAACAATAAGCATCGGTCTGACCTAGAGTTTTAGTGAAATTCAAAGTTAGGATCGAATAGTCCAGAAACTATCAAATGTTATCTTGCTTTACATATTATTGCTTAATTCTATCTATGTGAAAATAGGTCTCTGGGCACCCCGAGCTTATTTGGGCGCCTAGATGTTCGGGCGTTAGGGCAGGAAACCAAGCACCCGGGTAAGGGCTTTCGTGAGTGCTTAGAGAGGCACCCGGATGGTCCAGGCACTTAGAGTTACTCCAAGTGTCGGGACCAACAAAACTCATCATCGCGCTGAGTTGGAACACGACGACTGGTCGACCCACATTAGTGGTCCAAGTGCTCGGAAGGGGTCCGGGCCCCAGGACGTGGATAAATTCTTGGATGAAATTCCGACTAGAGCTCACCACGTCAGCATAGTCTAGGCACCCAGGAAGGGATTCGGGTGCCCAAACGAGGCTATAAAAGGAGGGTTTGACCAACATCTTCAATACAATAATCTGAACGAGTTTCTCTCTTGTACGTTCCTCCAGAAATGACTGTACGACGTTGAAACACTGCTCTGATGACTGAAGGTATGATTCTTTAAATCTGTAGTTGTCAATACATTTAAAATATTACAGTTCTTTAAATATTATAAATCTCTACTTGTACTTATTCAAATTGATAGTGATTGCCCAATAAAAGTGATCAATAATTACGGGTCATAGAGTAGAAGTCACCATAGGCTCTGAACCAAGTAAAACTTGGCCGTGTTAGCATTTTGTGTTTTCCCTTTCTATTTTTATTCCGTTGTGTTTGTCTCTCCAAGTTTTAAACAAACGTGAAAGCAACAAGTACTTTCAATCCTACAATAACTAAACTTAAATCTGAAATTATGTTGGGTCTTTCGGGCTGCGAAAACCGCTTTTTCGCATCACGGAAACCCCGAAACCCCCACCACCGGATCCGTGCGAAGAATAAAATTTCGAAAAAACCTACGAGTACGAGTTTACAAACTCTAAATCTACATTAGAGTATGAGTTTTACCCTTGATGCGCGCCTTTCGCAAATCCCGCTCGTCCAAGGTGCTGGATCTCAAGATTGTCAAAGTAAACAACCCTCTAGAAGTATCCACACGAACAAATCGATGGAGGGAGAACCTTAGAGTGTGCTAGCACTCCAAGAAGGTCTCGGCAATGGAGAGGAGAGGGAGAGAAGAATTGGAGAAAGGAAGAAGATGCGAGTTACCCAAATGCTTGAATGAAATTCACCTCACCAAAACCCCATAAGTGGTCGGCCACCACAAAGCTTGTAACCCCCTTCTCATTTAATGTGGAGGCCACATTAAATAGGAGATTTGTAACCTCCATGAGGTGGCACACACATGTGCTAGCCTTGATGATGTGGCACATCATCATTGGACACTTAATGCCAACTCACAAATGATGTGGCATAAAGTCAAGTCAAACTTGACTTTTCCTTTTCCTCTCAAGTCAAGTCAAACTTGACTTAATCTCTCTCATGGTTGATCTAATCCAACCATTTAATTCAAGCCAATTTAATATAATGAATCTAATTCATTTAATTAAATTGATTCAATGAGTCATAATCTAAATTAGACTCATTGAAAACATGAATCAACTTGAGTCCAACTCAATTAACCCAATTAGGATTACTCTTAATCCAATTTGATTCATCACATGAATCTAATCCTCTTAGTTCATCATATGAACCTAATCTCCATCTAATTGTCCTTAGTGTGTGACCTTATAGGTTCTTGTAACGTTGGCAATGCCCCTAAACCCATTTAGGAGCATAAGTAATGAGCGGTATCTAGCAACACATCATTACTACCCAAGTTACAAGAATGTTGAGATCCAACATCACCTTGTGACTACTAATTGTGATTCCTCACAATATATGACAAGTGTCCTTCTATCCAAGACATCTAGATTGATCAATGTGAGGCATAGACCGTGTCATCCTCTAATCAATCTAAATCTTGAACTCCAAGTAGACTCACTAAATCAAATGAGCTCAATATCTCATATTGACTCATTTGGGCATGGCCATGCACTTCGTGGTCTCACTCTATCAAGAATATCGATGTCACTCCCGTCATATAGGAGGCATAGATCCCATCTACATCACTCACATCCCTCCGCATAATTTGTTACATACCCAGTAATCGTCCACCAGTTACGGGTGACGTTTGACGAAACCAAAGTACATAACTCCTTATGTAGGGATCCATGGTGACTTCAGGTCTAAGGACTAGTAGTCATACTAATAGCCACATGAGAAAGTATATGACACTCATATAACGATCCATGATACTTTCTCATGGTGGGTCATTCAGTATACATTCTCCAATACATACCCATGTGTCAACTTGATATCTCTATATCCATGACTTGTGAAATCAAGTCATCGAGTTGACCTACATGCTAGTCTTATTGCATTAACATTGTCCCTGAATGTTAATACTTGACTAGGAATGATTAAGAGTAGTGTTCCCTATATCATCTCACTATCGATTCAACTAATCGATTGATATAGGTAAGAACCTTCTACTCAAGAACGCTATTATACTTAGTTTATTTGGCACCAATACAAGTAAGTATAATAACCAAAACAAATGCCTTTATTTATATAAGAATATGATACAACAAGTCCATAATACAATCATCAAATGATTGGCTCTAGGGCTCTAACTAACAAATTAAACCTATAAAATTATCATGATAGGAAATAAAAAGAAACATAGAATAACTAAACTTAAATTTGAAAGTAAACCTATAAATTTATCATGATAAGAACTAAGAAGAAACATAGTATAACTAAACTTAAATCTGAACTTATCTAATCTACCTTGGTGTTAGTTAAAGCCCTAGAGCCAATCATATGATGATTGTTGTATGGACTCGATGTATCATATTCCTATATATTTATAAAGGCATTTCTTTATGGTTATTATACTTACTTGTATTAGTGCCAAATAACTAAGTATAATAACGTCCTTGAGTAGAAGGTTCTTATCTATATCAATCGATTGGTTGAATTGATAATGAGATGATATAGAGAACACTACTCTTAATCATTCCTAGTCAAGTATTAACATTCAGGGACAATGTTAATGCGTTGAGACTAGCATGTAGGTCAACTCGATGACTTGATCTCACAAGTTATGGATATAGATATATCAAGTTGGAGAATGTATACGAATGACCGCCATGAGAAAGTATCATGGATCGTATATGAGTGTCATATATTTCTCATGTGACTATTAGTATGACTATCGTCCGACTTGAAGTCACCATGGTTCCCCATAAGGAGTTGCATACTTTGGTATCACTGGGTGGACTATAAAGGTGATTACTGGGTATGTAACAAATTATACGGAGGGATGTGAGTGATGTAGATGGGATCTATCCCTCCTAGATGACGGGAGTGACATCATGATTCTTGATAGAGTGAGACCACTAAGTGCATGATCATGTCCAAATGAGTCAATATGAGATATTGAGCTCATTTGTTTAGAGTGAGTCTACTTGGAGTTCAAGATATAGATTGATTAGAGGATGACATGGTCTATGCCTCAATTTAATCAATCTAGATGTCAAGGATAGAAGGACATTATCATATATTGTGAGAGTCACAATTAGTAGTCACAAAGGTAATGCTGGATCTCAACATTCTTGTAACTTGGGTAGTAATGATGTGTTGCTAGATACCGCTCATTACTTATGCTTCTAAATGAGTTTAGGAGTATTGCCAACGTTACAAGAACCTATAGGGTCACACACAAAGGGCAATTAGATGGAGAATAGGTTCATATGATGAACCAAGAGGATTAGGTTCATATGATGAACCAAATTGGATTAAGAGTAATCCAAATTAGACTAATTGAGTTGGACTCAATTTGATTCATGTATTGAATGAGTCTAAATTAGATTATGACTCATTGAATCAATTTAATTTAATGAATAAAGAATCATTAAATCAAATTGACTTGAATCAATGGTTAGATTTGATTAACCATGGGAGATAAATGGGTCAAGTTTGACTTCACTTGAGAGGGAAGATGAAGAGTAAAGTTTGACTTGACCAAATGCCACCTCATTTGTGACTTGGCATGGGTCGGCCAATGATGGTGTTCCACATCATCAAGAGCCACCTCATTGTGTGCCACCTCATGAGGAAGACCAAGAGCCATGACTCTTGGTATTACATGGAGGTATATAGCACTCAATGTGTGGCCGGCCAAATTAAGTGTGGCATTTACTCTTTCTTCTTCCTCCTCTCTTCTTTCTTGATCTACCTCTCCTCCATTGCCGTGACTCCTTTGGGGTGCTAGGACACTCTAAGGTGTTTTCTCCATTTTCTTGTCCGTGTGGATACATATAGAGGAGTGTACGCTTGACACTCTCGAGATCCGACAACCTTTTGGACGAGTGGGATAAGCGAAGGGCTTCGCAACAAGGGTAACACTTCTTATTCATGAAGATCTAAGGTAGATCTAGGTTAGAAATATGCACATGATTTATTTTATATATCTTCGCACGGATCCGTGGCAAGACTTCGAGGTTTCCGCAACGCAAAAAGCGGTTTTTGCGGCTCGAATTGCTAACAGTGGTATTAGAGCCACGTGAGAAGCATATACTTGTTTTGTTTTTGTTTTTATGAAAATATTTCAGATCTGTAAGTTTCTATAAGTTTACTATTTTTTATGGATTTTGTGAGTATTTTTCTCGTAGAGGTGAAGCAACAAGTGTTTGGACGCTTGTAGGCTTCAACTATCGAGAAAAACCTTTCGAAACGGCAAGGTCTCACCCAAATTGTTTTGGGACAGCGGCTTAAGGTGCTGTTATATCAAGATGGGACACTTGCGATATTCATTTCGTGAGTAGGGGCGCTGCCCCTAACCCGGCAAGGGGCACCGCGATCGCGCCCGAAAATCGCTAATCGGGACCGCCGGGAATTATGTAGTAAAATAGTAGTAAAATTATAGAAATTTATGTAAAATACATAATTTAGAATTATGTATTATATTGTGATGATCATGGCCCAAAATCCCAATTTGATTGGACAAAAATTGTGTTGTAATTCATAATATGTCCTGCGCGCCATTTTTGTGTTGTTCGTGTTGTATGTGATTTGCGACTTGCGCGTCGTGCCTCCTTTATTTATATTCATGTTGTAAAATAGTTTTAGACTCAAATGTAACTCAAGTTTCAATTTTGTAATGTACAATTGAAGATGGAGTTACAAGAAGGAAGCCAACAACACAAGGCGGTTAAAGGAGACGCTTAAAGAAGCCGTTGATCCTAGGTTGACCGTATGATCTTCTCATTGGCTTGAGAAGATCGTAGTAGGGCCATGACCTCATCACAATATATGTATATATCTTGATATATTTGCTTATGTGTATGTGATGCATGCTAGTGTAGGGTAATTAGTGCCTTGATGCGTATATGATACACATTAACGATTAGATTAGATCTTAATCAAGTCAACTCGAGATGCCTATCAAGTTTTGATACCCATCACTACCTCGATCATTTGTTGTTGTTGAATCTGCCAAAGTAGAGCAACACATATTATCTTGGTAGGGTGCGGAGGGACAATCTTGGTCTCGCCTATCAAAGCTTGGGTGAGTACAAACTCAATTAGATTAAGTATAACTAGTTAACTCAATTGGATTGGGTATAACTATAGGCATTTTCCAACGGTTGGAAGATAGGATAAAAAAATCACATTTATACTAAATCTTGGGTGATTTAGCCAAAGCTAACTCAAAGTTTTTTATAAATGAGCATTTTGATCCTATAAATAAGAGTTGCATAGAGATGTAATTGATAATTAGTTATCTACCGATTATACTAAGTCTTGGGCGATTTAGCCAAAGCTAACTCAAGGCATAGTATGATGTGGATCTTGTCCTGTAAGAATTATAGCTAATCGGTATGAATCTAATAGTGTGGTTTGACCACATCCATGACTTGATTCTACAAAAGTTCTATAATTCAGTGGGAGTATCCTTTAGTTAAAGGCCTAATTAAATGATAGATGGAATATGATATTTACTTTCTGCATTATTTCTGTTGTAAATTACCATGTCGACAAACACGAACACCTTCTCCCTGCATTCTGTCCTTGACAAGGACAAGCTCAATGGAGCTAATTTCCTAGACTGGTACAGGAATCTGAGAATTGTTCTCACACAAGAAAGGAAAATGTACGTCCTGGAGCAGCCCATTCCCGAGGTACCTCCTACCACTGCCACGCGAGTCGACCGAGATGCTTATAAGAAGCATCAAGATGATGCATTAGATGTGTCATGCCTCATGCTCGCGACCATGAACTCTGAGCTTCAAAAGCAACACGAGTCGATGTCTGCTTATGATATGGTTGAACATCTTCGTCAACTATATCAAGGACAAACGAGGCACGAGAGATTCAAGATCTCTAAGGCACTGTTTCAGTGCAAGATATAAGATGGGACTCCCGTATGTCCATATGTGTTCAAAATGATTGGGTACATAGAGAACCTACAGAGGCTGGGATTCCCACTTGGCCAAGAGCTAGCCACTGACTTGATCTTGTAATCCTTTCCAGAGAGCTACAGTCAATTTGTCATGAATTACAACATGAACGAAATTGACAAGCCACTGCCTGAGCTGCTAAGAATGTTAAGAACTGCTGAGCTCAACCTTAAGAAGGTAAAGCCCAACTCCATTTTGATGGTGCAAAAGCATAAAGGCAAGGGCAAGCCTAAAGGTAAGGGAAAGTCCCAAGCCAAGGGCAAAGGCAAGATAATGAAACCTAAAGGAGGGGTTGCGAAGGATGCTACCTGCTTCTATTGTAGTTAGACCAGACACTGGAAGAGGAACTGCAAAGTATATCTGGAAGATCTTAAGAAGAAGAGAAGTGAGACTTCTACTTCAGGTATATATATTATAGAAGTCAATCTATCTATTTCTGTATCATGGGTATTGGATACCGGATGTGCTTCTCACATTTGTACTAATGTGCAGGCGCTGAGAAATAGCAGGGCATTGACGAAGGGCGAGGTGGACCTACGAGTAGGTAATGGAGCATGGGTTGCTGCTGTTGCTGTAGGAACTTACTATCTATCTATGCCCTCTGGGCATGTACTAGAATTAGATGAATGTTGTTATGTACCTGCTCTTACAAAAAACATCATTTCAGTCTCTTGTTTGGACAAGAAAAGCTTTTCTTTTGTAATAAAGAATAAATGTTGTTCCATTTACTTAAATGATATGTTCTACTATAGTGCACCTCTGATGAACGGACTCTACATTCTAGACTTAGAGAACCCCATCTATAACATAAGTACAAAAAGGTTCAAGTCAAATAAGATGAATCAAACCTATCTCTGGCATTGTCGCTTAGGTCATATAAATAAGAATCGCTTATCCTAGCTCCATAAAGATGGTTTGCTAGACTCATTTGATTTTGAATCATATGAGACACGCGAGTCATGCCTACTGGGCAAGATGACCAAGACTCCATTTAGTGGACACAGCGAAAGAGCGACTGATTTGTTAGGACTTATACATAGTGATGTATGTGGCCCTTTCAATGTCACTGCCAGAGGTGGTGAATACCTTAGCCCTTTCAATGTCACTTTCAGTATATATGGTTATGTGTATCTAATGACACATAAGTCACAATCCTTTGAAAAGTTTAAAGAATTCAAGAATAAAGTACAAAACCATCTAGGCAAGAGTATTAAGATACTTCGATTAGATCGAGGTGGTGAATACCTTAGCCATGAGTTTCGTGACTATCTAGCTGAGTGTGGGATTCTATCCCAACTCACTCCTCCTGGAACACCACAGTGGAATGGTGTATCCGAAAGGAGGAATCGTACCGTATTAGATATTGTATGGTTTATGATGAGTCACACAGATCTTCCTATATCCTTTTGGGGATATGCTCTAGACACAGTAACCTTCACACTTAACCGTGTTCCATCCAAGGCTGTGATAAAGACACCATATAGGATATGGACTGGGAGAGATGCCCAGATGTCTTTCATGAGGATTTGGGGTTGTGAGGCTTACGTTCGACGTCAAGTCTCGGATAAACTGGGACCCAAATCTGATATGTGTTATTTTATTGGATATCCTAAGGAAACGAAGGGGTATTACTTCTACATTCCCAGTCAACACAAAGTGTTTGTGGCTAAGACTGGGGTATTTCTAGAAAAGGACTTTGTTTCTAGAAAAACTAGTAGGAGTACATTTGATCTTGAAGAAGTTCAAGATATGGACCATAGCACTGATGCCTTGATGGAAGTTGAACTGGAATCACAAAGTGTTGTGGATGATGAGATTGTTCCACAAAGAGTTGAGGAACAACAACCAGTTCAAGTAGACCTATCTCTTCGCAGGTTTGATAGGGTACATCGTCAGCCTGAGAGATACTCATTTCTCTTGTCTGACCATGATGACGTTATGCTCATTGAGAATGAGCCTACCTCCTATCAGGAAGCTGTGATGAGACCAAATTCTGAATCATGGCTAGAGGCCATGAGATCCGAGATGGAATCCATGTACACCAACCAAGTATGGACTTTGGTTGATCCACCTGAAGGCGTCAAACCCATTGGGTGTAAGTGGGTCTTTAAGAGAAAGACTGACATGGATGGACTTATTACCTATAAGGGTCGCTTGGTAGCTAAAGGTTTCAAGCAAATTCATGGTATTGACTAAGATGAAACCTTTTCTCCAGTAGCGATGTTTAAGTCTATTCAGATCATGCTTGCTATTGCAGCATACCACAATTATGAGATATGGCAGATGGATGTCAAAACCACGTTTCTAAATGGAAATTTGCTCGAGGATGTGTACATGACACAACCTGAGGGTTTTGTAGATCCACAGCATACTGGCAGAGTATGCAAGATGCATAAGTCCATATATGGACTAAAGCAAGCTTCTCGGAGTTGGAATCTTCGATTCGATGATGCGATCAAATAGTTTAGTTTCATCAAGAATGAAGATGAACCCTGTGTCTACAAGAAGGTTGTTGGGAACACAGTTTTCTTCCTTGTATTGTATGTGAATGACATACTACTCATTGGAAATGACATCCCTTTGCTGCAGTCTGTAAAGACTTGGCTGGGGAATTGTTTCTCAATGAAGGACTTAGGTGAAGCAGCCTGTATTTTAGGTATAAAGATCTATAGAGATAGATCTAAGAGATTGCTTGGCCTAAGTCAAAGTACATATATTGACATGGTATTACTACGGTTTGCCATGCAGAATTCCAAGAAAGGATTTTTGCCTATGTCACATGGTGTGAGTCTTTCGAAGACTCAAAGTCCCTCTTCTAGAGAGGAGAGAGACCGCATGGATAAGATCCCTTATGCCTCAGCCATAGGATCTATCATGTATGCCATGCTATGTACTCGTCCTGTTGTTTCGTATGCTTTGAGCATGATGAGCAGATACCAGTCAGATCCAGGTGAGCGTCACTGGATAGCAGTCAAGAATATTCTTAAGTACCTGAGAAGGACTAAAGACTATTTCTTGATATTTGGATGTGATGACGAGCTAACTGTAAAGGGTTACAGTGATGCCAGCTTCCAAACGGACCAAGATGATTATAGATCATAGTTTGGGTTCGTGTTTTTTTTGAATGGTGGTGCTGTGAGCTAGAAGAGTTCAAAGCAAGACACAGTAGCTGATTCTACAACAGAAGCCGAGTATATTACTGCATCAAAAGTAGCAAAGGAGGTAGTTTGAATCCGCAAGTTCATTACTGAGCTTGGGGTGGTTCCTAGCATAGCCGATCCTATAGAGCTCTATTGTGACAACAATGGAGCAATTGCACAAGCTAAGGAACCTCGCTCACACTAGCGGACCAAACACATATTACGGCGCATCCATCTCATTCGAGAGATCATCGATAGAGGAGATATGAAGATTTGCAGAGTACCCACAGAGACTAACGTCGCAGATCCTTTGACCAAGGCTTTGGCACAGAGAAAGTTTGATGGTCACACTAGGTCATTGGGCCTTAGAGCCTACACTGATTGACACTAGTGTTAGTGGAAGATTATTAGTTAGAGCCCTAGAGCCAATCATATGATGATTATTGTATGGACTCGATGTATCATATTCCTATATATTTATAAAGGCATTTCTTTATGGTTATTACACTTACTTGTATTGGTGCCAAATAACTAAGTATAATAGCGTCCTAGAGTAGAAGGTTCTTATCTATATCAATTGATTGGTTGAATTGATAGTGAGATGATATGGAGAACACTACTCTTAATCATTCCTAGTCAAGTATTAACATTCAGGGACAATGTTAATGCATTGAGACTAGCATGTAGGTAAACTCGATGACTTGATCTCACAAGTCATGGATATAGAGAAATCAAGTTGACACATGGGTATGCATTGGAGAATGTATACTGAATGACCCGCCATGAGAAAGTATCATGGATCATTATATGAGTGTTATATACTTTCTCATGTGACTATTAGTATGACTATCAGTCCTTAGACCTGAAGTCACCATGGTTCCCTACATAAGGAGTTGCATATTTTGGCTTCGTCAAACGTCACCTGTAACTGGGTGGACTATAAAGGCGATTACTGGGTATGTAACAAATTATGCGGAGGGATGTGAGTGATGTAGATGGGATCTATCCCTCCTATATGATGGGAGTGACATCATGATTCTTGATAGAGTGAGACCACTAAGTGCATGACCATGCCCAAATGAGTCAATATGAGATATTGAGCTCATTTGTTTAGAGTGAGTCTACTTGGAGTTCAAGATATAGATTGATCAGAGGATGACATGGTCTATGCCTCAATTTAATCAATCTAGATGTCAAGGATAGAAGGACATTATCATATATTGTGAGAGTCACAATTAGTAGTCACAAAGGTGATGTTGGATCTCAACATTCTTGTAACTTGGGTAGTAATGATGTGTTGCTAGATACCGCTCATTACTTATACTTCTAAATGAGTTTAGGATCATTGCCAACATTACAAGAACCTATAGGGTCACACACAAAGGGCAATTAGATGAAGAATAGGTTCATATGATAAACCAAGAGGATTAGATTCATTTGATGAACCAAATTGGATTAAGAATAATCCAAATTAGACTAATTGAGTTGGACTCAATTTGATTCATGTATTGAATGAGTCTAAATTAGATTATGACTCATTGAATCAATTTAATTTAATGAATAGAGAATCATTAAATGAAATTGACTTGAATCAATGGTTAGTTTGATCAACCATGGGAGATAGATGGGTCAAGTTTGACTTGACTTGAGAGGGAAGATGAAGAGTAAAGTTTGACTTGACCAAATGCCACCTCATTTGTGACTTGGCATGGGTCGACCAATGATGGTGTTCCACATCATCAAGTGCCACCTCATTGTGTGCCACCTCATGAGGAAGACCTAGAGCTATGACTCTTGGTATTACATGGAGGTATATAGCACTCAATGTGTGGCCAGCCAAATTAAGTGTGGCATTCACTCTTTCTTCTTCCTCCTCTCTTCTTTCTTGATCTCCCTCTCCTCCATTACCGTGACTCCTTTGGGGTGCTAGCACACTCTAAGGTCTTTTCTCCATTTTCTTGTCCGTATGGATACGTATAGAGGAGTGTACGCTTGACACTCTCGAGATCCGACAACCTTTTGGACGAGCGGGATAAGCGAAGGGCTTCGCAACAAGGGTAACACTTCTTGTTCATGAAGATCTAAGGTAGATCTAGGTTAGAAACATGTACATGATTTATTTTATATATCTTTTCACGGATTCATGACAAGACTTCGTGGTTTCCGCAACGCAAAAAGCGGTTTTTGCGGCTCAAATTGCTAACACTTGGTACTTGAGCCGGCGGGAAGAATCCGTGATGGGGAAGAACCTTAGGGCCAGTTAGGGTTTCAAGGTGGGGATGAGAGCTTTGGGGAGTAGCGAAAAATCTGAGTGAGGAATGCTTTATATAGGTTTTGCCATGTCTAATCCATCTTCAAACATTTCCACCATAATTACCAAGTCATGTAAATTTTTATACATACTAAGTTATATACATTTTTATAGACATAATAAAATTTATATCCATGGGTTATATAAATTTTTTATACATACTAACTTCTATAAATTTTTATACATATAATAAAATTTATATCCATGGGTTATATACATTTTTATATACATTCAAAGTCATATAAATTTTTATACATATAATAAAATTTATATTCATGGGTCATATAAATTTTTATATACATACTAAGTCGTATAAATTTTATATATACTAAGGCACATACAGTTTTATATACACAATAAAGATTTATATCCATGGATCATATAAAGTTTTTATACACACTAATTTATATAAATTTTTATATACATAATAAAAATTTATATCCATGGGTTATATAATTTTTTATATACATACTAAGTCATATAAATTTTTATGTACATAATAAAAATTTATATCCATGGGTTATTTAAATTTTTATACATTATAAATCATATAAATTTTTATATATATATTTGGATATATAATAAATTTTTTATATATTTATATCCAACAATGTTCTTAATATAATTGATCAATATAAATTTCATAAATATAAGATAACTTAATTAATTAAATCTAACTAAATCTATATATTTAAATTAATCAATTCTTAATTAATTCTGAATTAATCAAATAAATCCTCTTAATTAAAATAATTTAGTTTTGGACACTACACAGGCTGATTGGTCAACCAAATCCAAGGATTGATCGATCGAAATTAAAAGCATTAATGACGAAGAAGATTCAAATCTCAACGAAGAAGGAAAACAAGTGGATCAATTGACCGATCAAGGTTAACAGTTGACCAAACATTAAATGGTATTAATGAAATGAAGATCAAATCTCAGTAAAGAATGAAGGTTGATTGATTAGTCAACCGAACTGATCAGTCGACCGAACGCAACTTATAAAAAGACCTCGAGATCCAAACTAACATAACAATGTTGTGCAACTTCTGATTTTCTTCCTCTTTGTTCGTGCTGCTACTGATTTAACTTCTCTATGCAAGCTATGACTACAAACAAGCTTCGACGATCTTCATATCAAATATTATTTATCAGTAAATTAAAGTTTAGCTTGCATAATTTTGTTGGGTTCTTCGGGCCGCGAAAACCGCTTTTTCGCGTCGCGGAAACCCCGAGTCACCCAAAGCCATGGATCTCGTGCAAAGATTCGTAAACAAAATTTTTTGAAAAACCTTTTTTCTTCTACGAGTTTGTAAAAACTTTAGATCTACACTAAAGTTAAGATCATTACCCTTGTAGCGAAGCCCTTCGCGTTCCCGCTCGTCCAAGGAGTTGCCGGATCTCTAGACCGTCAAGCGTCGGTCCTCTAGAAGTATCCGCACGGACACGTAGGCGGAGAAAACCTTACACAAAGGTGTGCTAGCACCTTGGTAAGATTCGGACAAGGCAAGGAGGAGAGGGAGAGGGAGAGCTTGAGAGGAAGAAGAAGAAGATACACCACTTGAATGAAAAATGAAATCCACACCCATCACAAAGTGGCTGGCCACTCTCCCTTGTGAAAACTCCCAAATTAATTGCATTAATTGCAATTAATATGACGTTATTATGAAAATGACTTTGTAACTTCCATGAGGTGGCACCCATGATGATGTGGAACATCATTATTGGTCCACCTAATGCCAACTCACCAATGAGGTGGAAAAAGGTCAAGTCAAAATTGACCTTTGGTCTTCCTTCTCAAGTCAAGTCAAACTTGAACCAATCTCTACCATGGTTGATCTAATCTAACCATTTGATTCGAGCCAACTTAATATAATGAATCTAATTCATTAAATTAAATTGATTCAATGAGTCAAAATCTAAATTAGACTCATTGAACACATGAATCAACTTGAGTCGAACTCAAGTTAGCCCAATTAGGATTACTCTTAATCCAATTTGATTCATCAAATGAATCTAATCCTCTTGGTTCATCATATGAACCTAATCTCCATCTAATTGTCCTAAGTGTGTGACCCTATAGGTTCTTGTAACGTTGGCAATGCCCTAAACCCATTTAGGAGCATAAGTAATGAGCGGTATCTAGCAACACATCATTACTACCCAAGTTACAAGAATGTCGAGATCCGACATCACCTTGTGACTACTAATTGTAACTCCTCACAATATGTGACATTGTCCTTCTATCCTAGACATCTAGATTGATCAATGTGAGGCATAGACCGTGTCATCCTCTAATCAATCTAAATCTTGAACTCCAAGTAGACTCACTCGATCAAATGAGCTCAACATCTAATGTTGACTCATTTGGGCATGACCATGCACTTCGTGGTCTAACTCTATCAAGAATATTGATGTCGCTCCCGTCATATGGGAGGGATAGATCCCATCTACATCACTCACACCCCTCTGTATAATTTGTTACATACCCAGTAATCGCCTTTATAGTCCATCCTGTTACGGGTGACGTTTGACGAAACCAAAGTACATAACTCCTTATGTAGGGATCCATGGTGACTTCAGGTCAAAGGACTAATAGTCATACTAATAGCCACATGAGAAAGTATATGACACTCATATAACGATCCATGATACTTTCTCATGGCGTGTCATTCAGTATACATTCTCTAATGCATACCCATGTGTCAGCTTGATATCTCTATATCCATGACTTGTGAGATCAAGTCATCGAGCTGACCTACATGCTAGTCTTATTGTATTAACATTGTCCCTGAATGTTAATACTCGACTAGGAATGATTTAGAGTAGTGTTCCCTATATCATCTCACTATCGATTCAACTAATCGATTGATATAGGTACGAACCTTCTACTCAAGGACGCTATTATACTTAGTTTATTTGGCACTAATACAAATAAGTATAATAACCAAACAAATACCTTTATTAATATATAATAATATGATACAATGAGTCCATACAATCATCAAATGATTGGCTCTAGGGCTCTAACTAACAAATTTCATGTAAAACTCTTGTATGAATTACCTCTTCTCTAAAGGTTTCATAAAGATGATTCTTAGTGGATTACCCAACGGTGTGATCATGAATCATGGTTTTGGAGTAGGAGTCGACATAGACTTTGAACCAAGTAACCAATTGAGTCACTTGTATTATTTTTACTATTCTATTCCGCTACTTACTTTGATAAAATAAAAGATTTTTAAACAAACGATATTCACCCCCCCTTCTCTATCATTTGTACTCGATCCTTCAATTGGTATCAGAGTCTGGTAGCTCTGATGTAACTTAATAGTTTTTTGAGCAATTTTTAAACCTTTTTCATTTTCTTTGAAGGTGCTTCTTTAATCACAGTAATATTATTTTTCGTCTTTTATCTTGCACTGCTAATAACAAAGATAAGAGTCTTGGAAACCTTCTTTTGTTAATTCCTTTGTGCAAGAATGTCAAATTCCTACCAAGAGGGCTACAACACGGTTTGTCTCCAACTATTAAAGAGAGAAAACTTTAGCTACTAGAATAATAGAATGGAGTGCTACCTTAAGTCCGATATTGAACTTTGGTTTACTATACTGAAGGGATACTGTAAAATACCGTAAAGGACGGATAACCTTAAGGGAATTTTTAGGAGTTTTAGGAATTTTCTGAGAATTTTTCGGAGCTCGTTTGATGAGTTTAAGGGGATGAATCAATAGGCTAAGAGGAAGTCTGCTTGGATATCTCAATTAAAGTGGGAGTTGATATATTTAATTAACCTATAGTATATAAAAAAACCTAAGTTAACATCCTAGGTTTTCTTTTTATTCCCTTATCCTTTTTATTTTCCCTCCTCGATCCCCAAAATCTCATCGACCTTCTCTTCGTCTCCCCCAACCCGATCGTCTTCCTCAACCCGAAGATGCGCCACCTCTCAACGCCTCTTCTTCCTCGCGAATAAAACCAATCGGCCAAGGAAGGAATGGGCACCTCTTGTCCCTATTTTTTCCTCTCCCTCACGCCGATTTCTCTACATCTCCTCCCGATCCCCTCTCGCTAGAAGCTGAGAACCCAAGTCCTTCATTCTTCTGTACCCTAGCTCCCGATCCACTGCCGGTTGAGTTCTTGTCTTCCCGATCCAAGGTGCTACCTCTTCACGGGTTGGTTTTCAGCCAGGAGCAAGAATCCAAACCCTAGTTTTCTCCTTGTGTCAATGTTGCCTCCTTGTCGAAGGCCAAATCGGAGACATCACTGGTCGAGGTAGAGTTGTCGATCTTCTCCCGTGCCTTAGATTCCACCGTCGGGTCCTTCTTCACCCACCTCTTCAGTCACTTTCTGTGAAGTCTTCGGCAGAGAGGAAGCGGTTGGCACTGATTTAGGTATGACATGGTTGATATCAGATTTGGTAGAGATTGGAAGTGCATTTTATGTATAGGGATGTTGTGTTTAATTGGTTGGTCGACCACTGTAGATACAATCACCGTTTTTTGGCAGCGACTTCTCCTAGCTCCAACAATAATTCCTAGCAGCTGCTTTTTCCAGCCGTGAGTCAACAGTGGTGGCTTGAGTTGAGATAAGGTGTAGAGAATTTGATCTTTGCTGTAGCTTACACTTGGAATTGAAGCTAGGAAAGATTAGGTATGATTGATCCAAGTGGTTGTCTTGATAATTAGAGTTAAACATTGGATCTAATCTAAGCTACAGGTTAGACTCAATTTATGTAATTTACCTAGATTAATTAGGAAATTTGGGGTTTCTTGGTTTAATAGAAATTTTGATTTAGCTACTAGATACATATTAGAGTGTATTAATTATATGCATGTTGTTATAGGACTTTGATTTGAGACGAGCGTCTCGACGTAGGATTTATCTGATATGACCTTCTTTTTGAGGCGGGTACCTTTAACTTATCTCTTTTGATATTGTCATTCTGATATGCGTAATAGGTTATAGCTAGTAGTAATGGTTATGTTTATATCTGCCTTGGTATGTCACTACTTGATATCCGTAGTATGCCCATATTATTATCTATTATGAATTTGTGCTTATGCCTCTTGATTCTTGCCACGTGCACTTATGCTCATAGAAGTAGTGACATACAATGCATTACCGGGTATAGGTCTAGCTACTAGATATACTTGGCATGTGTACCTAGATTTATGTTACCTAGCTCATTGTTATGGACTTGGCTTTTCTTTTGATACATATTATTTGGAGGTTGATAGTTCAGGAGTTACATGCTTTAGTGTCATGCACTATTTTGCATGATTGCATGCTAAGCGATTATCGACTCTTTTATAGTTGAGAACATCGCCAGTTACATGATCTGCACACACACAACCACTCATGGGTTAGTGGTACTTCAGGAAAGGTGTGTGCAGTTTGCTCCGTCAGGGCTCAGCTGGTCCACTCATGGGTAGTGGTGACTACAGCGTGGTAGCGGACAGGGATCCCTCCTCTTGATTATGATACAGGGAGATGAGAGCTTAGGCTCCCCCACTATGATTGGAGTAGGAGGATATGTGTACTCTGACAGCATCCTGTCCACTCGGTCTCTCAGGGGTAGTAATGGTATAGTGCATAGTTGTCATAGCCCTACCCACTCGACGTCACCATCGCGTGTGAGGTGGCGGACTAGCGTTAGGGGTGACCATGTCATTTGTATCATATGCATGGTTGCATTTATTGCTTGTGATTGCTGCATTTTGGATGCTGCATTTTGGTAGTTGCATGCATATGATTGACATGTATACAGGAGACATTATGTATTTGGTCTGACGACCTTGCACCTGTTGGTATGGTTCACACCCTTATGTTTGGATAAGAGGTCCTGGTTAGTATAGTTTCTTCTGTTGTTCAATTTTGCATTATCTGTTATTATTCAGGAGGCTGTACTGCATGATTATTACTGATAGTTATATCTTACTATGCATGTCTGATCGATATCCGCTGAGTTCTTGAACTCACTCCATTGATTTATTCATATTTTAGGTTGAAGCCGTGATGAGGTTCTAGTTGCTAGTCCCCACTCCGTGGTGAGATGGGTTTATGTTTTTGGACTTTGGTTCCTTGTTATGTGTTCTACCGACTTGTGATGTGTAGTTCTTGCACTCATGCATTTTATATCGAGTTTTGGTATGTTGCCCATATTTTTCCGCTGCGATGGATTTCCGTTGTGGGCTGTGTTTACCTCTTTGTAGTGGAGTAGGTTTTATATTAAATTGCATGGAATGTTTACTTATTTTATCATATATGTTTCCGACCATGTTGGTCGAGGATTTAGAAGCCTTGAGGGCTATGTATTTCAGGATTCAGATTATCACCGATACAGGGGAGATGCTGTCAGATTTTCGTCTAGCAGGGACTCGACTATGGCGTGACAATTTATTTGGTATCAGAGCCAAGTTTTGTGGGTTAATTTGAGTTTTTTTTGGATTCGTATGGATTTTTGTCGGTTTTCATGTTTTAGAATTATGAGGTATTTTTTGACGAGGCCATATTTGGGGACTTGGCGGTGATGGAACATCTCTAGATGACAAATAGGTAAAATGATTATGTTTGGTAATTTTGGTACCCATATTAATACCCGGGTAATACTTTAACAGATTTGAAGCGACATACACATGTTCCCGCGCCGAGGCGTGGTGCAGGACGACCACGCAGGAGGGCGTTGGAAACTCTGATGATGGAGTTGCCAGAGAGGTCTGCTGGGATCGAGCCTGCCGATTAGGGATAGACTCCTCATGGTACTGCGGGCGCGTCGGGCTCTCAGATTCCGATGGTTCCTTCTCCAGAGGTACCCACCTCGATCGTACCCGTCGGACCCACCTCTACAATATTTACTGTACCACCAACGGTATGCCCGGTCCCTCCACCAGCAGTGCCTGCTATTACATACTTGGCACCCACATCAGCAATACCAGTTACTCCTTATTCGGTACAACCACCTACCGTACCTCCAATCGGTCCTACCTATATTGACCCTGCAGTGACACCAGCGGTATCTGCCTTGGCTTATGCAACACCAGGGGTACCTTCCCTGACCTTTCTAGCGGTACCACTTGTAGTATCAGCTCTAGTGGTTCCGCCAGTTCCTGCGGTGGTCCCTACTCACCCTACTGATATGATTGCGGTACGAGCTCGGATCCTAGTTTTGGCAGAGTCGGTGAAAAGTTGATTCATGTTATTCCACGAGGAGACCGATCCGAGCATGGCTCAGTCTTGGATAGAGACTATGGAGCAGACTTTCTTCTATATGGTTTGCTCAGAGTGGGAGAAAGCAGAGCTGGTTGCTTTCCATTTACGGGATGAGGCCGATATCTAGTGGAATACGCAGCGCTCGATCATAGGTGAGCAACACATCACCTGGGCTAGATTTAGAGAGGCCTTTCAGAGTCAGTACTTTCCACGGTTATATCAGATGACACACAATCAAAATTTTCTGAGTCTTCGGTAGAATAACCGTACTGTGATGGAATATGAATTTAATCGGTTAGCCAAATTTTGTCCAGAGTTAGTTACTGAGGACAGGTCACGTATGCTTTAGTTTGTCCAGGGACTGGATGAACATCTTCAAGTAAAGATTACAGGTTTTGATAATTCATCTTACATAGAGGCATTGGACAGAGCTCTTATGATTGAGTTGGCTCAGTAGAGAGTGAATACGTACAAAAAAGGGGGCAAACAGATCAGAATTCAGGATAGACCCAGCGACCACAGGCTATTGGACAATAGCAGAGTGGTCGCAGTCGGTCGAGTCAAAGTACTTCTAGGACAGTTGGCCGATCTCAAAAGTCAGGGTGATCTTCATCAGGACGTTTCTGGTGTTCTCAGCAGAACCAGAAATAGCCCACTAGTGACATTCACTACACTCGATGTGGGTCCAGAGTTCACATCACATCAGCCTGCTCCCTAGGATAGTCAGTTTCCTATTATTGTAAACTGCTTGGGCACATGAGCTAAGATTGTTTGCTAAAGGCACAGCATGCGGCATCCGGGATTTCTATTCAGGGAGGACAATTTGGTCAGACAAGGACTCAATGAGGAGGATAGAAAGCCCAATCTTTACATCGCCAGTAGAGGACAACCCCCCTGCAGTAGCTGCATATGACATGCATGGATAGGAGAACTCCAGTGCTCATATGGTATCACAGAGTTCTGTTTCGGGACCTCAATATCTAACGCAGGGGCAGTATCAATCACAACCTCTGCCACTGGTGTAGTATCAGTTACAGCCCCAGCCACTGATTTAGTGTCTAACGCAGTCCTCATATTCATCTCTGGCTTAGTATCTGGTATCGCCTCAGTGGCAGGCTCAGGTGCAGTAACCTCTAGCAGTGCTACCACCACCACCCTCGCCAGAGACTAGATGAATTCACGCGGTTACCAGAGAGGATGCACAGCGGGCTGACGGATCCGTCTTCCACCATATGATTTTACTTTATGCATTGTCAGCTGATATGCTAATTGATATTGGTAGTTTGCATTCCTTTATTTCTTGTGTATTTATGAGGATGATTGGTAGACTACCTACTCTTAGACCACAGCGACTGACTGTTTCCCTACCGTCTGGTGATACATTGGATGTCACACAGGAGGTCAGAGGATGTCCATTAGACTTTGGCAACATTATACTCACTGTAGATTTATTAGTATTAGAAATAGTTGAGTTCGACATTATCCTTGGCATGGATTGGCTATCAGCATATCATGTCATGGTTGATTGCCAGACAAGGGTGGTCACATTATGACCTCCAAATCCCTCGTGGGATTTCACTAGCATCAGGGACGACGGTATATCTACCATTTCTAGAAGATGCTGTCACATGGCTATCAGGGATTTCTATTGTCATTGATTAATGCTGATGATAGTAGTAGTTCTCAGCTCTCAGACGTTCTAGTGGTCCGAGAGTATCCGGATGTATTTTCAGATGAGCTACCAGGTTTGCCTCCCCTAAGGCAAGTGGAGTTTGCAATTGAGCTAGTTCCAGGGACCACGTCGGCATCGAAGTTGTAACACCCACGAAATCTAGTAGTTATATATATGTGAGTATCCTTTCTTTTTTGTAGAATAAAAAGGGAGACAGAACCAAAAATATATAAAAAGAAAAGAGGTGAGGTCAAGGATTGAACCTTGAACCTTTTAATTAAATGGCAAACTTTAGGAGTTATGGAATGACCAATAGGCCATCATGAATTATTGTTGAAAGGGGGATGGAAATTTTAGATAAAGTAAGAGTATGGTTAAGAGAAGGAAACAAGAAAATATTAAGTAGCTTTCTTCCTCCTTCTCTTGATTAAGAAAAGAACAAGCAAAAGACAAATTGTCTTTCCCTTCTTTCTTCCTTTCATTTTCGTGAGGATGAAGGAGGAGATGGGATTAGAAGAATTAAGGGGATGAATGGGGACATGTTTCTCATTAGGGAAAAATATAAATGAGTTAAGGAGAAAGGGAAGGCAAAGTTCATCTTTGCTTCTTCCTCCCACTTAGCATAAGGAGGAAAGAAAGAAAGGGATTTCATTTTTCTTCCTTCTTTTCCTCTTCCTCACCATTGCCGAAACCTAAAGCTCTCCCTCTCCTAATTCCGAAATCCACCTAAGGTTTTTCTTCCTAAGAATACTAATCCACAAGAAGGAGCCTTCAAGATCTACCCTTCCAAGCAAGAGAAGAAAAGGGAGTGCTAGAAGGAGAAGCTCTCTTCTTCCTCCTCACAAGGGTACCATTTTCTTTAGGAACCACATGTGAAAGAAAGTGAGTATTCCCTCACCTGTGGTACAAGTAGCTCATGATTTTCCATAAATTTAAATGGCTTAAAAACCTAGGAAGGTTCTTGCAACTTTCGGCCATGCCAAGTTTAAAAGCCTAGGAAAGTTTAAACTCAAATCTAACATGTTTATGATCTATCTTATGACATGATATGAATATTTCCTTGGTGTTTCATGCTTGTATGTTACTTAGAATTAGATGAACCCCACCTTAGGGTTTCGGCCATGAGGAGACTAAATGCCTAGGAAAGCTTAAACTCAAATCTAGCATGTTTATGATCTTTCTTATGACATGATATGAATATTTCCTTGGTGTTTCATGCTTGTATGTTACTTAGAATTAGATGAACCCCACCTTAGGGTTTCGGCCATGAGGAGACTAAATGCCTAGGAAAGCTTAAACTCAAATCTAACATGTTTATGATCTTTCTTATGACATGATATGAATGTTTCCTTGGTGTTTCATGCTTGTATGTTACTTAGAATTAGATGAACCCCACCTTAGGGTTTCGGCCATGACAAGTTTAAAAGCCTAGGAAAACTTAAACACAAATCCAACTTACTTATGATCTTCCTCATGATATGGTATGAAGATAACTTGATGTACTTATGATTTCATGTTGGTTAGAACTAGGTACTCATGCTTTGAACTTTCGGCTAAGATAGGATTAAAAAAGGCTAGGCAAGCTTAAACTCAACCCTAACATGCTCATGTTTTTCCCTATGATATGATATGAAGTTAACATGATATTCTTATGCTTGTCTTTGGTTTAGAACTTAGTTTCACACTTCATGACTTTCGGCCACATCATGATTTGTAGACCTAGGAAGCTTAGAACCTAAACTAAATATGCTCATGATGTTCCTTATGATACATGATATGAAATTGGTTTAGGGTTCATATGTTTATATGCTATTTGTAACCTAGGTTTAGGCTTTGCATGTTTCGGCCACAACATGATTTGTAGACCTAGGAAGCTTAGAACCTAAACTAAATATGCTCACGATGTTCCTTATGATAAATGATATGAAATTGGTTTAGGGTTCACATGTTTATATGCTATTTGTAACCTAGGTTTAGGCTTTGCATGTTTCGGCCACAACATGATTTGTAGACCTAGGAAGCTTAGAACCTAAACTAAATATGCTCATAATGTTCCTTATGATAAATGTCATGAAATTGGTTTAGAGTTCATATGCTTGTATGTTGCTTTCAACCTAGGTGATCCCTTGCATGTTTCGGCCACCTATGATAGGTTGATGATTGAGACCCAATTATGACTCTTTATGTGCTTCACATGCCATGATATGAATTAGGAGATGTTAACTTATGTCACATGCATGATTATGTTCCCATGATATGATATATGCTCATTTATGTATGCTTATGAATCATGCATTTAAAATGTCTCCTATGATGTGCTATATGCTCAAGTATGTATGCTTATGAAATGACAAGTAAAGGCCTAAGAGTTGCTTCCCTATTTGTTGGGACTAAGAGCACTCTTTATGATATGCTAAGTGAAAGGCCTAAGAGTTGCTTCCCTATTTGTTGGGACTAAGAGCACTCTTTATGATATGCTAAGTGAAAGGCCTAAGAGTTGCTTCCCTATCAAGTGGGACAAAGAGCACTTTTCATGCTAAGTTAAGTTATGAATGACATGAACGTGATGAATTATGAATGACATGAACATTATATGCTATGAATGACATGAACATGATATACTATGATTATATGACATGTTATTTTACTTTGTATGACTTGTACCAAGGGTGGGCTCCATAAGCGCCCCTAGGCCGACGGACTATGAACGGGTCTAGTAAAAAGGGATGAACTCCTTAGTACGCCCCTAGGTCGACGGTCGTAGTACGAACCTAGTTCCCAAGTAGGTTCGGGGCTAGCTACCCTGTCCTAGGGATTGCGCGCATTTATGTATATATGTGGTACAAGCCGGGCCCTCATGATGATATCATGTTCAATTATTATATGATATGTTTTTTTTTTAAAAAACATCTTGCACATGATATTACCCATGTTTTAAAGGACATCTTGCATATATGTTTATGATATGATATGATGTTTCTCCTTATGCTATGATATGATGTTCTTTTTGCTATGATATGATATGTCATGATGCTTACTTTTACGTTATGATATGATATGACATGATGCTTTCAATTATGTTATGATATGATATGACATGATGTTTCTTTTATGTTATGATATGAGATGACATGATGTTCTTTTATGCTATGATATGGTATGATATGATGTTCTCTTTTATGCTATGTTAAAATGTGATATGATACTCTTGCATGATATGTTGTTTAGATGTTTTATGTGTCCATGCTATATGTTGTATGATTTTGCTATGACATGTGTTTTTTTTATGAGTAGGAAAGAATCTCACTAAGCCTTGTGTGCTTATAGTTACTTTCCTTGTACCACAGATAAAGGTAAAGGATGGATAAACTAAAGGAGCAGCAGGAGGGGCAGGATATGTGTGTGGTGGTGGCTTAGCTAAGAAAGAAAGACCTGCTTACGTTGATTTAGGATTGATATGAACTATGCTTAATTTATGTTGATGACTTGCATAATCACTTTACTTATGCTTATGTTAGAAATGGATATTATGACTCTTTAAGTTCATAACTATGCTAAGCATGCTCGTATGATTAGTTGTGATTTAAATGAAAGTAAAAGAAAAAAAATGATTACTTCCGCTGTTTTTGAAATTCATGTACGTATGTTATGTATGTAGAAAGTAACCCCGCCTCCACTAGCTGGAGGGGTGGGCGTTATAGAAGGCTCCTTACCGTATGGCTCCGAAAGAGTTGGATGAGCTAAATGTTCAACTCTAGGAGTTATCGGACAGGGGATTTATTTTCCCTAGTGTATCTCCGTGGGGTTCTTCGGTATTGTTCGTCAAGAAAAAAGATGATACTTTGATGTTGTGCATCAATTACAGGCAGCTGAATGCAGTAACTGTCAGAGATAAGTACCCCTTACCACGGATCGAGGATTTGTTTGATCAGCTCAGAGGTACATCAGTGTATTCTAAGATTGATCTACGATCCAGATATCATTAGCTGAGAGTTAAAGATTATGATATTCAGAAGATAGCATTCTGCACCAGATACAGACATTATGAGTTTTTGGTAATGCCATTTGGGCTTACCAATACTCCAGCGATATTTATGGATTTGATGAACCTCGTCTTCCTGGAGTATCTAGATCGATTCGTTATCATCTTTATCGACGATATTTTGATCTACTCACATTTTGAGGAGGAAAATGCACAACATCTTCGCATAGTCTTAGAGTCTCTTCGACAATATCGTCTATATGCTAAGTTCAACAAGTGTGCTTTTTGGCTATCCTCAATTGGTTTTCTCGGACACGTGGTTTCTAGTATAGGTATTTCGGTAGATCTTCAGAAGATTGAGGCCATCACCAGCTGGGAGTAGCCGAAATCAGTTTAGGAGATCCATAGTTTCATGGGATTGGCTGGATATTACCGATGGTTTGTTGAGGGTTTCTCTGCATTTCTGTGTCGCTGACACGCCTGACCAGGAAAGGCGTGAAGTTCACGTGGTCAGAAGCCTGCGAGACCAACTTCCATGAGCTAAAGCAGAGATTAGTGTCATCACCAGTTTTGGTTTTTCCCTCTAGAGAGGACGGATTCATACTCTACACTGACGCTTCTCTATAGGGGTTTGGGCGCTCTTTTGATGCAACACGGCAGGATAGTCTCCTATGCTTCTTGACAGTTAAGGAGTATGAGAAGAACTACCCAGTACATGATCTGGAGCTGGCCGCCATTATCTTTGCTTTGAAGATTTAGCGGCATCATCTGTATGGTATTATGTTTGAGATTCTCACTGATCATAAGAGTCTCAAATATCTTTTCACTCAGAAGGAACTCAATCTCTAACAGAGGAGATGGATGGAGTTCCTGAAGAATTATGACTGTACCATTAGCTACCACCCAGGAAAAGATAATATGGTTGCCGATGCACTTAGTTGGAAGTCCAGAAGAACTTTAGCATGCCATCGAGTTTTAGTCACGGACTTGATTTAGGATTTCTCTGAGTTGGGCCTTGAGAAGCAGGGACAGACAGAACAAGGTATCCTTGTTACCATGGTTGCTCAGTCATCGATCAGGGCAAGGATCCGAGAGGCTTAGGCCGGTGATCAACGCCTACAATCTATTGGCAGCCAGATAGCTTCCGGGCAACATACAGAGTTCACCCGAGATGAGACGGTATTATTTATTTTCAAGGTAGATTATGCGTACCTCAATCTAACCCGATTATGGAGGAGTTACTTCAGGAGGCTCATCACTCCCGATTTACTATTCACCCAGGCGGAACCCACATGTATTGAGATTTGAGGCATTCCTATTAGTGGAACGACATGAAGAAAGATATTGCGGAGTTTGTAGCTAGATGTCTAGTCTATCAGTAGGTGAAGGCTAAGCACTAGAGACCGGCTGGATTACTTCAGAGAATTCTTATTTCGAAGTGGAAATGGGAGCACATCACTATGGATTTTGTGGTGGGATTACTTAGGACACGATAAGGCCATAACGCGATTTGGGTAATCGTTGACCGATTAACCAAATCCATACATTTCTTAGCGATTCAAAAGAAATATTCTCTAGATCAATTGGTAGAGCTGTATTGTTGGGAGATCATCAGATTACATGGTGTTCCTTTGAGCATTATATTGGATAGGTACTTATGGTCATGTCCTGGTTCTGGCAGAGTCTGCAGCAGGCTTTGGGCACACAACTCTGTTTCAGTACAACATTCCATCCACAGACAGATGGCCAATCACAGCAAACCATCCAAACATTAGAGGACTTGCTGAGATCTTGCGTTATGGATTTCGGAGGCAGCTGGGAGGACCACCTGCCATTAGTTGAGTTCGCCTACAACAACAACTATCATTCGGCTATCCAGATGGCACCGTTTAAACCAGTGTATGGTAGGCCTTGTCGGGCACTTACCCTCTGGGAGGAGATTGGGGAGGCCCAGCTGCTAGGACCTCATAGAGCTCAGCGGGAGGCAGAGTTGGTCCATACTATCAGAAGGAGGATGTCAGAGGCGCAGGACCACCAGAAGAGTTATGTTGATCGGAGATGAAGACCCCTGGAGTTCTCTACTAGCGACCATGTATTTCTGAGAGTCTCACCCACAAAAAGGGTGAAGAGATTTGGCCTTCGAGGTAAGCTAGGTCCACGATACATTGGGTCGTTCCAGATCTTGGAGAGGATTGGAGCGGTAGCTTACCGTCTGGTACTACCACCTTCTCTGGCAGGCATTCATGATGTATTCCATGTGTCCATGTTGAGGAGATACGTATCCGACCCAACACATGTTCTGTCAGATATATCAATTCCCATTCAACTTGACGTTACCTACGAGAAAGTTCCGGTATGGATTATGGACCACAGAGAGCGTCAGCTGTGGAACAAGACTATCCAGCTGGTAAAAGTCAGATGGCAGTATCATTCTGACGAGGAGGCTACCTGAGAGCTCGAGGATATGATCCGAGCTCGAGGATATGATCCGAGCTCGATACCCCCATCTTTTTACTTGAGGTATGTGGGATAGATTTTTGTTTAGTATTTATACTGTTTAGCTATTGTTTGTACTTGCTGATGGTAAATAACAAAATTTGGAGACTAAATTTTTATTAGTGGGGGAGAATGTAAAATACCGTAAGGACGGATAACTTTAAGGGAATTTTTAGGTGTTTTTAGGGATTTTCTGGGAAATTTTCAGAGCTCGTTTGATGAGTTTAAGGGGATGAATCAATAGGCTAAGAGGAAGCCTGTTTGGATATCCCAATTAAAGTGGGAGTTGATATATTTAATTAACCTATAGTATATATAAAAACCTAAGTTAACATCCTAAGTTTTCTTTTTATTCCCTTATCCTTTTTATTTTTCCTCCCCGATCCCCAAAATCTCGCCGACCTTCTCTTCGTCTCCCCTAACCTAATCGTCTTCCTCAACCCGAAGATGCATCGCCTCGTGATGCCTCTTCTTCCTCGCGAATAAAACCAATCGGCCAAGGAAGGAATGGGCACCTCTTGTCCCTATTTTTCCTCTCCCTCACGTCGATTTCTCTCCATGTCATCCCAATCTCCTCTTGCCAGAAGCCGAGCACCCAAGTCCTTCATTCTTCTGTGCCCTAGCTCCCGATCAACCGTCGTCCGAGTTCTCGTCTTCCTGATCCGAGGTGCCACCTCTACACGGGTTGGTTTTCAGCCAGGAGCAAGGATCCAAACTCTAGTTTTCTCCCTGTGCTGATGTTGCCTCCTTGTCGAAGGCCAGATCGGAGACATCGCCGGTCGAGGTAGTGCTGTCGATCTTCTCCTGTGGCTTAGATTCCACCATTGGGTCCTTCTTCGCCCACCTCTTCAGTCACTTTCTGTGAAGTCCCCGACAGAGAGGAAGCGATTGGCACTGATTTAGGTATGACATGGTTGATATCAGATTTGGTAGAGATTGGAGGTGCATTTTATATATAGGGATGTTGTGTTTAATTGGTTGGCTGACCACTGTAGATACAATCACTGTTTTCTGGCAGCGACTTCTCCTAGCTCCAACAACAATTCCTAGCAGCATTTTCCGGCCGTGAGTCAACAGTGGTGGCTTGAGTTGAGGTAAGGTGTAGAGAATTTGATCTTTTCTGTAGCTTACACTTGGAATTGATGCTAGGAAAGATTAGGTATGATTGATCCAAGTGGTTGTCTTGATAATTAGGATTAAATGTTGGATCTAATCTAAGCTGTGGGTTAGACTCGATTTATGTAGTTTACCGGGATTAATGAGGGAATTTGGGGTTTCTTGGTTTAATAGAAATTTTGATTTAGCTACTGATACATATTAGAGTGGATTAATTATATGCATGTTGTTACAAGACTTTGATTCGAGACGAGCATCTCGATGTGGGATCTATCTGATATGACCTTCTTTTTAAGGTGGGAACCTTTGACTTATCACTTTTGATATTGTCATTTTGATATGCTTAATAGGTTATAGCTAGTAGTAATGGTTATGTTTATATCTGCCTTGGTATATCATTACTTAATATCCATAGTATGCCCATATTGTTATCTGTTATGCATTTATGCTTATGCCTCTTGATTCTTGCCATGTGTATTTATGTTCATAGAAGTAGTAACATACAATGCATTACCGGGTACAGGTCTAGCTACTAGATATACTTGGCATGTGTACCTAGATTTATGTTACCTAGCTCATTGTTATGGACTCGGTTTTCCTTTTGATACATATTATTTGGAGATTGATAGTTCAAGAGTTAAATGCTTTAGTGTCATGCACCATTTTGTATGATTGTATACTGAGCGATTATCGACTCTTTTATAGTTGAGCACATCGCTAGTTACATGATCTGCACACACACAACCACTCATGGGTTAGTGGTACATCAGGCAAGGTGTGTGCAATTTGCTCCATCAGGGCTTTGCTGGTCCACTCATGGGTAGTGGTGACTGTAGTGTAGTAGCAGACAAGGATCCCTCCTCTTGACTATGATACAGGGAGATGAGAGATTAGACTCCCCCACTATGTTTGGGGTAGGAGGATAGGTGTACTTCGACAACATCCTTTCCACTCTGTCACTCAAGGGTAGTGGTGGCAGAGTGCACAATTGTCATAGCCCTTCCCACTCGACCTCACCATCGAGTGTGAGGTGGCGGACTGGGGTTAGGGGTGGCCATGTCATTTGCATCATTGCATGGATTGCATTTATTGCTTGTGATTGCTACATTTTGGATGCTGCATTTTGGTTGTTGCATATGATTGACATGCATACAGGAGACATTATATATTTGATTTGATGACCCTACACTTGTTGGTATGGTTCACACCCTTATGTTCGGATAGGAGGTCCAGGTGAGTATAGTTTCTTCCGTTGTTCAATTTTGCATTACCTGTTATTATTCAGGAGACTGTACTGCATGATTATTACTGATGGTTATATCTTACTATGCATGTCTGATCGATACCCGCTGAGTTCTTGAACTCACTTGTTGATTTATTCCTATTTCAAGTTGAAGCCGTTAGGAGGTTCTAGTTGCTAGTCCCCACTCCATGTCGAGATGAGTTTCTATTTTTGGACTTTGGTTCTTTGTTATGTGATCTACCGACTTGTGATGTGTAGTTCTTATACTCGTGCATTTTATATCGAGTTTTGGTACACTGCCCATGTTTTTATGCTACGATGGTTTTTCGTTGTGAGTTGTATTTACCTCTTTGTAGTGGAGTAGGTTTTATATTAAATTACATGGAATGTTTACTTATTTTATCATATATGTTTCTGGCCTTGTTGGCCGAGGATTTAGAAGTCTTGAGGGCTATGTATTTCAGGATTCAGATTGTCACCGGTACAGGGGAGATGTTACCGAATTTTCATCTGGCAGGGATTCGATTGGGGCATAACAGATACACACCACCAATGGAAGATGTAAAGCCTATAGAGCCGAAAGATTAGATTCCACCAATGATCAAGAAAGCACAAATGAATTATAAGGCTATAAATACCATATAGTGTGTCTTAACCATGGAGGAACTAAACCGAGTTAGATCCTATGAGAATGCAAAAGAGCTTTGTGATCTCTTGGTAAAATTACAAGAGGGAACCGACGACTCCAAGGTAACAAAAAGAGACCTCTTGCTGAACAATCTATTCAATATCAAAATGCTTCCTGGAGAAACTACCACCCAACTGCACACACAACTTAAAGACATTCTCAGTGGCCTCCACCTAATTGGATATCACCTAGAAAACTATGACATGATAAGGTATGCCTTGAATGCCTTCCCACAAAATTCATTGTGGGTATCGATAGTAGATGCTTACAAAGTTTCTAGGGACCTTTCAATTATTAAGTTAGATGAACTCTTTTGTGAATTAGAATTGCATGAATAATCTAACTTAAGTCAAGTTGAGGAAGGAATTTCCTTATATGCAGGACCAAGCAAAGAGATAAAAACCAGAACAAAGTGTGAACCTGAAAGTGAGTCAAACTCAGACTCAAACTCATACTCAACAAATAAAGAAGAATTGGTAAACATGGTACGAAGAATGCTCATCAAGAAGAAGTTCAAGAGAAACATGAAGAAAGTATCAATCAACTGGAACCAAACCAAATTAGAAGTAACTTGTTCTGGATGCAATAAGAAAGGCCACTACAAACACAAGTGTCCAAATTGGAAGAAGGAGAAGTCAAAATCCACAAAAAGAAAAAACTCTCTTCATGTGACTTGGGATGAATCATCTTCCAAGGAATCTGACATGGAAGAGCCCAATCACTCAAGCCACCTTTCCTTTATGGCAAGAAATGAGGAATCTGAGTTGTCCACGGTCCTCGGATACCCTATGATTCACCGGATCCAAAGCCATCAAGCTGAGTCATAGTATTTTTTCCAAACCTTCACACTTATTTACAAATTTAAAATACAAAGGTGAACCTAAAATAAACCCTTTTCCTAAAAATCAAAACACATGGTCGCACAGACAATTGTGATTGCTCCAACAGGAACTTCAACTCAAGTTGAAAAACTTAAGGAAGAAAATTCTAACTTGAAAGTTCAAGTGGAGTGACTCAAGAAAAGCTTAGAAAAGTTTGATTTGGGATCCAAGTATTTAAATATGGTACTTGGATAACAACGAGCCGTGTACAATAAATCTAGACTTGGATACAAACCAAACACAACCAACAAATCATACTTGTCTTTACTTAGTCAAAATGTTAGCAAACAAGTCCAATCATGGGTACCTAAATCATGTTTAAATAAACAAATTGAATCAGATCAATATTTGGTTCTCAAGAGTCAGATCCATCTCTTAGATAGACCATATCTAAGCTATGACTTAGGGGAAGCAAATAGAAAAACTATTCACCCTACTTGATTGATTAAATATGCATACTTAGATTTAGATTTACTTTTTTGCTTAACTTATAATGGTTAGTTAAAAAGGTTTAACAAACCCCTAATAACATAGCATTGGAATGGATTGGGATGATAATACATAAAGGAAATTTTGTCGAAGGCATGTCTAGGTTGAATCATATGTGTTCTACCTGGTGCACTAGACCTACTGGATCTGGCCGAAGCTACCCCAGTCAAACATGTGCTAGTTAGACCAAAATTTAGTATTAAGTTTTTTGGATTGGTCGTTTTTGGGAAGTTATCTGTTACTCTAATGACACCCGTTGTGACTCACCACAGTCTAAAAACTTACCCTATAAACTCCTTCCTAATGAACCCAAAACTAAATTTTAATCTAATAAGGGTTAAGCAACATTTTCAAAAATTCTTAATAACTCAAACTAATTAAAATAATTAAATTACTTAATCTTAATCAATAAATAAAATACTTTAACTTAATTAAAACTTAAATCAAAATTAATTCAACCTTAATTTAAAAAAATAATAATTAAAACCTAATTAAAACTTAAATTAAAATTAATTCAAACTTAATTAACCAAATCAAAATTTAAACTAATTAAAATTAATAATTTTTTAAATTAAAACAATAAATCAAGTAATAATAATTTTCTTAATAATCTAGGCCAATCTGATAACAAACTTAAAAAATAACTTCAATTAAACATATATATATATATATATATATATATATATATATATATATATATATATATATATGTTTCTTTTAGAAAATCTCCTAATTGTTCTAGAGCAACTAGAAAGAAATTCTTTAGCCAGAAAGAATTTAGTGATTGATGCTTGATGTGCGTAGATTATATATGTTTTTAGGCATTTTATGACGCATATCTACTTGTATTTTATGCATATAATTTATGTTTATTGCACTCTATTTTATTGTTATGCTATACTTCCATTTTGTTTGTTTGGAAATCTGCTCTTTGCATATTTTTATTAATAGGACACATTTTGAAACAAAAATGGAGTAAAAAGCCTTAAAACATGAAGTCGGAGGAAGGAGCATGCTTATATGAAACATACATGAAGGAAAAGGCTTTCAAAAGACTTTCAAATTGAAGATTTAATCCAGGAATACGCTCTAGCCATGTTCCTTGACACATGCATGTTCCTATAGAAAAATTTGATGAAAAATTCAGCTAAAATGGAGTCTAGAGCCTCAAAAATATCTAGGTCGTGTCTATGAGGCATGACCATGTGAAAATCTAGTTTTTCCCAAGCATTAGCCGTGCCTCTTAGGCACAACCATGTCTGAAAAAGGAAAAAAGTCATGGTTATGTGGATTTTTCTATACTGCAGACTAAAAGTAAAAAAATCATAACTTTTTGCTTGGTTGGAGTTGCAGGCTGTTCCAGATACTAAAATATAGATAACTTCAAGATATATAGCTTTTCTAAGACTTTAACCTGAGAAAACCATGTATAGATGGTCCAAAATATGTTTCAATGAGACATAGCTATGCAGGGCTATGCCAGGGCCAAGTTTTTTCACAGGGTCATGAGACATAACCGTGTGAATCACACGGTCATGCCTCCCATCTAGAGTCTATTCGAAGGGAGCCCGTGTGAAATCACACGGTCATGCCTCCTTTCCCGAGCCCATTCATTCTTTGGCTGTATCAAAAGGCACGACCGTGACACAACCCAAGTAGTACCCGTACCTAGTGCCATAAAAGGGGGTTTTCTCCCCTTTTTATTCATATTTAGCTTAGGGATCCCTCCTATTCCTTGGGGAAGGATTCTCACCCTTTAGGGAACCCTAGAAGCTTTATCTTCACTGATCTATCCATCTTTGGAGCAAGGATTGCAACTAAAAAGGTCGGCACTACATGGATAAGCTTTCTCTTCTCTTTTCTTTATGTTTTGAGTTGTAGATTGCTTTATTTCTTATCCCTTAGTTGTATTTCCTTTTCTATAGAGTAGATCCTCCAGATCTAGGATGTAGGAAGTAACTATGATATGATATGATGTATGAATTATATATTTGGATATTTTCTTATTCAATAAAGTATTTATGCCATGTTCTATGTGTGTTGTGCCTTCTATGTATTTGATGAAATGTGTGATGGTGTAAACATGTATATGTCTATTAATTATTCACCCCATAGAGGGGATACTCTAGATTGTATGACCAGGGGCTCTAGTGACAAGGGTATTCTTTTAACCGAACATCTAGAGTATCACCTTGAAAGGGAGGATAATTCTCCACAAGGAAGCATCTAATTAGGCTTAATGGATTATCTCTAGTCCTATGTTAATAAGTGTCTCGTGTAATCTAGCGATTGTATAACCGAGGGGCCATAGTGATAAGAGTATCTCTTTAACCATGTTGGGATGTATACTATAAGCCTAACTTTTGTATGAACATCTGTTTTGAAATATTTTGAAATGAGAATCACTTTGGTCAAATGTTTGCATTTTATATTTATATATATGTCAATGTAGTTGTCTATTTAATTTATATTGTAGATAACATGGTGTATGGTGCCACACAAAAGATCATGCTATCGGTTCTTTGTAAATTATAAATAGTAGCTCACAATCAAGATGGATTGGGAGAAACCATAGAAATGGTTGTAGTGTAATTTGGTATTAGTTTGTCTTGGCTATAAAATTACACTAGTACACTATGTGTGTATTGAGCAGGACCATTTGAGGTTGTTTGATTTGTACTGACTACATAAAAGAATAGAACCTCTGTTATTATGGATGTATGCCCTCTTAATCCCTATATAATAACAAGCACGTATACTTAGTATTTATTTCTTTAACTTATCAAAGGGTGAGATTTATTCATTAAATCAATAGGTCTGGTGAGTTGGGAGATAGTATTATTTATATGGTGTGTTGTTGATTATAGAAGGAATCTGTGTCCTAATTATTTAGGTTGATGATGTCCCCTTGAGGAGCTCATAACGATTATCATATAAACCTTGTAGGTGGACTTAGTCCGGCATGATAATAAAGTTGAGTGGTACTACTCTTGGAATCAGATATTAATTAATTGAGTTGTCAGTAACTCAATTAATTAATGGACATACGATATCTTAAATACAGGGAGATTAACACACTCATGATAAGAAGGAGCCCATATTGTAATATGAGATTGGTGCGGTAGTTCAATAATAACCCTTTAGTGGTATGAGTTATTATTGATGGACTTGGGTTGGGTGTTCAGGCCGAACACAGGAAGCCCAAGCCCATTAGGAGGCCTAAACCAATTTCTCCTCTAGGTCCCTGTTGTAGCCTCTATATAAAGCCTCGCATCCACCCATCCACAACTTGGTTTTGGTTTGGTTTTTTCTTACCTTCCTAGGGTCGGCGGCAAGGCTATATAAGGAGTAGGTGGTGGCCCCTAAAACCTAATTTTCCCACAATTCCTCAATTTAAATAACTAAGTGGGAGAGGGATTATTTAAATAAATTTCATGGTCTCCATTACTGGTTTATAAGTGATGCATTCAAACTTGCGCGTTGGCTTTAAGTGTCTTCCTCCATATCGGATGAGTTTATTTGCGGATCACTAGATCAAACTTCCTCTATGGATAATTATAGGAAATTATTTAGGTATATGTGATATTCTCCATTTGAAGGGGCACAATACTAATTAATGGACCAAGTATCAAGTAATGGTATACACTTAGGCACATTTAATAGTATCCTCTCCATCGGAGTCACTGCTATTATTTGTGTGGCCGAAGATGGACCAACTATTCATTTTATTTGTCATAAAGTTAGGTTGACAAGATAATAAAATTAATGGGTAAAACCTCCTCTTACAAATATTTGAATTAGTATACGCTCACACTATCGTGGCATACGAAATTCATGGTATTTTGAGGTGTTGGTGAATTTAAATTATATTGTTTGAGGAATCAATATTATTTTAAATTATAAAGTTTTGATCAAATATTTTATTTTGTGATTCTCAGGATTTCAAAATGGCTTTCAATACTCTTGCTATTATTTTAAAAGAAAACAAACTTACTGGTCCAAATTATATTGATTGGAAATGAAACTTGGACATTATCTTAACTGCTGAAGAATACAAGTTCATACTTCTTGAGGTTTGTCCTAGCGTACCTGATAAGGATTCTAGTGAAGAGGATATAGAGAGACATAGGAAATGGGTCAAAGTAGATGAGATGGCGTGATGTTATATTTTGGCTTCTATGTCAAATGTGCTGCCACATCAGAATCAGGCCCTACCCACTGCCTATGACATGATGCTCAATCTCAAGGAACTCTTCGGACACCAGAATAGGGCTGCCAGGTAGGAGGTCATGAAAAACTTAATGACGACCACCATGACTGAGGGGACACTCATGAGGGATCATATCCTCAAGATGATGGCTCATTTGAATGAGATGGAAGTCCTTGGAGCTGAAATCGATGGGGAAACCTAGGTCGATATCATTCTCCAAATGCTACCCAAGAGTTTTGAGTAGTTTTACTTAAACTACAACATGAACAAAAGGGTTTATTCGTTAATGAAACTTCTGACAGAACTCCAAGCAGCAGAAGGGCTATTTCGTCAAAGTTCTCAGGTTCACATTGTTGAAAACGTTTCTGCCTCTTAGCGAAAAGGCTAAAGAAGAAAAAGAAACAAGTTGGTTCGGCAAAGAAAGTGATTCGACCTCAAGGGATTGGGCCGCAGGAAGGTGTGAAGAAGCCGAAAGGCAAGTGCTTCACATGTAAGCAGTCTGGACATTGGAAGGTGGACTGCCCTCACAGAAAGGAGAACAATAAAGGTATATCTTATTCATTAGTTGTCGAAACATGTTTAGCGGTGTTATCTACCAGTACCTGGTGTGTAGATATGGGAGCCACTGATCATGTCTACAATTCATTGCACGGGTTCCAAGAAACCAGACGACTACATGAAGGGGATGTTAGAATGTATACTAAAAGCCTAGCTTTTGGTATAAACATTTATCTAGAAATAAGAATCACATTGGTCAAATGTCTACATTTATGATAAATGTAGTTGTTTAATTAATTTATATTGTAGATAACATGGTGTGTGGTGTCACACACAGAAGATCATGTTATCAGTACCTTATAGATTATAAACAGTAGCTCACGACCAAGATGGAAAGGAACAAACCATGGAAGGTCGTAGTGTAATTAGGTATTAGTTTATCTTAACTATATAATTACACTAGTACACTTAGAGTGTATTGAGTAGGACCATTAGAGGTCGTTTCTTTTATACTGACTTTATAAAGGAACAAAGATCTCAGTTATTATGGAAGTGTGTGCTCTTAATCTCAATATAATAACAAGCACATATATTTGATATTTATTTCTTTAATTTATCAATGGGTGAGATTTAGTTCGATAAATCAATAAGCCTGATAAGTTGGGAAATGATATCACTTATAGTGTGTGTTGTTGATTATAAACTGTGTCCTAGTGATCTAGGTTGAGAATGTCCCCAAGAGGAGCTCATAAGGATTGTCATGTTAAACCCTGCAGGTGGACTTAGTCCGACATGACGATGAAGTTGAGTGGTACTACTCTTGGAGCTAGATATTAATTAAGTGAGTTGTCAATAACTTAATTGGTGGACATTGTTATCTTAAACACAGGAGACTAACACACTCATAATAAGAAGGAGCCCAAATGTAATTTGGGATTGGTGCGATAGTTCAATAATAGTTTTCAGTGGAATGAATTATTATCGATAAAATTAAGTTGTGTGTTCGGGCGAACGGATGTAATTTTATCGGGAGACCAAAACCAATTCTTCCTCTTGGTCCCTATCGTAGCCTCTTAATTATAGAGTACTATACCCACCTATACCCACCTTCTTACCCATCCCATAGGGGCCGGCCAAGATAGCTTGGAGACCAAGCTAGGGCCGGCCAAAGTTTGGTTCATGGGTGCTTTAAGGTGGCCGGCCCTACCTTGGGTTCAAGCTTGGTGTGGCCGGCCCAAATTAAAATAAAAGAATTTTTATTTTTTTAAAATTTTTCTTATGTGGATAACATAATTTAAAAGAGAGTTTAAAATTTAAATATTTCCTTTTATAATATTCTACAAAAGATTAAGAGAAGAGCTAAATCTCTTTCCTTATTTGTAGATTAAAAGGTTGATTTTAATTTTGGTAAAAACTTTCCTTTTAATTATGTTCATGATTTAAAAGAAAGTTTAAAAATAAAAAATTCTCTTTTATTAGTTTATACAAAAGATTAAGAAAAGATTTAATATCTTTCCTTATTTGTAGATTGAAAGGAGATTTTAATTTTTAGAGATAACATTCCTTTTTGGAAATTATCCACATGTTTAAAAGAAAGATTTTAATTTATAAAATTTCTTTTTATTAACCAATCATGAAGGAATTAAAATTATTGGAGAAATTTTTATAAATTACTAGAAACAAATTAGGAAGTTTTAATTTTTCTTTTAATTAAAACTCTCCTTGTTTTGGGGAAAGAGGTGGCCGGCCAAATAAATTGGAGAAGAGAAAATTATTTTTAATTAAATAAATTTTCCTTTTCATGGCAAAAGAATTAAGGAAGTTTTTATTTAAATTTCCTTATTTGCCAAGACCAAGGATTATAAAAGAGGGGGTAGAGGAGGCTTCATAGTGAACGACTCTATTCTTTTTCTTCCTCTCTTTTCTTCCTTGGTGTGGCCGGCCCCTAGAGGTTCCCCTTCTCCTTCTCTCTTCTCCTTCTTGTGTCCGAGACTTCATCATCTCTTGGAGGCATAGAAGTGGTCGGATCTAGCTTGGAGAAAAGGAGAGAAAGGAGTCTTGTTTCATGCATCCCTTGGACGTCCGAGGTTAGAAGAGGAATACGGTAGAAGATTAAGAGGTCTTTCTAAAAGGTATAACTAGTATTTTTCCTTTCCGCATCATACTAGTTATTTTAGGAAATAATACCAAATACAAGAGGCATACGATTCTAGCATTTCGAATTTATTTTCGATGTTGTGTTCTTTTGTTTTTTTTTCTTTTCCTTGTGACTTGATTGTTCTTTTCGGTTGACCTAAAGTTATTTAAGGAAATTAAATATTAACTTTCCTTAAAAGGCTTTGTCTAGTCGCTGGTGGTTGTTCCCATATCCAAGAAGGCTATGTGCCTCGCCACGTCCGTACTGGGAGCCAATTTTGAAAACTAATATTTAATGAAATTAATAACCTAGGTGATTTGGATCAAACGTGTTAAGTTCCGCAGGAGATCCAAGTCTAAACCTAAAAGAACAAATAAATTAAACTTTGGATCAAACGTGTTAAGTTCCGTAGGCGATCCAAGTTTAATTTAAAAGAACACATGGTAGCTAGGAAAAAGGTTCAGACCTTTGTACAAAATTTTTGTACAGTGGAACCATTAGGTTTTCCGAGTAGCAACCAACAATTGGTATCAGAGCGAGTGTTTTGCCTCTGTGTATTTAGTATTAGTTTAATTATGCACATGATATACATAATTTAGGCAGGTTAATAGTAGGATGTGCTAACTTTGTGGATGCAGGATCCAAGTATTATGGCTTATAGTTTATTATGTGTGTGAGTGTACCCTTGGACATGTCAAGGGCATTTTATTGTGTGTGTATGATTGTATTATAAAATACAGCAGGAGCTGTATTTAGTTTTATTAGGATTTTATTTTTTGATCTAGTTACATGTACATTCCTTTTATGGAATATAGGATCGATGGATGTAAATTTTATTTTATGTTCGATCTAGTTTACATGTACATTCCTTTGAGGAATATAGGATCGAAAAATGTAAAATTCTATTTATGTCACGGATCGAATCTTGCAAGGCGTGGAACCTTTTGAGGTGAAGAGGCACAGCGGAACAAGGAGCAAGATGGATGCGACAACTAGACCCGGTGGCGGTGGCCAAAGATGGCAGCAGCTAGGGTCGGCGACACACGGAGGACAACAATAGATAAAAGTCGTAATAGTTGAAAATTAGTTTTTCTATTTATTGCTTTTTATGCTGTGTTGTGTGTGCTTGTTAGTATGCATGCTAAGTAGGCTAGCATAGTCAAAATTCCTCACTTTAAATAACTAAGTGAGAGAGAGATTTATTTTTAAATAAATTCCACGGTCTCCATTACTGGTTTATAAGTGATGCAACAAGCTTGCGCGTTGGCTCTGAGTGCCTTCCTCCATATCGGATGAGCTTGTTTGCGGATCACTAGCTTAAACTTCCATTTTGGATGACTATAGGAAGTTAATTAAGAGCGTGTGATCTTCCCCATCGGAAGGGAAACAATCTTATTAATGGACTTAGTGTCAAGTAATGGTATACACTTAGGCACGTCTAATAGTATTCTCCCCATCGGAGTCACTGCTATTATTTGTGTGACCGAAGAAAACCAACTATTAATTTGTCAAATAAATAGGTTGACAAGATAATAAAATTAAAAACTCATTTTACAAATGTTTGATTTTGTATACGTCCACACTATCGTGGCATACAAAATTCACGGTGTTTGAGGTAATTTTATTTGTCATAAAGATTTATTGACAAGATAATTAATGGGTAAAACCTTCCTCTTACAAATGTTTAAAATTTTGTATACGTCCACACTATCGTGGCATGCAAAATTCACGGTGTTTGAGGTGTTAGTGAATTTAAATAATATTGTTTGAGGAATCAATGTTATTTTAAATTCAAAAGTTTTGACCAAATATTTGATCAAAGACAGATCAACTATTAATTTTATTCGTCATAAAGTAAAGTTGATGAGATAATAAAATTAATGGATAAAATCTCTTTTTGTATACGTCCACACTATCGTGGCATACAAAATTCATGGGGATTTTAAGGAATTGATCTTGACCAAATATTTTTGTGATTCTTAGGATTTAAAATGTTTATCAATTCCCTAGTTGTTATACTATAGAAAAGACTTAGTAGTCCCGATTGTAAAAATTGGAAATAGGACTTGGACATTAAGGTAGTCTATTTTTTTAGAACTAAAGAACAATATAGGTGTATTTAATTCATTAGTTGAAACATGTTTAGTGGTGTTATCTACCGTACCTGGAGTGTAAATACAGATGCCATTAATCATGTCTGCAATTCATTGCAGGGGTTCCAGAAACCCGACAACTAAATGAAAATAAAAACACCGTCTACTGTAAAGTGGCAACTGTTGCAATGGGAGATGTTTATCCTTTAATAGAAATAAAATATGGATTATTAGAAATTGTTTTTTCATACTAAGTTTAGAAAGAACCTGATTTCAGTTTCTAAACTATTATAGAATAGATATTGTGTCTATTTTGATAACAAAGTTGTTATCAAGAAAAATAGGGAAGTTATCTATTCTGGTATGTTGGTTGACAATTTATAATCCAATAACTCCCACGATGCAATAAATGGAAATTATAACACATCTTCTAACTTTAAGAGAAAGCAACCTTCGGAAATAAACCAATTATATCTTTGGCATCTAAGGCTAGGTTATATTAACTTGAGTAGGATTCATTGGTAGCTGATGAACTTTTGGGTTCATTGGTAGTGGAAATCTTTCCAACCTACGAGTCTTACTTGGAAGGAAAAATAACCAAGAAGCTTTTAAGTTTAAGGGGTATGGAGCCAAAGATATGTTGGAATTGTTTCATTCTGATTTGTGTGATCCTATGACTATCCAGACAAGAGGTAGTATCGAATATTTCATCTATTTTATAGACAACTATTCAAGATACAAATACATTTACTTAATGTGCCGCAAGACTAAGTGCTTTGATTAGTTCAAAGATTACTAGGCTGATGCGGAGAAACGTTAAAGTTAAAGTATCAAGACACTACGGTGAGATCGTAGTGGCAAGTACCTCTCGGGAGAATTTAGGAGTCACTTATCAAAAGTAGGGATTCAATCCCAACTAACTGCACCTGGTACACCCCTACAGAATGGTGTAGAAAAAGGAAGGTATAGGACTCTTATGGAAATAAGTAGATTGATGATGAGTTATTTGAAAAATTACAAAATTCATTTTAAGGATATACTCTGGAAATGGAAGTGAACATAGTACCTTCCAAAGTCAGAACTCTCTACTCATATAGAATTGCTAAATAGGCATAAGCCTATTTTGAAGCATATTCGGATTCGGGTAGTCCAGCACATATGCTGAAGAGAGACAATGATAAGTTGGACAGGAATTCACTTGTTTGTAAGTTATCCTAGAGAAATGAAAGTAGGTTTATAGTCTTAAAAATCAGAAGGTCATTGTTAGCATCAATGACTGATTTTTAGAAAAGGACTATGTAATAAATCACGTGCCCATAAGTAAATTTGTTCTTAAGGAAATAATAAAGGACATGTCTAACCTAGTACCAACTGTACAAGATGAAATATCACAAGAAACTGCAACACGTACCACAAATGATACACAATTGCAGAAAGTGCCTCGTCGTAGTGGGAGTGTTGTTAGGCAACCTAAAAAGATTCATGTTTTGGGAGAGTTTTTGGACTCGATCCCTGGAGGACATGAACCTGATCTCCGGACATATGACGAGGCACTCCAAGATAAAGATGCAACATCTTGGCAAAGAGTAATGAATAATAGAATTATAATATATGTATTCTAATAAAATCTGGAAGCTTGTAGAACCACCAAATAGTGTAAAAGCCTTTGGGTATAAAAAGGTCTATAATAGGAAAAGAGGGATAGATAGGAAGGTAGAAACTTTCAAAGCAAGGCTTGATGAAAAAGGAAACTTTTTCATTGGTAGCCATGCTTAAATCTATCTGGATTCTTTTATCTATTTGGCAAGTGTATGTCAAGACAACATTCCTTAATGGAAGTCTTGAAGAAAGCATCCATATAAAGAAACCAGAAGGGTTCATTGCAAAGGGCTAAGAGCATCTTGTGTGCAAGCTCAATCAGTCTATGGACTGAGACAAAGCTTCAAAGATCTTGGAACATCCGGTTTATCAAAGTTATCCAGACCTATGGATTTATTTAGTAACCAGGATAAGTCTTGTGTATACAAAAGGTGTGATGGAAACATGGTGGTATTTCTTGTACTATACGTAGATTACATTTTTGATAGTTGGAAACAATATCAAGGTGTTATCGGAAGTAAGGGTATGGTTGTCCAAGCAATTCGTTATAAAGGACTTAGGAAAATAAGCACATATTCTTGGGAACAAGGTTCGCAAGAAAAGAATGTTGTGCTTATCTCAAGCTTTATATAACAAGCTCGTTTTAGCATGCAAAACTCCAAGAAAGGTTTTCTACCTTTTAAGCATGAGTGTCTTTATCTAAAGAGATGTCTCCGATGACATCAAAGGAGATTGAGGACATGTAGGCAGTTCTTTATGCTTTGAAAGTTAGACAGCCTAATGTATGCTATACACGAGATCAGAAATCTCTTTTGCCAAGGACATAGTTAACAGATATCAAAGTAACTCTAAACAAGGACATTGATCCAAAGAAAGATATATTAAAGTACCTTAGCGGCACTAGAGATTATATGCTAGCTTACAAGGCAGTTAATTTGGTCCCTGTGGGTTGCACGAATTTTGACTTCCAATCAAATAGGGACAATAATAAGTCAACCTCGAGGTTTTGTGTTTACTTTAGGAGGAAAAGTCATAACTATGAAAGAGTGATAAGCATAGGTGTTTTTCTGGACTCCACCATAGAAGCTGAGTATATGGCAAGCCTCTGAGGTAGCCATAAAAGCTAAATGACTCAATAACCTAAAGATGGACTTAGATATGATTTCTGGTTTGTCCAAAGATTATTACAATTCATTGTAATAATAGTGGTGCAGTAGCAAACTCGAAGAAACCATAAGTCTATAAGGAAAGTAAATGCAATAGAGCACAAATACCACCCAATACAAGAAATCGTATAAACGAGAAGAAGTTGTTGCTGCTTAGATTGCATCAAGAAGATCCTTTCACTAAAACCCTTAAGGCAAGAGCTTTTGATGGGCATGTTGAAGGTTTAGGAATCAGATGTATGGTAGCAGTTCTGGCAGCTTAGTCTTTTAGTATAAGTGGGAGATTGTTAGAATGTATACTAAAAGCCTAGCTTTTGGTATAAACATTTATCTAGAAATAAGAATCACATTGGTCAAATGTCTACATTTATGATAAATGTAGTTGTTCAATTAATTTATATTGTAGATAACATGGTGTGTGGTGTCACACACAGAAGATCATGTTATCAGTACCTTATAAATTATAAACAGTAGCTCACGACCAAGATGGAAAGGAACAAACCATTGGAAGGTCGTAATGTAATTAGGTATTAGTTTATCTTAACTATATAATTACACTAGTACACTTAGAGTGTATTGAGTAGGACCATTAGAAGTCGTTTCTTTTATACTGACTTTATAAAGGAACAAAGATCTCAGTTATTATGGAAGTGTGTGCTCTTAATCCCAATATAATAACAAGCACATATATTTGATATTTATTTCTTTAATTTATCAATGGGTGAGATTTAGTTCGATAAATCAATAAGCCTGATAAGTTGGGAAATGATATCACTAATAGTGTGTGTTGTTGATTATAGAAGGAAACTGTGTCCTAGTGATCTAAGTTGAGAATGTCCCCAAGAGGAGCTCATAAGGATTGTCATGTTAAACCCTGCAGGTGGACTTAGTCCGACATGACGATGAAGTTGAGTGGTACTACTCTTGGGCTGAGATATTAAGTGAGTTGTCAATAACTTACTTAATTAGTGGACATTTGTTATCTTAAACACAGGAGACTAACACACCATAATAAGAAGGAGCCCAAAATGTAATTTGGGATCGGTGCAGTAATAGTTCTCTAGTGGAATGAATTATTATTGATAAAATTAAGTTGTGTATTCGGGGCGAACACGGGATGCTTAATTTTATCGGGAGACCAAAACCAATTCTTCCTCTCGGTCCCTATCGTAGCCTCTTAATTATAGAGTACTATACCCACCTATACCCACCTTCTTACCCATCCCATAGGGGCCGACCAAGCTAGCTTGGAGACCAAGCTAGGGTCGGCCAAAGGCTTCGTTCATGGGTTCTTAGGTGGCCGGCCCTAGCTTGGTTCAAGCTTAGGTGGTCGGCCCAATTAAAATAAAAAGATTTTATTTTTAAAAATTTTCCATGTGGATAACATAATTTAAAGAGAGTTTAAAATTTAAATCTTTCCTTTTATAAGATTCTACAAAAGATTAAGAGAAGAGCTAAATCTTTCCTTATTTGTAGATTAAAAGTTGATTTTAATTTTGGTAAAAACTTTCCTTTTAATTATGTTCATGATTTAAAAGAAAGTTTAAAAATTAAAAATTCTCTTTTATTAGTTTATACAAAAGATTAAGAAAAGATTTAATATCTTTCCTTATTTGTAAATTGAAAGGAGATTTTAATTTTTAGAGATAACTTTCCTTTTTGGAAATTATCCACATGTTTAAAAGAAAGATTTTAATTTATGAAATTTCTTTTTATTAACCAATCATGAAGGGATTAAAATTATTGGAGAAATTTTTATAAATTTCTAGAAACAAATTAGTAAGTTTTAATTTTTGTTTTAATTAAAACTCTCCTTGTTTTGGGGAAAGAGGTGGCCAAATAATTCGAGAAGAGAAAATTATTTTTAATTAAATAAATTTTCCTTTTCATGGCAAAAGAATTAAGGAAGTTTTTATTTAAATTTCCTTATTTGCCAAGACTAAGGATTATAAAAGAGGGGGTAGAGGAGGCTTCATAGTGAACGACTCAATTCTTTTTCTTCCTCTCTTTTCTTCCTTGGTGTGGCCGGCCCCTAGAGGTTCCCCTTCTCCTTCTCTCTTCTCCTTCTTGTAGCCGAGACTTCATCATCTCTTGAAGGCATAGAAGTGGTCGGATCTAGCTTGGAGAAAAGGAGAGAAAGGAGTCTTGTTTCATGCATCCCTTGGAGCTTGGTTGGTGGAAAAAGATCTTCATCTTTTGGAAGCATTGTGCTTGGCCGAAACTTGAAGAAAGGAGAAGAAGGTGCTTTGGTGGTTTCTCATCTCGGAAGATCATTGCCCACACAACGTCCGAGGTTAGAAGAGGAATACTGTAGAAGATCAAGAGGTCTTTCTTAAAGGTATAACTAGTATTTTTCCTTTCCGCATCATACTAGTTATTTTAGGAAATAATACCAAATACAAGAGGCATACGATTCTAGCATTTCGAATTTGTTTTCGATGTTGTGTTCTTTTGTTTTTTTTTCTTTTACTTGTGATTTGATTGTTCTTTTTGGTTGACCTAAAGTTATTTAAGGAAATTAAATATTAACTTTCCTAAAAATGCTTTGTCTAGTCGGTGGTGGTTGTTCCCATATCCAAGAAGGTCATGTGCCTCGCCACGTCAGTACTGGAAGCCAATTTTGGAAACTTATATTTAATGAAATTAATAACCTAGGTGATTTGGATCAAACGTGTTAAGTTCCGCAGGAGATCCAAGTCTAAACCTAAAAGAACAAATAAATTAAACTTTGGATCAAACGTGTTAAGTTCCGCAGGCGATCCAAGTTTAATTTAAAAGAACACATGGTAGCTAGGAAAAAGGTTCAGACCTTTGTACAAAATTTTTGTACAGTGGAACCATTAGGTTTTCCGAGTAGCAACCAACAGGGGAGATCATCGTCTACATGGGCAAAGCTACGAGAGTGGCGGCTGTTGCAGTGGGAGATGTTTATTTATCTTTTGATAAGAATAAAACTTTGATTTTGAAAAATTATCTTTACGTACCATGCTTTAGAAAGAACTTGATTTCAGTTTCTAAATTATTTATAGATAGATATTCTGTAACGACTCGCCTTCTACTGGCTAGGCTGTAAGGACGGACCGTCACAATATGTTGTGCTAGGCTATATTTTTAAGATGCGGAAACGTGAACTAATTTAAAATTTTTCTAATCTCATGCCAATTGCTACTAAATCTGGTCTTATGCTGAAAAGTACCCTTTTTAAAGGTTGTACCTATACTCAAAAGAGATGATCTAACGTTCACATATGATTAAAGACTGCACTTAGGTACTTCCAGCCGAAATAGGCGTTCCAATCAATTGGCTGATCGATTGGGACGTTCGGATTGATGCACGGATCGATTCAGATGGCTATATTTTTAAGATGCGGAAACGTGGACTAATATAAAATTTTGCTAATCTCATGCCAATTGCTACTAAATCTGGTCTTATGCTGAAAAGTACCCTTTTTAAAGGTTGTACCTATACTCAAAAGAGAGGATCTAACCTTCACATATGATTAAAGACTGAACTTAGGTACTTCCAGCCGAAACAGGCGTTCCAATCGATTGGCTGATCGATTATGACGTTCGGATCGATCCACGGATCGATTCCGATGGCTACTGTGCTCGGGTAATATTCTGGATGGATCGGCTGATCGATCCAGACTGGCCAATCGATCCAATGATCGATTCCAGAGCTCTCTGTTCGCGGGAGCGATTTCCCCGATCGATCGAACGATTGGTCCCCAAACTCTCTGTTCGTGACAGAGTGCGACTGGATCGATCGGCTGATCGATCCAGAAGCTCACTGTTCGCGATAGAATGCGACTGGATCGATCGGCTGATCGATCCAGAAGCTCACTGTTCGCGAAATCAAGCTCCCAATCGATCCACTGATCGATTGAGGGCCCCCAATCAATCCACGGATCGATTGGGGTTTCTGATTTCGCAGTAAACTCTGATTTCAGCACTATTTCGTGCCAAACTCACATACTCAAGTTCTAAAATAACTGGGAAACAATCTAACAACGAATATTTAGTATTCTAAGCATAGCCTAATGCATAGTTCACTAGTTCATGGCATTTAAACATACTAAAGTGCGGAATGAATAAAACTACAGAGTTCTAATGCTTAAAACAAAACTGGCTAGATCCCTAAGATCTTTATTCCAAGTTCCACCCACACACATCTTCCTTACATTGACCTCCAGCCTCCGCTAGTCCATCTTTCCTTTACCTTTATCTGCAGTATAAGGAAAAAGTATCTGTAAGCTTGAGAGCTTAGTAAGAAACCATCTACCTCACAAAACATGCATGCGATACGATTTATGCTTTGAAAACATGTTATTTGAAATATGCACTGAATATGCTAAAGCATGGCATGGCAGACAAAACATAGAAATAAGAAACTGATCATGGCATAAGTGCTAATAATAACTATCACGTTGTATCAATAGAAAACTGAACTGATACAGAAGCGAGCTAAGCTAATACCAAACTGATGCTAAAGCTGTACTGAATTCACATAACTATGTTGTGAAGTTTTGAAAACTATATTCATAAGTAGATTAAAATAATAATCATGTTGCTGTTTGGGCCTGGCAACTATACTTGCTATGCGCGCATCCCTACTAGACCCGGGTTTGTAAGTCCCGAATTTAGCAGAGTTACTAGGTTATCTAAACCTAAGGACGACTATGGGAGCCCAACCCAATGGATATCTAATCCAGTACAGTGCCACTGATAAAAGTAAAATACTGAACATAGCTAATATTTCTTGCCTTACTTTTACTAGGTTATCTAAACCTAGAACTAGGTTGTCTGAACCTAGAGGCGACTGTGGGAGCCCACCCATCGGACGTCTAGTCCCATAATAGCTGTAGCAAGACTAATAAGCTGTAAAATGCTTCTATTGCATTTATCTAAACCAGTAAAATGCTTAAGTTGCATTTTAACTGTGCTAATAATTTAATCGAACACTTGGTATGCGCTAATTCACATCCTTTGTGCCGAAAGTCTACATATTACTAAACTGAAGCATAAAAATTCGTACGGAACTACTTATACTGCAGGTGAGGGGTTTCTTACCTGCTGTGCTAGGTTTCTTACGATTCTAATCGCTAAATTCCCGGTGGAGACGATCTCCTCGACGATTTTCCCGCGTTCACGTATTCCTCTCGCGAAGGGAAGCATCCTCGTGTCGGGGTCGTCGCCGGAAGGTGCTCCCAGAGACTAGGGGCGGAACCCTAGCCTTTGCTTGGTGCGCCGAGAGAGGAAGAGGAGGGAGGGGGCGGCATGAGGTTAGGGTGAGGAGGAAAGTCACGAATAAAATCCAATAACTCTTCTTTTAATTTCCTATTTATATTAAGTGGTTAAATTCACCCAACTCAAATATAAATATAATTGTTTCCCTTCCCTTTCAGCACGGCCCTACTGGGTTCACTTGGTTACTAGAGTCCGCTATAAGTCGTAGGACCCAATAGGTCTCGGGTTCAATCCCCTCTTAAGCTATTTTACGTTTCCATTTATTTTTGCTACTTCCGTTATTCTAAAAATTCCATAAAAATATTCTAAAATTCCAGAAAATTCATAGAATATTTCTAAAATAATTTTAAGAATTTTCGGGCGTTACAATCCCCCATACCTTATAAAAAGTTTATCCTCGAACTTAGAATAACTCTGGGTACTTCTGTCTCATACTAGCTTCTGTCTCCCATGTTGCCTCTTCTGTCGTGTGATTTTACCAAATGATTTTTACTAATGGTATCTCCTTGTTCCGCATTTTCTTAAATGCTCGGTCTATTATCTGAATAGGCCGACTATCATAGCTGAGGTCTTCGCGGACTGGTACCGACTGGGGCTCAATCACCTGGGTGTCATCTGGGATATGCTTCTTCAGCATAGAGACATGAAATACATTATGGATGGCTGACATCTCCTGGGGTAGCTCTAGCCCATATGCGACCTTGCCAACTCTTCTAGTGATAAGGTATGGTCCCACATATCTGGGACTCAATTTGCCCTTCTTCCCAAAATGCATTACTCCTTTCATGGGAGCTACTCTGAGGAACACAGAATCCCCAACTGAAAACTCTAAGGGTCTGCGCCATGTATCAGCATAGCTTTTCTAGCGGCTCTGAGCTGTCTCTATTCTCTGGCGGATCAGCTGTATAGCTGCTGTGGTATCTGCTACTAGATCTGTCCGAAGTTCTAGTTCCATCTGTTCACCACTCTCATACCAGCAGATTGGAGATCTACACCTCCGCCCATAGAGAGCCTCATAAGGTGCCATACCGATGGTGACCTGATAGCTATTGTTGTATGCAAATTCTGCTAAACTCAGATATTTGCACCAACTACACTTGAAGTCTAGGGCACATGTTCGGAGCATATCTTCGAGTACCTAATTTACTCGCTCCGTCTGACCATCTGTCTGAGGATGGAAAGCTGTGCTGAATTTTAACTTCGTGCCCAATGCTGACTGTACACACTCCCAGAAGTGAGAGGTGAATATACTTTCTCTGTCCGAAATAATGGTCCGTGGGACTCCATGTAGTATGACGATCTCCTTGAGATATAGCTGAGTTAGCTGTTCCATGGAGTACGATATCCTGATAGCTAAAAAGTGGGCTGATTTAGTCAACCTGTTGACTACCACCCAGATGGTATCAAAACCATTCGTGGTTCTGGGTAGTCCCACTATAAAATCCATAGAGATGTCTTCCCACTTCCATTCTGGAATCTGGATAGGCTACAGAACTCCTCCTGGTCTCTGATGTTCTGCCTTGACTCTCTGGCAAGTTAGACAGGTGCTGACATATCTAGCGATGTCTCTCTTCATCCCAGGCCACCAAAAATGTTTCTTCAAGTCCTGGTATATCTTGGTGGAACCAGGATGCATCGCATAGGGAGTCCTGTGAGCCTCGTCTAGAATCTTCCTCTGTAGCTCCTCCTGATCTGGAACACAAAGTCTGTCGCCGAAATGTAACACCCCGCTAGTGGACACTCTAAACTCTCTACCTTCTGATTCTGTTATCCCTTGCTTGATTCTCTGAATTTCAGGATCCTGTTCCTGAGCCGTCTGGATGTCACCAAGCAAGGTAGACTCTAATGTCATCGTAGAGAGCTGTCCAACTATGAGTTCAAGACCAAAATCTGTGATCTCTCTCTGTATGGGTGGTGACATGGCTGCTAGGGATAGTAAGGTAGCATCGGACTTTCTGCTAAGTGCGTCTGCCACCTTATTGGCTTTTCCTGGGTGGTAGAGGAAGTCTATGTCATAGTCTTTAAGCAGCTCAAGCCATCTACGCTGTCGCATATTCAGATCCTTCTGAGTGAAGAAGTACTTCAGACTCTGGTGATCTGTATACACTCTGCACTGAGCTCCATACAAGTAATGTCTCCAAATTTTGAGAGCGAACACAACTGCTGCAAGCTCAAGGTCACGAGTAGGGTAATTCTTCTCATATTCCTTGAGTTGTCTAAAGGCATAGGCGATCACCTTGCCATTTTGCATCAGTACTGCTCCTAGTCCCAATTTAGAGGCGTCACTATAAATATCAAAGCTGTCTGTATTTTCAGGTAGAGCCAGAATAGGTGCACTGGTCAATCTCCTCTTTAGCTCACTGAAGCTGTTCTCGCAGTCCTCTGTCCACTGAAATTTTCTGTTCTTCCTGGTGAGAGCTGTCAGTGGGGAGGCTATCCTGGAGAAATCCTTTACAAACTTTCTATAATAAACTGCTAGTCCCAAAAAGCTTCTGATCTCACTGCGTTCTTGGGTCTTTTCCAGTTACTCACAGCTTCTATTTTACTAGGGTCTACCATGATACCATCCTTTGAGATGATGTGACCCAGGAAGGACACCTGATCTAACCAAAATTCACATTTCGTGAACTTGGCGTACAGCTGGTTCTGCAGAAGGGTCTGCAATACTATTTTCAGGTGCTCTGCGTGTTCTTCCTGAGTTCCTGAATAGATAAGAATGTCATCGATAAACACAATAACAAATTTATCTAGGTAATCCCTGAATACTCTGTTCATGAGGTCCATGAAAATAGCTGGAGCATTTGTCACGCCAAAGGGCATGACTACGAACTTGTAGTGTCCGTATCTAGTCTTGAACGCTGTCTTGGGTATATCCCCTTCTTTAACCTTCACCTGATGATAACCTGATCTGAGGTCTATCTTAGAGAACACTGCTGCTCCCTTTAGCTGATCGAACAGGTCATCTATTCTGGGAAAAGGATATTTGTTCTTGATGGTGACTTGTTCAAGGCCTCTAGTCATGACAACCGCATGCTCCCGCCCTTCTTCTTCACGAACAATACAAAGGCTCCCATGGTGAGTGACTAGGACGATGAAGCCCTTGTCAAGGGCCTCAGAATTGCCCAGAAGTTCCTTCGCTCACTGAGCCATGCGGTAGGGTGCTTGAGATAGGATTTGTACCGGAATGAGTTCTATCTCAAATTCATCTCCGTCTCGTGCTAGTCCCGTAACTCCTCGTGGAAGATCTGGTAGTCACATACGACTTGACCGCTAGTCGCTGGTCCTCGTCCCGATCGACATTGACTACATGCGCTAAAAATCGCGTACATCCTAATCCATTAACCTCTATGCTTTTAGAGCCGAGAGAAACTTCGCCTTTCGTTCCCGATGTACTCGAATCGCATTCCGCCTCCCATTGAATACGACTTTTCCATTTACTAGACTCTATAGAGGCACCAGATCCGATTAGAAGTCCATTCAAAAATTACATCGTAATCATCATATTTAGCACTATCGATCACAAAAGAGTTCTCTGCCTACTATAATGACCGCTCCGAGCCAGCGCGTGGATGCCATAATTTCTCCCGAAGGTAAGGTCGCTAAACCGACTCACCGAGTACCTCCGGGGTATCACTAACTTCTCAGAAATGCCCCGATATATAAGAACGGGTTGCCCCAAGATCGAATAAGACAACTTGTCAGAAAATACCGATCCGACCAAACGATCGTTGAGGCATTTGCTACGCCCTCTCCGTGAGTGGGTAGATCCGCATCGTCGAAATGCGAGGGGCTTTAACCGCCTGGCCGATGTGGACCATCTAAAGCGGCCCGCATCCGACGAGCCGTGTTGGCCGGGCCTCCGTAGTGTATCTACCGTGGTTGAGGAAGACTTGTCTTGTTCGGCATTGCTTAGCCATATGCCCTTCGACCACATTCAAAGCATCTCAGGTGCCCTCATGCGACAAACTCCGGTGAAATTTCCAAGTAGCACATTTGGGATAACTAGGCTATTTACTACCGTCCTCCTTTCGTAACTCCTCGGCTCATGCTTGTTACCGGAGTTCCTTCCGCTAGAGCCGTGGCCCCTGTTTCTAGGTACCGAGCCTCCTTGCCCTTGGACTCGAAAAGACTTGCTCGCCGCTAATATTGTTCCGATAGTGCTCAAGGGTCGAGCACCGACTAGTTCTTCTGGTTCGCGCCTATGGACTCCGCCACCACGCTCATTGCTATTTCCTACCTAAGCATCTTGAGCATCAACCGACTGCTCTTTTCTCAGGCCGACTAGCTCGTGGCATGACGAGCCAACTGCTGAATTTCTTCACGGCTTCCTCCATCGACGTGTTGCCCGCAAAACTCTGAACTCATAGTGGCGGTTCAGGACCGATGTGAAAGAACTCTCGAAAATTCTTTCTCAAGTCGCCCTTGTCATCTCGATTCACCGGGCGCCGCCTAATTCTCTCCCACCACATACGCGCATCTCCCGCTGAAGGAGGCGCACTTCACTTTTTCCTGCTCGCCACCCGTAAGCTCCATCGCTTTCCAGTGTTTTGAACCAGGCTTGAGCATCCCATGGTTCACCGTGCCTTGAAGTTCTCGCTTGACTCTCCGCCACTAGATCGTAGGCTTTCGCTACTGCATCAGAGGGTCGGATCGTGGAACCTCTATAACCACTGGGGTTGCTATGTTGGGTTCTGGGGTGACAGTGGGAGTATTCTGCTGGTTAGCCTTTAGGGTGGCTATCTCCTGTTGTTGTTTGGCTAGCTGCTGCTGTAACTGAGCCACTAATGCTGTAAGGTCTGGGGGGAGGCACTGAACTGCCTGTCTCATGCTGGGGCTCAGTAGCTGGTGCCCTTCTAGCTGGGCGTCCTCGTGCCATTTCTAAAGACATAGAGGACATACATAACTGATACGATCATAATTGCATACCTATGGTTATCATGTTAGGTACTATCATAAATAAACATGCTTTATTTATCTCTAACAATATGAAAACAAGAAACATAATAAAGTGAGAGATGTTCTTACTTGGAAGCTGCAGGTTCAATGTTGATGTGTGTGTAGGAAGTATGGAACTTTCTGCTCTGATACCACTCTATAACGACCCGCCTTCTACTGGCTAGGCTGTAAGGATGGACCGTCACAATATGTTGTGCTAGGCTATATTTTTAAGATGCGGAAACGTGGACTAATATAAAATTTTGCTAATCTCATGCCAATTGCTACTAAATCTGGTCTTATGCTGAAAAGTACCCTTTTTAAAGGTTGTACCTATACTCAAAAGAGAGGATCTAACCTTCACATATGATTAAAGACTGAACTTAGGTAATTCCAGCCGAAACAGGCGTTCCAATCGATTGGCTGATCAATTATGACGTTCGGATCGATCCACGGATCGATTCCGATGGCTACTGTGCTCGGGTAATATTCTGGATGGATCGGCTGATCGATCCAGACTGGCCAATCGATCCAATGATCGATTCCAGAGCTCTCTGTTCGCGGGAGCGATTTCCCCGATCAATCGAACGATCGATCCCCAAACTCTCTGTTCGCGACAGAGTGCGACCGGATCGATCGGCTGATCGATCTAGAAGCTCACTGTTCGCGATAGAATGCGACTAGATTGATCGGCTGATCGATCCAGAAGCTCACTGTTCGCGAAACCAAGCTCCCAATCGATCCACTGATCGATTGAGGGCCCCCAATCGATCCACGGATCGATTGGGGTTTCTGATTTCGCAGTAAACTCTAATTTCAGCACTGTTTCGTGCCAAACTCACATACACAAGTTCTAAAATAACTGGGAAACAATCTAACAATGAATATTTAGTATTCTAAGCATAGCCTAATGCATAGTTCACTAGTTCATGGCATTTAAACATACTAAAGTGCGGAATGAATAAAACTACAGAGTTCTAATGCTTAAAACAAAACTGGCTAGACACCTAAGATCTTTATTCCAAGTTCCACCCACACACATCTTCCTTGCATTGACCTCCAGCCTCTGCTAATCCATCTTTCCTTTACCTTTATCTGCAGTATAATGAAAAAGTATCTGTAAGCTTGAGAGCTTAGTAAGAAACCATCTACCTCACAAAACATGCATGCGACACGATTTATGCTTTGAAAACATGTTATTTGAAATATGCACTGAATATGCTAAAGCATGGCATGGCAGACAAAACATAGAAATAAGAAACTGATCATGGCATAAGTGCTAATAATAACTATCACGTTCTATCAAAAGAAAACTGAACTGATACAGAAGCAGAGCTAAGCTAATACGAAACTGATGCTAAAGCTGTACTGAATTCACATAACTATGTTGTGAAGTTTTGAAAACTATATTCATAAGTAGATTAAAATAATAATCATGTTGTTGTTTGGGCCCGACAACTGTACTTGCTATGCGCGCATCCCTACTAGACCCGGGTTTGCAAGTCCCGAATTTAGCAGGGTTACTAGGTTATCTAAACCTAGGGACGACTATGGGAGCCCAACCCAATGGATATCTAATCCAGTACAGTGCCACTGATAAAAGTAAAATACTGAACATAGCTAATATTTCTTGCCTTACTTTTACTAGGTTTTCTAAATCTAGAACTAGGTTGTCTGAACCTAGAGGCGACTGTGGGAGCCCACCCATCGGACGTCTAGTCCCATAATAGCTGTAGCAAGACTAATAAGCAGTAAAATGCTTCTATTGCATTTATCTAAACCAGTAAAATGCTTAAGTTGCATTTTAACTGTGCTAATAATTTAATCGAACACTTGGTATGCGCTAATTCACATCCTTTGTGCCGAAAGTCTACATACTACTAAACTGAAGCATAAAAATTCATACGAAACTACTTATAATGCAGGTGAGGGGTTTCTTACCTCTTGTGCTAGGTTTCTTACGATTCTAATCGCTAAATTCCCGGTGGAGACGATCTTCTCGACGATTTTCCCGCGTCCACATGTTCTTCTCGCGAAGGGAAGCGTCCTCATGTTGGGGTCATCGCCGGAAGGTGCTCCTAGAGCCTAGAGGCGGAACCCTAGCCTTGGCTTGGTGCGCCGAGAGAGGAAGAGGAGGGAGGGGGCGGCGTGAGGTTAGGGTGAGGAGGAAAGTCACGAATCAAATCCAATAACTCTTCTTTTAATTTCCTATTTATATTAAGTGGTTAAATTCACCCAACTCAAATATAAATATAATTGTTTCCCTTCCCTTTTAGCACGGCCTTGCTGGGTTCACTTGGTTACTAGAGTCCGCTATAAGTCGTAGGACCCAATAGGTCTCGGGTTCAATCCTCGCTTAAGCTATTTTACGTTTCCATTTATTTTTGCTACTTCCGTTATTCTAAAAATTCCGTAAAAATATTCTAAAATTATAGAAAATTCATAGAATATTTTTAAAATAATTTTGAGAATTTTCGGGCATTACATATTCTGTTTCTTTTGATGACAAAGTGGTTGTCAAGAAAAATAGGGTGGTTATCTGTTCTGGTGCATTGGTTGACAATTTGTATACTCTTAATCCAATAACTCTCATAATGTAACAAATGGAAATTAATAACACATCTTCTAATTCTACTAAGAGAAAGCAATGTTTGGAAATAAACCAAACATATCTTTGACATCTAAGGTTGGGTCATATTAACTTGAGTATGATTCAAAGGTTAATAGTCGATGGACCTTTGGGTTTATTAGTAGTGGAAAACTTTCTGACCTGCGAGTCTTGCTTGGAAGGAAAAATGACCAAGAGGCCTTTAAGGCAAAGGGGTATAGAGCCAAAGAAGTGTTGTAATTGGGTAATTCTGATTTGTATGGGCCTATGACTATCCAGGCAAGAGGTGGTTTCAAATATTTTATCTCTTTTATAGACAACTATTCGGGCTATGGGTACATTTACTTGATGCGTCGCAATTCTAAGTGCTTTGATAAGTTCAAAGAGTACAAAGCTGATGTGGAGAAACGTCAAGGTAAAAGTATCAAGACACTATTGTCTGATTGCGATGGAGAGTACCTCTTAGGAGAGTTTAGGAGTTACTTATCAGAGGCCGGGATTCAATCCCAATTGTCTGCACTTGGTACACCCCAACAGAATGGTGGGGTAGAACGAAGGAATATGATTCTTATGAAAATGGTTAGATCAATAATAAGTTATTCAGAATTATCAAATTCATTTTGGAGATATGCTCTGGAAATGATGGCGTACATTCTGAACTTGGTACCTTCTAAGTTAGTACCTCTACTCCCACATAATTATGGAATAGGCGTAAGCTTAGTTTGAAACACATTCAAATTTGGGGTAGTCCAGCACATGTACTGAAGGGAGATGCTGATAAGTTGGAATCATGTACAGAAGTTTGCTTGTTCATGGGATATCCTAGAGGAACGAAAGGTGGTTTGTTTTATAATCCTAAAGATCAGAAGGTCATTGTTAGCACCAATGCTCGATTTTTAGAAGAGAACTATGGAATGAACTACAAGCCCATGAGTAAAATTGTTCTTTAGGAAATAAGAGAGGACACTTCTATTTTAGTACCAACAGTACAAGATGAGATACCACAAGTAATTGCAACACGTGTCACAAATGATGCACAATTACAGGTAGTGTCTCGTCGTAGTGGGAGGGTTGTTAGGCAACCTGAAAGGTCCATGTTTTTGGGAGAGTCTTCGGACTTGATCCTTGGTGAACAAGAAGCTGATCCCTGGATATATGATGAAGCACTCCAAGATAAAGATGCAACATCTTGGCAAAGTGCAATGAACTCTGAAATAGAATCTATGCATTCTAATCAGGTCTGGGAGATTGTAGAACCACCAAATAGTGTAAAAACCATTGGATGTACATGAGTCTACAAAACGAAAAGAGGAATAGACGGGAAGGTGGAAACCTTTAAAGCGAGGCTTGTTGCGAAGGGGTATACTCAGAAAGAGGGAATCAATTATGAGGAAACTTTGTCGCTGGTAGTCATGCTTAAGTCTATCCACACAACAGTGGTGCAGTAGCAAACTCGAAGGAACCACGAGCCCATAAAGCAAGTAAACACATTGAGCGCAAGTATCACCTGATACGAGACATCATAAAATGAGGAGAGGTTGTTGTCACCAAAATTACATCAGTAGATAACTTGGCAGATCCTTTCACTAAGGCCCTTCCGGCGAGAGCTTTTGAGAGGCATGTTGAGGGGATAGGAATAAGATATATGAAAATATTTATGGCAGCATAGTCTTTTAGTATAAGTGGGAGATTATTGGGATATATACTATAAGCCTAACTTTTGTATGAACATCTGTTTTGAAATATTTTGAAATGAAAATCACTTTGGTCAAATATTTACATTTTATATTTATATAGATGTCAATGTAGTTATCTATTTAATTTATATTATAGATAGCATGGTGTGTGGTGCCACACAAAAGATCATGCTATCGTTCTTTATAAATTATAAATAGTAGCTCACAACCAAGATGGGTTGGGAGAAACCATTGGAATGACTGTAGTGTAATTTGGTATTAGTCTGTTTTAGCTATAAAATTACACTAGTACACTATGTATGTATTGAGCAGGACCGTTTGAGGTTGTTCGATTTGTACTGACTACATAAAAAATAGAACCTCTGTTATTATGGATGTGCGTCATCTTAATCCCTATATAATAACAAGCACATATACTTAGTATTTGTTTCTTTAACTTATCAATGAGTGAGATTTATTCATTAAATCAATAGGCCCGATGAGTTGGGAGATAGTATTATTTATATGGTGTGTTATTGATTATAGAAGGAATCTGTGTCCTTGTAACACCCCAAATTTCCTCAATTAGAGTCCTAAAAGTAATTTAAAAATATTTAAAAATGCTATAGAAATATTCTAGGGATTTTTAGAAATTTTTAGAGTATTTTTATGTAATTTTTGGAGGTCGTTTGGTATTTTTACTAAACGAAGGAAGTTTCGACAAAAAATGTCCAAGCCGAGAATTGAACCCACGACCTTTGACTCGGTCAAAACCCAACTGACCAGGTGTGCAAACGAATTTTTCTGTTTAGAAAAGGTAGCGAATTTATTTAAGATAGTTAACAGAATATTGGATTATAAAAGGGATAAGTTGATCTTGGATTTGTCTGTTTAGAAAATGTAGCGAATTTATTTAAGATAGTTAACAGAATATTATAAAAGGGATAAGTTGATGTTGGATTTGTCTGTTTAGAAAAAGTAGCGAATTTATTTAAGATAGTTAACAGAATATTGGATTATAAAAGGGATAAGTTGATGCTCTGTTTTCCCGTGACTTAAACCATTCTCTCCTTCTCTTTTGCGTACGATGGCGGAGCTCGGGCAGAAAATGAAAGGGAGTTAGGGCATCATCTTCGGCGGCCGGCCAAGGTCCTAGAAGCCCTTTTTGTTTGGTTGTGAGTCCAAGAAGCAAGGTAAGTGCTTCTCACCTGCAGTAGGAGTAGTTTCGGACCTTTGTTCTTCTTGAATTCGAAGCATAAGAAGCGCTTATAGTGCAGATTTTTAATTTAGCCTATAGTGCAAATTTTAATTAAGCTTATAATGCAGATTTTTATGTAGAGCTTATATTGCAGATTTTAATTAAGCGCTTATAGTGCAGATTTTTAATTAAGCCTATAGTGCAGATTTTAATTTAGCTTATAATTCAGATTTTTATGTAGAGCTTGTATTGCAGATTTTAATTAAGCTTATAGTGCAGATTTTAATTAAGCTTGTAGTGCAGATTTCTTAGAGCTTAAAATGTAGATTTCTTTAGAGCAGATTTCTTTAGAGCTTGTAGTGCAGATTTCTTAAGAGCTTATGGTGCAGATTTCTTTAAAGTTTATAGTGCAGATTTTTGGTGGAACTTATAATGCAGTTTTTAAAGAAAAAGATTATAGTGCAGTTTGGTTAAGTATTATAGTGCAGAATTTATGTTTGCATAGTATGCAGAAATAGTGAAGCATAGAATGCAGAATCTTGATTAGAATAGTATGCAGAATTTTGATTAGCATAGTATGCAGATTTTTGTTTATACATTTCAAAGTTAGAATTTGTATAACATTTCAGTTTTTAAAGAAGCATTCTTTTATTAGAAGTATTAACAAGTATAAGAAAGATAAAGAAAAGAAAGAAAAAGGCCAAGGCCTTAAGTAGATCCCAAAGTCAAGACTTTAGAGATTTTGGCACACAAGGTGCTCGTTAAATTGCCGAGGCATTATATATTAGAAGTATTAAAAGATAACAAGTATTTTACTTTTATCAGTGGCACTGTGCTGGACTCTCAGTTGTCCTTGGGTTGGGCTCCCATAGTCGTCCATAGGTTTTGATAACCTAGTAGTAACGGCACGACCGACGGTCGACGGTCGACGACCAGAGGGTCGCCAAATGGGCCGCCAAATGGGCCGCCAAATGGGTCGGGTCGTTACAATAGTAAACCCTACTAGATTCGGGACCAGCTATCTCGGGTCTAGTTAGGGATGCGCGCATAGCAATTACAGTTGCCGGGCCAAAGAAGAAAGTTGATTATTATTTTGAAGTATTATATGTATAAGTTTTTGAATAAGTAAAGTAAGTTTTACATCAGTATAAAAGTATTAAAGAAGAAGTTTTTAAATAAGTGAAATAAAAGAATAAGTTTGGAACAAATGAAATAAGTTTCATTTTGTTTTAAAAGCAGCAAGTTGAGTTTTATTTTATGCTAGCATGTTATTTAGATTAGCTTACTGTTCTTTGCTATTAGAAGAGCATGAGTAGCTTTACATGTTTAGCATTTCAGTATGTTTGTTTCTTTTACTAGTAGATGAGCATGAGTAGTTTCCCTTTTGAGCATTCAATTTTAGTTTTCAGTATATGTATATGCATATCGAGATTTTGTGAGTTAGATAGCGCTTACTAAGCATTTTACTTATAGTTTGCATTTCCTCTTACTGCAGATACAGGAAAAGAAAAGTTATAGCAAAGGAAGGCGACAAGGAGGTGCGGATGAATGTGTGATGCCTAGACTATAGAAGCCTTTGGATTTAGCATAAGAATTTATTAAGATTGCCATTTATTAAGAATGTATTAGATGAGTCATTTAGTCTTCCCTGCTAGTTAATTGTATGTTTTGAGTTCTTCGAGAGTTTTAGGAATTACTATCAACATGTGAACAACGATTGTTAAGTAAAGTTAGTAGTCCAGTAGCGCCCCGCCCTCACAGACTAGTAGTGAGGAGGGTGGGGTGTTACAGTTGGTATCAGAGCAGTTCCTATTCTCCAGCATCACACATCAACACCAACCTTGTCGTCTTCAAGTAAGAAAGTATTTAAGTTTTCCTTTTATGCTTTCTTTATTATTTGCAGTATGGAGTAATTGCTTAAATGCGCTTTAGTAAGATAGAAGTTTTGTCTCTCTTATATGCATATACATAAGTATGTTTAGAAAGGATAGAGAAGATATCAAACCTTCAAGGACCCCTAATGGGTACGATGTGATATGAATAATAGAGGACCGAGAAGTTAAGAGACTAAGGAACAAAGAGTATCATTAGTGAAAGTCATTTAGAACCAGAAGCACGAGGAAGTTACTTAGGAGCATGAGGACAGTATGAGACAGAGATATCCAGAATTATTCTAAGTTCGAGGACGAACTTTTTATAAGGTAGGGAGAATTGTAATGCCCCAAATTTCCTCAATTAGAGTCCTAAAAGTAATTTAAAAATATTTAAAAATGCTATAGAAATATTCTAGGGATTTTTAGAAATTTTTAGAGTATTTTTATGTAATTTTTGGAGGTCGTTTGGTATATTTACTAAACGAAGGAAGTTTCGACAAAAAATGTCCAAGCCGAGAATTGAACCCACGACCTTTGACTAGGTCAAAACCCAGCTGACCAGGTGTGTAAACGGATTTTTCTGTTTAGAAAAGGTAGCGAATTTATTTAAGATAGTTAACAGAATATTGGATTATAAAAGGGATAAGTTGATCTTGGATTTGTCTGTTTAGAAAATGTAGCGAATTTATTTAAGATAGTTAACAGAATATTATAAAAGGGATAAGTTGATGTTGGATTTGTCTGTTTAGAAAAAGTAGCGAATTTATTTAAGATAGTTACCAGAATATTGGATTATAAAAGGGATAAGTTGATGCTCTGTTTTCCCGTGACTTAAACCATTCTCTCCTTCTCTTCTGCGTACGATGGCGGAGCTCGGGCAGAAAACGAAAGGGAGTTAGGGCATCATCTCCGGCGGCTGGCCAAGGTCCTAGAAGCCCTTTTTGTTCGGTTGTGAGTCCAAGAAGCAAGGTAAGTGCTTCTCACCTGCAGTAGGAGTAGTTTCGGACCTTTGTTCTTCTTGAATTCGAAGCATAAGAAGCACTTATAGTGCAGATTTTTAATTAAGCCTATAGTGCAGATTTTAATTAAGCTTATAATGCAGATTTTTATGTAGAGCTTATATTGCAGATTTTAATTAAACGCTTATAGTGCAGATTTTTAATTAAGCATATAGTGCAGATTTTAATTAAGCTTATAATGCAGATTTTTATCTAGAGCTTATATTGCAGATTTTAATTAAGCTTATAGTGCAGATTTTAATTAAACTTGTAGTGCAGATTTCTTATAGCTTAAAATACAGATTTCTTTAGAGCAGATTTCTTAAGAGCTTATGGTGCAGATTTCTTTAAAGTTTATAGTGCAGATTTTTGGTGAAACTTATAATGCAGTTTTTAAAGAAAAAGATTATAGTGCAGTTTGGTTAAGTATTATAGTGCAGAATTTATGTTTGCATAGTATGCAGAAATAGTGTAGCATAGAATGCAGAATCTTGATTAGAATAGCATGCAGAATTTTGATTAGCATAGTATGCAGATTTTTGTTTATGCATTTCAAAGTTAGAATTTGTTTAAACATTTCAGTTTTTAAAGAAGCATTCTTTTATTAGAAGTATTAACAAGTATAAGAAAGATAAAGAAAAGAAAGAAAAAGGCCAAGGCCTTAAGTAGATCCCAAAGTCAAGACTTTAGAGATTTTGGCACACAAGGTGCTCGTTAAAATGCCGAGGCATTATATATTAGAAGTATTAAAAGATAACAAGTATTTTACTTTTATTAGTGGCTAGTACCGGACTCTCCATTGTCGTTGGGCTCCCATAGTCGTCCATAGGTTTAGATAACCTAGTAGTAACGACACGACCGACGGTCGACGGTCGACGGCCAGAGGGTCTCCAAATGGGCCGCCAAATGGGTCGGGTCGTTACAATAGTAAACCCTACTAGATTCGGGACCAGCTATCTCGGGTCTAGTTAGGGATGCGCGCATACCAAGTACAGTTGCCGGGCCCAAGAAGAAAGTTGATTATTATTTTGAAGTATTATATGTATAAGTTTTTGAACAAGTTAAGTAAGTTTATTTCAGTATAAAAGTATTAAAGAAGAAGTTTTTAAACAAGTGAAATAAAAAAATAAGTTTAGAACAAATGAAATAAGTTTCATTTTGTTTTAAAAGCAGCAAGTTGAGTTTTCTTTTATGCTAGCATGTTATTTAGATTAGCTTACTGTTCTTTGCTACTAGAAGAGCATGAGTAGCTTTACATGTTTAGCATTTCAGTATGTTTGTTTCTTTTACTAGTAGATGAGCATGAGTAGTTTTCCTTTTGAGCATTCAGTTTTAGTTTTCAGTATATGTACATGCATATCGAGATTTTGTGAGTTAGATAGCGCTTACTAAGCATTTTTCTTATAGTTTGCATTTCCTCTTACTGCAGATACAGGAAAAGAAAAGTTATAGCAAAGGAAGGCGATAAGGAGGTGCGGATGAATGTGTGATGCCTGGACTATAGAAGCCTTGGGATTTAGCATAAGAATTTATTAAGATTGCCATTTATTAAGAATGTATTAGATGAGTCATTTAGTCTTCTGCTGCTAGTTAATTGTATGTTTTGAGTTCTTCGAGAGTTTTAGGAATTACTATCAACATGTGAACAAGGATAGTTAAGTAAAGTTAGTAGTCTAGTAGCGTCCCGCCCTCACAGACTAGTAGTGAGGAGGGTGGGGTGTTACAGTCCTAATTATTTAGGTTGATGATGTCCCCTTGAGGAGCTTATAAGGATTATCATGTAAATCCTGCAGATGAACTTAGTCCGACATGATAATAAAGTTGAGTGGTACTACTCTTAGAATCTGATGTTAATTAATTGAGTTGTCAGTAACTCAATTAATTAATGGACATATGATATTTTAAACACAGGGAGATTAACACACTCATGATAAGAAGGAGCCCATATTGTAATATAGGATTGGTGCGGTAGTTCAATAATAACCCTTTAGTGGTATGAATTATTATTGATGGACTTGGGTAAGGTGTTTGGGCCGAACACAGGAAGCTCAAGCCCATCAGGAGGCCTAAACCAATTCCTCCTCTAGGTCCCTATTTTAGCCTCTATATAAAGCCTCGCATCCATCCATCCACAACTTGGTTTTGGTTTAGTTTTTTCTTACCTTCATAGGGTCGGCGACAAGGCTATAAAAGGAGTAGGTGGTGGCCCCTAAAACCTAATTTTCCCATAATTTTCTTCTCTCCTCCTAGGGTCGGCGGCATACATCCTCCTCCTTGTGGCTGACGCCCCTCACCTCCTCCCTCCTTGTGGCCGACGCCCATCCCCTCCTACTTGCTTAGGGCCGACACCCCTCTCCTCCTTGCTTAGGGCCGGTGTCCCTCCCCTCCTACTTGCTCAGGGTCGGCACCCCTCTCCTCCATGCTTAGGGCCGGTGCCCCCTTCTCCCTTGGTGGGCGGCGGCTTGAAGAAGAGGAAGAAGAGGAAGAAAAGGAAGAAGAGGAGTAGGCACCCCATCTTAGAGATTCCTTGGTGGCTGGCGGTTTAGAAACAAAGAAGAGAAGAAGGGTGGTGTTGTCTTGGTAGATCGTCGCCCACATGACGTCCAAGAAGAAGAGGAGAGGAATACGGTAGAAGATCAAGAGGTCTTTAACTACAAAGGAAAGATATGACTAATTCTTTAATTCCGCTGCGTAATTAGTCGAGTTGTCTTTGTATCGATTTTTAATACTAACATAAGAGGTCAGCGGTCTTATACTTCGATCAAGGTGTGCTTTTATTCGTCAAGAACTTGCTTGATTGATCAAACACATGTCTGATCGAACATGTGGTTTGCTAGGAAAAGTTCTGTACTTGTACAATTTTTGTATAGGAAAATTTAAATAGAACGGAATTTTAGTGCCTTCAAACCGAACTAGCTAGGTTACCTCTTTTACTTAGTGGAATTGGATACCAGTAGGGGTAGCACTCTAACATGACTATAACGGGGTAGTGTCAGTATTTAGTAAGACTTCCTACATATTCATAAGGATGAAGGTAAGGAGATGAACAATGTATAGGGATATTAACTAGCATCTTAATGAAACTGAACTCTTAGAATCATTCCCCAAATCACTCTTTCCCTCTCTCTCTTTTCTCTTTTCCCTCACTCACTTGCGCTCTCTCTTACCGTCTCTCTCTCTCTCCTCTCAATCTCTCTCTTTCAAGTGCTCATGAACCAACATTCGATTGTCTAGATAATTCACTATACGAAGTTACCAGTGCTTAATCAACAGTGTCTATGGGATCAATATTTTATTACTTGATGACAATCGTGTAGTTATGGATTGTCTACATCAATGCTCATCATTATAAGACTAGGATTACATAAAGGGATATAATATTTAATCATGACATATTCCTTCATTTCTTATGCTTGTACCCTTCACCTAATTGGATTTTTCCTATCCCTCATACCCTGATACCTTACTTGATCCATTTTCTCACTTAACCCTTGATATCATGTATGACGATTTTTTCCAAGGTCCTTGACCAAAGAAGATGTCTTCGATACCTCTTAGTCCAAATGACAATGCCCTTTACAAGATGGTTATTTCATGTGTTCATCCTCTTTCATATAGAGATTAGACAGTCCTTTGTCCGATCCATCTCTTCCTGATGTATGCATTTAAGCATAAAATGGATTTGGATCTTGGTTATTGGAAGTCCATCATCTACTATTCAGGATATAGTACCTCACTTAAGGTTCATATGGTTCACTATCACATTCTCACCTCCTTTATAGCATCTTTAGTGGTAGGCCATGGAGAGTTAATAGAGTTATTTGACTTTGACTTAGTTGGTATTCGCCAACTATCCTTGGCTGGAATCAAGGCTAGCTCTCAGGGTCTAGTAAACAAGCACAGTCATCCCTATTACATACAACCTATCAAGTAGGAGGTCGATATTAAGGATGTTCCTATAGCTGTTGAGGAGTCCTATGTTCCATCACCGACATTGGATTTCCCCCAGACTCCATATTTTGATGCAGCTTAGGGGACATAATGTTTAGCTCCTCCACATTTTGGTGATCCATTCAGTTAGTTTTGAGACGACATCTTTGGTAATTTTGACTCTCTTCAGACCATGTTCCAAGATCAATATAATTCTTTCCAGGGGAAGCTTATAAACTTATGTCAGGACATGACTAGATGAGTAGATATGTTGGAGGCAAAACAGAAGAGGATGTTTGATTATTTTCACGCTACACACGATCCTCCACCTCCTTCATCTAGTGCTTGCCTCACTGTCGGACTAGTTATGACATTATGCCTTTGGTTGTATTTGATACTTAACTTTTGATGATAGTAGTTATGATATTTATCGGACTTATGAATTTGATGTCTTATTTTCTATGTGTGCTTTGTAGAATAGGACTTTTTGTGTTTTTTACTCATAGTTTTCAAATTTTCAAATTTTCTTTTATCCATGCTTTACAAAACTTAGGTTTTCAACAATATAGCATAGGCTCTAGCTTAGAATAGCATTATTTAATAGTTTTAGTAGTCAGCACCTCACAAGTATAGTAGGTTCCCTCGCTTGTGTATTGTGAAACATAGAATAGTGTGAGATGCTTAGGACTTAGCCTAAGATTTCAGATGCTTATGTCAGTGCATTGATATAAATTTGACCTTTAAATAAATACATTGATCAATTTAGGTAATCTAACTAGTAACAAACTAGTTGGAGACCAAAACTCAAATTGACTAGCCTGAATCAACAGCTACTATCCTGTGGTAGTTAGCTAAGAACGAATGTTGAACATTTCTTTAAAGACTATTTTCTAGATGTTTTTCCTTTCTTTAAAATATTTTTCAAAACTTATTCATTTCATACATACTTGGACTTGTAGGAAAATATAAACTTAAGAGGGAGAATTAATATCATTTTTAAAAATTTCAAATTTCATATTTTCAAAACTTATTGGTTCAAAATTTCTCTTCTATAATTTTTTCTTCTTCAAAATATGTTTCGAAATTCTGTTTACGAACTATTTCAAAATTTGTACACTTATGTATTTATTCTTATTAGAAAAATTTGCTTTAAACTTTTCAAAACTTAAAATTTTTAAATTAGATTTTTTTTGAATTTTTCTAAAAGCTAATTTCAAAATTCATTTCCCTATTTTTCCTTAGCAATTTTTTTTATAAATTTATGCTTTCTTAAATTTTTTCTAATATTATATAATTATCCATGAAAATTTTCAAGTTGTTCTCTTAAAAATAATAATAATTTTTAAAATTTATCTTAATTCTTTCAAGATAATTCAAACTTAGATATTTTGTGAGAAAATTTTTAAACTACACTTTATGGTTTAATGTTTTCCTATAAAATTTTTAATTCTAACTTATGTTTAAAAAACTTTGGTTACAAAAATTTTCAAGGTATTTTTACTCCACACATTAGTTGTCATGCCCCCAGAGGAGTCCCTGCCAGACAAAAATCTGGCAGCATCTCTCCTGTACGGGTGACAATTTGAGACATACGTACATACAAAATACATCAGCCACATGCGGTTGGAATATATATACACAACCACGCAGTTTGAATAATCAACCCACTCAACTGGAACAAGAATAAACACAACGGCGCAGTTATATATATACATTAAACAACCCACTCGGCTGTACCAAAAACCAACACAGCAGAAAAATGATAACGGAAAGCCCATACAAAACAACTCGACACACTGCTAGCCGGCTAGGATTTATACAACAACCAACAACAACACAAATAGAATCAAAACACCAAATACACCAAATACCGAATACAAGTAAAACATAAACGAAAACCGGAAGTGATCTTCGGATGTGACGTAGATCCCGGCAGACAGGATACTCCAAGCGACATCTACTTGCTACCTGAAAACATAAAGGTATACATGCGGTGGTGAGAATAGGTAACCCAGCGGGTAATAGACATGATAGTTCATGGACCATAATAACATGGAGATCAAAAGTATACAGTCTCAGTAAAGAATAAAAAACATGATCATACTAACATATCCAATAAACACAACTACCAGTACCAGTCTATCTCACATGATATAACGATCATGACTGACATACCAAAACTGCACATACTACAACCGACAAAATGATAAACATATACCTAATCTAGAAACGACACATGGTACAATGATCAGTAAACTCACCGAATCTGCAACAAACCCACTCATGACACCTGTGTAATAAAAATACAACTGCATATACATGTAAAATAAATGACATGTATGCAGCATGACAACCATATGCAACAATCATATCTCAAACAAGTGCAACAACCACAATCACATGCAACTAGTATCTACTAGGTATGTATGCAAATATAACTCCACAGATGCACTGCGCATCATATACATATGCGTATGCATGCTCCATGGTCACCCCCGCCACCTCTCCAGACACCACGACCCCTATATGGCCGAGAGGCTTGGGTCTGTGATAAACCATACTAGCCTCCAGTACATGCACCGCTATAGGCGGCCGAAGCGGATGGTCAGCTAAGTAGTTACCTAACTCCATAGCTAAGGGTCCTTGACGACTCACATCTCTAGTCCTCTGACTACTGTACTCTCAAGCACTACTCTAGAGTGATCGAGGCTGACAGAACACTGAGTGGCCGAGTAAGCGTGACAGGACTAGCTCCACTCCTAGCTACCACTCTCCATCAGTAGCCGAATGGACAACTATAAAAAAATTGACAACCCTTTCAACCACAAAGGAGACGATAGTCGTCAGTATGCAATGATTGATGAACATGATATATATACATAATCATGATACAGACACCGTCATCATCCATGCAAACTCTAAATCCACCTAAGTACCCCACACATGAGTATAATTGTCATGATACCTCCATATATCCCACCAAACAGACGTCCATAACTACACATGTATAATCAACCAAGAATCTCCAATAATCCCCCAAGACACATGTACACAGAACATAGGTACAATCAACATGTATCCTCCAGTAAAACACATCAGACACGTGTATATACAACAAATATACAATCAACACAACTCCTCAAATCATCACACCAGACAAATGTATACAAGACATACAAATGGGCAATCATCATATGAACATTGCCAATGAAATATCCCCTACCATACATAATCTACATGTAAAAATACCACAGAGTATAGATAACCAAAGTGTAGACTGTATAAGAATTAAATAGATCATCACAAGGGTCAAGCATAAGTATCAAGTAGGAAAGCAACAAACGAACACGATATAAGGTAAAGCACCCTAAACCATCATATAATAACCATGCACTAAGATCAAGAAAAACTTCATAGAGGCGAAGGAAGAAATACCCGCTTTAAATCTATCGATTGTGATAAAATAAATCCCACATCGTGATGATCGCCCCATATCAAAATCCTGCATCAATCAATATATATATATATATATATATATATATATATATATATATATATATATATTATTGTTTAGCTGATCACATAATCAACAACTAGCTAAACCCAAAACCTAATCCTATGTCGATTAGGTAACCCTGTTTAATTCCACCTAAAGATCCAATTAGATGATAAATCCATCCGTACTCCACAGATTAATTCCTTATTTCTCACAAATTAATCACTAATCTACTGCTAAACTTAGCACCATCATTAATTCCTTAAGTATTTTTAATTAAATACTTAGGTGAACTTAATTAAATCCTAAGTTAACTCCTTAATCAACTCCCACCTAAATGGTGTCCCAAGCAGGCCTCCAACTAGCCCCAAAATTCATTCCCTCAAAATGAGTCATACGGACTCCATTTAAATCCCAAAAAATTTCTAAAAATTCTCAAAAAAATTCAATAAGGTTATCTCTCCAATAACACTTAATTTTAAATTTTTATTTGGGTGTCATATTTTACATTCTCCCCCACTAACCAAAATTTGGTCCCCAAATTTCTTATTCAACTCAGAGATCCTCATCCAAGATAACAGCTGATATAGGTTAGGTTTAATAGGTCCTCGGTGGGAAGGATAAAAGAGATAGCAGCATTAAACAAGCATGGATATCGGCCGAGGTAATATGCTCAAGAAAATAGGTCAATATCGGTCGGTATAATACCTTAAGAAAGATCTACCAATATCGGCCGGGTATACACGTTTAAGATAGATAAGTCAACATTGTTTGAATTAGCACATCTAGATATAGACTAGTATTGGTTGGGCGTATATGATCCCCCGGATATATAAAGATACAAGACCTTACAAGATTTAGGGTATACTGTCGGACAATTAAGGACATATGTTGAACAATATTAATAACCCACCCGGGCATAGATTAGGTTCAATTCCGTTCGATACAAATCATAGTATAATACCGGGCTGTATATAACATAGCAAAAACAGGGTAAGTAGGCATGAGCGATAAATATACCTCGATATAATTTATAAGACAGGGTGAAAACAAATATTTCGGGAAAATTCATAAATAGCTTATGAAAATATCTACATCATGTGATTGTATAACAGGTTGATTAATTTGGCGGGAAGAATGTGTAACGACCACCCTTCTTACTACTACTCTCTAAGGGCGACCGTTACCTAACTCCTACTCTACTTACTGGTGTCACTTATGCTATTATTAGCGACACTTAGATTTATCACGGTTCAGAGGGATTCCCACCGAAAAATTCGGCAGAGTCTCCCCTGTACCGGTGACCAAATCCACAATACATAAAAGATATACACAGCCACATGCGGCTGGATCACAATATTCTTCACAACCACGCATTAATAAATCATATTCTAATCAAAAACTAAACTAGCAATAAAAATTAAACTCAAAACTCTCAGAACAAAGCATAACAAGCTACAATGCACTTCGAACTCAATCATAAACTCAAAATTTCATAACAGAAATAAGGAAAATAAACTAGACATAAACTCTAAATAAATAAGTCTTGCTAGTCCCCTCTGGACCTCTCCATAGTTCAGTCACCACACACATCCATCATCACCACCACCCTATCGCCTCCCTTCATATCTTAGCTTTTCCTTTATCTGCAGTAGGAGGAAAGAAAACAAGATCTATAAGTGAAAACGCTTAGTAAGTACTAATCTATCTCACTGTAATACCCCGGTTCTAAAGATTCTGGTTAAGTATGGCTTAAAGGTTAGATGGTACTATCCATATCACCAAGGTGCACCTTCCTTTTCGGAAGCCCAAACTCAAAGAACTCCAAAGTTAAGCGTGCTTGGCTTGGAAAAATCTGAGGATGGGTGACCTCCTGGGAAGTTTTCCAGGGTGCGTGCGAGTGAGGACAAAGCACGCTGAAAGGACCTCCGGTGGTCTGTGGAGCTAGTCATCAACCCGATGGGCAATTCAGGTAGCGTTCCCGGTTCGGTTCGGGTGGGGCCCGCCCGAGCCGGGGCGTTACAGATGGTATCAGAGCAACCTTGCGACCGTGAGTGCGCCTGTGGCAGGAGCACCCAGGGCACCACCTAGCAAGGGAGATTCTGGGATTTGTCTGTGGTGTGATTCGTGGTTACACAACGAGGACGTTGTGTCTTTAAGTGGGGGTGATTGTAATACCCCGGTTCTAAAGATTCTGGTTAAGTATGGCTTAAAGGTTAGATGGTACTATCCATATCACCAAGGTGCACCTTCCTTTTCGGAAGCCCAAACTCAAAGAACTCCAAAGTTAAGCGTGCTTGGCTTGGAGAAATCTGAGGATGGGTGACCTCCTGGGAAGTTTTCCAGGGTGCGTGCGAGTGAGGACAAAGCACGCTGAAAGGACCTCCGGTGGTCTGTGGAGCTAGTCATCAACCCGATGGGCAATTCAGGTAGCGTTCCCGGTTCGGTTCGGGTGGGGCCCGCCCGAGCCGGGGCGTTACACTCACAAAACTCGAAATGCATAAATGAAATGCATAAGTACTGAAACTGAAATACTAAAACTATCTGCATATGCTCATGGTATACAGAAAATGAACTAGATACAAATCATACTCAGTATCAAGCAGAATAACAAGAAACTAACTATGTAAACTTAGAATTAAAGAAAACTAACCATTATTATTTATTCTAAGCTTGGAACTTATTTCATTTCTTGTATCCTTGTGTTAGAAATTAATCTTTTAATTTCTATCTTTTACTTTCTTCTTCTTTCTTTCTTCCTTCTTACTTAACTTTTCTTTCTTAACTTTTCTTTTCTTGGGTTTTCTTTTCTTTGGGCCCAGGCTTAGTACCATCTCATGCGCGTTCCCTAATAGGTTGGGGTTGCGAGCCACCAATCCTAAAAGAGCAGACCTCGGTCTACCAGGGCCAAGACCTCGGAAATGGTCACCAGGATTTGTTTAACGACAAGCTCTTGGATGTCGGGTACTAGCCTCTTGCTTGACTTACTTGTTATCTTTCTTATTCTTTTATCTTCCTTATTATCTTTTATTAAAGATTGTGGGGGTCCTTTAAATACACTTAACAAGTATGGGTGTATAATCAACTAACCATGCTATATAACAGAATAAAACAAGTAACTTAAAGCTTACTGATCATGCTATAAGCTAAACTAAAGAAAGCAATTTAAAGTCTTTGAATCATACGATGAAAACATGGCAAAGGATGCTATTTTAGTGCTTCTAAACATGCTGTAAAATCAAGTATGGAATGATTCTAATCATGCTATAAATAAAGCAAAAGGAAGCTAACTTTGGGCTTTCTAAGTATGCTGTAATAAAAGCAATATATGTAACTCTACACTTTCTATCATGCTGTAGAAACAGAGCATGGAATGCTACTTTAAGGGCTTCTAAACCTGCTATTAAAACATGACAAAGAGTACTACTTTAAGGCCTTTAAACATGCTATACAAAATAAGGTAACATGCTACTTTAAACTTCTTAACCATGCTATAAACGAAGCGTAAAGGAAACTAATTTCTTGGCCTTCTAAACATGCTGTGATAAGAGCAAAGAAACTAATCTAATCTTACTAATCATACTACAAAATGGAGCAATAGAAAACTAATTTGATCTTGCTAATCATGCTACAAAATAAAGCAAAAGATAGCTAATTTGGACTTCCTAAACATGCTATAAAATAAAGCAAATAAAAGCTACCTATGTTCCACTAATAGCATTGAAGGCTATACTCGAGCACATGGAATCAAATAGAAGCTACTGTGTTCAAATAATGGCACTTAAAAGTTGTACACACACAGTAATAACAATTAAAAGCTACTGTTAAGGAACCACACACTAGAATTTAGCTACTATACTACTGTAAGCTAACATCTAGTACACAGAATCATAGATCATGAAATACTACATCATTAGCAAAGACCCGGATCATAAAGAAAAATGGCACTGCAGCCCTAATTGATCAAGCTCGGTACAGCAAGCCTTAACACAGCAAGGGAAAACAAAATCCAAAACTAAGGAACAAAGCTTGCTGAATTGTAACCTAATGAATCAAGCTTACTTATTATCAGAATTAAGAAGCCTAACTACTTGCCAAACCCATGGAAACCTATTCCAACCGAAACCCCTTCTTTCTTCTTTGATTCACAGCAGCAAACACAACCAACCGACTGTACATATAATCCGAAAGCAGAGAAAGCAAGGAAACTCATGCAAGCTTCGGAAACAAGAAGAACTACTTATCCAAGGCTCACCGCAGAAATCATCCAATAGGGAAACTCACGGCAGATTCAAATCAAGGAGAACTTCAATCCGAAAACAAGAAAACGAAACCCTAATTTCGGAGCAACTCCTACCACAGGTGAGTAGTATTTACCATGCCTTCTTGGACTTACAACCAAAGGAGAAGGTCTAGGGTTTCGGTGAAGTTTCAATCTCGGCAGCTTCTTGGTGTTCCCAAGTTCCCTTCGTCGCGGTGATCATGCACGGGTGAAGGCCGACCGGAAGAAGCCTTCGTCGGCGCCGAAGAAAAGAACTAACGCCGTCGCCCCTTTTCGATCGAGAGAGGAGCCGCCGCGTGAGAAGAGGAGAGGGAAGTTAGGTTTTGGGATTTTGGTTCGGGAGAAACTTAAGCCTTCTTTTTTATCTAGGGTTTTCCATTATAACTATACTTTATATCCAATTCTCTCCATATTAGGTTGACAAAGTTCGTGTAGCTCAGCTGGTTTGGGCCGGTTTTGCTTAAAGCCCAGCTCATGGGTTCGAATCCCAGCCGCGCACTTTTATTCCCCTTTTATTCAAAACGCTCTAACTATAGCTTAAATATATTCCACCTCCTATATAATTAACAAAAACTCGCTGGCTCAGCTGGTCAAGCTGCGTCCGGTTGGGTCGTGTCTGATCCCAGGTCACGGGTTCGAGACCTAGCTTCAACACATTTATTTATCAAACTTTCTTTCTTTTTGTAAACATACTAAATGACCTCCAAAAATTGCATAAAAATACTCTAAAACTTTCTAAAAATCTCTAGAATATTTTAAAAGTATTTCCAAATATTTTTATGGACATTTGGAACTCGAAATAGGGGAAAATTGGGTTGTTACAATCCCCCATACCTTATAAAAAGTTCGTCCTCGAACTTAGAATAGCTCTGGATACTTCTGTCTCATACTGTACTCCCACTCCCAAGTGATTTCCTCGTGCTTCTGGTTCTGCCAGACGACCTTCACTAGTGGTACTTCTTTGTTTCTCAATCTCTTGACTGTTCTGTCCACTATCTGTGTAGGTCTGCTCTCATAAGTAAGATCCTCTTGGATCTACATTGACTGAGGCTGAATCACTTGGCTCGGGTCATGGAGACACTTCCTTAGCATGGAGACATGAAATACATTGTGTATTGCTGACATGTCTTGTGGTAAGTCCAGCCTGTAAGCTACTTTCCCAATCCTCTCTATGATTAGGTAAGGTCCTACATAGCGAGTACTTAATTTGCCCTTCTTGCCAAATCTCATCACTCCCTTCATAGGAGCGACCTTGAGGAAAACTGAATCTCCTACCTGGAATTCCAGTGGCCTACGGCATGTGTCAGCATAACTCTTCTGTCTGCTATGGGCAGTCTCGATTCTCTGTCTGATTTTCTGGATCGCCTGAGTGGTCTCGTCCATCAGCTCTGTCTGAATACCTAGCTCTACTTCCATTTCTTTTCTCTCTCCTGCTTCTTGCCAGCATATGGGTGATCTGCATTTCCTGTCATACAGTGTCTCATAAGGTGACATCTTGATGGTGGCCTGATAGCTATTGTTGTAGGCGAATTCAGCTAAGTACAAATACTTGCACCAACTTCCCTTGAAATCTAGCGCACAAGCTCTGAGCATGTCTTCTAAAATCTGATTCACTCGCTCTGTCTGTCCATCAGTCTGTGGATGGAAAGCTGTGCTGAACTTGAGTTTGGTGCCTAGTGCATTCTGAACGCCCTCCCAAAAGTGTGAGGTGAAGCGCCCATCTCTATCAGAAACGATAGATTTAGGAACTCCATGAAGTCTGATTACCTCTTTAACATATAGCTGGGCCAACTGCTCTATGGAGTGGTACACCTTGATGGCTAGGAAATGAGCAGACTTGGTCAATCGGTCTACTATTACCCATATCGCATCATATCCATTGGTGGTTCTTGGAAGACCTGTTATGAAGTCCATGGAAATGTCTTCCCATTTCCATTCTGATATTGGAAGAGGCTGAAGAACTCCTCCTGGTCTCTGGTGTTCTGCTTTGACTCTCTGGCATGTCAAGCAGGTACTGACATACTTAGCTACATCTCTTTTGAGTCCTGACCACCAAAACCTCTGTTTCACATCTTGGTACATCTTGGAAGAACCAGGATGCATGGAATATGGTGTACTGTGAGCTTCCTCTAAGATCTTCTTTCTCAGTTCCTCATCATTGGGCACGCAAATGCGACTCCCCTGATAAAGAATTCCGCTATCTGTCACTCTAAACTCTGAGTTGTCTTCTTTCTGTATCCCTTGCTTGATCTTCTGGATGTCCGGATCTTCACTTTGCTTTCTCTGTATCTCCACAAGCAGTGTAGACTCTAAGGTCAATGTAGAGAGCTGTCCTCCGATAATTTCAAGTCCAAAATCTGACAACTCCTTCTGCAGTGGCAGGGCTAGTGATGACAAAGACATCAGTGATGCACTAGATTTTCTGCTGAGTGCATCTGCCACTTTGTTAGCTTTGCCGGGGTGGTAGAGAATTTCACAGTCGTAATCTTTGACCAATTCCAGCCACCTACGTTGTCTCATGTTTAAGTCCTTCTGAGTGAAGAAGTACTTAAGACTCTGATGATCTGTGAAAATTCTACACTAGACTCCATACAAATAATGTCGCCAGAGTTTAAGTGCAAAAACTACAGCTGCCAGCTCGAGATCATGAGTAGGGTAGTTCTTCTCACAGTCTTTGAGTTGTCTGGAAGCATAAGCTATGACTTTTCCTTCTTGCATGAGTACAGCTCTTAAACCCATCTTGGAAGCATCGCTGTAGATGTTGAAACTCTTGTCGCTCTGTGGAACAGTCAGAATGGGAGCACTGATCAATCTCTTCTTTAGCTCTTGGAAGCTCTGCTCACATTTATCTGACCATTCGAAGCTTTTGTTCTTTCTGGTGAGGGCTGTTAGCGGAGAAGCTATCCTGGAAAAGTCCTCCACGAACTTCCTATAGTACCCAGCTAAACCAAGGAAGCTTCTGATCTCTCTGACGTTCTTGGGTCTACTCCAGTTGTTGACCGCTTCCACTTTGGCTGGATCCACTTGAATACCTTCTTTAGAGATAATGTGACCTAAAAACGCCACCTGATTTAACCAGAACTCGCACTTTGAGAATTTAGCATAAAGCTGCTTCTGCTGAAGAGTCTGCAGTACTATCCTCAAGTGCGTGTCATGCTCCTCTGGGGTCCTTGAATAGACCAGAATGTCATCGATGAATACAATGACAAATTTGTCAAGATAATCTCTGAACACTCTGTTCATTAGGTCCATGAAGACCACAGGTGCATTGGTCACTCCAAATGGCATAACTACAAACTCGTAGTGTCCATATCTGGTTCTGAATGCCGTTCTGGGTATATCTCTTTCTTTCACTTTCAGCTGATGGTACCCAGAGCGCAGGTCTATCTTCGAGAACACCGTTGCTCCTCTTAACTGATCAAATAAGTCATCGATCCTGGGAAAGGGGTACTTGTCCTTAACTGCTACTTTTCGTAACGCTTTGAGATCTATGTACATTAGCACGGATCCGTCTTTCTTCTTAACGAACGACTCTGGAGCTCCCCGGGGTGAATGACTAGGGCGAATGAAGCCTTTGTCAAGTAACTCCTGTAGTTGTTCTTATAACTCCTTCAGCTCTGCTGGGGACATACGATACGGAGCTTTTGAAATTGGACCGGTTCCAGGAACCAATTCAATCTCAAATCCACTAATTTATTGGGAGGTAGTCCAGGTAGATCTGCTGAGAATACTTCGGGATATTCGCAGACCACCCGAACCCCCTCTTTCTTACCTTCTTTCTGTTCTTCTGCACTTACTTGACTGGGACTCCGGCTCCCTACTGTCTTGTCTTCTATCTTAGCTGGCTTGAACTCTATAAACTCCTCATAGTGCTTGTTGGTAATCTGCAGGTGGAAGAACTCTTCATAGAACTCTAACTGAAAATCTGCTCTGCTCATCTGATCGGCTGCTCTCTTGGTCTTTATCCTCTCCCACTGCATACGAGCATCTCCAGACAGGCAGAGAGAGGCGCACTTGACCTTCTCGACTTCTAGCCAGTCAAGAAGCTCTATAGTGCTCTCAAGTGTTTTAAACCAAGCCTGGGCATCCCAGGGCTCAGTCGTGCCTGAAAAGCTTTCTGGTTTCAGCTTCAGCCACTGGATGAGGTATGCTTCTTGCCTTCGAGGTGTTGTGGTGACTTCCAGGGCAACTGATAGGACTTCAGTCGCTACTGGGGTCTCCACATTAATGGTTGGGGAAGTGGGAGGAGCTGGTTTCTGATTGGCCATTAGATTGGCAATCACTTGCTGCAGTGCTCGCTACTTGTCTCTGAAGTTGAGTAACAATTTCAGAGAGAATAGGCCCAAGGGTTCTGGGCTCTTCGTTCTCCTGATCTTGGTTCTCAGTACAAACGGTACGGGAACATTCTTTTTCTTAACATCCAATTATGCAAGGTAAAGGCTTGATATCTTACTTTAACCCTTCTAATCATACATAAATACGAATAGAGACAAGGGAAACTAAATCTTCTATCTTACTTTAGTACTCAAAAAAAAAATAAGTACTCTATACTGCAGATAATAATAAGAAAAGCAGAATAAAGAAATGATTTAAATACTTTCTTACTTGGAGACGGCAAGGATGATGCTGATGTGTGTGTGATGCTGGAGAATGGAACAGTGCTCTGATACCAACTGTAACGACCACCCTTCTTACTACTACTCTCTAAGGGCGACCGTTACCTAACTCCTACTCTACTTACTGGTGTCACTTATGCTATTATTAGCGACACTTAGATTTATCACGGTTCAGAGGGATTCCCACCGAAAAATTCGGCAGAGTCTCCCCTGTACCGGTGACCAAATCCACAATACATAAAAGATATACACAGCCACATGCGGCTGGATCACAATATTCTTCACAACCACGCATTAATAAATCATATTCTAATCAAAAACTAAACTAGCAATAAGAATTAAACTTAAAACTCTCAGAACAAAGCATAACAAGCTACAATGCACTTCGAACTCAATCATAAACTCAAAATTTCATAACAGAAATAAGGAAAATAAACTAGACATAAACTCTAAATAAATAAGTCTTGCTAGTCCCCTCTGGACCTCTCCATAGTTCAGTCACCACACACATCCATCATCACCACCACCCTATCGCCTCCCTTCATATCTTAGCTTTTCCTTTATCTGCAGTAGGAGGAAAGAAAACAAGATCTATAAGCGAAAACGCTTAGTAAGTACTAATCTATCTCACAAAACTCGAAATGCATAAATGAAATGCATAAGTACTGAAACTGAAATACTAAAACTATCTGCATATGCTCATGGTATACAGAAAATGAACTAGATATAAATCATACTCAGTATCAAGCAGAATAACAAGAAACTAACTATGTAAACTTAGAATTAAAGAAAACTAACCATTCTTATTTATTCTAAGCTTGGAACTTATTTCATTTCTTGTATCCTTGTGTTAGAAATTAATCTTTTAATTTCTATCTTTTACTTTCTTCTTCTTTCTTTCTTCCTTCTTACTTAACTTTTCTTTTCTTTCTTCCTTCTTACTTAAGTTTTCTTTTCTTTGGTTTTCTTTTCTTGGGCCCAGGCCTAGTACCAACTCATGCGCGTTCCCTAATAGGTTGGGGTTGCGAGCCACCAATCCTAAAAGAGCAGACCTCGGTCTACCAGGGCCAAGACCTCGGAAATGGTCACCTGGATTTGTTTAACGACAAGCTCTTGGATGTCGGGTACTAGCCTCTTGCTTGACTTACTTGTTATCTTTCTTATTCTTTTATCTTTCTTATTATCTTTTATTAAAGATTGTGGGGGTCCTTTAAATACACTTAACAAGTATGGGTGTATAATCAACTAACCATGCTATATAACAGAATAAAACAAGTAACTTAAAGCTTACTGATCATGCTATAAGCTAAACTAAAGAAAGCAATTTAAAGTCTTTGAATCATACGATGAAAACATGGCAAAGGATGCTATTTTAGTGCTTCTAAACATGCTGTAAAATCAAGTATGGAATGATTCTAATCATGCTATAAATAAAGCAAAAGGAAGCTAACTTTGGGCTTTCTAAGTATGCTGTAATAAAAGCAATATATGTAACTCTACACTTTCTATCATGCTGTAGAAATAGAGCATGGAATGCTACTTTAAGGGCTTCTAAACCTGCTATTAAAACATGACAAAGAGTACTACTTTAAGGCCTTTAAACATGCTATACAAAATAAGGTAACATGCTACTTTAAACTTCTTAACCATGCTATAAACGAAGCGTAAAGGAAACTAATTTCTTGGCCTTCTAAACATGCTGTGATAAGAGCAAAGAAACTAATCTAATCTTACTAATCAAACTACAAAATGGAGCAATAGAAAACTAATTTAATCTTGCTAATCATGCTACAAAATAAAGCAAAAAATAGCTAATTTGGACTTCCTAAACATGCTATAAAATAAAGCAAATAAAAGCTACCTATGTTCCACTAATAGCATTGAAGGCTATACTCGGGCACATGGAATCAAATAGAAGCTACTGTGTTCAAATAATGGCACTTAAAAGTTGTACACACACAGTAATAACAATTAAAAGCTACTGTTAAGGAACCACACACTAGAATTTGGCTACTATACTACTGTAAGCTAACATCTAGTACACAGAATCATAGATCATGAAATACTACATCATTAGCAAAGACCCGGATCATAAAGAAAAATGGCACTGCAGCCCTAATTGATCAAGCTCGGTACAGCAAGCCTTAACACAGCAAGGGAAAACAAAATCCAAAACTAAGGAACAAAGCTTGCTGAATTGTAACCTAATGAATCAAGCTTACTTATTATCAGAATTAAGAAGCCTAACTACTTGCCAAACCCATGGAAACCTATTCCAACCGAAACCCCTTCTTTCTTCTTTGATTCACAGCAGCAAACACAACCAACCGACTATACATATAATCCGAAAGCAGAGAAAGCAAGGAAACTCATGCAAGCTTCGGAAACAAGAAGAACTACTTATCCAAGGCTCACCGCAGAAATCATCCAATAGGGAAACTCACGGCAGATTCAAATCAAGGAGAACTTCAATCCGAAAATAAGAAAACGAAACCCTAATTTCGGAGCAACTCCTACCACAGGTGAGTAGTACTTACCATGCCTTCTTGGACTTACAACTAAAGGAGAAGGTCTAGGGTTTCGGTGAAGTTTCAATCTCGGCAGCTTCTTGGTGTTCCCAAGTTCCCTTCGTCGCGGTGATCATGCACGGGTGAAGGCCGACCGGAAGAAGCCTTCGTCGGCGCCGAAGAAAAGACCTAACGTCGTCGCCCCTTTTCGATCGAGAGAGGAGCCGCCGCGTGAGAAGAGGAGAGGGAAGTTAGGTTTTGGGATTTTGGTTCGGGAGAAACTTAAGCCTTCTTTTTTATCTAGGGTTTTCCATTATAACTATACTTTATATCCAATTCTCTCCATATTAGGTTGACAAAGTTCGTGTAGCTCAGCTGGTTTGGGCCGGTTTTGCTTAAAGCCCAGCTCATGGGTTCGAATCCCAGCCGCGCACTTTTATTCCCCTTTTATTCAAAACGCTCTAACTATAGCTTAAATATATTCCACCTCCTATATAATTAATAAAAACTCGCTGGCTCAGCTGGTCAAGCTGCGTCCGGTTGGGTCGTGTCTGACCCCATGTCACGGGTTCGAGACCTAGCTTCAACACATTTATTTATCAAACTTTCTTTCTTTTTGTAAACATACTAAATGACCTCCAAAAATTGCATAAAAATACTCTAAAAATTTCTAAAAATCTCTAGAATATTTTAAAAGTATTTCCAAATATTTTTATGGACATTTGGAACTCGAAATAGGGGAAAATTGGGTTGTTACAGAATGTCTCTAGACTCTTCTGCAGGTAATAATCGATAAAAAGGGTACATCTGTGGTACAAGAAAGATTCCTTAAAAACTATTTTCTGCAAGTACATGGCTTATGTCATCTCATAACAAACTCTAACAAACCGGGGTCCACTTCATGACTATGGAGGTTAAGTGAAGTCGTATAAAAAGGGGGATCCTCTCCATTGGCCAGGTATGCTCACGCTCACAACACACATAGTCATCTATTGCAAACCCTAATTTAGAGTTATCGTTCATCTTCTTCCTTTTTCCTTCTTCCCCACAAAGAGAAATCACTAACTTGAGCGTCAGAGGGCTTAGCCAGGGATTCCCACCCCGGTCTTAGGTCGTTGACAATAGTGTTGGCGGGTCTCTTGTGTGCAGGAGGTTGTTAAAGCTCCAGATTCTGGTATTCTTCTGAGGATTCTTCCTTCCGCCCTTGGGTCTTTGCACAAGGAGGTATTCGGTGATTTTCTTCTTCCGGATCCGGTTTGGTTTTCTCAGATCGAAAGTCTCCAAGTATTCTTTTTCATCAACATTAGGTTCTCTCCTCAGCTTTCCATTTTGTCAAGTTTCTCAGATAGGATCAAATTTGGCGTCGTCTGTGGGAAACTCACCTGAGTCTAAGATTGCAAGATGGAAGACGCTGGAAAATCGAACCTACTCACCATTAGTCGTGAAGATCTAGATTTACTTATTAACACTCATGTCCAGAAGGATCTACAACAACAACAACAACAACAACAAGCTTATACTGGAGCTACTCTGCCAGTAGCTCATAATCCGGCGGTCTCAACTACTGATCGACGAAAGGAAGGAGAGTTGGAAGAAGAAGATCGTGTATATATTACTCCATCCATTGTTTCTTCGACTAGACACCCTCGAGCTTTTCTTCATACTCCTGTCGAGCAAGGAGGACGAAGGCCTGTATTTCAAGAATCCTCCGGCGAGGCACCGGACAAGGAGAAGCGCAAAGCTAAAATAATGGTGGCCAGTGATAGCTCACCAGAGAGAATTATTTCTCCATTTTCTCAAGGTGTACTGGATGATCCGCTTCCCAAGTGATATCAAATTCTTCAGATCGGTGAATACACTGGAACCACAGATCTAGAGGATCATTTATTAAAACTTTGAGAATGTAGCATTATTTCTATTGGATCGAATTTAAGCTAAGGGGGGGGGGGGGTAAATAGCGATTTAAAAATTAATTTCAAAGAGATGCAGCGGAAAAAGAAAAGACATAGAGAATCAAGAACACCAAGATTTTACTTGGTTCAGAGCCTAGGTCGACTCCTACTCCAAGGTCTGCGGTCGTTGACCGCTTTCGGTGGACAATCACTATCAATCCGTAAAATGGTTACAACTTGAAAGTACAAGTATTAAATGAAGAACAAGTATATCGACAATACAAAGGGTGAAGAAAATTAGAAGTCGGATGTTGGAGTAGCAGAGCGTAGTTGAAGACTTTGAAGCAGCGTATAGCGATGTTCTGTTCGAATTGATTAAAGGGGTTGCACCCCGGAGCTCCCTTTTATAGCAACTGTGAGACTGATCCAGATCCTTGATCCTCGCGATCAACTTTGACCTGAAGCAGACCGATCGACCGATCCCCGATTCGGTCGACCGATCAGATGATCTCCACCTCATCTGATCCGCTCGCTCCACTCCGCTCTGGTCAAATCCTATCCAAGGTTCGATCGACCGATAAACAGGTTCGGTCGACCGATCAGTCTTGTCTGACCCAATCATCTCGGTCCACTCCAGTCGATGATCATCCTTGGTTCGGTCGACCGATACCAAGGTTCGGTCGACCGATCCCCTAGTCGAACCCGGTCCATTCGCTGGAGCTTTGACCTGCCGCTACTTAGGGATTCGGTCGATCGATCCTGGTCAGTTCTAACCCTGCATAAAAATGTTAGTTTCCTGCAAAATAGAGTTAGAATAGAAAAAAGAATAGTAATTATATTATGTCTCACCGATACCGGAATCTAGACAAGATCTCGACTTAGAGTTCCGAAATGGCTCTAAGTCGGATCAGCACCTAAGTTCCCTTCCCGGGAGCACGTCCTCACAGTCACTCAACTCCAGTGACTTACCTTCACCCACACTCAATCAAAGTGTTAGACAACACCAAAACTAACTTAACCTAATTTGTCATTCATCAAAATCTGAGTTAGACCGTTAGTGCTAACCACACCAACAATCTCCCCGTTTTTGAAGGAATGACAACCTAGTTAAGTTAGTGAAAAAAATATGCAAGTAAAAAAAACAATTATAGGGTTTTTAAGTTAGTTTGTATTTTCAATTTTGGTTTAGCTAACTTAACCACCTAACCCTCCCCCTTTGGCATTCATCAAATAGAAGCATGGATCAAGTAATCATAAATACAAAGGAAATTTAAAAGATACAAGCATAAGTCAGATTAACTTGGGAGAATTTGAATGATTAAATATTTTTGCTTAAAGAAAACCTTTTTAAAATAGCGAAGTTTGAAACAGACTTGTTAAACATAAATAAGATTTTCGAAATCAAGTTGCTAGTAATTTGAACAATCCAGATTTTCAAAACTAAGTAAAATTAAGTCAACTTTTAAGCTGAATTCAATTTGCAACATTTTGAAAAACTGATTTTAACTTTTAACTTTTGTGAAAAAGACTAAGTTTTTAAGAGAAACTATGTTTTGAAAAACATAAGTTTTACACAGATAATTTATAAAAGTAAGATTTTCAAAACTTAGTAAATAAAAACTCATTTTGTAAAATTCAGATTTTCAAAACTAAGTAAAGTCTCATTTTCAACATCATAAGTGAGGTCAACTTTTAAGCTAGATTTTCAAATTTGATTTTCAAAACTAAGAAAAAGAATCCAATTTGCAAAATTGAGTTTGTAAAATCTAGTTTACATATCTTATTTTGTAAAATTTAATTTTCAAGTCCAATTTTTAAAACTAAGTTTTTTTTTTTAAAACAAACAACTTAGTTTTTATAAAAGTTATTTTTCAAATTAAGGTTTATCAAATTAGATTTGCAAAAATAAGTCAGATGTGTTAAGTAACGTTAAAATATCTTTAAGGAAATATTTTTCAAAAATTAATTTCAAAATATTTTTAATAAAGGAAAAATAAATATGGAAACAATTAACCCCCCCTGAACCTGACATAAAATTTTGAAAACATTTGCTAAAAATATTCAAAGTAGGATTATTTTTTTATTTTTTATTTTATTTTTTTTTAAATTGAGGTATGATTTTCTAAAGAAATTTTAAAGAGAATTTTAAAAAAAAATCTAAGAAATAAAAAAAATTAGGGAAAAAAAGTTTTTTATTTAATTGAATATAAAAAGATGTGAACCTCCCTCAAAATTTGATATTTTATTTATTTATTACCCTTCCTTAATTTATTTCTCCCACTGAATTTGATACTCCCTCTGAATTTATTAGGATTAGGTAAGTTTTGAATTAGTATTAATTTATTAAAGTTGTTAAACAAAGTTAAGGTTCAATTTTAATTAATCGTTAATAATGGTAAATTATGATTTAATTATAGTGAAATTAAGATTTTGATTAACGTTAAAATTTACTGTTTAATTAAGGTTAAGTATTAATTTACTGTTTAGTGTGAGGTCAAATCTAATTTAGATTAGAGTTACTTTTTGAAGTTCGTACTTCAATTATTTACTTATTAAGTTTATAATCATAAGTTAATAAAATTTTAATAATTTGTTAATAATGTCAATAAGGTTTATATTTAATTTAATATATTTTAATGTAATTTAAATTTAGTTTTTTTTATTTTATTCTAACTTCAGGTTTACTTGAAATGCATTTTAAATTAAAATAATTATTTTAAAAAAAAAAACTAATTTTTAAGAAAAAATTATTTTTAAGTTAAAATATTTTTAAAATAATTTTTAAAAGAATTTTTAAAATGACTTTTAAAAGTTTTAAAAATAATTTTTAAAAGAATTTTTAAAATGAGTTTTAAAAGTTTTTAAAATAATTTTTTAAAAGAATTTTTAAAATGAGTTTTAAAAGTCTTAAAAATAATTTCTAAAATAAATTTTAAAATGATTTTTAAAAGTTTTAAAATAATTTTTAAAAGAATTTTTATAATGATTTTTAGAAATTTTTAAAATGATTTTTAAAAGTTTTTAAAATAATTTTTAAAATAAATTTTAAAATTATTTTTAAAAGTTATAAAATAATTTTTAAAATAATTGTTTAAATGATTTTTAGACGTTTTAAAATAATTTTTAAAATGATTTTTAGAAGTTTTAAAAATTATTTTTAAGATAATTTTAAAAGTGAGTTTTTAAAGTTTTTAAAATAAATTTTAAAATGATTTTTAGATTTTTTTTAAAATAATTTTTAAAATGATTTTTAGATGTTTTTAAAATAATTTTTAAAATGATTTTTAGAAGTTTTTAAAATTATTTTTTAGAAGTTTTTCAAATAATTTTTAAAAGAATTTTTAAAATGTGTTTTAAAAGTTTTTAAAATAATTTTTAAGATAATTTTTAAAAGTTTTTAAAATAATTTTTAAAATGATTTTTAAAAGTTAAAATAATTTTTTAAACTAATTATTAAGGTAACATAATTTTTAAGATAATTTATAAGTTAAAATAATTTTTAAGATAATTTTTAAGTTAAAATAATTTTTAAGATAATTTTTGAGTTAAAATAAGTTTTATGATAATTTTTAAGTTAAAATAATTTTTATGATAATTTTTATGTTAAAATAATTTTTTAGATAATTTTAAAATAAATTTTTAAGATTAAAATAAATTTTTTAAATTTTGAGATTTAATTTTAATTTAATTTAGTTTTTATTCAAAATTTAATTTTTATCGTTAGTCTTCTCACCCGATCTAAATTTTCAATCAGGAAATCCTATATTTTTGTGAGATGAATTTGATTCAATTATAGAGTTTGGTTTAATTTTGTGTTAGATTCAGGTTTAGCTTTGGGCTCAACAAATAGTAAATCTTTGGATAAACTTTTGGGCTATGGTGAGTCACATGGACATCATTAGAGTAACCATGCCTTCGAGGTTTTCCATGTAACGACTCACCCTTCTTACTACTACTATTCTCTAAGGATGACCGCTACTTAACTACTAACTCTACTTAACCGGTATGATTAAATATCACATGGAAACCCTACCGAAAAATTTCGACAGAGTCTCCCCTGTACCGGTGACCAAATCTATAATACAAACATAGTATACGCAGCCACAGACGGCTGGAACATATTTTCCACAACCACGCAGTAATAAAAATCACAATAAAAACAAAGAAACTACTCTAGAAATAGCAATGACTACAACACTCCACAAATAATAAAAGAGACTAGCTAGACATGCGGAAATAAACTCAACTACAATCCCAAATTTAATATAACATTAACAGAGAACTAAAAGAAAGTCTTGACAATTTTGCCAGCAACTTCTGGATCTCTCCACAGTCCAGTCACCACACACCTTCATCACCACCACCATCCTGTCGGCTCCCTTCATATCTTAGCTTTTCCTTTATCTGCAGTAGGAGGAAAGAAAATAGATCTATAAGCGAAACGCTTAGTAAGTACTAATCTATCTCACAAAAACTCGAAGTGCATAAAAAGAATGCAACAATATTAAAATTGGAATGCCAAAAGCAATGCTGCATGTACTTATGGTATACAGAAATAAAACTGAATACTAAACATGCTCACTAACTGACAGGAAAGTAATGAAACTACTATTGTAGGCTTAGAATTAAAGAACTAAACTTTTATTGATTCTAAGCATAAACTTGTTTCATTTTCTTATATCTTTATACCAGAAATTAATCTTTTAATTTCACTTTCACTTTCTTCTTCTTCTTCTTCTTACTTTCTTTTCTTTTCTTTTCTTTTCTTCTTTGGGCCCAGGCTTAGTACCATCTTTGTTTTGTGCGCTCTCTAATAGTGACTGGGGTAGCGAGCCTCCAGCCCTATGAGGATAAAGGCCTCAGTCTTACCAGGGCCAAGACCTCGGAATTGGTCACATGGATTTGTTTAACGACAACCTCGGAAATCGGGTACTAGCCTCTTACTTTAGTTTACTTGTTATCTCTTTTTAACTAGACCTTGGTCTTTTTTTATTTTTACTCAGTTTTCTCATAATCCTTTATTAGAGTTTATTGGAATCCTTTAGATATACCTAACAAGTGTAGGGTTACAATTAACTAAGCATGCTATATAAAAACAATACAAGGGAAACAAATCTAGACTCTCTCTAAACATGTTATAAAACAAAGCAACAGAAAAGCAAATCTGAATTTTCTAAATATGCTGTAGAACAAAGGAAAAGAAAGCACATCTGAACTTACTAATCATGCTATAGAATAGAGCAAAAGAGAGCTAGTTTGAACTTTTAAAACATGTTGTGATAAGAGCAAAGAAAGCAAATCTAATCTTACTAATCATGCTATAAAATAGAGCTAAGAAAGCAACTTTAAGCTTACTAATCATGCTATAAAATAGAACTAGGAAAGCAACTTTAAGCTTACTAATCATGCTATAAAATAGAGCATAAGAATGCAACTCTGAGCTTTCTATACATGCTGTAAAATAGGGCAAAAGATAGCTAACTTGGACTTTCTAAACATGCTGTAAAATAGGGCAAAAGATAGCTAACTTGGACTTTCTAAACATGCTGTAAAATAGGGCAAAAGATAGCTAACTTGGACTTTCTAAACATGCTGTAGAATAGGGCAAAAGATAGCTTATTTAGATTTCCTAAACATGCTGTGATAAAAGCAAAAGAAAGCTAATCTAACCTTACTAATCATGCTACAAAATAGAGTAAAAAGAAAACTAATTTGATCTTGCCTTGATGCATACCAGAAGCAATAAGATGAATTATCTTTAGGAATATAATGGACTTAAAGTCATGCATACCAGAAGCAATACTTGAAGCAATTACCAGAAGGAATAGATTCCTATTAAAACAAAACATATGTCATGCTTAAAGAATTCTGCACTTAATGAACAACAAACAACAGTGCTAAATGTATTGTTCCCTTCTAACTATCTACTGCAATTACCAAAAACAGACCCAATCTGTAAGCTCCAGATGGCTTTGTTCATGCCCGCAAAAATGCAAAAGGCATAGGGCAGTTCTAAGCTCCAAATGAAGCTGTTCGTATCCCTATTTTTGTAAAATTTCAAGTTGAACTTGCTGCCCATTTGAGGTACACGGCAGCTACATCAAACCAACGCCGCCCAATCTAAGCATCATGCTCACAAACAAAGAGGAGCAACCAAATCTCGGAACCACTCTAGGGTTTCAACAAGCTCCAGAAAACAAGGAACAAAATCGAAACAAGCAACTCACGGCAGATTCAAAAACAAGGAGAAACAAAACCGAAAACAACTCCTACTGTAGGTGAGTAGTAATTACCCTTGATTGCTAGGACTTACAACCGAGAAGAGGAAGGAGGTCTAGGGTTCGGATGAGCTCAAATCACGGCGCTTCTTCTACGTCTTCACCTTCTCCTCGATGAAGGGGATCAAAATCGGCAAGGTTTGCCGGAAGAAAGCCTTCGCCGGCCGCCGGGGAAAGGAAAACCTAGCTCCCTTTGCCTTCCACCCGAGCCTGCCGTCGCACACGCAGAAGCAGAGGAGAAGAAGAGGTTTCAGTTCAGGAAAAAGAAAACTTAAGCTTCTTTTAAATCTAGGGTTTTCCCATATAACTATACTTTAAATCTTTTTCTCTGCATACTTAGTTAACAAAGTGCTCGCAGCTCGGTTGGTTTGTTGCGTCCGGTTGGGTTTGGTTCGGCCGGAGGTCAAGGGTTCGAGCCTTACCTTCAACGGTTTTTGTCAAAATTTCTTTCTTTTGGTAAACATACTAAATGACTTCCAAAAATTATGTAAAAATACTCTAAAAACTCCTAAAAATCTCTAGAATATTTTAAAGGTATTTCCAATTATTTTTATGGACTTTTAGAACTCGAAATAGGGAAAATTGGGTCGTTACAATCCCCCATACCTTATAAAAAGTTCGTCCTCGAACTTAGAATAGATCTGGATACTTCTGTCTCATACTGTCCTCCCGCTCCCAAGTGATTTCCTCGTGCTTCTGGTTCTGCCAGACGACCTTCACCAGTGGTACTTCTTTGTTTCTCAATCTCTTGACTGCTCTGTCCACTATCTGTGTAGGTCTGCTCTCATAACTAAGATCCTCTTGGATCTGCACTGACTGAGGCTGAATCACTTGGCTCGGGTCGTGGAGACACTTCTTTAGCATGTAGACATGAAGTACATTGTGTATTGCTGACATGTCTTGTGGTAAGTCCAGCCTGTAAGCTACTTTCCCAATCCTCTCTATGATCAGGTAAGGTCCTACATAGCGAGGACTTAATTTGCCCTTCTTGCCAAATCTCATCACTCCCTTCATAGGAGCGACCTTGAGGAAAACTGAATCTCCTACTTGGAATTCCAATGGCCTACGGCGTGTGTCAGCATAACTCTTCTGTCTACTCTGGGCAGTCTCAATTCTCTGTCTGATTTTCTGGATCGCCTGAGTGGGCTCGTCTATCTGCTCTGTCTGAATACCCAGTTCTACTTCCATTTCTTTTCTCTCACCTGCTTCTTGCCAGCAAATGGGTGATCTGCACTTCCTGCCATACAATGCCTCATAAGGTGCCATCTTGATGGTGGCCTGATAGCTATTGTTGTAGGCGAATTCAGCTAAGCACAAATACTTGCACCAACTTCCTTTGAAATCCAGCGCACAAGCTCTGAGGATATCTTCTAAAATCTGATTCACTCACTCTGTCTGTCCATCAGTCTGTGGATGGAAAGCTGTGCTGAACTTGAGTTTGGTGCCTAGTGCATTCTGAATGCACTCCCAAAAGTGTGAGGTGTAGTGCCCATCTCTATCAGAAACGATAGATTTGGGAACTCCGTGAAGTCTGACTACCGCCTTAACATATAGCTGGGCTAACTGCTCTATAGAGTGGGACACCATGATGGCTAGGAAATGAGCAGACTTGGTCAATTGGTCTACTATTACCCATATCGCATCATATCCATTTGTGGTTCTTGGGAGACCTGTTATGAAGTCCATGGATATGTCTTCCCATTTCCATTATGGTATTGGAAGAGGCTGAAGAACTCCTCCTGGTCTCTGGTGTTCTGCTTTGACTCTCTGACATGTCAGGCAGGTACTGACATATTTAGCAACGTCTCTTTTAAGTCCAGACCACCAAAACCTCTATTTCACGTCTTGGTACATCTTGGTAGAACCAGAATGCATGGAGTAGGGTGTACTATGAGCTTCTTCTAAGATCTTCTTCCTCAGTTCTTCATCATTGGGCACGCAAATGCGACTCCCCTGATAAAGAATCCCGCTGTCTGTTACTCGAAACTCTGATTTATCTTCTTTCTGTAACCCTTGCTTAATTTTCTGGATGTCTGGATCTTCACTTTGCTTTCTCTGTATCTCCTCAAGCAATGTGGACTCTAAGGTCAATGCAGAGAGTTGCCCTTCAATAATTTCAAGTCCAAAATCCGATAACTCTTTCTGCAGTGGCAGGGCTAATGATGACAAGGACATCAAGGATGCACTGGATTTTCTGCTGAGTGCATCTGCCACTTTGTTAGCTTTGCCTGGGTGGTAGAGGATTTCAAAGTCGTAATCTTTGACCAACTCCAGCCACCTGCGCTGTGTCATGTTTAAGTCCTTCTGAGTGAAGAAGTACTTAAGACTCTGATGATCTGTGAAGATTCTACACTGAACTCCACACAAGTAATGTCGCCAGAGTTTAAGTGCAAAACCCACAGCTGCCAGCTCAAGATCATGAGTAGGGTAGTTCTTCTCATAGTCTTTGAGTTGTCTGGAAGCATAAGCTACGACTTTTCCTTCTTGCATGAGTACAGCTCCTAAGCCCATCTTGGAAGCATCATTGTAGATGTCGAAACTCTTGTCGCTCTGTGGAACGGTCAGAATGGGAGCGCTGATCAATCTCTTCTTTAGATCTTGGAAACTCTGCTCACATTTATCTAACCATTCGAATCTCTTGTTCTTTCTAGTGAGGGCTATTAGTGGAGAAGCTATCCTGGAAAAGTCCTCCATGAATTTCCTGTAGTACCCTGCTAAACCAAGGAAGCTTTTGATCTCTCTGACGTTCTTGGGTCTACTCCAGTTGTTGACCGCTTCCACTTTGGCTGGATCCACTTGAATACCTTCTTTAGAAATAATGTGACCTAAAAACGCCACCTGATTTAACCAGAACTCGAACTTGGAGAATTTAGCATAAAGCTGCTTTTGCTGAAGAGTCTGCAGTACTATCCTCAAGTGCGTGTCATGCTCCTCTGGGGTCCTTGAATAGACCAGAATGTCGTCGATGAATACAATGACAAATTTGTCAAGATATTCTCTGAACACTCTGTTCATTAAGTCCATGAAAACCGCAGGTGCATTGGTCACTCCAAAAGGCATAACTACAAACTCGTAGTGTCCATATCTGGTTCTGAATGTCGTTCTGGGTATATCTCTTTCTTTTGCCTTCAGCTGATGGTACCCAGAGCGTAGGTCTATCTTTGAGAACACTGTTGCTCCTCTTTATTGATCAAATAAGTCATTGATCCTGGGAAGGGGGTACTTGTCCTTAACTGCTACTTTGCTCAGCGTTCTGAAATCTATGCACATTAGCACGGATCCATCTTTCTTCTTAACGAACAACTCTGGAGCTCCCCGGGGTGAATGACTAGGGCGAATGAAGCCTTTGTCAAGTAACTCTTGTAGTTGTTCATGTAACTCCTTCAGCTCTGCTGGAGACATGCGATACGGAGCTTTTGAAATTGGACCGGTTCCAGAAACCAATTCAATCTCAAATCCACTCATTTATTGGGAGGTAGTCCAGGTAGATATGCTGGGAATACCTCGGGATATTCATAGACCACCCGAACCCCCTCTTTCTTACCTTCTTTCTGTTCTTCTGCACTTACTTGACTGGGGCTCCGAGCTCCCTACTGTCTTATCTTCTATCTTGGTTGGCTTGAACTCTATAAACTCCTCATAGTGCTTGTTGGTGATAGAACTCTTCATAGAACTCTAACTGAAAAAACTGCCCAGCTCATATGATCGGCTGCTCTCTTGGTCTTTATCCTCTCCCACCACATACGAGCATCTCCAGACAGGCAGAAAGAGGCGCACTTGACCTTCTCGACTTTTGGCCAGTCAAGAAGCTCCATAGTGCTATTTAGTGTTTTAAACCAAGCCTGGGCATCCCAGGGCTCAGTCGTGCCTGAGAAGCTCTCTGGTTTCAGCTTCAGCCACTTTATAAGATAAGCTTCTGGTCTCTAGGGTGTTGTGACGACTCCCTGGGTAGCTGGTGGAGTCTCAATTACCACTGGAGCCTCTGCAGTGATAGCTGGAGGAGGGGTAGGAACTGCTAGCTGGTTTGCATCAGATTAGCAATCAGTTGCTGCTGTTCTGCTACTTGTCTCTGGAGTTAGGCAACAACTTCAGAGAGATTGGGCTCAGTTGATCTAAGCTCTTCGTTCTCCTGATCTTGGTTCTCAGTACGAACGGTACAGGGACATCCTTTTTCTTAACATCTAATTATGCAAAGAAAAGACTTGGTATCCTCTCTCTAACCCTTCTAATCATACAAAAATATGAATAAAGAAAAGGGAAATTAAATCTTCTATCTTAATTTAGTACTAAAAAAAAAACAAGTACTCTATACTACAGTTAATAATAAGGAAAGCAGAATAAAGAAAGGATTTAAATACTTTCTTACTTGGAGACGGCGAGGATGATGCTGATGTGTGTGTGATGCTGGAGAATGGAACACTGCTCTGATACCAACTGTAACGACCCACCCTTCTTACTACTACTACTCTCTAAGGATGACCGTTACTTAACTACTAACTCTACTTAACCGGTATGATTAAATATCACATGGAAACCCTATCGAAAAATTTCGACAGAGTCTCCCCTGTATCGGTGACCAAATCTATAATACAAACATAGTATACGCAGCCACAGACGGCTGGAACATATTTTCCACAACCACGCAGTAATAAAAATCACAATAAAAACAAAGAAACTACTCTAGCAATAGCAATGACTACAGCACTCCACAAATAATAAAAGAGACTAGCTAGACATGCGGAAATAAACTCAACTACAATCCCAAATTTAATATAACATTAACAGAGAACTAAAAGAAAGTCTTGACAATTTTGCCAGCTACTTCTGGATCTCTCCACAGTTTAGTCACCACACACCTTCATCACCACCACCATCCTGTCGGCTCCCTTCATATCTTAGCTTTTCGTTTATCTGCAGTAGGAGGAAAGAAAATAGATCTATAAGCGAAACGCTTAGTAAGTACTAATCTATCTCACAAAAACTCGAAGTGCATAAAAAGAATGCAACAATACTAAAACTGGAATGCCAAAAGCAAAGCTGCATGTACTCATGGTATACAGAAATAAAACTGAATACTAAACATGCTCACTAACTGACAGGAAAGTAATGAAACTACTACTGTAAGCTTAGAATTAAAGAACTAAACTTTTATTGATTCTAAGCATAAACTTGTTTCATTTTCTTATATCTCTATACCAGAAATTAATCTTTTAATTTCTCTTTCACTTTCTTCTTGTTCTTCTTCTTACTTTCTTTTCTTTTCTTTTCTTTTCTTCTTTGGGCCCAGGCTTAGTACCATCTTTGTTTTGCGCGCTCTCTAATAGTGACTGGGGTAGCGAGCCTCCAACCCTATGAGGATAAAGACCTCGGTCTTACCAGGGCCAAGACCTCGGAATTGGTCACCTGGATTTGTTTAATGACAACTTCGGAAGTCGGGTACTAGCCTCTTACTTTAGTTTACTTGTTATCTCTTTTTAACTAGACCTTGGTCTTTTTTTCTTTTTACTCAGTTTTCTCATAATCCTTTATTAGAGTTTATTGGAATCCTTTAGATATACCTAACAAGTGTAGGGTTACAATTAACTAAGCATGCTATATAAAAACAATACAAGGGAAACAAATCTAGACTCTCTCTAAACATGTTATAAAACAAAGCAACAGAAAAGCAAATCTGAACTTTCTAAATATGCTGTAGAACAAAGGAAAAGAAAGCACATCTGAACTTACTAATTATGCTATAAAATAGAGCAAAAGAGAGCTAGTTTGAACTTTTAAAACATGTTGTGATAAGAGCAAAGAAAGCTAATCTAATCTTACTAATCATGCTATAAAATAGAGCTAAGAAAGCAACTTTAAGCTTACTAATCATGCTATAAAATAGAACTAGGAAAGCAACTTTAAGCTTACTAATCATGCTATCAAATAGAGCATAAGAATGTAACTCTGAGCTTCCTATACATGCTGTAAAATAGGGCAAAAGATAGCTAACTTGGACTTTCTAAATATGCTGTAAAATAGGGCAAAAGATAGCTAACTTGGACTTTCTAAACATGCTGTAGAATAGGGCAAAAGATAGCTTATTTAGATTTCCTAAACATGTTGTGATAAAAGCAAAAGAAAGCTAATCTAACCTTACTAATCATGCTACAAAATAGAGCAAAAAGAAAACTAATTTGATCTTGCCTAGATGCATACCAGAAGCAATAAGATGAATCATGTTTAGGAATATAATGGACTTAAAGTCATGCATACCAGAAGCAATACTTGAAGCAATTACCAGAAGGAATAGATTCCTATTAAAACAAAACATATGTCATGCTTAAAGAATTCTGCACTTAATGAACAACAAACAACAGTGCTAAATGTATTGTTCCCTTCTAACTATCTACTGCAATTACCAAAAACAGACCCAATCCGTAAGCTCTAGATGGCTTGGTTCATGCCCGTAAAAATGCAAAAGGCATGGGGCAGTTCTAAGCTCCAAATGAAGCTGTTCGTATCCCATTTTTGCAAAATTTCAAGTTGAACTTGCTGCCCATTTGAGGTACACGGCAGCTACATCAAACCAACGCCGCCCAATCTAAGCATCATGCTCACAAACAAAGAGGAGCAACCAAATCTCGGAACCACTCTAGGGTTTTCAACAAGCTCCAGAAAACAAGGAACAAAACCGAAACAAGCAACTCACGGCAGATTCAAAAACAAGGAGAAACAAAACCGAAAACAACTCCTACCGCAGGTGAGTAGTACTTACCCTTGATTGCTAGGACTTACAACCGAGAAGAGGAAGGAGGTCTAGGGTTCGGATGAGCTCAAATCTCGGCGCTTCCTCTACGTCTTCACCTTCTCCTCGATGAAGGGGATCAAAATCGGCAAGGTTTGCCGGAAGAAATCCTTCGTCGGCCGCCGGGGAAAGGAAAACCTAGCTCCCTTTGCCTTCCACCCGAGCCCGCCGTCGCACACGCAGAAGCAGAGGAGAAGAAGAGGTTTCGGTTCAGGGAAAAGAAAACTTAAGCTTCTTTTAAATCTAGGGTTTTCCCATATAACTATACTTTAAATCTTTTTCTCTGCATACTTAGTTAACAAAGTGCTCACAGCTCAGTTGGTTTGCTGCATCCGGTTGGGTTTGGTTCGGCCGGAGGTCACGGGTTCGAGCCTTACCTTCAACGGTTTTTGTCAAAATTTCTTTCTTTTTGTAAACATACTAAATGACCTTCAAAAATTACGTAAAAATACTCTAAAAACTCCTAAAAATCTCTAGAATATTTTAAAGGTATTTCCAAATATTTTTATGTACTTTTAGAACTCGAAATAGGGAAAATTGGGTCGTTACATTCCAAAATAGTCCTATCCACTGAACTTAATACAAAACCTTGGTCTAACTGGTTGGGATCCATAAGGGATAGCTTCGGCTAGTTCCACTTAGCCAAATGCACCAGGTCAAAGCCATATCTTCCTAGACATTCATAGACTAAGCTTCCCTAACGTACTATCATCCAAAACTTCACCAGTACCATAGGTCAAGTTAAACTTTGTCCCTTTTTAACTAGTCCTAATTATCCTGCTGGGTAGATTTGTTTGGGTTATCCTTTCGGGTAGGTTAGTTTCAGAGGTGCCAGCTATTCTGGAGCCTCCCCCTGAATTATTGGTCTTTTAAATTAATTTTTAGTTTTAGGTTTATGTCTATTTCTTTTATAGTTATACTTTACTTGATGATAGTCTAAGTTTTGGTGAGTTTTAGTATACTTGGGTTTTGATTTTTTTGGTCTAGGTTTGATTGACCTTACATAATATATTTTGTCTTTAGGTATGTAATATTGATTAAGTCCTACTTGCGTGGTTAAGCACACTTTCGGAACCCAAGCTTTACTAGTTGGTTTGTGTTGGGTTATTAACGATTTAAATGTTGTGTTTGAACTTGACTTGTAGCCAAGTCCAGTTTTGTTGTAAGTTGCTTTTTTGTTATTTAAAATTAGATCCAAGTTTTTGGATCTACTTGTAAATTTTTCTAACATTCTTTTTAAATTGTTGATTTATATTTTTAATGAAGAATTCTCCTCCTCAAGTGTTAAATCTTGAGTTGGATTGTTATTCATGATTTGTTCCTTGAGATTTTGATTTTCTTCAAGGAGCAATTCATTTACTTTTTCTAATTTAACTAATTTATTATTCAAACAAGAAATAATTTTAAAGAATTTTTTTATTTAAATTAAGATATACCTCTTCGGGACCTTCGGAAACGAGTACGGACTCGTGGCTTGATTCGGGTTCGGACTCTGTTTCGCCTTCCGACTCAGCTTCATAGGCCATTGACGCAAGATGACTCTGGTGCTTCTGATCTTCGGCCTCCGATTCGTCCGAGGAGGTGTCGTCCCACGTCACTTTGAGGGCCTTCTTTTTGGTCGTCTTCATTTTGTCATTTTTCAATCTTGGACACTCATTCTTGTAATGGCCCTTCTTGTTGCATCGGAAGCACGTCACATTCCTTGATTCTGTTGGAGAATTGATCTTCTGAAGGTCCTTGCTGAAGCTCTTCTTTCTCCTGGTGAACATCTTCCTTACCAGGTTCACCAGGTGTTCTTCATCGTTAGAGTTTTGATTAGAATCTTCTTCAGGTTCAAGCTTGTTCTTCTTTTTTTGGAGGAACCTGCAAACAAAGCTATACCTTTCTCGGATCTAGCGTTAGTTTGTTTATGTAGTTCTAATTCACAAAAGAGTTCATCTAATTTTAATTTTGATAGATTTTTAGAAATTTTGTAGGCATCCACGATGGATGCCCACAAACTATTGCGTGGAAATGCGTTAAACACGTACCTTATCAAGTCTCTGTTATCCATCTGGTGGCCTATCACGTGGAGCCCGTTGAGGATGTCCTTGATCCTCGCGTGAAGCTAACTCGTCGTTTCTCCTTCCTATATTTTTATATTAAATATTCTATTTAATAGTAAATCTTGTTTCGTTACCTTTGCGTCACTGGTCCTTTCGTGCAGCTCGATCAACTTGTCCCATAGCTCTTTAGCGTTCTGGTGCGGTCCTACCCGGTTTAGCTCTTCCCTTGTCAATCTGCATTGTAACGTGTTGATCGCCTTGTTCTCCGTCGACGCTTTCTTTTTCAAGTCCGAAGTCCACTGTTCCGGATCTAGCGGAAATCCGGAGTTGTCAACGGGTGTTTTGTAGGTTTTCGTGACGCTGAGCCACTGGTCGAAATCTGCCTTCAAGTAAACCTCCATCCTTTTCTTCCTGTACAGAAAGATATCCCCATTGAATAGGGGAGGACGCACCGTACTGAAACCTTCAATCTGAGACATGATGACCCTACACACAATAAAGCAGCAACAAACACAATCCCAAGACTTGGTATTGGATTAGAAGTGTGGGAAGATTTAAGAATAAAAAGAGCCAAATTGGTGTTGCACCAATTTGGATTTTATTGCAATGAAAAAACTTTCCAAAAATGTAATAATACCAATTTGGAATTATGCGAAAAGACTGAAAATCCGAAAGAGAGAAAAAAAAATGGAAAGAAATGTCACCCCCTTGTCTGACTGGTGGTTGCACCATGTCAGAGCGGTACTTGCTCTGATACCACTTGTTGGATCGAATTTAAGCTAGAGGGGGGGGGGGGGTGAATAGCGATTTAAAAATTAATTTCAAAGAGATGCAGCAGAAAAAGAAAAGACACAGAGAATCAAGAACACCGAGATTTTACTTGGTTCGGAGCCTAGGTCGACTCCTACTCCAAGGCCCGCGGTCGTTAACCGCTTTTGGTAGGCAATCACTATCAATCCGTAAAATGGTTACAACTTGAAAGTACAAGTATTAAATAAAGCACAAGTATACCAACAATACAAAGGGTGAAGAAAATTAGAAGTCGGATGTTGGAGTAGCAGAGCGCAGTTGAAGACTTTGAAGCAGCGTATAGGAGCACACGATGTTCTGTTCGAATTGATTAAAGAAGCTGCACCCTGAGGCTCCCTTTTATAGTAACTGTGAGACTGATCCAGATCCTCAATCCTCGTGATCAGCTTTGACTCGAAGCGGCTTGGTCGACTGATCACCGGTTCGGTCGACCGATCAGATGATCTCCACCTCATCTGATCCGCTCGCTCCACTCAGCTCTGGTCAAATCCTATCCAAGGTTCGGTCGACCGATAAACAGGTTCGGTCAATTGATCAGTCTTCTCTGACTCAATCTTCTCGGTTCACTCCAGTCGATGATCATCCTTGGTTCAGTCGACTGATACCAAGGTTCGATCGAACGATCCCCTAGTCGAACCCGGTCCATCCGCTGGAGCTTTGATCTGCCGCTGCTTGGGGGTTAGGTCGACTGATCCATAGGTTCAGTCGACCGATCCTGGTCAGTTCTAACCCTGCATAAAAATGTTAGTTTCCTAAAAAACAGAGTTAGAACAGAAAAAAGAATTGTAATTAGATTCTATCTCACCGAGACCGGAATCTATACAAGATCTCGACTTAGAGTTCTGAAATGACTCTAAGTCGGATCGGCACCTAAGTTCCCTTCCTGAGAACGCATCCTCACAGTCACTCAACTCCAGTGACTTACCTTGACCTACCTGCCAGACGTCCGATCAACCCTTCAACCCATCTGGACTTCGCACCAGCTATCCGGTCAACCCGTCGACCTAGCTGGACTTCGTGCCAAACGTCCGGTCGGCCCGTCGGCCCGTTTGGACTTCGTGTCAACTATCTGGTAAGCCTGTTGACCTAGCTGGACTTCGTACCAGACATCCAGTTAGCCCGTCGACCTGTCTGGACTTCTCCTCCACACTCAATCAAAGTGTTAGACAACACCAAAACTAACTTAACCTAATTTGTCATTCATCAAAATCTGAGTTAGACCGTTAGTGCTAACCGCACCAACAATTACAACAATTTTCTGATGGAGTAAAGTGCTAGATGTTCCTTATAACACTCGGAGGAGTTGCTCAACGTTGGTTCAAAAGATTGCCTGAAAATTCTATCCGAAGGTTTAAAGATTTTAAGAAGGTTTTTGTACACCATTTTTCCAGCAACAAGAGGTATTATAAAACTCCTTGGAGCTTATTCTCAATTAAACAAGGATCTAAAGAGGCCATCAGAGCCTACATCAAGAGATTCAATCAGGTAGCTATTGATGTACCCAATGCTACTACTGAGATATTGGTAAGTGCTTTCTCTCAGGGTTTGAATGATAATGATTTCTTTAATGATTTGGTGAGAAATCCTCCTCAAATTTTGACTCATTAATTGAACGTGCTACTGAATTTATTCATGTCGAAGAAGCTCAGACTGGACGCAGAAAAGAAGATACTACTTCTCCTACTCCTGTTAAAGAGAGGGTTCCCGCTCCAGTGCCTCCACCAAGGGGACCTCAAGTAATTCCGGTTAGCTAGAGCCCTAGAGCCAATCATTTGATAATTGTATTTTGGACTTATTGTATCATATTCTATATATAAATAAAGGCATTTGGTTTTTGTTATTAAACTTACTTGTATTGGTGCCAAATAAACTAAGTATAATAACGTCCTTGAGTAGAAGGTTCTTACCTATATCAATCGATTGGTTGAATCGATAGTGAGATGATATAGGGAACACTACTCTTAATCATTCTTAGTCGAGTATTAACATTCAGGGACAATGTTAATGCAATAAGACTAGCATGTAGGTCAACTCGATGACTTGATCTCACAAGTCATGGATATAGATATATCAAGTTGACACATGGGTATGCATTAGAGAATGTATACTGAATGATCCGCCATGAGAAAGTATCATGGATCGTTATATGAGTGTCATATACTTTCTCATGTGGCTATTAGTATGACTACTAGTCCTTAGACCTGAAGTCACTATGGTTCCCTAGATAAGGAGTTATGTACTTTGGTTTCGTCAAACGTCACCCGTAACTGGGTGGACTATAAAGGCGATTACTGGGTATGTAACGAATTATGCAAAGGGATGTGAGTGATGTAGATGGGATCTATCCCTCCTATATGATGGGAGAGACATCGGTATTCTTAATAGAGTGAGACCATGAAGTGCATGGCCATGCCCAAATGAGTCAATATGAGATATTGAGCTCATTTGTTTTAGTGAGTCTACTTGGAGTTCAAGATTTAGATTGATCAGAGGATGACACGGTCTATGCCTCACATTGATCAATCTAGATGTCTAGGATAGAAGGACACTTGTCATATATTGTGAGGAGTCACAATTAGTAGTCACAAGGTGATGTTGGATCCAAATATTCTTGTAACATTGGGTAGTAATGATGTGTTGCTAGATACCGCTCATTACTTATGCTCCTAAATGGGTTTAGGGGCATTGCCAACATTACAAGAACCTATAGGGTCACACACTAAGGGCAATTAGATGGAGATTAGGTTCATATGATGAACCAAGAGGATTAGATTCATTTGATGAATCAAATTGGATTAAGAGTAATCCAAATTGGGCTAATTGAGTTGGACTCAAGTTGATTCATGTATTCAATGAGTCTAATTTAGATTATGACTCATTAAATTAACTTAATTTAATGAATTAGATTCATTATATTATGTTGGCTTGAATCAAATGGTTAGATTAGATCAACCATGGAAGAGATTTGGTCAAGTTTGACTTGACTTGAGAGGAAGAGGAAGAGTCAAGTTTGACTTGACTAATTGCCACATCATAAGTGAGATGGCAAGATGTGGACCAATGATGATGCTCCACATCATCATGGTGTGCCACCTCATGGAGGTTACAAGCCTCCTTTCCCATTAATGTGGCCGACCACATTAAATGAGTGGGAGTTACTCAAGTGGTCGGCCACACAAGAGGATGAAGGGGAATGAATTTTCATTCAAGGCTCATTCACTCCATCTTCTTCCTCTAGCTCTCCATCTCCCTCTCCTCCTCAACTTGGCCGAACCACACAAGGTGCTAGCACACCCTTTTGTGTGGTTTTTCTCCACCTACGTGTCCGTGTGGATACTTCTAGAGGGGTATCTATTTTGATACTCTTGAGATCCGGCACCGTTTGGATGAGCGGGAACGCGAAGGGCTTCGCTTCAAAGGTATAACTTTTCTTTTGTAGATCTAAGTGTAGATCTAGGTAGAAACTCGTATTTGTATTTTTTTTTCAAATTTTTCTTTACACGGATCCGTTGGCTAGGGGCTTTCGGGGTTTCCGCGACGCGGAAAAGCGGTTTTCGCGGTCCGAAAACCCCAACAGTGGTATCAGAGCAACGTGCGAAGACGAATACGAGTTTATTTTGTGTTTTATGAAAACTTTAGTTCTGTAATATTCTGTAAATTTATGATTTTTATAGTTTTTATGGGTATTTTTCTCATAGAAGCGAAGCACAAGTGTTTCAATACTATAGGCTTCGACTACCGAGAAGAATTTTCCAAAACGGCCAAGTTTCGCCCCAAAACTTTTTGGGACAGCGGGCTAAGGTGCTGTTAGATCGCAATGGAACCCTCGCGATGGTTAGATCGCGGGTAGGGGCGCCGCCCCTGGCCCTGCAAGGGGATTCAATCCGCGATTGCGCCCGAAAATCGCTAAACGGAACCGTCGGGAAATTGTACTCGTAAAAATTGTAAAAATTATAGAAAAATTACAGAAAATTATAGAAATATATAATTTTGAATTATATATTATTTTTGTGATAGTCATGGCCCAAAGACCAAATTTGATTGGATAATTTGTGTTGTAATTCATAATATGGCCTGCGTGCCGTGATGTGATGTGCGTGTTGTATTTTATTTTATTTTTTTTTCACGACCTGCGCGTCGTGCCTTTCTCTTTTATTCTTGTTGTAAATTATATTTAGACTCGAATGTAACTCGAGTTTCAAAATGTAATGTAAATTTTGAAGCGGTGGAAGGTCCACTCGAGACGGAATTACGAGGAGGGCGCGAGCAACACGAGGTGGTCAAAGGAAGGAGCTTGAGAAGCTGTTGACCTTAGGTTGACCATCCGATCTTCTCATTGGCTTGAGAAGATCGTAGTAGGGCCATGACATAATCACAAAATTATTTAATTAATTGCTTTTGTGCGTATGTGATGCATGCTAGTTAATTAAGTAATTAATTAGTACCTAACAAAAAAAAAAATGTGGAACCGCCACATCAGCGGCCCCCCTAGATCTAAGTCGTGCACATGATGCACCCTTCGATTAGATTAGATCTATCGAGTATATGATACACATCATCGTTTAGATTAGATCTAAATCGCGTCAACTCGTAATGCCTACCGTGCTGTGATATCTACTACTACCTCGATCACATGTCGTTGTTGAATCTGCCAAAGTAGAGCAACACATATTATCTTGGTAGGGTACGGAGGGACAATCTTGGTTCCGCCTATCAACGCATGGGTGAGTACAACTCAATTAGATTGAGTAACTAGTTAACTCAATTGGATCGAGTACAACTATAGGCATTCTTCCAACGGTTGGAAAGATAGGGCATAGATCCCATTTATATTAATTCTTGGGTGTATTAGCCAAAGCTAACTTAAGTTTTAATATAACTACGGATAATGATCCTATAAACAAGAGTTGCATAGAGATGTAATTGGTAATCGTTACCTACCGATAATACTAAATCTTGGGCGTATTAGACAAAGCTAACTCAAGGGTTAGTATGATGTGGATCTTGTCCCACATGAATTATAGAATTCAGTGGGAGCATCATTTAGTTGAAGGCCTAATTAAATGATTTAAAAGAATATGATATTTATTTCTGCATTTATTTCTGTTGTAGAATTTCCATGACGTCAAACACGAACAACTTCTCTCTACGTTCTGTCCTTAAGAAGGACAAGTTCAACGGAGCAAATTTCCTAGACTGGTACAGGAATCTGAGAATAGTTCTCACCCAAGAACGTAAACTATACGTTCTGGAGCAGCCCATTCCGGAGGCTCCTCCTGCCACTGCCACGCGAGCAGACCGAGATGCTTACAAGAAGCATCAAGATGACGCATTAGATATGTCCTATCTTATGCTCGCGACCATGAACTCTGAGCTTCAGAAGCAACATGAGCTGACGGGCGCTTACGATATGGTTGAACATCTTTGTCACCTATATCAAGGACAAGCAAGGCACTGGAAGAGGAACTCCAAAGAATACCTGGAAGATCTTAAGAAGAAGAGAAATAAGATTTCTAATTCAGGTATACATGTTATAGAAGTCAACCTCTCTATTTCTTCATCGTGGGTATTAGATACTGGATGTGCTTCGCACATTTGTACTAATGTACAAGCGCTGAGAAATAGCAAAGCATTGTCGAAGGGTGAGGTAGACCTACGAGTAGGCAATGGAGCACGGGTTGCTGCTATTGCTGTAGGGACTTACTTTTTATCTCTGCCCTCTGGGCTTGTACTAGAGTTAGTCGATTGTTGTAATGTGCCTGCATTAACTAAGAACATTATATCAGTTTCTTGTTTGGACAAGAAAGGTTTCTCGTTTACAATAAAGAACAAATGTTGTTCCGTCTATTTAAACGATATGTTCTATTGTAGTGCACCTCTGATAAACGGACTCTATATTCTAGACCTTGAGAGCCCCCTTTATAACATAAATACCAAGAGGTTCAAGTCAAATGACATGAACCAAACCTACCTCTGGCACTGTATCTTAGGTAATATAAATGACAAGCGCTTATCCTAGCTCCATAAGGATGGTTTGCTGGACTCATTTGATTTTGAATCATATGAGATATGCAAGTCATGCCTACAAGGCAAGATGACCAAGACTCCCTTTAGTGGGCATAGCGAGAGAGCGACTGATTTATTAGGACTTATACATAGTGATGTATGTGGCCCTTTTAATGTCGCTGCTAGAGGTGGTTATAGGTACTTCATCACATTTACTGATGACTTCAGTAGATATGGTTATGTGTACTTAATGACACATAAGTCTGAATCCTTTGAAAAGTTCAAAGAATTCAAGAATGAAGTATAGAACCAGCTTGGCAAGAGTATTAAGATACTTCGATCCGATCGAGGTGGAGAATACCTTAGCCATGAGTTCCGTGACTATCTAGCTGAGTGTGGGATTCTATCCCAACTCACTCCTCCTGGAACACCACAGTGGAATTTTGTATCCGAAAGGAGGAATCGTACCTTATTAGATATGGTACGATCTATGATGAGTCACACAGATCTTTCAACATACCTTTGGGGCTATGCTTTAAACACGACAGCTTTTATACTCAACCGAGTTCCATCCAAGGCCGTGATAAAGACACCATATAGGATTTGGACTGGGAGAGATACCCAGGTGTCTTTCATGAGGATTTGGGGTTGTGAGGCTTACGTTCGACGTCAAGTCTCAGACAAATTAGGACCCAAATCCGACAAGTGCTATTTCATTGGATATCCCAAGGAAACTAAGGGATATTACTTCTACATTCCCAGTCAGCACAAGGTAGTTGTGGCAAAGACTGGGGTCTTTCTAGAAATGGACTTTGTTTCTAGAAAGACTAGTGGGAGCACGTTCGATCTTGAAGAAGTTCAAGAAGCGAACAATAGTATTGATGCCTCGATGGAAGTTGAACTGGAACCACAAAGTGTTGTGGATGATGTTGTTCCACAAAGAGTTGAGGAACAACAATCAGTTCAAGTAGACATACCTCTTCGCAGGTCTGATAGGGTACATCGTCAGCCTGAGAGATACTCATTTCTCTTGTCTGACCATGATGATGTTGTGCTCATAGATGATGAGCCTACCACCTATCAGGAAGCTGTGATGAGACCAAATTCCGAGAAATGGCTAGAGGCCATGAGATCTGAGATGGAATCCATGTACACCAACCAAGTATGGACTTTGGTTGATCCACTTGAAGGGGTAAAACCCATTGGGTGTAAGTGGATCTTTAAGAGAAAGACTGACATGGATGGACTTATCTATAAGGGTCGCTTGGTAGCTAAAGGTTTCAAGCAGATTCATGGTATTGACTATGATGAAACCTTTTCTCCAGTAGCGATGTTTAGGTCCATTCGGATCATGCTTGCTATTGCAGCTTACCATGACTATGATATATGGCAGATGGATGTCAAAATTGCGTTTCTGAATGGAAACCTGCTCGAGAATGTGTACATGACACAACCTGAGGGTTTTGTGGATCTACAACATACTAGCAGAGTATACAAGCTGCATAGGTTTATTTATGGACTAAAGCAAGCTTCTCGGAGCTGGAATCTTCGATTCGATGATGTAATCAAATAGTTTGGTTTCATCAAGAACGAAGATGAACCTTGTGTCTACAAGAAGGTTGTAGGTGATATAGTTGTCTTCCTCATATTGTATGTGGATGACATACTACACATTGGGAAGGACATCCCTATGCTTCAGTCTGTCAAGACCTGGCTAGGGACTTGTTTCTCAATGAAGGACTTAGGTGAAGCATCCCGCATTCTAGGGATACAGATCTATAGAGATAGATCTAAGAGATTGCTTGGCCTAAGTCAGAGTACATATATTGACAAGGTACTCCTTTGGTTTGCCATGCAGATCTCCAAGAAGGGATTTCTGCCGATGCACATGGCGTGAGTCTTTCGAAGACTCAAGGTCCCTCTTCTAGAGAGGAGAGAGACCGCATGGATCAGATCCCTTATGCCTCAGCTATAGGATCTATCATGTACACCATTCTATGTACTCGACCTGATGTCTCGTATGCTTTGAGCATGATGAGCAGATACCAATCAGATCTAGGTGAAAGTCACTGGATAGCGGTCAAGAATATTCTTAAGTACTTAAGAAGGACTAAATAATATTTCTTGATATATGGAGGCAATGATGATCTAGCTGTAAAGGGTTACAGTGATGCTAGCTTCCAGACCGACCAGGATGACTATAGATCGCAGTCGAAATTCGTATTTTGCATTAATGGTGGTGCTGTGAGCTGGAAGAGTTCGAAGCAGGACACAGTAGCTGATTCTACGACAGAGGCCGAGTATATTGCTGCATTAGAGGCAGCAAAGGAGGCAGTTTGGATTCACAATTTCATCACTGAACTTGGGGTGGTTCCTAACATTACTGACCCTATTGAGCTCTAATGTGACAACAATGGAGCTATAGCACAGGCGAAGGAACCTCGCTGACACCAGCAGACCAAACACATACTACGGCGCTTCCATCTCATTCGAGAAATCATCGAGAGAGGAGATGTGAAGATTTGTAGAGTACCAACAGAGGCTAACATCGCAGATCCCTTGACCAAGGCTTTGGCACAGAGGAAGCATGATGGTCACACTAGGTCATTGGGGCTTAGAGCCTTCACTGATTGACACTAGTGCTAGTGGGAGATTGTTAGCTAGAGCCCTAGAGCCAATCATTTGATGATTGTATTTTGGACTTATTGTATCATATTCTATATATAAATAAAGGCATTTGGTTTTGGTTATTATACTTACTTGTATTGGTGCCAAATAAACTAAGTATAATAACATCCTTGAGTAGAAGGTTCTTACCCATATCAATCGATTGGTTGAATCGATAGTGAGATGATATAGGGAACACTACTCTTAATCATTCCTAGTCGAGTATTAACATTCAGGGACAATGTTAATGCAATAGGACTAGAATGTATGTCAACTCGATGACTTGATCTCACAAGTCATGGATATAGAGATATCAAGTTGACACATGGGTATGCATTAGAGAATGTATACAGAATGACCCGCCATGAGAAAGTATCATGGATCGTTATATGAGTGTCATATACTTTCTCATGTGGCTATTAGTATGACTACTAGTCCTTAGACCTGAAGTCACCATGGTTCCCTACATAAGGAGTTATGTACTTTGGTTTCGTCAAACGTCACCCGTAACTGGGTGGACTATAAAGGCGATTACTGGGTATGTAACGAATTATGCAGAGGGATGTGAGTGATGTATATGGGATCTATCCCTCCTATATGACGGGAGAGACATCGGTATTCTTGATAGAGTGAGACCACGAAGTGCATGGCCATGCCCAAATGAGTCAATATGAGATATTGAGCTCATTTGTTTTAGTGAGTCTACTTGGAGTTCGAGATTTAGATTGATCAGAGGATGACACGGTCTATGTCTCACATTGATCAATCTAGATGTCTAGGATAGAAGGACACTTGTCATATATTGTGAGGAGTCACAATTAGTAGTCACAAGGTGATGTTGGACCTCAACATTCTTGTAACATTGGGTAGTAATGATGTGTTGCTAGATACCGCTCATTACTTATGCTCCTAAATGGGTTTAGGGGCATTGCCAACGTTACAAGAACCTATAGGGTCACACACTAAGGGCAATTAGATGGAGATTAGGTTCATATGATTAACCAAGAGGATTAGATTCATTTGATGAATCAAATTGGATTAAGAGTAATCCAAATTGGGCTAATTGAGTTGGACTCAAGTTGATTCATGTATTCAATGAGTTTAATTTAGATTATGACTCATTAAATAAACTTAATTTAATGAATTAGATTCATTATATTAAGTTGGCTTGAATCAAATGGTTAGATTAGATCAACCATGGAAGAGATTTGGTCAAGTTTGACTTGACTTGAGAGGAAGAGGAAGAGTCAAGTTTGACTTGACTAATTGCCACATCATAAGTGAGATGGACCTCATGGAGGTTACAAGCCTCCTTTCCCATTAATGTGGCCGGCCACATTAAATGAGTGGGAGTTACTCAAGTGGTCGGCCACACAAGAGGATGAAGGGGAATGAATTTTCATTCAAGGCTCATTCACTCCATCTTCTTCCTCTAGCTCTCCATCTCCCTCTCCTCCTCAACTTGGCCGAACCACACAAGGTGCTAACACACCCTTTTGTGTGGTTTTTCTCCACCTACGTGTCCGTGTGGATACTTCTAGAGGGGTATCTATTTTGATACTCTTGAGATCCAGCACCGTTTGGACGAGTGGGAACGCGAAGGGCTTCGCTTCAAAGGTATAACTTTTCTTTTGTAGATCTAAGTGTAGATCTAGGTAGAAACTCGTATTCGTATGTTTTCAAATTTTTCTTCGCACGGATCCATTGGCTAGGGGCTTTCGGGGTTTCCGCGACGCGGAAAAGCGGTTTTCATGGCCCAAAAAACCCAACAATTCCTCCACCCCATCGTCATCCAAAATATCGCCCACAAGCTGTACAACATGTGGACATGTAGTAAGAAGCACCAAGAAGATGGTGTACTTATCACAAGACTAGTAGTCATCATACAGAAGACTGTTTTGTTTTGAAAAATAAGAAAGCAAATAAAGATCATTATCAGAGGCAAAACTACTATCAACAGCAATATCCCAAGCAGTAGAGTCCACTCAAATTAGAATATCACTCGGTTGAGCCTCAACAAGGTGTATTACCAACCCCGGTCGGTATAACTCAGGTGCTTGAGAAAACTCAGCCTGAGGCCATGATAGCCTGATAAGAAGAGAACGGGAGCAATGCCGCCCGAGGCAGCATTAATATGATTGCGGGCGGCCCACTGATGGATATTCCAATAGGGCTAGAAAGGCACATGCATGAAGACTAGAGATCCATGTTGTAGGGTGTAGCATGGAAAGAGCAGCAGGGCCAGAAATCAGTTTTGGGCCCAAAGATCTTGAAGGGGTAGAAATACCCCATGATGATGCGTTAATAATTAAGACTGTGATAGCCAATTATACTATTTCCCGTACTTTTATAGACACTGGTAGTTCTGTAAATATTATTTTTAAAAAAGCTTTTGATCAACTGCAGATTGACCCACGCGAACTTCAACAAATGGTGACTCCTCTATATGGGTTCACTGGTAATGAGGTACAACCGCTCGGTCAAATAAAGTTGGTCATATCTTTAGGGGAGGAGCCCCTAATGAGGACAAGAAGATCTCACTTCATGGTGGTGGATGCTCCATCCGCCTATAATGTGATACTGGGCCGACCGACCTTAAATGAGTTTAGGGCGGTTATTTCTACTTTTTGTCAGAAGATTAAATCTCCTGTTGATGACCAGGTTGGGGAAATACGTGGTGATCAGAAGATGACTCGTAGGTATTATGTGGAGATCGTCAGAACTGAAGCCAATGTCGCCCGGAAAATATAAAGAATGGAGGTCAATACCATACAAGAGAGATCACCTGTCCTGGTTTATGAGGAGAAGGAAGAGGTCTAGATACAGACCGGTCGACCTAAAGCCATCACCTTTGTAGCGGCCGACCATGATCTTGCCCTGAAAACAGAGCTGGTTCAATGCTTGAAGAAAAATAATGATGTCTTTGCTTGGACGACCAAAGAAGTTACGGGCATTTCTCCTTCAGTAATGGAGCATTCTTTACATGTCTTCCCAGATGCTCGGCCTGTAATGCAAAGAAAGAGGAATTTCAGTACAGAGCAAAATCAAATCATCAAGGAAGAAGTGGCTAAACTAATGGAAGATGGTTACATCAGGGAGGTGCAATTCCCCAGCTGGTTGGCTAATGTTGTCCTGGTCTCTAAACCGGGAAACAAATGGAGGGTATGTATTGATTCCCGTGATCTTAACAAGGCTTGTCCAAAGGATTATTACCCATTGCCCCGGATCGATCAATTAGTGGATTCTACGGCTGGATATGAATATATTTCTATATTGGGCGCCTATCAGGGCTATCATCAGGTCCCTCTCACTAAGGAGGATCAAGAGAAGGTCAGTTTTATAACATCTGAAGGTACTTATTGTTATAATGTTAAGTCGTTTGGACTAAAAAATGCAGGAGTAACTTATCAAAGATTTATGAATAAGGTCTTCCGGAAACAGATTGGAAGAAATATAGAAGTATATGTTGATGATATCTTAATTAAGTCTCTTCAGGCTACTGATCTCTACAGGGATGTAGAAGAAACTTGCAAAACATTAAGGCAATATGGCCTCAAGTTGAACTCGGGTAAATGTCTATTTGGAGCAAAAGATAGGAAGTTCCTGGGTTATATGGTGTCCAAGCGGGGAATAGAGGCCAACCCAAGCAAAGCCAAAGCACTTCAAAACATGGAGCCACCACGCAATATGAGGGAAGCTCAAAGACTCACTGGTCGGATCACCGCCTTGTCTAGATTCATTTCAAGGTCGACCGATCGTAGCTTCCATTTCTTCAAAATACTCCAGAAGGCTAACAAATTTCAGTGGGATGAAGAATATGAGAAAGCCTTCCAAGAATTAAAAGACTACTTGTCCACCCTTCTTGTGTTGGCTAAGCCTGTAGTAGGAGAAACCCTATGGGTATATTTGTCAGCCAATGAAAATGCTGTAGGTTTTGTGTTAGTTAGACAAGAAGGGAAAGAGCAACAACCTGTATATTTCTCTAGTCATTTATTAAAGGGAGCCGAGTGTCGATATACTACACTCGAAAAATTGGCCTATGCATTAGTATTAACTGCTCGAAGGTTGTGTCCATATTTTTTAGCACATGCAATTATTGTCTTAACCAACAGCACTCTCGGGCGGGTGTTGCTTAACCCAGAGGCATCTAGTCGGTTGATCAAATGGACAACTGAACTTAGTGAGTATGATATACAGTACTAACCTCGCTCGACCATCAAAGCACAAGCTCTGGCAGATTTCATCATAGAGGTTCAAGGTCCTGAAGAAGAGAGTACTTGGAAAGTATATGTGGATGGATCTTCAACCAGACAAGGTAGTGGAATTGGGATTTTCCTTACATCTCCAAGGGAAGATAAGCTTCAACTTTCTGTCAGGTTGAATTATAGGACCACTAATAATGAAGCAGCATATGAAGCACTGTTAGCAGGGTTACAAGCCCTCGGCATGTGGGAGCAGCTCGAGTTTATATCTATTCCGACTCTCAGTTAGCAGCCCAACAGTTATCAGGTAATTTTGAAATTAATAATGATAGACTTAGGTTATATGCTGAGGCATTTGATAAATTGAAGGTTCAGTTTCAAGAAGTAAATATACAGAAAATTCCTTGATCTAAGAATCAAGTAGCGGATGAATTAGCTAAGTTGCCCTCTGCTATAACACCATGGAGCTTGGATCGGCCAGTTGAGCAGACATTGTTAGTATCTTGTATTGAAAGACAAGCTAATATAGAAATACAAGGTGATTAGAGAGCACAAATCATATTATATTTGCAGCAGGGTATTCTTACAATTGATGCAGAACAAGCAAGGATATTTAAGAAGAGAGCTTCCCAATACACTATGATAGGGGAGCAGTTATATAAAAGGGCTTTCTCTAGACTTTTACTTAAATGTATTGGAACAGAAGATATACAGTTTATCTTGCAAGAGGTTCATCAGGGCTCATGTGGAAGTCATATAGGAGGAAGATCCTTGGCCCGTAGAATCTTCCTAGCAGGATATTTTTGGCCTACTCTACATGAAGATGCTGCCAAATTTGTAAGAACATGCATTTCTTGTCAGAAATATTAGAATATTCCACTTCATCCTACACAATTATTAAGAACCTCTATAGTTTCCTGTCCCTTTAACCAATGGGGCATGAATATAGTTGGTCCATTTCCTATGACAACTGCACAGAGAAGATTTTTATTAGTAGCAGTGGACTATTTCTCTAAATGGGTAGAAGCAGAACCACTTGCTAGGATTACTGAGGATGCGGTTATTAAATTATTGTGGAAAAATATTGTTTGCAGATTCGGTATCCCTCATAAATTAGTCTCTGATAATGGAAGACAGTTTTAAGGAGACAGGATCTTAGACTGGTGTAAAAGCTACGGTATTACTTAAGCATTCACCTCTGTGGCATATCCACAGAGTAACGGGCAAGATGAAGTAACCAACAAAGAGATTATAAGAGGCCTAAAAACCAAACTGGATTATGTCGGTGGCAGCTGGGTAGATGAGTTGCCCAGTGTTCTTTGGGCATATCGTACTACACCCCGAGAAGCTACAGGGATTACTCCCTTCCAACTGGTTTATGGAGGAGAATGTAGGTCGGCGATTTATGGAGCTAGATCTGATAGAAGAAATTCGAGACAAAGTTGCAATGTGTCTCACATCATACCGATAACGAATGAGGTAAAATTATAACAAGAGAGTCGTCCTAAGATTCTTTCAAATGGGAGATCTAGTATGGAAACGTGTCAAGCCCGCTGGGGATGTTAACAAATTGGCACCACAATGGGGAGGACCCTACAAGGTGGTAGAAAAACTTGCATCGGGCTCATATTACCTTCAAGACATAGAAGAAAGAATTCTCGAGCGTCCATGGAGTGCAAATCATTTACAACCCTACCGATCTTAACAAGTTTATATCACTCGAGGAATATACATATCCCTAAACGAGCGGATTAATTCCCCCTTAGTATATTCCAATCACTCAATCATGTGAAGCTTAGCACGCCCAAGGGAACAAATCGAGTTTACTTTAAGCAAAGTCCCCTTCACTCGGCCCAGCGAAAAGATAACAAGTATGTTTGCAATTTATGTACTTCATTCAATTTGGTGAATACAATGCAGGCCAAATATTGCCCGAAGAAAGACACAGTTTTGGCCGGGCAGACATTCTTATTCAGCTTAAGTGGCTGTCAATTGGGGGCTTGAAGGAATGACCGATCGGGCTTCCTTGAGAAATATTGAAGACGTTAAATTATCACAAGCTTAAGGTAAGCATTTTCATTCAAAAACATAGTCGATCGGGAAATCTCTTGAAATAACCCGGACGGGCTTTCTCGAGAGGAACCAGAGACTTTAAACTATCAAAAACACAGTCGATCAGGAAATCACTTGAAGTAACTCGGACGGGTCTTCTCGAGAGGAACCGGAGGCTTTAAACTATCAAAAACATAGTCGATCGGGAAATCTCTTGAAATAACCCGGACAGACTTTCTCGAGAGGAACCGGAGACTTTAAATTATCAAAAATACAGTCGATCGAGAAATCTCTTGAAGTAACTCGGACGGGTCTTCTCGAGAGGAACCGGAGACTTTAAACTATCAAAAACACAGTCGATCGGGAAATCTCTTGAAATAACTCGAACGGGTCTTCTCGAGAGGAACCGGAGACTTTAAACTATCAAAAACACAGTTGATCGGAAAATCTCTTGAAGTAACCCGAACGGGACTTCTCAAGAGGAACCGGAGACTTTAAACTATCAAAAACATAGTTGATTGGGAAATCTCTTGAAGTAACCCGGACGGGACTTCTTGAGAGGAACTGGAGACTTTAAACTATTAAAAACATAGTCAATCAGGAAATCTCTCGAAGTAACCCGGACTGGTCTTCTCGAGAGGAACCGGAGACTTTAAACTATCAAAAACACAGTCGATCAGGAAATCTCTTGAAGTAACTCGGGCGGGTCTTCTCGAGAGGAACCAGAGACTTTAAACTATCAAAAACACAGTCGATCAGGAAATCTCTTGAAGTAACCCGGACGGGACTTTTCAAGAGGAACCGAAGACTTTAAACTATCAAAAACATAGTCGATCAGGAAATCTCTTGAAGTAATCCGGATGGGACTTCTCAAGAGGAACCGGAGACTTTAAACTATCAAAAACATAGTCGATCGGGAAATCTCTCGAAGTAACTCGGACGGGTCTTCTCGAGAGGTACCAGAGACTTTAAACTATCAAAAACATAGTCGATCGGGAAATCTCTTGAAGTAACCCGGATGGGTCTTCTCAAAGGAACCGGAGACTTTAAACTATCAAAAACATAGTCGATCGGGAAATCTCTTAAAGTAACCTGGGTGGGACTTCTCGAGAGGAACAGGAGACTTTAATCTATCAAAAACATATATAGTCGATCAGGAAATCTCTTGAAGTAACCCAGACGAGACTTCTCGAGAGGAACCGGAGACTTTAAACTATCAAAAACATAGTCGATCGGGAAATCTCTCGATGTAACCCGGACGGGTCTTCTCGAGAGGGACCGGAGACTTTAAACTATCAAAAACATAGTCGATTGAAAAATCTCTTGAAGTACTCGGATGGGTCTTCTTGAGAGGAACTGGAGGCTTTAAACTATCAAAAATATAGTCGATCAGGAAATCTCTCGAAGTAACCCGGACGGGTCTTATTGAGAGGAACCATAGACTTTAAACTATCAAAAACATAGTCGATCGGGAAATCTCTTGAAGTAACCCGAATGGGTCTTTTCGAGAGGAACTGGAGACTTTAAACTATCAAAAACATAGTCGATAAAAAAATGTCTTGAAGTATAGGACCCTATTGGCTCAAATCAATCGGGATTACAAGCCCGACCGAAATTTGATCGATCAAGATTACATGCTCGAATGAAAATCATAAGCTGATTGAATTCTCCATTCGGGATTACACGTCCGACTGGAATTCAAAGTGTTGGTTGCTACTCGGAAAGCCTAGAGGTTCCACTGTACAAAAATTTTGTACAAAGGTCTGAACCTTTTCTTAGCTACCATGTGTTCTTTTAAATTAAATTTTGGATCGCCTGCGGAACTTAACACGTTTGATCCAAAACTTAATCTATTCGTTCTTTTAGGTTTTGACTTGGGTCTCCTGAAGAACTTAACACGTTCGACCCAAATCACCTTAAGTTATTAATTCCATTAAATATTAATTTCCATAATTGGTTCCCAGTACTGACGTGGCGAGGCACACGACCTTCTTGGATATGGGAGCAACCACCACCGACTAGACAAAACCTTTTATGGAAAGCTAATATTTAATTTCCTAAAATAACTTTAGGTTAACCGAAAAGAACAATCAAATCACAAGGGAAAGAAAAACAAAAGAACACTATATCGAAAACAAATTCGAAACTCTAGAATCGTATGCCTCTTGTATTTAGTATTATTTCCAAAAATAACTAGTATGATGCGGAAAGAAAAATTACTAGTTATACCTTTTAGAAAGACCTCTTGATCTTCTACCGTATTCCTCTTCTAACCTCGGACGTTGTGTGGGCAACGATCTTCCGAGATGAGAACCACCAAGCACCTTCTTCTTCCTTGCAAGTTTCGGCCATCAAAACTTCTTCTAGGATGAAGAGGTTTGGCCACCACCACCATGCTCCAAGGGATGCTAGAAAAGAGGCTTCTTTTCTCTCCTTCTTCTCCTTCTTAGATTCGGCCACCAAAGCTAACTCCACCATAAGAAAGTTTCGGCCACACAAAGGAGAGGAAAGAAAAGAAAGGGCCGGCCACACCCAAAGAAGAAAAGAGGGAGAAAAATAAATAGAGACATTCACCTTGAAGCCTCCTCTACCCCCTCTTTTATAATCCTTGGTCTTGGCAAATAAGGAAAATTTAATTAAAAACTTCCTTAATTCTTTTGCCATTAAAAAGGAAAATTTATTTAATTAAAAATAATTTTTCTTTTCTATTTGGACGGCCACCTTAATCCCTTTAATCAAGGAAATTTTAATTCACACAAGAATTAAAACTTCCTAATTTGCTTCGAAATTTATAAAATTTCTCAAATAGTTTTTCCCTTCATGGTGGTTAATAAAAGGAAATTTAATAAATTAAAATCTTTCTTTTAAACATGTGGATAAAAAGAAAGTTATCTCTAAAAATTAAAATCTCTCTTAATCTACAAATAAGGAAAGATATCAAATCTTTTCTTAATCTTTTGTAGAAACTAATAAAAGAGAATTATTAATTTTTAAACTTTCTTTTAAATCATGAACATGATTAAAAAGGAAAGTTTTCTTAAAATTTAAAATCCTCCTTTAATCAACAAATAAGGAAAGATTTCAAATTTTAAACTCTCTTTTAAACATGTAGATGATTTACAAATAAGGAAAGTTTTTACCAAAAATTAAAACCATCCTTTTAAACTACAAATAAGGAAAGAGATTAATCTCTTCTCTTAATCTTTTGTAGAAAGCTATAAAAGGAAATTTTTAATTTTTAAACTCTCTTTTAAAACCATGATATCCACATAAGAAATAATTTTAATAAAAATCCTTTTTAATATTCTAGTGGCCGGCCACCTAAGCTTGGGACCCATGCTTTGGCCGGCCACCTACATGGCTCATCCACTTGGTCTTGGCCGGCCCTAGCTTGGGTTCCAAGCTAGCTTGGCCGGCCCCATTGGATGGGTAAGAAGGTGGGTATGCGGTGGGTATAAATCTCTATATACTAGAGGCTACGATAGGGACCGAGAGGAGGAATTGGTTTTGGTCTCCCGATGAAATTAAGCATCCCGTGTTCGCCCCGAACACACAACTTAATTTCATCAATAATAATTCATTCCACTAAAGAACTATTATTGAACTACCGCACCAATCCCAAATTACATTTTGGGCTCCTTCTTATTATGAGTGTGTTAGTCTCCCTGTGTTTAAGATAACAAATGTCCACTAATTAAGTAAGTTACTGACAACTCATTTAATTAATATCTAGCTCCAAGAGTAGTACCACTCAACTTCATTGTCATGTCGGACTAAGTCCACCTGCAGGGTTTAACATGACAATCCTTATGAGCTCCTCTTGGGGACATTCTCAACCTAGATCACTAGGACACAGTTTCCTTCTATAATCAACAACACACACTATAAGTGATATCATTTCCCAACTTATCGGGCTTATTGATTTATCGAACTAAATCTCACCCATTGATAAATTAAAGAAATAAATATCAAATATATGTGCTTGTTATTATATTAGGATTAAGAGCACACACTTCCATAATAACTGAGGTCTTTGTTTCTTTATAAAGTCAGTATAAAAGAAACGACCTCTAATGGTCCTACTCAATACACTCTAAGTGTACTAGTGTAATTATATAGTTAAGATAAACTAATACCTAATTACACTACGACCTTCAAATGGTTTGTTCCTTTCCATCTTGGTCGTGAGCTATTGTTTATAATTTATAAGGTACTGATAACATGATCCTCTGTGTGTGACACCACACACCATGTTATCTACAATATAAATTAATTGAACAACTACATTTATCACAAATGTAGACATGTGACCAATGTGATTCTTATTTCTAGATAAATGTTTATACCAAAAGCTAGGCTTTTAGTATACACTCTAACACAAAGCCATATGGATTTCTTTATGAAAAATTATTCGGGATTACACTCCCGACCGGGATTTAAAATTCAGTGGGAATGCTTTATATATATATATATAATTATTCAAAATTACACTCCTAATCAGGAGTTACAATCATATGAAGTGCTTGGGATTGTACGCCCGACCGAAATGTATTCAACTTATGGGGTTCTTTATATAAAGTTGCTCGGGAGTACACGACCCTCTGAAGTACTGAAGTTTTTGGAATCCTTTATATACAGTCGCGCCTGATCAAAGTTCAAGGAGTTTATAGAAAGCCTTATTGTTCAAGACCATAAAGGTTGAATAAGATAATACTTATTCTTAGCTCTCATGATCACTTCAAGGGAAGCAGTAGCAAGATAACAAGAAAAACAGGTAAGTACAAATTTTTACAAAAATGCAAGTACTTGATTACAAGTCTTTTATAAATACACAATCACGCTTATTTAAAGTTGCTTGTCAAGTTTTTGGGCAATTCCTTGTTAAGTCTACGACGGTTTATGAAATGAGAGGGAGGTTCGTGAGATAAATAACCACCTTCCCGTAATTGCTGAATAACCCCGACCACAGTATGATTTAAAGTCCCTATGATACAACGGACATATTCGCCATTAAACCCTGGGGACCTCAGATAGGTTAGGCGCTTGTTTTCCTATCGGTCTTCCTCATGCTCTTTATAACTTTGAAATTCGGTTTGTAGTTTGGCAGCTTGATCTTTGAAAGTGTCTCTTTCTAATTTAAGCTTCCCTAATTCCTTTTGGAGTGAGGATATCTCTACCTCCTGGGCCCTTCTTTGCTCTTGTTCCTATAGAAGAGCAAACTCTTTTGACGCTGAATCTTGAGCCTGCTCGGAAAGAAAGATATTGTGAAGCCTCTCCACTTTCTCTAAGACAATGTTTTTATGAGAAACATCTGAAATAGCTTAGTCTTTCAAAGCAGTTTCCACTTGGAGGTTGGAGTTTAACCGATCTACTTGTAACTCCAAGGTCTTCCTTTCAAGCTCTTTGTTTTCTAGTAATTGTTGCCGATGTTGCAGTTCCTTCTTCATAGCCTTTATTTGTTGAGTCTGTAAACCTATCTTCTCTTGTAATTGAGTAAGATCAAAGTGGGAAGGAGGAAGAGTGGCTTTCAGTGCCTCTACTTGGGCCCTTAACTTGTTGTTATCCTTTTCTAAAGCATTGAGCAGCTGGTCTAGATGAAAACTTGAGGCAAAAAACTAAACAAAATAATAATGCAGTTAGAGGGAATGATAAGAGGTTAACAACATATAATTAAAAATACTTACAGCAGCAACTTGACGACTGTGACTGTCAACGCGGCTTGAGATACTGGTGCCCTTCAATAGTTCTTGACTATGTAGCCAAGATTCGGCCAACATGCCTTATAGCTGTATAGAACCCCAAATAGGAGGATCTGAGGCTTGTTCCAGTTGAGAGGGCAGACCCAAAGCCTGCCTAAAAAGAGATGTGGGGGCAAAAGGGGAAGAGGGTCATGTAGAAGAAGAAGGAAGAGAGGGAAGGGAAGTAGTAGAAATAGGAACAACAGAGGAAGAGCCAGACGGGATGAAAGATGGCAAATCAAGGAGAGTTGAGTCAGTTGTTGAGGTACAGATAGCTGATAGCCCTAGACTTGGAGAAGATCTCTTGCAGGGTGCTCTTTTAGCTCGAGGTCTAGAGGCCATAGGAGGTAAGACCAAGGGAATAGGTGGTGAGGATGCAGAAGCAGTAGTAGTCAGCAGGGAAGCAGAAGAAGCTGAAACAAAATTAGAAGAGGAAGGAATAAGTAGACCCAGTCTCATCATATTAAGAGAAAGGTTGGGGATAAAGTGAGTGGGGGGCATTTTTTCCTTACCTCTCTCATAAGAAATAGCTGAAGGAACGATGGAGGTCTGCACAAAAGTACCAAAGGTATCACGAAAGGGAACCTCTTTAGTAAGCCTGGGTTTCTTGTGTATGGCAACAAAAGGTTGTTCCTCTTTCGGGGAAGCAGGAGCTTCCGCTGCTTATTTTTCCTCAAATAACAAGCCAAGAGTAGAGATGGTAGGATTTGCTCGACGAGCCTGTAGCAATTTTTCTCCAAATTTATTCAAAAAAGATTTGGTCATAGTGGTATTCTTGTACATAAAAGCAGGTAGAAGAGCATCAGCTGAAACATAAGAATCAGGCGTCAGTAGGATGAATAGTTAGCAAATAGCTAATAAACATAGTCGAGAATGTCCAGACATACCAAAAGAGACCTCCAAGGGGGTTTCAATGGAGATTAGTCCAAAGGGAAACATTAGACCCTCAACAATCAAGGTCGATAAACAAAATTTGGCCGCCTTTAACTTGGATAAGGCTGAGGAGACAGAGGGATCAGTAAGGAGGTTGTTAGTACTAGGAACTGGAGGGAGATATATCTAGTTGATAGGAAAAGGAGGGGGAGAAGGGAGATGCATAAAGAAAATTTTGTGACATTATTCCTCTTGAGGAAGAATCCCACTGAACAAAATAGCTTTAGGATGAGACCGAAACTTAAAAATACCAATGTCTACTTGGTTGGGAACGAAGAAGTGATGAAAAAGGTGAGGGGACAAAGGAAAATCTAATAGTTTGGATACCCCAACAAAACCCACAAGGATAGAAAAAGATTGAGGAATAAGCTGATTAAGAGGAATATCATGTAGATACTAACATCAGCAAAAAAGGGATGAAGAGGGAATCGGAAACCTTGTAAATCTTGATCCCAAAAGATAGATATACTTCCTGCAGGAGGGAGATGCGGACAATTATGAGAGGAAGGGTGAACCATATAGGAGGGAAAACCGTAGTTCATTTTCAATTCCACCTCCTCTGAATCGAAAAGGCGAGAAGCACACGAAAGAAACCATGCTGGGGAAGAAGTGGCCATGGTTGAATAATGGAAGGAAGGCAAACAAAGGAAGAAGAAGAGGAAGGGATAGGTGTTAGCTAGAGCCAATCATTTGATGATTGTATTTTTGGACTTGTTGTATCATATTCTATATAAATAAAGGCATTTGGTTTTTGGTTATTATACTTGCTTGTATTGGTGCCAAATAAACTAAGTATAATAATGTCCTTGAGTAGAAGGTTCTTACCTATATCAATCGATTGGTTGAATCGATAGTGAGATGATATAGGGAACACTACTCTTAATCATTCCTAGTCGAGTATTAACATTCAGGGACAATGTTAATGCAATAAGACTAGCATGTAGGTCAACTCGATGACATGATCTCACAAGTCATGGATATAGAGATATCAAGTTGACACATGGGTATGCATTAGAGAATGTATACTGAATGACCCGCCATGAGAAAGTATCATGGATCGTTATATGAGTGTCATATACTTTCTCATATGGCTATTAGTATGACTACTAGTCCTTAGACCTGAAGTCACCATGGTTCCCTACATAAGGAGTTATGTACTTTGGTTTCGTCAAACGTCACCCGTAACTGGGTGGACTATAAAGGCGATTACTGGGTATGTAACAAATTATGCGGAGGGATGTGAGTGATGTAGATGGGATCTATCCCTCCTATATGACGGGAGAGACATCGGTATTCTTGATAGAGTGAGACCACGAAGTGCATGGCCATGCCCAAATGAGTCAATATGAGATATTGAGCTCATTTGATTTAGTGAGTCTACTTGGAGTTCAGGATTTAGATTGATCAGAGGATGACACGGTCTATGCCTCACATTGATCAATCTAGATGTCTAGGATAAAATGACACTTGTCACATTTTGTGAGGTGTCACAATTAGTAGTCACAAAGGTGATGTTGGATCTCAACATTCTTGTAACATTGGATAGTAATGATGTGTTGCTAGATACCGCTCATTACTTATACTCCTAAATGGGTTTAGGGGCATTGCCAACGTTACAAGAACCTTTAGGGTCACACACTAAGGACAATTAGATGGAGATTAGGTTCATATGATGAACCAAGAGGATTAGATTCATTTGATGAATCAAATCGGATTAAGAGTAATCCTAATTGGGCTAATTAAGTTAGACTCAAGTTGATTCATGCGTTTAATGAGTCTAATTTGGATTATGACTCATTGAATCAATTTAATTAAATGAATTAGATTCATTATATTAAATTGGCTTGAATTAAATGGTTGGATTAGATCAACCATGAGAGAGATTAAGTCAAGTTTGACTTGACTTGAGAGGAAGATGAAGAGTCAAGTTTGACTTGACTTTATGCCACCTCATTGATGAGTTGGCATTGAGTGGGCCAATGATGATGCTCCACATCATCATGGTTGCTTAAGTGGGATGCCACCTCATGGGAGTAACCAAGAGTTGTGACTCTTGGCATTCCATGGGAGTTACACACCCTCTTAATGTGGCCGGCCACATGAATGGGTTGATGAGTTTCATTTTGTGAATTAATCTCATTCATTCCTTCATCTTCTTCCTTGCTCCAATTTTGATCTACCTCTCCTCTCTTTGCCGAACCATCCAAAGGTGCTAGCACACCTTTTGTGTGGTTTTTCTCCACCTACTTGTTTGTGTGGATACATATAGAGAGTTGTCTACGTTGACAACTTCGAAATCCGGCACCATTTGGACGAGCGGGAACGCGAAGGGCTTCGCTTCAAAGGTATAACCTTTTCTTTTGTAGATCTAAGTGTAGATCTAGGTAGAAACTCATATTCGTATGTTTTTCAAAAAAATTTCTTTGCACGGATCCGTTGGCTAGGGGATTTCGGGGTTTCCGCGACGCGAAAAAACGGTTTTCGCGGCCCGAAAAACCCAACAGTGGTTTCAGAGTTACGTGCGAAGACGAATGCGAGTTTATTTTGTGTTTTATGAAAACTTTTCAGTTCTGTAATATTCTGTAAATTTATGATTTTTATAGTTTTTATGGGTATTTTCCTCGTAGAAGCGAAGCACAAGTGTTTCGACACTTGTAGGCTTTGTCTACCGAGAAGTTTTTCCCAAAACGGCCAAGTTTCGCCCCAAAACTTTTTGGGACAGTGGGCTAAGGCGCTTTTAGATCGCAAAGGAACCCTCGCGATGGTTAGATCGCGGGTAGGGGCGCCGCCCCTTGCCCCGCAAGGGGATTCGTTCCGCGATTGCACCCGAAAATCGCTAAACGGAACCGCCGGGAAATTGTACTCGTAAAAATTGTAAAATAATAGGAAAAATTACAGAAAATTTTAGAAATATATAATTTTGAATTATATATTATTTTTGTGATAGTCATGACCCAAAGACCCAATTTGATTGGATAATTTGTGTTGTAATTCAAAATATGGCCTGCGTGCCATTATGTGTGTTTGCGTGTGCTGTATTTGATACGCGACCTGCGAGTCATGCCTCCCTATTTATATTCTGGTTGTAAATTAGATTTAGACTCGAATGTAACTCTAGTTTCAAAATGAAATGTAAATTTTGAAGCGGTGGAAGGTCCACTCAAGACGGAGTTACGAGGAAGGCGCGAGCAACACAAGGTGGTCAAAAGGAAGGCGCTTGAGAAGTTGTTGACCTTAGGTTAACCATCCGATCTTCTCATTGGCTTGAAAAGATGGTAGTAGGGCCATGACATAATCACAAAATTATTTAATTAATTACTTTTGTGTGTATGTGATGCATGCTAGTTAATTAAGTAATTAATTAGTGCCTAACAATTAGATTAGATCTAAATCGTGCACATGATGCACCCCACGATTAGATTAGATCTATCGAGTATATGATACGCATCATCGTTTATATTAGATCTAAATCGCGTCAACTCGTAATGCCTACCATGCTGTGATACCTACCACTACCTCGATCGTATGTTGTTGTTGAATCTGCCAAAGCAGAGCAACACATACTATCTTGGTAGGGTACGGAGGGACAATCTTGGTCCCGCCTATCAACGCATGGGTGAGTACAACTCAATTAGATTAAGTAACTAGTTAACTCAATTGGATCGAGTTTAACTATAGGCATTATCCAATGGTTGGTAGATAGGTTAAAATCACGTTTATATTAACTCTTGGGCGTATTAGCCAAAGCTAACTCGAGTTTTAATATAAATGCAGATTTTATCCTATAAACAAGAGTTGCATAGAGATGTAATTCGTAATTAGTTACCTACCGATCATACTAAGTCTTGGGCGTATTAGCCAAAGCTAACTCAAGGGTTAGTATCATGTGGATCTTGTCCCACATGAATTATAGAATTCAGTGGGAGCATCATTTAGTTAAAGGCCTAATTAAATGATTAAGAATATGATATTTATTTTCTGCATTTTTCTGTTGTAGATAACCATGACGTCAAATACGAACACTTTCTCCTTGCGATCCGTTCTTGAGAAGGACAAGCTCAACGAAGCAAATTTCCTGGACTGGTACAGGAACTTGAGAATAATTCTCACCCAAGAACGTAAACTGTACATTCTGGAGCAGCCCATTCTGGAGGCTCCTCCTGCCACTGCCCCACGAGCTGACCGAGATGCTTTCAAGAAGCATCAAGATGACGCATTAGATGTGTCTTGTCTAATGCTCGCGACCATGAACTCTGAACTTCAGAAGCAACACGAGTTAATGGGCACTTACGATATGGTTGAACATCTTCCTCAACTGTATCAAGGTCAAGCGAGGCATGAGAGATTTGAGATCTCAAGGGCACTGTTTCAGTGCAAGATGTCAGACGGGGCTCCTGTAGGCCCATATGTACTCAAAATGATTGGGTACATAGAGAACCTACAACGGTTGGGATTCCCACTTGGCCAAGAGCTGGCCACTGACCTGATCTTGCAATCCTTGTCGGATAGCTACAGTCAATTCGTTCTAAATTACAATATGAATGAGATTGACAAGCCACTGCCCGAGCTGCTTAGTATGTTGCGAACTGCTGAGCTGAACCTTAAGAAGGCTAAGCCCAACACTGTTCTGATGGTTCAGAAATATAAGGGCAAGGGTAAGCCCAAAGGCAAGGGAAAGTCCCAAGCCAAGGGCAAAGGCAAGGCACGGAAGCCTAAAGGAGGGGTCGCAAAGGATGCTACCTGCTTCCACTGCGGTCAGACTGGGCACTGGAAAAGGAACTGCAAGGTATACTTGGAGGATCTTAAGAAGAAGCGAAGTGAGACTTCCACTTCAGGTATATATGTTATAGAAGTCAATCTATCTATTTCTACATCATGAAACTGGATGTGCTTCTCACATTTGTACTGATGTGCAGGCGCTGAGAAATAGCATGGCATTGACAAAGGGTGAGGTGGACCTACGAGTAGGCAATGGAGCACGGGTTGCTGTTGTTGCTGTAGGGACTTACTTTCTATCTCTGCCCTCTGGGCTTGTACTAGAGTTAGTCGGTTGTTGTTATGTGTCTGCATTAACTAAGAACATTATATCAGTTTCTTGTTTGGACAAGAAAGGTTTCTCGTTTACAATAAAGAACAAATGTTGTTCCGTCTATTTAAACGATATGTTCTATTGTAGTGCACCTCTGATAAACGAACTCTATATTCTAGACCTTAAAAGCCCTATCTATAACATAAATACCAAGAGGTTCAAGTCAAATGACCTGAACCAAACCTATCTCTGGCACTGTCGCTTAGGTCATATAAATGACAAGCGCTTATCCCAGCTCCATAAGGATGGTTTGCTGGACTCATTTGATTTTGAATCTTATGAGACGTGCGAGTCATGCGTACTAGGCAAGATGACCAAGACTCCCTTTAGTGGGCATAGCGAAAGAGCGACTGATTTGTTAGGACTCATACATAGTGATGTATGTGGCCCTTTCAATATCGCTGCTAGAGGCGGTTATAGGCACTTCATCACATTTACTGATGATTTCAGTAGATATGGTTATGTGTACTTGATGACACATAAGTCTGAATCTTTTGAAAAGTTCAAAGAATTCAAGAATGAAGTGCAGAACCAGCTTGGCAAGAGTATTAAGATACTTCGATCCGATCGAGGTGGAGAATACCTTAGCCATGAATTTCGTAACTATCTAGCTGAGTGTGGGATTCTATCCCAACTCACTCCTCTTGGAACACCACAGTGGAATGGTGTATCCGAAAGGAGGAATCATACCCTATTGATATGGTACGATCTATGATGAGTCACACAGATCTTCCGACATACCTTTGGGGCTATGCTCTAGACACGGCAGCTTTTATACTCAATCGAGTTCCATCCAAGGCTGTGATAAAGACACCATATAGGATATGGATTGGGAGAGATGCCCAAGTTTCTTTCATGAGGATTTGGGGATGTGAGGCCTACGTTAGACGTGAAGTCTCAGATAAATTAGGACCCAAATCTGACAAGTGCTATTTCATTGGATATCCCAAGGAAACTAAGGGATATTACTTCTACATTCCCAGTCAGCACAAGATAATTGTGGCAAAGACTGGAGTCTTTCTAGAAAGGGACTTTGTTTCTAGAAAGACTAGTGGGAGTATATTCGATCTTGAAGAAGTTCAAGATGCGGATCCTAGCACTGAAGCCTCGATGGAAGTTGAACTGGAACCACAAAGTGTTGTGGATGATGTTGTTCCACAAAGAGTTGAGGAACAACAACCAGTTCAAGTATACCTACCACTTCACATATCTGATAGGGTACGTCGTCAGCCTGAGAGATACTCATTTCTCTTATCTAACCATGATGACGTTGTGCTCATAGAGGATGAGCCTACCACCTATTAGGAAGCTGTGATGAGACCAGATTCCGAGAAATGGCTAGAATCCATGAGATCCGAGATGGAATCCATGTACACCAAACAAGTATGGACTTTGGTTGATCCACCTGAAGGGGTAAAACCCATTGGGTGTAAGTGGATCTTTAAGAAAAAGACTAACATGGATGGACTTATCTATAAGGATCGCTTGGTAGCTAAAGGTTTCAAGCAGATTCATGGTATTGACTATGATGAAACCTTTTCTCCAGTAGCGATGTTTAAGTCCATTCGGATCATGATTGCTATTGCAGCCTACCATGACTATGAGATATGGCAGATGGATGTCAAAACCATGTTTCTGAATGGAAACCTACTCGAGGATGTGTACATGACACAACCTGAGGGTTTTGTAGATCCAAAGCATACTAGCAGAGTATGCAAGCTGCATAGGTCTATTTATGGACTAAAGCAAGCTTCTCGGAGCTGGAATCTTCGATTCGATGATGCAATCAAACAGTTTGGTTTCATCAAGAACGAAGATGAGCCTTGTGTCTACAAGAAGGTTGTAGGGGATATAGTTGTCTTCCTCATATTGTATGTGGATGACATACTAATTGGGAAGGACATCCCTATGCTTCAGTCTGTCAAGACCTGGCTAGGGAGTTGCTTCTCAATGAAGGACTTAGGTGAGGCATCCCGCATTCTAGGGATACAGATCTATAGAGATAGATCTAAGAGATTGCTTGGCCTAAGTCAGAGTACATACATTGACAAGGTACTCCTACGGTTTGCCATGTAGAACTCCAAGAAGGGATTTCAGTCGATGTCACATGGCGTGAGTCTTTCGAAGACTCAAGGTCCCTCTTCTAGAGAGGAGAGAGACCGTATGGATCAGATCTCTTATGCCTCAGCCATAGGATCGATCATGTACGCCATGCTATGTACTCGTCCTGATGTCTCGTATGCTTTGAGCATGACGAGTAGATACCAGTCAGATCTAGGTGAAAGTCACTGGATAGCGGTCAAGAATATTCTTAAGTACTTAAGAAGGACTAAAGAATATTTCTTGATATATGGAGGCAATGATGAGCTAGCTGTAAAGGGTTACAGTGATGCTAGCTTCCAGACCGATCAGGATGATTACCGATCGCAATCAGGGTTCATATTTTGCATTAATGGTGGTGCTGTCAGCTGGAAGAGTTCGAAGCAGGACATAGTAGCTGATTCTACAATAGAGGTCGAGTACATTGCTGCATCAGAGGCAGCAAAGGAGGCAGTTTGGATTCACAAATTCATCACTGAACGTGGGGTGGTTCCTAGCATTGCTGACCCTATTGAGCTCTATTGTGACAACAATGGAGCTATAGCACAGGCGAAGGAACCTCGCTCACACCAGCGGACCAAACACATACTACGGCGCTTCCATCTCATTCGAGAGATCATCGAGAGAGGATATGTGAAAATTTGCAGAGTACCTACAGAGGCTAACATCGCAGATCCCTTGACCAAGGCTTTGGCACAGAGGAAGCATGATGGTCACACTAGGTCATTGGGGCTTAGAGCCTACACTGATTAACACTAGTGCTAGTGGGAGATTGTTAGCTAGAGCTCTAGAGCCAATCATTTGATGATTTTATTTTTGGGCTTGTTGTATCATATTCTATATAAATAAAGGCATTTGGTTTTTGGTTATTATACTTGCTTGTATTGGTGCAAAATAAACTAAGTATAATAACGTCCTTGAGTAGAAGGTTCTTACCTATATCAATCGATTGGTTGAATCGATAGTGAGATGATATAGGTAACACTACTCTTAATCATTCTTAGTCGAGTATTAACATTCAGGGACAATGTTAATGTAATAAGACTAGCATGTAGGTCAACTCGATGACTTGATCTCACAAGTCATGGATATAGAGATATCAAGTTAACACATGGGTATGTATTAGAGAATGTATACTGAATGACCCACCATGAGAAAGTATCATGGATCGTTATATGAGTGTCATATACTTTCTCATGTGGCTATTAGTATGACTACTAGTCCTTAGACCTGAAGTCACCATGGTTCCCTACATAAGGAGTTATGTACTTTGGTTTCGTCAAATGTCACCCGTAACTGGGTGGACTATAAAGGCGATTACTGGGTATGTAACAAATTATGCGGAGGGATGTGAGTGATGTAGATGGGATCTATCCCTCCTATATGACGGGAGAGACATCGGTATTCTTGATAGAGTGAGACCACGAAGTGCATGGCCATGCCCAAATGAGTCAATATGAGATATTGAGCTCATTTAATTTAGTGAGTCTACTTGGAGTTCAGGATTTAGATTGATCAGAGGATGACATGGTCTATGCCTCACATTGATCAATCTAGATGTCTAGGATAGAAGGACACTTATCATATTTTGTGAGGAGTCACAATTAGTAGTCACAAAGGTGATGTTGGATCTCAACATTCTTGTAACATTGGGTAGTAATGATGTGTTGCTAGATACCGCTCATTACATATGCTCTTAAATGGGTTTAGGGGCATTGCCAATGTTACAAGAACCTATAGGGTCACACACTAAGGACAATTAGATGGAGATTAGATTCATATGATGAACCAAGAGGATTAGATTCATTTGATGAATCAAATTGGATTAAGAGTAATCCTAATTGGGCTAATTGAGGTAGACTCAAGTTGAATCATGTGTTTAATGAGTCTAATTTGGATTATGACTCATTGAATCAATTTAATTAAACGAATTAGAATCATTATATTAAATTAGCTTGAATTAAATGGTTGGATTAGATCAACCATGAGAAAGATTAAGTCAAGTTTGACTTTACTTGAGAGGAAGATGAAAGTCAAGTTTGACTTGACTTTATGCCACCTCATTGATTAGTTGGCATTGAGTGGGCCAATGATGATACTCCACATCATCATGGTTGCTTAAGTGGGATGCCACCTCATGGGTGTTACCAAGTGTTGTGACTCTTGGCATTCCATGGGAGTTACACACCCTCTTAATGTGGCCGGCCACATGAATGGGTTGATTAGTTTCATTTTATGAATTAATCTCATTCATTCCTTCATCTTCTTCCTTGCTCCAATTTTTCTCTCCCTCTCCTCTCTTTGCCGAACCATCCAAAGGTGCTAGCATACCTTTTGTGTGGTTTTTCTCCACCTACTTGTTTGTGTGGATACATATAGAGAGTTGTCTACGTTGACAACTTCGAGATCCGGCACCATTTGGACGAGCGGGAACGTGAAGGGCTTCGCTTCAAAGGTATAACCTTTTCTTTTGTAGATCTAAGTGTAGATCTAGGTAGAAACTCGTATTCGTATGTTTTTCAAAAAATTTTCTTTGCACGGATCCGTTGGCTAGGGGCTTCGGGTTTTCCGCGACGCGAAAAAGCGGTTTTCATGGCCCGAAAAATCCAACAATAGGCTGGGAGTAGAAGATAGCGTCTTAAACCTTTTTTCCCTTCCTCTATGTCTTATACCAAAACCCCTTAAATAGAGATGGAAGAAGAATTGAAAAAAAGGGAGAAACCCAAAGACCAATGATAGTTCGTGCAGAACTTAGGTACAAAAGAGGGTAGGAAAAGAAATAGTATAAACCCAACAAAGAAGAACACACGGAATTAAAATTAGCATATAGAGGTGATATCATCGAGGAATGGAATCAAATTAAAAAAGAAAGCTAGATCCCAAGGAGAGGGTGATAAACTCAGCAATCATTCTTGAAAAACGTAATAGGTTTTCCTCTCTTCTGCATCTGATTCTTTAAAGATTCAAGGAGGTATGGGGGAAAATCGGTCTGGTATAAGGTCGAGAGGGTAGCTTAAGACTACCTATCTGATTAAACAATAGACCTGGATGATTATACCAGATCAGACAAAATCTAGTCAAGTATAAAGTATCCGACGATATTTGCAAACATAATGGTAAATCGGTCGGTTATAATAGACCGGTCGAGATTGAGGGTATTATAGTATATTGATCAAAAATTAGTACCTTATTTGAATATAGTTAGCTAACAGCAATAGACCGGGCAATATTTGACATGTTAGGATAAGGTGAACAAAAGAAAGGCAGTTATGAAAAGGGGATAAATTTAGGAAGGAGGCAGTATACCACCATAAAAAAAACAAATTTGATAATAGGGGAAGAATAATTTTAAACATACAAATACGAAAAGATAAAAGTATAAAATAGGCATATAAACCAAGTGGTCTGGTAAATTCATTAACATAAAAAAATTTTAACACCAAAAATGAATAAGAAGCTTAACTTCACAAAAATAAACCAGTTTCTGATAGGAACTCTCATAACAAGTCATAGTTAGCTTTACAATAAGCAGGAGTAAAAGGGTTATTCTACAGATAATTGAGGAAACAGATCATCAGGCCTATTATCAATCAGCTTGCGTCGATCCAAGAAGTTGGGAGGAGGATTATGAGACAAGAAGCCTTTCTCCTGTAATTGCTCAACGACTCCTTTAGCTCTGACAGTATAAGCTGCTAAAATAGATTTTACAATTGGCCTATTGAATTCAGTAGATCTAATTAGGGCTGTGGGTCGCTCCTTGAAACGATCATCTTCACCAGGTTTGTAAACAACTAGGGTTGTTTGGGAAGTCTTCAATTCGATATCTTTAGTGGAGACCTCTGGTTTAGCTGTATTCAAGGATACGTTTAAGAAGTTATTTCATCCTCTTTTCAAATGTAAAGTTTTGAGTTTATCAGCTAAGGCAGACCCATAATCAGACTTCAGTTTGTTGGTCTCAGTAATTTGCTTATCTAATTTAGAAGATAACTCAGTGTTGAGGGTTGTAGCTGATTTAAATTGAGATTGAAGGCTCTCAAGATGGGCTTCATGCTATTTCCTAGATTCTTCTGAAAGTTTGGTAGAGGACATCTTAGCTGTTAGACCCCGTGGTTGTTTTGATGTGATCAACCAAGTTGGTTAGGTCTTGCTTTGTGTTTGATCTCTGTGTCTGAGTGTGCAGGAGCTTAGGAGCGCAGGAAGTCGAGCGGAAGATGCAGCTAGCGAGAAGGACGACACGGGAAGGGAGCCGATGGGCTCGGTGCGTCCGAAGGATGAGAGAGCTGCGGAAGAGTACACCGGTGGGTGAGAAGAACGTGTGCGGCGTTCGAGGGACGTAAAGCCGGGACGGAAGACTACTCGAGGAGAAGGCCAAAAATTGGGTTCGGGTGAGCCCTATTTCGGTTGGCCGGAATCACCCAAAAGAAAGGAACTTCGGAAGTCGAAGCAAAGAAGCAAGCTGGAAAACCTGCTCAAGGCACCTTCATCATGGCTTGAAGGTGCCTTCACCTTGAAGGTACCTTCAAGGCTTGATAAAGGCGCCTTCATCTGGTCAAAATGACCGTTTGCACTGGGGATAGAGTTCTATCCACTCACTCTCATGGAGGCACCTTGGACCTCAGTTAGAGGCGCCTTAGACCCTCAGGATAGAATTTTCAGAGGCTATTTAAAGGTCCCTGGAGCTAGGAAATATTAAGAAATTATTCTTTCAACTCTGTAGTCATTCCTAGCAACTCGTCTGAGCTTTCCATTGTGTAAAAGACTTCTCCGCCTTCAGAGAAGGAGATTTTTTCATAGCGCTTTTCTTCTGCCTTGGATTAACAACCATTTTGGTTGTAACTAAGTAAATTACTGAGTCTGTTTCTTTGTTTATTTTACTATTACTTATTATTTTGAGTTGAAAGTCTTGAGGAGGGTATTTTTTTGGGCAATTCACCCCTCTTTTGTCGGCCTCCGCTGCACCTACAATTGGTATCAGAGCCAGACCACCTCAGAAGTACTAACCGCCGACTGAAGCACGAAGATCAAGAAGATGGCCGGAACAAGCATTCATCCCCCGAAGTTCGACGGAGACTTCGCGACGTGGAAATGCCGGATGGAGGTATTTTTTAAAACCGACTTCGATATTTTACTAACTATGAAATATGTTTTTGAAGTTCCGAAAGACAAAGAAGAGCATCAGTGGAGCAAGAAGGAGCAAGCCGATTTTATTGCCAACGGAAAGGCAGAGTTCCACCTGCTTAGCATGCTGCCACCACAAGAGGTAAGTCGGATTAGAAGCTACGACTCCGTGAAAGACCTCTAGGAAAAATTCCTGGAGCTTCACGAAGGTACATCCGAAGCGAAGCTTGCAAGACGCGATATCCTCCGAACTCAACTTACGAACATCCGGATGAACCAAGGCGAGAAGGTAGTGCAACTCCAAGCAAGGATTAAGGAGCTAATAACTTAACTAAGCAACCTTGGAGAAGAAGGAACAAACCAGGACTCGATCCGGTACGTGCTCAACGCCTTCCCCAGAACTCCAGAATGGGTTTCTTAGTAGATGCATACTGCATCTCTAAGGACTTCGAGGTAAGTACTTTTGAAAATTTATTTTTAACTTTTGAACTTCACGAATCTCGGATTGTAGAGCCCAATGAAGTGGAGAAAACAAGTCAGAACATTGCCTAAAGGCAAGAACAAACGATTCTGACTCTGAAGCCTCGATCGAACACTCAGAAGCGGCACTACTGGTAAAGCGTTTCAATTCTAATAAATTTAGATCGCAGACAAAGAGGCATGAGCGAAAGAGAAGAATAGTTCGTTGCTACAACTGCAATGAAGAAGGGAAAACATGCTTTGCAAAACTGCTTGAAGGAACACAAAACATGCACTCAATAATTACTCATGCTAAAACTTATAATTTGGAAATATGTACATGGCATGTATTCTCAAATAGACTCATCATGCAAACATCAACATTTTAAAAAAAGATTATCATGAGACGTCAACATAAAACCATGTTTGTATTGAAAACAAGTAATGAAAACCATAAACCTGCCATACAATCATGTTCATCAAAACTGCACCTTATAGTCTCTAATTCCCAAACTTAAGAATGCTTTCACTTAAATAAACAATGAACTTGGGAAAACTTCATATTACGTACTAGTGAAAATAATAATCAACTTGCTTTGGGCCCGACATTGTACCACTTTGCGCGCATCCTTAATAAGATCCGAGGTAGCTAATCCCGAACCTATTAAGGTACTACTAGGCGATCTAGGGGCCTAGGGGAGATCTTGGAACCCACCCATGGACCTTGTGTCCAGTACATGCCATCTTAAAGTAAAATACTTTCTTTTTAATACTTCTTTCTTATACTTGCACTAACTTGTCATTTCAACAAACACCTTGTGTGCACTTAATCTCTCACACTTATAGGGATGCACTTTGGGGCACTTGATTATGCTTCTTAGTTCCAAAACTTAATGGGAAGCAAATCAAATACTCTAAGCGTGCTCTTAATCCCAACCTTTAGAGGGCATCTTACAATCATAACATCTATCTCCTTTAACATACATAAAATATATCATGGCATGAATCTTCTTTTAACTTACATGGATACATACTACAACATGCATCAACGAAGCAACTTATACCGCAAGTTAGAAGTACTTACATCCTTTCGCTAGATCTTACTATTATAAGATGTAGAGAAAACAAATCCCCTCTTGCACGCCTAAATCCCCAAAACACCTTTCCCGAGCGTACCACCTCCTTGGGAGAAACCTTCCCTTTTGATTCTTCCCCTTGCAAAGCTTTAAGGCTTGGAGTCCTAGGGTTCTTGGTCAAAACTTGAAAGGGGGGAGAAGAGAATTTGGCTAGGGAAAGGAAGAGAAGATGAAAACTAGGGTTTTCTCTCATCCATCCCCTTTTATACTAAGTGGAAGTTGAAACATCTCCTCCCACAAAAATCTTCTTATAAGGAATTGTTTCCTATTGCCAATGTGATGCTTTACCACCACCTAATGGCTACTTAAACTAATTTCAAGTAAGAGGTCTAGGGTTCAATCCTAGCCCAGGCCATTTATGATTGTATTTTTATTTCTTTTTCTCTTATTCTACTTCTTTTTTCTTTATTTAAATAGAAGAAATTTATGGGTGTTACAATCCCTTATACCTTATAAAAATTTAGTCCTCAAACGTAGAATAATTATGGATACTTCTGTCTCATATCATCCTCGCGTTCCCATGTTGCCTCTTCATACTGTTGACTTTGCCACAACACTTTTACTAACGGTATCTCTTTGTTCCTCAGTTTCTTAACTTCTCAATCTATTATCTGAATAGGTCGACTTTCATAACTGAGATCCTATTGAACTTGTATCGTCTGTGGTTCAATCACTTGGTTTGCATCAGGAACATGCTTCTTCAGTATTGAGATATGAAATACATTATGAACAGCTGGCATTTCCTGAGGTAGTTCTAACTCATAAGCTACCTTGCCAACTCTTTTGGTGATCAAGTATGGCCCCACATATCGTGGACTCAACTTTCCTTTCTTCCCAAACCACATCACTCCTTTCATAGGAGCTACTTTGAGGAACATTGAGTCCCCAACCTCAAATTCTAGCGGTCTACGGTGCACATCCGCATAGCTTTTCTGCCAGCTCTGAGCAGTTTCTATTCTCTGGCGAATGTTCTGAATAGCTTTGGTGGTATCTTTGATGAGGTCTGTTTGGAGTCCTATTTCTTTCTTTTCACCAGCTTCATAGCAACAGATAGGAGATCTACATCTCCTCCCATATAGAGCCTCGTAGGGTGTCATTTCGATAGTAGCTTGATAGCTATTATTGTATGCAAACTCTTCTAAGCATAGGTATCAACACCAGCTCCCTTTGAAATCCAAGGCACAAGCCTGTAGCATATCCTCCAAAACTTGGTTCACCCGTTCTGTTTTCTCGTCAGTTTGAGGATGAAATGCAGTGTTGAATCTTAACTTAGTGCCAAGAGCTCTCTGAACACACTCCCAGAAGTGTGAAGTAAAACGACCATCTCTATCAGAAATTATGATTTTGGGAACTCCATACAGTCTGATGACCTCTTTCACATACAATTGTGCTAACTGCTCAATAGAGTAGGATACTCTGATAGCTAGTAAATGAGCAGACTTGGTCAATCTATCCACTATTACCTAGATAGCATCGTAACCATTCATGGTTCTGGGTAGTCCTACTATGAAGTCCATAGATATATCCTCCCACTTCCACTCTGGAATCTGAATAGGCTGCAGAACTCCGCCTGGTCTCTGATGTTCTGCTTTAACCCGTTGGCATGTCAGGCAGGTATTGATGTATCTAGCAACATCTCTCTTCATTCCAGACCATCAGAAGCGTTCCTTTAAATCTTGGTACATCTTGGTGGAATCAGGATGCATCGCATAAGGTGTTCTATGGGCTTCATCTAGAATTTTCTTTCGTAGTTCTTCTTGATTAGGGACACAAAGATGATTTCCATAATATAGCATCCCACGGTCTAATATTCGAAACTCCCCATTTTCTCCTTCTTGTATTCCTTGCTTGATCTCCTGAATATTAGAATCTTCATCCTGCCCTTTCTGTATATCATCAAGCAAGGTTGACACTAGTGTCAAAGTAGAGAGCTGCCTAGTAATAATTTCTAACCCAAAATTTACTACTTCCTTCCGTAGGGACATGGCAGATAAGGACAATAAAGTTGCGCAAGATTTTCTACTTAGTGCATCTGCCACCTTGTTCGCCTTCCCTGGATGGTAGAGGATTTCATAATCATAGTCTTTGACTAACTCAAGCCATCTCCGTCATCTCATGTTTAGGTCTTTCTGAGTGAAGAAATACTTCAGACTCTGGTGATCTGTGTAAATCTTGCACTGAGTTCCATATAAGTAGTGCCTCCAGACTTTGAGAGCGAAGACTACTACTGCTAACTCGAGGTCATGAGTGGGATAGTTCTTCTCGTAATCTTTGAGTTGTCTCGAGGTGTAGGCAATGACTCGACCATTCTGCATCAGTACAGCTCCGAGTCCTAGTAGAGAAGCATCACTATACATATCAAAGCTCTCGCCATTTTCTGGAAGAGTCAGGATTGGAGCACTGGTCAGTCTCCTTTTTAGTTCAAGGAAACTCTTCTCACAACCTCTGTCCACTCAAATTTTCTATTCTTTCTTGTAAGTGTTGTCAATGGAGAGGCAATCCTTGAGAAGTTCTCAACAAATTTCCTATAATAGCCTGTTAATCCAAGGAAACTTCTAATTTCACTGACATTCCTGGGTCTATTCTAGTTACTCACAGCTTCTATTTTTGTTGGGTCTACCATGACTCCATCCTTGGAAATAATGTGACCTAGGAAGGACACTTGATAAAGCTAAAACTCGCACTTGGAGAACTTCGCGTACAACTGTCTCTGCTGAAGAATTTGTAACACTGCCTTCAGATGTTCAGCATGTTCTTCCTGCGTCTTGGAGTATATAAGAATATAAACTTATCCAACGAATTTGTAACACTGTCTATGAAGATGATCAAAACCTTATCTAAATACACTTTAAACACTCTGTTCATCAGATCCATAAATGTAGCCGGAGCGTTCGTCACTCCAAAAGGCATGACTACGAACTTGTAGTGTCCATACCTCGTTCAGAATACTGTCTTCGGTACATCATCTGCCCTCACTTTCACTTGATAATATCCTGACCACAAGTCTATCACAGAAAAGACTGTGGATCCCTTTAACTGATCAAATAGATCATCGATCCTCGGCAAGGGATACCTATTCTTGATTGTTAGTTTGTTCAGCGCTCGTGTGTACACACATTCACATGGACCCGTCCTTCTTCTTTACGAACAACACCGGAGCTCCCCATGATGAGTGACTAGGGCGAATGAAGCCCTTGTCGAGTAGCTCTTGTAGCTGTCACTGAAGTTCTTTCAATTCTATCGGCGCCATGCGGTAGGGTGCTTTTGAAATTGGATGGGTACTAGGGATGAGTTCAATCTCAAATTCAATTTCCCTATCCGGAGCTAAGCCTGCCAATTCGTCTGGAAATACTTCTGGGTAGTCACATACAACTCTAACTTCCTCTAGCTTTTGGACTCTCTCTTGCTGGGTGTTAACCACATGAGCTAGAAATCTAGCACATCCATCGGCTAGCATCTTCTGAGCTTTTAGGGCCGATAAAAATTTCTGGGTTCTCTTCTTTGAATCTTCGATGAACTTAAACTTAAACTCTGCCTCAGGTTGGAATAGAACCCTTTGCTTATGGCACTCGATGGAAGAACCATACTTGCTCAGGAAGTCCATCCCAAAAATAACATCATAATCAGACATGTTCAGCAAGATCAGATCGCTGTACAGTTCTCTGTCTAAAATTTTGACTGGCACAACTCGCAGCCAGTGCGTAGATGTCATTATCTCTCCCGAGGATAGTGTCGTCAAGAATTTATGATTAGGACCTCCAGGGGTATACCTATTCTTTTCGTAAATACTATGGAGATAAACGAATGGGTCGCCCAAGTATCAAATAGCACAGTTGCATATTGATTAAAAATGCTTATCTGACCTGTGACAACGGTGGAGGCATTTGCTACTTCCTCTCTTGTAAGGGAGAAAACTCGAGCATTTGTAGAACTTGGTGGAGCTTCTAGTCTACCTTGGCTAATATGAGGACCCTCCAACGCGGACTGCATCTGGTGTAGTTGTGCCTGCTTACCTCCATATTGCACAGGTTGTGCAGGAGGAAGGTTGATCTTGGTCGGGAAATTTTTTGCCATATGTCCCTCTTGACCACATGTATAACAACCACTCGTGCCCTTGCGACAAATTCCCGGATGCATCTTTCCGTAGGTGGAACATGTAGCATACTTAGGCTGCTTGCTTACGGATCCTCCCTTCTTACTACTCCATTGCTTCCTCTTGGAGCTCCCCTTCCAGGTTGACCCATGACTCTGGGGTTTCTGAGTGCCCGAACTCCCTTGACTTTTATTCTCCATCGGTACTGGCTTCTGCTGCTTGATACTGTTCATATAATGCTCCGTGATCAGGGCACCACTAATTAGATCTTCTGGAGTCTGCGGTCTATTAATTCTGCCAGCTACATTTAGAGCTATCTCTGGTCTCAGCATCTTGAGCATTAGTATGACCCTTTCCCGTTCTGTGCTAACCAGTTCAGGGCATAGGCTAGCTAGCCTATTGAATTTCTTCACAGCTTCATCCACTAATAAATTTCCTTGTCGGAATTTCATGAACTCATCATAATGTTTGTTCGTGACTCGCATATGAAAGAATTCTTCGAAGAACTTCGTCTTGAAATTAGACCAGGTCATTTGAACTACTTTTCGTTTTGCCTTGACCCTTTCCCACCACATTCTTGCATCCCCAGTGAAGAAGAAGGAGGCACACTTAATCTTTTCTACCTCTGGCCAGTCCAATAGCTCCATTATGCTCTCTAGGGCTTTGAACCATGCCTGAGCATCCCATGGTTCATTGGTGCCAGAGAAATTCTCTAGTTTTAGTTTCTACCACTGGATGAGGTATGCTTCTTGCCTCACCACCTTTGTTGGGGTTACAGGTGTAACGGATGGTACTTCAGCTATAGTAGGTGTTACCATATTGACTTCTGGTGGAACCACAGAGGGAGCTTGCTGGTTAGCAGTCAGGGCGGCAGTAACTTGCTGCTACTCAGCCACTTGTCTCTGAAGCGTAACTACTACTTCTAAAAGGTTGGGATGTGGTGCAGACTCGTTTTCCCCTGGCTGAGGTTCATTAACCCTCGGCTGTCTAGCTGGTCGTCCTCTAGCCATTCTACATATCATAAGTCAAAACTAGTGAAAACATACGTTAGCCACTCCTCATTCCTACTTGTTATAATTTCTACTTTCATCTATAAGCATGTTGAATCTTAACAAGCATTTCTTACTAATCATAACAAAAATAAAATGCATAAAAGTTGTGAGCAGATACTTTCTTACTTGGGAACTGCAGGATCAATGCTTGATGTGTGTGTGACGGAAGGATGGAACCGCTCTAATACCAATCTCTAACGACCGCCCTTCTTAACCACAACCTAAGAGCAAGGACATTACTCTTTTCATACCTTCTAAGGACATTGTTATTTGCACATTGCTCGATTCAGAAATCTAGTTTGAACTTGTTTCGATTGTTAAACCATGGTTTAGAGTGAAACAGAGTTGAGAGGTACTCTATAGTTGCGAAGGAGTTTGGACCCTGTGACCCTAACCAGCCCTATGGCCCTACCCATGAAGGGGCATGCTATGGCCGTGGGGTGATGACCGGACGTGTGGCCTTTCCAGATCCAAGTTTAGGTACGGCCGTGTGTACCACACGGCCGTGTAAGGCCTCCCCTGCTGGAGCAGGGCACAGTCGTGTGGCTTCCACACAGTCGTGTCACCTTGGCAGTGAGGAAGAGGGGCATGACCGTGTGGCTCACACGGCCGTGTCACCTCGGCTGTGATGAACGGGTGCATGGTCGTGTAAAACCACATGACCGTGTCATCTTACCCAAGAAGAAGAGGTGCACGGCCGTGTGCTTCACATGGCCGTGTCACCTTGACTGAGACCAAAAGTGATGTGTGGCCGTGTGAAGCCACACGGTTGTGTTACTACGACCGACCGGAAGAGGTGCACGACCGTGCGAAACTACACGACCGTGTCACCCTGGCCATGAAGGAGATGGTGATGGTCGTGTGAATCCACACGGCCATGTCACCCAGGCCGAGAGGGGGCAGGTGATGGCCGTGTGAATCCACACGGCCGTGTCACGAGCCATGAAGGGGTCACACCCAGCACTACAAAGGAGGTTGGTTCTCCCCTTTGTACTCCCTCGTGGCTTACCGTTCTCTTCCATTTTTTTAGGAAGAGTCTTTGACATGCTAATTACTAACAAACTATTAATTTAATCATACATAACTTGTAATAGCATTTTTATACTAAGCGAAATAAGACAATAGGTCCATCAGTACCAAAATTTAACATATTCATGCACTAGCAAGTTCCAAGATCACTTCCCACTGTTCCGTCACACACACCAGCAACCATTGCTCCTGCTACCCCTCCTTACTCGAGCTTTCCTTTACCTTTATCTGCAGTATAAGGAAAAGTAATCCATAAGACGATTGCTTAGTAAGTATCATCTACGCACAAAACAATGCATTAAAAAGGGAAAACATGCTTTGCAAAACTGCTTGAAGGAACACAAAACATGCACTCAATAATTACTCATGTTAAAACCAATAATTTAAAAATATGTACATGGCAAAGGAAAAGCTATAGTAAAGGAAGGCGACAAGGAGGTGCGAATGGATGTGTGATGCCTGGACTATAGAAGCCTTGGGATTTAGCATAAGAATTTATTAACAAAGAGTTGAGTAGAATATATTAGATGAGTCATTTAGTCTTCCACTGCTAGTTAATTGTATGTTTTGAGTTTTTTTAGAGTTTATGTATTGATCTTTACATGTGAACAACTCTAATTAAGTAAAGTTAGTAGTCCAGTAGCGCTCCGCCCTCACAGACCAGTAGTGAGGAGGGTGGGGTGTTACATTCATCATGCAAACATCAACATTTTAAAAAAAGATTATCATGAGACGTCAACATAAAACCATGTTTGTATTGAAAATAAGTAATGAAAACCATAAACCTTGCCATACATTCGAGTTCATCAAAACTGCACCTTATAGTCTCTAATTCCGAAACTTAAGAATGCTTTCACTTAAATAAACAATAAACTTAGGAAAACTTCATATTATACTAGTGAAAATATTAATCAACTTGCTTTGGGTCTGGTATTGTACCACTTTGTGTGCATCCTTAATAAGATCCGAGATAGCTAATCTCGAACCTATTAAGGTACTACTAGGCGATCTAGGGGCCTAGGGGCGATCTAGGAGCCCACCCATGGACCTTGTGTCCAGTACATGCCATCTTAAAGTAAAATACTTTCTTTTTAATACTTCTTTCTTATACTTGCACTAACTTGTCATTTCAACAAACACCTTATGTGCACTTAATCCCTCACACTTATAGGGAAGCACTTTAGGGCACTTGATTATGCTTCTTAGTCCCAAAACTTAATGGGAAGCAAATCAAATACTCTAAACGTGCTCTTAATCCCAACCTTTACAGGGCATCTTACAATCATAACATCTATCTCCTTTAACATACATAAAACATATCATGGCATGAATCTTCTTTTAACTTACATATGTTAAAGTGTATACTAAAAGCCTAGCTTTTGTATAAACATTTATTTAGAAATAAAAGAATCACATTGGTCAATATTTACATTTATTTGTTAAATATAATTGTTCAATTAATTTATATAGTAGATAACATAGTGTGTGGTTTCACACACAGAAGATCATGTTGTCGGTTCTTTATGAATTATAAACAGTTGCTCACGACTAAGATGGAAAGGAACAAACCATTGAAATAGTCATAGTATAATGAAGTATTAGTTTTTCTTGACTAATAAATTACACTAGTACACTCTAAGTATATTGAGTAGGACCATTTAAGGTAAGTTCTTTTTATACTGACTTGATAAAAGAACTAGACCTTAGTTATCATGGAAGTGTGTGCTCTTAATCTTAATATAATAACAAGCACATATATTTAGTATTTATTTTTTTGACTTATCAAAGGGTGAGATTTAGCTCGATAAATCAATAGGCCCGATAAGTTGGGAAATGATATTACTTATAGTGTGTGTTGTCGATTATAGAGGGAAACTGTGTCCTAATTATTTAGGTTGAGATTGTCCCCAAGAGGAGCTCATAAGGATTGTCATGTTAAACAATGCAGGTGGACTTAGTCCGACATGACGATAAGGTTGAGTGGTACTACTCTCGGACTAAGATATTAATTAAGTGAGTTGTCAGTAACTCATTTAATTAGTGGACATTCGACATCTTAAACACAGGGAGACTAACACACTCATAATAAGAAGGAGCCCAAAACGTAATTTGGGATTGGTGCGGTAGTTCAATAATAATTCTTTAGTGGAATGAATTATTATTGATGAAATTAAGTTGTGTGTTCGAGGCGAACACAGGAAGCTTAATTTCATCGGGAGACCAAAACCAATTCCTCCTCTCGGTCCATATCGTAGCCTCTTGTATATAAAGATTTATACCCACCACATACCCACCTTCTTACCCACTTTTTGGTGGCTGGCCAAGCTAGCTTGGAACCCAAGCTAGGGCCGGCCAAGATGTTAGAGTGTATACTAAAAGCCTAGCTTTTGTAAACATTTATTTGTTAAAGTAAAAGAATCACATTGGTCAATATCTGCATTTATTTATTAAATATAATTGTTCAATTAATTTATATAGTAGACAACATGGAGTGTGGTGTCACACTCAGAAGATCATGTTGTCGGTTCTCTATAAATTATAAACAGTTGCTCGCGACTAAGATAGAAAGGAACAAACTATCAGTATAGTCGTAGTGTAATTTAGTATTAGTTTATCTTGACTAATAAATTACACTAATACACTTTCAGTGTATTGAGTAGGATCATTAGGTATGTTCTTTTTGTACTGACTTAGTAAAAGAACTAAACCTTAGTTATTATAGAAGTGTGTGCTCTTAATCCTAATATAATAAAAAGCACATATATTTAATATTTATTTCTTTGATTTATGAAAGGGTGAGGTTTAGCTTGATAAATCAATATGCCCGATAAGTTGAGAAATGATATTACTTATAGTGTGTGTTGTTGATTATAGAAGAAATCTGTGTCCTACTTATCTAGGTTGAGAATGCCCCCAAGAGGAGCTCATAAGGATTGTTATGTTAAACCCTGCAGGTGGACCTAGTCCAACATGACAATAAAGTTGAGTGGTACTACTCTTGGAGCTAGATATTAATTTAGTGAGTTGTCAGTAACTTACTTAATTAGTGGACATTCGTAATCTTAAACACAAGGAGACTAACACACTCATGATATGAAGGAGCCCATAATGTAATTTGGGATTGGTGCGGTAGTGCGGTAATAACTCTCTAGTGGAATGAGTTATTATCGATGAACTTGAGTTGTGTGTTCAGGGCGAACACGGGATACTCAAGCTCATCGGAAGGCCAAAACCAATTTCTCCTCTAGGTCCCTGTCGTAGCCTCATTATAGCCTCAAGTCCATCCAAATGTAAGGCTCTTCTTGGTGTCCAAGAAGGGGGCCCGACCATTGCTTGGTGACCAAGCAATGGCCAGCCACATCCTCTTGAAGGGGCCGACCCTATAGCTTGGTGACCAAGCTTGTAGGGGCCGGCCATAATAATTCAAAAAGGGAGGGTTGTTTTGAATTTTTAAAATCTTCTCTTTGTAGAAAACTATAAGTTTTAAAAGAGAGATTTTAATTTTTTAAAACTTTCCTTCTTTGAATTAGGCCACATGTTAAAATAGAGAGTTTAAAAGATTTTAAAACTTTCATTTTTTAACCATCCTTATGGTTTAAGAAAAAAAGGAAAAGAAGTTTTAAAATTTAAATTTTCTATTACCATGTTAAAAAAGGAAATTTTATAAGAGAGTTTTTAAATTTAAAACATGGTTTTAATTTTTAGAAACTTTCCTTTTTTAACTCCTACTTTAGGAAAGAGAGCTTGTAAATTTTATAAGAGGATTTCTTCTTGTAAAATTTTTTTAAAAAATTATTTTTCCTTTCCTTTTAATTGTGGCCGGCAACCTTGCTTGGTGCCCAAGCAAGGGCCGGCCAATAGGATTAAACCAAATTCAATCCTAAACCAAATAGGATTGATCTCAACTATTGATTGATGATTGATTCAATCAAGAGGAAAGAAAAGGAAAAATAAAAAGGAAAAAGGAAAAACTCTTGGATGATTTTATTTTTTGTAAAAGGTTTTTCCTTATTTGCCTTGGGCAAGTAATATAAAAGAAGGGGTGAGGGGGCTTCATGAGACACAACTCTTATTCTTTTGCTTGGGTGATCTCTTGGTGGTCGGCCCTCTCCCTTCTTCCTCTCCCTTTGCTCTCTTCTCCTTGGTGGTGGTGGTGGCCGGATTTAAGAAGAAGGAGGAAGCTTTTGGGTGGTGTTCATCTTGGAGGATCGTCACCCACACGACGTCCAAGGCGAGGCGAGGAATACGGCAGAAGATCTCGAGGTCATTAGCTTACAAAGAGAAGGTATAACTAGTATTTTTCTTCCGCATCATACTAGTTATTTTTCTTTATATGAATTCTAAATACAAGAGGCAATTAGATCTAGTTTATCGAATTTATTTTTCGATTTTGTGTTTTCTTCTTTTTCGAATTTGTGATTAGATTGTTCCTTTTGGTTAACCTAGAGTTATTTAAGGAAATAAATATTAGCTTTCCTTAAAAGGCTTTGCCTAGGCGGTGGTGGTTGCTCCCATATCCAAGAAGGCCATGTGCCTCGCCATGCAGTCCTGGAAGTCAATTTTGGAAATTAATATTTATGGAATTAATAACCTAGGTAGATTTAAATCAATAGTGTTAAGTTTCGCTTGCGATTCAAATCTAAACCATTAAGAACAGATAAGTTAAATTTGGAATCAATGATGTTAAGTTCCGTCTGCGATTCTTTATTTAATTTCTAAAGAACACAATAGGTTATTTAAGGAAAGGTTCGACACTTGTACAAAAATTTTTGTACAGTGGAACCGGTACATTTTCCTAGGTTTAACCAACACAAGACCCAAAGGTTGAACCAAGTTGGTGGCCGGCCAATGCTCAGAGTCCAAGCATGATGTGGCCGGCCACATCATATTAAAAAGGATTCTATTTATAAATTTTTTCTTATGTGGATTCCATGGTTTTAAAAGAGAGTTTAAAATTTAAATCTTTCCTTTTATAGCTTTCTACAAAGGATTAAGAAAAGATTTGAAATCTTTTCTTATTTGTATATTAAAAGGTGGATTTTAATTTTAAGAAAACTTTCCTTTTTTAACCATGTTCATGATTTAAAAGAGAGTTTAAAAATTAAATATTTCTTTTATAAAGCTTATACAAAAGATTAAGAAAAAATTTGATATCTTTCCTTATTTGTAGATTGAAAGAGATTTTAATTTTTAGAGATAACTTTCTTTTAATCCACATGTTTAAAAGAAAGATATTAATTTATAAAAATTCCTTTTTATAAACCACCATGAAGGGAAAAATTATTGGAGAAATTTTTTATAAATTTCAGGAAGCAAATTAGGAAATTTTAATTCTTGTGTGAATTAAAATTTCCTTGATTGGGAGAAAAGGTGGCCAGCCATTATTATTGAGAAAAGAAAATTATTTTTAATTAAAATAATTTTTATTTTTCATGGCAAAGGAATTAAGGAAATTTTTATTTAAATTTCCTTTTTTGCCAAGACCAAGGATTATAAAAGAGGGGGTAGAGGTGCCTTCATGGCTAACAACTCTATTCTATTTCTTCCTCTCTTTTTCTTCCTTGGTGTGGCCGACCCTAGGGCCTCTTCTCCTTCTTTTTTTCTTCCTCCTTTGTGGTCGGCGGCATCAACATAAGAGAAGTCCAAGGTGGCCGGTTCTAGCTAGGAGAAGAAGGATAGAAAGGAGGCTTCGTTTCTAGCATCCCTTGGAGCTTGGTGGTGGTGGCCGAACCTCACATCTCTTGGAGTTTATGTGGTGGCCGAAACTTGCTTGGAGAAGAAGGGCTTGGGTGGTTCTCATCTCGGTAGATCGTTGCCCACACAACGTCCGGGATAAAAGAGGAATACAGTAGAAGATCAAGAGGGCGTTGCATACAAAGGAAGGTATAATTAGTAATTAATTTTCGCATCATACTAGTTGTTTTTCTTTTGTATGAATTCCAGACACAAGAGGCATTAGATCTAGTTTTCGAATTTATTTTCGAGTTTGTGTTTTTTTTACATTGTCTTATTTGTGATTCGATTGTTCTTTTTGGTTAACCTAGAGTTATTTAAGGAAATTAAATATTAGCTTTCCTTAAAAGACTTTGTCTAGACGGTGGTGGTTGCTCTCATATCCAAGAAGGCTATGTGCCTCGCCATGTAGTCCTGGAAGCCAATTTTGGAAATTAATATTTATTAGAATTAATAACAAAGGTAGATTTGGATCAATAGTGTTAAGTTCCGCTTACGATCCAAATCTAAACCATAAAGAATAGATAAGTTAAATTTGGAATCAATGATGTTAAGTTCAATCTGTGATTCCTAATTTAACTTCTAAAGAACACAATAGGTTGTTTAGGAAAGGTTCGACACGTGTACAAAATTTTTGTACAGTGGAACCGGTACGATCTTCCTAGGACCAACCTGTTGGTTGCTACTCGGAAAACCTAACGGTTCCACTGTACAAAAATTTTGTACAAAGGTCTAAACCTTTTCCTAGCTACCATGTGTTCTTTTAAAATAAACTTGGATCACCTACGGAACTTAACACGTTCAATCCTAAGTTTAATTTATTTGTTCTTTTAGGTTTAGACTTGGATCTCCTGCGGAACTTAACACGTTCGATCCAAATCTCCTAGGTCACGAAGACAATTAAATATCTATTTCCAAAATCGGATTCCAGTACTGCATGTCGAGGCACTTGGCCTTCTTGGATATGGGAGCAACCACCACCGACTAGACAAAGCCTTTTAAGGAAATTAAATATTTAACCTTCCCATAGTAACCCTAGGTTAACCGCTAAGAACAATCAAATCACAAGGAAAAGAAAAAACAAAATAACACAACTTCAAAAACTAATTCGAAAAACTAGAATCGCATGCCTATTGTATTTGGTATTTTTACAAAGAAACAAAACTAACATGATGCGGAAAACAAATATTAATTATACCTTTCTTTGTGAATAATGACCTCTTGATCTTCTACCGTATTCCTCTTCTAATCTCGGGCGTTGTGTGGGCAACGATCTTCCGAGACGAGATCCACCTAGCAGCTTCTTCTCCTTCCTTCAAGTTTCATCCAAGCAAAAAACTTCCAAAGGATGAAGAACCTTTTCCACCAACCAAGCTCCAAGGGATGCAAGCTTTCTCTCCTTCTTCTCCAAGCTAAGATCCGGCCACCACTTCATCTCCAAGAAAGATGACAGGTTCGGCCACACCAAGGAGAGGAGAGAATTTGAAGAAGCCGACCGTACCATGGAAGAAAAGAGGGAGAAAATAGAATAGAGGTTGTGTCCATAAAGGCACCCAAACCCCCTCTTTTATAATCCTTAGCTTTGGCAAATAAGGAAAATTTAATAAAACCTTCCTTAATTCTTTTTTCCATTGAAAAGGAAAATTTTAATTAATTAAAATTAAAATCCTTTTCTTAATGCATATGGCCGGCCACATCAAAATAAGCAAACAAGGAAATTTTTCGCTAGAAAAATTAAAGCTTCCTAATTTGCTTCTAGAAAAATTTTAAAATAAAATTTCTCTTTAATAATCCTTTCATGGTTGATGCTATAAAAGAAATTTTCTATAATTTTAAAATTTATCTTTTCAACATGTGAATAATTTATAAGGAAAGGTTTTACCAAAATTAAAATCAACCTTTTAATCTACAAATAAGGAAAGAGATTTAACTCTTCTCTTAATCTTTTGTAGAATCTTATAAAAGGAAATATTTTAATTTTTAAACTTTCTTTTAAATCATGTATTCCACATAAGAAAAAATTTAAAATTAAAATTCCTTTTCTATTTTTAATGGCCGACCACACATAGGTTGAACCCATGCTTGGGCTGGCCACAATCAATCCTATCTAAACATGGTTTGGCCGACCCCTTGCTTGGGCTCCAAGCAAGGCTTGGTCGACCCCCTTTAGATGGGTGTGAAGGTGGGTATAGGTGGGTATAGTATTCTATAATTAAGAGGCTACGATAGGGACTGAGAGGAGGAATTGGTTTTGGTCTCCCGATAAAATTAAGAATCCCGTGTTCGCCCCGAACACACAACTTAATTTTATCAATAATAATTCATTCCACTAGAGAACTATTATTGAACTACCGCACCAATCCCAAATTACATTTTTGGGCTCCTTCTTATTATAAGTGTGTTTGTCTCCCTGTGTTTAAGATAATGAATGTCCACTAATTAAATGAATTACTGACAACTCACTTAATTAATATCTTAGTCCAAGAGTAGTACCACTCAACCTTATTATCATGTCAGACTAAGTCCACCTACAGGGTTTAACATGACAATCCTTATAAGCTCCTCTTGGGGGCATTCTCAACCTAGATTTCTAGGACACAGTTTCCTTTTATAATCAACAACACACACTATAAGTGATATCATTTCCCAACTTATCGGGCTTATTGATTTATCAAACTAAATCTCACCCATTGATAAATTAAAGAAATAAATATCAAATATATGTGCTTGTTATTATATTAGGATTAAGAGTACACACTTCCATAATAACTGAGGTCTTTGTTCCTTTATAAAGTCAGTATAAAAGAAACGACCTTTAATGGTCCTACTCAATACACTCTAAGTGTACTAGTGTAATTATATAGTTAAGATAAACTAATACCTAATTACATTACGACCTTCCAATGGTTTGTTCCTTTCCATTTTGGTCGTGAGCTACTATTTATAATTTATAAGGTACTGATAACATTATCTTCTGTATGTGACACCACATACTATGTTATCTACAATATAAATTAATTGAACAACTACAAATAAATGTAGATAATTTGACCAAATGTGATTCTTTTTCAAAATAAATGTCTACAAAAGCTTAGGCTTTCAGTATACACTCTAACAATCTACCACTTATACTAATGACTAAGCTGCCATATCTGCTGCCATACATCTGATTCTCATCCCCTCCACATGCCGATCGAAAGCTTTTGCTGGAAGGCCCTTAGTGAAAGGATCTGCCAGGTTATCTGCTGATGCAATCTTGGCAATGATAACTTCTCCTCGCTTCACGATATCTCGTATCAAGTGGTACTTGCGCTCTATATGTTTACTTGCCTTATGGGCTCGTGGTTCCATCGAGTTTGCAATTGCACCTGTAACAACCCAAATTTCCCTATTTCGAGTACTAAATCTCCTAAAAAATATTTGGAAATGCTTTTAAAATATTCTAGAGAATTTTAGAAATTTTTAGAGTATTTTTATGTAATTTTTGGATGTTGTTTGGTATTTTTACTAAACGAAAAAAGTTTCGACAAAAAACTGTCCAAGCCGAGAATTGAACCCACGACCTTTGACCCGGTCAAAACCCAGTTGACCAGGTGGGCAAACGGATTTTTCTATTTAGAAAAAGTAGCGAATTTATTTAAGATAGTTAACAGAATATTGGAATATAAAAGGGATAAGTTGATCTTGGATTTGTCTGTTTAGAAAAGGTAGCGAATTTATTTAAGATAGTTAACAGAATATTATAAGAGGGATAAGTTGATGTTGGATTTGTCTGTTTAAAAAAGGTAGCGAATTTATTTAAGATAATTAGCAGAATATTGGATTATAAAAGGGATAAATTGATGTTGGATTTGTCTGTTTAGAAAAGATAGCGAATTTATTTAAGGAGTTAACAGAAATATTAAGTTATAAAAAGGGATAAGTTGATGATCTATTTTCCCGTGACTTAAACCATTCTCTCCTTCTCTTCTGCGTACGATGGCGGAGCTCGGGCAGAAAACGAAAGGGAGTTAGGGCATCGTCTTCGGCGGTCGGCCAAGGACCTAGAAGCCCTTTTTATTCGGTTGTGAGTCCAAGAAGCAAGGTAAGTGCTTCTCACCTGCAGTAGGAGTAGTTTCAAACCTTTTTTCTTCTTGAATTCGAAGCATGAGAAGCGCTTATAGTGCAGATTTTTAATTAAGCCTATAGTACAGATTTTAATTAAACTTATAATGCAGATTTTTAAGAAAGCTTATAGTGCAAATTTTAATTAAGCTTATAGTGCATATTTTAATTAAGCATATAGTGCAGATTTTAATTAAGTTTATAGTGCAAATTTTTAATTAAGCTTATAGTGTAGATTTTTATTTAAGCTTATAGTGCAAATTTTTGTTAAGCATTAGTGTGCAGAATTTTATTAAGCTTACAAGTACAGATTTTATTAAGATTATAATGCAAATTTTTAATAAGCTTGAATGCAGATTTTGATTAAGCTTATATGCAGATTTTTGTTTAAACATTTTAGTTTTTAAAGAAGCATTCTTTTATTAGAAGTATTAACAAGTATAAGAAAGATAAAGAAAAGAAAGAAAAGGCCAAGGCCTTAAGTAGATCCTAAAGTCAAGACTTTAGGGATTTTGGCACACAAGGTGCTAAAGAAAATGCCGAGACATTATATATTAGAAGTATTAAAAGATAATAAGTATTTCACTTTTATCAGTGGCATTGCGCTGGATTCTCAGTTGTCCTTGGGTTGGGCACCCATAGTCGTCCCTAGGTTTAGATAACCTAGTAGTAACGGCACGGTCGACGGTCGACGGTCGACAGTCGACGGTCGACGACCCGAGGGTCGCCAAATGGGCCACCAAATGGGTCGGGTCGTTACAAAAGTAAAAGCAAGCACAGTTGTCGGGCCCAAGAGAAGTTGATTACTATTTTGAAGTATTATAAGTATAAGTTTTTGAACAAGTAAAGAAAGTTTTACATAAGTATAAAGTATTAAAGAATAAGTTTTAAACAAGTGAATTAAAGAATAAGTTTAGAACAGATGAATTAAGTTTCACTTTGTTTTAAAAGCAGCAAGTTGAGTTTTCTTTTATGCTAGCATGTTATTTAGATTAGCTTACTGTTCTTTGCTATTAGAAGAGCATGAGTAGTTTTACATGTTTAGCATTTCAGTATGTTTGTTTCTTTTACTAGTAGATGAGCATGAGTAGTTTCCCTTTTGAGCATTCAGTTTTAGTTTTCAGTATATGTACATGCATATCGAGATTTTGTGAGTTAGATAGCGCTTACTAAGCATTTTGCTTATAGGTTGAATTTCCTCTTACTGCAGATACAGGAAAAGAAAAGTTATAGCAAAGGAAGGCGACAAGGAGGTGCGGATGAATGTGTGATGCCTGGACTATAGAAGCCTTGGGATTTAGCATAAGAATTTATTAAGATTGCCATTTATTAAGAATGTATTAGATGAGTCATTTAGTCTTCCGCTGCTAGTTAAATATATGTTTTGAGTTTTTTAGAGTTTATGTATTGATCTTTACATGTGAACAACTCTAATTAAGTAAAGTAAGTAGTCCAGTAGCGCTCCGCCCTCACAGTCTAGTTGTAACACCCCACCCTCCTCACTACTGGACTGTGAGGGTGGAGCGCTACTGGACTACTAACTTTACTTAACTAACATTAGAGTTGTTCACATGTAAAGATCAATACATAAACTCTAAAAAAACTCAAAACATACAATTAACTTGCAGCGGAAGACTAAATGACTCATATAATACATTCTACTCAACTCTTTGTTAATAAATTCTTATGCTAAATCCCAAGGCTTCTATAGTCCAGGCATCACACATCCATCCGCACCTCCTTGTCGCCTTCCTTTACTATAGCTTTTCCTTTCCTTTATCTGTAGTAAGAGGAAATGCATCTATAAGCAAAATTGCTTAGTAAGCGCTATCTAACTCACAAAACTCGAGTATGCATGTAAGCTGAAAGAAATCTAGAAACTAAATGCTCATCTAATAGCAAATGAAACATAGCATACTGAAATACTAAACATGTAAGCAAATCTAAACAACATGTCAGTATATAAGAAAGCTAAACTTGCTGAATTTTAAACTTATGTGAAGCTTATTTCTTTTGTTTGAAAACTTATACTTTAATACTTCAAAATAATAATCAACTATCTTCTTGGGCCTGACAACTGTACTTGCTATGCGCGCATCCCTAACTAGACCCGAGATAGCTGGTCCCGAATCTAGTAGGGTTTACTAGGTTATCTAAACGTAGGGACGACTATGGGAGTCCATCCCAAGGACAACTGAGAGTCCTGCATACTAGGTTATCTAAACCTAGGGACGACTATGAGAGCCCAACCCAAAGACAACTGAGAGTCCAGTACAGTGCCACTGATAAAAGTAAAATACTTGTTATCTTTTAATACTTCTAATATATAATGCCTCGGCATTTTAACGAGCACCTTGTGTGCCAAAATCCCTAAAGTCTTGACTTTGGGATCTACTTAAGGCCTTGGCCTTTTTCTTTCTTTTCTTTATCTTTCTTATACTTGTTAATACCTCTAATAAAAGAATGTTTCTTTAAAAACTGGAATGTTTAAACAAATCCTAACTTTAAAATGCGTAAACAAAAATCTGCATACTATGCTAATCAAAATTCTGCATACTATTCTAATCAAGATTCTGCATTCTATGCTACACAATTTCTGCATACTATGCAAACATAAAATCTCCACTATAAGCTTAATTAAAATTTGCATTATAAGCCTACATAAAAATCTGCACTATAAGCTTAATTAAAATCTGTACTATAGGCTTAATTAAAAATCTACACTATAAGCGCATAATTAAAATCTGCAATATAAGCTCTACATAAAAATCTGCATTAAAAGCTTAATTAAAATCTGCACTATAGGCTTAATTAAAAATCTGCACTATAAGTGCTTAATTAAAATCTACAATATAAGCTCTACATAAAAATTTGCATTATAAGCTTAATTAAAATTTGCACTATAGGCTAAATTAAAAATCTGCACTATTAGCGCTTAATTAAAATCTACAATATAAGCTCTACATAAAAATTTACATTATAAGCTTAATTAAAATCTGCACTATAGGCTTAATTAAAAATCTGCACTATAAGCGCTTCTTATGCTTCGAATTCAAGAAGAACAAAGGTCCGAAACTACTCCTACTGCAGGTGAGAAGCACTTACCTTGATTCTTGGACTCACAACCGAACAAAAAGGGCTTCTAGGACCTTGGCCAACCGCCGGAGATGATGCCCTAACTCCCTTTCATTTTCTGCCCGAGCTCCGCCATCGTACGCAGAAGAGAAGGAGAGAATGGTTTAAGTCACGGGAAAACAGAGCATCAACTTATCCCTTTTTATAACTTAATATTTCTGTTAACTCCTTAAATAAATTCGCTACCTTTTCTAAACAGACAAATCCAACATCAACTTATCCCCTTTATAATCTAATATTCTGCTAACTATCTTAAATAAATTCGCTATCTTTTCTAAACAGACAAATCCAACATCAACTTATCCCTTTTATAATATTCTGTTAACTATCTTAAATAAATTCGCTACCTTTTCTAAACAGACAAATCCAAGATCAACTTATCCCTTTTATAATCCAATATTCTGTTAACTATCTTAAATAAATTCGCTACCTTTTCTAAATAGAAAAATCCGTTTGCCCACCTGGTCAGCCGGGTTTTGACCTAGTCAAAGGTCGTGGGTTCAATTCTTTGCTTGGACATTTTTTTGTCGAAACTTCCTTCGTTTAGTAAAAATATCAAACGACCTCCAAAAATTACATAAAAATACTCTAAAAATTTCTAAAAACTCTAGAATATTTCTAAAATATTTCTAAATATTTTTAAGAACTTTTAGAACTCCTAATGAGGAAAATTGGGTCGTTACAATCCCCATACCTTATAAAAAGTTCATCCTCGAACTTAGAATAGTTCTATAGCATGTTCTCTACCATGTACATGTATTAGTTAGCGTCCATAATCTAATGTACTAAGGAAAACCACATCAAAGGTATCTTAGGACCTCCTAACCTACTTTCAATGAACATAAGCATAAGCAGTGACATAAGCATGACAACATAAACGTAAGCATGGTAGATGAACTAAACATAATGACAGACTCGATCACAAGCATGTCCATATACATAGGTAAGAACATAATATGAACATAACGTGGACCTAAACATAAACGTAAATATAAATATAACATGACTTGAACATACTTGCATGCATACTTATAAACATACTATTGTGGTGGCCTAGTTGCACTTAGTAGTACCGTAACATAAGTTGTTGATCAGACAACTACCCTAGCGTTAGGTTGGTAGGGGTCCGAACTTAGGACCGGAGTTCCCCTTTATTCTGGCGTGCTCACCGGGCTTAGGTCCCAGGATCATACCACCATCCCAGAACATATCTTGTTTGATTCTGGCGCGCTCACTGGGCTTAGGTCCCCAGATCATACGACCATCCCAGAACATATCTTGTTTGATTCTGGCGTGCTCACCGGGATTAGGTCCCCGGATCATACCACTATCCCAGAACACATCTTGTTTGATTCTGGCGCGCTCACCGGGCTTAGGTCCCCGGATCATACCACCATCCCAGAACACATCTTGTTATGTAAAAGAAACTAAGCAGAATTCTTAACTTTATAAGCACTTCTAAACATCTCCCTATTCTGTACATATAATCTAATACTTCTAAGGATTTCTCTTTACTGTAAAGAATAACGAAAAGCATACTAAAAATTAAATACTTTCTTACTTGAAGACGGCAAGGTTGGTGCTGATGTGTGATGTTGGAGAATAGGAACTGCTCTGATACCAACTTGTAACACCTCACCCTCCTCACTACTGGACTGTGAGGGTGGAGCGCTACTGGACTACTAACTTTACTTAACTAACATTAGAGTTGTTCACATGTAAAGATCAATACATAAACTCTAAAAAAACTCAAAACATACAATTAACTGGCAGCGGAAGACTAAATGACTCATCTAATACATTCTACTCAACTCTTTATTAATAAACTCTTATGCTAAATCCCAAGGCTTCTATAGTCCAGGCATCACACATCCATCCGCATCTCCTTGTCGCCTTCCTTTACTATAGCTTTTCCTTTCCTTTATCTGTAGTAAGAGGCAATGCATCTATAAGCAAAATTGCTTAGTAAGCGCTATCTAACTCACAAAACTCGAGTATGCATGTAAGCTGAAAGAAATCTAGAAACTAAATGCTCATCTAATAGCAAACGAAACATAGCATACTGAAATACTAAACATGTAAGCAAATCTAAACAACCTCTCAGTATATAAAAAAGCTAAACTTGCTGAATTTTAAACTTATGTGAAGGTTATTTCTTTTGTTTAAAAACTTATACTTTAATACTTCAAAATAATAATCAACTTTCTTCTTGGGCCCGACAACTGTACTTGCTATGCGCGCATCCCTAACTAGACCCGAGATAGCTGGTCCCGTATCTAGTAGGGTTTACTAGGTTATCTAAACCTAGGGACGACTATGGAAGTCCAGCCCAAGGACAACTGAGAGTCCTGCATACTAGGTTATCTAAACCAAGAGACGACTATGGGAGCCCAACCCAAGGACAACTGAGAGTCCAGTACAGTGCCACTGATAAAAGTAAAATACTTGTTATCTTTTAATACTTCTAATATATAATGGCTCGGCATTTTAACGAGCACCTTATGTGCCAAAATCCCTAAAGTCTTGACTTTGGGATCTACTTAAGGCCTTGGCCTTTTTCTTTCTTTTCTTTATCTTTCTTATACTTGTTAATACCTCTAATAAAAGAATGCTTCTTTAAAAACTGAAATGTTTAAACAAATTCTAACTTTGAAATGCATAAACAAAAATCTGCATACTATGCTAATCAAAATTCTGCATACTATTCTAATCAAGATTCTGCATTCTATGCTACACTATTTCTGCATACTATGCAAACATAAAATCTCCACTATAAGCTTAATTAAAATTTGCACTATAAGCCTACATAAAAATCTGCACTATAAGCTTAATTAAAATCTGTACTATAGGCTTAATTAAAAATCTACACTATAAGCGCTTTATTAAAATCTACAATATAAGCTCTACATAAAAATCTGTACTATAAACTTAATTAAAATCTGTACTATAGGCTTAATTAAAAATCTGCACTATAAGCGCTTAATTAAAATCTTCAATATAAGCTCTACATAAAAATCTGCATTATAAGCTTAATTAAAATCTGCACTATAGGCTTAATTAAAAATCTGCACTATAAGTGCTTAATTAAAATCTACAATATAAGCTCTACATAAAAATCTGCATTATAAGCTTAATTAAAATCTGCACTATAGGCTAAATTAAAAATTTGCACTATAAGCGCATAATTAAAATCTGCAATATAAGCTCTACATAAAAATTTACATTATAAGCTTAATTAAAATCTGCACTATAGGATTAATTAAAAATCTGCACTATAAGTGCTTCTTATGCTTCGAATTCAAGAAGAACAAAGGTCCGAAACTACTCCTACTGCAGGTGAGAAGCACTTACCTTGATTCTTGGACTCACAACCGAACAAAAAGGTCTTCTAGGACCTTGGCCGACCGCCGGAGATGATGCCCTAACTCCCTTTCATTTTCTGCCCGAGCTCCGCCATCGTACGCAGAAGAGAAGGAGAGAATGGTTTAAGTCACGGGAAAATAGAGCATCAACTTATCCCTTTTTATAACTTAATATTTCTGTTAACTCCTTAAATAAATTCGCTACCTTTTCTAAACAGACAAATCCAACATCAACTTATCCCCTTTATAATCTAATATTCTGCTAACTATCTTAAATAAATTCGCTACCTTTTCTAAACAGACAAATCCAACATCAACTTATCCCTTTTATAATATTCTGTTAACTATCTTAAATAAATTCGCTACCTTTTCTAAACACACAAATCCAAGATCAACTTATCCCTTTTATAATCCAATATTCTGTTAACTATCTTAAATAAATTTGCTACCTTTTCTAAATAGAAAAATCCGTTTGCCCACCAGGTCAGCCGGGTTTTGACCGAGTCAAAGGTCGTGGGTTCAATTCTCGGCTTGGACATTTTTTTGTCGAAACTTCCTTCGTTTAGTAAAAATATCAAACGACCTCCAAAAATTACATAAAAATACTCTAAAAATTTCTAAAATCTCTAGAATATTTCTAAATATTTTTAAGAACTTTTAGAACTCCTAATGAAGAAAATTGGGTCGTTACACCAGTAGTGAGGAGGGTGGGGTGTTACAAGTTGGTATCATAGCAGTTCCTATTCTCCAGCATCACACATCAGCACCATTTTTGTCGTCTTCAATTAAGAAAGTATATAAGTTTTTCCTTTAGGCTTTCTTTATTATTTGCAGTATGGAGTAATTGCTTATATGCGATTTTTTAAGATAGAAGTTTTGTTTCCCTTATATTCATATACATAAGTATGTTTAGAAAGGATAGAAAAGATAACAAGCCTTCCAATTACTACTAATGGGTACGATGCGATATGAATAATAGAGGACCGAGAAGTTAAGAGACTAAGGAACAAAGAGTACTAGTAGAGAAAGTCAATTAGAACCAGAAGCATGAGGAAGTTACTTAGGAGCGTGAAGACAGTATGAAATAGAGAGATCTAGAATTATTCTAAGTTCGATGACGAACTTTTTATAAGGTAGGGAGAATTGTAACAACCCAAATTTCCCTATTTCGAGTTCTAAATACCCTTAAAAATATTTGGAAATGATTTTAAAATATTCTAGAGATTTTTAGAAATTTTTAGAGTACTTTTATGTAATTTTTGGAGGTCGTTTGGTATTTTTACTAAACGAAGGAAGTTTCGACAAAAAAATGTCCAAGCCGAAATTCAAACCACGACCTTTGACTCGGTCAAAACCCAGATGACCAGGTGGGCAAACTGATTTTTCTGTTTAGAAAAAGTAGCGAATTTATTTAAGATAGTTAACAGAATATTGGATTATAAAAGGGATAAGTTGATCTTGGATTTGTCTGTTTAGAAAAGGTAGCGAATTTATTTAAGATAGTTAACAGAATATTATAAGAGGGATAAGTTGATGTTGGATTTGTCTGTTTAAAAAAGGTAGTGAATTTATTTAAGATAATTAGCAGAATATTGGATTATAAAAGGGATAAGTTGATGTTGGATTTGTCTGTTTAGAAAAGATAGCGAATTTATTTAAGGAGTTAACAGAAATATTAAGTTATAAAAAGGGATAAGTTGATGATCTATTTTCCCGTGACTTAAACCATTCTCTCCTTCTCTTCTGCATACGATGGTGGAACTCGGGCAGAAAACGAAAGGGAGTTAGGGCATCGTCTCCGGCAGTCGGCCAAGGTCCTAGAAGCCCTTTTTATTCGGTTGTGAGTCCAAGAAGCAAGGTAAGTGCTTCTCACCTGCAGTAGAAGTAGTTTCGGACCTTTTTTCTTCTTGAATTCGAAGCATGAGAAGCGCTTATAGTGCAGATTTTTAATTAAGCCTATAGTACAGATTTTAATTAAACTTATAATGCAGATTTTTATGAAAGCTTATAGTGCAGATTTTAATTAAGCTTAGTGCAGATTTTAATTAAGCTTATAGTGCAGATTTTAATTAAGCATATAATGCAGATTTTAATTAAGCTTATAGTACAGATTTTTAATTAAGCTTATAGTGCGGATTTTTATTTAAGCTTATAGTGCAGATTTTTGTTAAGCATTAGTGTGCAGAATTTTATTAAGCTTACAAGTGCTGATTTTATTAAGATTATAATGCAAATTTTTAATAAGCTTGAATGCAGATATTGATTAAGCTTATATGCAGATTTTTGTTTAAACATTTCAGTTTTTAAAGAAGCATTCTTTTATTAGAAGTATTAACAAGTATAAGAAAGATAAATAAAAGAAAGAAAAGGCCAAGGCCTTAAGTAGATCCTAAAGTCAAGACTTTAGGGATTGTGGAACACAAGGTGCTAAAGAAAATGCCGAGACATTATATATTATAAGTATTAAAAGATAATAAGTATTTTACTTTTATCAGTGGCACTGTGCTGGACTCTCAGTTGTCCTTGGGTTGGGCACCCATAGTCGTCCCTAGGTTTAGATAACCTAGTAGTAACGGCACGGCCGACGGTCGACGGTCGACAACCCGAGGGTCGCCAAATGGGCCGTCAAATGGGTCGGGTCGTTACAAAAGTAAAAGCAAGCACAGTTGTCGGGCCCAAGAGAAGTTGATTACTATTTTGAAGTATTATAAGTATAAGTTTTTTAACAAGTAAAACAAGTTTTACATAAGTTTAAAGTATTAAAGAAGAAGTTTTAAACAAGTGAATTAAAGAATAAGTTTAGAACAGATGAATTAAGTTTCACTTTGTTTTAAAAGCAGCAAGTTGAGTTTTCTTTTATGCTAGCATGTTATTTAGATTAGCTTACTGTTCTTTGCTATTAGAAGAGCATGAGTAGTTTTACTTGTTTAGCATTTCAGTATGTTTGTTTCTTTTACTAGTAGATGAGCATGAGTAGTTTCCCTTTTGAGCATTCAGTTTTAGTTTTCAGTATATGTACATGCATATCGAGATTTTGTGAGTTAGATAGCGCTTACTAAGCATTTTGCTTATAGGTTGCATTTCCTCTTACTACAGATACAGGAAAAGAAAAGTTATAGCAAAGGAAGGCGACAAGGAGGTGCGGATGAATGTGTGATGCCTGGACTATAGAAGCCTTGGGATTTAGCATAAGAATTTATTAAGATTGCCATTTATTAAGAATGTATTAGATGAGTCATTTAGTCTTCCGCTGCTAGTTAATTATATGTTTTGAGTTTTTTAGAGTTTATGTATTGATTTTTACATGTGAACAACTCTAATTAAGTAAAGTTAGTAGTCCAGTAGCGCTCCGCCCTCACAGTCCAGTAGTGAGGAGGGTGGGGTGTTACAACACCGCTATTATCACAATAAATTGTGATGATTTGGGGCAAACTAGGAATCACATCTAAGTCCATTAGAAAGTTCCTGAGTCATACTGCTTCTTTAGCTGCCTCAGATGCTGCCACATGCTCAGCTTCCATGGTTGAGTCCGAAACACATTTCTGCTTAACACTCCTCCATGCAATGGCTCCACCTCCTAAAGTAAACACATAGCCTGACATAGACTTACTGTTGTCCCTATCCGATTGGAAATCTGAATTCGTGTAACCCACAGGGAACAAATCGTCTGCTTGGTAAACTAGCATATAATCTCTAGTCCTTCTCAGGTACTTTAATATATGCTTTACCGCAGTCCAATGTCCTTGTCTAGAGTTACTTTGATATCTGCTAACCATGCCCACGACAAAACAGATATCAGGACTCGTACACAGCTTTGCATACATAAGGCTTCCTACAGCCGAAGCATAAGGAACTGCTTTCATGTCCTCTATCTCCTTTGATGTCTTCGGAGACATCTCTTTAGATAGAGCTACTCCATTCCTAAAAGGTAAGAAACCTTTCTTGGAATTCTGCATGCTAAAACGAGCAAGGATTGTATCTATATATGAAGCTTGGGATAGATACAACATTCTTTTCTTGCGATCCCTTATAACTTTGATCCTAAGAATGTGTGCACAATCTCCTAACTTTGACATTGTTGCTAATTAACAAAATATCATCTACGTATAGTACAAGAAATTCCACCACATTTCCGTTACACTTCTTGTATACACAAGACTCATCTGGACACTGAATAAATCCATATGACTGGATTACTTCATGAAATCGGATGTTCCAAGACCTTGAAGCTTGCTTCAATCCATAAATGGACCGATTGAGCTTGCACACTAGATGCTCTTTACCTTTTTCAATGAACCCTTCTAGTTGCTTCATATGAATGTTTTCTTCAAGACTTCCATTAAGGAAAGCTGTCTTGACATCCATTTGCCAAATCTCATAATCCATATGAGCAGTAATGGATAAGAGTATCCGGATAGACTTATGCATGGCTACCGGTGAAAAGGTTTCCTCATAATCGATTCCCTCTTTCTGAGTGTACCCTTTCGCAACAAGCCTTGCTTTGAAGGTTTCTACCTTCCCATCTGTTCCTCTTTTCCTTTTGTAGATCCACTTGCATCCAACGACTTTTACACCATCAGGTGGTTCTACAAGCTCCCAGACCTTATTAGAGTACATAGACTCTATTTCAGAATTCATTGCCTTTTGCCAAGATACTACATCTATATCTTGGAGTGCTTCGTCATATGTTCGGGGATCAGGTTCATGTTTACCCGGGATCAAGTCCGAAGACTCTCCCATAAACATGAATCTATCAGGTTCCCTCACAACTCTCCCACTACGACGAGGCACCGTCTGTGATTGTGTATCATGTGTGACACGTGTTGCAGTCTCTTGTGGTACTTCATCTTGTACTGTTGGTACTAAAGTAGACATGTCCTCTCTAAGTTCTTCTAAAACAATTTTGTTACTGGGCTTGTGATCCATTATATAGTATTCTTCTAAAAACTGGGCATTGGGGCTAACAATGACCTTCTGGTCTTTAGGACTATAAAATAAACCCCTTTCGTTCCTTTGGGATAACCCACAAACACGTGAACTTCTGTACGAGATTCTAACTTATCAGCATTTGGTTTTAGCACATGTGCTGGACTACCCCAAATCTGAATATGTCTTAGACTAGGCTTTCGCCCATTCCACAATTCTGTGGGAGTAGAAGATACTGATTTAGAAGGTACTAAGTTCAGAATGTGCGTTGTCGTTTCCAGAGCGTATCCCCAAAACGAATTTGGTAATTCTGAATAACTCATCATCGATCTAACCATCTCCATAAGAGTCCTATTCCTTCGTTCTATCACACCATTCTGTTGGGGTGTACCAGGTGCGGATAATTGGGATTGAATCCCGACCTCTGATAAGTAATTCCTAAACTCTCCTAAGAGGTATTCACCACCACGATCAGACCGTAGTGTCTTGATACTTTTAACTAGTCGTTTCTCCACATCATCCTTGTACTCTTTGAACTTATCAAAGCACTTGGACTTGCGGCGCATTAGGTAAATGTATCCGTATCTTGAATAATCGTCTATAAAAGAGACAAAATATTAAAAACCACCTCTCGCCTGGATAGACATAGGACGACACAAATCAAAATGAACCAATTCTAATGCTTCTTTGACTCTATACCCCTTGGCCTTAAAAGGCCTCTTGGTTATTTTATCTTCCAAGCAAGATTCACAAGTTGAAAAATTTTCCAACTCTAATGAACCCAAGAGTCCATCGCCTATTAGCCTTTGAATCCTACTTAAGTTAATATGAACAAGCCTTAAATGCCAAAGATACGCTTGGTTCATCTCCAAAGGTTGTTTTCTCTTATTAGAGTTAGAAGATGTGTTATAAATTTCCATATTTTGTGTTGTGGGAGAAATTGGATTTAAAGTATATAAATTGCCAACTAATGCACCAGACCAGATAATCACTTTATTTCTCTTTATAACTACATTGTTATTAAAGGAAATAGAATATCCATCCAAATACAGTTTAGAAACTGAAATTAAATTCTTTCTAAAACTGGGTACATAAAGACAATTTCTTAAAACCAGTTTTCTATTTCTATCAAAAGATAAGTAGACGTCTCCCACTGCAACATCCGCCACCTTAGTAGCATTGCCTATGTAGACGGTTATCTCTCCTTCATATAGTTGTCGGGTTTCCTGGAACCCCTGCAAAGAATTGCAAACATGATCAGTGGCTCCCGTATCTACACACCAAGTGCTAGTATATAACACCGCTAAACATGTTTCAACAACTAGAGCATGAGATATACCTTTGTTTTGATTCCTACGAGGACAGTCCGTCTTCCAATGCCCTGACTGCTTGCAGATGAAGCACTTGCCCTTCGACTTCTTCACTCCAGCTTTAGATCCTGTACTCTGAGATTTATTCACCTTCTTTGCTGAGCCAACTTGTATCTTCTTCTTCTTTCCTTTCGGTTTAGAAGTAGAATCATTTTCAGCATAGTGAATATGAGAATTGTGATGAAATTACTCTTCTGCTGCCTGAAGTTTTGTCAGTAGTTCCGCCAATGAATATATCCTTTTATTCATATTATAATTTAGGCAGAATTGCTCAAAACTTCTAGGTAGCGTTTGGAGGATCGTATCGATCTGGGTTTCCCCATCAATTTCTCCTCCAAGGATTTGTATTTCGTTTAGATAAGCCATCATCTTTAGGATATGATCCCTCACAGGAGTACCCTCTTGCATGGTGGCCGTCATTAACTTTCTAATGGCTTCTTGCCTAGAGGCCCGATCCTGGTGACCAAAGAGTTCCTTGAGATTGTTCATAATATCATAAGCTATTGGTAAATCTTGATGCTGATGTTGCAATACATTTGACATTGAAGCCAAAATGTAACACAGCGCCATCTCATCTACTTTTACCCATTTCTTATGATACTCAATCTCCTCTTGGGTAGATTCACCATTGGGTGCATCAGGGCAAGGCTCAGTCAGTACAAACTTATAACTTTCAGCAGTAAGAACAATATCCAGGTTCCTTTTCCAATCTATGTAGTTAGAACCAGTAAGTCTGTTCTCTTTTAGTATGATGGCCAGTGGGTTGAAAGTCATCCTAAGAATCACAAATAACTTTTGGTCAAAACTCTAAATTTAGAATAATATTGATTCCTCAAACAATACTATTTTAAATTAACCAACACCTCAAAACACCGTGATTTTTGTATGCCACGATAGTGTGGACGTATACAAATTCAACATTTGTAAAAGGAGGGTGTAACCCATTAATTTTATTATCTTGTCAACCTAACTTTTTGACAAATAAAATTAATAGTTGGTTTCCTTTGGTCACACGAATAATAGCAGTGACTCCGATGGGGAGGATACTATTAGACATGCCTAAGTGTATACCATTACTTGACACTAAGTCCATTAATAAGATTGTGCCCCTTCTGATGGGGAAGGTCACACACTCTTAATTAATTTCCTATAGTCATCCAAAATGGAAGTTTGATCTAGTGATCCACAAACAAACTCATCTGATATGGAGGAAGGCACTTAGAGCCAACGCGCAAGTTTGTTTGCATCACTTACAAACCAGTAATGGAGACCGTGGAATTTATTTAAAATCCCTCTCTCACTTAGTTATTTAAAGTGAGGAATTTTGACTATGCTAGCCTACTTAACATGCATACTAACAAGCACACACAGCACAGCATAAAAGCAATAAATAGAAAAACTAATTTTCAACTATTATGCCTTTTATCTATTGTTGTCCTCCATGTGTTGCCATCCCTAGCTACTGCCATTTTTGGCCACCACCACCGGGTCTAGTTGTCATATCCATCTTGCTCCTTGTTCAGCTACCCTCTGGTCCTCAAAAGGTTCCACGCCTTGCAAGATTCGATTCGCGACATAAATAGAATTTTACATTTTTTGATCTTATATTCCTCGAAGAAATGTACATGTATCTAGATCAAAAAATAAAATCCTAATAAAACTAAATAAAGCTCCTGCTGTATTTTATAATACAATCATGCACACACAATAAAATGCCCTTGACATGTCCAAGGGTCTAATCACACACACAATATCTATAAGTCATAATAGTTGGATCCTGCATCCACAAAGTTAGCACATCCTACTATTATCCTACCTAAATTATGTATTTCATGTGCATAATTAAACTAATATCAAATACATAGAGGCAAAACCCTAGCTATGATACCAATTGTTGGTTGCTACTCGGAAAACCTAGCGGTTCCACTGTACAAAAATTTTGTACAAATGTTTGAACCTTTTCCTAGCTACCATGTGTTCTTTTAAGTTAAACTTGGATCGCCTGCGGAACTTAACACGTTTGATCCTAAGTTTAATTTATTTGTTCTTTTAGGTTTAGACTTGGATCTCCTGCGGAACTTAACACGTTCAATCCAAATCACCTAGGTCACGAAGACAATTAAATATCTATTTTCAAAATCGGATTCCAGTATTGCATGGCGAGGCACTTGGCCTTCTTGGATATGGGAGCAACCACCACCGACTAGACAAAGCGTTTTAAGGAAATTAAATATTTAACCTTCCCATAGTAACCCTAGGTTAACCGCTAAGAACAATCAAATCACAAGGAAAAGAAAAAACAAAATAACACAACTTCGAAAACTAATTCGAAAAACTAGAATCGCATGCCTCTTGTATTTAGTATTTTTACAAAGAAACAAAACTAACATGATGCGGAAAACAATTATTAGTTATACCTTTCTTTGTGAATAATGATCTCTTGATCTTCTACCGTATTCCTCTTCTAATCTCGGACGTTGTGTGGGCAACGATCTTCCGAGACGAGATCCACCTAGCAGCTTCTTCTCCTTCCTTCAAGTTTCGGCCAAGCACAAAACTTCCAAAGGATAAAGAACCTTTTCCACCAACCAATCTCCAAGGGATGCAAGCTTTCTCTCCTTCGCCAAGCTAAGATCCGGCCACCACTTGATCTCCAAGAAAGATGAGAGGTTCGGCCACACCAAGGAGAGGAGAGAATTTGAAGAAGTCGGCCACACCAAGGAAGAAAAGAAGGAGAAAATAGAATAGAGGTTGTGTCCATGAAGGCACCCAAACCCCCTCTTTTATAATCCTTAGCTTTGGCAAATAAGGAAAATTTAATAAAACCTTCCTTAATTCTTTTGCCATTGAAAATAAAAATTTTAATTAATTAAAATTAAAATCCTTTTCTTAATGCATATGGCCGGCCACATCAAAATAAGCAAACAAGGAAATTTTTTGCTAGAAAAATTAAAGCTTCCTAATTTGCTTCCAGAAAAATTTTAAAATAAAATTTCTCTTTAATAATCCCTTCATGGTTGATGCTATAAAAGGAAATTTCTATAATTTTAAAATTTATCTTTTCAACATGTGAATGATTTATAAGGAAAGTTTTTACCAAAATTAAAATCAACCTTTTAATCTACAAATAAGGAAAGAGATTTAACTCTTCTCTTAATCTTTTGTAGAATCTTATAAAATGAAATATTTTAATTTTTAAACTCTCTTTTAAATCATGTATTCCACATAAGAAAAAATTTAAAATTAAAATTCCTTTTCTATTTTTAATGGCCGACCACACATAGGTTGAACCCATGCTTGGGTCGGCCACAATCAATCCTATCTAAACATGGTTTGGCCGGCCCCTTGCTTGGGCTCCAAGCAAGGCTTGGCCGGCCCCCTTTAGATGGGTGTGAAGGTGGGTATAGGTGGGTATAGTATTCTATAATTAAGAGGCTACGATAGAGACCGAGAGGAGGAATTGGTTTTGGTCTCCCGATAAAATTAAGCATCCCGTGTTCGCCCCGAACACACAACTTAATTTTATCAATAATAATTCATTCCACTAGAGAACTATTATCGAACTACCGCACAAATCCCAAATTACATTTTTGGGCTCCTTCTTATTATGAGTGTGTAAGTCTCCCTGTGTTTAAGATAATGAATATCCACTAATTAAATGAATTACTGACAACTCACTTAATTAATATCTTAGTCCAAGAGTAGTACCACTTAACCTTATTATCATGTCAGACGAAGTCCACCTGTAGGGTTTAACATGACAATTCTTATGAGCTCCTCTTGGGGACATTCTCAACCTAGATTTCTAGGACATAGTTTCCTTTTATAATCAACAACACACACTATAAGTGATATCATTTCCCAACTTATCAGGCTTATTGATTTATCAAACTAAATCTCACTCATTGATAAATTAAAGAAATAAATATCAAATATATGTGCTTGTTATTATATTAAGATTAAAAGCACATACTTCCTTAATAACTGAGGTCTTTGTTCCTTTATAAAGTCAGTATAAAAGAAACGACCTCTAATGGTCCTACTCAATACACTCTAAGTGTACTAGTGTAATTATATAGTTAAGATAAACTAATACCTAATTACACTACGACCTTCCAATGGTTTGTTCCTTTCTATTTTGGTTGTGAGCTACTGTTTATAATTTATAAGGTACTAATAACATTATCTTCTGTATGTGACACCACATACTATGTTATCTACAATATAAATTAATTGAACAACTACAAATAAATGTAGATAATTTGACCAAATGTGATTCTTTATTCAAAATAAATGTCAACAAAAGCTTAGGCTTTCAGTATACACTCTAACACAACCAACAATTGGTATCAGAGCTAGGGTTTGCCTCTGTGTGTTTGGTTTTCAAATTAGGTTATACACATGTCATACATAATTTAGGCAGGATAATAGTAGGATGTGCTAACTTTGTGGTTGTAGGCTTCAACTATTATGGCTTATAGATGTTATGTGTGATTGAACCCTTGGACATGTCAAGGGCATTATTTTGTGTGTGTATGATTGTATGTAACTAATACAGCAGGAGCTGTATTAGCCCTAGGATTTTAGAATTTTATTTTCGATCTAGATTACATGTACATTCCCTCGTGGAATATAGGATCGATATATGTAAAATTCTATTTTTGTCACGGATCGGATTCTTGCGAGGCGTGGTACTTTTGGAGCACCAGAGGTGCAGCGGAATAAGAAGCAAGATGGATGCGACGACTCGACCCGATGGCGGTGGCTAAAAATGGGAGCAGCTAGGGTTGGAGCACACGGAAGATAGTGATGAAAAAAAGCCATAATAGTTGGAAAATAAATTTTCATATTTATTGCTTTTATTTACTGTGATGTGTGTGTATGCATGTGATGTATGCTAGGATAGTTTAAAATTCCTCACTTTAAATAACTAAGTGGGAGAGGGATTTATTTTAATAAATTCCACGGTCTCCATTACTGGTTTGTAAGTGATGCAAACAAACTTGCACGTTGGCTCTGAGTGCCTTCCTCCATATCGGATAAGTTTGTTTGCGGATCACTAGATCAAACTTCCATTTTGGATGACTATAGGAAATTAATTAAGAGTGTGTGATCTTCCCCATTAGAAGGGGCACAATCTTATTAATGGACTTAGTGTCAAGTAATGGTATACACTTAGGCATGTCTAATAGTATCCTCCCCATCGGAGTCACTACTATTATTTGTGTGACCAAAGAAAACCAACTATTAATTTGTCATAAAGATAGGTTGACAAGATAATAAAATTAAAACCCCCTCTTACAAATGTTGAGATTTTGTATACGTCCACATTATCATGGTATACAAAAATTCATGGTGTATGAGGTAATTTTGTTTGTCAGTTTGACAAGGAAATAAAATTAATGGGAAAACCCCCTCTAACAAATGTTTGGTTTTGTATACATCCACACTATCGTGGCATACAAAACTCACGGTGTTTAAGGTAATTTTATAAAGACTTATTGACAAGATAATTAATGGGTAAAACCCTCCTCTAACAAATGTTTGAATTTGTATACGCCCATACTATCGTGGCATGCAAAATTCACGGTGTTTGAGGTGTTGGTGAATTTAAATGATATTATTTTGAGAAATCAATATTATTTCAAATTCAAAGTTTTTAACCAAAGATTTGATAGACCAACTATTAATTTTATTTGTCATAAAGTTAGGATGATGAGATAATAAAATTAAAGGATAAAATCTCCTCTTTGATTTTGTATGCGTCCACTCTATCGTGACATACAAAATTCATGGGGATTTTAAGGTGTGGTCTTGACCAAATTTTTTATGATTCTTAGGATTTAAAATGTCTATCAATCCCCTAGTTGTTATACTATAGAATAGACTTAGTAGTCCCAATTGTATTGATTGGAAATAGGATTGGACATTAACGTAGGCTATCCTCTTAGAACTAAGAACAATATAGGTGTATTTCATTCATTAGTTAATACATGATTAGTGGTGTTATCTACCGGTGTAACGACCCGACCCATTTGGTGGCCCATTTGGCGACCCTCAGGTCGTCGACCGTCGGCCGTGCCGTTACTCTCTAGGACTTTCCACCCCTGGCAGTGGAATTTTGCCTCCACTAGGATTCAAACTCTAAACCTCCAGGCTTAAGTATTAGAGTTTATGAATCCTGGTAACCAAGTGAGATCCCGAGGGTCGCCAAATGGGCCGCCAAATGGGTCGGATCATTACAATAAAAAGGCACCTTTTTATTGTAACGACCCGGCCCATTGGCCTCTTGGGCGCCCTTGCGGCAGCCCAACTAGCGGCCTGTGAGAAATCGGAAAATTTAAATAATAAGGTTATTTGGGAAATAGCCTTATATAATTTTTCCGGAATTTTTAGAAATTTTCTGAAAATTTTTCGGATCTCGAACGGAGAGTTTTGAGGGGACGAATCGGCGTGTGCGGATAAAGCCTGTTTGGGATACCCATTTAAGTGAGGAATTGTTTTAATATATATATTTCCTTTTCTTTATTTCCTTCTCCCTTAGAATGCCGATCCCGACCCGACCTTTCCCCTCTCTGCCGATGCGAACCTCCCTTCCTTCTCTGTTCTCTCTCGCGGACAAGCGACGCCGAAGGGATTAGGGCTTCCAGCTCCGGCGGTTCTCCTCTACGGCATCAGCGGCCGTTGATCTTAGATCCAGGCAGCGCTATTCCTCTCCGGATCACAGACACGGTGTCGCGTCTCCTCTAGCCGACTGTCGACCTTTCTTCCCCGATCCGACGCGACAGGATCGATCCAAGATCCCTCGATTGCCGGCGTGGAAGGGCGTTCAGGGCACTGAGGGTAAGTGACCGATCCTTCCTCTTTTCTGATCTATGATTGGTGCCCTAGGTTCATGTCTTCTTCCTCGGTTCTTACTCTTCCTCTTTGATTCTCGGCGATCCCATGTCAAATCTTGGATTCCATCTTCGTTGTTGTTGATTGAGGGTCAGAGGAATTCCTGGTACGCTGCTTCATGGATTGAATCGGGTGATTCTTTTGGAAATGATCAATTGCGGTACATTTTGGGGATTCAGTAGATTCAAGGACTTCGGTGTACTCTTTGTCCTTGTGGAGAGTTGCTGTGGTTTCTCTGATCCGGCAAGAAAATCTCCTCTCATTGTACTTTTGACAAGGTTTTAGATCAGTGAGGTTCTGTTCCATTCCTATGGTGTTGATTTCTTGATCGTCTGAGAGGTTATTTGCATCCGATCAGTAGGAAGGATTGAATCCAGTGAGAATATGTGAAGGTGATCTTGGTTTCAGCAATCTACAGCAGCTTGATCGAGGTGAGGTGTTTAGGTTTTGTTCTTTGTTTTAGATAATTGATCTTAGTTGTAGATCATCATGTAGTTTGGTTATTTTAGATGGTTATGCCTGTTGTGGATGAATTAGGGTTATGTTGATTGTGATTAGATTTAATTGCTTAGATTAAATTAATGGAATGATTAGGGTTAAGACAATTAACCCTAGTCAACTATTGGATTTAATCTAAGATTGGATTTCTAATCTAATTGGTGATTAGGGATTAGGTAACTAACCCTAATTAACCATTAGATTTAATTAGGTAGATTGAGGTTGTGGTGATTAAGGATTTTGCCCTAATTTAGTTTAGGGATTTTATTTAGCTATTCATTTAGATTTAGCTAAATAAAATATATACATTGTTTGACACAGGACTCTGATTCGAGACAGACGTCTCGACGTTGGATTTGGCATGATACTACCTGCTATTTGAGGCAGGTACTCTTTGACTTATCTCTTGATAGTATCTTATGATATGCGCAGTTTATATATACTTACTAGTGTTGGTAGTTAGTATTTCCTTGGTTTAGTTTAGTTGATACCTATCATGTTTCTACTGTTAGTTGCTTTACATTAGAACTGGATGCTTTATCTTTTGCCATGTGTATCTATGTTTATAGAGATGGATATGTATATTTATAGTGCTCCACTATACTGGATTAGTTGCTTTACATGTTTGATACATGCTCTTGGATTCATGATACTTATATCATTGTTATAAGTGATGTTCTTGGACTTATGCTGTTTATATCATAGTAATATATATATGTGTTTACCTTTTTGGCACACACATATATGGAGGAGGCTATGTTCAGGTATGACATATTTAGCATCATGCACCATCCCGCATGATTGCATGCTGGGCGATTGACGACTCCATTATTTTTGAGCTCGTCGGCCGACTACATGGACCTCTACACACGTGATCACTACATGGGTAGTGGCACAGCACTTAGGGTGTGTATGGTAGGTTGCCCGGTGGTGCTCCGCTAGGACGCTCATGGGCAGCGTGACAGGAGCGTGGTAGCACGCCGGGGTCCCTCCCCGTCATTGCGTACCGGGAGATGAGAGCGTTACGCTCCCTCACTATGTTTGAGGTAGGAGGATAGGTGTACTCCGACAGCATCCCGTCCACTCGGTCACTCTTCAGGGGCAATGATGGAAGAGTGCGCGGTGTCACACCCCTACCCACTCGGTCTCACCATTGTGTGTGAGATGGCTGACTAGCTGACAGGGGTGACCATGTCATATTTCATCATATGCACAGATTGCATTTATTGTGATTGTTGCATATTGGATGATGCATTTTGGTGATTGCAAATGATTGACATGCATACAGGATACATTCTTATTTGCTTTGACTATTTTTTTTATCTCTGTATGTTCACAGTCAGTTGCCCAAACCTCGTAGGTGAGTACAGTTTATTTCAGTTATGCATTTTATTATTATTCTTGCTATAGACTGTACTTTATGCCTATTGCTGGATATTACAGTTTATTTCAGCTATGCATATCTGTTATACTGTTAGGAGATTGTACCGTAGATTGTACTGTTAGGAAACTGTACTATAGATCCTATGGTTTAGGAGACTGTACCTTAGGATATTGTTAGTAGTTATATGTTGAAGTACATATCTATTGGATTACTTGCTGAGTTCTTTGAACTCACCCCGTTGTTACTATTTTTCAAGTTGAGGCCGTCGGGAGATATTCCAGTCGCTAGCCCCATTATCGCGAGGATTTTCTTTGTTGGATTATATTTTGCTTTTGCATCTTATATACTTGTGATGTGGGTTTTGTATTGTGGACTTTATATCGAACACTTGGGTTTACTACTTTTGGTTTTTCGCTGCGGATATATTTTCATTACTTCGTGGATTTTGTCTTTCTTCGTTGTAGTGGAGTAGGATGTTTACATATATCTTCGAGATTCTATATTGTCTTTCCTTATTAAACTGCGTGGATTGATTATATGTTGAACTGTGTGGAATGTTGATATAAACTGCGTGGTTTGTTTCTTATTTGTATTATATTGTTCCGGCCGTGTGTGGCCGGGGTATAGATATATGTATTCTGGATTCATATTGTCACCCGTACAGGGGAGATGTTCCCAAAATTTCTTCGGACAGGGACTACCTGGGGCGTGACAATATTTTTGGTATCAGAGCTAGGCTCCGATTTCGGATTTTTGTGTCCTGGAGTTTACGAGTTTATCGGGGTATTTTCGGATTGTACGGATTTCCGTCGATTTTATCGTTTCGGAATTCCGAGGTATTTTGACGAGGTTCTATTGATTCGATTTGGGGGCTAAGCAGCGACAGGATATCTCTAGACGGCAAATAGGTAAATTAGGTAACCTTATAGTTTTTTTACCTGTAGTGATATCTGGGTAATATTTTGTTGCAGATATGACACATACACGTGTTCCAGTACTTAGACGTGGTCGCACACGTAAGAGGCCGATAGATTCTCCTAAGACAGAGTCTCCAGAGAGATCTGCTAGGGTCGAGCCAATCCGTCAGGGACAGACTCGTCAGGATATTATAGGCACGTCGGATTAGAAGATCTCGACGGTTCTGACTTGAGAGGTATATACCTCGACTATACCACTAGTGGTATCACCTTCAGTATACCGGCACCCCCTCCAGTCGTGCCTACTACTGCGTACTTGAGGTACGAGATGAGGTAGAGATCTGGTGGGACACGCAGCGTTCGATTATAGGTGAGTAGCATATTACCTGGACGAGATTTAGGGAGGCATTCGAGAGTTTGTATTTTCCCCGGTCGTATAAGATGACACGTCGGCAGGATTTTCTGAGTCTTCGGCAGAATAACCGCTCAGTGATGGAGTATAATGCCGAATTTAATCGGTTGGCTAGATTCTATCGTGAGTTGGTTGCCGAGGACAGATCTCGTATCATCCAGTTTGTCAAGGGACTGGATGGACTTCTTCAGGTGAAGATTGCCGGTCTTGGTATAGTATCATACACAGAGACACTGGATAGGGCTCTTATGATTGAGTCTGCTCATCAGAGGGTGAAAGTAAACACAGACAAGAAGAGGAAGCAGACTGATCAGACTGCCGGTCAGACCCAGCAGCCACAGACTACTGGACAACAGCCACAGACTACTGGACAGCAGCAGAGCAGTCGTACTCAAACAGGTCAGGGTACTTCTGGGTCATCTGGCCGATCCCAGAAATCAGGAAGGTCTTCCTCAGGATGTTCCCGGTCTTCTCAGCAGAACCGGAAACAGTCCACCGATGACTCGCACTGCACCCGATGCGGATCCCGAGATCACATCACCTCTACATGTACTCTGGGACAGTCAGTTTGCTATTATTACAAACTGCCTGGGCACATTAGCCGAGGCTGTTCGGTGAAGGCCCAGCATGTAGCTTCCGGAGTTTCTGTTTCAGGAGGACCATTTGGTCAGTCTGGGACCCCGCAAGGAGGGCCAAAAGCCCAATCCTCGCATCGTCAGCAGAGGACAGCTCCCCCTGTAGCAGCTGCATACGGCATGCACGGGCAGGAGCATTCTAGTGTCCTTGTGGAGAACCCCACGGTATTCCGCCTTAGTGGTCTCTAGTAAATTTCGTCAAGAAGAAGGATGGTGCTCTGAGGTTGTGCATCGATTATAGGTAGCTGAATCCAGTGACTATCAGAAATAAGTACCCCTTGCCACGGATTGAGGATTTATTTGATCAGCTTAGAGATACATCAGTGTATTCTAAGATTGATCTGCGGTCTGGATATCATCAGTTAAGAGTTAGAGATTCTGACATTCAGAAGACAGCATTTCGCACCAGATACGGGCATTACGAGTTTGTGGTAATGCAATTCGGGCTTACCAATGCTCCCGCAGTATTCATGGATCTGATGAACCGTATCTTTCTGGAGTATCTAGGTCAGTTTGTGATTGTGTTTATCGACGACATATTGATTTATTCACGTTCCGAGGAGCAACATGCACAGCACCTTCGCATAGTCTTGGAGACTCTTCGACGACATCTTCTGTATGTGAAGTTCAGCAAGTGTGCATTTTGGCTTCCCTCAGTTGGTTTTCTAGGACATGTGGTTTCTAGCCGAGTTATTTCAGTAGATCCTCAGAAGATCGAGGCTTGCGAGACCAACTTCCAGGAGCTGAAGCGGAGATTAGTATCAGCACCAGTTTTGGTTTTACCTTCTGGTGATGATGGATTCGTACTTTACACAAACGCATCTCTTCAGGGCTTGGGCGCTGTTTTGATGCAGCACGGTAGGGTAGTCTCCTATGCTTCTCGTCGGTTGAAGGAGCATGAGAAGAACTACCCAGTACATGATTTAGAGCTAGCCGCTATTATCTTTGTTTTGAAGATTTGGCGACATCATCTTTATGGTATTACTTTTGAGATTCTTACTTATCATAAGAGTCTCAAATATATTTTTACACAGAAGGAACTCAATCTTCGACAGAGGAGATGGATGGAGTTCCTGAAGGACTATGATTGTACTATTAGCTACCATCCGGGTAAAGCTAATGTGGTTGCTGATGCACTTAGCAGGAAGTCCAGAGGGACTTTAGCTTGTCATCGAGTTTTAGTCACGGACTTGATTCAGGGATTCTCCGAGTTGGGCCTTGAGGAGCAGGGACGGACAGAGCAGGGTATTCTTGTTACCATAGTTGCTCAGTCGTCGATCAGGATAAGGATTCGAGAGGCCCAGGTCGGAGATCAGCATTTACAGTTCATTAATAGCTAGATAGCTTCCGGACAGCAGATTGAGTTTACACGAGATGATGAGGGGATTGTTTATTTCCGAGGCAGATTATGTGTACCTCAGTCTCACCCGGTCATGGAGGAGTTACTTCAGGAGGCTCATCATTCTAGATTTGCTATCCACCCAGGTGGGACCCGTATGTATCGTGATTTGAGGCATTCCTATTGGTGGAATGGTATGAAGAAAGACATTGCATATTTTGTAGCTAGATGTCTTGTCTGTCAGCAGGTGAAGGCTGAGCACCAGAGACCTGCTGGTTTACTTCAGAGGATCCCTATTCCAGAGTGGAAGTGGGAGCATATTACTATGGATTTTGTGGTAGGATTGCCTAGGACTCGACGAGGCCATGATGCGATTTGGGTAATCGTTGACCGATTAACCAAATCCGCACACTTTTTAGCGATCCGGAAGACTGATTCTCTGGATCGATTAGCTGAGTTATATTGTCGAGAGATTATCAGATTGCATGGAGTTCCGTTGAGCATTATATTTGATAGAGACCCACGGTTCACGTCCCGATTCTGGCAGAGTCTGCAGCAGGCCTTGGGCACACAACTTCGTTTCAGTACGGCATTCCATCCGCAGACAGATGGGCAGTCAGAGCGGACTATTCAGACATTGGAGGACTTACTGAGGTCTTGCGTTATGGATTTCGGAGGCAGTTGGGAGGACCACCTGCCATTAGTGGAGTTCGCCTACAACAACAGCTATCATTCGGCTATCCAGATGGCACCGTTTGAGGCGTTGTATGGTAGACCGTGTCGGACACCCATCCTTTGGGAGGAGGTTGGGGAGGCCCAGCTGATAGGACCTCAGAGAGCTCAACAGGATGCAGAGTTAGTTCGCACTATCAGACGGAGGATGTCAAAGGCTCAGGACCATCAGAAGAGTTATGCTGATCGGCGATAGAGACCCCTGGAGTTCTCTATGGGTGATCATGTGTTTCTGAGAGTTTCACCCACGAAGGGGGTGAAGCGATTTGGTCTTCGAGGTAAGCTAGCTCCACGATATATTGGGTCATTCCAGATCTTGGAGAGGATTGGAGCAGTAGCTTACCGTCTGGCGCTACCACCATCTCTAGCCGGCATTCATGATGTATTCCATGTATCTATGCTGAGGAGATACGTATCAGATCCGGCACATGTTCTGTTGGATATATCAGTTCCTATTCAGCCTGATGTTACTAACGAGGAGGTTCCGGTACGGATTCTGGACTACAAAGAGCGTCAGCTGCAGAACAAGACGGTTCGATTGGTTAAAGTCGGATGGCAGTATCATTCTAATAAGGAGGCTACTTGAGAGCTGGAGGATACGATCCGAGCTCGATACCCCCATTTTTTTACTTGAGGTATATGGGTTAGAGTTTCTTTCAGCATTTATTCTGTCTGGTTATATTATAGTGTTTGCAGTTGGTAATTATAGTGAAATTTGGAGACCAAATTTTTATTAGTAGGGGAGGATGTGAGATATCGGAAAATTTAAATAATAGGGTTATTTGGGAAATAGCCTTGTAGAATTTTTCCGGAATTTTTTAAAATTTTTTGGAAATTTTTCGGATCTCGAACGGAGGGTTTTGAGAGGACGAATCGGCGGGTGCAGATAAAGCATGTTTGGGATACCCATTTAAGTGAGGAATTGTTTTAATATATATATTTCCTTTTCTTTATTTCCTTCTCCCTTAGAATGTCGATCCCGACCCGACCTTTCCCCTCTCTGCCGACGCGAACCTCCCTTCCTTCTCTGTTCTCTCTCGCGGACAAGCGACGCCGAAGGGATTAGGGCTTCCAGCTCCGGCGGTTCTCCTCTACGGCATCAGCGGCCGTTGATCTTAGATCCGGGCGGCGCTATTCCTCTCCGGATCACAGACACGGCGTCACGTCTCCTCTAGCCGACGGTCGACCTTTCTTCCCCGATCCGACGCGACAGGATCGATCCAAGATCCCTCGATCGCCGGCGTGGAAGGGCGTTCAGGGCACTGAGGGTAAGTGACCGATCCTTCCTCTTTTCTGATCTATGATTGGTGCCCTAGGTTCATGTCTTCTTCCTCGGTTCTTACTCTTCCTCTTTGATTCTCGGCGATCCCATGTCAAATCTTGGATTCCATCTTCGTTGTTGTTGATTGAGGGTCAGAGGAATTACTGGTACGCTGCTTCATGGATTGAATCAGGTGATTCTTTTGGAAATGATCAATCGCAGTACATTTTGGGGATTCAGTAGATTCAAGGACTTCGGTGTACTCTTTGTCCTTGTGGAGAGTTGCTGTGGTTTCTCTGATCCAGCAAGAAAATCTCCTCTCATTGTACTTTTGACAAGGTTTTAGATCAGTGAGGTTCTGTTCCATTCCTTTGGTGTTGATTTCTTGATCGTCTGAGAGGTTATTTGCATCCGATTAGTAGGAAGGATTGAATCCAGTGAGAATCTGTGAAGGTGATCTTGGTTTCAGCAATCTACAGCAGCTTGATCGAGGTGAGGTGTTTAGGTTTTGTTCTTTGTTTTAGATAATTGATCTTAGTTGTTGATCATCATGTAGTTTGGTTATTTTAGATGGTTATGCCTGTTGTGGATGAATTAGGGTTATGTTGATTGTGATTAGATTTAATTGCTTAGATTAAATTAATGGAATGATTAAGGTTAAGACAATTAACCCTAGTCAACTATTGGATTTAATCTAAGATTGGATTTCTAATCTAATTGGTGATTAGGGATTAGGTAACTAACCCTAATTAACCATTAGATTTAATTAAGTAGATTGAGGTTGTGGTGATTAAGGATTTTGTCCTAGTTTAGTTTAGGGATTTTATTTAGCTATTCATTTGGATTTAGCTAAATAAAATATATATATTGTTTGACACAGGACTCTGATTCGAGACAGGTGTCTCGATGTTGGATTTGGCGTGATACTACCTACTATTTGAGGCGGGTGCTCTTTGACTTATCTCTTGATAGTGTCTTATGATATGTGCAGTTTATATATACTTACTAGTATTGGTAGTTAGTATTTCCTTGGTTTAGTTTAGTTGATATCTATCATGTTTCAACTGTTAGTTGCTTTACATTAGAACTGGATGCTTTATCTTTTGCCATGTGTATCTATGTTTATAGAGATGGATATGTATATTTATAGTGCTCCACTATACTGGATTAGTTGCTTTACATGTTTGATACATGCTCTTGGATTCATGATACTTATATCATTGTTATATGTGATGTTCTTGGACTTATGCTGTTTATATCATAGTTATATATATATGTGTTTACCTTTTTGGCACACACATATATGGAGGAGGCTATGTTCAGGTATGACATATTTAGCATCATGCACCATCCCGCATGATTGCATGCTGGGCGATTGACGACTCCATTATTGTTGAGCTCGTCGGCCGACTACATGGACCTCTACACACGTGATCACTATATGGGTAGTGGCACAACACTTAGGGTGTGTATGGTAGGTTGCCCGGTGGTGCTCCGCTAGGACGCTCATGGGTAGCGTGACAGGAGCGTGGTAGCATGCCGGGGTCCCTCCCCGTCATTGCGTACCGGGAGATGAGAGCGTTACGCTCCCTCACTATGTTTGAGGTAGGAGGATAGGTGTATTCCGACAGCATCCCGTCCACTCGGTCACTCTTCAAGGGCAGTGATGGCAGAGTGTGCGGTGTCACAGCCCTACCCACTTGGTCTCACCATTGTGTGTGAGATGGCTGACTGGCTGACAGGGGTGACCATTGTTGGAGCAATCTGGGTACCCTAGGTTTTGATGTTTGGGCAAAGGTTTAAGTTAGGTTTATTGTTGTATTTAATATGCATTGTGAGTGTGCAGGATACAGGTACAACAAGGAAAGTCCAAGGGTGAGTCTTGGCAGTGTAAGTCCAAGCATGTAGTCTTGGCAACGTAAGTCCAAGTGTGATCTTGACAAAGGAGGAAAGTCCAAGGATGAGTCTTGGCGGTGTAAGTCCAAGCATGTAGTCTTGGCAACGCAAGTCCAAGTGTGACTTGGCAATGGATGAAGTCCCGGAGGCGTGACCTCTTGGCAAAGGAAGACCCGACAACAATGACAAGGCCGATGGAAGCTCCAGAAGGCAAGACGTGAAGGATGGGGACGCATCCGAGGGACACAAGGCTGATGGAGGAGGTTAGATGGCTAGGTCTAGGTTGGTCGGGCGAGAACGAGTGCTGAGTGAATGTACTCGGGGTAAAATCTCAAAAGTACTGTAGTGTTACTGTAGCAGTACTGTAGCAGTCGACTGGTGGTTTCATCAGTCGACTGGTGCAGTCGACTGGTAGTGAACAGAGGGTTGATATCGAGCTGTTGGGCTGCAACGGTTGAATTTCCACGAAGGGCAGTCGACTGCATGTTTTGGCAGTCGACTGATAGGCGGGATTTTCTAACCCGTGGCCTATATAACCAAGCATTGGAAGCTTGGTTGAAGTTGACGAAATAGAGGTGGTTAACCCCTATTAGTAGTCTACCAGTGCCCTAGCTTCTCAAGAGTCCTTGGTGAGATTTTGTTGCGAGGTTTCTCCACCCACAAGGAGCTACACGAGCTAGCCGGAGGTTTTCCGGGAAGTCATCCACCGACGGATCGGGATCATCCACCTTACGGACAGCCGTGGAGTAGGAGCTTCATCTCCGAACCACGTTAAACAATGTGTCATTGGGTTTGCTTCTTGTTTATTGTTTTCTAGGGTTAGCTTTGCTTTTGTTTGTTAGTATTTTTGTTTCCGCTGTGCACTAACAAGCGTAGGAAGCGATGATTTGGGTGAGACGCTATTCACCCCCCCCCTCTAGCGAACATCAAGGTCCCAACATTATTGTGATTTTACATATTGGATGATGCATTTTGGTGATTGCATATGATTGACATGCATACAGGATACATGCTTATTTGCTTTGACTATTTTTTTTTTATCTCTGTAAGTTCACAGTCAGTTGCCCAAGCCTCGCAGGTGAGTACAGTTTATTTCAGTTATGCATTTTATTATTATTCTTGCTATAGACTATACTTTATGCCTATTGCTGGATATTACAGTTTATTTCAGCTATGCATATCTGTTATACTGTTAGGAGATTGTACCGTAGATTGTACTGTTAGGAAACTGTACTATAGATCCTATGGTTTAGGAGACTGTACCTTAGGATATTGCTAGTAGTTATATGTTGCTGTACATATCTATTGGATTACCTGCTGAGTTCTTTGAACTCACCCCGTTGTTACTATTTTTCAGGTTGAGGCCTTCGGGAGATATTCCAGTCGCTAGCCCCATTATCGTGAGGATTTTCTTTGTTGGATTATATTTTGCTTTTGCATCTTATGTACTTGTGATGTGGGTTTTGTATTGTGGACTTTATATCGAACACTTGGGTTTACTACTTTTGGTTTTTCACTGCGGATATATTTTCATTACTTCGTGGATTTTGTCTTTCTTAGTTGTAGTGGAGTAGGATGTTTACATATATCTTCGAGATTCTATATTATCTTTCCTTATTAAACTGCGTGGATTGATTATATGTTGAACTGTGTGGAATGTTGATATAAACTGCGTGGTTTGTTTCTTATTTGTATTATATTGTTCCGGCCGTGTGTGGCCGAGGTATAGATATATGTATTTTGGATTCATATTGTCACCCATACAGGGGAGATGCTGCCAAAATTTCTTCGGACAGGGACTACCTGGGGCGTGACAATATTTTTGGTATAAGAGCTAGGCTCCGATTTCGGATTTTTGTGTCCTGGAGTTTACGAGTTTATCGGGGTATTTTCGGATTGTATGGATTTCCATCAATTTTATAATTTCGGAATTCCGAGGTATTTTGACGAGGTTCTATTGATTCGATTTGGGGGCTAAGCAGGATATCTCCAGACGGCAAATAGGTAAATTAGGTAACCTTATAGTTTTTTTACCTGTAGTGATATCTGGGTAACATTTTGTTGCAGATATGACACATACACGTGTTTCGGTACTTAGACGTGGTCGCACACGTAAGAGGCCGATAGATTCTCCAGAGACAGAGTCTCCAGAGAGATCTGCTCGGGTCGAGCCTGTCCGTCAGGGACAGACTCGTCAGGATATTATAGGCACGTTGGATTATAAGATCTCGACGGTTCTGACTTGAGAGGTATATACCTCGACTATACCACTAGTGGTATCACCTTCAGTATACCGGCACCCCCTCCAGTCGTGCCTACTATTGCGTACTTGAGGTACGAGATGAGGCAGAGATCTGGTGGGACACGCAGCGTTCGATTATAGGTGAGTAGCATATTACCTGGACGAGATTTAGGGAGGCATTCGAGAGTCAGTATTTTCCTCGGTCGTATCAGATGACACGTCGGCAGGATTTTCTGAGTCTTCGGCAGAATAACCGCTCAGTGATGGAGTATAATGCGGAATTTAATCGGTTGGCTAGATTCTATCCTGAGTTGGTTGTCGAGGACAGATCTCGCATCATCCAGTTTGTCCAGGGACTGGATGGACTTCTTCAGGTGAAGATTGCCGGTCTTGGTATAGTATCATACACAGAGACACTGGATAGGGCTCTTATGATTGAGTCTGCTCATCAGAGGGTGAAAGTAAACACAGACAAGAAGAGGAAGCAGAATGATCAGACTGCCGGTCAGACCCAGCAGCCACAGACTACTGGACAGCAGCAGAGCAGTCGTACTCAGACGGGTCAGGGGACTTCTGGGTCATCTAGCCGATCCCAGAAATCAAGAAGGTCTTCCATAGGACGTTCCCGGTCTTCTCAGCAGAACCGGAAACAGTGCACCGATGACTCGCACTGCACCCGATGCGGATCCCGAGATCACATCACCTCTGCATGTACTCTGGGACAGTCAGTTTGCTATTATTACAAACTGCCTGGGCACATCAGCCGAGGCGGTTCGCTGAAGGCCCAGCATGTAGCTTCTGGAGTTTCTGTTTCAGGAGGACCATTTGGTCAGTCTGGGACTCAGCAAGGAGGGCCAAAAGCCCAATCCTCGCATCGTCAGCAGAGGACAGCTCCCCCTGCAGAGGCTGCATACGGCATGCACGGGCAGGAGCATTCCAGTGTCCTTGTGGAGAACCCCACGGTATTCCGCCTTAGTGGTCTCCAGTACTATTCGTCAAGAAGAAGGATGGTACTCTGAGGTTGTGCATCGATTATAGGCAGCTGAATGCAGTGATTATCAGAAATAAGTACCCCTTGCCACGGATTGAGGATTTATTTGATCAGCTAAGAGATACATCAGTGTATTCTAAGATCGATCTGCGGTCTGGATATCATCAGTTAAGAGTTAGAGATTCTGACATTCAGAAGACGGCATTTCGCACCAGATACGGGCATTACGAGTTTTTGGTAATGTCATTCGGGCTTACCAATGCTCCCGCAGTATTCATGGATCTGATGAACCGTATCTTTCTGGAGTATCTAGATCAGTTTGTGATTGTGTTTATCGATGACATATTGATTTATTCACGTTCCGAGGAGCAACATGCGTAGCACCTTCGCATAGTCTTGGAGACTCTTCGACGACATCGTCTGTATGCGAAGTTCAGCAAGTGTGCATTTTGGCTTCCCTCAGTTGGTTTTCTAGGACATGTGGTTTCTAGCCGAGGTATTTCAGTAGATCCTCAGAAGATCGAGGCTTGCGAGACCAGCTTCTAGGAGTTGAAGCGGAGATTAGTATAAGCACCAGTTTTGGTTTTACCTTCTGGTGATGACGGATTCGTACTTTACACAGACGCATCTCTTCAGGGCTTGGGCGCTGTTTTGATGCAGCACGGTAGGGTAGTCTCCTATTCTTCTCGTCGGTTGAAGGAGCATGAGAAGAACTACCCAGTACATGATTTAGAGCTAGCCGCTATTATCTTTGCTTTAAAGATTTGGCGACATCATCTTTATGGTATTACTTTTGAGATTCTTACTAATCATAAGAGTCTCAAATATATTTTTACACAGAAAGAACTCAATCTCCGATAGAGGAGATGGATGGAGTTCCTGAAGGACTATGATTGTACTATTAGCTACCATCCGGGTAAAGCTATTGTGGTTACTGATGCACTTAGCAGGAAGTCCAGAGGGACTTTAGCTTGTCATCGAGTTTTAGTCACGGACTTGATTCAGGGATTCTCCGAGTTGGGCCTTGAGGAGCAGGGACGGACAGAGCTGGGTATTCTTGTTACCATGGTTGCTCAGTCGTCGATCAGGATGAGGATTCGAGAGGCCCAGGCCGAAGATCAGCATTTACAATTCATTAGCAGTCAGATAGCTTCCGGACAGCAGACTGAGTTTACACGAGATGATGAGGGGATTGTTTATTTCTGAGGCAGATTATGTGTACCTCAGTCTCACCCGGTCATGGAGGAGTTATTTCAGGAGGCTCATCGTTCTAGATTTGCTATCCACCCAGGTGGGACCCGTATGTATCGTGATTTGAGGCGTTCCTATTGTTGGAATGGTATGAAGAAAGACATTGCATATTTTGTAGCTAGATGTCTTGTCTGTCAGCAGGTGAAGGCTGAGCACCAGAGACCTGCTGGTTTACTTCAGAGGATCCCTATTCCAGAGTGGAAGTGGGAGCATATTACTATGGATTTTGTGGTAGGATTGCCTAGGACTCGACGAGGCCATGATGCGATTTGGGTAATCGTTGACCGATTAACCAAATCCGCACACTTTTTAGCGATCCGGAAGACTAATTCTCTGGATTGATTAGCTGAGTTATATTGTCGAGAGATTATCAGATTGCATGGAGTTCCGTTGAGCATTATATTTGATAGAGACCCACGGTTCACATCACGATTCTAGCGGAGTCTGTAGCAGGCCTTGGGCACACAGCTTCGTTTCTGTACTGCATTCCATCCGCAGACAAATGGGCAGTCAGAGCAGACTATTCAAACATTGGAGGACTTACTGAGGTCTTGCGTTATGGATTTCGGAGGCTGTTGGGAGGACCACCTGCCATTAGTGGAGTTCGCCTACAACAACAGCTATCATTCGGCTATCCAGATGGCACCGTTTGAGGCGTTGTATGGTAGACCGTGTCGGACACCCATCCTTTGGGAGAAGGTTGGGGAGGCCCAGCTGATAGGACCTCAGAGAGCTCAGCAGGATGCAGAGTTAGTTCGCACTATCAGACGGAGGATGTCAGAGGCTCAGGACCATCAGAAGAGTTATGCTGATCGGCGACGGAGACCCCTGGAGTTCTCTATGGGTGATCATGTGTTTCTGAGAGTTTCACCCACGAAGGGGGTGAAGCGATTTGGTCTTCGAGGTAAGCTAGCTCCACGATATATTGGGCCATTCCAGATCTTGGAGGGGATTGGAGCAGTAGCTTACCGTCTGGCGCTACCACCATCTCTAGCCGGCATTCATGATGTATTCCATGTATCTATGCTGAGGAGATACGTATCAGATCCGACACATGTTCTGTCGGATATATCAGTTCCTATTCAGCCTGATGTTACTTACGAGGAGGTTCCGGTACGGATTCTGGACTACAAAGAGTGTCAGCTGCGGAACAAGACAGTTCGACTGGTTAAAGTCGGATGGCAGTATCATTCTGACGAGGAGGCTACTTGGGAGCTGGAGGATACGATCCGAGCTCGATATCCCGATCTTTTTACTTGAGGTATGTGGGTTAGAGTTTCTTTCAGCATTTATACTGTTTGGTTATATTATAGTATTTGCTGTTGGTTATAGCGAAATTTGGAGACCAAATTTTTATTAGTAGGGGAGGATGTGAGATATCGGAAAATTTAAATAATAGGGTTATTTGGGAAATAGCCTTATAGAATTTTTCCAGAATTTTTAGAAATTTTCTGTAAATTTTTTGGATCTCGAACGGAGGGTTTTGAGGGGACGAATCGGCGGGTGCGGATAAAGCTTGTTTGGGATACCCATTTAAGTGATGAATTGTTTTAATATATATATATTTCCTTTTCTTTATTTCCTTCTCCCTTAGAACGCCGATCCCGACCCGACCTTTCCCCTCTCTGCTGATGCGAACCTCCCTTCCTTCTCTGTTCTCTCTCGCGGACAAGCGACGCCGAAGGGATTAGGGCTTCTAGCTCCGGCGGTTCTCCTCTACGGCATCAGCAGCCGTTGAGCTTTGATCCAGGCGGTGCTATTCCTCTCCGGATCATAGACACGACGTCGCGTCTCCTCTAGCTGACTGTCGACCTTTCTTCCCCGATCCGACACCACAGGATCGATCCAAGATCCCTCGATCGCCGACGTGGAAGGGCATTCAGGGCACTGAGGGTAAGTGACCGATCCTTCCTCTTTTCTGATCTATGATTGGTGCCCTAGGTTCATGTCTTCTTGCTCGGTTCTTACTCTTCCTCTTTGATTCTTGGCGATCCCATGTCAGATCTTGGATATACACTGGAAACGGATGTGAACATAGTACCTTCTAAGTCAGAACTCTCTACTCCCATAGAATTGCAGAATGTGCGTAAGCCTAGTCTGAAGTATATTCGGATTTGGGTGGTCTAGAACATGAGAGACACTAATAAGTTGGGCAGGAGTTCACTTGTTTGTGAGTTATCCTAGAGAAACGAAAGGAGATTTATAGTCCTCAAAATCATAAGGTCATTGTTTGCACCAATGCCCGATTTCAGAAAAGGACTATACAATGAACCACAATCCCATAAGTAAAATTGTTCTTAAAGAAATGGCACGTCTAATCTAGTGCCAACTATACAAGATGTGATTGTAGGTCCCTTTGGAGGCCGGCAAGAGGGGAGGGGTGAATTACCCTACAAAATAAAACTCAAACCTTTCTCGGATTTCAACTATATCATAAACACTTGTAATAAAAAGTAGAGACTAAGTAAAGAAATCATACACCGGAGATTTACTTGGTTTGCAATAAGAGGATTGTTAATCCAAGGAAAGTAAGCGCACTATGATCTCCTCTGGGCGGAGAAGCCTCTTCACAACGTTGACAGCACAAATGAAAAGAACACAACTGAAATCACAGAAAGAATTGATTACAGGTGAGTTGTTCTGAATGTGCAGACCAGTACTATATTTATAGTATTGGTCCGAGCGCCTGGAAGGAGTTCTGGGCGCCTTGGAGGGGATAAAATTCTATCCCCAACGATCAGATCGTGTTTGACGTGATCCTATTCAAAATCCAGCTCCGGGCGCCCGGAAGGGTTCCGGGCGCCCCGGAGGGCTCCGGGCGCCCCGGACTGCTCCGAGCGCCCCGGAGCCCAAAGTCAACATTGAATTTTTCGCCTCCGGTTCAGCTCATCTCGGTCCAGGTCTTGTTCGCTCCGGCTCCACTAGCTTGGGTGATCTCGGCCATCCGGAATAGGGCTCACCCGAACCCAAGTTCCGTCCTTCTCCTTGAGCAACCTTCCTTCCTAGTTTCTCATCCCTCGAACGCCGCGCACATTCTTCTCGTCCACCGATGTACTCTTCCGCGGTCACCTCATCCCTCGGACGCACCGATCCCGTCGGCTCTCTCCCCGTGCCGTCATTCTCGCTAGCCGCATCTTCTGCTCGACTTCCTATGTTCCTAAGCTCCTGCACACTTAGACACAAGGGTTAAACAAACGCATGACCTAACTTAACTTGTTTGATCACATCAAAACACCTTGGGGTTCCAACAGTGATATCACAAGAAAACTACAACACGTAACACAAATGATACACAATTGTAAAAAGTGCCTCGTCATAGTGGGAGGGTTGTTAGGCAACCTAAAAGATTCATGTTTTGGGAGAGTGTTTGGACTTGATCCCTAGTGGACATGAACCTGATTCTCGAACATATGACGAAGCACTCCAAGATAAAGATACGACATCTTTACAAAGAGCAATGAATACAGAATTAGAATATATGTATTCTAACAAAGTCTGGGAGCTTGTAGAACCACCAAATGGTGTAAAAGCCATTAGGTCTACAATAGAAAAGGAAGGACAAACAGGAAGGTGTATACTTTCAAAGCAAGGCTTGTTGAAAAAGGGAACCCTTTTACCGGTAGTCATGCTTAAAGTCTATCTGGATTCCTTTATCTATTGTTGCTCATATGGATTATGAGATTTGGCAAGTGGATATCAAGACAGTTTTCCTTAACGGAAGTCTTGAAGAAAACATCCATATAAAGCAACCAGAAGGGTTCATTGCAAAGGACAAAGAAGCATCTTGTGTGCAAGCTCAATCAGTCTATGGACTGAAGCAAAGCTTCAAGGTCTTGGAACATCCAGTTTAATGAAGTAATCCAGACCTTTGGATTTATTCAGTGTCCAGATGAGTCTTGTGTATATAAGAAGTGTGATGGCAGTGTGGTGGTATTTCTTGTACTATACGTAGACAACATTTTTGGTAGTTGGAAACAATATCAAAGTATTGTCAGAAGTAGGGGTATGGTTGTCCAAGCAATCCGATATAAAGGACTTAGGAGAATGAGCACACATTCTTGGGATCAAATTTATAAGGGATCGCAAGAAAAGAATATTGTGTCTATCTCAAACTTCATATATAGATACGATCCTTGCTTGATTTAGCATGCAAGACTCCAAGAAAGGTTTTCTATCTTTTAGGCATGGAGTAGCTTTATCTAAAGAGATGTATCCGAAGACATCAAATGAGATAGAGATCATGAAGGTAGTTCCTTATGCTTCGGCAGTCAGAAGCCTAATGTATGCAATGTTGTGCACGAGACCGGATATCTGTTTTACCCAAGGCATAGTTAGCAGATATCGAAGTAACTCAGGAACGGGACACTAGGTTGCAGTAAAGCATATATTAAAAGTACCTTAGTGGGACTAGAGATTATATGCTAGTTTATAAGGCAGATAATTTGATCCCTATGGGTTACATGGATTTTTGACTTTCAATCAGATAGGGACAATAGTAAGTCGACCTCGGGGTTTTGTGTTTACTTTAGGAAGTAAAGCCATAACTGTGGAGGAGTGTTAAGCATATGTGTTTTTCGAACTCCACCATAGAAGCTGAGCATGTGGCAGCCTCTGAGGTAGCCACAGAAGTTATATGGCTCAGAAACTTCATGATGGACTTGGACATGATTTCTAGTTTGCCCAAAATTATTACAATTTATTGTAATAATAGTGGTGCAGTAGCAAAATCGAAGAAACCATAAGTCCATAAGGCAAGTAAATACAATAGAGCGCAAGTACCACCCAATACGAGAAATCGTATAATGAGGAGAAGTTGTTGACGCCTAGATTGCATCAAGTGATAACCTGGAAAATCCTTTCACTAAGGCCCTTAAAGCAAGATCTTTTGATGGGCATGGTGAAGGTTTGGGAATCAGATGTATAGCAGGATATATGGCAGCATAGTCTTTTAGTATAAGTGGGAGATTGTTAGAGTGTATACTAAAAACCTAACTTTTGTATAAACATTTATTTAGAAATAAAATAATCACATTGGTCAATATTTACATTTATTTGTTAAATGTAATTGTTCAATTAATTTATATAGTAGATAACATGGTGTGTGGTGTCACACACAGAAGATCATGTTGTCGGTTCTTTATGAATTATAAACAGTTGCTCACGACTAAGATGGAAAGGAACAAACCATTGAAATAGTCATAGTGTAATTAGGTATTAGTTTATCTTGACTAATAAATTACACTAGTACACTCTAAGTATATTGAGTAGGACTATTTAAGGTAAGTTCTTTTTATACTGACTTGATAAAAGAACTGGACCTTAGTTATTATGGAAGTGTGTGCTCTTAATCTTAATATAATAACAAGCACATATATTTAGTATTTATTTCTTTGACTTATCAAAGGGTGAGATTTAGCTCGATAATTCATTTATTAAACATAGGGAGACTAACACACTTATAATAAGAAGGAGCCCAAAACGTAATTTGGGATTGGTGCGGTAGTTCAATAATAATTCTTTAGTGGAATGAATCATTATTAATGAAATTAAGTTATGTGTTCGGGGTAAACACGGGAAGCTTAATTTCATCGGGAGACCAAAACCAATTCCTCCTCTCGGTCCCTATCGTAGCCTCTTGTATATAGAGATTTATACCCACCACATATCCACCTTCTTACCCACTTTTTGGTGGCCGGCCAAGCTAGCTTGGAACCCAAGCTAGGGCCGGCCAAGACCCAAAGGTTGAGCCAAGTTGGTGGTCGGCCAATGCTTGGAGTCTAAGCATGATGTGGCCGACCACATCATATTAAAAAGGATTCTATTTATAATTTTTTTTCTTATGTGGATTCCATGGTTTTAAAAGAGAGTTTAAAATTTAAATCTTTCCTTTTATAGCTTTTTACAAAGGATTAAGAAAAGATTTAAAATCTTTCCTTATTTGTAGATTAAAAGGTGGATTTTAATTTTAAGAAAACTTTCCTTTTTTAACCATGTTCATGATTTAAAAGAGAGTTTAAAAATTAAATATTTCTTTTATAAAGCTTCTACAAAAGATTAAAAAAAGATTTGATATCTTTCCTTATTTGTAGATTGAAAGAGATTTTAATTTTTAGAGATAACTTTCTTTTTATCCACATGTTTAAAAGAAAGATTTTAATTTATAAAAAATCATTTTTATAAACAACCATGAAGGGAAAAATTATTGGAGAAATTTTTTATAAATTTTCGGAAGCAAATTAGGAAGTTTTAATTCTTGTGTGAATTAAAATTTCCTTGATTGGGAGAAAAGGTGGTTGACCATTATTATTGAGAAAATAAAATTATTTTTAATTAAAATAATTTTTCTTTTTCATGGAAAAGGAATTAAGGAAATTTTTATTTAAATTTCCTTATTTGCCAAGACCAAGGATTATAAAAGAGGGGGGTAGAGGTGCCTTCATGGCTAACAACTCTATTCTATTTCTTCCTCTCTTTTTCTTCCTTGGTGTGGCCGGCCCTAGGGCCTCTTCTCCTTCTTTTTTCTTCCTCCTTTGTGGCCAGCGGCATCAACATAAGAGAAGTCCATGGTGACCAGTTCTAGTTAGGAGAAGAAGGAGAGAAAGGAGGCTTCGTTTCTAGCATCCTTTGGAGCTTGGTGGTGGTGGCCGAACCTCACATCTCTTGGAGTTTATGTGGTGGTCGAAACTTGTTTGGAGAAAAAGGGCTTGGGTGGTTCTCATCTCGATAGATTGTTGCCCACACAACGTCCGGGATAAGAAGAGTAATACGATAGAAGATCAAGAGGTCGTTACATACAAAGGAAGGTATAATTAGTAATTAATTTTCGCATCATATTAGTTGTTTTTCTTTTGTATGAATTCTAGACACAAGAGGCATTAGATCTAGTTTTCGAATTTGTTTTCGAATTTGTGTTTTTTTTACGTTGTCGAATTTGTGATTCGATTGTTCTTTTTGGTTAACTTAGAGTTATTTAAGGAAATTAAATATTAGCTTTCCTTAAAAGCCTTTGTCTAGGCAGTGGTGGTTGCTCCCATATCCAAGAAGGTCATGTGCATCTCCATGCAGTCCTGGAAGCCAATTTTGGAAATTAATATTTAATGAAATTAATAACATAGGTAGATTTGGATCAATAGTGCTAAGTTCCGCTTGCGATCCAAATCTAAACCATCAAGAACAGATAAGTTAAATTTGGAATCAATAATGTTAAGTTCCGTCTGCGATTCCTAATTTAATTTCTAAAGAACACAATAGGTTGTTTAGGAAAGGTTCGACACGTGTACAAAATTTCTATACAGTGGAACCTGTACGATCTTCCTAGGACCAACCAACAACATAGATACATACTACAACATACATCAATGAAGCAACTTATACCACAGGTGAGAAGTACTTACATCCTTTCGCTAGATCTTAATATTATAAGATGTAGAGAAAACAAATCCCCTCTTGCATGCCTAAATCCCCAAAACACCTTTCCTGAGCATACCACCTCCTTGGGAGAAACCTTCCCTTTTGATTCTTCCCCTTGCAAAGCTTTAAGGCTTGGAGCCCTTGGGTTCTTGGTCAAAACTTGAAAGGGGGTAGAAGAGAATTCGGCTAGGGAAAGGAAGAGAAGATGAAAACTAGGGTTTTCTCTCATCCATCCCCTTTTATACTAAGTGGAAGTTGAAACATCTCCTCCCACAAAAATCTGCTTATAAGGAATTGTTTCCTAATACCAATGTGATGCTTTACCACCACCTAATGGCTACTTAAACTAATTTTAAGTAAGAGGTCTAGGGTTCAATCCTAGCCCAGGCCATTTATGATTGTATTTTTATTTCTTTTTCTCTTCTTCTACTTCTTTTTGCTTTATTTAAATAGAGGAAATTTATGGGTGTTACATCAAATAGGTCTAAGTGCAACAATTCTAGTATTGAATTTGTTGAAGTTAGATTTGTTGATTTGTGAGTTGATTTGGTTTACTTCCCTTGTTGACAAGCATTACAGATTGTTGAATCTAAGTTAGATAGTTTTGGTAAGCCTTTAACTAAGCCATTTAATTTTGTTAGATTTCTAAAGTTTGTGTGGGACATTCTTCTATGTCATAACCAGGTTTCTTCTTTCTGTGTCAAGTGACACTTAATTTAAGAGATGGTTAGGTTGATTGCATAGATATTGTCCTTCCTAAACCCTTTTAAATTTATGTTAGGGTTATCTATGTGCTTGATTAAGCATTCAAAGGAGAGAAACCTAACCTTATATCCAAAATCACACAGCTGACTAATGCTAAGTAGATTGTATTTAAAATTATCAACAAGTAACACATTTGTAACAATAAAGTCAGTTTTGAGTTCGATATTATCTATCTCAATTACCTTAACTTTGTCATTGTTTCCAAAGGCAACCATTCCTAGGCTTTTTAAGTTAGTTGAGTGAAATTGGTATGATCCTCAATCACGTGTCTGGAGCAACCACTGTCCAATATCCACATGGTTTCCTACAAAAGGTGGAAGTCATTGTTAATTTAATTCAATTTATTTTTAACTTGAATTTAATTTTGATTACTTTAATTTTAATTTTAATTTTAATTTAATTTTAATTTTAATCTTAATTTTAATTTAATTTGAATTTGATTTAATTTTATTTTTATTTATTTGAATTTAATTTGAATTTGATTTAATTTTAATTTAATTTTAATTTATTTAATTTTAATTTAATTTAAATTTAAATTTATTTTAAGTTAATTTTAATTATATTTAATTTTAATTTAATTTAATTTTAATTTAAAATAAATTTTATTTTATTTTAATTTATTTTAATTTTATTTGAATTTGATTTAATTTTATTTTGGATCCTTAATCATCTCACCTAATCTACATTTTCAATCAGGGAATCCTATAATTTTATGAGATGAGTTAAATTAGATTTTAGAGTTTGGTTTAATTTTGTATTAGATTCAAGTTTAGCTTTGGGTTCAACAAATAGACATTTTTTGGATAAACTTCTAAGCTGTGGTGAGTCACCTAGACATCATTAGAGTAACCATGTATTCAAAAATTTTCAAATAGTCCTATCCGCTGAACTTAATACAAAACATTGGTCTAACTAGTTAGGATTCGTAAGGGATAGCTTCAATTAATTCCACTAAGCTGAATGCACTAGGTCGAAGCCATATCTTCCTAGACATGCATAGGTAGAGTGTCTCTATCCTACTATGATCCAAAACTTCACCAGTACCGTTTATCAAGTTAAACTTTTATCCCTATTTAGACTAGTCCTAATTATCCACTCGGGTAAGTTATTGATTTTGGAGGTGTCAACTAGTTTGGAGCCTCCCCTGAATTATTGGACTTGATTTTTAGATTTTGGGTTTATGTCGATTTTCTTTATAGTTATAATAAACTATATTATAGTTTGAGTTTAGATTTATTTTATTTTTATTTAATTTAGATTTAGTTATTGATTTAGTTGACTATAGCTTAGAGAGTTTAATTTTTGAGTTTAAGGTTGAATTTTTTGGTTTAATTCATTTTAAATAGTGTATTTTATTTTTAGGTACGTAGTATTGATTGATTTCTACTTGTGTGGTTAGGCATGTTGGTTGCTACTCGGAAAACCTAATGGTTCCATTGTACAAAAATTTTGTACAAAGGTCTGAACCTTTTCCTAGCTACCATGTGTTCTTTTAAATTAAACTTGGATCGCCTGCGGAACTTAACACGTTTGATCCAAAGTTTAATCTATTTGTTCTTTTAGGTTTAGACTCGGATCTCCTGCGGAACTTAACACGTTCGATCCAAATCACCTAGGTTATTAATTTTATTAAATATTAATTTCCAAAATTGGCTTCCAGTACTGACGTGGCGAGGCACATGGCCTTCTTGGATATGGGAACAACCACCACCGACTAGATAAAGCCTTTTAAGGAAAGTTAATATTTAATTTCCTTAAATAACTTTAGGTCAACCGAAAAGAACAATCAAATCACAAGGAAAAGAAAAGAAAATAAAAGAACACAACATCGAAAACAAATTCGAAATACTAGAATCGCATGCCTCTTGTATTTGGTATTATTTCCAAAAATAACTAGTATGATGCGGAAAGAAAAAATACTAGTTATACCTTTTAGAAAGATCTTTGATCTTCTACCGTATTCCTCTTCTAACCTCGGACGTTGTGTGGGCAACGATCTTCCGAGAAGAGAACCACCAAGCACCTTCTTCTTCCTTACAAGTTTCGGCCATCAAAACTTCTCATAGGATGAAGAGGTTCGGCCACCACCACCATGCTCCAAGGGATGCTAGAAACAAAACTTTCTTTCTCTCATTCTTCTTCTTCTTCTCTAAACTTGATCCGGCCACCATATGAATCTCCACAAGAAGGATGAGGTTCGGCCATCAAAGAGAAGAGAGGAGGAGAGTGTAACGACCCGGCCCTCTTGGCCCATTTGGCGGCCCATTTGGCGACCCACGGGTCGTCGACCGTAGGCCCTTATGTCGTCGGCCCATTTGGCGACCTCTCATGTCATCGACCGACGACCCTTGGCCGTGCCGTTGCTCACTAGGACTTTCCACCCCTGGCAGTGGATTTTTGCCTCCCCGGGATTCGAACTCTAAATCTACAGGCTTAAGTATTAGAGTTTATGAAACCTGGTAACCAAGTAAAATGATCTCACTTGGTTACCAGGATTCATAAACTCTAGTACTTAAGCCTGGAGGTCTAGAGTTCAACTCGGGAGGCAAAACCAACGCCGTGGTGGAAAGTCTAGAGAGTAACGAAGACAAAGAGTCGTTCGACGACATGAGGTCTCAATGGGCGACGACATAAGGCCAATCGACACTGAGGTCGTTAATGGGCCAAGAGGCCGTCGTTACAATAAAAGGCACCTTTAATTGTAACGACCACCCTCTTGGCCCATTTGCGGCCCATTTGGCGACCCTCGGGTCGCCGATCGGCCCTTATGTCGTCCGCCCATTTGGCGACCTCTCATGTCGCCGACCGACGACCCTTGGCCATGTCGTTACTCACTAGATTTTTCACTGCGTTGATTTTGCGTGATTCGAACTCTATTCCGTGCTTGAATTAGAGTTTACGAATCTCGCTACCAAGTGAGATGATCTCACTTGGTTACCGTGATTCATAAACCTAATACTTAAGCCCGGAGGTTTAAAGTTCAACTCGGGAGGCAAAACCAACGCTGTGGGTGGAAAGTCCTTTATTTAACGACTTTTCTTTGTTGCGCCGGGCCCTTATGTCGTCGGCCATTTTTTCATGTCGCCGATCGACCACTTTGTCGCGCTTACTCAGACTTTTGCCGCTGATTTTTGCCTCAGATTCTCAGACCTCAGCAGTACAGAGTTTACGAACCTGCAACCGCCAGATCATCTCACTTGTCACTGTGATTCATAAACCTAGTACTTAAGCCCCGAGGTCTAGAGTTCGACTCGGGGAGGCAAAATTCATGGTGGAAAGTCCTAGTGAGTAACGGCACGACCAAAGAGTCATCGGTCGACGACATGAGAGGTCGCCAAATGGGCTGACGACAAAAGAGCCGCCAGTGGGCCGCCGCAAGGGCCGCCCAAGAGGCCAAAGGGTCGGGTCGTTATAATAAAAAGGCGCCTTTTTAATGTAACGACCTGACGCTTTGGCCTCTTGGGCGGCCCACTGGCGGCCCTTATGTCGTCGGCCCATTTGGCGACCTCTCATGTCGTCAACCGACGACCATTTGGTCGTGCCGTTACTCACTAGGACTTTCCACCCCTGGCAGTGGATTTTTGCCTCCCCCAGGATTCGAACTCTAAACCTCCAGGCTTAAGTATTAGAGTTTATGAATCCTGGTAGCCAAGACGACATGAGAGGTCACCAAATGGGCCGACGACGTAAGGGGCGACGGTCGACGACCCGAGGGTCGCCAAATGGGCCAAGAGGGTCGGGTCGTTACATTAAAAAGGCGTCTTTTTATTAATTAATTCACAAATAGATTAATTAATTACTTGTTATGTATCTGATGCATGTTTAATAATTAATTAATTAATTAGTGCCTTAACGATTAGATTAGATCTAAGTCGTGCACATGATGCACCCTTGCGATTAGATTAGATCTAAGTCATGCACAAGATGCATCCTTCTCGATTAGATTAGATCTAGATCGAACCAACTCTAAATGTCTAACCGTGCCGTGATACCTATCACTACCTCGATCACATGTATTGTTGAATCTGCCAAAGCAGAGCAATACATATTATCTTAGTAGGGTACGGAGGGACAATCTTGGTCCCGCCTATCAACGCATGGGTGAATACAAACTCAATTAGATTGAGTATTCCTAGTTACTCGGTTGGATCGAGTCAACTATAGGCATTCTTCCAATAGTTGGAAAGGTAGGACAAAATCACGTTTATATTAACTCTCGGGCGTATTAGCCAAAGCTAACTCGAGTTTTAATATAAATATGGATCTTGATCCTATAAACAAGAGTTGCATAGAGATGTAATTGGTAATCGTTACCTACCGATCATACTAAGCCTTGGGCGTATTAGCCAAAGCTAACTCAAGGGTTAGTATGATGTGGATCTTGTCCCACAAGAATTATAGAATTCAGTGGGAGCATCATTTAATTAAAGGCCTAATTAAATGATTTTAAAAGAATATGATATTTATTTCTGCATTTATTTCTGTTGTAGAATATCCATGACGTCGAATACGAACACTTTCTCTCTGCGATCTGTCCTTAAGAAGGACAAGCTCAACAGAGCAAATTTCCTGGACTGGTACAGGAACCTGAGAATAGTTCTCACTCAGGAACGTAAACTGTACGTTCTGGAGCAGCCCATTCCGGAGGCTCCTCCTGCCACTGCCACGCGAGCTGACCGGGATGCTTATAAGAAGCATCAAGATGACGCATTAGATGTGTCCTGTCTAATGCTCGCAACCATGAACTCTGAGCTTTAGAAGCAACATGAGTTGATGGGTGCTTACGATATGGTTGCACATCTTCGTCAACTATATCAAGGACAAGCAGGGCACTGGAAGAGGAACTTCACAGGACACCTGGAAGATCTTAACAAGAAGAGAAATAAGATTTCTACTTCAGGTATAAATGTTATAGAAGTCAACCTCTCTATTTCTTCGTCGTGGGTATTAAATACCGGATGTGCTTCGCACATTTGTACTAATGTACAAGCACTGAGAAATAGCAGAGCATTAACAAAGGGCGAGATAGACCTACGAGTAGGCAATGGAGCACGGGTTGCTGCTGTTGCTGTAGGGACTTATTTTCTATCTCTGCCCTCTGGGCTTATACTAGAGTTAGACGATTGTTGTTATGTGCCTGCATTGACTAAGAACATTATATCAGTTTCTTGTTTGGACAAGAAAGGATTCTCGTATATAATAAAGAATAAATGTTGTTCTGTCTATTTAAATGATATGTTCTATTGTAGTGCACCTCTGATGAACGGACTCTATATTCTAGGCCTTGAGAGCTCTATCTATAACGTTAGTACTAAGAGGTTCAAATCGAACGATATGAACCACACCTATCTCTGGCACTGTCGCTTAGGTCATATAAATGACAAGCGCTTATCACAGCTCCATAAGGATGGTTTGCTGGACTCATTTGATTTAGAATCATATGAGATATGCGAGTCATGCCTACAAGGCAAGATGACCAAGACTCCCTTTAGTGGGCACAGCGAGAGAGCGACTGATCTGTTAGGACTCATACATTGTGATGTATGTGGCCCTTTCAATGTCGCTGCTAGAGGCGGTTATAGGTACTTCATCACATTTACTGATGATTTCAGTAGATACGGTTATGTGTACTTGATGACACATAAGTCGGAATCCTTTGAAAAGTTCAAAGAATTCAAGAATGAAGTACAGAACCAGCTTGGCAAGAGTATTAAAATACTTCGATCAGATCGAGGTGGTGAATGCTTAAGCCATGAGTTTCGTGACTACTTAGCTGAGTGTGGGATTTTATCTCAACTCACTCCTCCTCGAACACCACAGTGGAATGTTGTATCCGAAAGGAGGAATCGTACCTTATTAGATATGGTACGATCTATGATGAGTCACACTGATCTTCCGACATACCTTTGGGGTTATGCTCTAGACACGGTAGCTTTTATACTCAACCGAGTTCCATCCAAGGCCGTGATAAAGACACCATATAGGATATGGACTGGGAGAGATGCCCAGGTGTCTTTCATGAGGATTTGGGGTTGTGAGGCTTACGTTCGACGTCAAGTCTCAGACAAGTTAGGACCCAAATCTGACAAGTGCTATTTCATTGGATATCCCAAGAAACTAAGGGATATTACTTCTACATTCCCAGTCAGCACAAGGTAGTTGTGGCAAAGACTGGGGTCTTTCTAGAAAGGGACTTTGTTTCTAGAAAGACTAGTGGGAGCACGTTCGATCTTGAAGAAGTTCAAGATGCGAACAATAGCACTGATGCCTCGATGGAAATTGAACTGGAACCACAAAGTGTTGTGGATGATGTTGTTCCACAAAGAGTTGAGGAACAACAACCAGTTCAAGTAGACATACCTCTTCGCAGGTCTGATAGGGTACGTCGTCAGCCTGAGAGATACTCATTTCTCTTGTCTGACCATGATGACATTGTGCTCATAGAGGATGAGCCCACCACCTATCAGGAAGCTGTGATGAGACCAGATTCCGAGAAATGGCTAGAGGCCATTCTCGGAGCTGGAATCTTCGATTCGATGATGCGATCAAACAGTTTGGTTTCATCAAGAATGAAGATGAGCCTTGTGTCTACAAGAAGGTTGTAGAAAACATAGTTGTCTTCCTCATATTGTATGTGGATGACAAACTACTCATTGGGAAGGACATCCCTATGCTTCAGTCTGTCAAGACCTGACTAGGGAGTTGCTTATCAATAAAGGACTTAGGTGAGGCATCCCACATTCTTGGGATACAGATCTATAGAGATAGATCTAAGAGATTGCTTGGCCTAAGTCAGAGTACATACATTGACGAGGTACTCCTACGGTTTGCCATGCAGAACTCCAAGAAGGGATTTCTGCCGATGTCACATGGCGTGAGTCTTTTGAAGACTCAAGGTCCCTCTTCTGGAGAGGAGAGAGACTGCATGGATTAGATCCCTTATGCCTCAGGTATAGGATCGATCATGCATGCCATGCTATGTACTCGACCTGATGTCTCGTATGCTTTGAGCATGACGAGCAGATACCAGTCAGATCTAGGTGAAAGTGACTGGATAGCGGTCAAGAATATTCTTAAGTACTTAAGAAGGACTAAAGAATATTTCTTGATATGTGTAGGCAATGATAAGCTAGCTGTAAAGGATTACAGTGATGCTAGCTTCCAGACCGACCAGGATGACTATAGATCGCAGTCAGGGTTCGTATTCTACTTGAATGGTAGTGCTATGAGCTGGCAGAGTTCACAGCAGTTCTACAACGTTTCCATCTTATTCAAAAGATTATTGATAGAGGAGATGTGAAGATTTACATAGTATCTATAGAAGCTAACATCGCAGATCCCTTGACCAAGGCTTTGGCACAGAGGAAGCATGATGGTCACACTAGGTCATTAGGCCTTAGAGCCTATACTGATTGGCACTAGTGCTAGTGGGAGATTGTTAGTTAGAGCCCTAGAGCCAATCATTTGATGATTGTATGGACTCATGTATATCATATTCTTGTATATTAATAAAGGCATTTGTTTGGTTATTATACTTATCTGTATTAGTGCCAAATAGACTAAGTATAATAGCGTCCTTGAGTAGAAGGTTCATACCTATATCAATCGATTAGTTGAATCGATAGTGAGATGATATAGGGAACACTACTCTAAATCATTCCTAGTCGAGTATTAACATTCAGGGACAATGTTAATGCAATAAGACTAGCATGTAGGTCAGTTCGATGACTTGATCTCACAAGTCATGGATATAGAGATATCAAGCTGACACATGGGTATACATTGGAGAATGTATACTGAATGACCCGCCATGAGAAAGTATCATGGATCATTATATGAGTGTCATATACTTTCTCATGTAGCTATTAGTATGACTATTAGTCCTTAGACCTGAAGTCACCATGGATCCCTACATAAAGAGTTATGTACTTTGGTTTCGTCAAACGTCACCCGTAACAGGGTGGACTATAAAGGCGATTACTGGGTATGTAACAAATTATACAGAGGGATGTGAGTGATGTAGATGAGATCTAACCCTCCCATATGACGGGAGCGACATCAATATTCTTGATAGAGTGAGACCACTAAGTGCATCGCCATGCCCAAATGAGTCAACATTAGATGTTGAGCTCATTTGATCTAGTGAGTCTACTTGGAGTTCAAGATTTAGATTGATTAGAGGATGACACGGTCTATGCCTCATATTGATCAATCTAGATATCTAGGATAGAAGGACAATGTCACATATATTGTGAGGAGTCACAATTAGTAGTCACAAGGTGATGTCGGATCTCGACATTCTTGTAACTTGGGTAGTAATGATGTGTTGCTAGATACCGCTCATTACTTATGCTCCTAAATAGGTTTAGGGCATTGCCAACGTTACAAGAACCTATAGGGTCACACACTAAGGACAATTAGATGGAGATTTGGTTCATATGATGAACCAAGAGGATTAGATTCATTTGATTAATCATATTGGATTAAGAGTAATCCAAATTGGGCTAATTGAGTTGGACTCAAGTTGATTCATGTATTTAATGAGTCTAATTTAGATTATGACTCATTAAATCAACTTAATTTAATGAATTAGATTCATTATATTAAGTTGGCTTGAATCATATGGTTGGATTAGATCAACCATGAGAGAGATTTGATCAAGTTTGACTTGATTTGAGAGGAAGAGAAAAAGTCATGTTTAACTTGACTTTTTGCCACATCACTAGTGAGTTGGCAAGATGTGGACCAATAGGATTGCTCCACATCATCAATGTGTGCCACCTCATGGAGGTTACAAGCCTCCATAGCATTTAATGTGGTCGGCCCACATTAAATGAGGAGGTTACACTTATTGCCATGTCATTTAGTGAGGTGGCAAGATGTGGACCAATGGTGTTGATCCACATCATCCTAGAGTGCCACCTCATGGGGGTTACAACTCTTAATGGTCTCCACATTAATTGGAATTAATGTGGAGGTTACACCTCCTAGAGTGGCCGGCCACTTTGTGAATGAATGGGAATTCATTTTTCATTCATGTGGTGATTTCACTCTTCTTCTTCCTTGGGTTCTCTCCTTGCTCTCCCTCCTCTTCCTTGCCGTGACCTATCAAGGTGCTAGCACACCTTTGTTTAGGTTTTCTCCATCAAGAATTGTTCGTGTGGATACTTCTAGAGGACCGACATTTGACGGTCTAGAGATCCGGCAACTTCTTGGACGAGCGGGAACGCGAAGGGCTTCGCTTCGAAGGTATAACTCTCATCTAGTGTAGATCTAAAGTTTTTACAAACTCGTACAAGAAAAAGTTTTTCGAAAAGTTTTGTTTACGAATCTTTGCACGAGATCCATGGCTTCGGGTGACTCGGGGTTTCCGCGACGCGAAAAAGCGATTTTCGCGGCCCGACGAACCCAACAGAGTTCGAATCCTGGGGGAGGCAAAAATCCACTGGCCAGGGGTGGAAAGTCCTAGTGAGTAACGGCACGACCAAAGAGTCGTCGGTCGACGACATGAGAGGTCGCCAAATGGGCCGACGACATAAGGGCCGCCAGTGGGCTGCCGCAAGGGCCGCCCAAGAGGCCAAAGGGTCGGGTCGTTACAGAGTGGATGGCCGGCCACACCAAGGAAGAAAAAGAGGGAGAAAATAGAATAGAGTTATTCACAATGAAGTCTTCTCTACCCCCTCTTTTATAATCCTTGGTCTTGGCAAATAAGTAAAATTTAATAAAAACTTCCTTAATTCTTTTGCCATTGAAAAGGAAAATTTATTTAATTAAAAAATAATTTTTCTTTTCAATTTACAATGGCCGGCCACACCATAAAATTTTCAAGCAAATAAAATTTTAAACACAAATTAAAACTTCCTTATTTGCTTCCGGAAATTTATAAAAAAATTCTCCAATAATTTTTCCCTTCATAATTGGTTAATAAAAAGAAAATTTTATAAATTAAAAATTTTATTTTAACATGTGGATAAAAAGAAAGTTATCTCTAAAAATTAAAATCTCTTTTAATCTACAAATAAGGAAAGATATTAAATCTTTTCTTAATATTTTGTAGAAACTAATAAAAGAGAATTTTAATTTTTAAACTTTCTTTTAAATAATAAACATGATTAATAGGAAAGTTTTTACCAAAATTAAAATCAACCTTTAAATCTACAAATAAGGAAAGAGATTTAGCTCTTCTCTTAATCTTTTGTAGAATCTTATAAAAGGAAAGATTTAAATTTTTAAACTCTCTTTTAAATCATGTTATCCACATTAGAAAAAAATTTTAAAATTAAAATTCCTTTTTATTTTAATAGGGTCGGCCACCTAAGCTTGAGTTCAAGCTAGGGCCGGCCACATGAATTCACCCATGAACCAAACCATGGCCGGCCCTAGCTTGGTCTCCAAGCTAGCTTGGTCGGCCCCTATAGGATGGGTAAGAAGGTGGGTATGTGGTGGGTATAAATCTCTATATACAAGAGACTACGATAGAGACCGAGAGGAGGAATTGGTTTTGGTCTCCCGATGAAATTAAGCATCCCGTGTTCGCCCCGAACACACAACTTAACTTCATCAATAATAATTCATTCCACTAAAGAATTATTATTGAACTACCGCACCAATCCCAAATTACATTTTTGGGCTCCTTCTTATTATGAGTGTGTTAGTCTCCCTGTGTTTAAGATGTCGAATGTCTACTAATTAAGTGAGTTACTGACAACTCATTTAATTAATATCTTAGTCCAAGAGTAGTACCACTCAACCTCATCGTCATGTCGGACTAAGTCCACCTGCAGGGTTTAACATGACAATCCTTATGAGCTCCTCTTGGGGACATTCTCAACCTAGATTACTAGGACACAGTTTCCTTCTATAATCAACAACACACACTATAAGTGATATCATTCCCAACTTATTAGGCTTATTGATTTATTGAACTAAATCTCACCCATTGATAAATTAAAGAAATAAATATCAAATATATGTTCTTGTTATTATATTAGGATTAAGAGCACACACTTCCATAATAACTAAGGTCTTTGTTCCTTCATAAAGTCAGTATAAAAGGAACGACCTCAAATGGTCCTACTCAATACACTCTAAGTGTCCTAGTGTAATTATATAGTTACGATAAATTAATACCTAATTACACTACGACCTTCCAATGGTTTGTTCCTTTCCATCTTGGTCGTGAGCTACTGTTTATAATTTATAAGGAACCTATAACATGATCTTCTGTGTGTGACACCACACACCATGTTATCTACAATATAAATTAATTGAGCAACTACATTTATCGTAAATGTAGACATTTGACCAATGTGATTCTTATTTCTAGATAAATATTTATTCCAAAAGCTAGGCTTTTAGTATACATCCTAACAAGGCACGCTTTCGAAACCTAGGCTTTGGTTTGACTTTTATGTTAATTGACTAGTGATATAAAGGTTTTGTTAGTTGAGCTGGACTTATATCCGAGTCCGGACTTATTATACACAGCTCTTTGTGATCCAAGTATCATATCAAGATACTTAGATCTAGTTGTGAATTTTTCTAGTAGTTGTTTTAGTTCAAGTACTTCTCTTTTTAATCTGGAATTGTCCTCCTCAAGTTTTGCAACTTGAGTCAAGATTTCAGGTTGAATCAGCTCAGTTGTTGAGTTTGAATTTAGTTGTTCATTAAGTGATTTATTTTCTTTGCTTAGTTCGTTTATTTGATCTTCATATATAGTTAATTTCCTATTTAAACATGCGATTATTCTAAAAAACTTCTTGCTTAAGATCAATTGTACGTCATTGAAACCTTTGGAAATGAATACGGACTCATGGCTTGATTCGGGTTTGGATCCGTCTTTCGATTCACTTTCTGATTCTGGTCTATACACCATCAGTGCGAGGTAGTTGGTGTGCCTTTGTTCATCGCCGTCTGATTCCTCCATGAACGATTCATCCCAAGTTGCTTTAAGAGCTTTCTTTTTCTTGAGATTCGAGCAATCGTTCTTGTAATGTCCCTTCTTGTTGCATCCAAAGCATGTGACATTTGTTTTGTTGTTGTCGGAATTGGAGGTGGACTTGATCTTCTACAGGTCTTTTTTGGTGAAGTTTTTCTTTCTCCTGGTGAACATCTTTCTTACCATGTTCACTAGGTATTCTTCATCATCTGAGTCTGGGTCAGACTCATCTTCAGATTCTGGTTTAGGCTTGGACTTTTCTTTTTGTATTCCTGTAATAAGAGCAATACCTTTCTCGGGGTTGGCGTTAGTTTTTTTGTGGAGTTCTAATTCACAAAAAAGTTCATCTAATTTTAATTTAGATAGATTCCTCGAGATTTTATAGGCATTCACGATAAATGCCCACAGTGCATTTCAAGGCAATGCGTTTAGAGCATACCTTATTAGATCTCAGTTCTCCATCTGATGGTTGATTGTGTGGAGCCCATTAAGGATGTCCTTTATCCTTGCATGTAATTAACTGGCAGACTCTCCTTCCTGCATTTTGATGTTAAATAATTTTTTTAAGAGCAAGTCCCTTTTTGTTACCTTTGCTTCGTTAGTTCCCTCGTGTAGTTCTATGAGCTTGTCCCATAGTTCCTTTACATTTTTGTGTGGACTGACACAATTCAATTCCTCTTTTCTTAGTCTGCACTGGATTGTGTTGAGGATCTTGAAATCTATTTGGGCCTTCTTATTCATTTTTGAATTCCAATTTTACAGGTCCATTCGAATTTCGGTGTTGTCGACTAGTGCCTTGTATCCTTTAGTGACGCTAAACCATTGGTTGAAGTCGGTCTTTAGGTACACCTCCATTCACTTCTTCCAATATGGAAAATCGTCCCCGTTGAATAGTGGCGGACAAACGGTGTTATATCCTTTATTTTGGGTCATTTATCACTGAAATAGAAAACTAGAGGAAGGTACCAAGACTTGGTCTTGGATTAGCAGAGTTTAAGAAAAAAAATGTCGAGGAACTCAATTGGTGTTGCACAAATTTTGAGTAAAAATCAAACGAGAAAGTATTATTTGAAACGGTAAACTTTTACCAATTCAAATAGAATACGAAAAAAAACTGAAATTCAAAACTAAAAAAATATCCCCTGGCTTGATTGGTGGTTACACCAATTCAGAGCAGAATCTACTTTGATACTACTTATTAGATCGAGTCACACGTGAGAGGGGGGTTGAATCATGTGGTTTTGACAAACTTATTCTTTTTCACTTTTGAAAGCAAAGTATGCAGCAGAAAAACATATAAATTAAAAAAAGTAACAAGACAAAAATAGATACGGTCAATTTACTTTGTTCGGAGCCTTCAACGACTCCTACTCCAAGACCCAGGTCCTGCAGACCTATCGATGGGTAATCCACTAAAATACATTTTCTAGTACCTCTGGAAGAGGGAATCGAGTACAAATAAAAAGTTAGAACAAGTGCAACACACTGCACTTATCCTTTTGTAGTAATTAAGTACACAAATTAAAGTTACCAAACACTCTTTTGGAGATGGTCGGCTTGAGCTCGGTGTTTGGGCGGCTTCTCAGTGGTAGATAGGCATAGCAGCATTGCAGCAGAGTCATAACAGGATCCAGAGTAGTCGGAACCTTAATCGGATGCTTAGAAGCTTATATATCAATTGTTATTGAAGCTTAGGTCGAGAAGCCCTTATAAAGGCTAAGGAAGGCACTTTCCATAGGGTTGAAGGTGCCTCCGATGTGCAAAACTTAATCCCGAGAAAAGCTGATCCTTATCACCAAAGAGGTTAGAATTTTATTCTGTGGAAGATACCTTCCATGCACTGAAGGTGCTTTCTATGAACAATACCAAGGCGCCTTTGAATGCTTGAATGCATCTTCCATGAAGGTGCCTTCCATCTCCTGGAAGGCGCCTCAGGTACTGTTCACCCCAAGCTTTTTATACTCTTCTTGTCCTGCAAAATATGTTAGTCCAATAAATCAAATAATAACCTACAAGACAAGTGTTAGCACAATAATACTGAGTAGTAATTAGACCATGTCTCCCCGTTAACCTATTCAGACTTCGTACCAGCTATCCGGTTCCACATACCTAGCTGGATTTCAACTTGGTGTCCGGTCCTCCAGACTCATCAATTCCCGCACACTTGGAAAAGCACTTAGATCACAAAAACACCTAACTTAACTCACCTGTCATTCATCAAAACCTGAGTTAGACCGTTAGTGCAAATTGCACCAACAGCACATACTTCAATAATGCGTTCTCAATTCAACTAAGATACATAGATAGCTCTTAAAATATAAATTACTAATGACCTTTGGTACTAATCACGCAGTTTGAAATTTATTCTTTGAAGAAAACACCTAACTAATGTGGAAACTAAACTGGAAAGTCTTCGTGTTGTACTGCCATTGTCCCGAGCTGGCTTACTAGTCACTGCCTCCTGCCTCATTCGTCTTATTTCCTGAAAAAAAAATTATAATTTGTGAGTCGAGAGACTCAACATATTCCAAACCGTGTTATGTGTAGGATCGGAAAGTCACTAGAGGGGGTGAATAGAGATTTTAGAAAATCGAGTGTTAAAAATGAGTATGCAACTAAAGAATAAAAGAGAGAAGCTAGAAGAAGAAACACACTCTAACACAAGTAGTTTTACTTGGTTCGGAGACTTCAACGACTCCTACTCCAAGGCCCGCACTCGTTGAGTGCTTTCGTTGGGCAATCCACTAATAACTCGAATGATTACAAAGTTTAAGTACAAGAACTAAAAGCAATATTACCGACAAAAAGGAAAATATGAAAGTCTTGATCGCTGGTTGTTAGAGGAGCTTTTCAGCGTCATAGGACTTTTCTGGAACACTTTGTAAGAGTGAAAGTCATAGCAGTTGATGTTTTTAAGCTCCTAGTCAAAGGCCTTTATATGGGCCCATTATGGGCGCCTGGAACCCCTTTGAGAGCCTGGACCACGTGGCTTGACTAGTCAACGCGCTCCACCTCATCTTCTAGATGAGTTTTCGGGTATGGACGCCTGGACTGAATCTGACCGCCTGGACCGCTCGGACCGCCTGGGTGCCCGCTGCACCCGCCTAGGCGAGCTACTCCAATGCCCAGACCAGCTCTGAGAACCTGGAATCTAGGCATCCGGACTCTCCTTTTCTTTAGCAGTTCCTCCCTGCAGAAAAGGTTAGTTTAGACAATAGAAAATATAATTACCCTGCAACACAAAGTTAGCACAACATAATAAAATATGAGTAGTAATTAGATTCTATCTCCCTGAGACCAGGATTTAGTCAAGGTCTCAGCTTAGGTTTCCCAAATAGACCTAAGCTGAACCAACGCCTACATTTCCCTCAATAGGGAATATGTCCTCACTGGATCTCTTCTCTAGTTACTTACCTCTGGTTACCTCTACTTACCAACTGCAGTCGCTTGACTTGCCTTTGACCCACTAGGTTTTCCCGCCAATTGTCAGGTCCGCAGACCCAACTGGACTTCGGCCGGTTGTTAATGAGTCCAAATTGATGTGTCACGAATGGACTTATCAAATTAATAATTTATATCCAATGAACCCCTTAGCTACACGTTGATGTTGTAATAACGAGCCCAAGATCGAATCTCTCGAGGAACTAAGAATGGTATGTTTGTCTTAGATTTGAATCTATTTTTTTAGGGTTTTCATCATAAACAGGGGGATTGTTGGTTTTTGGACTAAAGACTAGCAAATAAAAAATAGCAACAAGGATGAGATTTGCCCTAATGAAATAAACAATTTCCTATCTACTCCTTAATAGTGACCTCACAATGCATTGTCACCCTACACTATGATTTCACCATCGACAGAGTTAAACTAATGAGTGAAATGGTAAGGCATGAAATGAAAACCTAATCTAGTGAATGGAAAACAATGCAAATCAATAGAAACTACTTGCAACTAATTGAATTCTAAACTAAAGTAAGAAATTAACCCTAATTGCAACTAGCAATTCAACTTAAATCCAACACCCTAAGCTGTTCATTAACACGAAATTAAGCTAAGATAAATAGAATTAAAGTAACAACTAAACTAACTAGTAAGGATTAAAAAAAACATTCAAGAACCATTAAGATATAAACCCAAACTAATCAAAACAGAGCCCGATCTATTAGAAATTAACAATGAATGCAGATTAGAGAGCATGAAAGGATAGAATTCAGCGTCAAGGAACAGAACAGAATTGTGATTACATAACAAAAACTAAGAATGAACTAAAATTGCAGAAATGAAACATGAAAAGCAGAATTACATCAACATAAATTCAGAAACTAAAGTATGAAAAATATAATTGAAATTGTAGAATTAAATCTAAGCCATCTCCAAATCAAACACTCTTCAATCAAGTCTCTCCTTGCCCTCACACAAGGAATGTCTATGAAATTCTCACTTCAGTATTGAAGAAGAAGCTCACACCACTTAGACTCAGCTCAACCTTCGCCAGCACCAAAGAAAACCTCTTCGGAATAAGTTGATGAAGATTAACACTGCCACGCTTAGAAAATTCTACAAATCTGCAATATGGTCTCTCTGGATTTGATGGTTGGATGATGAATGATGGAGTGTCATCGGCAAGGCTCAGTATCACCGGAAGAATGTTGTCGATGCTTACTAATGGAAGGTGGCGCCACTGTCACTAGAGAAACGCCTCCAATGATGGCTGAAACAGAGACAATGCAGAGACAGATTTGAGCTTCGGCGAAAAAATCACCAGAACTTGTAGATTATTTGGAACTAGAAGTAAGTGAAGAAGCTTCAACGCCAATTAAACTTGCTGTTGAATGGATCTGGAAGAAGATGGGAGCTATAATTGCGGGAAAGGAAGACGGGTGCGGATGAACATTAGCGCAAGCCACTGTTCATCCGCGATTTTCTGCATCTTTATGTAGGACCGTTAGATTCGATAGAGGGGGAGTGAATATCGATTCGAAAATCTCGAGTTAAAACGCAGCGGAAAAGTAAGGAAGTAAAGAGATGAACACGGTTGATTTTTACTTCGTTCGGAGCCTGTGACGACTCCTACTCGAAGGCCCGTACTCCTTGAGTACTTTCGTTGGGCAATTCACTAACAATTCGGATAATTACAATTTACGTACAAATATTGCTAATGAAAGAAAAACAAAGCTATACCGACAAATAATGAATTAACAGAAGACCGGAGTGAGTCGTCGGAGCTTTGTGAACGTCGTTGGAGCGCAGAGTAGCAGAGTGATTGAACTCAGAGTTCTCAGAGAACAGATGTCTTGAAGCTCCTACCTGGGGCTTCTTTTATATGCTGCTCCGGGCGCCTGGATCCCTTCCGGGCGCCTGGAATGTGACGTAACACTCCCAACCAGCATGCTCCAAGTGTCAACGTCGCTCTGGGGATAAAACTTGCCTCCGGGCGCATGGATCCCTTCCAGGCGCCCGGACTTCCGGGCGCCCAGAACCATCCCGGGCGCCCGGACCCTCACTGTTCCCTACCTGCAAAACAGTGTTAGTCCGAGGCAAAATAAAACCCTGCAGCACAGATTGTAAGCACATTTTTATAGATACGCTAAGTAATAAAAATTAACAACAAGAGTATGACTTAGATTCTGTCTTTCCGAGATCGGAATCTAGTCACGATCTCGACTTAGATATCCGAAATGGATCTAAGCCGGATCGACGCCTAATGTCCCCTTCCCGGGAACGCGTCCTCACAGTCACTCCCCTCCAGTGACTTACCTCACTTACCTGCCAGACGTCCGGTCAGCCCGTCGACCCGTCTGGACTTCTCGCCAAGCGTCCGGTCAGCCCGTCGACCCGCTTGGACTTCTTGCCAGCTATCCGGTCAGCCCGTCGACCTAGCTGGACTTCTCGCCAAGCGTCCGGTCAGCCCGTCGACCCGCTTGGACTTCTCGCCAGCTATCCGGTCAGCCCGTCGACCTAGCTGGACTTTTCCTGCACACTTGATCAAAGTGTCAGACAACAACACAACTAACTTAACCTATTTGTCATTCATCAAAACCTGGGTTAGACCGTTTGTGCTACCCGCACCAACAATCTCCCCCTTTTTGATGGAATGACAACCTGGTTAAGTTAGTGAAAGCATATGTACGAAACAACATGCATTTGTGTGGTTTTAAAGTCAGTTTGTGTTTTCAAATTGGTTTAGCTAACTTAACCACCTAACCCTTCTCCCCCTTTGGCATTCATCAAAAAGTAAGCAGGGGTAAACAAGCATAGTGTAGAGTAATAAAAAGTTTAGTTCAAAAATTCAAAGATACTGATAAAAGTACAATTTTTAACAGCAAGTTAAAAAATAGTCAAGTTTACTTGGGGGAATTTAAGCTTTTGAAAATTTGTTTAAAGCATTAGCTTTTAGCTTTTAGAAAGATAGCTAAGTTTTCAGTTTCAAACACAAGTTTTCAAAAACCAGAATTCCAAAACTAAGTTTGAAAATTTTATTTTTCAACACTAAGTTTGTAAACGATTTAATTTAAAACTTAAGTTTTGACAGTGATTTAAGTTTGAAAAAATCTAACTTTCATAATTTTTAACACTTGAGTTTTTGCAAATCAAATTTCAGTTTGTAAATATTGATTTTGAACTTTACTTTTAGTTTTCAAAGGAGTTTGGTAGAACTAATTTTGATAAAGTAAAATAATTAAATCTAATTTTCAAAAATCAAGATTTTAAAGTTCAAAAGTACTAGTTTCAAAACCATTGTTTAAAATATTTGAAAAGTTGAGTTTTCAAAAACTAAGAAAAATGGATAAAAAGTTTGTGATTTAAAAGAAACAATTTTGAGTTGATTTAAAAAATTTTCACAATTTTAAGCAAGTTGATTTTGAAAATTGTTTTTTAAACTTTGATTTTAAAAATTAAAATTTTGAAATTAATTTAAGTTTTTAAAATTTTGAAATTAATTTAAGTTTTAAAATTTTGAAATTAATTCAAGTTTTAAAATTGAAATTTTGAAATTAATTTAAGTTTTAAAATTTTGAAATTAATTTAAGTTTTAAAATTAAAATTTTGAAATTAATTTAAGTTTTAGCATTAAAATTTTGAAATTAATTTAAGTTTTAACATTTTGAAATTAATTTAAGTTTTAAAATTGAAATTTTGAAACTAATTTAAGTTTTAAAATTAAAATTTTGAAATTAATTTAAGTTTTAAAATTAAAATTAATTTAAGTTTAAAATTGAAATTTTGAAATTAATTTATGTTTTAAAATTAAAATTTTGAAATTAATTTAAGTTTTAAAATTAAAATTTTGAAATTAATTTAAGTTTAAAATTGAAATTTTGAAATTAATTTAAGTTTTAAAATCGAAATTTTGAAATTAATTTAAGTTTTAAAATTAAAATTTTGAAATTAATTTAAGTTTTAAAATTGAAATTTTGAAATTAATTTAAGTTTTAAAATTAAAATTTTGAAATTAATTTAAGTTTTAAAATTAAAATTTTGAAATTAATTTAAGTTTAAAATTGAAATTTTGAAATTAATTTAAGTTTTAAAATTAAAATTTTGAAATTAATTTAAGTTTTAACATTTTGAAATTAATTTAAGTTTAAAATTGAAATTTTGAAATTAATTTAAATTTTAAAATTAAAATTTTGAAATTAATTTAAGTTTTAACATTAAAATTTTGAAATTAATTTAAGTTTTAACATTTTGAAATTAATTTAAGTTTTAAAATTGAAATTTTGAAATTAATTTAAGTTTTAAAATTAAAATTTTGAAATTAATTTAAGTTTTAACATTAAAATTTTGAAATTAATTTAAGTTTTAACATTTTGAAATTAATTTAAGTTTAAAATTGAAATTTTGAAATTAATTTAAGTTTTAACATTTTGAAATTAATTTAAGTTTAAAATTGAAATTTTGAAATTAATTTAAGTTTTAAAATTGAAATTTTGAAATTAATTTAAGTTTTAAAATTAAAATTTTGAAATTAATTTAAGTTTTAAAATTAAAATTAATTTAAGTTTAAAATTGAAATTTTGAAATTAATTTAAGTTTTAAAATTAAAATTTTGAAATTAATTTAAGTTTTAACATTAAAATTTTGAAATTAATTTAAGTTTTAACATTTTTGAAATTAATTTAAGTTTTAAAATTAAAATTAATTTAAGTTTAAAATTGAAATTTTGAAATTAATTTAAGTTTTAAAATTAAAATTTTGAAATTAATTTAAGTTTTAACATTTTGAAATTAATTTTGAAATTAAAATCCTCCACGAACTTCCTGTAGTACCCTGCTAGACCAAGGAAGCTTCTGATCTCTCTGACGTTCTTGGGTCTACTCCAGTTGTTGACCGCTTCCACTTTGGCTCGATCCACTTGAATACCTTCTTTAGAGATAATGTGACCTAAAAACGTCACCTGATTTAACCAGAACTCGCACTTTGAGAATTTAGCATAAAGCTGCTTCTGCTGAAGAGTCTGCAGTACTATCCTCAAGTGCGCGTCATGCTCCTCTGGGGTCCTTGAATAGACCAGAATGTCATCGATGAATACAATGACAAATTTGTCAAGATATTCTCTGAACACTCTGTTCATTAGGTCCATGAAGACTGCAGGTGCATTGGTCACTCCAAATGGCATAACTACAAACTCGTAGTGTCCATATCTGGTTCTGAATGCCGTTCTGGGTATATCTCTTTCTTTCACCTTCAGCTAATGGTACCCAGAGCGCAGGTCTATCTTTGAGAACACCGTCGCTCCTCTTATCTGATCAAATAAGTCATCGATCCTGGGAAAGGGGTACTTGTCCTTAACTGCTACTTTTCTTAGCGCTTTGAGATCTATGCACATTAGCGCGGATCCGTCTTTCTTCTTAACGAACGACTCTGGAGCTCCCCGGGGTGAATGACTAGGGCGAATGAAGCCTTTGTCAAGTAACTCCTGTAGTTGTTCTTATAACTCCTTCAGCTCTGCTGGAGACATGCGATACGGAGCTTTTGAAATTGGACCGGTTTCAGGAACCAATTCAATCTCAAATCTACCCATTTATTGGGAGGTAGTCCAGGTAGATCTGCTGGGAATACTTCGGGATATTCACAGACCACCCGAACCCCCTCTTTCTTACCTTCTTTCTGTTCTTCTACACTTACTTGACTGGGGCTCCGGCTCCCTACTGTCTTGTCTTCTATCTTGGCTGGCTTGAACTCTATAATCTCCTCATAGTGCTTGTTGGTGATAGAACTCTTCATAGAACTCTAACTGAAAATCTGCCCAGCTCATCTGCTCGGCTGCTCTCTTGGTCTTTATCCTCTCCCACTACATACGAGCATCTGCAGACAGGCAGAAAGAAGCGCACTTGACCTTCTCGACTTCTGGCCAGTCAAGAAGCTCCATAGTGCTCTCTAGTGTTTAAACCAAGCCTGGGCATCCCAGGGCTCAGTCGTGCCTGAGAAGCTTTCTGGTTTCAGCTTCAGCCACTGGATGAGGTATGCTTCCTGCCTTCTAGGCGTTGTGGCGACTTCTAGGGCAACTGATAGGACTTCAGTCACTACTGGGGTCTCCACATTAATGGTTGGGGAAGTGGGAGGAGCTGGTTTCTGATTGGCCATTAGATTGGCAATCACTTGCTGCAGTGCTCGCTACTTGTCTCTGAAGTTGAGTAACAATTTCAGAGAGAATAGGCCCAAGGGTTCTGGGCTCTTCGTTCTCCTGATCTTGGTTCTCAGTACAAACGGTACAGGAACATTCTTTTTCTTAACATCCAATTATGCAAGGTAAAGGCTTGATATCTTACTTTAGTACTAAAAAAAAACAAGTACTCTATACTGCAGTTAATAATAAGGAAAGCAGAATAAAGAAAGGATTTAAATACTTTCTTACTTGGAGACGGCAAGGATGATGCTGATGTGTGTGTGATGCTGGAGAATGGAACAGTGCTCTGATACCAACTGTAACAACCACCCTTCTTACTACTACTCTCTAAGGGCGACCGTTACCTAACTCCTACTCTACTTACTAGTGTCACTTATGCTATTATTAGCAACACTTAGATTTATCACGGTTCAGAGAAATTCCTACCGAAAAATTTCGGCAGAGTCTCCCCTGTACTGGTGACCAAATCTATAATACACAAGATATATACACAGCCACATGCGGTTGGATCACAATTTATTCACAACCACGCAGTAATAAATCATATCATAATCAAAAACTAATCTAGCAACATGAACTAAACTCAAGCTCCCAGAATGAAGCATAATAAGCTACAATGCACATCAAACTCAATCATAAACTCATAATTTCATAACAGAAATATGGAAAATAAACTAAACCTAAACTCTAAATAAATAAGTCTTGCTAGTCCCCTCTGGACCTCTCCATAGTTCAGCCACCACACACATCCATCATCACCACCACCCTGTCGCCTCCCTTCATATCTTAGCTTTTCCTTTATCTGCAGTAGGAGGAAAGAGAAAAGATCTATAAGCGAAAACGCTTAGTAAGTACTAATCTATCTCACAAAACTCGAAATGCATAAAAAAAATAATGCAATAATACTGAAACTGAAATGCTAAAGCAAATCCGCATGTGCTCATGGTATACAGAAAATGAAACTGAATACTAAACATACTCACTATCTAACAGGATAATAAGAAATCAACACTGTAAGCTTAGAATTAAAGAAACTGTCTTTTTATTTATTCTAAGCATAAAACTTATTATATTTTCTTATATCCTTGTACCAGAAATTAATCTTTTAATTCCTCGTTTACTTTCTTCTTCTTTCTTTTTACTTTTCTTATACTAGAAATTAATCTTTAATTTCTCTTTTACTTTCTTCTTCTTTTCTTCTTCTTTCTTAACTTTTCTTTTCTTTGGGCCCAGGCTTAGTACCATCTCATGCGCGTTCCCTAATAGGTTGGGGTTGCGAGCCACCAATCCTAAAAGAGCAGACCTCGGTCTACCAGGGCCAAGACCTCGGAAATGGTCACCTAGATTTGTTTAACGACAAGCTCTTGGATGTCGGGTACTAGCCTCTTGCTTGACTTACTTGTTATCTTTCTTATTCTTTTATCTTCCTTATTATCTTTTATTATAGATTGTGGGAGTCCTTTAAATATACTTAACAAGTATGGGTGTATAATCAACTAACCATGCTATATAGCAGAATAAAACAAGTAACTTAAAGCTTACTGATCATGCTATAAGCTAAACTAAAGAAAGCAATTTAAAGCCTTTGAATCATACGGTGAAAACATGGCAAAGGATGCTATTTTAGTGCTTCTAAACATGCTGTAAAATCAAGTATGGAATGATTCCAATCATGCTATAAATAAAGCAAACAGGAAGCTAACTTTGGGCTTTCTAAGTATGCTGCAATAAAAGCAATATATGTAACTCTACACTTTCTATCATGCTGTAGAAACGGAGCATGGAATGCTACTTTAAGGGCTTCTAAACCTGCTATTAAAACATGACAAAGAATACTACTTTAAGGCCTTTAAACATGCTATACAAAATAAGGTAACATGCTACTTTAAACTTCTTAAACATGCTATAAACGAAGCGTAAAGGAAACTAATTTCTTGGCCTTCAAACAGTAATAAGCAATCTATCCCAACATACTAGTATACTAAGTGGTGCATGCTTGTTAAGTAGGAGGGAAAAACTAAACCGTGCATGCTCTAGTTAATGGATGTTCATGTCCATGAAGGTAGCAAACAAAACCCAGAACTACCTACTATTAACTAAGGGCTGTTTATGCCCATTTGCTCGGCCAAAACAAGAAAATGAACTTGCTAGAATTTATGACAGCAGGTGTACATACACGGATACTACAACTAAGAGCTAAACTTCTTCTATACAATTAAACTCAAACAATAAATAGCATGCTCAATAGGTAGGCTACAGAAGGTAAAGAATAAAAGGAAAAAAAAAGACCCTAACTCATAGTCCTGTTCAATAGCAAACCCAAGCAAGAACTCACGGCACAACACTTTGCATGGTAAAATTTGGCACAGCAGCTTCTACAAAGAACTCACATAAAATTCTCCACAACATGCTTCGAATTCACAATGAACAAGAGCACAATTTCTCAATCCTAACATGTTGTGCTCGTATAAAGGAAAGGTCAAACTTGCTGTGCATGCAAATACTAAGATTCTAGGGTTCCTGCTAGGCCTCGGAAGCAAAGGAAGAACCAAAAAGGAGAATAATTGCACTTATACAAGCTTGCTGTGATGTACAACTATTTGTGCCAAATTGAATCGTAGTCAATTGCAGGAAAATTTAACTGTAACTGAAAAAGCTAAGCACCCTAAGTACTCAATGCAACCTAGGGTTCATGTAAATCTCACGAAAATCTTCAAATTACAGCCGATGGTAAAGGATGAGCAAACCGATTCTAGGGTTCGTGCAAAGCTTCGGAAACCAGAAATTCAGGAAACAAGGAAACGAAACCGAAAGATCGGAGCAACTCCTACCATAGGTGAGTAGTACTTACTTAGCTTCTTGAACTTACAACCGAGAAGAAGAAAGGGGAAGACTTTTAGGGCTCGACGGCTTGAAAAATCTTGGCTTCCTCTTGTACCCGCGAGCTCATCTCCGTCGGGATAACCACCCACGGTGAAGGATGACTGGAATAAGGCTTCACCGGCTCCGGAGACCCAAGACCTAGCTTCCTCTTGGTTTCCGCCGAGAGAGACGGCGCTGTCGCGAGGGAGAAGGGGAGAAACAATTTCGGGAGAAATTGTTTTGGGTTTTGGAAAATCAAAACCTAATTACCTTTAATATATTAGGGTTAAATCCAAAACTATGCTATAACTTAATTCTTCCCTTATATGGTTAATAAAAATCTTATAGCTTAGCTGGTTAGGCCGGTTTTGGCTTGGGTCAGTCCGACCCGAGCTCGGGGGTTCGAACCTCGCCTTCAACGATTTTTGCCTAAACTTCTTTTGTTTTGTAAACCTACTAAACGACCTCCAAAAATTACGTAAAAATACTCTAAAAATTCCTAAAAATCTCTAGAATATTTTAAAAGCATTTCCAAATATTTTTATGGACACTTGGAACTCGAAATAGGGAAAATCGGGTCGTTACAATTTTGGAGGTGCCAGCTATTCTGGAGCCTCCCCCTGAATTATTTGGCCATTAATTTAGATTTTGGTTTTAGGTTTGTATCGATTCTTTTTATAGTTATAATCAACTTGGTGATAATCTAAATTTTGTTGAGTTTTGAATTTTGATTTTAATTTTGATTTATATTTTAGTTTTTGATATGATTTATTCAAGTTTATATAATGTATTTTATCTTTAGTTATATAGAATTGATTAAGTCCTACTTGCGTGGTTAAGCACGCTTTCGGGACCCAAACTTGTTTAGTTGCTTTGTGTTGGGTTAATAATGATTTAAAGGTTTTGTTTGAGTTTGACTTATATCCAAGTTCGGTTTTATTATAGCATGCCTTTTGGTTATTTAGAATTAAATATAAATTTTTAGATCTTGTTGTGAATTTTTCCAACATTTCCTTTAACTTATTAAGTTCATTTTTTAATGATAAATTCTCCTCCTCAAGTGTTCGATCTTGAGTTGGATTCGAATTTTTTAATTGTTCCTTGAGGTTTTGATTTTCCTCAAGAAGCGATTTATTTTTATTTTCCAATTTAACTAATTTTTTATTCAAACACGAGATAATTCTAAAGAATTTGTGATTTAAGTTTAGGTATACCTCTTTGGAACCTTCGGAAACGAGTACGGACTCGTGGCTCGATTCGGGTTCGGACCCGTCTTCCGATTCCTCTAATTCGTCTTCCGTTTCAGCTTCGCGAGCCATCAGCGCGAGGTGACTTTGGTGCTTTTCTCCTTCCGATTCGTCTGAGGAGGAATCGTCCCATGTTGCTTTGAGGGCTTTCTTCTTTGTTGACTTTGGTTTGTCAAGTTTCAATCTTGGGCATTCGTTCTTGTAGTGCCCCTTTTTGTTACATCCGAAACATGTGACATTTCTTGAGTCGGCTGGCGAACTGATCTTCTGAAGATCCTGTTTGCTGAAGCTTCTCTTTTTCCTGGTGAACATTTTCCTTACCAGGTTCACCAGGTGTTCTTCGTCTTCAGAGTCTTGATCGGAATCTTCTTCGGATTCGGGCTTGTTCTTCTTTTCTTTAGATGAACCTGCAAATAAAGCTACACCTGTCTCGACCCTGGCATTAGTTTGCTCATGAAGTTCTAATTCACAAAAGAGTTCGTCCAATTTTAATTTAGATAAATTTTTTGAAATTTTGTAGGCATCTACGATTGATGCCCACAAATTGTTTCGCGGAAAAGCATTTAACGCGTACCTGATTAAGTCTCGGTTCTCCATTTGGTGGCCTATCGCGTGGAGACCGTTGAGGATATCTTTGACCCTCGCGTGGAGCTGACTTGCCGTTTCTCCTTCCTGCATTTTTATATTAAAAATTCTATTTAACAGCAAATCTCTCTTTGTTACCTTTGCGTCGCTTGTTCCTTCGTGCAGCTCGATCAGTTTATCCCAAAGTTCCTTAGCGTTTTGATGCGGTCCGACCAGGTTCAGTTCTTCTCGTGTTAGTCCGCAGTGTAGAGTATTGATGGCTTTGTTTTCAATTGATGCCTTTTTCTTCACATCATTTGTCCAGTCTTCAGGGTCTAGTATGTTCCCGGAGTTGTCTACTGGAATTTTGTAAGCCCTTGTGACGCTCATCCATTGGTCGTAGTCTATCTTCATGTAGACCTCCATTCTCCTCTTCCAGTACGAAAAATCATCCCCGTTGAATAGAGGAGGACGTACTGTGCTGAAGCCTTCTTGTTGAGACAACATTACCTACACACACGAAATTAACTGGAAAAATATCCCAAGACTTCGTCTTGGATTAGCAGTGCGGGAGAAACAGAAACTCTAAGTTGGTGTTGCACCAATTTAGATTTTAAATGCAAAAAAAATCTTCCAAGAAGATAATAATAATATCAGTTTTAAAAAATTTCACCCCCTATCTGTTTGGTGGTTGCACCAAATCAGAGCGGTACCTGCTCTGATACCACTTGTAGGACCGTTAGATTCGATAGAGGGGGAGGTGAATATCGATTCGAAAATCTCGAGTTAAAACGCAGCGGAAAAGTAAGGAAGTAAAGAGATGAACACGGTTGATTTTTACTTCGTTCGGAACCTGTGACGACTCCTACTCGAAGGCCCGTACTCCTTGAGTACTTTCGTTGGGCAATTCACTAACAATTCGGATAATTACAATTTACGTACAAATATTGCTAATGAAAGAAAAACAAAGCTATACCGACAAATAATGAATTAACAGAAGACCGGAGTGAGTCGTCGGAGCTTTGTGAACGTCGTTGGAGCGCAGAGTAGCAGAGTGATTGAACTCAGAGTTCTCAGAGAACAGATGTCTTGAAGCTCCTGCCTGGGGCTTCTTTTATATGCTGCTCCGGGAGCCTGGATCCCTTCCGGGCGCCTGGAATGTGACGTAACACTCCCAACCAGCATGCTCCAAGTGTCAACGTCGCTCTGGGGATAAAACTTGCCTCCGGGCGCCTGGATCCCTTCCGGGCGCCTGGATCCCTTCTAGGCGCCCGGACTTCCGGGCGCCCAGAACCATCCCGGGCGCCCGGACCCTCACTGTTCCCTACCTGCAAAACAGTGTTAGTCCGAGGCAAAATAAAACCCTGCAGCACAGATTGTAAGCACATTTTTATAGATACGCTAAGTAATAAAAATTAACAACAAGAGTATGACTTAGATTCCGTCTTTCCGAGACCGGAATCTAGTCACGATCTCGACTTAGATATCCGAAATGGATCTAAGCCGGATCGACGCCTAATGTCCCCTTCCCGGGAACGCGTCCTCACAGTCACTCCCCTCCAGTGACTTACCTCACTTACCTGCCAGACGTCCGGTCAGCCCGTCGACCCGTCTGGACTTCTCGCCAAGCGTCCGGTCAGCCCGTCGACCCGCTTGGACTTCTTGCCAGCTATCCGGTCAGCCCGTCGACCTAGCTGGACTTCTCGCCAAGCGTCCGGTCAGCCCGTCGACCCGCTTGGACTTCTCGCCAGCTATCCGGTCAGCCCGTCGACCTAGCTGGACTTTTCCTGCACACTTGATCAAAGTGTCAGACAACAACACAACTAACTTAACCTATTTGTCATTCATCAAAACATGGGTTAGACCGTTTGTGCTACCCGCACCAACACTTTATACTTTGGTTTAATTGAACCGGGATTAGAGTAGGTCTTGGTTGGGTTCAAGGGAAATTTTAGGAATTTGTTGGAAGGATTGAACTTAAGTCAAGATCAATGTGTTGGCTTAATGAAATTGGTTGGAGTCAAATGTGAACCATCTCCACTTGGTTGAATTCCTCTTGAGTTGGTTTGGCTTCACTTGAATCATGTATCAATTCCAATATCCTACAAGACCCTACTCAAATGATGAGGAATATATCATGAATTAAGGAAAGAAATACAATTGAGCTCAAAACAATTCTGAATTTATAAGCAATCTAAAATGTGTCAATTAACAATTTAAATTAGCTCAAAATTACCCAATATCAACCAAGAGAATGAGCCAAATAAATGAGTTATCAGTTGTCAGGTCCCGTGGACCCAACCAGACTTGCCACCAAATATCGGATCCTGCAGGCTTATCTGAACTTTGCACCAACTATCTGGTCCAGCAGACCTAGCTGGATTTTAGCCTGGTATCAGGTTCTTCAAACCAGTCAACTCCTGCATACTTAGTAGAAAGGTTAGACTACAAAACATTCTAACTTTAAATCTCTTGTCATTCATCAAAATATAAGTTAGATCATTAGTGTAAATTGTACCAACAATCTCCTCATTTTTGATGCAATGATAATTTGGATTAAAGTTAGAGAAAAAAATAATATTGAGACAATATGTAAAGAGGCATACAAATGATCTTAGTTTATTTTGCATTTGTTTTACATGATCAACTTTGTTTGTTTGTTTTTCTACATTAACTCTTACTCTCCCCCTTTGACATTCATAAAAAAAACTAGGGTAAAGGAACTGTAAGAATGCAAAAAATAACTGAAAGCCAATATTTAAAATAAAAATTTTAAGAAAACTGAAATATTTGATCAGATTTCTAAAAATTTGTAAGTTATGAAAACTTCAAAAATTACTAAGTAAAATTTTTCAGGAATTTTTAAGTTTAAATTTCTAAATGAACTTCAAAAATACCTAAAAACAATTTCAGAGTAAAATCTTCAAAAGAAATTCAAGAACAACTCTTCTAAGGAATTATTTTTAAGGGTATTTTTAAATAAATCTTTTGCAAAAACTATTTTTCTAAGTAAACTTCTTTACATTTGAAAATTTTTCAAAGCAAATTTGTTAAAACAAAATTTCCTAAGTAAGAATTTCAAAGTTATTTCAAAAAAAAATTTCTAAGGAAAATTATAAAAATAATTTCCAATGCTTTAATACTTTTCTAGGAAATTATTTGCAAACTAACAACAAAAAAAAACTTTCTAATAAATATTTCCATGGTAATAGATAATCAAAAATTCTTAAATTAAGGATTTCAAAGTAATTTTAAAGAATTTTTTTTTAAGAAAAATTTTCAAAGTACTTTTAAAGAAATAACTTTTTAATACAAATTTTCAGTACTTTTAAAGAAAGATTTATCAAAGAAAGATTTTAAAAGTAATTTAAAAAAAAATCAAAGTAAAAAAACACTTTCGCAAATTTTTATATAAACATTTCCCAAACAAAAAATAAATTTTCAAAATATTCTACAAATCTTTTTCAAAACTTTCTAAGTAAATATTTCAAAATTTTAAAAATAAGTTTGAAGAAAATTTTTCTCAGAAAGATTATCAAAATCATGTTTACTTGGAATTTTTTGAAAATTTTTAAAAACAATGTTTTCAAAAAAAAATTTAGGTAAACATTTTTAAATAAAATTTTAGTAAATATTAAAAAGGATTTTGGGTTAGAAATATTTTCAAAATACTTTTAAGAGTACGAAAATAATTTTCCAGGTTTTAAAGGTATGTTGTTCAAGGTAAAATAATTTTCAAAACAAAGTTATTTTTTTAAGTATTTGAATTCTTTCTTATCCTTAAATTAACACTCTCCCTTAATTTAATGCTCCCTCTTAATTTAACACAACCCCTTAATTTAATACTCTCCCTTAATTCGTACTAGGGTTTGAGTATGTTAAATTTCAAGGCCTTAGCACATTTTGATTATCTTTGTTAACTATAAGAAGTTTTACCTAAGTGTTTTAGGGGATTTAGTGTTAGTAACACTTATGTTCAGCAAATATATTATTTACATAAGTATTTCTATTTACTTAGAATATTTGCACATTTAAGTTTGATTAAAATAAAATTATTTAAATTAATCAATAATCAATTATTCTTGGATTAAGTAAAAAAATAATTTGTTACTAACTCAATAATAAGTAATTTGTTACTAACTCAATTTAATTCTTATTTGATTAAAACAACTTAAATTTGATATTAATTGATTGAGTTAATTGATTTAATGAAAGTCTTAGTTATAATTTAATTTTTCATTTACTTCATCTTTTTTTATTAGATTTAACTTAAGTAGGATTAACTAAGTTTAAAGTCAGTATTAATTTAGAGTTAAATTTATTAAAGTTGTTAAACTAAGTTGAATAAAGTTAAGGTTCAATTTAAGTCATTTTTTAATTAAGATAAATTATGATTTAATTAAATTAAAGTTAAAATTTTGATTAACATTTTAATGTAAAGTCAAGTTTGATTTAAAATGAATTAGAGTAAAGTTAATATTTTAATTAGGTTAAAATAAGGTAAAGTCAACATAAGTTCTTAAATAAGGTTAGACAAAATAATTAAGTTTTAATTATTTACTTATTAATTATTTAATAAAGTTAAAGTTAATTAAATTTTGATTGATTTAATTGTTTATTAATTAAGATTTAAGTTTAAAGTTAAGGGTCTAAGTTTTAAAACGATCTTAAAATAATTTTTAAAAGGATTTTTAAAAAAAATTTAAACTATTTTTAAAAGAATTTTAAAAATGATTTTAAAATAATTTTTAAAAGGGATTTAAAATAAATTTTTAAAAGATTTTTAAAATAAATTTTGAAATAATTTTTTAAAATGATTTTAAAAGAATTTTTAAAATGATTTTTTTAAATGAATTTTAAACTAATCTTTAAATTATTTTTAAAAAAATAAATAATTTTAAAAAGAATTTTTAAAATATTTTAAAATAATTTTTTAAAAAATTAAAAGATTTTTTTAAAAAAATTTTAAAGGATTTTAAAAGAATTTTTAAAAATATTTTTTAAAAAAATTAAATGATTTTTAAAAGGAATTTTAAAATGATTTTAAATAATTTTTAAAACATTTTTTAAAAGAATCTTTAAAGGATTTTTAATGAATTTTAAAAACGATTTTAAAAAAAAAAATAAAACGATTTTTAAAAAAAATTTAAAAGATTTTTTTAAAATAATTTAAAAAGAATTTCTAAAATAATTTTTTATGTAATTCGTTAATTAACATATGTTTAATTTTAGGGTTTAATTAAATTAATATCGGTATCTAGTTTAATTTTAATTTAATCCTTATTTATCTCATCCAGTCTAAGTTTTCAGACAAAGGAGTTTTATGGTTTTGTGAGATGAGTTAATTTGAATTCAAGATTTGGTTTAACTTGTGTTTATTCAAGTTTAGCTTTGAGTTCAACAAACAAATATTCTTTGGGTAAACTTCTAAGTTGTGGTGAGTCACTTGGACATCATTTGTCATGCCCTAAAGGAGTCCCTGCCCAGCAAACGGATAACATCTCTCATTTAACAGTGACAATTGAAACATGTATACAATGCACCAAGGCTACTCACAAGCTATCAACAACCCACACGGCTAGGACATTCACAACCACGCAGTTATATACACAACCCACATGGATGTAACAAAAGAACATAACCACGCAATTGTATAATAAGCAGCCCACACGACTATACTAAAAACACAACGGAAAGTGAAAGGAAAACCCATAAATCAAAACGACTGACTGCTAGTCGGCTAGGATTTACATGACCACAACAAAGCAAATACGAAACTCCACATAACAAACTCCAAAGCAAAGTTGAATTATACAATACTAAGTCCATCAAATGTGTAATACAAGTAAAGCAGAAAATAAAACTAGAAACCATCCTCGAATGTGATGTGGAATCGACAGACAGGATACTCCAAGCGATTCTACAATCATCTACCTACTACCTGAAAACATAAAAGTACAAATAAGGTGATGAGTGTGGGTCACTCAGCGGGTAATAGATAATATAGTGCATGGTCTATATAAAATAGAGAGATCAAAGTATACAATCTTAGTAGGGAAATAAGAACATGATCATATACGATATAATCAATGCACATAGCCATAACTAACATAATGACTATATATAATCATAACTAACATAGTAATGCAGATACCCAATCTGGAATCGACACATACAGTATAATGATTAGTAAACTCACCGGGGGATCAATAACGGATCTGCTCGTAACACTTGAGCAATATAACCAACAGCATATATGTATAATAAATGACATGTATGAAACATGACACTCATATGCAACAATCATAGCTCAAACAAGTGTAACATATCATAATCACATGTAGCTAGTAATTACAAGATATGTATGCAAGTATATCTCCAATGGATGCACCGCGCATCACGTGCATATGCATGTATACGCCACTCCTACACACCGCTCATAGTCGCCACTACATCTGAATAACTGAACGAGCAGGACTGTGACAACTATTCGCGTCTCCAAGCTACCACTACATCAATGTGGTCAAGATGGGCAGGATGTAGAGTAGCTATCTAGCTACATAACAAAGAGGGCCACTGATTGTGCGACTCCATGACACCACTATACAAAGTAGTCGAGTAGGCACGACAGGGCAAGCTCCACTCCATATCACCACTCCTCCCTTGAGTGTCCAAATGGTCAGCTAGAAATGACTGATAACTAGTTGATACCACAAGAGAGCAATGGTCATCAACATGCAATGTAATGATGGGCATGATATATGTAACAATCCAAATTTTTTCATTTCGAGTTCTAATAGTGGTTAAGAATATTTAGAAATGGCTTAAAAATATTCTAGAGATTTTTAAGAATTTTTAGACTATTTTTATGCAATTTTTGGAGTTTGTTTGGCATTTTTACCAAAAGGAGGAAGTTTCAAAAAAATAAATAAATAGGTTCAGCCGAGATTCAAACCCGCGACCTCCGACCCGATCCGAACCTTAAGCGAATCCGGCTGACCAAGTGTCCAAGCGGGTGTTGATAATTAAGGAAGGAGCGACTTTTATTTAAGAAGTAGTTGGTAACAGGATATGGGAGTTATTAAGGGAGAGCTTAGTTTATTCCCATGACCTAATTACCTCACCTTTCTCCACCTCTGCCCGCGACGGCGGAGCTCGGGCGAAAAACAGAGCCGAACCTAGGGTTCGTCTTCAGCGACCGGCGAGGGGTTAGTTTCGTGGGTTCTTTACACGAATGTGATCCTCTCGTTGAGGAGAAGCCGTAAGCACGAAGCAGAGGTCGAGAGCTCGAGTTTTCCCGAAGCCCTAGCTACCTTTCTTCGGTTGTGAGTCCAAGAAACCATAGTAAGTGTTACTCACCTGCAGTAAGAGTAGTTCCGAGATTAGATTTCTTTCTTTTGTTTCCATTGTAGCATGTTTGAAGATTTTGAAGCTCTATGAAAACCCTAGGATCGGTGGGTATAAAGAAGGGTGTTTTGTGTACAGAATTAGGATTTGTTAAAGGTTAAGAGTAGCATGCGTGCTTTGATTTCTTTCTTCTGATTTCAGTTTTAGCATCTTAGCTGTAGCATCTCATTGTTACTGATATGTATATGTAATCAGCATTCCAAATTCTCAGTTTTAGATCCGCAACATCTCAGTTGTAGCATCTTATTGTTATTGTAATTGGCCTTGTAGTTTTGGTTTAAGTTTGGAGCATGAAATGGTTTAATTCGGAACATGCAGTTTAGTGTAGTTTAGATCTCTTGTAGTGCAGAATTTTAGTGCAGTATAGATCTCCTTGTAGTGCGGAATTTTAGTGTAGTTTCTTTAAGTAACTCGTGCTTTAGCAAGTGCAGATCATATTTGAGTTTTCTTTTGTTTTCTTTGCTGCTGTGCAAAACCTGAACTGCCCTCTTATTCCGAGTATATAGATAGATTTCTTGTTGATTAGAATAAATGGTCATATGAATAGTTTCTTACCATGTTTTCGGACTTTTGCACATATGCATTTATGAGTAATTATAAGCAAGAAAAGACCAAGGTCTTGATTTAATCCCAAGTTCAAGAAGTTGAGGATCAAAGGCACGCTTAGTGCTTGAAGAAATGCCGAGGCATTATATATTAGAAGTAATAAAAGATAACAAGTATTTTATTTTTTAGTGGCTAGTACCCGACTTCCGAGGTTGTCGTTAAACAAATCCAGGTGACCGTTTCCGAGGTCTCGGCCCTGGTAAGACCAAGGTTTTTACCCTCATAGGACTGGTGGCTCTCTACCTCAGTCTCTATTTAGGGAGCACGTTTGGTACTACGCCTAGGGCCCAAAAGAAAAGTTAATTAATATTTTGAAGTATAAGTATAAGTATAAGATTTCAGTTTCAGATTTAGTTTCTTATGCTTTCTCAATTAGTTGGAATAACCTTGCCTTAAGCTTGTTAGTTAGGTCTTTTTTATGCTTTGCATTGGGCAAGAACAACCCTATATTTAGCATTTCTGTTTAGACCTTTTTGGTGCTATGTAGTGGCATGAACAACCCTTAATCTAAGTACATAGTGTTAGTTTTCTTTTCTATTTAATAAATATGATCAGCCCTGTTTAATAGCATTACAAATTCAGCCTCTTCGTTATTTAGTAAGCATGATATGGAATGAGTATGTGCAGCCTTTATTTCTAGTTTCCTTGCTATTAAATGTACACGAGCAGATTTCTAGATTTCTTTGCTATTAGAATTACATGAGTAGATTTCTAGATTTCTTTGCTATTAGAATTACATGAGTAGATTTTCTAGATTCCTTGCTATTAGAATTACATGAGTAGATTTTCTAGTTTTCCATTTGCTATTGGAATAACATGAGCAGTTTCCTTTTTTTAAGCATTCAATTGCTAGATTCTTTTTGTATTTATATGCACATTCGAGTTTTTGTGAGTTAGATAGTGCTTACTAAGCAAATTTTGCTTATAGTTACATTTCCTCTTACTGCAGATAAAGGAAAGGAAAAGCTATAGCGAAGGAAGGCGACAAGGAGGTGTTCGATGATGTGTGTGATGCCAGGACTATGGGAGAGACTTGGGGCATTATTAAGTTTCCGTATTTTAGTGGTTAAGAAACATTTGAGATTGTATTTTATATTCCATGTCATTTGAGATTATTCTTGTTTTAGATCGCATGCTAATATGAGTTCTGTTTAGTAAGTAAATACTTTTGTGCTTGCATTGAGATATAGTTTCATATGTTTCTGCTATTACGAGTTATATGTGCATGTTCTGAATTTAGAGTATTGTATTGTATTTTAGTCCTGCTGAACTGCATATACTCTGCCGAAATTTTAAGTTTCTGGAAAATTTAAGTACAGTTTGTCATACTAGTTAAGCAAGATTCTATAGTAGTTATGTAACGGGCACCTTTTGAGGGTAGTGAGAAGGGTGGTCTTTACAAGTTGGTATCAGAGCAGTTCCTATTCTCTAGCATCACACATCAGCACCAGCCTTGCCGTCTTCAAGTAAGAATATATTTATACTTTCTTTTATGTTTTTCCTTTATTATTTATGTATAGATTTCTTTTGTGTTCTATGCATAATTGTGTGTTACCTAGTTAGTTTCACATATAGATGCATATGGAAAAAAAATACTCTATCAGTATTTTGAGTTTAAGAAAGATAAAGAAAAGAAAGAAAAAGGCCAAGGCCTTAAGTAAATCTCAAAGTCAAGACTTTAGGGATTTTGGCACACAAGATGTTTGTTAAAATGCCAAGGCATTTAAAGAAGAAGTAATTAAGATATTCTACTTTGAAAGGCCAGAAATAACACTTAATGTGAGTAGTAGAACTCACCGACCACAGACTGGTGAAGAGCTATTCAGCAGAGCATTAGTCGCTGAGCACTATCTGATCAGCATCAAGGCACAATAAATGCAACTCAAGCCAGTCAAGATAGAGGACAAGATAGCAGGGAGTCAGAAACCCCAGGCAAGTAAGCAGAACAGAAGAACAAGAAGGACTCAAACTGGAAGATGTTCGGGTAGTTTGTGAGTATTCAGAGGTATTCCCAGAAGAGATACCTGGACTACCTCCCAATAGAGAAGTGGAGTTTGAAATTGAGTTGGTTCTTGGTACCGGCCCAATTTCAAAAGCTCCGTACCGAATGTCCCCAGCAGAGTTGAAAGAGCTACAAGAACAACTCCAGGAGCTGTTTCACAAAGGCTTCATCCGCCCTAGTCATTCACCATGGGGAGCTCCAGTGTTGTTCGTCAAGAAGAAAGATGGATCTATGCAGACGTGCATAGATTATAGGGCACTGAACAAAGTGACAATTAAGAACAAGTACCCTCTTCCCAGAATAGATGATCTATTTGATAAGTTAAAGGGGGCAACAGTGTTCTCTAAGATAGATCTGCGCTCTAGGTACCATCAGTTAAAAGTGAAAGAAGGTGATATACCCAGAACAGCTTTCATGACTAGATATAGACACTACGAGTTTGTAGTCATACCTTTTGGAGTGACTAATACGCCTGCAGTCTTCATGGACTTAATGAACAGAGTGTTCAGAGAATACCTTGACAAGTTTGTCATCGTGTTCATCGACGACATTCTGATCTATTCAAGAACCCCAGAGGAGCATGACACACACTTGAGGATAGTGCTGCAGACCCTTCAGCGAAAGCAGCTTTATGCTAAATTCTCAAAGTGCGAGTTCTGATTAGAGCAGGTGGCGTTTCTAGGTCACATCATTTCTAAAGAAGGTATTCAAGTGGATCCTGCCAAAATAGAAGCGGTCAACAACTGGAGTAGACCCAAGAATGCCAGGGAGATCAGAAGCTTTCTTGGTTTAGCTGGGTATTACAGAAAGTTCGTGGAGGACTTTTCCCGGATAGCCTCTCCACTTACAGCCCTGACGAGGAAGAATAAGAAGTTTGAATGGTCAGACAGATGCGAGCAAAGTTTTCAAGAGTTGAAGAAAAGGCTGACCAGTGCCCCCATTCTGACAGTCCCAAAAAGTGACAAGAGTTTTGACATCTACAGTGATGCTTCAAAGATGGGCCTAGGAGTTGTACTCATGCAAGAAGGGAAAGTTATAGCTTATGCTTCCAGACAACTCAAAAACTAAGAGAAGAATTACCCCACTCATGATCTTGAGCTGGCAGCTGTGGTCTTTGCACTAAAACTCTGGTGACACTATTTGTATGGAGTCCAATGCAGAATCTTCACAGACCATCAGAGTTTAAAGTATTTCTTCACCCAGAAAGACTTAAACATGAGACAGCGCAGGTGGCTAGAGTTGGTCAAGGATTATGACTGTAAAATCCTCTACCACCCAGGTAAAGCTAACAAAGTGGCAGATGCACTAAACAGGAAGTCCAGTGCACTCCTAATGTCTTTGTCATCATTAGCCCTGCCACTGCAGAAGGAGTTGTTAGATTTCAGACTTGAAGTTATTTATGAGCAACTCTCTACATTGACCTTAGAGTCAACCCTGCTTGAGGATATACAGAGAAAGCAAAGGGAAGATCCAAATATCCAAAGGATCAAGCAAGGGATACAAGAAGAAGACAATTCAAAGTTTAGAGTATCAGACAGTGGAATCCTCTATCAAGGGAACCGCCTTTGTGTCCCCAATGATGAAGAATTGAGAAAGAAAATTTTGGAAGAAGCTCATAGTAAACCTTACTCCATGCATCCTGGTTCCACCAAGATGTACCAAGACGTGAAACAGAGGTTCAGGTGGTCTGGACTCAAAAGAGATGTTGCTAAATATGTCAGTACCTGCCTGACATGCCAGAGAGTCAAAGCAGAGCACCAGAGACCAGGAGGAGTCCTGCAACCCCTTCCAATACCAGAGTGGAAGTGGGAAGACATATCCATGGACTTTATAACAAGTCTTCCAAGAACCATGAATGGATATGATGCGATATGGGTAATAGTGGACCGATTGACCAAGTCTGCTCATTTTCTAGCCATCAAGGTGTCCCACCCTATAGAGCAGTTAGCACAGCTATATGTTAAGGAGGTGATCAGACTTCACAGAGTTCCTAAATCTATTGTTTCTGATAGAGATGGGTGTTTCACCTCTCATTTTTGGGAGTGTGTTCAGAATGCACTAGGCACCAAACTCAAGTTCAGCACAGCCTTCCATCCTCAGACTGATGGATAGACAGAACGAGTAAATCAGATTTTAGAAGACATGCTCAGGGCTTGTGCATTAGATTTTAAAGGTAGTTGGTGCAAGTATCTGTATTTAGCTAAATTCGCCTACAACAATAGCTATCAGGCCACCATCAAGATGGCACCATATGAGGCGTTGTATGGCAGGAAGTGCAGATCACCCATTTGCTGGCAAGAAGCAGGTGAAAGAAAAGAAATGGAAGTAGAGCTGGGCATCCAGACAGAGATGATAGAAGAAACCACACAGGCTATCCAGAAGATCAGACAAAGGATTGAGACTGCCCAGAGCAGACAGAAAAGTTATGCTGACACACGCCGTAGACCACTTGAATTCTAAGTAGGGGATTCAGTTTTTCTCAAGGTCGCTCCTATGAAGGGAGTGATGAGATTTGGAAGGAAGGGAAAGTTAAGTCCCCGCTACGTGGGACCCTACCTGATCACATAAAGGATTGAGAAAGTAGCATACAAGCTGGACTTACCTCAAGACATGTCGGCAATACATAACGTATTTCATGTCTCCATGCTAAAGAAATGTCTCCACGACCCTAGCCAAGTGATTCAGCCTCAGTCAGTGCAGATCCAGGAGGATCTTAGCTATGAGAGCAGACCTACACAGATAGTGGACAGAAAAGTTAAGAGACTAAGGAACAAAGAAGTGCCACTAGAGAAGGTCATCTGGCAGAATCAGAAGCACGAGGAAGTTACGTGAGAGTGTGAGGACAGCATGAGACAGAAATATCCAGAATTATTCTAAGTTCGAAGATGAACATTTTATAAGGTATGGGGAATTGTAACAACTCAAATTTTCTCATTTCGAGTTCTAATAGTGGATAAGAATATTTAGAAATGACTTAGAAATATTCTAGAGATTTTTAGGAATTTTTAGAGTATTTTTAAGTAATTTTTGGAGTTCATTTGGAATTTTTACCAAAAGGAGGAAGTTTCAAAAAAAAAAATAGATTCGGCCGAGGTTCGAACCCGCAACCTCCGACCCGACCCGAACCTTAAGCGAATCCAGTTGACCAAGTGTCCAAGCGGGCGTTGCTGATTAAGGAAGGAGCGACTTTTATTTAAGAAGTAGTTGGTAACAGGATATGGGAGTTATTAAGGGAGAGCTTAGTTTATTCTCGTGACCTAATTACCTCACCTTTCTCCTCCTCTGCGCGCGACGGCGAAGCTCGGGCGGAAAACAGAGCCGAACCTAGGGTTCATCTCCAGCGGCCGGTGAGGGGTTAGTTTCGTGGGTTCTTTACACGGTTGTGATCCTCTCGTTGAGGAGAAGCCGTAAGCACGAAGCAAAGGTCGAGAGCTCGAGTTTTCCCGAAGCCCTAGCTGCCTTTCTTCGGTTGTGAGTCCAAGAAACCATAGTAAGTGTTACTCACCTGTAGTAAGAGTAGTTCCGAGATTAGATTTCTTTCTTTTGTTTCCATTGTAGCATGTTTGAAGATTTTGATGCTCTATGAAAACCCTAGGATCAGTGGGTATAAAGAAGGGTGTTTTGTGTACAGAATTAGGATTTGTTAGACGTTAAGAGTAGCATGCGTGCATTGATTTCTTTCTTCTGATTTCAGTTTTAGCATCTCAGTTGTAGCATCTCATTGTAACTGATATGTATATGTAATCAGCATTCCAAATTCTCAGTTTTAGATCCGCAACATCTCAGTTGTAGCATCTCAGTTGTAGCATCTTATTGTTACTGTAATTGGACTTGTAGTTTCGGTTTAAGTTTGGAGCATGAAATGGTTTAATTCGGAACATGCAGTTTAGTGCAGTTTAGATCTCTTGTAGTGTAGAATTTTAGTGCAGTATAGATCTCCTTGTAGTGCGGAATTTTAGTGCAGTTTCTTTAAGTAACTCGTGCTTTTGCAAGTGCAGATCATATTTGAGTTTTCTTTTGTTTTCTTTGCTGCTGTGCAGAACCTGAATTGCCCTCTTATTCCGAGTATAGAGATAGATTTCTTGTTGATTAGAATAAATGGTCATATGAATACTTTCTTACCATGTTTTCGGACTTTTGCACATATGCATTTATGAGTAATTATAAGCAAGAAAAGACCAAGGTCTTGATTTGATCCCAAGTTCTAGAAGTTGAGGATCAAAGGCACGCTTAGTGCTTGAAGAAATGCCGAGGCATTATATATTAGAAGTAATAAAAGATAACAAGTATTTTATTTTTGAAAGGCTAGTACTCGACTTCCGAGGTTGTCGTTAAAGAAAATCCAGGTGACCGTTTCCGAGGTCTCGGCCCTGGTAAGACCAAGGTTTTTACCCTCATAGGATTGGTGGCTCGCTACCTCAGTCTCTATTTAGGGAGCGCGTTTGGTACTACGCCTAGGGCCCAAAAGAAAAGTTGATTAATATTTTGAAGTATAAGTATAAGTATAAGATTTCAATTTCATATTTAGTTTCTTATGCTTTCTCAATTAGTTGGAACAGCCTTGCCTTAAGCTTGCTGGTTAGGTCTTTTTTATGCTTTGCATTGGGCAAGAATAGCCCTATATTTAGCATTTCTGTTTAGACCTTTTTGGTGCTATGTAGTGGCACGAACAACCCTTAATCTAAGTACATAGTGTTAGTTTTCTTTGCTATTTAATAAATATGATCAGCCCTATTTAATAGCATTACAAATTCACCCTCTTCGTTATTTAGTAAGCATGATATGGAATGAGTATGTGCAGCCTTTATTTCTAGTTTCCTTGCTATTAAATGTACACGAGCAGATTTCTAGATTTCCTTGCTATTAGAATTACATGAGTAGATTTCTAGATTTCTTTGCTATTAGAATTACATGAGTAGATTTTCTAGATTCCTTGCTATTAGAATTACATGAGTAGATTTTTCTAGTTTTCCATTTGCTATTGGAATAACATGAGCAGTTTCCTTTTTTTTAAGCATTCAGTTGCTAGATTCTTTTTGTATTTATATGCACATTCGAGTTTTTGTGAGTTAGATAGCGCTTACTAAGCAAATTTTGCTTATAGTTGCATTTCCTCTTACTACAGATAAAGGAATGGAAAAGCTATAGCGAAGGAAGGTGACAAGGAGGTGTTCGATGATGTGTGTGATGCCAGGACTATGGGAGAGACTTGGGCTTTATTAAGTTTCCGTATTTTAGTGGTTAAGAAACATTTGAGATTGTATTTTATATTCCATGTCATTTGAGATTATTCTTGTTTTAAATCGCATGCTAAGATGAGTTCTGTTTAGTAAGTAGATACTTTTGTGCTTGCATTGAGATATAGTTTCATATGTTTCTGCTATTACGAGTTATATGTGTATGTTCTGAATTTGGAGTATTGTATTGTATTTTAGTCTTGCTGAACTGCTTATACTCTGCCAAAATTTTAAGTTTCTGGAAAATTTAAGTACAGTTTGTCATATTAGTTAAGCAAGATTCTATAGTAGTTATGTAGCGGGCACCTTTAGAGGGTAGTGAGAAGGGTGGTCGTTACAATATAAATAATCATAATACAGACATAGTCATCATCAATGCAACAACCTAATTGACATAAGACTAACCATCATGATATTTCCATCAATCACACCAAACACGTGTGCTCACCCAACATAGGTATAATCGATATGAGATCTCTAGTAATACACTCCCAACATATGTACACACAACATAAATACAATCAACATGATCCTCCAAGAATCACACTAGACATTTATGATCACCGACATAAGTATTATCGACATAATTCCTCCAATAGTACACACCTGACGCATGTGCACACACAACATAGGTACGATCAACCTGAGTCCTCCAATAGTAAACACTAGGCATGTGTACACATACAACATGCAAATGAATGGTTAATATGGTAACTCCTACAACCCATACCAATCATGTGTGCATAATCAACATATTATCCAATCAACAAGATATCCCCTATAGTATATACTCTACATGCATATACACAACATAGTATAGATATCCAAAAGTCAAGACTGTATATGAAATAGCTAGATCATCTCTAAGGTCAAGTAGATAAGTATCAAGAAGGATAGCAACAAACGAACAGATTTAAGGTAAAGCAGCCTAGTCCATTAAATAATAACCATACACTAAGTTCGAAGAACTATATAGAGGCCAAGGAAGAAATATCCGGCATTATATAACTTGTGTCTGAAAGAACCTCCACGTCAATATGTCCATCTTAAAAGAAATCCGATCAAGGTTCTGCATTACATGTGTAATTTATCTAATTGCATATATTACCAATAGCTAATTTATAAAAGTAAATAGCTAACACCAAGTCATTAATTTCCATTATCTTAATCAAATCAGATCTATTTTCCCACCCTAGCTTAAACCATCCATATACTTAGTTCACAGTAAGTCCTTATTTAACTTTAATCCTTCCCCGATTGCTCAAGTTATGATAACCCTAACGTCCCTTAATCCATTTAGATTATGTTTAAGCATGGTTTAACTTCCAATTACCCAAACACAGAAACTCTTCTTAATACCCCAAATCTAATATCAAATTAGCTTTAGCAATGCACCCCTATAAATCTACTAGTAACCCATTAGTTAAGCACCCAACTAACTGAATAAAAATCATCTAATCAATTTGATAACAACTTAATTCTAGTTAACAAATTTCTCCCATTACCTCTTCCTCTTCAGCAACTTGTAGTGGCAACGGATCCGACGAAGTTGGCTGCAAACTATCGGTGATGTGGTGGCCGAAACCAAGGGAAACCACTATCTTCCAAACAATAACCCCAAATCAACACTACATAAGGATCAAATGCCCAAATCTAATGCTAGAGTTAACCAATTACCTCCAAGAGCACAGCAGGATAACAAAATACTTCCGGTGATGAGCGGAAAGAGAGATCGGGTATAGGATAGAGAGTACAGTGGATATTACTCCTCCTGAACAGCCAGCGAGGGTCTAGATTTGATGCCCATGGCTGCGATTTCACTCCGACGAAGGAAGTCGGTGCGGTGATGGAAAGAAGATGAAAGGCTCGGTGCTGCAACTTGCAGAAATCAGAGAAGAGGAGGATCGGGTGACGCTAGCTCCCTCTCAAAGCTCTAACGATAGATCCCCGCCGGCGATGCCGAGGAGAGAAGAAAGGATTTGACGATCAATTGGATCAGGCAAATGCGATGAACAGTGAGGAAGGTGGATCGGGGAGAAGAGGAGAAGATTACGGCTTATCAGGCTAACCCTATAGCTAGTATTTATACACTTAGGTTTATTAAATCAAACCTAAGCTAATCTTCTCATCAACTCTCTCTTAATGGTTATTCTAATCAAATCTCCTCTGAACCTACAAATTTATCCCCTTAAATATATCACAAACTCTGTTTAAATCTCAAAAAATTTCAAAAAATCTCTAAAAAATTCTAGAAGGTTATTTCTCCAATAACGCTTATTATTAAAATGTCATATCTTACATCATTAGTGTAGTCATGCCTTTGAAATTTTTTAAATAGACCCATCCACTAAATTTAGTATAAAACTTTGGTCTAACTAGCTAGGATTGGTAAGGGGTAGCTTCAGTTAGTTCCACTAAGCCAAATGCAGCAAATCGTGCATAGACATAGTTTCCCTAACCTACTTTCATCCTAAACTTCTCTAGTACTATTTTTTAAGTTAAACTTTTTGTCCCTTTTTAAGTTATTCCCTAATTACCCTGTCGGGTAAACTATTATTTTAGAGGTGCCAACTAATTTGAAACCTCCCCCTGAATCATGGATTTTCCTTTTAAGTTTTTGTTTAAGCTTATGTGGATTTGGTATGGCTCTACTTGCTTAGTTAGACAAGCTTTTGGAACTCTGTCTTTAATTTGTTAAGTTTTAGTTAAGATTTTCATTAATTGTAATTTAGGTTGAATTTATGTTGTTAATTTTGAATTAATTGGGCTTGTTAAATTATCTTTCTTTAATAGATTATCTTTAATATTTAATTTTCTATTAATTTAGAATTTTGAATTTTTTAAATTGGTTAAATTATCTTTCTTGAAAGGTTTATCTTTAATATTTGATTTTGAATTTATTAGATTTGGTTTTGATTTTATCAAAGTATTTGATTTTATCCTTATATTTTCTTTATCTTTTAAGTTTATATTATTAGTTGAATTTATTAAATTAGTTTTATCTACATTCTTATTCTTAAGATTATTAATTAGATTATCTCAGTTTTGAATAGAATTTTCTAGATTGATATTATCTGTATTATTAAATATTTTATTAAGGTATTTATTGATTTTATCTAAATCTATTTTCTCTTTTTTTTTTAAGTTTTAAATTCAAATTTATTTTAATGTTTGAATTAATTATTTCTAAATTTTTATTTAATTTTAAATTTTATGAATTAATTAATTTATTTAAATTAATTTGGTCATTGTTCTATTTGACCAAGTCAAGATTGATGTCGATTTGGTTAAAGTCTTGATTGATTTGATCATAATCTAGTTTATTTTGTAGTTCTAACTTTGAATAAAGTAAATCTAGATTATCATGCACCATATTTGGGATAACTTCATATTTATCTAAATTATCATGTAGATTATTTAAACTACTATTGATAGGGGTATTTTAGTAAATTATACTAACCTTAAGTGCATCCCCTAATTTAGTAGGCTTCTCCATTGGATTTGACTCGAGTCTGGATTCACTTTTGACTTGATCTTCTAGCTCCAACAACTCCTCATGAAGCTTGGTCTAGGTCTAAAACTCGTGAGCATCTTTGACCTTTCCTATTCTGCATGTAACTTTGTTAGGTAATAAATATGAAATTAACTTTATTACCATTTGGTTTGCTTCCGAGTTCTGAGAAGATTGTTTAGTACCATGCCACCATCGAAATCGTTCATCAGGAAGAAGCTTTCCATTTACATCCTCCATAGATTAAATTCATCCTTCTTGTATATCTCGTATGGTGGTGGTTTGTGGATGCTCCATTCTTCTTGATGAGACATTGGTATACTTGCAAAAAAAAATATAGATAGGAAGTAATTTCCAAGACTTTATCTTGGGGTAAGTAGTGTGGGAGATAAAGAAAAAAGTATGTTTCACCAATTTCAAAAAAATAATAAAATAATAAAAAATAATTATGAAAAATTTTGTCAAATATGATATTTCACCAATTCTAACTAATAGTGAAAAATAAAACTAAGAATTTTTCAAAAATATTGGAGGAAAAAATTGAAAAGAGTAAGAATAATTTTTAAACAGAAAATAATATATAATTTATTAATAAAAAAACCTGCTCGATTGGTGGTTTCACCAATTCAAAGCGGTCTCGCTCTGATACCACTTGTAGGATCGGAAAGTCGCTAGAAGGGGGTGAATAGAGATTTTAGAAAATCGAGTGTTAAAAACAAGTCCACAACAGAAGAATAAAAGCGAGAAGCTAGAAGAAGAAAGACAAGCTGACATAAGTTGTTTTACTTGGTTCGGAGCCTTCGACGACTCCTACTCCAAGGCCTGCACTCGTCAAGTGATTTCGTTGGGCAATCTAGTAATAGATCGAATGATTACAAAGTTTAAGTACAAGAACTAAAAGTAATATTACCGACAACAAGGAAAATACGAAAGTCTTGATCGCTGGTTGTCGAAGGAGCTTTTCAACATCGTAGAAGCTTTTCTGAAGCACTTCGCAAGAGCGAAAGTCGTAACAATTGATGTTTTTAAGTTCTTGATCAAAGACCTTTATATAGGCCCATTCTGGGTGCCTGGAACCACTTTGGGCGCCTGGACCACGTGGCTCAACCAGTCGACGCGCTCCACCTCATCTTCTAGAGGAGTTATCAGGTCCAGGTTGTTGGTTGGTCCTAGGAAGATCGTACCAGTTTCACTGTACAAAAATTTTGTACAAGTATCCAACCTATCCTAATAACCTATTGTGTTCTTTAGAAATTAAATTCGGAATCGCAAACGGAACTTAACATTATTGATTCCAAATTTAACTTATCTGTTCTTAATGGTTTAGACTTGGATTGCAAACGGAACTTAACATTATTGATCCAAATCCACCTATGTTATAAATTCAATTACTAATTTCAAAAATCGACTTCCAGGTTAAACATGACGAGGCACTAGGCCTTTTGGATATGGGAGCAACCACCACTTCCTAGACAAAGCCTTTCAATGAAATCTAATCTTTAATTTCCTTATATAACCTTAGATTATACCAAAAGGAACAATCAAATCACAAATTCGAAAAACAAAAAAACACACAAACTCGAATCACAAATTCGAAACCTAGAATTATATGCCTCTTGTGTTTGGAATTCATACAAAGAAAAATTAGTATGATGCGGAAAACAATTACTAGTTATACCTTTCTTTGTATGCAATGACCTCTTGATCTTCTACCATATTCCTCTTCTTATCTCAGACATTGTGTGGGCAACGATCTACCGAGATGAGAACTACCCAAACCCTTCTTCTTCCTCCTTGCAAGTTTCGGCCAAGCTCCTCTCCTTGAGATGAAGAATTTCGGCCACACCACCAAGCTCCAAGGGATGTTAGAAACAAAGCCTCCTTTCTCTCCTTCTCCTCCAAGCAAGATCCGGCCACCACCACAGAGCTCCAAGGGATGATGTCGTCGGCCACCAAAGAAGAAGAGAAGAGGAGAAGAACAAGGACTAGGTGTTAGGACCAAAAGTAGCTAGAGGGGGGGTGAATAGCTCGTCGCGTTCTCTCGGTGCTCGGCGTTGCTTGGCGTTGCTTGTTTCTTCAAGAATATGCAGCGGAAAATACAGAAACAAATGCAACAACGCTAACACGGTTGGTTTACTTGGTATCCACCTCACAAGAGGTGACTAGTCCAAGGATCCACACCACGCACGCACCCTCCACTATGAAAACACTCCTTTTCGGTAACTACCGAGGGCGGAGAAGCCCTACAAGACTCTCAGTACAAGAAGAAAGGAAAGGGAAACAAAATACAAGCGCAAAGCTTACAATGAGTACAGAAAACCCTAACCCTAGCTTCTCTTCTTGCCTTTGATCCGCCTCTTGACTTGGAAAGCTTCCAAGATCCTTCAAGAACTGGCGACCTGATCTTTGAGAGCGCTGTGGAGGAGTAGGCGAGAGCTCTGGAGTGAATCGGAGAAGTTCTTGTTGCAGCCATCGAACGCCTGCAGCTATAAACGACGCCAACGGTCGGATCCCGATCGATTCGAATGTTCCCAATCGATCGGGGAGGCTTTGGATCGATCCACGGATCGATCCGACCTTCGCACGAAAGCGCTGGATCGATCCACGGATCGATCCGGCGCTTATCGCGCGAAAGAGCGTCCCAATCGATCCACCGATCGATTGGGACATCTGGATCGATCCACGGATCGATCCGGAAGCTCTCTGTTCGCTGGGATCGATCGGGGAGGCTTTGGATCGATCCACGGATCGATCCAGCACTTGGTTTTTGTCCAAAACCAAGTCCCAAATATCCCAAACCAACATCCGGTCAACCTTGACCTGTTGGTATGTCATGCCTAGCATCTAGTCACTCTCTTGACCTGCTAGGACTCCCTTACCAAGTGTCCGGTCAATCCCTTTGACCCACTTGGACTTTTCTCTGTGCCAAGTATCCGGTCAATCCCTTTGACCTACTTGGACTTTTCTTTCATGCCAAGTATCCAGTCAATCCTTTGACCTACTTGGACTTCTCAGCACCAGATGCCCGATCATCCTTGATCCATCTGGATTTTCCCTTGCCTGGCTTCACTCACCAGGACTTTCACCTAGCTTCACTCACTAGGGTTTTCCATCTGCCTAGCTTCACTCACTAGGACTTTCACCTAGCTTCACTCACTAGGGTTTTCCATCTGCCTAGCTTCACTCACTAGGACTTTCACCTGGCTTCACTCACCAGGATTTCCATCTGCCTAGCTTCACTCACTAGGACTTTCACCTGGCTTCACTCACCAGGATTTCCATCTGCCTAGCTTCACTTACTAGAACTTCCTTCTGCCTGGCTTCACTCACCAGGACTTTCATTTTGCCTAACATCCCAGTTAGGACTTCCCAGTCAAGTATCCAGTCAACCTTGACCTACTTGACTCTTCTTCAATCAATATCTTATTGTCAAACATCTAAACCCAAACCAAGACTCAGCTTGGTTACCCAGGTCAACCTTGACCTGAGGGATATTGCACCAACAATCTCCCCCTTTTTGATGTTTGACAATACCACAATAACACTTACAATCCCATATGTAAGTTAGGCTAATCCCATAGCCTCCTTCTTCATGCCACTAGGTAATGAAAGCATAAATTAAGCTCTTCATTCTCCCCCTAAGAGGGCAAACTCCCTCTAGGTAATGAAAGCCTAACTTACGCCCTTTCATGAGTCCTTTCATACTCCCCCTATGAGCTTCCCATAGGTAATGAAGGACTAAGCTTAACCATACATTCTCCCCCTATTGGCACACATCAACCCATCGTTGGACACACATCAACCCATGCTCCAATTCTGGGCACACTTCAACAAATCCATTTGTTGAAGACTCTCCCCCTGAAGAGTTGCTCATCGTTGTTCACAACATCACTCGTTGTGATCAACACGATAATGAAGGTCCCACACCCTTCATTTATCCTTAACTTCTCCCTCAATGTAGACAACTACCCAACCTTGAGCATTATCTACTACTTGAGTGTCCACTTGAAATAATGAGGATATCCACTCCCCATTTCTCCCCATTTCAAGTTTAAATGCTCAACCTTGAGCAAGTTCACAACAGAAGGTTAACCACCTTCCAAGGTTCATGAAAAATAACTTTCATGTCTTTAAAGAGTCCCTCCCCCTAAAGACATGGTGGTAACTTCTGTCATTGCACCAACAATGACTTGGAATCCCTAAAACATTAGGAAACCCAAATTTAGAAGTTTTGAGGTTCAAATATTCAAAATTTGAAACAACCTCAACCTAAACTTCTACTTAGTCTTCGTTAACCAATCCATCCTTGTTTTCAACATGAAAACACCCTTTGTATGTATACAAATGTATTTAAGGGGTTTGGAATGGTTACCTAGACTCAAAGAGGTTCAAAGATGCTGAAATCAGGCCTTCCCAGCCAAAATCAGCAACTTGGATCGATTGGAGTTGGGTTCCAATCGATTGAACCTTTCTGAATCGATCCACGGATCGATTCAGACTCCCTGGATCGATCGGCTGATCGATCCAGCGAGCTTCTGCTCGCGGGAATTGCCGTTTGAATCGATCCATGGATCGATTCAGGAACTCCAATCGATCCATGGATCGATCGGAGCTCTGATAGTTGCTGAAATTCCATTTCAGTCAACTTCAGAAACCCCTAGAAAATTCTACAAAAATCCAAAAATTATGAAATTTCGTGTAGACATTATTTAGGGCATACTTAATCATGGAAAAATAGTTTTCTATGAAAATACATCATATTTTCAAATATTGGCACAAACTTGAAAACTTGCAAAAACTTTAGTATTTTTCTTCAAGTTTGTGTCTAACTATTCAATGGTGATTACTATCAAAAGATAGCCTTCACCAAGGTTTTCCAAAACCATTTTAAAAACATTTTCAAAACCAATATCCCATCATGTTCCTTGGGCATAATGCACATGACTTGTACATTAGCTTTCCCAATGATGGGAAAACACACAACTATGTGTTTTGATGAATTTAAAACTCAAAGGAATGCACTAAATCAACATCTTGAGCTTTGTTCATCATCCTAACATCTCACTTGTATATAATATACACTAAAACGCATACAAGTCATCTTATAGGTCTTTGTGAGATGTAAGATTTTGGTTTTGCCCTATTCTAGGGATCATGCATATCTATCTAGGCATTTTGAGAGGTAGACATCCACAAAGGATGTTACTTGTTGATTTACTTGTTAAACAAATGTCACTTGTTTATTCCACTTGTTGTAAACAAATGCCACTTGTTTAACTAATGCCATATGTCCTTGATTTTTAAGGAAATAAACATAATGCATGATAATGTTATGGCATACATCAAAATAAAATAGCTTTCAAAAGAAAGATTTCTATAACTACATGATGTATGTATGGCATGACATGGTATTTTTGTATTTTTCATGATGAGTCATGAATGTAAAATACAAATAAGATAAAATATGATGTCATGGCATATTATGAGCAAACAATCATGGCAAGATTTAGCATAAATAAAATATACCTAGATTAACTATCTAAGTATCCTTAAAGTCTTAGCTAAACTTACACCTTAAACCTAGATTGCCCTAAAGTGCTTCAAGAAAATGCCAAAGCCTAAGTTTGCATTTCTTATTCCCTTGATTAATTTATGCCAATTAAAATAAACATGTCCTCAAATGTTGGCATATTCCATTTTTCCTCAAGAGTAGCACTTTTAAATTTAAGGCCCGGATTGCCTTAAATTGCCTAAGAACATACCAAAAACCCAACTTGATAGTTCTTATTAATTTTCCAATATGTGCCATTTAAGATTAAAATCAAATCTTCCACCATTAGGCACATTTTACTCTTTCAAGGAGTAATCAATAATTCCATTTCATTTTCAAAGGTTAACTAAAACCTTGAAAATGCTCCTTGAGTGTCAATTTCCTCAAAGTTGGGTTAACTACCCTTCTAATTGGAGTTGACACTCTCTAACCCATCTATGGGGTAGAGAAGATGCTCCTAGGAACCCAACACCTATTGGTGCTCCTTGGATGCTCTAGGTACTCACTAGGGATAACTTCCCTAGATACCTTCCTAGTGACCTTGTTGGGCTTCTTAGAAGCCTTGGTCACATTTTCTAGGTCAACTCTAGGGATAACCTCCCTTGTGACCTTGTTTGTGACTTTCTTAGACTTCTTAGAAGTCTTAGTCACATTTATTGCAAAAATACTCTTAGGGATGACTTCCCTAGTATTCTTGGCTTGACCACTAGACCTAGGGTTTGTTCCATAACTATATGGAACTCTATGGTAAGAGGGCACATCCTTCTTAGCCTTTGGTTTGTATCCCAAACCTCTATGGCCATTAGATGACCTTTGTGCTCCTAGACCTAGGTTATGCTCATTTTGCCCTAATAGGATATTTTCCATCCTTTTTAGGGTCTTTTCAATTTTATCAAGTCTTGACCTCAAGACTTGATTTTCCATCACTAAGTCCTTAGTTTTTGGTTTTCCATTAAGTTCATGAGCATTTTTGTTTCTAGGCTTGTATCTTACATCCTTAGAGTTATCGCCTAGGTTTTTACCTACATTCCTAGCCTTAGGGATAGTAGTTTTGGCATGTAGGGCCACATGCTTTTCCTTAAAGCCCTCATGCTTCCTATTCTTATGGTAAATCGCATTAAGATGATAAAAATTTGACCTAGCATGCTTTTTACCATTTTGCAAAGGAATAGGCTCAATGAAAGTTACCTTCCTTTTTACCTTGGAGGCTCCCCCTTGACTAGTGCCTCCTTGAGCCTTGACCATCTTCTTCCCCTTGGGGCATTGACTTCGGTAATGCCCTTTTTGTTGACACAAAAAGCACACAATGTGCTCCTTGCTCTTCTTTGTCCCGGGGGTGGTCTCCTTGAGCTTCTCCTTGCCCTTTTGTGCCATTTGGCCCTTCTTCTTGGCCAAGTTGGGACACTTGCTCTTATAGTGCCCATGTTCCCTACACTCAAAACATATTATATGATTTTTATTATTAATTGAAATATTTATACCTTTGCTTGCAGGGGTGGCATCTTTTTCTTTGGATCCGGAGGTAGAAGCTTCCTCTTGATCGGACCTTGATTCTCCTCCATTTGATTTTTCTTGACTTGTGGAGGTAGAATCTACTTCCTCCTCTTCGTCTCTTGACCCGGATGTAGAAGCTTCTTCTTCTTCTTGATCCGGTGTCACCAAGGATTGCTCCCCCTCAATCCTAGAGGTGGAGGCTTCATCATCTTGAATATGAAACAAGGAGTATGCTCCCTCCTTGTTCCCTTCGTTGCATTCCCTTGAGGATGAAGCTTCTTGGATTTCCTCTTCTTCGGAGGTTGAGTATCTCTCAACCTCGGAGTCCTCCTCTTGGTCTTGCTCCAAAGAGTCACCCTCTCTGGATTCTTCATGATCTTGTACAGTGGAGGGGATCTCTTCATGAAGCTTGGCCAATTTTCTCCATAGCTCCTTTGCATCTTCAAACTCTCCAATTTTGCAAAGGATGGTGCTTGGCAATAAATTGACCAAAAGCTTGGTCACTTTGTCATTTGCCTCGCACCTTTGGACTTGCTCCGGGCTCCATTTACTTTTCTTTAGAACTTTGCCCTTTGAATTTCTTGGAGCCTTGAAGCCTTCCATTAGAGCAAACCATTGCTCTATCTCCATCATAAGAAAATTTTCGATTCTTGATTTCCAAGAATCGAAACTCGTAGAAGTGTATGGTGGAGCCACCCTTGTGTCAAATCCAAGCCCATCTTGGAATTGCATCTTGAAGTTGAGCTTGATAAAGTCTTGAACTTGAAGAATTTGCTCCAACTTCTTCACCCTCTAGCTTTTCTTGATATGCTTGACCCTTCCGGCGATGATTCCGGTGAAGAGCGGCCTCGCTCTGATACCACTTGTTAGGACCAAAAGTAGCTAGAGGGGGGGTGAATAGCTCGTCGCGTTCTCTCGGTGCTCGGCGTTGCTTGGCGTTGCTTGTTTCTTCAAGAATATGCAGCGGAAAATACAGAAACAAATGCAACAACGCTAACACGGTTGGTTTACTTGGTATCCACCTCACAAGAGGTGACTAGTCCAAGGATCCACACCACGCATGCACCCTCCACTATGAAAACACTCCTTTTCGGTAACTACCGAGGGCGGAGAAGCCCTACAAGACTCTCAGTACAAGAAGAAAGGAAAGGGAAACAAAATACAAGCGCAAAGCTTACAATGAGTACAGAAAACCCTAACCCTAGCTTCTCTTCTTGCATTTGATCCGCCTCTTGACTTGGAAAGCTTCCAAGATCCTTCAAGAACTGGCGACCTGATCTTTGAGAGCGATGTGGAGGAGTAGGCGAGAGCTCTGGAGTGAATCGGAGAAGTTCTTTTGCAGCCATCGAACGCCTGCAGCTATAAACGACGCCAACGGTCGGATCCCGATCGATTCGAATGTTCCCAATCGATCGGGGAGGCTTTGGATCGATCCACGGATCGATCCAGAGCGCCTCTGTGCTCTCGGATCGATCCACGGATCGATCCGGCGCTTATCGCGCGAATGCCAATCGATCCAGCGATCGATTGGGACATCTGAATCGATCCACGGATCGATCCGAGCTCTCGGGGGTCCAGTCGGATCGATCCACCGATCGATCCAGCTGATCGATCCACGGATCGATCCAAGACTTGGTTTTGTCCAAAACCAAGTCCCAAATATCCCAAACCAACATCCGGTCAACCTTGACCTGTTGGTATGTCATGCCTAGCATCTAGTCACTCCCTTGACCTGCTAGGACTCCCTTACCAAGTGTCCGGTCAATCCCTTTGACCCACTTGGACTTTTCTCTGTGCCAAGTATCCGGTCAGTCCCTTTGACCTACTTGGACTTTTCTTTCATGCCAAGTATCTAGTCAATCCTTTGACCTACTTGGACTTCTCAGCACCAGATGCCCGATCATCCTTGATCCATCTGGATTTTCCCTTGCCTGGCTTCACTCACCAGGACTTTCACCTAGCTTCACTCACTAGGGTTTTCCATCTGCCTAGCTTCACTCACTAGGACTTTCACCTAGCTTCACTCACTAGGGTTTTCCATCTGCCTAGCTTCACTCACTAGGACTTTCACCTGGCTTCACTCACCAGGATTTCCATCTGCCTAGCTTCACTCACTAGGACTTTCACCTGGCTTCACTCACCAGGATTTCCATCTGCCTAGCTTCACTTACTAGAACTTCCTTCTGCCTGGCTTCACTCACCAGGACTTTCATTTTGCCTAACATCCCAGTTAGGACTTCCCAGTCAAGTATCCAGTCAACCTTGACCTACTTGACTCTTCTTCAATCAATATCTTATTGTCAAACATCTAAACCCAAACCAAGACTCAGCTTGGTTACCCAGGTCAACCTTGACCTGAGGGATATTGCACCAACACTAGGGTCGACCACCACCAAGGAAGAGAGGGAGGAAAATAGAATAGAGTTCTTCCTCATGAAGGCACCCCTACCCCCTCTTTTATATTCCTTGGTCTTGGAAAATAAGGAAAAATTAAATAAAATCTTCCTTATTTTCTTTGCCATGAAAAGGAAAATTTAATTGATTAAAATCAATTTCCTTTTCTTAAATATCATGGCCCGCCACCTCATTGCTCCAAGCAAGAAAAGTTTTAACACAAAATTAAAACTTCCTAATTTGTTTCCAAAAATTTTAAAATAAAAATTTCTCTAATAATTTTTCCCTTCATGATTGGTTATAAAACAAATTTTATAAATTAAAATCTCTCTATTAAAATATGTGGATGATTTCCAAAAAGGAAAGTTATCTTTTAAAATTAAAATCTTTCCCTCAATCTACAAATAAGGAAAGATATCAAATCTTTTCTTAATCTTTTGTAGAAACTTATAAAAGGAAAAATTTATAATTTTAAAATTCTCTTTTAAATCATGAACATGGTTACAAAAAAGGAAAGTTTTCTCAAAATTAAAATCTTCCTTTTAATCTACAAATAAGGAAAGATATCAAATCTTTTCTTAATCTTTTTGTAGAAAGCTATAAAAGGAAAGACTTATAATTTTAAACTCTCTTTTAAAACCATAGAATTCACATAAGAAAAATTTTAAAAAAATAAAATCCTTTTAATTTGAGGTGGCCGACCACCCCAAGCTTGGGTTCAAGCTAGGGCCGGCCACACAACTTGGCTCATCCTATTTGCTTGGTCAGCCCAAGCTTTGGTTCCAAGCTTGCTTTGCCGACCACCTTAAGATGGGTATAAAGGTGGGTATAGGTGGGTATAATACTTTATAAATAAGAGACTACGATAGGGACCGAGAGGAGGAATTAGTTTTGATCTCCCGATGAAATTAAGCTTCCTGTGTTCACCCCGAACACCCAACTTAATTTTATCAATAATAATTCATACCACTAAAGAACTATTATTGAACTACCACATCAATCCCAAATTACATTTTGGGCTCCTTCTTATTATGAGTGTATTAGTCTCCCTGTGTTTAAGATGTCGATTGCCCACTAATTAATTGAGTTACTGACAACTCACTTTAATTAATATCTTAGTCCAAGAGTAGTACAACTCAACCTTATCGTCATGTCGGACTAAGTCCACCTGTAGGGTTTAACATGACAATCCTTATGAGCTCCTCTTAGGGACATTATCAACCTAAATTACTAGGACACGGTTTCCTTCTATAATCAACAACACACACTATAAGTAATATCATTTCCCAATTTATCGGGTCTTTTGATTTATCGAGCTAAATCTCACCCTTTGATAAATTAAAGAAATAAATAATAAATATATGTGTTTGTTATTATATTAGGATTAAGAGCACACACTTCTATAATAACTAAGGTCTTGTTCTTTTATTAAGTCATTATAAAAAGAACTTACCTTAAATGGTCCTGCTCAATACACTTAGAGTGTACTAGTGTAATTTATTAGTCAAGATAAACCAATACCTAATTACACTACAACTATTCCAATGGTGTGTTCTTTTACATCTTAGTCGTGAGCTACTGTTTATAATTTATAAAGAACTGATAATATTATCTTCTGTGTGTGACACCACACACCATGTTATCTACAATATAAATTAATTGAGCAACTACACTTAGCATATAAATGTAAACATTTGACCAATGTGATTCTTATTTCTAAAATAAATGTTTACAAAAATTAGGTTTTTAGTATACACTCTAACAAGTGTCTAGACTGACTCCGGGCACCCAGACCGCCCGGGTGCCAACTGCACCCGCCTGGGCGAGATGCTCCAAGTGCCCAGACCAGCTCCGAGCGCCCGAATCAGCTCCGGGTGCCCGGAGTCCGAGCGCCTGGACTCCCCTTTTCTTCAGTAGTTCCTCCCTGCAGAAAAGGTTAGTCCAAACAATAGAAAATATAGTTACCCTGCAACACCGAGTTAGCACAACATAATAAAATATGAGTAGTAATTAGATCCTGTCTCCCTAAGACCAGGATCTAGTCAAGGTCTCAGCTTAGGTTTCCCAAATGGACCGACGCCTACAGTTCCCTCAACGGAGAATGCATCCTCACTGGATCTCGCCTCCAGGTGCTTACCTCTACTTACCAATTGTAGTCGCTTGACTTACCTTTGACCCACCAAGTCTTTCCGTCAATTGTCAGGTCTCCAGATCCAACTGGACTTCGGCTGGTTGTCAGGTCCCGCGGACCCAACTGGACTTCCCGCCAAATATTGGGTCCCGTGGACTTATCTGGACTTTGCACCAACTATCGGGCCCCGAGGACCTAGCTAGATTTCAGCCTGGTGTTAGGTCCTTCAGATCAGTCAACTTCTGTACACTTGGTAGAAAGGTTAGAACACAATATTCTAACTTTAAACCCCTTGTCATTCGTTAAAACATAAGTTAGATAATTATTGCAAATTGCACCAACATTATGTAATAGTTAGCGCATATAATCTAGTGTATTAAGGATACCCAAGCTAGTAACTTAGGACTTACCTACGACATATAATGGACATAAACATAGGCGTCAACATAGGCATACGAGCACACACATAAGCATAAGCATGTAAATAAACTAAGCATAAAATAAACATAGTCATGAGGATGTACATAAGCATAAGTCTAAACATACTTGGATAGCATAAATGTACATACGAAGGATGAGCATAAACATAAACATCAACGTGTAAATAAGCTAAGTATGAAAATAAACATAATCACATAGGGTTAGTAAGCTCCCGGGCTAAGGTCACCTATCAGACTCAACTACATGGTTTGGTGAGCTCTCGAGTTAAGGACGCCGGCCACACTCAACCACATAGAATTTTGGTGATCTCCCGGGCTAAGGACACCGATCACATTTAACCTGGCTATGATACCAATTGTAACAACCCACCCTTCTTACTACTACTTGCTAAGGGCGACCGTTACCTAACTACTACTCTACTTACTAGTGTCACTGACGCTATTATTAGCAATACTTAGATTTATCATGGTTCAGAGGAATTCCTACCGAAAAATTTCGGCAGAGTCTCCCCTGTACCGGTGACCAAATCCATAGTACATAAGATATCTACGCAGCCACAGGCGGCTGGAACTCATTTTTCATAACCACGCAGTTATAAAAACAATAGTAAAGACAACCAACTATATCACTCCACAAATAATTAAAGTGACTAAATGCATATGCGGAAATAAACTCAACTACAATCTCACAAACTTCATAATAGTGTTAAAGAAAAGAACTAAAGCATAAACTCTAATCAAATAGGTCCTGCAGGTTTGATAACACTCTCTGGATCTCTCCATAGTCGCAGTCATCACACACCTTCATCACCACCACCATCCTGTCGTCTCCCTTCATATCTTAGCTTTTCCTTTATCTGCAGTAGGAGGAAAGAAAATAGATCTATAAGTGAAACGCTTAGTAAGTACTAATCTATCTCACAAAAACTCGAAGTGCATAAAAAGTAATGCAATAATACTGAAACTGAAATGCTAACGCAAATCTGCATGTGCTCATGGTATACAGAAAATGAAACTGGATACTAAACATGCTCACTATCTAACAGGATAATAAGAAATTAATACTGTAAGCTTAGAATTAAAGAAACTAACCTTTTTATTTATTCTAAGCATAAAACTTGTTTCACTTTCCTATATCCTTGTAATAGAAATTAATCTTTTAATTTCTATCTTTTACTTTCATCTTCTTTCTTTCTTCTTTTTCTTAACTTTTCTTTTCTTTTCTTTGGGCCCAGGCTTAGTACCATCTTTGTTTTGCGCGCTCTCTAATAGTGACTGAGGTAGCGAGCCTCTAGTCCTATGAGGTAAAGACCTTGGTCTTACCAGGGCCAAAACCTTGGAATTGGTTACCAGGATTCATAAACTCTAATACTTAAGCCTGGAGGTTTAGAGTTTGAATCCTGGGGGAGGTAAAAATCCACTGGCCAGGGGTGGAAAGTCCTAGTGAGTAACGGCACGACCAAGGGTCGTCAGTCGACGACATGAGAGGTCGCCAAATGGCCCGACGACATAAGGGCCAACGGTAGACGACCCGAGGGTCGCCAAATGGGCCAAAGGGCCGGGTCGTTACAATAAAAAGCGCCTTTTTATTGTAACGACCCGGCCCTTTGGCCCATTTGGCGACCCTCGGGTCGTCTACCGTCGGCCCTTATGTCGTCGGGCCATTTGGCGACCTCTCATGTCGTCGACCGATGACCCTTGGCCGTGTCGTTACTCACTAAGACTTTCCACCCCTGGACAGTGGATTTTTGCCTCCCCCAGGATTCGAACTCTAAACCTCCAGGCTTAAGTATTAGAGTTTATGAATCCTGGTAACCAAGTGAGATGAAGTTTAGGCAAAAAGCGTTGGAAGCGAGGTTTGAACCCGGGACCTCGGGTCAGACTGACCCAAGCCAAAACCGGCCTGACCAACTAAGCTAGGAGATTTCTGTTAACCCTATATAGAAAGAATTAAGGATATAGTATAGTTTGGAATAAAACCCTTATATATAAAATGGAATTAGGTTTTGGATTTTCCAAAAACCCAACATTTTCTCCCGAAATCTTTCTTCTCCTTCTCCCTCGCGACGGCGCCTTCTCTCTCTGCAAAAACCAAGAGGAAGCTAGGTTTTGGGTCTCCAGCACCGGCAAAGCCTTATTCCAGTCATCCTTCACCGTGGGTGGTGATCCCGACGGAGAGGAGCTCGCGGGTACAAGAGGAAGCCAAAATTTTGCAAGCCGCTGAGCCCTAAAAGTCTTCCCCTTTCTTCTTCTCGGTTGTAAGACCAAGAAAGCAAGTAAGTACTACTCACCTGCGGTAGGAGTTGCTCCGAATCTTTGGATTTCGTTTCCTTGTTTTCGGATTTGTAGTTCCCCTTGATGTGAATCTGCCGTGAGTTCCCTGGTTGGATGAATTCGGCGGTGAACCTTGGATAAGTGGCTTTCCTTGTTTCCGAATCATGCTTTGAAAGTAATTGAATTTAGGGGTTTAGGATGACTGCCGTGGGTTTCAAAAAAGGTGTAATAAATTGTTTAGTGTGATTGAGCATGTAGAATTGTGTTAAGCCAAATCTATGCTTGTTAGGGATTCAGTTCTGTTTGAAATCTGAGATAAATGAATAAATTGTTTGGGTTAACATGTGGTTTCGGTTTCTATTAGTTGATCATTCTATTGCAAATAGATGAACAGATTTCTTTATCAGATAGAAGTTGATAGCGGTAGTAGCTTTTCTTGTTGCTTTACTTCGTTGGAAAGGAGTCAACATGTGTAGATCTAGTGATGCATGCTTTGGTACACCACGTGTAGAAATTGTTAGCAGCAGTAGTTTTTATCGCCTTATGCTGTGAATATGTTGCAAGGGGTTTTAGTTCAGCAGGTTTTCTTTTTAGTTTGAAGCATGCGGTTAGTTTTTCTTGCTACTCAAAGGGCAAGAACAGCCCTTCATTTAGTTAGAATGGTTTAAGCATTTTATTGAGCTTAAGTGCAGATTTTTAGTAGTTTTATGTGCAGATTTCTATTAGTCATATGTGCAGATTTTTATTAGTCATGTATGCTGATTTTTGGGTTCTCTTGTTTCAAAATGTACATGAACAGATTTTAGCATCTATATATTCACACATAGCATTTAGTTTGGACCTTCCTTGCTGTAATAAGCAGCTATAAGCAAGAAAAAGATAAAGGTCTAGTTAAAAGGAGTTAACCAGTAAATCATTTAAAGTAAGAGGCTAGTACCCGACTTCCAAGGTTGTCGTTAAATAAATCTAGGTGACCAATTCCAAGGTCTTGGCCCTGGTAAGACCAAGGTCTTTACCTCATAGGACTAGAGACTCGCTACCTCAGTCACTATTAGAGAGCGCGCAAAACAAAGATGGTACTAAGCCTGGGCCCAGTGAAAAGAAAAGAAAAGTTAAGAAAAAGAAGAAAGAAAGAAGAAGAAAGTAAAAGATAGAAATTAAAAAGATTAATTTCTATTAGAAGGATATAGGAAAGTGAAACAAGTTTTATGCTTAGAATAAATAAAAAGTTAGTTTCTTTAATTCTAAGCTTACAGTATAAATTTCTTATTATCCTGTTAGATAGTGAGCATGTTTAGTATCCAGTTTCATTTTCTGTATACCATGAGCACATGCAGATTTGCGTTAGCATTTCAGTTTCAGTATTATTGCATTACTTTTTATGCACTTCGAGTTTTTGTGAGATAGATTAGTACTTACTAAGCGTTTCGCTTATAGATCTATTTTCTTTCCTCCTACTGCAGATAAAGGAAAAGCTAAGATATAAAGGGAGACGACAGGATGGTGGTGGTGATGAAGGTGTGTGATGACTGCGACTATGGAGAGATCCAGAGAGTGTTATCAAACCTGCAAGACCTATTTGATTAGAGTTTATGCTTTAGTTCTTTTCTTTAACACTATTATGAAGTTTGTGAGATTGTAGTTGAGTTTATTTCTGCATATGCATTTAGTCACTTTAATTATTTGTGGAGTGATATAGTTGGTTGTCTTTACTGTTGTTTTTATAACTGCGTGGTTGTGAAAAATGAGTTCCAGCCGCCTGTGGCTGCGTATATATCTTATGTACTATGGATTTGGTCACCGGTACAGGGGAGACTCTGCCGAAATTTTTCGGTAGGAATTTCTCTGAACCGTGATAAATCTAAGTATTGCTAATAATAGCGTCAGTGACACTAGTAAGTAGAGTAGTAGTTAGGTAACGGTCGCCCTTAGCAAGTAGTAGTAAGAAGGGTGGGTTGTTATAGTAATTAAACAAGAGATTTAAAGTATAGTTATATGGGAGTAGACCCAAGAACGTCAGAGAGATCAGAAGCTTCCTTGGTTTAGCTGGGTACTACAGGAAGTTCGTGGAGGACTTTTCCAGGATAGCCTCTCCACTAACAGCCCTCACCAGAAAAAACAAGAGATTCGAATGGTCAGATAAATGTGAGCAGAGTTTCCAAGAGCTAAAGAAGAGATTGATCAGTGCTCCTATTCTGACTGTTCCACAGAGCGACAAGAGTTTCGACATCTACAGTGATGCTTCCAAGATGGGCTTAGGAGCTATACTCATGCAAGAAGGAAAAGTCATAGCTTATGCCTCCAGACAACTCAAAGATTATGAGAAGAACTACCCTACTCATGATCTTGAGCTGGCAGCTGTGGTTTTTGCACTGAAACTCTGGCGACATTATTTATATGGAGTTCAGTGTAGAATCTTCACAGATCATCAGAGTCTTAAGTACTTCTTCACTCAGAAGGACTTAAACATGAGACAGCGCAGGTGGCTGGAGTTAGTCAAAGATTACGACTGTGAGATCCTCTACCACCCAGGCAAAGTTAACAAAGTGGCAGATGCACTAAGCAGAAAGTCCAGTACATCCATGATGTCTTTGTCATCATTAGCCCTGCCACTGCAGAAGGAGTTGTCAAATTTTGGACTTGAAATTATTTACGGACAGCTTTCCGCATTGACCTTAGAGTCTACCTTGCTTGAGGACATGCAGAGAGAGCAAAGTGAAGATCAGACAGAGGATTGAGACTGCCCAGAGTAGACACGCCGTAGGCCATTGAAATTCCAAGTAGGAGATTCAGTTTTCCTCAAGGTCGCTCCTATGAAGGGAGTGATGAGATTTGGCAAGAAGGGCAAATTAAGTCCTCGCTATGTAGGACCTTACCTGATCATAGAGAGGATTGGGAAAGTAGTTTACAGGCTGGACTTACCACAAGACATGTCAGCAATACACAATGTATTTCATGTCTCCATGCTAAAGAAGTGTCTCCATGACCCGAGCCAAGTGATTCAGCCTCAGTTAGTGCAGATCCAAGAGGATCTTAGTTATGAGAGCAGGCCTACACAGATAGTGGACAGAGCAGTCAAGAGATTGAGAAACAAAGAAGTACCACTAGTGAAGGTCGTCTGGCAGAACTAGAAGCACGAGGAAATCACTTGGGAGCGGGAGGACAGTATGAGATAGAAGTATCCAGAGTTATTCTAAGTTCGAGGATGAACTTTTTATAAGGTATGGGGGATTGTAACGACCCAATTTTCCCTATTTCTAGTTCCAAATGTCCATAAAAATATTTGAAAATATTTTTAAAATATTCTAGAGATTTATAGAAATTTTAGAGTATTTTTATGCAAATTTTTGGAGGTCGTTTAGTATGTTTACAAAAAGAAAGAAATTTTGACAAAAACCGTTGAAGGTAAGGCTTGAACCCGTGATCTCCGGCCGAACCAAACCCAACCGGACACAGCAAACCAACCGAGCTGCGAGCACTTTGTTAACTAAGTATGGAGAGAAAAAGATTTAAAGTATAGTTATATGGGAAAACCCTATATTTAAAAGAAGCTTAAGTTTTCTTTTCCCCGAACCGAAACCTCTCTTCTTCTCACACGCGACGCCGCGCGATCCTTCTCCTCTCGCGGCGGGAAACAAAGATGAAGTCGAGCTAGGGTTCTTCCTCTAGCGGCCGACCAAAACTTTCTGAGGGGTCCTCTTCACCGTGTGTGATCACCTCGACGAGGGGAGCTCGGAAACGTGAAGAAGAGCCGAGATTTCAAGTTTCTCCGAACCCTAGAAGCCTCCTTCCTCCTTCCCTTTTGTAAGTGCAAGAATAAGGGGTAAGTACTACTCACCTGTGGAAGGAGTTGCTCCAAAATTAGGGTTTCATTTTCTTATTTTCGGATTGAAGTTTTCCTTGATTTGAATCTGCCGTGAGTTTCCCTATTGGATGATTTCTGCGGTGAGTCTTGGATAAGTAGTTCTTCTTGTTTCCTAAGCTTGCATGAGTTTACTTGCTTTCTCTGCTTTCGGATCATATGTACAGCCGGTTGGTTGTGTTTGCTGCTGTGAATCAAAGAAGAAAGAAGGAGTTTCGGTTGGAATAGGTTTCCATGGGTTTGGCAAGTAGTTAGGCTTCTTAATTCTGATAATAAGCAAGCTTGATTTATTAGGTTTCAATTCAGCAAGCTTTGTTCCTTAGTTTTGGATTTTTGTTTTACCTTGCTGTGAAGATTGATGCTGTGATATGCAACTCCCTGCACTTTCTTTTAGAATCAATTGGTAATACTTACTAGGCTAGAACAGATCTTTGATTTCATTGAGCATGTAGGGTAGTGTTTTACTACTTCTAATGTTTCCATGGATATTGAACAGAAATAGAATGGGGAAGGCTTAGATTTTGATGCAATTACTCCTTTTCATGGTGCTAAGTGTTCTGGTTTTGCATGTTGGTTGTAGTTTAGGTTAAGTTTAAGAATTCAGATTTGCTCCTATGTTTTAATTATGTTAGTACCTTGGTTTAGTTTATATACTATGCATGGTTTCGGACTCTTGGAAGCTTGAAGGGATTTAGGCTTGTTTTCCTTATTAAGATATCATGTTTCAGTTTTATATGAATGACGCATATTTACAACCATGTTAATGCTCAAAGTAAGTGATAGACTTTGCATAGTTTGAACATGATAAGAGGAGGTTTATATTCTGTTTTAAAGAGTTATGTATGTGAATGTTGCATTACAATTTGGGTTATGTCTCTAGTTGTTTTTCCTTAGAAGATTAGAAGTTTATTCATGTTTAACTTAACCTCCAAAGCATACAGTTAATTAATATGCAGATTTAAGTTAATATGCAGATTTATGTAGGATTTTGTTAAGTTCAAAGTTGCTCTCTTTTGCTCTATTTTACAGCATGATTAGCAAGTTTGAATTAGCTTACTTTTGCTCTATTTTATAGCATGATTAGTAAGATTAGATTAGCTTTCTTTGCTCTTATCACAGCATGTTTTAAAAGTTCAAACTAGCTCTCTTTTCCTCTATTCTAGAGCATGATTAGTAAGTTCAGATGTGTGTTCTTTTCCTTTGTTTTACAGCATGTTTAGAAAGTTCAGATTTGCTTTTCTGTTGCTTTGTTTTATAACATGCTTAGAGAGAGTTTAGATTTGCTTCCCTTGTATTGTTTTTATATAGCATGCTTAGTTAATTGTAATCCTACACTTGTTAGGTATATCTAAAGGATTCCAATAAACTCTAATAAAGGATTATGAGGAAACTGAGTAAAAAGAAAGAGACCAAGATCTAGTTAAAAAGAGATAACAAGTAAACTAAAGTAAGAGGCTAGTACCCGACTTTCAAGGTTGTCGTTAAACAAATCCAGGTGACCAATTCCAAGGTCTTGGCCCTGGTAAGACCAAGGTCTTTACCTCATAGGACTAGAGGCTCGCTACCTCAGTCACTATTAGAGAGCGCGCAAAACAAAGATGGTACTAAGCCTGGGCCCAAAGAAGAAGAAAAGAAAAGAAAAGAAGAACAAGAAGAAGAAAGTGAAAGAGAAATTAAAAGATTAATTTCTAGTATAAGAAAAGTAAGAAGAACAAGAAGAAGAAAGTGAAGGAGAAATTAAAAGATTAATTTCTAGTATAAGGATATAAGAAAATGAAACAAGTTTATGCTTAGAATCAATAAAAGTTTAGTTCTTTAATTCCAAGCTTACAGTAGTTGTTTCATTACTTTCCTGTCAGTTAGTGAGCATGTTTAGTATTCAGTTTTATTCTTGTATACCATGAGTACATGTAGCTTTGCTTTAGCATTACAGTTTCAGTATTATTGCATTTCTTTTATGCACTTCGAGTTTTTGTGAGATAGATTAGTACTTACTAAGCGTTTTCGTTTATAGTTTTGTTTTCTTTCCTCCTACTGCAGATAAAGGAAAAAGCTAAGATATGAAAGGGAGGCGAGAGGATGGTGGTGGTGATGAAGGTGTGTGATGTCTGGACTGTGGAGAGATCCAGAATTAGCTGACAAAACTATTAGGACTTTCTGTTTAATTCTTTTAGATTCCCTTAAGTGTTATTTGGAGATTGAGACTGTATTTAAGTTTATTCCGCACTTGTAAGTAGTTCACTTGTATTATTGGTAGAGTGATGTAGTTGGTTGCCATGCTAGAGTAGTTTCTTTCTTTTACTGTTGATTTATTACTGCGTGGTTGTAAATAAAATGTGTTCCAGCCGCCTATGGCTGTGTATATATTGTTTGTATTATGGATTTGGTCACCGGTACAGGGGAGATTCTGTCGAAATTTTTCGGTAGGGTTTCTATGTGATTTTTAATCATACCGGTTAAGTAGAGTTAGTAGTTAAGTAACGGTCATCCTTAGAGAGTAGTAGTAGTAAGAAGGGTGGTCGTTACAGTTGGTATCAGAGCCAAGTTTCGATCTTGGGACCTGTGGGTTATGGGCCCACCACGCTTCCGCTGCGCCACTCTGATTTAACCGGAACTCGCACTTTGAGAATTTAGCATAAAGCTGCTTTTGCTACAGAGTCTGCAGTACCATCCTCAAGTGCGTGTCATGCTCCTCTAGGGTCCTTGAATAGACCAGAATGTCGTCGATGAATACGATGACAAATTTGTCAAGATATTCTCTGAACACCCTGTTCATTAAGTCCATGAAGACCGCAGGTGCATTAGTCACTCCAAAAGGCATGACTACAAATTTGTAGTGTCCATATCTGTTCCTGGGAACTGTTCTGGGTGTATCACTTTCTTTCACTTCCAACTGATGATTCCCAGAGCGCAGGTCTATTTTAGAGAACACTATTGCCCCTCTTTAGCTGATCATATAGACCATCTATTCTGGAATGAGGGTACTTGTCCTTAATTAACTGTTACTTTGCTCAGCGCTCTAAAATCTATGCACATCCGCATAGATCCGTCTTTCTCCTTAACGAACAACACAGGAGCTCCCCAAAGTGAGTGACTGGGGCAAATGAAGCCTTTGTCAAGTAACTCCTGTAGTTGTTCTTGTAACTCCTTCAGCTCTGCTGGAGACATGCGATACGGAGCCTTTGAAATTGGACCGGTTCCAGGAACCAATTCAATCTCAAATCCACTCATTTATTGAGAGGTAGTCCAGGTAGATCTGCTGGGAATACCTCGGGATATTCACATACCACCCGAACCCCCTCTTTCTTACCTTCTTTCTGTTCTTCTGCACTTACTTGACTGGGGCTCCGGGCTCCCTACTGTCTTGTCTTCTATCTTGGCTGGCTTGAACTCTATAAACTCCTCATAGTGCTTGTTGGTGATAGAACTCTTCATAGAACTCTAACTGAAAATCTGCCCAGCTCATCTGATCGGCTACTCTCTTGGTCTTTATCCTCTCCCACCACATACGAGCATCTCCAGACAGGCAAAAAGAGGTGCACTTGAACTTCTCGACTTCTGGCCAGTCAAGAAGCTCCATAGTGCTCTCTAGTATTTTAAACCAAGCCTGGGCAACCCAGGGCTCAGCTTCAGCCACTTTATAAGATAAGCTTCTGGTCTCTAGGGTGCTGTGACGGCTCCCTGGGTAGCTGGTGGAGTCTCAATTACCACTGGAGCCTCTACAGTGATAGCTAGAGGAGGGGGAGGAACTGTTGGCTGGTTTGTCATCAGATTGGCAATCACTTGCTGCTGTTCTGCTACTTGTCTCTGGAGTTAGGCAACAACTTCAGAGAGATTGGGCTCAGTTGATCTAAGCTCTTCGTTCTCCTGATCTTGGTTCTCAGTACGAACGGTACGGGGACATCCTTTTTCTTAACATCTAATTATGCAAAGAAAAAGACTTGGTATCCTCTCTCTAACCCTTCTAATCATACATAAATATGAATAAAGAAAAGGGAAACTAAATCTTCTATCTTACTTTAGTACTCAAAAAACAAGTACTCTATACTGCAATTACTAATAAGGAAAGCAGAATAAAGAAAGGATTTAAATACTTTCTTACTTGGAGACGGCGAGGATAATGCTGATGTGTGTGTGACGCTGGAGAATGGAACACTGCTCTGATCTCACTTGGTTACCAGGATTCATAAACTCTAATACTTAAGCCTGGAGGTTTAGAGTTCGAATCCTGGGGGAGGCAAAAATCCACTGCCAGGGGTGGAAAGTCTTAGTGAGTAACAACACGGCCAAAGGGTCGTCGGTCGACGACATGAGAGGTTGCCAAATGGGCCGACGACATAAGGGCCGCTAGTTGGGCCGCCACAAGGGCCGCCCAAGAGGCTAAAGGGTCGGGCCGTTACAATAAAAAGGCGCCTTTTTATTGTAACGACCCAGCCCTCTTGGTCCATTTGGCGGCCCATTTGGCGACCCCTCATGTCGTCGACCGTCGGCCCTTATATCGTCGGCCCATTTGGCGACCTCTAATGTCGTCGACCGATGACCCTTGGCCGTGTCGTTACTCACTAGGACTTTCCACCCCTGGTCAGTGGATTTTTGCCTCCCCCAGGATTCGAACTCTAAACCTCCAGGCTTAAGTATTAGAGTTTATGAATCCTGATAACCAAGTGAGACTATAACGACCCACCCTTCTTACTACTACTCTCTAAGGGCGACCATTACCTAACTACTACTCTACCTACTAGTGTCACTGACGCTATTATTAGCAATACTTAGATTTATCACGGTTTAGAGAAATTCCTACCGAAAAATTTCAACAGAGTCTCCCCTGTACCGGTGACCAAATCCATAGTACATAAGATATATACGCAGCCACAGGCGGCTGGAACTCATTTTTCACAACCACGCAATTATAAATACAACAGTAAAAACAACCAACTATATCACTCCACCAATAATTAAAGTGACTAAATGCATATGCAGAAATAAACTCAACTACAATCTCACAAACTTCACAATAGTGTTAAAGAAAAGAACTAAAGCATAATCTCTAATCAAATAGGTCCTGCAGGTTTGATAACACTCTCTGGATCTCTCCATAGTCGCAGTCATCACACACATTCATCATCACCACCACCCTGTCGCCTCCCTTCATATCTTAGCTTTTCCTTTATCTGCAGTAGGAGGAAAGAAAAAAAAACTATAAGCGAAAACGCTTAGTAAGTACTAATCTATCTTACAAAAACTCGAAGTGTATAAAAAGTAATGCAATAATACTGAAACTGAAATGCTAAAGCAAATCTGCATGTGCTCATGGTATACAGAAAATGAAACTGAATACTAAACATGCTCACTATCTAACAGGATAATAAGAAATCAACACTGTAAGCTTAGAATTAAAGAAACTAACTTTTTATTTATTCTAAGCATAAAACTTGTTTCAATTTCCTATATCCTTGTAATAAAAATTAATCTTTTAATTTCTATCTTTTACTTTCTTCTTCTTCCTTTCTTCTTTTTTTCTTAACTTTTCTTTTCTTTTCTTTGGGCCCAGGCTTAGTACCATTTTTGTTTTGCGCGCTCTCTAATAGTGACTGAGGTAGCGAGCCTCTAGTCCTATGAGGTAAAGACCTTGGTCTTACAAGGGCCAAGACCTTGGAATTGGTCACCTGGATTTGTTTAACGACAACCTTGGAAGTCGGGTACTAGCCTCTTACTTTAATTTACTTGTTATCTCTTTTTAATTAGACTTTAGCCTTTTTCTTTACTCATGCTTCTTATAATCCTTTATTGGAGTCTATTAGAATCCTATAGATATATCTAACAAGTATAGGATTACAACTAACCAAGCATGCTATATAAAAATAGCATAAGGGAAGCAGATCTAAACTCTCTAAGCATGTTATAAAACAAAGCAAAGGAAAGCAAATCTGAACTTACTAATCATGCTATAAAATAAAGCAAAAGAAAGCATCTTTGAACTTACTTAAACACATTCTAAATCCCTTAAAGTTCCTTCTCCTCTTCTATATCCAACTCACGGCAGTAAAAAGGGAATTAACCAAGCTAAGGCAGCAAAAAGGGAATTTCACTAGGATTATCTAAACTTGGAATGCTAAAGATCAAGGGCTGTTTATACCCATCTGATTGGCCTAAAAGGAAGCAAACTTGCTGGAATTTATAGGCAGTAAATAAATGCAGAAGGATACTACACTGAAAAGCTAAAGGCATGCTTAACACCTAACTACGTGCTAGAATTAGGGACTGTTCGGATTATCACAATTGAAACATGTCAACAACAAAACTCGAAATTCTCATGGCAAAAGATAGGGTTGTTCGGCTTAACAAACAGGGCAAAGAAACCACAACTAAAGCCGAAATAAATCTGTCCATGCTAAATGAAGTGGTAATGAAACAATAAGATCTACTAGCTGGAATTAAACTTGCTGAAATTGAAGCGTAACACAAATCTAGACTTGCTGAACTTAACATAGACTGTTCATGCTCATAATTTGAGTTCACATGCTTCAATTAAGGGATTAACAAGGAGAAACCAAAATGGAATACTGAAACTATAACAGGAAAAGCCTAATCTGTTGCTTTTTGTTTATAGAAGAACAAATCTGAATTACTATAAATGCATGCTGTCCATGCTTGTAAGAATAGCAGAAAATAGATACTTATATGCTAAAAGGCAGGGCTGCTCATGCTACTAAATCGACGACAAGGCTAAATCTGAAACTGTAAACAACTAAAGGCTGAAAACTGAAATGCTAATCAAGGGATCTGGAATACATGTTAGAGTAGCACTAAAAGCTAACTAAAACTGAAGCTAAATAAGAAGGAACTAATCCCCAACTAAAAACTAGGGTTCAGATCAAGAAGAAGGATCAATGTTCATTCACTTGCATAACACTAACGGTAAGGAACAGAACCGATTCAAGAAGAAGCAACTCCAGTAATAACGAGAAGGAACAATTCTAGCTATAACAAAAGAATCAATCCATAAATTTCCCTAACGATTTAAGGAAACTCCTAACAAACTCTTAAAAACTTCTAGGGCTCATGCAGGCATTAAAAAAACCCATTGAACAGAAAATCTGGATTCCTTAAACATGCTTCAACAGAAATAAGGCAGAGGAAACAATTCTTGGGAATTACTCTTAAACTTCCAGCAATCAATTCCTAAAGCATGCTACTGCCACATTAAAAAGAAATAGGCGAACCTCATATAGAACTCTCTAAGCATGCTATAGAATGCTACGGCAGAGATAACAGGAAGGAAACAAATCTCGGAAGTTTTCCTTAATCCCTAAATTTCTGCACACATGATCCAAACAAGAGAAACTATATCCCTAGCACAATAAATTCGGCATAACAAACTTAACCTTAGCAATTCGGCTAGATAAACATAGCATAAAAGAAAACTCTAGCATATGATTCCACTCGACACAGCAAAATCCGAAAGCAAAGAAATCAAATCGAAGCTCGGAGCAACTCCTACCGCAGGTGAGTAGTACTTACCGACGATTCTTGGACTTACAACCGACGGAGGAAGAAAGGGGAAGACTTTTAGGGCTCGACGGCTTGCAAAATTTTGGCTTCCTCTTGTACCCGCGAGCTCCTCTCCGTCGGGATAACCACCCACGGTGAAGGATGACTGGAATAAGGCTTCGCCTTTTTATTGTAACGACCCGACCCTTTGGCCTCTTGGGCGGCCTTTGTGGCGGCCCAACTGGTGGCCCTTATGTCGTCGGCCCATTTGGCGACCTCTCATGTCGTCGACCGACGACTCTTTGGCCGTGCCATTACTCACTAGGACTTTCCACTCCTAGCAGTGGATTTTTGCCTCCCCCAGGATTCGAACTCTAAACCTCCAGACTAAGTAGTAGAGTTTATGAATCCTGGTAACCAAGTGAGATCAGCTCACTTGGTTACCAGGATTCATGAACTCTACTACTTAGCCTGGAGGTTTAGAGTTTGAATCCTGGGGGAGGCAAAAATTCACTGCCAGGAGTGGAAAGTCCTAGTGAGTAACGGCACGGCCAAAGAGTCATCGGTCGACGATATGAGAGGTCGCCAAATAGGCCGACGACATAAGGGCCACCAGTTGAGCGGCCACAAAGGCCGCCCAAGAGGCCAAAGGGCCTGGTCGTTACAATAAAACCAAGGAAAGCGACTTTGAACTTACTAATCATGTTATATAATAGAGCAAAAGGAAGTGATTTTAGGCTTTTTAAACATGCTGTAAAAACAATTTCAACTACTAGGCATGCAATGGAATCAAGTTAAGCATACTGCGAAGATCAAGCTGTGAAAGTAAAACAAATTCAACTACTGCTCATGCTTAAATCCATAGCAAAGAAATAGAACATGAAGTCCGATCTTGCATATTCAATAGCAAAAGGAAAAAATAGACAATACTGCTCAAGTTTTACTAATAGTATAATTAGAAATCTGCTCATTGAAATAAAAATATACTAATGTGAAAAGAAGCTTTCATGCCCGGTTACTGGAAACAAACAAGTTTAGGGCTGCATATTAAAAAGAGTACCATTCCTACTTAGTAAACCAGCAAGAAGAAGAGTCTAAAGCTGATCTGAAATCTATGGGCTGTTCTTATTCGGATCTTAACAGGAAATCTGCAGCTGACATGCTAAACTCTAATACTTAAGCCTGGAGGTTACCAGGATTCATAAACTCTAATACTTAAGCCTGGAGGTTTAGAGTTCGAATCCTGGAGGAGGCAAAAATCCACTGTCAGGGGTGGAAAGTCCTAGTGAGTAACGACACGGCCAAAGGGTCGTCGGTCGACAACATGAGAGGTTGCCAAATGGGCCGACGACATAAGGGCCGCTAGTTGGGCCGCCACAAGGGCCGCCCAAGAGGATAAAGGGCCGGGTCGTTACAATAAAAAGGCGCCCTTTGGCCTCTTGGGCGGCCTTTGTGGCAGCCCAACTGGTGGCCCTTATGTCGTCGGCTCATTTGGCGACCTCTCATGTCGTTGACCGACGACTCTTTGGCCGTGTCGTTACTCACTAGGACTTTCCACCCCTGGCAGTGGATTTTTGCCTCCCCCAGGATTCGAACTCTAAACCTCCAGGTTTAAGTATTAGAGTTTATGAATCCTGGTAACCAAGTGAGACCAACTGTAACGACCACCATTCTTACTACTACTCTCTAAGGGCGACCGTTACCTAACTACTACTCTACTTACTAGTGTCACTGACGCTATTATTAGAGTCAGTTAGATTTATAACGGCTCAGAGGAATTCCTACCGAAAAATTTCAGCAGAGTCTCCCCTGTACCGGTGACTAAATCTATAATACAAACATAGTATACGCAGCCACAGGCGGCTGGAACATATTTTCCACAACCACGCAGTAATAAAAATCACAATAAAAACAAAGAAACTACTCTAGCAATAGCAATGACTACAGCACTCCACAAATAATAAAAGAGACTAGCTAGACATGCGGAAATAAACTCAACTACAACCCCAAATTTAATATAACATTAACAGAGAACTAAAAGAAAGTCTTGATAATTTTGCCAGCTACTTCTGGATCTCTCCACAGTCCAGTCACCACACACCTTCATCACCACCACCATCCTATCGTCTCCCTTCATATCTTAGCTTTTCCTTTATCTGCAGTAGGAGGAAAGAAAATAGATCTATAAGCGAAACGCTTAGTAAGTACTAATCTATCTCACAAAAACTCGAAGTGCATAAAAATAATGCAACAATACTAAAACTGGAATGCTAAAAGCAAAGCTGCATGTACTCATGGTATACAGAAATAAAACTGAATACTAAACATGCTATCTAACTGACAGGAAATAAGGAAATTAACACTGTAAGCTTAGAATTAAAGAAACTAAACTTTTATTGATTCTAAGCATAAAACTTACTTCATTTTCTTATATCCTTATTCTAGAAATTAATCTTTTAATTTCTATTTTACATTTCTTCTTCTTGTTCTTCTTTTTTCTTCTTTTCTTTTCTTTGGGCCCAGGCTTAGTACCATCTTTGTTTTACGTGCTCTCTAATAGTGACTGGGGTAGCGAGCCTCCAGCCCTATGAGGATAAAGACCTCGGTCTTACCAGGGCCAAGACCTCAGAATTGGTCACCTGGATTTGTTTAACGACAACCTCGGAAGTCGGGTACTAGCCTCTTACTTTAAATTACTTGCTATCTTTTCTAACTAGACCTTGGTCTTTTCCTTTACTTCTGACTTCTACTAAATTCCTAAAAGGATTTAATAGAACATATAAAATTCTGTACTAAAATTCTACTCATGATAATCTAATAGCAAAGAGGACTAGTCATGCTCAACTAATAAATAAAAGCTGTACATGCTCATTTAATAACAATGAATGCTACTGGTGATCACTAATAGCAATGAGAGTTGTACATGTCCAACTAATAGCAATGAAAGCTACCTATGTTCAACCAATAGAAATGAAGACTGCACTCATGCACATGATAACAAACAGAAGCTACAGGTGTTCAAATAATGGCATTGAAAGGCTGTACACGGACAATAATAGCAAATAAAAGCTACTGTTAAGGAACTACATACTGGAATGCTTACGTACAGCTAAAAGGGTAAATGACATCCACACATGAAATCTATACAATAGACTTTATAAAGAAAAATCTGCTCATGTGCCTAAGAATTCTCTAAACTAAAATTAGAATGCTACATATAGGCTGTTGATTCTGCTACAAATTATCTAATTTAAGCTAGCACAATCTGGAGAGGATTAGCAATCAAGATGAAGCATCCAATCCGAATTCTATTGCAACCAACAAAATGCCTCAAAGAAAATGGGTTACCAACTTCCAAATCCGATCAAAAATTCGTTCTACATGAATTAAGCAAGAACAACTCCAAAACTTCAACCGAACTCTTGGGAGTTATCCCTAAACCTCTAGCAATCAATTCTTAAAGTAAGCTACTGCCACATTAAAAAGAAGTAAGCGAATCACATATAGAATTCTCTAAGCATGCTATAGAATGCTACGGCAGAAATAACATGAAGAAAACAAATCTCGGAAATTCCCCTTAATCCCAGAATTTCTGCACACATGATCCAAACAAGAGAAACTATATCCCTAGCACAATAAATTCGGCACAACCAAATTCGGAAGCAAGGAAGAAAACCCTAACATGTATTTCTACTCGGCACTGTGAAATCCGGAAGCAAGGAAGAAAATCGAAGCTCGGAGCAACTCCTACCACAGGTGAGTAGTACTTACAGCGTGTTCTTGGATTCAAACCGAGAAGGAAGGGGAATCTAGGGTTTCAGGTGAAGCTTGACGATCTCGGCGGCTCCTTTGAGTTCCCGAGCTCCCTTCGTCGAGATGACCCCGTACGGGTGAGGACCAGCCGGAAAAAGCCCTCGCCGACCGCCGGAGGGAGAGAACCCTAGCTTCGTCGCTTCTTCACCCGAGAACAGAACCCGTCGCGCCGCGCGTGCGTGTGAGGAGAAGGGAGTTTCGGCTCGGGAGAAAAGGAATTAGGTCTTTTTAAAACTAGGGTTTCCTATTACTAACTATACCTTAAATATCTATCTCTTCTTTAACATGGAGACATGAAATACATTGTGTATTGCTGACATGTCTTGTGGTAAGTCCAGCTTGTAAGCTACTTTCTCAATCCTTTCTATGATAAGCTACAAATACGAATCAAACTCAATCACAATCTCACAAAACTTCATAATAGTATTTAAGAAGAGAACTAAAACATAAACTCTAAACAGATAGGTCCTGAAGATTTGCTAGCAAACTCTAAGAAGGGTGGGTCGTTACAGTTGGTATCAGAGCAGCGTTCCATTCTCCAGCATCACACACACATCAGCATCAGCCTTGCCGTCTTCAAGTAAGAAAGTATTTAAATTCTTTCTTTATTCTGCTTTCCTTATTATTAACTACAGTATAGAGTATTTGTTTTTGAATGCTTAAGTAAGATAGAAAATTTTGTTCCCCTTTTCTATATTCATATATAAGTATGATTAGAAGGGTTAGATAAGCTATCAAGCCTTTTCCTCTGCATAATTAGATGTCAAGAAGAGGACGTCTCCGTACCGTTCATACTGAGGACCGAGTTCAGGAGAACGAAGAGCCCAGAACCCCTGGGCCTATTCTCTCTAAAGTTGTTGCTCAACTTCAGAGACAGGTAGCGAGCAGCAGCAAGTGATTGCCAATCTAATAGCCAATCAGAAGCCGGCTCCTCCCACTCCGCCAACCATTAATGTGGAGACTCCAGGGGTGACTGATGTCCTATCAGTTGCCCTGGAAGTCGCCACAACACCTAGAAGACAAGAAGCATACCTCATCCAATGGCTGAAACTGAAACCAGAAAGCTGAGCCCTGGGGTGCCCAGGCTTGGTTCAAGACACTTGAGAGCACAATGGAGCTTCTTGACTGACCAGAAGTCGAGAAGGGTAAGTGTGCCTCTTTCTGCCTATATGGAGGTGCTTGTAGGTGGCGGGAGCGAGTTAAGAGTAAGAGAGAAGTCAACCAGATGAGCTGGGTTGACTTCGAGACAGAGTTTTACGAAGAAGTCTTCCATCAACGGATCACCAATAAACAGTATGAGGAGCTTATGGAATTCAGACAAGGTGACCTACCAGTAGAAGAAGCGGTCAAAAGATTTAACAGGCTAGCTCACCTTTGCCTAGAGTTAGTAAGTACAGTGAAAGAACGAGTCAGACTGATGCTCCTAATGCTGAGACTAGAAATAACACCTAATGTGAGTAGTGAAACTCACCGACCACAGATTGGTGAAGAGCTAGTCAGCAGGGCATTAGTGAGCGCTATCTGAACAGCAACAAAGCACAACAAACGCAGCACAAGCCAGTCAAGATAGAAGACAAGACAGTGGGGAAACAGAGAACCCAGTCAAGTAATCAAAACTGGAAGGACAAAGATAACAAGAAAGACCCAAGCAGGAAGATGTTCGAGTAGTCTGTGAGTATCCAAAGGTATTTCCAGAAGGGCTACCTGGACTACCTCCCGACAGAGAAGTGGAGTTTGAAATTGAGTTGGTACCTGGTACCGGTCCGATTTCAAAAGCTCTGTATCGCATGTCTCCAGAAGAGCTGAAAGAGTTACAAGAGCAACTTCAGGAGCTGCTTGACAAAGGCTTCATCCGCCCTAGTCACTCACCTTTGGGAGCTCCCGTGTTGTTTGTCAAGAAGAAGGACGAATCTATGCGAATGTGCATAGATTACAGAGCTCTGAATCAAGTGACCATCAAGAACAAGTACCCCCTTCTCAGGATCGACGACTTATTTGATCAGTTAAGAGGGGCAACAGTGTTCTCAAAGATAGACCTGCGCTCTGAGTACCATTAGCTGAAAGTGAAAGAAAGGGATATACCCAGAACAGCTTTCAGGGCCAGATATGGACACTATGAGTTTGTAGTCATACCTTTTGGTGTGACTAATGCACCAGTGGTCTTCATGGACTTAATGAACAGAGTGTTTAGAGAATATCTTGACAAATTTGTCATTGTATTCATTGACGACATTCGGGTCTATTCAAGGACCCCAGAGGAGCATGATACGCATTTGAGAATAGTACTGCAGACTCTACGGCAGAAACAACTTTATGCTAAATTCTCAAAGTGCGAATTCTGGTTAGATCAGGTGGCATTTCTAGGTCACATTATTTCTAAAGAAGGCATTCAGGTGGATCCAGCCAAAAAAGAAGCGGTCAACAACTGGAGTAGACCCAAAAAAAAAGAACGCCAGGGAGATCAGAAGCTTCCTTGGTTTAGCTGGGTACTACAGGAAATTCGTGGAGGACTTTTCCAGGATAGCCTCTCCACTAACAACCCTCACCAGGAAGAACAAGAAGTTTGAATGGTCAGATAAAAGTGAGCAGAGTTTCCAAGAGCTCAAAAAGAGATTGACTAGTGCTCCTATCCTGATAGTTCCAGAAAGTGACGGGAGTTTTGACATCTACAGTGATGCTTCCAAGATGGGCTTAGGAGTTGTACTCATGCAAGAAGGAAAAGTCATAGCCTATGCTTCCAGACAACTCAAAGACTACGAGAAAAACTATCCCACTCACGATCTTGAGCTGGCAGCTGTGGTTTTTGCACTGAAACTCTGGCAACATTATTTGTATGGAGTTCAGTGTAGAATCTTCACAGATCATCAGAATCTTAAGTACTTCTTCACTCAGAAGGACTTAAACATGAGACAGCGCAGGTGGCTGGAGTTGGTCAAAGATTATGACTGTGAAATCCTCTACCACCCAGGCAAAGCTAACAAAGTGGCAGATGCACTAAGCAGAAAATCCAGTGTATCTCTGATGTCTTTGTCATCATTAGCCCTACCACTGCAGAAGGAGTTGTCAGATTTTGGACTTGAAATTATTTATGAACAACTCTCCGCATTGACCTTAGAGTCTACCTTGCTTGAGGACATACAGAGAAAGCAAAGTGAAGATCCAGACATTCAGAAGATCAAGCAAGGGATACAGAAAGAAGACAAATCAGAGTTTCGAGTAACAGATAGCAGGATTCTTTATCAGGGAAGTCGCATTTGTGTGCCCAATGATGAAGAACTGAGGAAGAAGATTTTAGAAGAAGCTCATAGCACACCATACTCCATGCATCCTGGTTCTACCAAGATGTACCAAGATGTGAAACAGAGGTTCTGGTGGTTAGGACTCAAAAGAGACGTTGCTAAATATGTCAGTACCTGCCTGACATGCCATAGAGTCAAAGCAGAACACCAGAAACCATGAGGAGTTCTTCAGTCTCTCCCAATACCAGAGTGGAAGTGGGAAGACATATCCATGGACTTCATAACAGGTCTTCCAAGAACTACAAATGGATATGACGCAATATGGGTAGTAGTGGGCAGATTGACTAAGTCTGCCCATTTCCTAGCCATCAAGGTGTCCCACTCCATAGAGCAGTTGGCACAACTATACATTAAGGAGGTGATCAGACTTCATGGAGTCCCTAAATCTATTATTTCTGATAGAGATGGGCGCTTCATCTCACACTTTTGGGAGTACGTTCAGAATGCACTAGGCACCAAACTCAAGTTCAGCACAGCTTTCCATCCTCAGACTGATGGATAGACAAAGCGAGTAAATCAGATTTTAGAAGATATGCTCAGAGCTTGTGCGCTGGATTTCAAGGGAAGTTGGTGCAAGTATCTATGCTTAGCTGAATTTGCCTACAACAATAGTTATCAGGCGACCATCAAGATGGCATCATATGAGGCACTATATGGCAGGAAGTGCAGATCACCCATTTGCTGGCAAGAAGCAGGTGAGAGAAAAGTAATGGAAGTAGAGCTGGGCATTCAGACAAAGCTGATAGATGAGACTACTCAGGCGATCCAGAAAATCAGACAGAGAATTGAGACTGCCCAGAGCAGACAGAAGAGTTATGCTGACACACGCCGTAGGCCATTGGAATTCTAAGTAGGAGAGTCAGTCTTCCTCAAGGTTGCTCCTATGAAGGGAGTGATGAGATTTGGCAAGAAGGGCAAATTAAGTCCTCGTTATGTAGGACCTTACCTGATCATAGAGAGTAGTAGTATTGTAACGACCCGACCCTCTTGGCCCATTTGGCGGCCCATTTAGCGACCCTCGGGTCATCGACCGTCGGCCCTTATGTTGTCGGTCCATTTGGCGACCTCTCATGTCGTCGACCGACGACCCTTGGCTGTGTCGTTACTCACTAGGACTTTCCACCCCTGGCAGTGGATTTTTGCCTCCCCAATGATTCGAACTCTAAACCTCCAGGCTTAAGTATTAGAGTTTATGAATCCTGGTAACCAAGTGAGATGATCTCACTTGGATTCATAAACTCTAATACTTAAGTTTGGAGGTTTAGAGTTCGAATCCTTGGGGAGGCAAAAATCCACTGCCAGGGGTTGAAAGTCCTAGTGAGTAACGACACGGCCAAGGGTCGTCGGTCGACGACATGAGAGGTCGCCAAATGGGCCGCCAAATGGGCCAAGAGGGTCGGGTCGTTACAATAAAAGGCGCCTTTTTATTGTAACGACCCGACCCTTTGGCCTCTTGGGCGGCCCTTGTGGCGGCCCTTATGTCGTCGGCCCATTTGGCGACCTCTCATATCGTCGACCGACGACCCTTTGGCCGTGCCGTTACTCACTAGGACTTTCCACCCCAGACAGTGATTTTTGCCTCCCCCGGGATTCGAACTCTAAACCTCCAGGCTTAAGTACTAGAGTTTATAAATCCTGGTAACCAAGTGAGCTGCTGTAACGACCCACCCTTCTTACTACTACTACTCTCTAAGGATGACCGTTACTTAACTACTAACTCTACTTAACCGGTATGATTAAATATCACATGGAAACCCTACCGAAAAATTTCGACAGATTCTCCCCTGTACCGGTGACCAAATCTATAATACAAACATAGTATACGCAGCCACAGACGGCTGGAACATATTTTCCACAACCACGCAGTAATAAAAATCACAATAAAAATAAAGAAACTACTCTAGCAATAGCAATGACTACAGCACTTCACAAATAATAAAAGAGACTAGCTAGACATGCGGAAATAAACTCAACTACAATCCCAAATTTAATATAACATTAACAGAGAACTAAAAGAAAGTCTTGACAATTTTGCCAGCTACTTTTGGATCTCTCCACAGTCCATTCATCACCACCACCATCCTGTCGACTCCCTTCATATCTTAGCTTTTCCTTTATCTGCAGTAGGAGGAAAGAAAATAGATCTATAAGCGAAATGCTTAGTAAGTACTAATCTATCTCACAAAAACTCGAAGTGCATAAAAAGAATGCAACAATACTAAAACTGGAATGCTAAAAGCAAAGCTGCATGTACTCATGGTATACAGAAATAAAACTGAATACTAAACATGCTAACTAACTGACAGGAAAGTAATGAAACTACTACTGTAGGCTTAGAATTAAAGAACTAAACTTTTATTGATTCTAAGCATAAACTTGTTTCATTTTCTTATATCTTTATACCAGAAATTAATCTTTTAATTTCTCTTTCACTTTCTTCTTCTTTTTCTTTTCTTTCTTCCTCTTTCTTCTTTGGGCCCAGGCTTACTACCATCTTTGTTTTGCGCGCTCTCTAATAGTGACTGGGGTAGCGAGCCTCCAGCCCTATGAGGATAAAGACCTCGGTCTTACCAGGGCCAAGACCTCGGAATTGGTCACCTGGATTTGTTTAACGACAACCTCGGAAGTCGGGTACTAGTCTCTTACTTTAGTTTACTTGTTATCTCTTTTTAACTAGACCTTGGTCTTTTTTTCTTTTCACTCAGTTTTCTCATAATCCTTTATTAGAGCTTATTGGAATCCTTTAGATATATCTAACAAGTGTAGGATTACAATTAACTAAGCATGCTATATAAAAACAATACAAGGGAAACAAATCTAGACTCTCTCTAAGCATGTTATAAAACAAAGCAACAGAAAAGCAAAGCTGAACTTCCTAAATATGCTGTAAAACAAAGGAAAAGAAAGCACATCTGAACTTACTAATCATGCTCTAGAATAGAGCAAAAGAGAGCTAGTTTGAACTTTTAAAACATGCTGTGATAAGAGTAAAGAAAGCTAATCTAATCTTACTAATCATGCTATAAAATAGAGCAAAAGAAAACTAATTCAAACTTGCTAATCATGCTATAAAATAGAGCAAAAGAAAGCTAATTCAAACTTGCTAGTCATGCTATAAAATAGAGCAAAAGAGAGCTAATTCAAACTTGCTAATCATGCTATAAAATAGAGCAAAAGAAAGCTAACTTGGACTTACTAAACATGCTGTAAAATAAACCAAAAGAGAGCTTATTTAGATTTCCTAAACATGCTGTGAAATAGACAACTGAATGCTACTTTAAACTTCCTAAACATGCTATAAATAAAGCAAAAGAATACAACTTCAGGCTTCTTTGACGTGCTATAAAATAGGCAACAGAATGCTACTTCAAACTTTCTAAACATGCCATAAATAAGCAAAAGAATACAACTTCCGGCTTCTTTAATATGCTGTCCAAAACTAATCCCTAAACAAGCTTAACTCTGTACAATATGATCTTAAAGCAAGGAGATTCAAGCATAAAACACAACTCAAAGAATTCAACAGCAAGCCAAAAGAATGTATCCTTAGATGAACTCACGGCAGATTCAAACACAAGGAGAAACAAGACCTCAAACAAAGGTTGTTCGGTCTGCTACAATTGGAGCATCTCCATTACAAAACTCAAAACTCTCATGCAATTAGGTATAACCGTTCGGCTTGACAAACAGAGCAAGGAAGGAAAAACCCTAGCACAAAATTCTACTCGGCACTGTGAAATCCGGAAGCAAGGAAATCAAATCGAAGCTCAGAGCAACTCCTACCGCAGGTGAGTAGTACTTACCGCCGGTTCTTGGACTTACAACCGAAGAGAGGAAGAGATTCTAGGGTTTCGGTCGAAGCTTCTCCTTTGTGCTTCTGAGCTCCTTTCGTCGGGATGACCACGCACGATGAAGCTTGGAGATTGGCCGGAAGTCAGAAGAGTCCTTTCGCCGGCACCGGAGAGGAACCCTAGCGCCGTCGCCTCGATGTGTTTTCCGCCCGAGCCGCCGCTGTCGCGCGAGAGAGGTGAGGAGAGAAAGAATTTCGGGAGGAAAAGATCCTTTTCCGAAAATAACTTAAGTTTTTCCCTCTTATTAGCTCTAGGGTTTCCATATAACTTTACTTTAAATATTTTTCTCTCCATACCTAGTTAACAGAACGAGCGTAGCTCAACTGGTCGGGCCAGGTTCGGTTGGGTTAGTCCGACCCGAGGTCGTAGGTTCGAACCTCGCCTTCACGATTTTTGTCAAAATTTCTTTCTTTTTGTAAACATACTAAACGACCTCCAAAATTTTCGTAAAAATACTCTAAAAATCTTTAGAATATTTTAAAAGCATTTCCAAATATTTTTATGAGCTTTTAGAACTCGAAATAGGGAAAATTGGGTCGTTACAATCCCCCATACCTTATAAAAAGTTCGTCCTCGAACTTAGAATAACTCTAGATACTTCTGTCTCATACTATCCTCCCGCTCCCAAGTGACTTCCTCGTGCTTCTGGTTCTGCCAGATGAGCTTCACTAGTAGTACTTCTTTGTTTCTTTATCTCTTGACTGCTCTGTCCACTATCTGTGTAGGTCTGCTCTCATAACTAAGATCCTCTTGGATCTGCACTGACTAAGGCTGAATCACTTGGCTCGGGTCTTGTAGACACTTCTTTAGCATGGAGATATGAAACACATTGTGTATTGCTGACATGTCTTATGGTAAGTCCAGCCTATAAGCTACTTTCCCAATCCTCTCTATGATTAGGTAAGGTCCTACGTAGCGAGGACTTAATTTGCCCTTCTTGCCAAATCTCATCACTCCCTTCATAGGAGCGACCTTGAGGAAAACTGAATCTCCTACTTGGAATTCCAATGGCCTACGGCGTGTGTCAGCATAACTCTTCTGTCTGCTCTAGGCGGTCTCAATTCTCTGTCTGATTTTCTGGATTGCTTGAGTAGTCTCATCTATCACCTCTGTCTGAATGCCCAACTCTGCATCCATCTCTTTTCTCTCTCCTGCTTCTTGCCAGCATTTCGGTGATCTGCATTTCCTGCCATATAGTGCTTCATAAGGTGTCATCTTTATGGTGGCCTGATAGCTATTGTTGTAGGCGAATTCAGCTAAGCACAAATACTTGCACCAACTTCCTTTGAAATCTAGCGCACAAGCTCTGAGCATGTCTTCTAAAATCTGATTCACTCGCTCTGTCTGTCCATCAGTCTGTGGACGGAAAGCTGTGCTGAACTTGAGTTTAGTGCCTAGTGCATTCTGACGCACTCCCAAAAGTGTGAGGTGAAGCGCCCATCTCTATCAGAAATGATAGATTTAGGAACTCCATGAAGTCTGACTACCTCTTTAACATATAGCTGGGTCAACTGCTCTATGGAGTGGGACACCTTGATGGCTAGGAAGTGAGCAGACTTGGTCAATCGGTCCACTATTACCCATATTGCGTCATATCAATTGATGGTTCTTGGAAGACCTGTTATGAAGTCCATGGATATATCTTCCCATTTCCATTCTGGTATTGGAAGAGGTTGAAGAACTCCTCCTGGTCTCTGGTGTTCTACTTTGACCCTCTGACATGTCAGGCAGGTACTGACATATTTAGCTACATTTCTTTTGAGTCCTGACCACCAGAACTTCTGTTTCACATCTTGGTACATCTTGAAAGAACCAGGATGCATGGAGTACGGTGTACTGTGAGCTTCTTCTAAGGTCTTCGTCCTCAGTTCTTCATCATTGGGCACGCAAATGCGACTCCCCTGATAAAGAATCCCGCTGTCTGTTACTCGAAACTCTGATTTGTCTTCTTTCTGTATCCCTTGCTTGATCTTCTGGATGCCTGGATCTTCACTTTGCTTTCTCTGTATCTCCTCAAACAATGTAGACTATAAGGTCAATGCAGAGAGCTGTCCTTCGATAATTTCAAGTCCAAAATCTAACAACTTCTTCTGCAGTGGCAGGGCTAGTGATGACAAAGACATCAGTGATGCACTAGATTTTCTGCTAAGTGCATCTGCCACTTTGTTAGCTTTGCCTAGGTGGTAGAGAATTCCACAGTCGTAATCTTTGACCAACTCCAGCCGCCTGCGCTATCTAATGTTTAAGTCCTTCTGAGTGAAGAAGTACGTAAGACTCTGATGATCTGTGAAAATTCTACACTGAACTCCATACAAATAATGTCGCCAGAGTTTAAGTGCAAAAACCACAGCTGCCAGCTCAAGATCATGAGTAGGGTAGTTCTTCTCATAGTCTTTGCGTTGTCTGGAAGCATGAGCTATGACTTTTCCTTCTTGCATGAGTACAGCTCCTAAGCCCATCTTGGAAGCATCACTGTAGATGTCAAAACTCTTGTCACTCTGTGGAACCGTCAGAATGGGAGCACTGATCAATCTCTTCTTAACTCTTGGAAACTCTGCTCACATTTATCTGACCATTCGAATCTCTTGTTCTTTCTGGTGAGGGTTGTTAGTGGAGAGGCTATCCTGGAAAAGTCTTCCACGAACTTCCTGTAGTACCCAGCTAAACCAAGGAAACTTCTGATCTCTCTGACGTTCTTGGGTCTACTCCAGTTGTTGACCACTTCCACCTTAGCTGGATCCACTTGAATACCTTCTTTAGAAAAAATGTGACCTAAAAACGCCACCTGATTTAACCAGAACTCGCACTTGGAGAATTTAGCATAAAGCTGCTTTTGCTGCAGAGTCTGCAGTACCATTCTCAAGTGCGTGTCATGCTCCTCTAGGGTCCTTGAATAGACCAGAATGTCGTCGATGAATACGATGACAAATTTGTCAAGATATTCTCTGAACATTCTGTTCATTAAGTCCATGAAGACCGCAGGTGCATTAGTCACTCCAAAAGGCATGACCACAAACTCGTAGTGTCCATATCTGGTCCTGAACGTCGTTCTGGGTATATCTCTTTCTTTCACCTTCAGCTGATGGTACCCAAAGCGCAGGTCTATCTTTGAGAACACTGTTGCTCCTCTTAACTGATCAAATAAATCATCGATCCTGGGAAGGGGGTACTTGTCCTTAACTGCTACTTTGCTCAGCGTTCTGAAATCTATGCACATTATCATAGATCCGTCTTTCTCCTTAACAAACAACTCTGGAGCTCCCCGGGGTGAATGACTAGGGCAGATGAAGCCTTTGTCAAGTAACTCCTGTAGTTGTTCTTGTAACTCCTTCAGCTCTGCTGGAGACATGTGATACGGAGCTTTTGAAATTGGACCGGTTTCAGAAACCAATTCAATCTCAAATCCACTCATTTATTGGGAGGTAGTCCAGGTAGATCTGTTGGGAATACCTCGGGATATTCACAGACCACCCGAACCCCCTCTTTCTTACCTTCTTTCTATTCTTCTGCAATTACTTGACTGGGGCTCCGGGCTCCCTACTGTCTTGTCTTCTATCTTGGCTGGCTTGAACTCTATAAACTCCTCATAGTGCTTGTTGGTGATAGAACTCTTCATAGAACTCTAACTGAAAATCTGCCCAACTCATCTGATCGGCTGCTCTCTTAGTCTTTATCCTCTCCCACCACATACGAGCATCTCCAGACAGGCAGAAAGAGGTGCACTTGACCTTCTCGACTTCTGACCAGTCAAGAAGCTTCATAGTGCTCTCAAGTGTTTTAAACCAAGCCTGGGCATCCCAGGGCTCAGTCGTGCCTGAGAAGCTCTCTGGTTTCAGTTTCAGCGACTGTATGAGGTAAGCTTCTTGTTTCTGAGGTGCTGTGACGACTCCCAGGGTAGCTGCTAGAACTTCAGTTACCACTGGAGTCTCTATAGTTACTGTTGGAGGAGTGGGAGGAACTAGTTGCTGATTTGCCATCAGATTGGCAATCACTTGTTGCTGCTCTACTACCTGTTTCTGGAGTTGAGCAACAACTTCGAAGAGATTGGGCTCAGTTGATCTAAGCTCTTCGTTCTCCTGATCTTGGTTCTCAGTACGAACGGTACGGGGACATCCTTTTTCTTAACATCTAATTATGCAAAGAAAAAGACTTGGTATCCTCTCTCTATCCTTTCTAATCATACATAAATATGAATAAAGAAAAGGGAAACTAAATCTTCTATCTTACTTTAGTACTCAAAAAAAACAAGTACTCTATACTGCAGTTAATAATAAGGAAAGCAGAATAAAGAAAGGATTTAAATACTTTCTTACTTGGAGACGGTGAGGATGATACTGATGTGTGTGTGATGCTGGATAATGGAACACTGCTCTGATACCAACTGTAACGATCCACCCTTCTTACTACTACTACTCTCTAAGGATGACCGTTACTTAACTACTAACTCTACTTAACCGGTATGATTAAATATCACATGGAAACCCTACCGAAAAATTTCGGCAGAGTCTCCCCTGTACCGGTGACCAAATCTATAATACAAACATAGTATACGCAGCCACAGATGGCTGGAACATATTTTCCACAACCACGCGGTAATAAAAATCACAATAAAAACAAAGAAACTACTCTAGCAATAGCAATGACTACAGCACTCCACAAATAATAAAAGAGACTAGCTAGACATGCGGAAATAAACTCAACTACAATCCTAAATTTAATATAACATTAACAGAGAACTAAAAGAAAGTCTTGACAATTTTGCCAGCTACTTCTGGATCTCTCCACAGTCCAGTCACCACACACCTTCATCACCACCACCATCCTGTCGGCTCCCTTCATATCTTAGCTTTTCCTTTATCTGCAGTAGGAGGAAAGAAAATAGATCTATAAGCGAAACGCTTAGTAAGTACTAATCTATCTCACAAAAACTCGAAGTGCATAAAAAGAATGCAACAATACTAAAACTGGAATGCTAAAAGCAAAGCTGCATGTACTCATGGTATACAGAAATAAAACTGAATAATAAACATGCTCACTAACTGACAGGAAAGTAATAAAACTACTACTGTAGGCTTAGAATTAAAGAACTAAACTTTTATTGATTCTAAGCATAAACTTGTTTCATTTTCTTATATCTTTATACCAGAAATTAATCTTTTAATTTCTCTTTCACTTTCTTCTTCTTTTTCTTTTCTTTCTTCTTCTTTCTTCTTTGGGCCCAGGCTTACTACCATCTTTGTTTTGCGCGCTCTCTAATAGTGACTGGGGTAGCGAGCCTCCAGCCCTATGAGGATAAAGACCTCGGTCTTACCAGGGCCAAGACCTCGGAATTGGTCACCTGGATTTGTTTAACGACAACTTCGGAAGTCGGGTACTAGCCTCTTACTTTAGTTTACTTGTTATCTCTTTTTAACTAGACCTTGGTCTTTTTTTCTTTTCACTCAGTTTTCTCATAATCCTTTATTAGAGTTTATTGGAATCCTTTAGATATACCTAACAAGTGTAGGATTACAATTAACTAAGCATGCTATATAAAAACAATACAAGGGAAACAAATCTAGACTCTCTCTAAGCATGTTATAAAACAAAGCAACAAAAAAGCAAATCTGAACTTCCTAAACATGCTGTAAAACAAAGGAAAAGAAAGCACATCTGAACTTACTAATCATGCTCTAGAATAGAGCAAAAGAGAGCTAGTTTGAACTTTTAAAACATGCTGTGATAAGAGTAAAGAAAGCTAATCTAATCTTACTAATCATGCTATAAAATAGAGCAAAAGAAAACTAATTCAAACTTGCTAATCATGCTATAAAATAGAGCAAAAGAAAGCTAATTCAAACTTGCTAGTCATGCTATAAAATAGAGCAAAAGAGAGCTAATTCAAACTTGCTAATCATGCTATAAAATAGAGCAAAAGAAACCTAACTTGGACTTACTAAACATTCTGTAAAATAAACCAAAAGAGAGCTTATTTAGATTTCCTAAACGTGCTGTGAAATAGACAACTGAATGCTACTTTAAACTTCCTAAACATGCTATAAATAATGCAAAAGAATACAACTTCAGGCTTCTTTAACGTGCTATAAAATAGGCAACAAAATGCTACTTCAAACTTTCTAAACATGCCATAAATAAGCAAAAGAATACAACTTCCGGCTTCTTTAATATGTTGTCCAAAACTAATCCCTAAACAACCTTAACTCTGTACAATATGATCTTAAAGCAAGGAGATTCAAGCATAAAACACAACTCAAAGAATTCAACAGCAAGCCAAAAGAATGTATCCTTAGATGAACTCACGGCAGATTCAAACACAAGGAGAAACAAGACCTCAAACAAGGGTTGTTCGGTCTGCTACAATTGGAGCATCTCCATTACAAAACTCAAAACTCTCATGCAATTAGGTATAACCGTTCGGCTTGACAAACAGAGAAAGGAAGGAAAAACCCTAGCACAAAATTCTACTCGGCACTGTGAAATCCGGAAGCAAGGAAATCAAATCGAAGCTCGGAGCAACTCCTACCGCAGGTGAGTAGTACTTACCGCCGGTTCTTGGACTTACAACCGAAGAGAGGAAGAGATTCTAGGGTTTCGGCCGAAGCTTCTCCTTTGTGCTTCTGAGCTCCTTTCGTCGGGATGACCACGCACGATGAAGCTTGGAGATTGGCCGGAAGAGTCCTTTCGCCGGCACCGGAGAGGAATCCTAGCGTCGTCGCCTCGATGTGTTTTCCGCCCGAGCTGCCGCTGTCGCGCGAGAGAGGTGAGGAGAGAAAGAATTTCGGGAGGAAAAGATCCTTTTCCGAAAATCACTTAAGTTTTTCCCTCTTATTATCTCTAGGCTTTCCATATAACTTTACTTTAAATATTTTTCTCTCCATACCTAGTTAACAGAACGAGCGTAGCTCAACTGGTCGGGCCAGGTTCGGTTGGGTTAGTCCAACCCGAGGTCGTAGGTTCGAACCTCGTCTTCACGATTTTTTGTCAAAATTTCTTTCTTTTTGTAAACATACTAAACGACCTCCAAAAATTTCGTAAAAATACTCTAAAAATCTCTAAAATATTTTAAATGCATTTCCAAATATTTATGAGCTTTTAGAACTCGAAATAGGGAAAATTGGATCGTTACACCGGCCACACTCAACCACATAGAATTTTGGTGATCTCCCGGGCTAAGGACACCGATCACATTTAACCATATAATTACATAAACATGGACATAAATATAATCATGCACTTAACATAAACTTGATCACTACTTAAACATGGACATAATAGTAAATGTTAACATAAACATACAAATTTATAACGTAATTAAGATTAAGCATAGACTTGTTCATAAACATAACATAAACATACATAAACATAAGTAGGAAATCACCTAGAGCATCAAGAATCGGCCAAATTTCACATACTTTAAAATTGTCCATAGTTTACTAAACACGAAGGAATGGATAAATTTTGTAGCTAACAAGAAAAATTGTCATCAAATGGGAAGTTATGATAATTCTGACCCAAAGAGACTACTGTGCTAGCAAAGAAATTAATGAAATTGGGGATTTGCCAAACTCTTTTAATTCCTTAATGAATTAATTATTTATTGATGGCTTGATTTATGACAAATGACTATGCAACACACTTATACGTAGGCATTCCAAAAGGTATATAGTTAACGATAAAAAAAAAGACTAATTCTAAGTATAATATTTAATTAGACAATAACTAACTCCAATCTAAAACTAATTCTAGATAAAGAAATTTATGTATTAAAATGCCTCATTCACAATAAAAACAATTAACTAAAGTGGAAGATTTTTTAAATTATCGCTTTAGAATTAATCAGTAACTTTCCTAATCCAAGATCAATTAGTCGATCAAAACAAATCATTCTAGAAAATATTTTTGGGCAATAATGTAGCCGCTCAGCCCTGTAGTTACTTTACCTCTACCTTGCCAAATCTAAGGTTATCTTACAATACAAATCGAAAAAAAAAACTAGTAGCTTGTCCCATGTTCGATTGTTGTTGCTGATACATTTGGCATGTTTACTAATGCAAATGGAAGATCCACGATCATTATATTGGTAACTCTATTCACTGGCATGCAATGGCACAAGAAACAATTTAAACTAAGCTCCCAAAAAAAGAATCCATCATATAAAAGTTCAACGTCTAACCGGAACCCACAGTACTACTCCAACAAAATTGATGTATAAACATTCTTGATACATAGTTTTGGCATAATGCATGTGTTGTTAAAAGAAGTACCGACACTACAAAAAAACCTACAAATATCGACGGCATTCTCGACTGAATTTAATTCAGTCGGAAAATACCAACTGAAATTTAATTCAGTTGGGATTTATCGACTGAATTACCCGACTGAATTTAATTCAGTCGGTAATATTCCGACTGAATATATATTTCAGTCGGTATTTACCGACTGAATATAATATTCAGTCGGTAAATCCTTTAACGGGTTCGGGTATTGATGTTTACCGGCGAAATATTAATGTCGTCGATAAAATCAGTATTCGGGCGCTCCGATTAGTGTTAGGGGTTAATATTCCGTCGGTAATTACCGACGGATTGTAACATTCCGTCGGTAATTACCGACGGAATTAAATTCCGTGGGTAAAACAGAGTAAAAATTAGGGCACGGTACGACTTTCCTCTCCGCGCGAACTCAATCTTCTCTCCTCTCCGCATCCTCGGCGATCGACAACCAACGATCTCAGCGTCCAGCCTCGTGTCCTCTCTCGTTCTCGGTGATCAGCAACAGGCGACTCTGGTATGCTGCTCTCCTCCCTCTTCTCTTCTATTTGACGCACACGCCGCATGCTACGCCGGCGCCTTCTCCCCAGGTGTGTGCTCTGTCGGTGGCTGCTCCCCAGGCACCTGCTCACGGCAGCCGTCCACCGCTGGCGCCTGCTTGCTGCAGGCCGGCGCCGCAGGGCCCTGTTCACTACAGGCCAGCGGCGCATGCCCCTTCTCGCGGCAGTCGGCCGCCGCATGCCCCTGCTCGCGGCAGCAGGCCGCCGCATGGCCGGCCGCCCAGGGCTTGATACATCAGGCCCCTACTCGCAGCAGGCCTGCCGCCGCAGGCCCCTGCTCACGGCAGGCAGGCGCCGCAGGCCCGTGCTCGCGGATGGCCGCATGCCCCTGCTCACGGCTGGCCACATGCCCGTGCTCGCTGTTGGCCATGTCAATTTATGCATCAACACTGTGTGCAATCTATTTAAGAGTTTAATGTAATTGAACTTCAAAACCATGCAATTGTTGTTTTTGTAAGCATTCCGAAGCAAGCAATTGTTGTTTTTGTAAGCATAGGATTAGATGAATAGTTGAAAGACTTGATTAAAATTTACCAAAGAAGCTAAAAAAACATTTGGAAACAAAACATCTGATCTCTAAATAACTTATTCACCTAATAAGATTTAAGTTAAAACAATTTGTTATGACTACCAAGACAAAATAAAATTTACAAAAAAAACTCCGATTTGAATTTGCATCAGGTCTACTGTCATAATTTTGTTAGGAACTGTATGACCTACCCATACACATCTTGGTCACGTACACAATTAGGAGCCTTGAGAACTATAGACCTTTTACTCTACCTATTGTCATTTTTTCATACTTAACTAGTTGGATCAATCTTTCAATGAAATTGTCAAGTAGGTTGTAAGTATAAGACACTAAATACTGATAGTGATTTTTAAATACTTTATTATGATGTGTCGTAATACTATTTTGTAGATATTATATCTCATGGCAGATCATCCAGCACCACCACTTCGTGGATCTACAGTTCTTAGGGTTGTTGGAGAGTCGTAAGTATTTTTTAATTATTAATAATTCATGTTCTTTTTTTAAACATATATCTTATGTTTTAAAATTGTTTATATGCAGATTTACTCCTAACGGTCATCGAGTATCTACATACATTACAAAAAAATTTAAAGAAAGAGTCTGCATTGCTGGTACTACATGGAGACATGTAGATAGTGAGACTAAAAATTTTTATTATAACGAATTTGTGGTAAGTAACTTGAATATGTACAATATATTTAATCTTTAATATACTAAATTTTTAATTTCTAATTGTAGAAAAAATATACATGGGAGGAAGGACACGAGGTAGAATTTGCATCGACTTGGAATATTTACTGTGCCAAGTTATACAAGAACCTTTTATATTATATGAGAAAGGATGGCACTAGACCAGCTTATGTATCCGACGAGATTTGGAGTGCATGGACGGCCACTTGGTCTGCAGAAAGATGACAGACAAAGGCTCTAAAAGCTCGAGAAAATAGGAATACAGAGCCATGTGGTCCGAGTACCGGATCTGCTCGGCATACATCAGGATCTAGATCTATTGTTGAGCACGCCATGGATCTGGTGAATTGAATTTAATATTTTGTAAATTAAATTTTTATTTATTGACAAGCTTGTATATTTGTGAACCAACTTATTTGTGCATGCAGGAGCGTTCTTTAGAAAGACAACCCACTTGCCTGGAGGTCTTTCTTAAGACTCACAAGAGAAAGGATGACGCATATGTAGATCTTCGATCGAAGAACATTGGGGTTTGAATTTTTAACTTTATTATAATTAATCATTATTCATTATTAATTAACTCTAGTAATTGTGTACAAGATATAAATTGTATATTTTTTTCTACATATGAGGAAATGACAAGTAGGGTTGCTCAGGCATCTCAGCCACCAGTAGAGGGAGGGGAGTCACAGGATCTATCCACCCAGCAAATAAATGAAATTTATTATGATGTTGTGGGTGGAAGGACAAAGAACTACTCCCTCTACGGTCTTGGCTCCCAGGCCAAGGTGGTATTTGATCGCTTGAGGACTCCTAGGGGTCGTGCCAGTTCCTCTTCTTCTTCTTCTGAGGTGGAGTCATTAAAAAAAGAAAATCAAGAATTGAAGACTCAGATGACTACCATGGATCAGAGGTGGGAGGAGAGATGGGCTGCTCAGGAGCAGACATTGTCTCAGATGCGAGCAGCCATTGCTAGATGGGACCGATCACAACCGCCCCAGTCACAAGATCCCCAGCCAGAGCATGGTATTAAGTCACAGGAGACTCGAGACCCATTAGACCCTGTTGATGATTAGATTTTTCTGAGGTATGTTCAATTACAACTAAATTTTTTTCTTAGTGCAATCATTCTAGTTGTTATTAATTCAATATTAATGTTGTTTGATTGTGATCCGAGCATCTGGTTTACTTTATTTTACAAAAATCCATATTGATACATTCACCACCGTACTATCATTGGATATCTACAATATAATCCAGGTATTTTATTACATGCAAAATTAGTTATATATTACAATTCTTGAGTTATATATTACATTTATATCGATTCAGTCTAATTATAATATCTTATATTTGACTTTTACAGGATTATATTTGGATATATGTGTAGGTGATGTATCATGGTAAGTTTGGATATTTTGTATTTGACTTTGAGTTGTCAGTACTTTTGGATGTTTATAATTGTCAGTACTTGATATTTGGTTATGTTTTATTTTGTATTGAATTTTGGAGATATGGCCACTTGTTAGTATGTTTTGTATTATTTTTTAGACAGTTTTATCATTTGTTTGTGAGCATATTGTATGTTGTGTTGGTTGTTGATTGTGTGGATTGTTATTATATATGATTTGTGTTTGTGTTACTATCGTTTGTGATGATTTTTATTATATAAAAATTGTATATATGATAAGTGGGAAATGCAGAGCAGACATTTCAAAATTTTTACTAGACATTACCAACGGAATTTCGCATTCCGTCAGTAATCTATCGAACTGCACCAAGATATTTACGATACATTGCCGACGGAAATGTTAATTCCGTCGGGAATCACCGACGGAAATATTAATTCCGTCGGGAATTACCGACGGAATTAATATTTCCGTCGGTGATTCCCGACGGAATTAACATTTCCGTCGGTAATTCCCGACGGAATAATGAATTCCGTCGGTGATTTACCGACGGAATATGATTCAGTCGGTAAGATCCGTTATCCGCCGTTTGCCCTTTACCGACGGGTAAGTTTCTGTCGTTAATGTATACCGACGGAATTCATACATTCCGTCGGTAATTACCGACTGAATATATTTTCCGTCGGTAAATTTAGCCCCGACCCAATTCTTCCCGATATCAAAAATTCTGTCGGTATTCCGTCGGAAAGCGCATTTACCGATGGAATGCCGACAAAATATTCAGTCATTATTCGCGACTATTTTTGTAGTGCGATGAACATGGAAGAAAACTAATGGATGAACATGGAAGGAAACTAATGCATGGATGCTCCTAAGACAGTGTATTAGCATGTTTCATGATCTGTTTAGTACATTAAAAGATAATATTCAAACAGCCGAGAAGAAATCAAAGCATATATTTCCTTAAACATGTTGTTGGCATTCTACAAGATTTAATTATTGAACTAAGGAAATTGAACGTGCATGAAATTGTAGGAGCAAGAACATGAAGGACAACCTTCAAAATTTCCCTTTAAGAAGTCTGAAATCCTTCATCTAACAAAGCATTTGGAGCTTAGGAAAAGAACTTAAAGCAGGAATATCATGCTCTCAAAGACAGCCAAGAATATCAAACTATGTTACCCGAAATTCACAAACTATATGAAATAACTAGAGCATTAACAAGTAGAGAACATGACTTCGATTTCTCTCTTCTTTGTCTTCCCTTGGAGCTCTAAGATCGGTGAAGAATAATGGGAAGGAAGAGTTCTTAAGGCTGGCAGAAAGCATAAGGAGATGGGGCTTTTGGAGACAAAGGTTTTTAAAGAAATGGAGTTTAGGAATTGGTCTAAAATTTTATCCACTAAGTCATATAAATTCTTATGCTAAATTTTATGAATATTAAGTCTTATAATTTTATAATATTTCCATAATTATTTAAATTTAATATGCATACTAATTGGTCAATTTGATATTGCATCAACTCTGATTCATATGTTATAATATTATAGTATATATATATATATATAGAACAATTGGGTCTTCGGACACTACACCTCTAGCGAGGCGTGGAACCATTACTCACGGAAGATATGGACAGCATAGGCAATTTCTTTGAAAAACATGGTAAATGCAACCATTTATTTCAGGAAACATGGGTAACATAAGCAGAAATCTTGAAACACGTGGAGAATGTGAAGGTGCAACTACAACTTTATAAAAGGTCACCTGCTCTTGCATATGCACATTGTCACGCCCCGGGGGAGTCTCTGTCCGAAGAAATTTTGGCAACACCTCCCCTGTACGGGTGACAATCTGAAACATTTATGCAAAGCCCTCAGGACCATATATACCTCGGCCAATATGGCCGGAACAATAACAGTAATAAAAATATAACACAAAGTCATCCACGCAGTTTATATTATCAGCCCACTCGGCTGGAACAAAAATCCAAAACACAGCAGAAAAACGATAGAAAACCAAAATATATGACATGCTAGCCGGCTAGGCTTACACCACACCACAAAACACCACTCCCGAAATAAAACCGAAACACAAGCTAGATACACAAATACCAAAGTACAAATGGACAACAGCGAAGACAGATCTTCTGAGGTGACATGGGACCAGCAGGCAGGATACTCCAAGCGACACCATAAACAACCTGGTACATGAAAAAAGATAGTGTTCACGGGGGTGAGTTCAACAACTCAGCGAATACCAATAGATATGCCTAGCAAGATATATCTAACAGCAATAACACATGGAATACAACTTCCTAATCATATATAGGAAATATGCAAAACTAAAAGGTAACTGAGGAAGCTGTACTCACCAGGAACTCCTATCCAGAACAAAAGGGTCGTCAAACCAGATACACAATATGCCTCCTGTATGCATGTCAAACAAATGCATCCACCAAAATGCAGCATATAAGTGTAGCAAACACAAGCAAATAAATGCAATAAATGCATATGATGCCAATGACATGGTCACCCCTGACGCCAGTCAGTCATCTCACACACAATGGTGAGATTGAGTGGGTAGGGCTGTGACAACCGTGCACTCTGACGTCACTGCTCCTAATGAGTGACCGAGTGGACGGGATGCTGTCGGAGTACATACATACTTCTATCACAAATCATAAATGGGGGAGCGCAATGCTCTCATCTCCCGATACACCATGACGGGGAGGGATCCCTGACGTGCTACCATGCTGCGTCACACTACCCATGAGCGGACCAACGGAGCACCGAATAGAGCAAAAACTGACGTATTACCACAATGCGTCACGCTACCCATGAGCGGACCAACGAAGCACCAAATAGTGATGAAACTGGCGATATGATCTACAATAATGGATAGTCTATCACGCAGCATGCAATCATGCGAATGGTGCATGAAACTAAGCATGACAATATTCTGAACCAAATCCACACACACACACACACACACACATATATATATATATATATATATATGTGTGTGTGTGTGTGTGTGTGTGTGTGTGTGTGTGTGTGTGTGTGTACCCTAGTACAAGTAAGTCAAATCCACAGATCTAGGGTATACAAGTCCTCTATGGTATAACAACCTAGGTCCTGAGCATATCCACCTCCATAAAATATGTACCAACAACATACATGGATCAAAGCAAAGGGTCTAGATACACAGATCAGATATGATATAAAAATGTAAGTACACATGCCAGATAATAAAAATTCTGAATCTAGTCCTAAACTCAGTAAAGCATGGTATGTCACTTACTCTAGGAACTAAGGTACTCATGGTAATAATCATGAAGTATAAACATAGATACATAACAAGTGACCAAACGGATCATGCTATGAGTATCAAACCGTGACATACCAAAGACAAACATGATCATTACTTGTAGCTATAAAATACTATGCATATCCAATTGACAATATTATAAAAGATAAGTCAAGAGGTACCCGCCTCCAATAGAAAGGTCCAATCCAAAATAGATCCCTCGTCGAGACACCGTCTCGAATCAAAGTTTTGCAGATAACGTGATATACAATTTAGCTAATTTTATAAACAACAACTAGCTAAATCCAACCCAACTTAATTAAGAAAAACCCTAATCGATCCATCATTAATTAATCCTAATTAATAATTAACTGAATTAATCTCCTTAATCAATAATCCTCAATCAACACAATCATTTCCTTTCGCTGATCAACTTACGATTAGCAATATGATCATATCTAATAAATCCAAGGATTAAATCTAATCCAACATAAATCAACGGTACCTAATTCATCACAATACTACCACTGTTACTCATGGATTTACTAAGCTATTTGAAGCTAATCCGGATTTAATTCACCAAATACAATTCCATTAACCAATTGGTTCAATATATAGATTATCATATATAATACTCACCATATGCAGTGGTGGTTGATGGTGGCTCACGATCGGAGAGTAACTCCCAGCCGGAATGATGGCCGGTGATGGTGGGCTGAGTTGCTAGTAAAAACATGCAGCTAATGCCGATCGCTACAGCTCTAGATATGCTCCCAATTGTGAAGACCGAATAACCATCGTATGAAGGCAGTTTGACAAAAAGGAAGAACAACGATACCGTGAGTACACCATACCTCTTTGTGGCCCTAAACCCCTTTACGTTGACTCCCTCTTCGCTGTTGGCAAGACCCGACAGTAGTACATGGCGATTGAAGGAGCGAACGCTATCGGGCAACCGGCTATGGTCGTGGACACAACTTGAAGAAAGAGACACCAGATCTGTGTCGGCACTAGGGCACAGTGCTGCACAGTGCTAGAGTCCGACGATGGCCGGAACCGAAGAATGGCGGTGCGATGGTGGTGCCACGTACAGCCGCCCACGCCTGGCCGCTGTGGCTGTGGCTGTGGCGACCGGTGCAGAGGAAAGGCGATATCGATCGGCTCTCTGAAATGAGCACGAGCACAGCAAAGAGGGGCGGTCGGCGATCTAGGGCAGAGTCGCCCCCAACACCAGACGGCGCAGCGAAATCATGTCGGCACCGACGACAGTAGATGTGATGGAGAAGCTCGCGGAGAAAGTGTGAGGAAGAAGATGAAGGCTGGCGATGGGGTTGGGTGTCTGCGGCGATGGGAAATTGGGAGAAGGCGGCGTGTGAGGGAGAGGAGAAAGGCATCGGGCATGAGGAAGAGGAGAGGGGTCGGGAATGAAGGAGAAGGGAGAGGTTAGGGCACGGTAATAGTGATAGGTTTTATATACGATTGCTTAATCAAATCTTAAGTACACTCCTCAATCAATTCCTACTTTTAGGTATTCTAAACAAGCCTTTTTCCTAAACCTATAGTTGATCCCCTTAAAATACATCTACCGGGCTCCGAAAAATTTCCAGAAAATTTTCAAAAATTTCGAAAAATTCTCTTATCATTATTCGTCATTTTCGGTATTTTACACACATATTCAAATAGACTTTCAGAAACCCTAAACCAGTGTTTCTTCTTCATCCTCTCCGGGTCGTAGAATTATTTGAACGTCAAAGTGGATGTGTTAGGAAACCCGCAGCTATCATTCTAACCATATCGTTCTTGTTCTTTTCCATTCAAGCTTTGGTTTGTCTCTCCACCAGCCCTCAGTGTTCTCAGATGATCGAGGACTTAGTCAACTTCAACGTCAACTCACAGATGTCGACAGTCTCAAGAAGGATCAACAACTAATCTACCCTTAATCTTAGTTACATCAAAACATGGAATAAATATTATTCCCCATATCAACCATTCAAACATATTCAATAATTTGCTGAATTTGAATCCATTATTTTATTCTATTATTCATCATATGCCCGTGAGCTTTTATTTAATATCTTTATATATCTATTATTTTATTATATGACATAATAACTTGAATCTAATTTTAAAATTTCAAACTATTTGAATCATGTTTTAAATAAATTAAAGTTAAATCAAAATCGAGCCAAAATTATTATTATTATGGAACTTCAAATTAAAGTTAAATATCACATAACTCAAATTATATTTGAATATTAATATTTTTAAACTATTCGATTGTTCGCACCATAGGAAAATGAATGCAAAGAGTATAATTGAAAAGGCATTAATAATTAAAATGCTTTTTTGATAATAAGAAAAAAAAGAAGATTTATTAATAAAAATAGGTGGTCGCCCTACATATGAAGCAGGCGTTCAATAAACTACCCAACTAATTATAATACAGTGCACTGTATTATATATTATCTACTTCATCATTTTGTTTTTCTACGTTGCTACAATGTAATATACAATATTTTTTTCTTCCAATGAAATGAATGAAAAATTTAAAAGATTAATTCATAAGAATGAGTAAAATTTAATTAAATTTAATCAATCAAATTTAAAAGTTCAATTGATTATGTCAGAAATTCAATTTTTCTTTTTAAAAATATCAGTTATTTTGTTTAAGTTATTTTTAATTTTAAAAATTTTAATTCGGTTAGGTTAAACTGAATAAATAGAATAAGTCAAATCTTAAATTCTCAAATCAAATTCTAAATCTCTAATTTCTAATTAATCGAATAAAAAATTAAAATAGGATAAAAATATATAATTATTAAAAAATTTAATTAATTTAATCAAAAAATAAATTAGTTAATATTTTTTAGTTTGATTTGTTAAATTTTTATTAAAAAATTCTGTCAGCTCAGTTTTTGCTAGGTGAGGAATCGCTTGCGTTCGAAAGAACATCGTCCACCTACAAATTATGAAAAAAAAAAACTAAAATGTGCTTGATTAGGTTTCTGAGGCCCATGTGAATGAAAGTGTTAAAAAGAAAAAAAAAAACCCTTGATACCCCGCTGCCGCCGCCGGTACGAGAGTTCAGGCGAGAAAATTTTGCATTTTTTTTTGCTCGCCGTTAACGCTGTCTCGCGAGGACGTCCTGCTACTGCCACCTCCTCCGCCGCGGCTGCCGCTGCGGTTGGCGACTGAACTCTGTCGTAGCAGTTTATTTCGCCGACAAGGTATCCATAAATGAGATCATATCCATTGTTTCCTGCTTTAATTCGAAGATGGAGTGTAGGTCAGAGATCGAATTCGTCAAATTGTATCAGTATAGCTCGATATTTCTCATCATATTCTCGTAATCATCATTATCGCCACCGCTGTTTCAATGGCCAAGCTATTTGGGCTTATTCAAAATTGCGGGTAATTTCCGATCTTCACAATGCGATTTTTCCTCCCAGAACTGCCTCTGATGTTCCTTCCTTTTTCAATCCCCTGTTCTACTCGTCTTCTTCTGACCTACCTGTTCATCCCTACTCATCTTCTTCTGAGCTACCTGCTGCGGATGAATATAGTAGTGGCTCAGTAAACGATGGTGGTAAAGGTGGGGACTTTGGTCCTGCTTCGAACAAGATATACGAAGCCATAATGTCCTCCTCAGGCTCAAGTGGAAAATTGGAGGATGCTCTAGATTCGCTTGCCATCGTACTAACCACTGGACTGGTAGATGATGTCTTGCAAATGTTGCGTTATGAGGAGAAATTGGCTTTCAGGTTCTTCACCTGGGCAGGCCACCAAGATGGCTATACCCATGTGCCTTCGACATTCAATTTCATGATCGATGTATTGTCAAACACAAGATACAAGTCTAAACAATTTGGTGTTGTGTGTGATATCTTGGACCATATGAAGAGAAGCAGCAAGAAGTCTGTCCCAGTTAATGCCTTGGTGACAATCTTGCAGACCTACACAGAGAACCATTTGACTCATATTAAGAAATTTGCAAAGAAGAGAAGAATAAGGATGAAGACTCCGCCCGCAACTGATGCATTTAACTTGCTACTGGATGCTCTCTGCAAGTGCTACCTTGTTAAGGAAGCAGATACAATGTTTCACCGATTGAAGAACAAAGTCACACCGAATGCAGGAACATATAATATTATGTTCTTTGGGTGGTGCAGAGTGAGGAACCCAAAACAGGCCATTAAACTTCTCGAGGAAATGATTCAGATGGGGCATAAACCTGAGAATTTTACATACAATGCTGCAATTGATTCCTTTTGCAGTGCTGGAATGATAAGTGAAGCGGAAGAGCTTTTTGAGTTTATGAGAACTGAAGGATCAACCATATCTTCACCCACTGCCAAGACTTACTCTATAATGATTGTAGCATTCGCAAAGTTTGATAAGATGGATGCTTGCTTTACATTGCTTAGTGATATGAAAACAAGGGGTTGTCTTCCTGATGTTTCAACCTACAAGGAAATCATCGAAGGGATGTGTTTGGCTGGAAACATTGAAGCGGCTTATAAGGTACTGTTGGAGATGGCTGAGACAGGTTTCCGACCAGATATTCTTACTTATAATTGCTTTTTGAAGGTTCTCTGCGACCTGAAGAAGGATGAAGAAGCTTTACTGCTATGTGATAAGATGATAGAAGCTGGTTGTGAGCCTAGCATTCACACTTATAACATGTTAATGAAAATGTACTTTGAGATGGGTGAACCTGATAGGGCAATTGACATGTGGCAAGAGATGAATAGGAGACGATGTACATATGCTGCAGATACATATTGTATCATGATTGATGGGTTATTTAACTGTGACAGAGCAGAGGGGGCATGTTGCCTTCTCGATGAGATAATAGAACGGAGGATTAAACTCTCCTATTCTGGCTTTGATGCTATTTTGTTGCGATTGTCAGAAATTGGTAATCTCAGTGCCATCCATAGGCTTTCAGAGCATATGAGAACGTTCTATAATGTTGCCATGGCTAGACGTTTTGCAGTACGTGAAAAGAAGAAGAGAATTAGCTTAAGGAGGATATGATTTTTCAGAGGCAAGTTCAAGATGAATTGTGTAGCTACTAATGTCTGATTTGGGATAAAACTGATAGATTTAGCGTAGAAGTGCAGCTACCATTGATAAAGAAGGAAAACTAATTTGGACTATGTTATACTTGTTGAGTGAATTTTCTTTATCCTGTCAAGTTATGTTAAAAGAGCAAGTTGATCTCAGAGATGAGTTCTTTGTCCACTGCTGATATGTGAATTAGTGGTAACCTTCGTGGTGCTTCGATCTACAACGAAATGAGTGAAGAGCTGTGTTTGGATGAAAATGTTGATGCAGCTTATAAGGTATCCTTGGAATGGCAGAGACAGACTTCTGTCCATATATTCTAATTTATTATTGCTTTCTGAAAATATTCTGCAGCCTGAAGAAGTATGAAGAAGCTTTAATACCATGCAACAGGATGGTGAGGCTGACTGCGAGCCTCCCATTTATCCTGATAACACATTGGAGATCGGTGATCCAGCCATTGCAAGTTCGTCTCAATGCCTATTGTCTGCTCCTATATATCAGTTCGCTTGTTGGTCGATTCAAATGGTTTGGACAAAATTAGATAAAGCCCCCCTATACCAGATGGAGGTCACGATTCAGAAGCAAGTTTTTGTAGTAATACTGGAAGTCATACACGTTCAAATTGATTAAAATGAGTTTCATAATTGACCACGAATAAACATGCAGTGTATTGTGACAAAGCTAGTTAAACATTATGCTGAGGAAAACTAAGGATGCTGATCTGAATGTTAGTGGTTTTGTTGGATGCCTTTGTTCTTGATGTTGTATGCTGTCTTATGAATATATGTATATGTTTTAACATCTGCACTAGTGAATGACCCGAGCCGATGGGGTGGGTGGACATCGAGAGCGGGAGGCAAAAGGGGACACGAGGTGATTGATAGCCGATGAATATAGAGAGAGGAGAGGGAAAGGTGAGGTGGGGACATTGGTGTATACAGAGAGATAATTTAGTGCACAATTAAAATGGTATATGAGGCATTTTCATATATCACAAAGCAATCAAGATGTGGAAAGGGGTAAGCATAAGAAGGAAAGAAACACACTAGACATATCAATTGTTATCAATAATAAGTAAATATTTAAGATTTTTTTTAAAAGCAACTAATTAATTGGCTGGCAAAAAAATTGATTTAAAATTAATTTCTATTAATGGGATTCAATCTAATCGTCAAAATTAGAACTAATTGTTGGAAGTGATGGGTTAGGGAGGGGATGAGGGTGAGTGAATAGTGATTTTTTTTCTATAATTAATACTTAAATATTTGCTAATAGTTTAGAAAAGTCAATTAATGAAAAAAATAAAGAAAGAAAATAAGCACCAAAATATTTGATGTACTAGATAGTTTCAATTTTTTTTATTCATATTCTATTTGATCCTTTTACTATGGGAAAAGTTGGGTTTACCATCGAAATAAAATGGTCGATAATCATAATATTTTAATCGATAATATGGATTACCGGTCAAATATGTTTTGTCTGGACTTGGTCGGTAATCCATGGTCATTAAATAGGGGTACCCGACTATTATGTTGGCTGATATTTTTTTTAAACAATTACTGTCCAAACAAATGGCCGGTAAATATTTTAAAAAATAACGGCCAAATATATATTTGACTGGTATTTTTGTCCAAACAAATGGTCGTTAATTTTTTTTAAAAATACCAACCAAATTATATTTGGCCAGAATTTTTTGCCAAAATAAATGGTAAATTTTTTTAATAATATCAACCAAATATATATTTAGTTGCTAAATTTTAACCAATCTATATTTTGTCGGTATTTTCAATTCAGTTACCAGCCAAAATACATTTAGTTGCTAAATTTTTAAAAAAATATTTTTATCAATTTATGAAGTGTTTCCACAAAATAATAATTGATAAATTTTAAAACACTAATTAAATAACTGATAAAAAGATAAATTTTACCATACTAGTAAATTATACAGAAGAAAGTAATGACAAAGTAATTGATAAAAGTATGCTACAATAAAATATCTAACTAAAGCATCAAATATTTAGATAATCTTCTCCTTTGTTGGTACGAGTCGACTCAGACTGTTCGAGTAATCCACTATCTTGTTGTCGCATGAGGAGTTGTTGTAATATTTTTTGCGTCTTGACTTATTGGACCTTCAGTTCAGATATCTGTGCATCTTGTGCAACAATTGTCTCTCACATAACATCCATCTCTGCTTGTGTACTAGATGATATACGAGTAACAGATGTCGAAGTCTTGTGTGTCTTTGGTGGCGATTTGGATCCCAATCCTAATCCACGAATATAACCATATTTGCGACCAAGAATTTCCTGGTGACATTCAAATGCTAAATTCTTAAAATCATCAAGGGTGGGTGGAGAAGTACCATCTTTTGTTATTGTTGCCAAAAGTGAGGCTTTCTTGTCATTGTAGAGGGTGATTATCATTTCCTATTAAACAAATATATATATGAATATAAAAAACTTATCATACCAAAAATAAAATATAAATATGATAAAAATAATTATTAAATTATAACTTACATATTACTCTCGTGCAAGTATGCTCGTCCACCCAACCTCCTCTGTGCAATAATATCGACACCAAGCCTCAATTGTGCATCATGCCCCTTGCAATTTTATTAAAAAAATAAACATCATGTCATTAGTAAAAAAAACAATAAAAGAGTATTTATATAGAATCAAACATATAATTATAAAATTAATTTTAATTTAACTTACATCTTCTATGTGTTGAACCACAGGTCTAGAGCCACCATGGTGATTAAACAAAAGCTGTGATTAAACAAAAGCTTTGCACGATTTCTTCTATTTTTTGTAGAAATTTTCTATAAAAAAATACAACCAATAATTAGTAACTATCATATGATAAAATTAAGATTGTAAATTGAAAATCTTGTAATAAAATAAAATAAATCACCTTAAACTCTTCGGACTCCCAATAATTACATAAAAATCTCCATGCTTCCTGTGATGGTAAATTATTCGACTTCGTTTCTTTTTTCTAGTCTAAAGTCCAACTAGTTAGAAATTTGTTATACTTTTGGTGCCATTCACTTACTTGAGTAGAATATGATTTCCTCATCAACTTCAAAAGATTAACCTCTACGTCATCACAAACTTGAAACTCAAACACAGACGGATAGACAATAATAATTAGTTCAATAATTTATTAAAAAGAAAATTATTTCAAATAACTTATCTTAAAAAATATTACTTGAATGCACTGGATTAGTTGAATTTTGTCTGACTTTGGAACTTCCTTAAAACTTTTGTATGTAAATGATAAGAAACTGCACACTAATGCCCCAAGCTCAATAGTTAATATACTAGTTGTCGGGCTCGTTGGCCTACCATAAATTGATTTTAATGTCACAGTAATTTTCTTTCCTCGTCTTGTCTCGTTTGTTATACAATGCACATCTGAAAGCCCCTTAGATGACTGGGATAATGAACGTGCATGACGACCTATAAAAAAAATTTAAAAAGTATTAATTCTTGAACCAGTTCAAATAATATACAAATATTAAATAATTAATAGAATTTAATTCAACTGTGAACATATACCTTGTCGTGAAAATGTTGGAGTCATAGTTGGTGAATCTGGATGGTCGATAGAGGGAAGAACAACTAATGTGGTTGTAGCATTAGGTGTCGTTTGCGAAAGTCTAACATCAATAGGAATAGAGGATTGCTTAGTTGATATAGTTAAACTAGTTTGTAAGTGAAGTGGTTTGGGCGGCATCTGTATTTTTTTAAAAAAAAAAGATTTAGGTTAATAATTTAAATAAAAAGACCGAAAAATAATACATAAATATAAACATGCTCAACAATCCGTGATGTATATCTAAATGATAATAGTTAGGAATGAGACTAAACATGCTCAACAACTAGTAACTATTAATTTACACTATATCAACTTATAATACTAAATTTGGTTCTGTTTACATTTCAATTTCCTCAACTAGCATTTATTCCTCTCATATCTCTCAAATAATGATAATGTTGTCTCATTATCTCCTTCTAAAAGTATTGATAAGTAATAATGCTCCTATAAAATAATACCTTCATCATATATATTGTTGTTGTTGTTTTTACATGATAAATGATGGTTAAATTATGCATAAACAAAGTTATTTTGAATAATGAGTTTATCAATAAGATGGATGATGAACTAGGTGTCATGATATGCAAACCTTTTGTAGGAAATTAATGCAGGCCAATCTTGATCAAATCAGTGGCGTACTAAAATCTAAGCTTGTAATGTCCTGCTCAAAGAGATTGAGCCATGAGCCATATTCAAAACTGCTTAGAAAAATTTATCACCTTTGTGCTACCAGAGGGAAGATCGCCTAGCTTTTTCAGAATAATCTGAAGACTAAGTTGTAGCTTAAATGACAAAAGGGATGACGTAAATCTGTGATATATTTTTTCAAGGGGCAAATAATAAGATTGAAAGGTGAAAGACGTCTAATTGTAGGAGAGGTGGATGTTGTAGAAGCATAGAGGGTGAAGCGGGTGATTAAATAGATCTGCAAATCAAATTGACTAGCAATATGAAACTTGATATAGTAAGATTATTAGACAGGTGCTGGGATCGCCAACTATGCGAGAAAAAAATAGTGTGAAGAGGTGCAGTACCGTGAGAGGAATGTGGCGTCATCGTCAGCAGATGGCGTAGATGGGGGTGTGGCGACGGAGGTTGGGAGGCTACTGTGTGTGAGAGGAAGGGAAGAGGAAGGAGAATAGCGGCGGAAATAAAAACTTAGGTTTTTTGTGATGAATATGAAGGGGTTTCATTGAGAAGCAGCAGAAAGGTGTAAATAAATACATGAAATTAAAAGTTGGTATTTTGATGATGAATATGAAGGGTTTTGTGGCGACGGAGGTTGGGAGGCTACCTGAAAAGTTACATGTAAGCAAAGATAAAATAAATGTTAATATAAAAAAGAATAAAAAAAAAAGAAAGAAAACAGTTTTATAATAATATAATTATTGTTAGACTTAAAAATTGATTATTGTTGATTATAATAATTATTTATTAAATTTTTATCCATAATCTTATTAAAATTTATCATAAAATTGTAAAAAATAAAAATTTAAATAGTAAAAAATTTCTAAAAATATATCAAAATAAATTCGACTTGATATTTTTAAAATTTTTTATTAGCTAATATTAATATAAATATTATTCAATTATTAAAAAGAACCCACTAAAAAAATTGGATGATATTTTAAATGTTTTTATATTTTTAAATGAATTTTTAGATTAATATTTTAAATGCGAACAAATTCTTGAGGGTAGGGAAAACCAATCAAATCGAGCTTGAATCTTTTATTGTTCAACTTAGCTCGGTTCAATTACACCTCTAGTTAAAAATTACTAGTCAAATATAACTTTAAGAATAATAAAATTATAATTTACTTGACAAATATAACTTTTGTTAGTAAAAAATGAAAATGACGGATAGATCTAACTTTATTAGTATAAAAATTAAATATTATCAGTCTAATTTTGGTCAGTAAAAATTTAGACATAACAAATAAATTTGGTTAGTACAAAAATTAAATATTATCAACCTAACTTTGGTTAGTAATAAATTAAATATACTGACCAACTTTAATTTTGACAATAGCAAATTACTTTTTATCGGTCAAATAGATTTAGTCAGTAAATTACTGACCAAATATAACTATGTTCTATAAAAAATTAAATATTACTCGACAAATTTAATTTTGACTCATAGAAAATTACACATTATCAGTCAAATATATTTGGTTAGTAAAAAATTAAATATTACCGACCAAATCTAACTTTAGTTAGTAAAAATTTAAATATTACCAGCCAAATCATACTTGGACAGTAAAAAAATACACATTACCGCCGGTAATAATTAAAATTGCTTGGCAAAATAAATTTTGGCCGGTAATTATAATTATTTACCAATTAAATTCATTTTGGCCGATAATTTTAAATGTTTACCGACCAAATTCAATTTGGACGGAAAATATTGGCCGGTAAACCCAACTTTTCCTGTAGTGTTTGACAAGTGATCACTGACTTTTCTCTTTTTGGAACTTCTTAAGGAGGTGAAGAATCTCTTATAATGAAGCTAAGAAGATTAAGACTAATAATAACATAGGAAGAGTTTAGAATATTAATACAATAAAGCTTAAGTGCTAAACATCAAATGTTTCCATAGTCTTTCAATATCTTTAGTTTCTAGTACATTTTTCTGTCATTCATCAGTTGATTGGATCCATTATTAACTGACTATTTTTTCAATTACAACAGCTCTCAATCTACCAATGATTAATTATCATAGTCGTTTAGATTCCATCATCAGTTGATTGTTCTCCTATAGCTCTAGGTCAATAGACTGAGATATTCAATTTATTAGAGCATCGATTATTTATAGATTCTTTATTATTGTATTGTCAGTCAATTAAAATTTACCTTTAGTCAATTATCCAATTGACTTAGTCATGATTAAAAAAAATTTATTCATTGACTAATCTGTCACGCCCCGGGAAAGTCCCTCCTGAAAAATTTCAGCAGCACCTCCCCTGTACCGGTGACAATCTGAAACGCTCATACATGCAAAATACGTCAGCCACATGCAGCTGGGATATATATACATAAAAATAACCACAACCATGTAGTTGAATATGAAGCTCACACGGCTATATCAAAAGCACAGCGGAAAAACGAATATGAAACTCACAAATCCGAAAGTCCACAAAACATACCACAGGTATAAGTCCACAATACACGTATCAAAACATAGTACCATCTAACAATACCAAATCCATGAAACATGAAATACTACAAGTAAGAAACTAACAACCGATAAGAATCCTCGGATGCAACGCGGAAAGTGGGACCGGCTGGCAGCATACTCCAAGTAACTCCATGTCATCTACCTACTACCTGAAAACATAACAGTATAGATAGGGTGGTGAGTACAAAGAACTCAGCGGGTATGAACAGAATAAAGCATTGTAGATACAACAACATAGGAACCAAGGAATACAGTCTCCATAATAAGAACATAATCATGCTATCGAAATATAACACATCTAGCCACAAACTGATAAAACGACTATGCATATACATACCTGACACAGTAGATGCACATGCTCGACTAGAATCAATACCATGATACCAAAATCAGGGAACTCACCGGACTAGCAACAAATCAACTCGAGACACCTGTGCAAATATAGATACGACTGCATATACATGTAAAATAGATGACATGTATGTAGTATGACACCCAAATGCAACATAAATAGCGCAAACAAATGCAACAACACACAATCACATGCAACTAATTGTTAGGACCAAAAGTAGCTAGAGGGGGGGGGGGGGGGGAATAGCTCGTCGCGTGCTCGTTGCTCGGTGTTGCTTGTTTCTTCAAGAATGCGCAGCGGAAAATACAGAAACAAACACAAACACGCTAACACTAGGATTTTACTTGGTATCCACCTCACAAGAGGTGACTAATCCAAGGATCCACACCAACGCACACACCTCCACTATGAATAACACTCCTTTATGGTAACTACCAAAGGCGGAGAAGCCCTACAACACTCTCAATACAAGAAGAAGAAAGGGAAATACAAGTTAAGCAAAAGCTTACAAGATGTGCCGTAAAAACCCTAACCCTAACTTCTTCCTCTTGCAATAGATCCGCCTCTTGACTTGGAAAGCCTCCAAGAACCTTCAAGAACTGGCGATCACGTGCTTGTAGAGAGCTGTGGAGGAGCTGGAATGAATCTAAGAAGAGCTCGTGAAGAGATGCCGAAGACCACGCTCGCCTGCGGCTTTAAACCCGACGCAACGGTCGGATCCCGATCGATTCGAATGTTCCCAATCGATCGGGGAGGCTTTGGATCGATCCACGGATCGATCCGACCACGGGGACTCACCGGATCGATCCACGGATCGATCCGGCGCTTATCGCGCGAAGCAGATCGTCCCGATCGATCCGATCGATCGGGACCTGGATCGATCCACGGATCGATCCAGAAGCTTTCTGTTCGCTGGGAAGAATCTAGATCGATCCACTGATCGATCCACAGCCTGGATCGATCCACGGATCGATCCAGCACTTGGTTTTTGCCCAAAACCAAGTTCCAAACCTCCCTAACCAACATCCGGTCAACCTTGACCTGTTGGTACATCATGCCTCGCATCTGGTCACTCCCTTGACCTGCCAGGACTCCCCACCAAGTGTCCGGTCAATCCCTTTGACCCACTTGGACTTTTACTCGTCGTGCCAAGTATCCGGTCACTCCATTGACCTACTTGGACTTCCACCAGATGTCTGGTCAACCTTGACCCATCTGGACTTCCTTCCTTGCCAAGTATCCAGTCAATCCTTTGACCTACTTGGACTTCCCAGCACCAGATGTCCGATCATCCTTGATCCATCTGGATTTTCCCTTACCTGGCTTCACTCACCAGGGCTTTCACCTAGCTTCACTCACTAGGGTTTTCCATCTGCCTAGCTTCACTCACTAGGACTTTCACCTGGCTTCACTCACCAGGACTTTCACCTAGCTTCACTCACTAGGGTTTTCCATCTGCCTAGCTTCACTCACTAGGACTTTCACCTGGCTTCACTCACCAGGGTTTTTCTTCTGCCTGGCTTCACTCACCAGGACTTTCATTTTGCCTAACATCCCAGTTAGGACTTCCCAGTCAAGTATCCAGTCAACCTTGACCTACTTGACTCTTCTTCAATCAATATCTTATTGTCAAACATCTAAACCCAAACCAAGACTCAGCTTGGTTACCCAGGTCAACCTTGACCTGAGGGATATTGCACCAACAATCTCCCCTTTTTGATGTTTGACAATACCACAATAACACTTACAATCCCATATGTAAGTTAGGCTAATCCCATAGCCTCCTTCTTCATGCCACTAGGTAATGAAAGCATAAATTAAGCTCTTCATTCTCCCCCTAAGAGGGCAAACTCCCTCTAGGTAATGAAAGCCTAACTTACTCCCTTCATGAGTCCTTTCATTCTCCCCCTATGACCTTCCCATAGGTAATGAAGGACTAAGCTTAACCATACATTCTCCCCCTATTGGCACACATCAACCCATCGTTGGACACACATCAACCTATGCTCCAATTCTGGGCACACTTCAACAAATCCATTTGTTGAAGACTCTCCCCCTGAAGAGTTGCTCATCGTTGTTCACAACATCACTCGTTGTGATCAACACGATAATGAAGGTCCCATACCCTTCATTTATCCTTAACTTCTCCCTCAATGTAGACAACTACCCAACCTTGAGCATTATCTACCACATGAGTGTCCACTTGAAATAATGAGGATATCCACTCCCCATTTCTCCCCATTTCAAGTTTAAATGCTCAACCTTGAGCAAGTTCACAACAGAAGGTTAACCACCTTCCAAGGTTCATGAAAAATAATTTTCATGTCTTTAAAGAGTCCCTCCCCCTAAAGACATGGTGGTAACTTCTGTCATTGCACCAACAATGACTTGGAATCCCTAAACCATTAGGAAACCCAAATGTGGAAGTTTTGAGGTTCAAATATTCAAAATTTGAAACAACCTCAACCTAAACTTCTACTTAGTCTTCGTTAACCAATCCATCCTTGTTTTCAACATGAAAACACCCTTTGTATGTATACAAATGTATTTAAAGGGTTTGGAATGGTTACCTAGACTCAAAGAGGTTCAAAGATGCTGAAATCAGGCCTTCCCAGCCAAAATCAGACTTGGATCGATTGGAGTTGGGTTCCAATCGATTGAACCTTTTCGAATCGATCCACGGATCGATTCAGACTCGGATCGATCGGTCGATCGATCCAATCAGCTTTAAATGGAGTGCTTGAATCGATCCATGGATCGATTCATGGAACTCAATCGATCCATGGATCGATCGAGCTCGATAGTTGCTGAAATTCCATTTCGGTCAACTTCGAAACCCTAGAAAATTCTACAAAAATCCAAAAATTATGAAATTTCGTGTAGACATTATTTAGGGCATACCTAATCATGGAAAAATAGCTTTTTATGAAAATACATCATATTTTCAAAGATTGACACAAACTTGAAAACTTGCAAAAACTTTAGTGTTTTTCTTCAAGTTTGTGTCTAACTATTCAATGGTGATTACTATCAAAAGATAGCCTTCACCAAGGTTTTCCAAAAACATTTTAAAAACATTTTCAAAACCAATATCCCATCATGTTCCTTGGGCATAATGCACATGACTTGTACATTAGCTTTCCCAATGATGGGAAAACACATAACTATGTGTTTTGATGAACCTAAAACTCAAAAGAATGCACTAAATCAACATCTTGAGTTTTGTTCATCATCCTAACATCTCACTTGTATCTAATGTGCACTAAAACACATATAAGTCACCTTATAGTCTTTGTGAGATGTAGATTTTGGTTTTGCCCTAATCTAGGGATCATGCATATCTATCTAGGCATTTTAGAGATATTAGACATCCACCTAGAATGTCACTTGTTAATAAGGGTGCGTTTGGTTCAAGTCATCATGTATAACCTTGGTTATGTGATTACCTGGTAATCACATAACCAAGGTTATGGGGAATAAAACATAACCAATGTTGTTTGGTTCAACCTAGGTAATGCAACAAAAACTTGTTTGTTTGAAGGTTTTAATGAATACCCTAGTTTAATATTTTACCGTATTACCCTCAGTTACAAAACCAACTATACATAATAATAATAATAATAATAATAATATTATTATTATTATTATTATTTATTTATTAATATTTTCTTACTTTTATTTTTTCTGTATATTTTTTTACTTTTTATGTATTTTTTTATTTTTTAACGTTTTTATATTTTTTTATATTATTTATATTTATATTTTTTTATTTTTTTACATTTTTAAATTTTAATATTTATTTATTTATTTTATTTTTAAATTTTTTTATTTTTAAATTTTTTAAATTTTTTAAAATTTTAAATTTTTTTTTACTTTTTTAATTTTTTTTTAAAATAATTTTTTTAAAATTTTTATTTATTTTTTTTATTTTTAAAATTTATATTTTTAAAATTTTTTATTTTTTAAAATTATTTATTTTAAAAAAATAATTTTTTAAATTTGTTTTTTTAAACATTTTTTTTATTTTTTTACATTTTTTAATATTTTTTTTACTTGTTTTCATGTTTTTTCTTATCGGAGGGTATTTTTGGTAAAAAAATTTCGTTAACCCTGGAATCAAGAAAAACCTTAGTTTTCTGAGGTTTTCCGATTCCGGGCTGCATGACCCTTTTGCTGACGTGTCGGGCATGAAATATTACTTGGGAATCATCGAATACCTAAACCAAACAAGGTTTTTGCTGATAACCTTGGATGGATAACCAAGGTTATCAAGAATAACCCCGAACCAAACGCACCCTAAGTGTTGTTAAATGCCATTCGTCCTTAATTACAAGGAATTAAACTTAATGCATGATTATGTTATGGCATACATCAAAATAAAATAGCTTTCAAAAGAAAGATTTCTATAACTACATGATGTATGTATGACATGACATGGTATTTTTGTATTTTTCATGATAAGTCATGAATGCAAAATCCAAATAAGATAAAATATGATGTCATGGTATATTATGAGCAAACAATCATGGCATGGTTTAGCATAAATAAAATATACCTAGATTACCTATCTAAGTATCATTAATCTTAGCTAATCCTAAATCTTAAACCCTAGATTGCCCTAAAGTGCTTCAAGAAAATGCCAAAGCCTAAGTTTGCATTTCTTGTTCCCTTGATTAATTTATGCCAATTAAAATAAACATGTCCTCAATTGTTGGCATATTCCATTTTTCCTCAAGAGTAGCACTTTTAAATTTAAGGCCCGGATTGCCTTTAAATTGCCTAAGAACATACCACAAACCCAACTTGATAGTTCTTATTAATTTTCCAATATGTGTCATTTAAGATAAAATCAATACTTCTCCAATTTGGCACATTTACTCTTTCAAGGAGTAATCATTAATTCCATTTCATTTTCAAAGGTTAACTAAAACCTTGAAAATGCTCCTTGAGTGTCAATTTCCTCAAAGTTGGGTTAACTACCCTTCTAATCGGAGTTGACACTCTCTAACCCATCTATGGGGTAGAGAAGATGCTCCTAGGAACCCAACACCTATTGGTGCTCCTTGGATGCTCTAGGTACTCACTAGGGATAACTTCCCTAGATACCTTCCTAGTGACCTTGTTGGGCCTCTTAGAAGCCTTGGTCACATTTTCTAGGTCAACTCTAGGAATAACCTCCCTTGTGACCTTGTTTGTGACTTTCTTAGACTTCTTAGAAGTCTTAGTCACATTTATTGCAAAAATACTCTTAGGGATGACTTCCCTAGTATTCTTGGCTTGACCACTAGACCTAGGGTTTGTTCCATAACTATATGGAACTCTATGGTAAGAGGGCACATCCTTCTTAGCCTTTGGTTTGTATCCCAAACCTCTATGGCCATTGGATGACTTTTGTACCCCTAAACCTAGGTTATGCTCATTTTGCCCTAATAGGATATTTTCCATCCTTTTTAGGGTCTTTTCCATTTTATCAAGTCTTGACCTCAAGACTTGATTTTCCATCACTAAGTCCTTAGTTTTTGGTTTTCCATTAAGTTCATGAGCATTTTTGTTTCTAGGCTTGTATCTTACATCCTTAGAGTTATCTCCTAGTTTTTACCTACATTCCTAGCCTTAGGGATAGTAGTTTTGGCATGTAGGGCCACATGCTTTTCCTTAAAGCCCTCATGCTTCCTATTCTTATGGTAAATCGCATTAAAATGATAAAAGTTAGAACCATCATGCTTTTTACCATAATGTAAAGGGGTAGGCTCAATAAATGTTACCTTCTTCTTTACCTTGGAGGCTCCCCCTTGCCTAGTGCCTCCTTGAGCCTTGACCACCTTCTTCCCCTTGGGGCATTGACTTCGGTAATGCCCCTTTTGATTGCAAGAGAAGCATATAATATGCTCCTTGCTCTTCTTTGTGTTGGGAATGATCTCCTTGGGCTTCGCCTTGCCCTTTTGTGCCACTTGGCCCTTCTTCTTGGCCAATTTAGGACACTTGCTCTTATAGTGCCCATGTTCCCTACACTCAAAACATATTATATGATTTTTATTATTAATTGAAATGTTTATACCTCTGCTTGCAGGGGTGGCATCTTTTTCTTTGGATCCGTAGGTAGAAGCTTCCTCTTGATCGGACCTTGATTCTCCTCCATTTGATTTTTCTTGACTTTTGGAGGTAGAAGCTTCTTCCTCCTCTTCTTCTCTTGACCCGGATGTAGAAGCTTCTTCTTCTTCTTGCTCCGGTGTCACCAAGGATTGCTCCCCCTCAATCCTAGAGGTGGAGGCTTCATCATCTTGAAAGTGAAACAAGGAGTATGCTCCCTCCTTGTTCCCTTCGGTGCATTCCCTTGAGGATGAAGCTTCTTGGATTTCCTCTTCTTCGGAGGTTGAGTATCTCTCAACCTCGGAGTCCTCCTCTTGGTCTTGCTCCAAAGAGTCACCCTCTTTGGATTCTTCATGATCTTGTACAGTGGAGGGGATCTCTTCATGAAGCTTGGCCAATTTGCTCCAAAGCTCCTTGGCATCTTCGAATTCTCCAACTCGAGCCAAGATGTGGCTAGGCAATAAATTGACCAGAAGCTTGGTCACTTTGTCATTTGCCTCGCCCCTTTGAATTTGCTCTGAGCTCCATCTGCTTTTCTTTAGAAGCTTGCCCTTGGAGTTTGTTGGAGCTTTGAAGCCTTCCATTAGAGCAAACCATTGCTCTATCTCCATCATAAGAAAATTTTCGATTCTTGATTTCCAAGAATCGAAACTCGTAGAAGTGTATGGTGGAGCCACCCTTGTATCAAATCCAAGTCCATCTTGGAATTGCATCTTGAAGTTGAGCTTCTTGAATTCTTTGACTTTGATGAATTTGCTCCAACTTCTTCACCCTCTAGCTTTTGTTGTTATGCTTGACCCTTCCGGCGATGATTCCGGTGAAGAGCGGCCTTGCTCTGATACCACTTGTTAGGACCAAAAGTAGCTAGAGGGGGGGGGGTGAATAGCTCGTCGCGTGCTCGTTGCTCGGTGTTGCTTGTTTCTTCAAGAATGCGCAGCGGAAAATACAGAAACAAACACAAACACGCTAACACTAGGATTTTACTTGGTATCCACCTCACAAGAGGTGACTAATCCAAGGATCCACACCAACGCACACACCTCCACTATGAATAACACTCCTTTATGGTAACTACCAAAGGCGGAGAAGCCCTACAACACTCTCAATACAAGAAGAAGAAAGGGAAATACAAGTTAAGCAAAAGCTTACAAGATGTGCCGTAAAAACCCTAACCCTAACTTCTTCCTCTTGCAATAGATCCGCCTCTTGACTTGGAAAGCCTCCAAGAACCTTCAAGAACTGGCGATCACGTGCTTGTAGAGAGCTGTGGAGGAGCTGGAATGAATCTAAGAAGAGCTCGTGAAGAGATGCCGAAGACCACGCTCGCCTGCGGCTTTAAACGGTCGGATCCCGATCGATTCGAATGTTCCCAATCGATCGGGAGGCTTTGGATCGATCCACGTCATCCCAGCTAGCTGCCGATCGATCCACGGATCGATCCGGCGCTTATCGCGCGAAGCAGCATCGTCCCGATCGACGGGGACTCACCGGATCGATCCACGGATCGATCCGAAGCTTCTGTTCGCTGGGAAGAATCTAGATCGATCCACCGATCGATCGATCCACGGATCGATCCCACTTGGTTTTGCCCAAAACCAAGTTCCAAACCTCCCTAACCAACATCCGGTCAACCTGACCTGTTGGTACATCATGCCTCGCATCGGTCACTCCTGACCTGCCAGACTCCCACCAAGTGTCCGGTCAATCCTTTGACCCACTTGGACTTTTACTCGTCGTGCAAGTATCCGGTCACCCATTGACCTACTTGACTTCCACCGATGTCCGTCAACCTTGACCCATCTGGACTTCCTTCCTTGCCAAGTATCCAGTCAATCCTTTGACCTACTTGGACTTCCCAGCACCAGATGTCCGATCATCCTTGATCCATCTGGATTTTCCCTTGCCTGGCTTCACTCACCAGGGCTTTCACCTAGCTTCACTCACTAGGGTTTTCCATCTGCCTAGCTTCACTCACTAGGACTTTCACCTGGCTTCACTCACCAGGGCTTTCACCTAGCTTCACTCACTAGGGTTTTCCATCTGCCTAGCTTCACTCACTAGGACTTTCACCTGGCTTCACTCACCAGGGTTTTTCTTCTGCCTGGCTTCACTCACCAGGACTTTCATTTTGCCTAACATCCCAGTTAGGACTTCCCAGTCAAGTATCCAGTCAACCTTGACCTACTTGACTCTTCTTCAATCAATATCTTATTGTCAAACATCTAAACCCAAACCAAGACTCAGCTTGGTTACCCAGGTCAACCTTGACCTGAGGGATATTGCACCAACACTAATATCTACTAGGCATGTATGCGAAAATATCTCCCCAGATGCACCGCGCATCATATGCAAAAGTGCATGCATGTTCCATGGTCACCCCCACCACCTCTCTAGACACCACGACCCCTGTATGGCCGAGAGGCTTGGGTCCGTGACAAACCGTACTAGCCTCCAGTACATGCACCGCTATAGGCGACCGAAGCGGACGGTCAGCTAAGTAGTTATATAACTACACAGCTAAGGGTCCCTGCCCACTCACAACTCAAGCCCTCTGACTACTGTACCCTCAAGACCTACTACTCCAGAGTGGTCGAGGCTAACAGTGTATAATCACCGAATGACTGAACAAGCGCGACAGGACTAGCTCCACTCCTAGCTACCACTCTCCAAAAGTGACCGAATGGGCAGCTATAAACAACTGACGACCCCCTCACCACAAGGGAGGCATTAGTCATCAGTATGCAATGAATGATGACATGATGTGAATAGTCACAATATATATATACCATCATCCATCGTGTACCCCAACACCCCCAACAACCACCACAAATGTATATACATACTCCAACACACAACATGATCAACCAACTATACAACCCCAATACCACATCCCCGTCACATGTACACTCAACATCAATATGCATGATAAACACGCTAATCGTACCAACCAGATAACTCTATGACACAAACTCTACATGCACAAAGTTTCGATATCAAGGGTGAGACTGTATCGAGGTAAACCAGATCATATCAAGCTCAAATAGAAAGAGACAAGTAGGAATAAAACAAATATACAGATTTAAGGTAATGCAACCTAAGTATCCGAAAATAACCATGCCTTATAGTTCAAAGAACTAAATAGGAGATAAGGAAGAAATACCCGCCTCGATATATCCGTATCACCAGAACCACCCCACGCCACGCTGCTCCTATAGATCATGGTCCTGTATCACATACACAAATTTATATAACTAAATATGTGTACACTACAAATAGGTGAATTACCTATAAATAAATAGCCAACTTAAAAGTGATAGCTACTGTGATTACTACCCTTTTTCCCTTAGTAAAACTAGATTAAACTTTTAACCTAGCTGAACCCAACCAAAAACTAAATTCCTATTAGATCCTTAAATAATTCCAATCTTCCATTATCACCTAACCAGAAGTAAACCTAAACATCATGGAAATCTTATTTTAGATTTAGGTTAATCCACATTTGCAAACCTCTGATTAAGCAAAATCCCATCTCACTGTTAACTGATCTTGATCCACATTGTGCACAGAGATTCCAGTAAAACAACAGAGCACTCAAAACTCCTAACACCCAAACAACCGATTCTTGTTGCTTCTGCCTTTGATCCAACTTCAAGCATTACACAGGACTTAATGCAACTAATGTTCGATCATGAGAAAAGAACATGAAATAAACATCACATCTAATCTCTACCAACAGAAACCTACCCACTGTAACTTCACCAGTCGGATCAAGAACAGCAAGATAGTAAGGATTAAAAGATCTGTTCACCACTACAATCTAGTAATAAAAGTTTCTCTCCTAACCTCTGCACCCTTCAATCACCGAAGACGATCACTGATACGAAGGAGAGATCGATCCAACAAAGTTGTGGTGGTCGGGACCAAAACACAAACCCCTGCTTCCCAGAAAGATCACCTGAATCAATTCCAGAAAGATAGATTAGAGGTTCGAATTCACAATCAAAAAGGAAAACCAAACCCTTACCTCCAAGAATCACGGCTAGGGCACGATCTGTGCTTGCCGACGAACATAGAAGGAGATCGAGAAGAAGGCAGTGGTTCTTACCTCACTCGATCAGTCGACGCTGGACAAATCCAAAGCCGGTGCCCTCGATTCTCTTCCGACAGCAGGCGAAATCCCCCAAATCGAAGATCCGTCGCTGCGGTTCGCCGAGACCAGAGAAGAAAGAAAGGTTAGGGGAAAGAATAGGATCCCCTCCCTCCCAACGCTCCGAGATCCCTCCTCGCCGGCGCCACCGAGGGATAAAGGAGAGAATCGCCAATCGTCGGGTAAGCGTCGGTATCGGGGGCGATCGCGTGAGAGAGAAAAGAGAAAGAGAGAGTCAGGTCGGGTTTTAGGATCCGGGTGAGGAATGAAACCTATTAATAAGTAACTTAGGGTTAGGGTTAAGGGAAATAAACCCTAAGTACCTCCTCAATTACACTCTCACCCGCATATTTCTAAACAGACCCGTCCCACTCCTATCCCACAAAACTAGTCATACGACCTTCGTAAAAATCCAGAAAAATTTCTATAATTTCCTAAAATTTTCATAAGGTTATTCCATGATAACCCTAAAAATAAATTCGCATATCTTACATTCTCCCCCACTAATAAAAATTTGGTCCCCAAATTTACCCCTACCAACTAAAAGCAAGAAGCAGTGGATAAACTTATTCTAGTTACTGAAATAAACTTTACTCACCTTCAGTAAACAGGTGTGGGTAACTAGCCCGCATCTTATCTTCCAACTCCCAAGTGGCTTCTTCGTCTGAATGGTGCCGCCATCCGACCTTGACCAGCCGAATTGTCTTGTTCCACAACTGACGCTTTTTGCGGTCCAAAATCCGAACTAGAATCTCCTCATAAGATATATCTGGTTGAAGTACAACTGATACACCTGTGAGAATATGAGAAGGGTGCGGTACGTATTTCTCATCATAGATACATAGAAAACGTCATGCACCCCGGAAAGTGATGGTGGTAGCGCTAGCCGATACGCTACCGCACCTATCCTCTCGAGAATCTGGAAGGGTCCAATCTAGCGAGGTGCCAACTTACCCTTCAATCTAAACCTTTTTTACTCCTTTCGTAGGGGATACCCGTAAGAATACATGATCACCAACAGCAAACTCTAACGGTCTCCGTCTATTATCCGCATAACTTTTCTGCCGATCCTGAGCCTCTGACAACCTGCGCCTGATAGTACGAACCATCTCTGCATCACGCTGAAGGCTCTGTGGCCCCAAAATCTGGGATTCCCCAACTTCTACCCATAGGGTGGGAGATCTACAGGTTCTGCCATACAACGCCTCATAAGGTGCCATCTGTATCGCAGAATGATAACTGTTGTTGTAGGCAAATTCTGCTAAATGTAAATGATCCTCCCAACTACCTCCGAAGTCTATGACACATGATCTCAGTAGGTCCTCCAGCGTCTGTATGGTATGCTCCGACTGACCATCTGTCTGGGGATGGAAAGCGGTACTGAATCGTAACTCTGTACCCATAGCTTGCTGTAAACTCTGCCAGAATCGCGAAGCAAACCGCGGATCTCTATCTGAAATAATACTGAGAGGTACACCGTGAAGCCTGATAATCTCTCTACAGTACAACTCCGCTAGTCGATCCAATGACTTCGTCCTACGTATCGGTAGAAAATGAGCAGATTTGGTTAACCGATCAACGATTACCCAAATCGTATCATGTGCTCGTCGGGTTCTGGGCAGTCCCACGACGAAATCCATCGTGATGTGCTCCCATTTCCATTCTGGTATCTGAATCTTCTGAAGCAAACTAGTGGGTCTCTGATGTTCAGCCTTCACTTGCTGACATACAAGCCATCGTGCAATGAAAATCGCAATGTCCTTCTTCATGCCAGTCCACCAATATGAACGTCTTAGATCTCTATACATGCGTGTACCACCAGGATGTATCGCAAATCTGGACCGATGTGCCTCCTGAAGTAGGTCTTCTTTCACAGAAGGTGATTTAGGAACACACAACCTCCCCTGGAAGTATAGAATCCCACTGTCATCGCAAGAGAACCCTGTCTGCTGTCCTGGGATGATTTTGCTACACAACAACTGCAGATGCTGATCTATAGCCTGAGCTTCTTTAATCCTCTCTACAATGGGTGACTGGGCAACCATAGATAACAGAATACCCCGCTCAGTCTGACCCTGCTCTACTAATCCCAACTCAGAAAATTTCTGTACCAATTCAGTAACCATCACACGGTGACAAGCTAGAACTCCTCGGGATTTTCTACTCAACGCATCAGCTACCACGTTGGCTTTCCCTGGGTGGTAGTTGATCGTACAGTCATAGTCCTTCAAGAATTCCATCCATCTTCTCTTTCTTAAGTTCAATTCTTTCTGAGTAGATAGATACTTAAGACTCTTATGATCTGTGAATATCTCGAAGGTAACCCCATATAGATGATGTCTCCAGATTTTCAGCGCATATATAATCGCTGCTAATTCCAAGTCATGCACTGGATAATTCTTCTCATGCTCTTTCAACTGACGTGAGGCATAAGAAACTACCCGTCCATGCTGCATGAGTACTGCGCCTAACCCCTGTAATGATGCATCTGTATAAAGTATGAAGCCATTATCTCCAGAAGGAAGTACTAGTATAGGTGCAGAAATGAGTCTTCGCTTAAGTTCCTGAAAACTCATTTCACAAGACTCTGTCCAGCAAAACTTCACCCCTTTCCAGGTCAACTGAGTCAACGGCAGAGCTATGCTAGAGAAGCCCTCAACAAATCTGCGGTAATACCCGGCCAGACCAAGAAAGCTACTAATCTCCTGTACAGACTTTGGCTGCTCCCAACTGGCCTCTATTTTTTGTGGGTCCATGGATATACCACTGCTAGAAATAATATGTCCCAGAAAACCCATAGAAGATAACCAGAATGCACATTTGTTGAATTTTGCATAGAGACGTTCTCGCCGGAGCGTCTCCAATACTATACGAAGATGTCGCCCATGCTCTTCTTCGGATCGAGAATATATCAAAATGTCATCGATGAACACAATCACGAACTGATCCAAGAACTCAAGAAATACCCTATTCATCAGATCCATGAAAACTGCTAGAGCATTGGTAAGCCCAAATGGTATTACCAAGAACTCAAAGTGTCCATATCGAGTACGGAAGGCTGTCTTCTGTATATCTGAATCTCTCACACTGAGCTGATGATAGCCAAAGCGCAGATCAATCTTAGAATACATACAAGTATTCTTGAGCTGATCAAACAGATCCTCTATACGTGGCAGTGGATATTTGTTCTTAATAGTCACTGCATTCAACTGCCGATAGTCGATGCATAATCTCATCGATCCGTCCTTTTTCTTCACAAAGAGTATCGGAGCTCCCCATGGAGACATACTAGGATGGATAAACCCTCTATCTAGCAGCTCCTGTAACTGTACTTTTAGCTCCTCCAACTCCTTAGGTGCCATGCGATACGGAGCCTTGGACACTGGTGCTGTCCCCGGGATCAACTCAATCGTGAACTCCACCAGCCTTTTCGGGGGCAAGCCGGGTAATTCTTCTGGAAATACGTCAGGGTACTCATGAACTATAGGAATGTCAGAAAGCTGTGTGGTAGTATCCTGATCAATCTTAATCATAGATAATAAATACCCCTGACATCCTTGAGACAATAATCTCTGAGCTTGCATTGCTGAGATGACAGAAATCCGCTCATCCTTGGTACCCATGAATACCCAGGACGGTAGACCTGGAGGTCTAAATGTAACCACTCTAGCGCTGCAGTCGACGGTAGCATAATATCTTGCTAACCAGTCCATACCCAAAATGATGTCAAATTCTAGCATATCCAGAACCTGCAAGTCCACCATAAGGGTTTGACTCTCGAAATCCAACGGACATTCTTTAATCTCTTGACTGATATCTAGTATCTCTCCCAAGGGTAAAGATACCGCCAACGAGTGAGTCCGACGAACAGGTAGTCTACAAATCTTACTCAGAAATGCCCGGGAAATAAAAGAGTGGGAACTACCAGTATCAATCAACAATTCAGCCGGAAATGAATAAACAGAAATCATACCCCGAAAGACCGATCCCTCGGCCCGCTGTGCCTCCTCGCGAGTAATAGCATACACTCGTCCTACTTCAGGGCACGATGGCGATACTCCAGTAGTGGGCTGAAACAGTGCTGGTGGAGTAGTAGTGAACTGCTAAGGCTGGTGAGTGGTAGCATACTGCTGAGGCTGATGAGTGGTAGCATACTGCTGAGGCTGGTGAGTGGTAGCATACTGCTGAGGCTATATCACTGGACAAGAGCTAGACGTCGTCATAGGGTTATGTGGTGCCGGATATGATATACCTATGCCTGAGAAGATGGCATACGCTGCTGATACGGAGCACTCTGTGTCCTCTGTGAACTCCTCGACTGTCGCGTCTGGGTAGTACGGCTCCTCTGTGGAGTACTCTTAGTCACCTCCATCTGTGTCTTCAGTGTGCAGTCACGAGTCACATGGCCCGGAAGCTTACAGTAATAGCATACGTCTTGGCCCAATGGGCAATTAGGTCTAACATGCCCCTCAGTACCACATCTATAGCATCTAATCTCACTAGATGAATCTTTCTGAAAAGATTTAGATGAACCAGCTGATGATCGTCCTGTCTTCGCTGATCGATAAGACTCCCCCGAAACAGTCTGGGATCCCTGCCATTTCTTCCGCTTTTTCTGACCCTTGTTCTGTTGTTTTTGATTTGGAGCTGTACCCTGAGCCTTCTATTTATCCTTTCCCCGCTCTTGAGAAACTTGCTGCTGTGTCATCTCAATCATCAATGCTCTATCCAATGCCTCTCGGTAAGTGTTGGGAGTAAAACCCGACATCCTGATACGAATATACGCCGCAAGGCCCTGGGTAAACTGGTTTAACCAATCGCTGTCCTGAGCAACAAGCTGCGGGCAGTACTCAGCTAATCGGTTAAACTCTGCCTCATACTCCATCACCGATCTATCCCCCTGCTTAAGACTTAAGAATTCCTGTCGACGGGCCATACGGTAAGGAGCTGGAAAATACTATCTCTCGAAGGCGTCTCGGAATAAAGTCCAGGTAATACTCTGATCCCCAAAGAGTGACTTCTGCATCTTCCACCAAGTAACAGCCTGCTCTCGGAGGTGATATGCAGCTAGTTCGACTTTTTCTTCCTCGGTACAAGACAAATACTCGAACGTATCCTCCACATTTCCCAACCAGGAACGAGCAACACTGGGGTCGGGAACTCCATAGAATAAGGTAAAACGATCTTTTACCGATCGGGCCAATAACGGAATCCGAGCTCTGTCCTTCGTCCAAGAAGTAGCAGCAGGAGTGGGGGCTACGAGTGGTAATGTAGGAGGAACCCACTAAGGCTGAAAACCCGGATCTCTCATAGAAACCTGAGGAGTCTGTCTACTACTGCCAATCTCAACCTCTGTAGGATCCCTACCAGAATCCGCCTCGTGCTCCTCTGGCTCAGCCTCTACTGACTCGATATGCTGCTTCCGTGGTCGCCCTGGACCACGACGCGGTCGAGGGGTCGTATCTCCGCGCTTCATTCCTGATATGAACAACACGGTAAGACTACAACAATATAATACAACAGTAATTTAACTTACATCCTATAGCTTGGAGATATCCTACCGCTGCATGGTCCCAATATCCGAACGGTCACATTGGAAAAATACGAATCCCGAGCGTAAATCCTCGTAAACTTCGTAGTCCTCGTAAAACTCGTAAATCTCGCAATCCTCGAAAATCCAAGACCCAAGAAATAGACGCCGTAACCTCAAAATCCAAAACACAAAATAACAAAAACCTCCAAAAATCCAAAACACAAAAAGAAATAGGCCTCGTAAACCCGCTCTGATACCACTAAATTGTCACGCCCCGAGGAAGTCCCTCCCGAAAAATTTCGGTAGCACCTCCCCTGTACTGGTGACAATCTGAAACTCTCATACATGCAAAATACGTCAGCAACATGCGACTGGGATATATATACATAAAAATAACCACAACCACGCAGTTGAATATGTAGCCCACACGGCTATATCAAAAGCACAGCGGAAAAATGAATATGAAACCCACAAATGCGAAAGTCCACAAAACACACCACAGGTATAAGTCCACAATACACGTATCAAAACATAATACCATCTAACAATACCAAATCCATGAAACATGAAATACTATAAGTAAGAAACTAACAACCGATAAGAATCCTCGGATGCAACGTGGAAAGTGGGACCGGCTGGCAGCATATTCCAAGTAACTCCATGTCATCTACCTACTACCTGAAAACATAACAGCATAGACGGGCTGGTGAGTACAAAGAACTCAGCGGGTATGAACAGAATAAAGCATAGTAGATACAACAACATAGGAACCAAGGAATACAGTCTCCATAATAAGAACAGAATCATGTTATCGAAATATAACACATCTAGCCACAAACTGATAAAACGACTATGCATATACATACCTGAAAAAGTAGATGCACATGCTCGACTAGAATCAATACCATGATACCAAAATCAGGGAACTCACCAGACTAGCAACAGATCAACTCGAGACACCTGTGTAAATATAGATATGACTGCATATATATGTAAAATAGATGACATGTATGTAGTATGACACCCAAATGCAACATACATAACGCAAACAAATGCAACAACACACAATCACATGCAACTAATATCTACTAGGCATGTATGTAAAAATATCTCCCCAGATGCACCGCGCATCATATGCAAAAGTGCATGCATGATCCATGGTCACCCCCGCCACCTCTCTAGACACCACGACCCCTTTATGGCCGAGAGGCTTGGGTCCGTGACAAATCGTACTAGCCTCCAGTACATGCACCGCTATAGGCGGTCGAAGCGGACGGTCAGCTAAGTAGTTATATAACTACACAGCTAAGGGTCCCTGACCATTCACAACTCAAGTCCTCTGACTACTATACCCTCAAGACCCACTACTCCAGAGTGGTCGAGGCTAACAGAGTATAATCACCGAACGGCTGAGCAAGCGCGACAGGACTAGCTCCACTCCTAGCTACCACTCTCCAAAAGTGGCCGAATGGGCAGCTATAAACAACTGACAACCCCCTCACCACAAGGGAGACATTAGTCATCAGTATGCAATGAATGATGATATGATGTGAATAGTCACAATATATATATACCATCATCCATCGTGTACCCCAACACCCCCAATAACCACCACAAACGTATATACATACTCCAACACACAACATGATCAACCAACTATACAACCCCAATACCACATCCCCGTCACATGTACACTCAACATCAATATGCATGATAAACACGCTAATCGTACCAACCAGATAACTCTATGACACAAACTCTACATATGCACATGCTCAGAGCTCCAATATCAAGGGTGAGATTGTATCGAGGTAAACCAGATCATATCAAGCTCAAATAGAAAGAGACAAGCAGGAATAAAACAAATATAAAGATTTAAGGTAATGCAACCTAAGCATCTGAAAATAACCATGCCTTATAGTTCAAAGAACTAAATAGGAGATAAGGAAGAAATACCCGCCTCGATATATCCGTATCACCAGAACCACCCCACGTCACGCTGCTCGTATAGATCAAGGTCCTGTATCACATACACAAATTTATATAACTAAATATGTGTACACCACAAATAGGTGAATTACCTATAAATAAGTAGCCAACTTAAAAGTGATAGCTACTGTGATTACTACCCTTTTTCCTTTAGTAAAACTAGATTAAACTTTTCACCTAGCTGAACCCAACCAAAAACTAAATTCCTATTAGATCCTTAAATAATTCCAATCTTCCATTATCACCTAACCAGAAGTAAACCTAAACATCATGGAAATCTTATTTCAGATTTAGGTTAATCCACATTTGCAAACCTCTGATTAAGCAAAATCCCATCTCACTGTTAACTGATCTTGATCCACATTGTGCACAGAGATTCCAGTAAAACATCAGAGCACTCAAAACTCCTAACACCCAAACAACCGATTCTTGTTGCTTCTGCCTTTGATCCAGCTTCAAGCATTACACAGGACTTAATGCAACTAATGTTCGATCATGAGAAAAGAACAAGAATTAAACATCACATCTAATCTCTACCAACAACAACCTACCCACTGTAACTTTGTTGGGTTTTTCGGGTCGCGAAAACCGCTTTTCGCGTCGCGGAAACCCCGAATCGCCCAAGCCACGGATCTCGTGTAAGGTAAAACCGAACGAAAAATACGAGTACGAGTTTAAAACACGATCGACTCTTAGATCTATGAGGGAAAAACATTTACCCTTGATGCGTGCCCTTCGCAATCCCGCAACGTCCAAAGGTAGCCGGATCTTGAGACCGTCAAGCGAACGGTCCTCTAGCGGTATCCACACGAACAAGGAGTGGTCTTCTACCACTCAAAGATGGAGAGGAGAACCCACAAGTGTGCTAGCACTTTCTAGGGCTCTCGGATTGGATCTAAAAGGTGAGAAAGGAGAGAATATAGAAGAGGAAACACATGTACACCTCTTGGTTCCCTCCTTTGTGACCTTCACCTTCCCTTAGGCTTTGGATTTAACTCACACTCCTCTTTTCCTCCATGAAACCCACGACCATCAGCAAGGTTGAGAGAGGAAGAAGCACACAAGGAAGAAGAAGCATTTACCACAATTAAATTGCCACAAGACAAAACCCATTTTTCCTTTAGTGTGGCCGGCCACACTAGTGTAACTCCCACATTAATGTGGCCGGCCACATTAATGCATTTGGTGTGTAACCTCCATGAGGTGGCACACCATTAAATGAGGAGATGATGTGGCTAATGATGTGGCTAGATTGGTCATACCAAGTAGGATGAGTCAACCTTCATGATGATGTGGCAAGACATCAAGTCAAACTTGATGTTTCAACTTCCATTTGGTCAAGTCAAACATGATCAATTTTCTTCCTTGTTGAGTTAAATCCAACCTTTGATTCAAGTCAATTTTAATTTAATAAATCTCAATTCATTAATATAAATTGAATCATGAATCAAATTTAAATTAGACTAATTCAACAATTGAATCTAATTGAGTCTAACTCAATAAGTCTAATTTGAATCCAATCTTTGATTCATCATATGAATCTAATCCTATTGGTTCATCATATGAACCTAATCTCCATGCACATGTTCTTTGTGTGTGACCCAATAGGTTCTTGTAACGTTGGCAATGTTATAAACTCTTTTAGAAACATAAGCAATGAGCGGCATCTAGCAATACATCATTGCTACCCAAGTTACAAGAAATGTTGAGATCCAACATCACCTTGTGACTACTAATTGTGACTCCTCACAATATGTGACAAGTGTCCTTCTATCCTAGACATCTAGATTGATCAATGTGAGGCATAGACCGTGTCATCCTCTGACCAATCTAAATCTTGAACTCCGAGTAGACTCACTCAATCAAATGAGCTCAATATCTCATATTGACTCATTTAGGTATGGCCATACACTTCGTGGTCTCACTCTATCAAGAATATCGATGTCTCTCCCGTCATATAGGAGGGATAGATCCCATCTACATCACTCACATCCCTCTGCATAATTTGTTATATACCCAGTAATCGCCTTTATAGTCCACCCAGTTACGGGTGACGTTTGACGAAACTAAAGTACATAACTCCTTATGTAGGGATCCATGGTGACTTCAGGTCTAAGGACTAATAGTCATACTAATAGCCACATGAGAAAGTATATGACACTCATATAACGATCCATGATACTTTCTCATGGCGGGTCATTCAGTATACATTCTCTAATGCATACCCATGTGTCAGCTTGATATCTCTATATCCATGACTTGTGAGATCAAGTCATCGAGCTGACCTACATGCTAGTCTTATTGTATTAACATTGTCCCTGAATGTTAATACTCGACTAGGAATGATTTAGAGTAGTGTTCCCTATATCATCTCACTATCGATTCAACTAATCGATTGATATAGGTATGAACGTTCTACTCAAGGACGTTACTATACTTATTTTATCTGACACTAATACAAATAAACATAATAACCAAAAATCAATGCCTTTATTAATATACAAAAATATGATATACATGAGTCCATACAATCATCAAATGATTGGCTCTAGGGCTCTAACTAACAATCTCCCACTAGCACTAGTGCCAATCAGTATAGACTCTAAGGCCTAATGACCTAGTGTGACCATCATGCTTTCTCTGTGCCAAAGCCTTGGTCAAGGGATCTGCGATGTTAGCCTCTGTAGGTACTCTGCAAATCTTCACATCTCCTCTATCGATAATCTCTCAAATGAGATGGAAGCGCCGTAGTATATACTTGGTCCGCTGGTGTGAGCGAGGTTCCTTCGCCTGTGCTATAGCTCCATTGTTGTCACAATAGAGCTCAACTGGGTCAGCGATGCTAGGAACCACCCCAAGTTCAGCGATGAACTTGCGGATCCAAACTGCCTCCTTTGCCTCTGATGCTCGGCTTCTGTTGTAGAATCAGCTACTGTATCCTACTTCGAACTCTTCCAGATGACAGCACCACCATTAATGCAAAATACGAACCCCGACTGTGATCTATAGTCATCCTGGTCGGTCTGGAAGCTAGCATCACTGTAACCCTTTACAGCTAGCTCATCATTGCCTCCATATATCAAGAAATATTCTTTAGTCCTTCTTAAGTACTTAAGAATATTCTTGACCGCTATCCAGTGACTTTCACCTGGATCAGACTGGTATCTGCTCGTCATGCTCAAAGCATACGAGATATCAGGTCGAGTACATAGCATGGCGTACATGATCGATCCTATGGCCGAGGCATAAGGGATCTGATCCATGCGGTCTCTCTCCTCTCTAGAAGAGGGACTTTGAGTCTTCGAAAGACTCACGCCATGTGACATCAGCAGAAATCCCTTCTTGGAGTTCTTCATGGCAAACCGAAGGAGTACCTTATCAATGTATGTACTCTGACTTAGGCCAAGCAATCTCTTAGATCTATCTCTATAGATCTGAATCCCTAGAATACGGGATGCCTCACCTAAGTCCTTCATTGAGAAGCAACTCCCTAGCCAGGTCTTGACAGACTGAAGCATAGGGATGTCCTTCCCAATGAGTAGTATGTCATCCACATACAATATGAGGAAGACAACTATGTCCCCTACAACCTTCTTGTAGACACAAGGCTCATCTTCGTTCTTGATGAAACCAAACTGTTTGATCGCATCATCGAATCGAAGATTCCAGCTCCGAGAAGCTTGCTTTAGTCCATAAATGGACCTATGCAGCTTGCATACTCTACTAGTATGCTGTGGATCGACAAAACCCTCAGGCTGTGTCATGTACACATCCTCAAGTAGGTTTCCATTCAGAAACGCGGTTTTGACATCCATCTGCCATGTCTCATAGTCATGGTAGGCTGCAATAGCAAGCATGATCCGAATGGACTTAAACATCGCTACTGGAGAAAAGGTTTCATCATAGTCAATACCATGAATCTGCTTGAAACCTTTAGCTACCAAGCGACCCTTATAGATAAGTCCATCCATGTCAGTCTTTCTCTTAAAGACCCACTTACACCCAATGGGTTTTACCCCTTCAGGTGGATCAACCAAAGTCCATACTTGGTTGGTGTACATGGATTCCATTTCGGATCTCATGGCCTCTAGCCATTTCTCAGAATCTGGTCTCATCACAGCTTCCTGATAGGTGGTAGGCTCATCCTCTATGAGCATAACGTCATCATGGTCAGACAAGAGAAATGAGTATCTCTCAGGCTGACGACGCACCCTATCAGACCTGCGAAGAGGAATGTCTACTTGAACTGGTTGTTGTTCCTCAACTCCTTGTGGAACATCATCCACAACACTTTGTGGTTCCAGTTCAATTTCCATCGAAGCATCAGTGCTATTGTTCGCATCTTGAACTTCTTCAAGATCGAACGCGCTCCCACTAGTCTTTCTAGAAACAAAGTCCCTTTCTAGAAAGACCCCAGTCTTTGTCACAACTACCTTGTGCTGACTGGGAATGTAGAAGTAATATCCCTTAGTTTCCTTGGGATATCCGATGAAATAGCACTTGTCGGATTTGGGTCCTAATTTGTCTGAGACTTGACGTCTAACGTAAGCCTTACAACCCCAAATCCTCATGAAAGACACCTGGGCATCTCTCCCAGTCCATATCCTATATGGTGTCTTTATCACGACCTTTGATGGAACTCGGTTGAGTATGAAAGCTGCCGTGTCTAGAGCATATCCCCATAGATATGTCGGAAGATCTGTGTGACTCAACATAGACCGTACCATATCTAATAAGGTACGATTCCTCCTTTCGGATACACCATTCCACTGTGGTGTTCCAGGAGGAGTGAGTTGGGATAGAATCCCACACTTAGCTAAATAGTCACGAAACTCATGGCTTAAGTATTCACCACCTCGATCTGATCGAAGTATCTTAATACTCTTGCCAAGCTGGTTCTGTACTTCATTCTTGAATTCTTTGAACTTTTCAAAGGATTCAGACTTATGTGTCATCAAGTACACATAACCATATCTACTGAAGTCATCAGTAAATGTGATGAAGTATCTATAACCGCCTCTAGCAGCAACATTGAAAGGGCCACATACATCACTATGTATGAGTCCTAACAAATCAGTTGCTCTCTTGCTGTGCCCACTAAAGGGAGTCTTGGTCATCTTGCCTCGTAGGCATGACTCGCATATCTCATATGATTCAAAATCAAATGAGTCCAGCAAACCATCCTTATGGAGCTGGGATAAGCACTTGTCATTTATATGACCTAAGCGACAGTGCCAGAGGTATGTTTGGTTCATGTCATTTGACTTGAACCTCTTGGTATTTACGTTATAGATAGGGCTCTCAAGGTCTAGAATATAGAGTCCGTTCATCAGAGGTGCACTACAATAGAACATATCGTTTAAATAGACGGAACAACATTTGTTCTTTATTATAAACGAAAATCCTTTCTTGTCCAAACAAGAAACAGAAATTATGTTCTTAGTCAAGGCAGGCACATAACAACAATCATCTAATTCTAGTACAAGCCCAGAGGGAAGATATAGATGATAAGTTCCTACAGCAATAGCAGCAACTCGTGCTCCATTGCCTACTCGTAGGTCTATCTCACCCTTTGTCAATGCCCTGCTCTTCCTCAGCGCTTGTACATTAGTACAAATGTGCGAAGCACATCCGGTATCTAATACCCACGATGAAGAAATAGAGAGGTTGACTTCTATAACATTTATACCTGAAGTAGAAATCTTATTTCTCTTCTTCTTAAGATCTTCCAGGTATTCTTTGGAGTTCCTCTTCCAGTGCCTTGCTTGTCCTTGATATAGGTGACAAAGATGTTCAACCATATCGTAAGCGCTCATCAACTCATGTTGCTTCTGAAGCTCAGAGTTCATGGTTGTGAGCATAAGACAAGACACATCTAATGCGTCATCTTGATGCTTCTTGTAAGCATCTCGGTCTGCTCGCGTGGCAGTGGCAGGAGGAGCCTCCGGAATGGGCTGCTCCAGAACGTACAGTTTACTATTCTCGGTTCCTGTACCAGTCCAGGAAATTTGCTCCGTTGAGCTTGTCCTTCTTAAGGACAGATTGCAGAGAGAAAATGTTCGTATTTGACGTCATGGTTATCTACAACAGAAAATTTGCAGAAATAAATATCATATTCTTTAAAATCATTTAATTAGGCCTTTAATTAAATGATGCTCCCACTGAATTCTATAATTCTTGTGGGACAAGATCCACATCATACTAACCCTTGAGTTAGCTTTGGCTAATACGCCCAAGGCTTAGTATGATCGGTAGGTAACGATTACCAATTACATCTCTATGCAACTCTTGTTTATAAAATCAATATCCGCATTTATATTAAAACTCGAGTTATCTTTGGCTAATACGCCCGAGAGTTAATATAGATGTGATTTTTGATCTATCTTTTCCAACTATTGGAATAATGCCTATAGTTGACTCGATCCAACCGAGTAACTAGGAATACTCAATCTAATTGAGTTTGTATTCACCCATGCGTTGATAGGCGGGACCAAGATTGTCCCTCCGTACCCTACCAAGATAATATGTATTGCTCTGCTTTGGCAGATTCAACAATACATGTGATCGAGGTAGTGATAGGTATCACGGCACGGTTAGGCATTTAGAGTTGGTTCGATCGAGATCTAATCTAATCGAAAAGGATGCATCTTGTGCACGACTTAGATCTAATCTAATCGCAAGGGTGCATCATGTGCACGACTTAGATCTAATCTAATCGTAAGGCACTAATTAATTAATTACTTATTAAACATGCATCATATACATAAGCAATTAACTAATTAAGCTATTTGTGATTTAGTCATGGCCCTACTACGATCTTCTCAAGCCAATGAGAAGATCGAATGGTCAACCTAGGGTCAACAGCTTCTCCAAGCTCCTCCCTTTGACCACCATGTGTTGCTCGTGCCCGCCTCGGAACTCCGTCTTGTGTGGACCCTCCACCGCTCCAATTTGTACATTACAATTTGAAACTCGAGTTACATTCGAGTCTAAATCTAATTTACAACAAGAATATAAGAGAAGGCACTACGCGCAGGTCGCGAATACAATACAACACTCGCAAACACATAACGACACGTAGGCCGTATTATGAATTACAACACAACCAATCATATAGGGTTTTTGGGCCATGACTATCACAAAATTAATATATAATTCAAAATTATATATTTTCATAATTTTCTATAATTTTAAAAATAATTTTTACAATTTTTACGAGTAAAATTTCTCAGCGGTCCCGTTTAGCGATTTCGGGCGCAATCGCGGAACGGATCCCCTTGCGGGGCCCAGGGGCAGCGCCCCTACCCGCGATCTAATCATCGCGAGGGTTTGTTTGCGATCCAATAGCGCCTAAACCCGCTGTCCCAAAACGATTTGGGCCGAGACATTGCCGTTTCGGAAAAATCTTCCCGGCGGGTTCGTTTTAAGCGATTTCGGGTGCGATCGCGGAGCAAATCTCCTTGCGGGGTTAGGGGTAGTACCCCTACCCACGATCTAACCATCGTGAGTTGCTCCTTTACGATCTAATGGCACACAATTCCGCTGTCCCAAACGGATTTGGGGCGAAATGAAGCCGGTTTTGAAAGATCTTTCCAGTAGCCGAAGCCTACAAGTGCCGAGACACTTGTGCTTCGCTTCTACGGAAAAATTACCCATAAAATCATAAAAAACTAATTTTTATAGAAAATCACAGAAGGTTTTTATTTTTCATAAAAATAAAAACAAACTCGTACAAGCCTTGCACGTGGCTTTGATACCACTGTTGGGTTTTTCGGGCCGCGAAAACCGCTTTTCGCGTCGCGGAAACCCCGAATCGCCCAAGCCACGGATCTCGTGCAAGGTAAAACCGAACGAAAAATACGAGTACGAGTTTAAAACACGATCGACTCTTAGATCTATGAGGGAAAAACATTTACCATTGATGCGTGCCCTTCGCAATCCCGCAACGTCCAAAGGTAGCCGGATCTTGAGACCGTCAAGCGAACGATCCTCTAGCAGTATCCACATGAACAAGGAGTGGTCTTCTACCACTCAAAGATGGAGAGGAGAACCCACAAGTGTGCTAGCACTTTCTAGGGCTCTCGGATTGGATCTAAAAGGTGAGAAAGGAGAGAATATAGAAGAGGAAACACATGTACACCTCTTGGTTCCCTCCTTTGTGACCTTCACCTTCCCTTAGGCTTTGGATTTAACTCACACTCCTCTTTTCCTCCATGAAACCCACGACCATCAGCAAGGTTGAGAGAGGAAGAAGCACACAAGGAAGAAGAAGCATTTACCACAATTAAATTGCCACAAGACAAAACCCATTTTTCCTTTAGTGTGGCCGGCCACACTAGTGTAACTCCCACATTAATGTGGCCGGCCACATTAATGCATTTGGTGTGTAACCTCCATGAGGTGGCACACCATTAAATGAGGAGATGATGTGGCTAATGATGTGGCTAGATTGGTCATACCAAGTAGGATGAGTCAACCTTCATGATGATGTGGCAAGACATCAAGTCAAACTTGATGTTTCAACTTCCATTTGGTCAAGTCAAACATGACCAATTTTCTTCCTTGTTAAGTTAAATCCAACCTTTGATTCAAGTCAATTTTAATTTAATAAATCTCAATTCATTAAAATAAATTGACTCATGAATCAAATTTAAATTAGACTAATTCAACAATTGAATCTAATTGAGTCTAACTCAATAAGTCTAATTTGAATCCATTCTTTGATTCATCATATGAATCTAATCCTATTGGTTCATCATATGAACCTAATCTCCATGCACATGTTCTTTGTGTGTGACCCAATAGGTTCTTGTAACGTTGGCAATGTTATAAACTCTTTTAGAAACATAAGCAATGAGCGGCATATAGCAATACATCATTGCTACCCAAGTTACAAGAAATGTTGAGATCCAACATCACCTTGTGACTACTAATTGTGACTCCTCACAATATGTGACAAGTGTCCTTCTATCCTAGACATCTAGATTGATCAATGTGAGGCATAGACCGTGTCATCCTCTGACCAATCTAAATCTTGAACTCCGAGTAGACTCACTCAATCAAATGAGCTCAATATCTCATATTGACTCATTTAGGTATGGTCATACACTTCGTGGTCTCACTCTATCAAGAATATCGATGTCTCTCCCGTCATATAGGAGGGATAGATCCCATCTACATCACTCACATCCCTCTGCATAATTTGTTATATACCCAGTAATCGCCTTTATAGTCCACCCAGTTACGGGTGACGTTTGACGAAACTAAAGTACATAACTCCTTATGTAGGGATCCATGGTGACTTCAGGTCTAAGGACTAATAGTCATACTAATAGCCACATGAGAAAGTATATGACACTCATATAACGATCCATGATACTTTCTCATGGAGGGTCATTCAGTATACATTCTCTAATGCATACTCATGTGTCAGCTTGATATCTCTATATCCATGACTTGTGAGATCAAGTCATCGAGCTGACCTACATGCTAGTCTTATTGTATTAACATTGTCCCTCAATGTTAATACTCGACTAGGAATGATTTAGAGTAGTGTTCCCTATATCATCTCACTATCGATTCAACTAATCGATTGATATAGGTATGAACGTTCTACTCAAGGACGTTACTATACTTATTTTATCTGACACTAATACAAATAAGCATAATAACCAAAAACCAATGCCTTTATTAATATACAAAAATATGATATACATGAGTCCATACAATCATCAAATGATTGGCTCTAGGGCTCTAACTAACAAACTTCACCAGTCGGATCCAGAACAGCAAGATCGTAAGGATTAAAAGATCTGTTCACGACTACAATCTAGTAATAAAAGTTTCTCTCCTTACCTCTGCACCCTTCAATCACCGGAGACGATCACTGATACGAAGGAGAGATCGATCCAACAAAGTTGTGGTGGTCGGGACCAAAACACAAACCCCTGCTTCCCAGAAAGATCACCCGAATCAATTCCAGAAAGACAGATTAGAGGTTCGAATTCACAATCAAAAAGGAAAACCAAACCCTTACCTCCAAGAATTATGGCTAGGGCACGATCTGTGCTTGTCAACGAACAGAGAAGGAGATCGGGAATAAGGAAGTGGTTCTTACCTCACTCGATCGGTCGACGCTGGCCAAATCCAAAGCCGGTGCCCTCGATTCTCTTCCGATAGTAGGCGAAATCCCCAAAATCGAAGATCCATCGCCGCGGTTCGCCGAGACTAGAGAAGAAAGAAAGGTTAGGGGAAAGAATAGGATCCCCTCCCTCCCAACGCTCCGAGATCCCTCCTCGCCGGCGCCACCGAGGGATAAAGGAGAGAATCATCGATCGTCGGGTCGGGTTTTAGGATCTGGGTGAGGAATGAAACCTATAAATAAGTAACTTAGGGTTAGGGTTAAGGGAAATAAACCCTAAGTACCTCCTCAATTACACTCTCACCCGCATATTTCTAAATAGACCCCCCCACTCCTATCCCCGCAAAACTAGTCATACGACCTCCGTAGAAATCCAGAAAAATTTCTATAATTTCCTAAAATGTTCATAAGGTTATTCCACGATAACCCTAAAAATAAATTCGCATATCTTACAAATCAGCTTTAGTCAACTACTTAGTTAACTCAACCAATATCACTCAACTAAAATACATCATCAGTCAACTATATTTCTATTAATTATTCAATCAACTTAGGTAGAAAAAAATATTCTATTTTATGGTTGAGCAGTCTTAGTCAGCTACATGTTTGACCACTTATTGACTAAAAACCACTTCGATCAATTAGATCGTTGATTATAATCATTATGATCAAGTCTTCACCTCAATGAAAGACTATTATCTCTCAAATACAAGTCTCTTCTTAGCTCACTTCAGAATTTTATCTTGCAGCTGCTTCGTCACATGGTAATCTCTGTTAGGTTACTCATATCTAGGATGACCGAGCCCTTAACTCTATGTTAGTGTAGGGAGCATTAGATAGTCGAATCTAAGTTTTAATGTTGGAAAAAGATTCAAAATTAAATTTTATTATGATCTAATAAAAGTTGACTAAGTGTGCAAGTATTTCAACTAGAAAGTCATAGTAGGTAAAGTTAATTGAATACTAGGTAAAGTAAAAATCTTAATGAATATATACTAGGCAAAGGGAAAGCGCTAGTTGCTGCTAGGCAAGGAAGTTCTGGTTAGTGGAACTGGACAAGGAAGTTCTGGTTGGTGGAACTGGGTAGGAAAACTTGGTAGATCGAGTACACCAGGCGAAAAATTTAGATAGGTTTAGAGGACCAGACATCTAGCGCAGGTCAATAGGTCTGGAGAATCAGACATCAAGAGGAAGTCTTGGGGTCAGAGGATCGAATGTCGAGCGAAAAGTCTAAACAGGTCTGAAAGATTGGATGTTTAGCAAGTCAAGTAACTTCTCTTGAGAATAATAGGTGAGGACTTGTTCCCTCGAAGGAACAGTAGCCGTTAATCCAACTTAGGATTTTAATGAAATTCAAAGTTAGAATCAGACAGTCTTGAGACTGTCGAATTATTTATATTATGTCTATTTTGCTAACTTTGTGAGGAAGGAAATCAAAGTTAAAAGTTCGTCAGAAAAAGGGCCTCCAACCATCTAGAGTGGATCTAGGCGACCGGAGGTCCAAGCGCCCCGACTAGGTCCAGCACCTGGTTAGACCCTAACCTAACCACGCGTACAGTTGAGTTAGCATGCTCTAATTGCCCGATGCACATCAGCTTCCAGGCACCCAGGAGGAATCCAAGCGACTTCTTCCCGAGCACCTGGGAAGGGATAGAGTCAACGCGGATAGAGCTTCCACTTGGTACAACCACGTTAGTAGTCCAGGCGCCCTGGGGTGATCTAAGTGCCTAGAAAATTGATAACTCAACGATGAAGGGGGATCAGATAAGCTTCAATGGGTCACCCTAGACCAGTCTAGGCACCTGGAAAGACCTATAAAAAACACCTTTGACCGGGAGCTCAGCATAACTTTTTCTAGCATCTTCAATTGATTCAACTATAGTCTCCCCACTCGAAACGCAAATGCTACGTCGAGACTCTACTTTGACAAACGCATAGAAGTCTATAACTTAAGATTGCCGGTATACTTAGTGCATAATTTCATTTTGTCTTATTCGTACTTCATTTTTAAGGATGGTAAAGTTGTTACCGACCTTAACTTTTGTAATTGACAGATTGATAGTGAATTGCCCATCAATAGCAATCAACGATCATGAATTTTGAACTAGTAGTAGCAACACAGGCTATGAACTAAGTAAAAAAAATTATGTTAGTATTGTGATTGTCTTTCTATTTCCGCTATTATCTCTCGAGTTCCTACAAAACTGTGAAAAAATAACACACTATTTACTCCCCTTTCTAGCACTTTTCGCCTTCTAGCACTTTTGACCGAACACTGTATATGTATTTTGCATTCTTGTGCTCAACTATACCTTGATGCTCCTCATCCTGTGATGTTATTCTTCCTCCGATCTCTAATGAATCTCAAACCATCAAGCCAACCTCCAACCTTTATCATGCCAAGTATTTATATGTATATCAATCAAGTCCCACTTTATATGCATATTCGATATAAAATAATTTTAATTTAAATCTTTATCTAAATATCAAATTTTAAAGTTGAATATAACCACTTAGAGCATTTTTAACAAAATGCTTGCAATTATTACAATCTTAGCAACCCTCGAAAACATTCATAAGCATTATTGTAAAACTTTATTCAATTTTGGTAACCCTTCTAACAACCTCGTTTCGTGTGAAGTACTCTTTGAGTCATCTCCAATACAGCAATCATCCCCTAGCTCAAGGGTTTGTGACAATCATCATCTTTGGTGTTGAATCTCGAGCATTGCAATCATTTCAAACTCAGGAAGGAACAAATTTGTTCATCAACAATAGGTTCATGCTATGTTATCCTCAATTCCCTTTTCTTATAAATCATATCAATAAGTTCTAAGTTCTAAATCCTAAATTTTGAACCATGCCATTAATTCAATTCAATGCGGTTCAACACTAATTTACCTCAATTAACCTCATTTTGCTCTATTTCAAACCACATCCGATATATATATAATACGGTTGTCATATTATTGATGAGCTGATAACGGAGGTATATATATGAGTTGTGGTCACTATAGAGTGAGCATCACGATTAACTCTTCTTTCTTGCATCCGGAGAGGAGCATCTTAATTCCTACAAAAGATCAAGCTCCACTAGTTCTTATCTTCTTGTTGTTTCAGGTTGCTCTTGCAACATCATGGGATGATGACGAATCTCAATTCAGGTCAAGATTTACAACTTCCACATTTAATTCGGTTTTCACAAATTATTATAACTTCTATGACACGATCTTGTATATAGAACCGTTTGATTCTTTACGATTCATATGTCATAGCGCAATTCTTGCTTAGAAAATTTCTTCATAAGAATGAAACGAAATGGCAATGAAGTGAAGAACCACTGGAACACCTACCTCAAAAAAATGCAGTGAAAGCTGGAGAGTTAGACCGTCGATCGAACAAGGATTTTCAAACCATTGCCAAATCTCACTTTGAGAATAAGTTTCGTTAGTTGAAGAATTCTGATTATAAATAGAGCAGTTATCACTATGACTAATTACTTAAAGTTTGTCAAGAACTTTTATGGGCATCCAATGAAGCAACCACTGAAAATTCATGAGATGCATGTGGTGGTTGAAAGTGTTCATATGCCTATTTCTTGGATTCCTTAGTGTCATGCCCCGAGCGAGCCCTGAGATAGGGATAGTTCCATTTGTCTATCCCTCTTGTCTCAATGAGGAGTATGGTATGTCTCCGAGTTGCAACACAATGCTCGTAACACAACTGTATAACAAATGCATAAGACACATAAATAAGGAGAAAACTTTGCAATTTGTATGAAAATTTCAAATATAGTGCATCAATATGTCTAAGAGAAATAATAGAACACTCCAATGCCTCAATATGTTGGTTAGATTTTTGAAATAAGTATTGATCCTGTCTGAAAGTCGAAGAAACGGAAAGATGGGGATGTGGCGCTCATGTTGACCTCTTGTGTACTCCGCGCAGACCTATAACACAGACTATGTCAGTGCTGAGCCAGGGAGGGCCCGTAGGGATATAAATGTGTTGGAACCCCAAGGTTGTTTTGGTGTGATCAACAAGTTAAGTTAGGTTCTGCGTTGTTTTAACCTTGTGTCTAAGTGTGCAGGAGCTTAGGAGCACAGGTACTCGAGCGGAAGATGCAGCTAGCGAGAAGGATGGCACGCGGTGCGTCCGAGGTACGAGGCGCTGCGGAAGAGTACCCCGGTGGACGAGAAGGAAGCGTGCGGTGGTTCCAAGGGACGAAAGCCAGAGCGGAAGATTGCTCGGGGAGCAAGAGACGTAGTTAGCGAGAAGGTCAGCACGCGGTGCGACCGAGGGACGAAAACTGCGGATGAGTACACTGGTGGACGAGAAGGAAACACGCAGTGATTCTGAGGGACGAGAAGCTGGAGCGGAAGACTGCTCGAGAAGACCGGAAGTTGGGTTCGGGTGAGCCCTTTTCCGGATGGCAGAGATCACCCAAGCGAGCGGATCCGGAGGAGAAGAACTGGACCGAGGCGGGACTGAACCAGAGAAGAAGTCCTGGACGAAAAAGTCAACAACTGTTGACTTTGGGCTCCGGGGCGCCCGGAGCAGTCCGGGGCGCCCGGAACCCTCCGGGGCGCCCGGAGCAGTAAAATTGACTAGATCGAGTTTTAACTCAATCTGAACGTTGGAGGATAAGTTTTATCCCTCCAGGGCGCCCGGAACCCTTCCAGGCGCCCCGACCAAGGCTATAAATATAGCCTTGGTCCAGAAGCTTTTCGATGAACTCACTGATTGTAAATCCAGTGCTTGCACGCTTTCTTTTAGTCTAAGCTTTTATTTTCTGCGCTTCAACATTGTAAGAGGCTTCTCCGCCTGAAGGAGTTTTATTGAGCTTAATCTTCCTTGGATTAACAACCACATCGGTTGTAACCAAGTAAATACTTTTGCCTCGCATTTTCTTTATGCTTTTAATTTACTGCTTAGTTTATTTATGCAAGTGTTAGCTTAAAGAGTTCGAGGAGGGTTTGTTTTTCTCTTTGTATTAGCAGGATATCCAACAACCCCTTCCTAGCCGGCCCAATGGACCTACAAGTGGTATCAGAGCCGAGTACGCCTCAGAAGGATTAACCGCCGTCTGAAGCAACAAAACAATGGCCGGAGCTAGCGACTACCCACCAGCATTCGAGGGGGAGCTTGCTTCTTGGAAGCAACAAATGACGGTATTTCTTAACTCTGATATTGGTATTTCTCTAATAATGAAAACAGGTTATGAAGCACCAAAGACAACGAATGGAGAAGAACTCGATCTACGCCTATGGAACAAGAAGCAACGTGACGAGTCAATGGCAAACGGTCGGGCAGAGTTTCACATTTTAACCGCAATACCAAACGAAGACTTTGATAGAGTTGGAGAATACAGCAACGCAAAAGAACTTTGGGAAAAGTTCTTAAAACTCTACGAAGAACCGATTGAAGCCGTCCCCTCAATAGACATCGAGCCGTCATCAGAAGAATCTGAGACAGAAGAAATTACCGAGACAACCCCAACAACTGAAGTACATCACGAGATCAATGAAGGGGGAGAATCTTCGGAAGAAATTAATTCAACAGGAGGAGAACCAACGACCAATGAGGTAAGTAAGGTATGGTCTCTATCTTCTGAACAACCGGTTAATTCAATAGAAAAATTGCCTGACGATTTTTGCGATTTAAAAATTGAATTACCGAAAAAGTTTTTTGAATTAGAAAATCAATTGTCAAATTTGTCTTGAAAATTAGAAATATTATCAAAAGAAATTTGCAAATTTAAAAATATTTTGACAAAAGAATTATGCAAATTAGAAGAATTTTTCGACTTACAAATCACTCTCTCGAAAGGATTTTGCGATTTAGAAATTGAGTCACCGAAAAGGTGTTTCGGATTAAGAAATCTATTGTTAATAGATTCCTGTAAATTAGAATTTTTGTTGTTAAAAAATTCTTGCAAATTACAAAATATTCTTTCGAATGAATTTTGCACATTGCCGAAAGAATTTTTTATATTGTCGAAAAATTTTATCAAGTTAGAATCTATGCTATTTGAATATTTTTGTGAAGTTGAAATTCAAAAAATAATAGAAATTAACATGATACAAATTATTGCATGTTTAATATCTGTGGCTTTAAATTTGAAAAAATGTAATTTGAGAAGTTATGAAAAATTGAAATGGAAATTTAAAACTTGCTGATATAAGTATCAGTATAAAATAAATAAATAAATGCATAGAAATTTTTTTTAATGCTATCAATTTTCTTAAATTTTCTTGCATAAATTTTTGGGCTTAGAAAGATTTATTTTTGGTGAAAACTTAGAAATTTTTCAAAAGTCATTCTTTGACTTAGAAATTTTTTTTAACTTGAAAATATTTTTTCTCCGAAAAACATTGAAATAGATTTCTATAATTTTTTTTGTGTCAAACCCTTAGATTGTTTTTCTTGAAACCCCATTTTTATTGTGATCAAAGGGGGAGAAGGGAAAGTATAAGTCAAGGGAAAGTATAAGTCTAGGGGGAGGTAGAAAATTGAAAATTAAAATTTAAAAATTTTGAAATTCAATTTTTTCTATCATGTTGCATGTTATTGCAATAAATTGTTTTTATTCTATGTCTATTTGTAACCCTAGCTTAACTTGGGTTGATCACACTAAAAAGGGGGAGATTGTTGGAACCCCAAGGTTGTTTTGGTGTGATCAACAAGTTAAGTTAGGTCCTGCGTTGTTTTAACCTTGTGTCTAAGTGTGCAGGAGCTTAGGAGCACAGGTACTCCAGCGGAAGACGCAGCTAGCGAGAAGGATGGCACGCGGTGCGTCCGAGGGACGAGGTGCCGCGGAAGAGTACCCCAGTGGACGAGAAGGAAGCGTGCGGTGGTTCCGAGGGACGAAAGCCGGAGCGGAAGATTGCTCGGGGAGCAAGAGACGTAGCTAGCGAGAAGGTCGGCACGCGGTGCGACCGAGGGACGAAGACAGCGGATGAGTACGCTGGTGGACGAGAAGGAAACACGCAGCGATTCTGAGGGACGAGAAGCCGGAGCGGAAGGCTGCTCGAGAAGACCTGAAGTTGGGTTCGGGTGAGCCATTTTCCGGATGACAGAGATCACCCAAGCGAGCGGATCCGGAGGAGAAGAACCGGACCGAGGCGGGACTGAACCAGAGAAGAAGTCCCGGACGAAAAAGTCAACAACTGTTGACTTTGGGCTCCAGGGCGCCCGGAGCAGTCCGGGGCGCCCGGAACCCTCCGGGGCGCCCTGAGCAGTGAAGTTTTATCCCCCCAGGGCGCCCGGAACCCTTCCAGGCGCCCCGACCAAGGCTATAAATATAGCCTTGGTCCAGAAGCTTTTCGATGAACTCACTGATTGTAAATCCAGTGCTTGCACGCTCTCTTTTAGTCTAAGCTTCTATTTTCTGCGCTTCAACATTGTAAGAGGCTTCTCCGTCTGAAGAAGTTTTATTGAGCTTAATCTTCGTTGGATTAACAACCACATCGGTTGTAACCAAGTAAATACTTTTGCCTCGCATTTTCTTTATGCTTTTAATTTTCTGCTTAGTTTAATTATGCAAGTGTTAGCTTAAAGAGTTCGAGGAGGGTTTGTTTTTCTCTTTGTGTTAGCAGGATATCCAACAACCCCCTCCTAGCCGGCCCAACGGACCTACAAAATGAGCCAAGCCGCTCATGAGCTATTCGAAGCTCGATTCGATAAAAGCTCGTTTGAGCTCGTTTAATGAGGTTCATTAAGATAAACAAACCAAGCTCAAGCTTCACAATATTCGGCTCGTTAGCTCATAAACACGTTCGTTAAGCTCATTAAGCAACTTTTAAATAAAAAAAATAATAGTTTTGATATTGAATTTATAGATTTTGCACTCTACTTATAAAAAATATAGACAAATATATTAAATTTATTTATTAGAATAAAATTATAAATTTTAATAATAATATTATAATTTTTTCTAAATATATAATTTAGTTTTTAATGAATATTTAAATTTATGATTTATATTTATTAAGCTCGTTTCGGCTCGACAAAAGCTCGAATAAGCTCGTGAGCCATGAATATATTCGTTAAATAAAGCTCGAGCTCGACTCGATTATAAACGAGCCAAGCTCAAATATTCTAGAGTACGGCTCGGCTAGGCTCGATTACACCCCTAGGGAGGGAGTCCTCGACGTTGACCCTCTGATGCTCAAGTCAGTCACTGGCGATGAAAAATGAAGCGGAGCAACAAGAACTGTAGCACAAACAGTGAATATCGTGTGTATTGCGTACCTTCACCGATGCTTGGACCCTCTTTATATAAAGCTCCGGTAGCACGCGTGCATGCTTCCCAAGACGAGCATGCTTCTCAAAGCTTTCCCTGAAAAGATTTGTCAGTAAAGTATCCTTGACATAGTACCTTAACGGGTCGAGCATATCTCTGAAGTGACAGTGGAAGCTTCCGTCGTATGATCTTCTAGCAGTCCATGCCCGATGTCGGCAGCACCAACTCCCTAAAGGATATTACTGGATTTCAAGAGTATACTGTTAGGTCGAGCAGGTTGGCCGCTTGGCTGGAATTTCGCCGCCCTAGTGCCCCGTCTGGTCGGCCAGAACCTCGCTGTCCCTCAGTGTGTGTCTGCTCGACCGAAGGTCTACTTTGTTATTGCCAAAGCTGATACTGGGGTGAGCGGGGTAGCCACTCGGCCGAAGTTGAATTCTGCACCTTAATCTTTGTTGTCTGGTCGAGTGGGGTAACTGCTCGACTCGACTTCTGCACATTCTCGAGTGTCGGTTTGATTGCTCTTCGTAGCGAAGGTGGCGGCGGATCAAAGCCCTCTATCCGGTCGGGGCATGTTTTGCCCGACCGACCAATGCTTGTTATGCATTGACCGCATTGACTTTGACCTCTTTTGACCTCCACCGTAGCAGTGGGGTGGGGCCCTTCATCATCACCGTATCACAAGCTTCCCTCTCAAGTCTAGTCGAAGGAGGTTGTAAGTCCGACTGACTGGGCAGTTGTCTGAGTAGACTTCCTCCCAATCGACCTTCGACACTATGTGGTTTTTGATCGGGCTGCGACCATTCCTTGCCGATCGGCCTATTGAAGCTTGTCGTTCAGTCGTAGGTATACTCCCTCAATTCGATCGACGCGACAAAGGTTTGCACTTGTGAAATCTTTTCTTGGGCGGCTAGTAGGCAAGCACGAGCCAGGCTTATGTCACCCGGATTTCTGTGAAATCTTGCAAATCTCTGTGCATTAAGATTGAGCATGCTCCCACACCATCATTAAATGCCGACCTGTGGTGATGCGCCATGTGTCATGCCCACTGCCGCTACACACCTGACGTGATAAGCGGATATCCACTATGATGTGACGTTTAGTAGTTCAAATTCAACGGTGAGATCTTGGCCTTGGTTTCCATGACCTAAATCGTATGGCTCCAGTCGGCCGACCCCCAGGTTTATAAGCTCGTGCGCATCACCAGTATTTGCGCACTTTGTCTTCGTGCTCTTCGACGGCAGGCTCTTTGTGCTTCGGCGACCTTTCTCCTTCCTGCTCCTCTGGCGACTTTTCCAGTAAACTCTTCCCCTCGCCCCTTGTTTTCTCGTCTCTCAGCATCTATTCTTCCCTACCTTTTGAGTTTTTCGGCGTCTTAGTGTTCCGAAGATAATCCCGCCAGTAGGTTTTCTGTCCTTCGAATCTCCACCTTGTTTTGCAATGGCAAGTTCATCACAGCCTTCCGCCAGCATCCTGGGGCTATGGTATACTTCTACCGAGCCCCGATTTGATGCCGGTGATGCTAAGAGTCTAAAGGCCACTTTTGAGCTTCCTCCCGAGTATGAAGTCATCCTTCCTTCTCCTTCCGATCGGTCGAATTCTCCTCCGTCCGGTTGTATCACCTTCTTTCGGGACCATTTTACCGTCGGTCTGTGGTTTCCATTCCATCCTTTTCCTCCGTTTGTAAATATTTCTGAGTCTCCCTCCACCAGCTAGTGTCGAACTCCTTTTGGCTGATGTACGGGGTGGTTGTCCTCTTTCACTTGCATGACATTCTACTCACTCCCCAGCTCTTCCATTACTTTTATTATCCTAAGTCGTCCGAACCGGGGACTTTTCTTTTCCAAGCTCAAGTGGGCTTGACTTTCTTTGATAAGATGTCAACTTCCAACAAACACTAGAAGGAGTACTTCATTTTCGTGCGCTTTCCCGAGTGGTCGGATTTTCCAACACACTAGCAGCTCGACGTGGTGACCCAACCTCCATTGAAGAAGTATAAGAGCCGATCGGATTATGTCAACGTAGCTTCGATATTAGCCAGTTAGAAATACGACATCCACAAGCTGCTGCTGGAGGGCGCCCTTTATATCTTCGGTCTGATTTTGATCCTCACCCGACTTCCGTTCAGCCTTGGTATGCGACCACTTTACTTCTTTCTTTGATTCTAACTGATTTTTCTTCTTTTCATGCAGTCGAAGTCATGCTGCGCGCACGTCTCGCTAGAAACGCGAAGCTCAAGGACGCTACGATCAATGCAACCGCTATTGAAGAACTGAGGAGCCGATGCCTACAGTCGATCAGCTCGCAAGAGGAACCACAGGATGAGATCGAGGCGGCTCCCGCTCTAGCAAGTGGTGGAGCAATCGGTGGCTCCCAACCTCTTTCCGAACGACGTCTGATCATTCCAGTTGAGGGGGATTCGAGCTCAGCTTCCTTGGATGAGCCACAGACTAGGTGCAAGAGGTGCCGGACGGAGCCCTCATCGCGCTCAGCCACTTCTGAGGTGCGATCCACCGAACGGGTGGAGACGTCGACCCCTGCTCCTGTCCAAGAGACCACTGCCCCTGAGTCATTGAATCGGATGCCCTCCCTATCCGGTCTGCCTTAGGGGACGGTTTGCACACCGCCGGTAGCCTTCCTGCCACCAAAGGTGAAGACTAAGAAGTCGAGCATCCGACTGGCTTCTTCATCATGACCATCTGGGCGGGCCACCTCTGCATAGTCAGCCCCGAGTGGCCAACGCCACATTACGACGATTTTGCACCTACTGACCGAGGAATGGTGTAAATCCAACGTCAAATCCTGAGCTTTGGAGAACCAAATCATCATCTAGGGGCCACTCGCCAAAATATCGGAAGATGCTCGGGCCAGTGCGGCGGTGTTGCCCCCGAGGGTACTTGCAGACAACCACACCTAGATGTCTACTGGGGTAAGTCATACTTTTGCATAGTTTACTTCTGATCAGCGCTTATATTCGCTTTGTTTGCAGTACTGGGTGGAGAGCCTAGCCATGTGCTAAAGGCTCACTTTCTTAGAGGAGGAAGTGAAGGAATTGAAGGCGTTGAGCGGCCAATCCTCCTTCGCTCAAGAACAAACAAACGCTGAGGTGGCCAAACTTTGAGCCACTCTAGAGAAGAGCAACAAATAGCTCAAGGTCGAACGAGCCAAGAGCGTCAGGCAGGCCACGATGCTAGAGCGGCTCAATAAATAGGTCGCCACCTTCAACAATAAAATCAAGTCGACTAACACGCGGAAGAACTGGGTCATCGCAGACCTCGAGGAGAAGAATAAGAAGACCCGGGCCTTCGCCTAAAAACTCAAGGAAGCCGAGGACTTCCTTGTCACCAAGCAGAACAGTCAGTCGGCAGAAGAAATGGCCCTTCGCGACCAACTCACCTCCAAGGATACTACGCTGGCCACTGCCAAGGATGAGCTAGAGGCCTCCCGAGCAGCCTTGAGACCTACCAACAAGCCGAGTAGAGCTATTTTGAGGTCATGAAGAAGAATTACCTCTATTTGGATGCTTTTAATGAGCAGGTCACTAATCGGGCTCTGCGCCTTTTTGATCTGACCATCGATGGGATGATCGACAAGCTCAGGGAGGGTGGTCATCTACCGAGGACTCTGACTAGCAACATCATCAGTCGGGATAAACTTACCACCGTGCTACCAAACGATATTTTGTACTATCTTGAGTGAGGCCGAGAGTCCCTGTAAAATGTCCAAAAAAATTTAATGTTTTAATACATGCTTGTCCGTTCTGATGAGTTTTATCTCCTTGCATGTCTTTTCGACTCCCCTTCTCTTTGAGTATTGTATGAACTCGTGGCCTCGTGATTCCGATCGTCCGTAGTTAGTCTATCCAGCTGACCGATCCATTTTGAACTCAGTGATGTCCTGATTCTATGAACTGTCGATCGATCTTGGGGACGTCTTGAAGAATAGTGCCGAACGGTCACTATATTTTGAGGACTTAGGCTTTTGAGTAGCCTACGCTTGCCCTCTCAGTGAGCCAAGGGTTTAAGATCGCCGCTCGACTGTTGATGGAGACAAGGGTTTAAGTGTTGGGTTTTTCGGACCGCGAAAACCGCTTTTCGCGTCGCGGAAACCCCGAATCACCCAAAGCCGTAGATCCGTGCAAGGAAAACCGAACGAAAATTACGAGTACGAGTTTTTAAATATCTAGATCTACTCCTAGATCTATGTGTTAAGAAGTATACCTTGAAGCGTGCCCTTTCGCGTTCCCGCTCGTCCAAGGAATTGCCGGATCTCTAGACCGTCAAGCGTCGGTCCTCTAGAAGTATCCACATGGACACGTAGGTGGAGAAAACCTCACACAAAGGTGTGCTAGCACCTTGGTAAGATTCGGCCAAGCAAGGAGGAGAGGGAGAGGGAGAGCTTGAGGAAGAAGAAAGGAGTGAATAAGGAGTTCAATGAAAATGAATTTCATTAACCCCGTAAAGTGGCCGGCCACCTCTCCAAGAGTACCCCCCATTTCTCATTTAATGCCTCATTAAAGAGAAAGGGTATGTAACTCCCATGAGGTGGCACACCATGATGACGTGGAACATCATCATTGGTTCACCTAATGCCAACTCACCAATGAGGTGGCACAAGGTCAAGTCAAAATTGACCTTTGGTCTTCCTTCTCAAGTCAAGTCAAACTTGACCCAATCTCTACCATGGTTGATCTAATCCAACCATTTGATTCGAGCCAACTTAATATAATGAATCTAATTCATTAAATTAAATTGATTTAATAAGTCATAATCTAAATTAGACTCATTGAATACATGAATCAACTTGAGTCCAACTCAATTAGCCCAATTAGGATTACTTTTAATCCAATTTGATTCATCAAATAAATCTAATCCTCTTGGTTCATCATATGAAAGAAATCTCCATCTAATTGTCCTTAGTGTGTGACCCTATAGGTTCTTGTAACGTTGGCAATGCCCTAAACCCATTTAGGAGCATAAGTAATGAGCGGTATCTAGCAACACATCATTACTACCCAAGTTACAAGAATGTCGAGATCCGACATCACCTTGTGACTACTAATTGTGACTCTTCACAATATATGACAAGTGTCCTTCTATCCTAGACATCTAGATTGATCAATGTGAGGCATAGACCGTGTCATCCTCTGACCAATCTAAATCTTGAACTCCAAGTAGACTCACTAAATCAAATGAGCTCAATATCCCATATTGACTCATTTGGGCATGGTCATGCACTTCGTGGTCTCACTCTATCAAGAATACCGATGACTCTCCCGTCATATAGGAGGGATAGATCCCATCTACATCACTCACATCCCTCTGCATAATTTGTTATATACCTAGTAATCGCCTTTATAGTCCACCCAGTTACGGGTGACGTTTGACGAAACCAAAGTACATAACTCCTTATGTAGGGATCTATGGTGACTTCAGGTCTAAGGACTAGTAGTCATACTAATAGCCACATGAGAAAGTATATGACACTCATATAACGATCCATGATACTTTCTCATGGCGGGTCATTCAGTATACATTCTCTAATGTATACCCATGTGTTAACTTGATATCTCTATATCCATGACTTGTGAGATCAAGTCATCGAGTTGACCTACATGCTAGTCTTATTGCATTAACATTGTCCCTGAATGTTAATACTCGACTAGGAATGATTAAGAGTAGTGTTCCCTATATCATCTCACTATCGGTTCAACTAACCGATTGATATAGGTGAGAACCATCTACTCAAGGACATTATTATACTTAGTTTATTTGGCACCAATACAAGTAAGTATAATAACCAAAATCCAAATGCCTTTATTAATATACAAGAATATGATACAATGAGTCCATACAATCATCAAATGATTGGCTCTAGGGCTCTAACTAACAATCTCCCACTAGCACTAGTGTCAATCAGTATAGGCTCTAAGGCCTAATGACCTAGTGTGACCATCATGCTTTCTCTGTGCCAAAGCCTTGGTCAAGGGATCTGCGATGTTAGCCTCTGTAGGTACTCTGCAAATCTTCACATCTCTCGATAATCTCTCGAATGAGATGGAAGCGCCGTAGTATGTGTTTGGTCCGCTGGTGTGAGCGAGGTTCCTTCGCCTGTGCTATAGCTCCATTGTTGTCACAATAGAGCTCAACTGGGTCAGCGATGCTAGGAACCACCCCAAGTTCAGTGATGAACTTGCGGATCCAAACTGCCTCCTTTGCTACCTCTGATGCAGCAATATACTCGGCTTCTGTTGTAGAATCAGCTACTGTATCCTGCTTCGAACTCTTCCAGCTGACAGCACCACCATTAATGCAAAATACGAACCCCGACTGCAATCTATAGTCATCCTGGTCGGTCTGGAAGCTAGCATCACTGTAACCCTTTACAGCTAGCTCATCATTGCCTCCATATATCAAGAAATATTCTTTAGTCCTTCTTAAGTACTTAAGAATATTCTTGACCGCTATCCAGTGACTTTCACCTGGATCTGACTGGTATCTGCTCGTCATGCTCAAAGCATACGAGACATCAGGTCGAGTACATAGCATGGCGTACATGATCGATCCTATGGCTGAGGCATAAGGGATCTGATCCATGCGGTCTCTCTCCTCTCTAGAAGAGGGACCTTGAGTCTTCGAAAGACTCACGCCATGTGACATCGGCAGAAATCCCTTCTTGGAGTTCTGCATGGTAAACCGAAGGAGTACCTTGTCAATATATGTACTCTGACTTAGGCCAAGCAATCTCTTAGATCTATCTCTATAGATCTGTATCCCTAGAATGCGGGATGCTTCACCTAAGTCCTTCATTGAGAAGCAACTCCCTAGCCAGGTCTTGACAGACTGAAGCATAGTGATGTCCTTCCCAATGAGTAGTATGTCATCCACATACAATATGAGGAAGACAACTATATCCCCTACAACCTTCTTGTAGACACAAGGCTCATCTTCATTCTTGATGAAACCAAACTATTTGATTGTATCATCGAATCGAAGATTCCAGCTCCGAGAAGCTTGCTTTAGTCCATAAATGGACCTATGCAGCTTGCATACTCTGCTAGTATGCTGTGGATCAACAAAACCCTCAGGTTGTGTCATGTACACATCCTTGAGCAGGTTTCCATTCAGAAATGCGGTTTTGACATCCATCTGCCATATCTCATAGTCATGGTAGGCTGCAATAGCAAGCATGATCCGAATGGACTTAAACATCGCTACTGGAGAAAAAGTTTCATCATAGTCAATACCATGAATCTGCTTGAAACCTTTAGCTACCAAGCGACCCTTATAGGTAAGTCCATCCATGTCAGTCTTTCTCTTAAAGACCCACTTACACCCAATGGGTTTTACCCCTTCAGGTGGATCAACCAAAGTCCATACTTGGTTGGTGTACATGGATTCCATTTCGGATCTCATGGCCTCTAGCCATTTCTCGAAATCTGGTCTCATCACACCTTCCTGATAGGTGGTAGGCTCATCCTCTATGAGCATAACGTTATTATGGTCAGACAAGAGAAATGAGTATCTCTCAGGCTGACGACGTACCCTATCAGACCTGCGAAGAGGTATGTCTACTTGAACCGGTTGTTGTTCCTCAACTCCTTGTGGAACAACATCATCCACAACACTTTGTGGTTCCAGTTCAATTTCCATCGAGGCATCAATGCTATTGTTCGCATCTTGAACATCTTCAAGATCGAACGCGCTCCCATTAGTCTTTCTAGAAACAAAGTCCCTTTCTAGAAAGACCCCAGTCTTTGCCACAACTACCTTGTGCTGACTGGGAATGTAGAAGTAATATCCCTTAGTTTCCTTGGGATATCCGATGAAATAGTACTTGTCGGATTTGGGTCCTAATTTGTTTGAGACTTGACGTCGTACGTAAGCCTCACAACCCCAAATCCTCATAAAAGACACCTGGGCATCTCTCCCAGTCCATATCCTATATGGTGTCTTTATCACGGCATTGGATGGAACTCGGTTGAGAATGAAAGCTGTTGTGTCTAGAGCATATCCCCATAGATATGTCGGAAGATCTGTGTGACTTATCATAGATCGTACCATATCTAATAAGGTACGATTTCTCCTTTCGGATACACCATTCCACTGTGGTGTTCCAGGAGGAGTGAGTTGAGATAAAATCCCACACTCAGCTAAGTAGTCACTAAACTCATGGCTTAAGTATTCACCACCTCGATCTGATCGAAGTACCTTAATACTCTTGCTAAGCTGGTTCTGTACTTCATTCTTGAATTCTTTGAACTTTTCAAAGGATTCAGATTTATGTGTCATCAAATACACATAACCATATCTACTGAAGTCATCAGTAAATGTGATGAAGTACCTATAACCGCCTCTAGCAGCGACATTGAAAGGGCCACATACATCACTATGTATGAGTCCTAACAAATCAGTCGCTCTCTCGCTGTGCCCACTAAAGGGAGTCTTGGTCATCTTGCCTCGTAGGCATGACTCGCATATCTCATATGATTCAAAATCAAATGAGTCCAGCAAACCATCCTTATGGAGCTGGGATAAGCGCTTGTCATTTATATGACCTAAGCGACAGTGCCAGAGATAAGTTTGGTTCAGGTCATTTGACTTGAACTTCTTGGTATTTATGTTATAAATAGGGCTCTCAAGATCTAGAATGTAGAGTCCGTTTATCAGAGGTGCACTACAATAGAACATATCGTTTAAATAGACGAAACAACATTTGTTCTTTATTGTAAACGAGAAACCTTTCTTGTCCAAACAAGAAACTGAAATTATGTTCTTAGTCAAGGCAGGCACATAACAACAATCGACTAACTCTAGTACAAGCCCAGAGGGCAGAGATAGAAAGTAAGTCCCTACAGCAACAGCAGCAACCCATGCTCCATTGCCTACTCGTAGGTCCACCTCGCCCTTTGTCAATGCCCTGCTATTTCTCAGCGCCTGCACATCAGTACAAATGTGAGAAGCACATCCAGTATCTAATACCCATGATGTAGAAATAGATAGATTGACTTCTATAACATATATACCTGAAGTGGAAGTCTCACTTCGCTTCTTCTTAAGATCCTCCAAGTATACCTTGCAGTTCCTCTTCCAGTGCCCGGTCTGACCGCAGTTTGGCGACCCCTCCTTTCGGCTTCAGTGCCTTGCCTTTGCCCTTGGCTTGGGACTTTCCCTTGCCTTTGGGCTTGCCCTTGCCCTTATGTTTCTGAACCATTAGAACAGTGTTGGGCTTAGCCTTCTTAAGGTTTAGCTCAGCAGCTCGGGCAGTGGCTTGTCAATCTCATTCATATTGTAGTTTAGAACGAATTGACTGTAGCTATCCGGCAAGGATTGCAAGATCAGGTCAGTAGCCAGCTCTTGGCCAAGAGGGAACCCCAACTTTTGTAGGTTCTCTATGTACCCAATCATTTTGAGTACATATGGGCCTACTGGAGCCCCGTCTGACATCTTGCACTAAAACAGTGCCCTTGAGATCTCAAATCTCTCATGCCTCGCTTGAACTTGATACAGTTGACGAAGATGTTCAACCATATCGTAAGCGCCCATTAACTCGTGTTGCTTCTGAAGCTCAGAGTTCATGGTCGCGAGCATTAGACATGACACATCTAATGCGTCATCTTGATGCTTCTTGTAAGCATCTTTGTCAGCTCGCGGGGCATTGGCAGGAGGAGCCTCCGGAATGGGCTGCTCCAGAATGTACAGTTTACGTTCCTGAGTGAGAACTATTCTCAGGTTCCTGTACCAGTCCAGGAAGTTTGCTCCGTTGAGCTTGTCCTTCTCAAGGACAGATCGCAGGGAGAAGGTGTTCGTATTTGACGTCATGGTTATCTACAACAGAATAAAAGCAGAAATAAATATCATATTCTTAATCATTTAATTAGGCCTTTAACTAAATGATGCTCCCACTGAATTCTATAATTCATGTGGGACAAGATCCACATCATACTAACCCTTGAGTTAGCTTTGGCTAATACGCCCAAGACTTAGTATGATCGGTAGGTAATGATTACCAATTACATCTCTATGCAACTCTTGTTTATAAAATCAATATCCGCATTTATATTAAAACTCGAGTTAGCTTTGGCTAATACGCCCGAGAGTTAATATAGATGTGATTTTGACCTATCTTTTCCAACCGTTGGAAGAATGCCTATAGTTGACTCGATCTAACCGAGCAACTAGGAATACTCAATCTAATTGAGTTTGTATTCACCCATGCGTTGATAGGCGGGACCAAGATTGTCCCTCCGTACCCTACCAAGATAATATGTATTGCTCTGCTTTGGCAGATTCAACAATACATGTGATCGAGGTAGTGATAGGTATCACGGCACGGTTAGGCATTTAGAGTTGGTTCGATCGAGATCTAATCTAATCGAAAAGGATGCATCTTGTGCACGACTTAGATCTAATCTAATCGCAAGGGTGCATCATGTGCACGACTTAGATCTAATCTAATCGTAAGGCACTAATTAATTAATTACTTATTAAACATGCATCATATACATAAGCAATTAACTAATTAATCTATTTGTGATTTAGTCATGGCCCTACTATGATCCTCTCAAGCCAATGAGAAGATCGAATGGTCAACCTAGGGTCAACAGCTTTTCCAAGCTCCTCCCTTTGACCACCTTGTGTTGCTCGTGCCCGCCTCGGAACTCCGTCTTGTGTGGACCCTCCACCGCTCCAATTTGTACATTACAATTTGAAACTCGAGTTACATTCGAGTCTAAATCTAATTTACAACTAGAATATATGAGAAAGGCACGACGCGCAGGTCGCGAAAAATAAAAACATACAACACGCGCAAACACATAACGGCACGCAGGCCGTATTATGAATTACAACACAATCCAATCATATTGGGTTTTTGGGCCATGACTATCACAAAATTAATATATAATTCAAAATTATATATTTTTCATAATTTTCTATAATTTTAAAATTAATTTTTTACAATTTTTATGAGTAAAATTTCCCGGCGGTCCCGTTTAGCGGTTTCGGCCGCAATCGCGGAACGGATCCCCTTGCGGGGCCAGGGGCAGCGCCCCTACTCGCGATCTAATCATCACAAGGGTTCCTTTGCGATCCAACAACGTCCAAACTCGCTGTCCCAAAACGATTTGGGTCGAGACATTGCCATTTCGGAAAAATCTTCCCGGCAGGTTCGTTTTTAGCGATTTCGGGTGCAATCGCGGAGCAAATCCCCTTGCGGGGTTAGGGGCAGTACCCCTACCCACGATCTAACCATTGTGAGTTGCTCCTTTGTGATCTAATGGCACCCAAGCCCACTGTCCCAAACGGATTTGGGGCAAAACGAAGCCGTTTAAGGAAAAACTTCCCGGTAGCCGAAGTCTACAAGTGCCGAGATACTTGTGCTTCGCTTCTACGGAAAAATTACCCAGAAAAACATAAAAAACTAAATTTTTACAGAAAATCACAGAAGGTTTAGTTTTCATAAAACCAAAAATTAAACTCGTACAAGCCTTGCACGTGGCTCTGATACCACTATTGGGGTTTTCAGGCCGCGAAAACCGCTTTTCGCGTCGCGGAAACCCCGAATCACCCAAAGCCGTAGATCTGTGCAAGGAAAACCGAACGAAAATTACGAGTACGAGTTTTTAAATATCTAGATCTACTCCTAGATCTATGTGTTAAGAAGTATACCTTGAAGCGTGCCCTTTCGCGTTCCCGCTCGTCCAAGGAATTGCCGGATCTCTAGATCGTCAAGCGTCGGTCCTCTAGAAGTATCCACACAGACACGTAGGTGGAGAAAACCTCACACAAAGGTGTGCTAGCACCTTGGTAAGATTCGGCCAAGCAAGGAGGAGAGGGAGAGGGAGAGCTTGAGGAAGAAGAAAGGAGTGAATAAGGAGTTCAATGAAAATGAATTTCATTAACCCCGTAAAGTGGCCGGCCACCTCTCCAAGAGTAACCCCCATTTCTCATTTAATGCCTCATTAAAGAGAATGGGTATGTAACTCCCATGAGATGGCACACCATGATGATGTGGAACATCATCATTGGTTCACCTAATGCCAACTCACCAATGAGGTGGCAAAAGGTCAAGTCAAAATTGACCTTTGGTCTTCCTTCTCAAGTCAAGTCAAACTTGACCCAATCTCTACCATGGTTGATCTAATCCAACCATTTGATTCGAGCCAATTTAATATAATGAATCTAATTTATTAAATTAAATTGATTTAATAAGTCATAATCTAAATTAGACTCATTGAATACATGAATCAACTTGAGTCCAACTCAATTAGCCCAATTAGGATTACTTTTAATCCAATTTGATTCATCAAATGAATCTAATCCTCTTGGTTCATCATATGAACCAAATCTCCATCTAATTGTCCTTAGTGTGTGACCCTATAGGTTCTTGTAACGTTGGCAATGCCCTAAACCCATTTAGGAGCATAAGTAATGAGCGGTATCTAGCAACACATCATTACTACCCAAGTTACAAGAATGTCGAGATCCGACATCACCTTGTGACTACTAATTGTGACTCTTCACAATATATGACAAGTGTCCTTCTATCCTAGACATCTAGATTGATCAATGTGAGGCATAGACCGTGTCATCCTCTGACCAATCTAAATCTTGAACTCCAAGTAGACTCACTAAATCAAATGAGCTCAATATCCCATATTGACTCATTTGGGCATGGTCATGCACTTCGTGGTCTCACTCTATCAAGAATACCGATGACTCTCCCGTCATATAGGAGGGATAGATCCCATCTACATCACTCACATCCCTCTGCATAATTTGTTATATACCCAGTAATCGCCTTTATAGTCCACCCAGTTACGGGTGACGTTTGACGAAACCAAAGTACATAACTCCTTATGTAGGGATCTATGGTGACTTCAGGTCTAAGGACTAGTAGTCATACTAATAGCCACATGAGAAAGTATATGACACTCATATAACGATCCATGATACTTTCTCATGGCGGGTCATTCAGTATACATTCTCTAATGTATACCCATGTGTCAACTTGATATCTCTATATCCATGACTTTTGAGATCAAGTCATCGAGTTGACCTACATGCTAGTCTTATTGCATTAACATTGTCCCTGAATGTTAATACTCGACTAGGAATGATTAAGAGTAGTGTTCCCTATATCATCTCACTATCGGTTCAACTAACCGATTGATATAGGTGAGAACCATTTACTTAAGGACATTATTATACTTAGTTTATTTGGCACCAATACAAGTAAGTATAATAACTAAAATCCAAATGCCTTTATTAATATACAAGAATATGATACAATGAGTCCATACAATCATCAAATGATTGGCTCTAGGGCTCTAACTAACATTAAGGTCGCTGCTTGACCGTTGGTGGAGACAAGAGTTTAAGATCGCCGCTCGACCGTTGGTGGAGACAAGATTTTAGGTCGCCGTTCGATCGTTGGTGGAGACACACATTTAAGGTCACCGTTTGACCGTTAGTGGAGACACGCATTTAAGGTCGCCGCTCGATCGTTGATAGAGACACGTATTTAAGATCGCCACCCGACGGTTGATGGAGACACATATTTAAGGTCGCTGCTCGACCGCTGATGGAGATGACTGTTTAAGGTCACCGCTCTACTATTGTTGACGACTTACGTTTAAGGTTGCAGCTCGACCGTTGATGCAAACTCGATGCAAACCCGGGTTTAAGGTCGTCACTCAATCGTTGAAGTAAACTCGGGTTTAAGGTCGCCGCTCGACCGTTGATGTAAATTTGAATTTAAGGTCATCGCTCGACCGTTGAGGTAGATGCACTACAAGAGGCCTGCTCTTTTTATTCATATTTTGCCCTGTGTTCGGGAGACATATAAAAAATACAAAAAGTACATAGTATTTACTCACACACCTCTCATCCAGCCCTGCAAGATTGGAGATGATTTGCGTTCCATGGCCTCTCGAGCTATCTTCCCTCTTCATCCTCCAGATAGTAAGCGCTCGAACGGAGCTTCTGCACAACCTTGAAGGGCCCTGTCCATGAGGCCTCAAGCTTGGTGATGTCGCCAACCAGCTGTTAGAGTGTATACTAAAAGCCCAGTTTTTGTATAAACATTTATTTTATAAATAAAGAATCACATTGGTCAAATGTCTACATTTATATGCTAAGTGTAGTTGTTCAATTAATTTATATTGTAGATAACATGGTGTGTGGTGTCACACACAGAAGATTATGTTATCAATTCCTTATAAATTATAAACAGTAGCTCATGATTAAGATGGAAACGAACAAACAATTAGAATAGTCGTAGTGTAATTTGGTATTAGTTTATCTTAACTATAAAATTACACTAGTACACTCTGAGTGTATTGAGTAGGACCATTAAAGGTAAATTCTTTTTATACTGACTGAATAAAAGAACAAAACCTTTGTTATTGTGGAAGTGTGTGCTCTTAATCCTGATATAATAACAAGCACATATATCTAGTATTTATTTCTTTGACTTAACAATGAGTGAGATTTAGTTCGATAAATCAAGAGGCCCGATAAGTTGGGAAATGATATTATTTATAGTGTGTGTTATTGATTATAAAAGAAAACTGTGTCCTAGTAATCTAAGTTGATAATGTCCTCAAGAGGAGTTCATAAAGATTGTCATGTAAACCCTGCAGGTGGACTTAGTCCGACATGACGATAAGGTTGAGTGGTACTACTTTTGGACTAGATATTCATTAAGTTGTCAGTAACTCATTTAATTAGTGGATATTCTATATCTTAAACACAGGGAGACTAACACACTCATGATAAAAAGGAGCCCAAAATGTAATTTGGGATTGGTGCGGTAGTTCAATAATAATTCTTTAGTGGTATGAATTATTATTGATGAAATTAAGTTGGGTGTTCGGGGCGAACACGGGAAGCTTAATTTCATCGGGAGACCAAAACCAATTCTTCCTCTCGGTCTCTATCGTAGCCTCTTATTTATAAAGTATTATACCCACCCATACCCACCTTCTTACCCACCTTAAGGTGGGCGGCCAAGCCTAGCTTGGAGCCCAAGCTAGGGCCGGCCAAACCAAGGTGAGTTGGTTTCATTAGGTGGCCGGCCCTAGCTCGAACCTAAGCTTGGTGCGGCCGGCCACATTAAAATAAAAGGATTTTATTTTTTAAAATCTTTTCTAATGTGAAAGCCATGATTTTAAAAGAGAGTTTAAAATTTAAATCTTTCATTTTATAGTTTTTACAAAAGATTAAGAGAAAGGTTTGATATCTTTCCTTATTTGTAGTTAAAAGGAAGATTTTAATTTTTGATAAAACTTTCCTTTTTTGTAACCATCCTCATGATTTTAAAAGAGATTTTTAAAATTAAATCTTTCCTTTTATAGTTTTTACAAAAGATTTGATATCTTTCCTTATTTGTAGATTGAAAGGAAGATTTTAATTTTAGAGAAAACTTTCCTTTTTGTAAAACATCCACATGTTTTAATAGAGAGATTTTAATTTATAAAAGTTTCCTTTTATGACCAAGCATGAAGGGAATTTTCAAAAGAGAAATTTTTATTTAAAAATTTTCGGAAACAAATTAGGATGTTTTAATTTTGTATTTAAAACTTTCCTTGTTTAGAGGGATTAAGGTGGCTGGCCATATATAGTTTGAAAGGAAAATTTTATTAAACTTTCCTTTCATTGACAAAGAGAATAAGGAAGTTTTAATAAAACTTTCCTTATTTGCCAAGACCAAGGAATATAAAAGAGAGAGTAGAGATGCCTCACCTCATAACAATATCTCTTCTATTAATCCTCTCTTCCTTGGTTGGTGGCCGACCCCTCTCCTCCTCTCCCTCTCCTATTCTTCTTCCTTGGCCCGCGGCATCTTCATCTCAAGGAGCTTGGTTGATGGCCAGATCTTGCTAAAGGAAGAAGGAGAGATAGGAGGTCTTGTTTCTTAGCATCTCTTGGCGCTTGGTGGTGGTCGAACCTCATCTTCTCTTGGAGTTCTTGTGGTGGCCGAAACTTGCTTGGAGAAGAAGGAAGCTTGGGTGGTTCTCGTCTCGGTAGATCGTCACCCACACGACGTTCGAGATAAGAAGAGGAATACGATAGAAGATCAAGAGGTTATTGTTTATAAAGAAAGGTATAACTAGTAATTCTATTCCGCATCATACTAGTTTTCTTTGCATAGATTTTGAAATACCAAACACAAAGAGACATATGATTTTAGGTTTCGAATTTGTGATTTGAGTTTGTGTTCTTTTGTTTTTTTTCGATCTTGTGATTCGATTGTTCCTTTTGGTTAAACCTAGGGTTACTATAAGGAAATTAAATATTAAATTTCGTTGAAAGGCTTTGTCTAGGAAGTGGTGGATGCTCCCATACCCAAGAAGGCCTAGTGCCTCGCCATGTTTAACCTGGAAGTCAATCTCTAAAATTAATATTTAACTAAATTTGTAACATGGGTGGATTTGGACCAATAATGTTAAGTATCGTTTGCGATCTAAGTCTAAACCTCTAAGAACAGAGAAGTTAAATTTGGAATCAATAATGTTAAGTTCCATTTGCAATTCCTAATTTAATTTCTAAAGAACACAATAGGTTGTTAGGAATGGTTCAGGACTTGTACAAAATTTTTGTACTGGGGAACCGATACAATATTCCGAGTATCAACCAACACCAGCTTCACTTTCTTCCAGACGAGATCGCCGACCTAGAAGGACCTCGGGATCATCCTCCGGTTGTAGTTTTGTTTCATCCGTTGGAGGTATGCCGTTAGCCGAACCGCTGCTCCTGCCTACGTTTCATCCACCAAGTCGAGCTCTATGAGCCTCCGTTCAACATTTTCTTTGTCATAGTGCTGCACCCGATCGGATTCTACTCCGACCTCCACAGGAACGACTGCTTCGCCGCTGTATACCAAATGGAAGGGGGTCACGCCGGTCGCCTTCTTCGGGGTTGTGCAGAGGGCCCATAATACCCTGGGGAGTTTGTTAACCCAGCTGCCTCCGACATGGTCGAGCCGAGCGTGCAAAACTCTGAGGATCTCCCAATTGACAACTTCCGCTTGCTCGTTGCCCTAGGGGTAGACCACAGAGGTGAATGCTTATTGGATGTCATAGCCCTCACACCACTCTCTAAGCCTCTGATCGGTGAACTGCCTTCCATTGTTTGATAAGAGTCGACGTGGGATGCCGAACTGACAAATGATGTTCTGTCAAACAAATTTGATGACCATCTGCTTGATGATTCATGCAAGTGGCTCGGCTTCCACCCACTCAAGAAGTAGTCCACTGCGACGAGTAAAAATTTCTGCTGACCGATTGTAATTGGAAATGGGCCCACGATATCCATGCCCCATTGGTCGAATGAGCAAGATATTGTGGGTGCTTTCATTTCTTCGGTTAGTCGGTGTGGCATGTTGTGATACTTCTGGCAGGGCAAGCAGGTGACCACCATCCGAACGGCATTCTCTCAGAGGGTCGGCCAAAAATATCAAGCCAGGAGTATCTTTCAGGCTAATGCACGACCACCCAAATGACCTCCACAAGAGCTTTGGTGCACCTATCACAGAATGTACTCGACGTCTTCCGATCCGACACACTTGAGTAGGGGCCCGGAGAAGGCTCTCTTGTAAAGTTGGTCCCCGATCAATGTGAACCACCCGACCGTCTTCTTCAACAAGCGGGCTTCTTCCGGATCGGCAGGTGTAGCTCTCGAACGTAGGAACTCTGTCAGAGTTGTCCTCCAATTGTTCGGGAAAGTTATTCCTTCCATTCGGTCAATATGCGCCACAAGCGAGACTTGTTCGATCGGCTGCCCTATGATGATCGACGTCAATGAACTGGCTAATTTCACTAACTCATCCACCACCTGGTTCTCTGATCAGGGGATCTTCTATATAATGACCTCCTAGATGTTGGCCTTCAGCTTCTCGAAAGCCTCTACATAGAGCCTTAGCTGAGCGTTACTTATCTTGAATATCCCGGATAGCTGCTAGGCGGTAAGCTGGGAGTCCGAGTGGATGAGGACTTTAACTGCTCCCACATGCCGAGCTACTTGTAGGCCGGCTATCAGCGCCTCATACTCTACTTTGTTATTAGTGGCTCAGTAGTCCAACAGAACAGAGAGTTGCATCTGGTCTTCCCTTGGTGAGATAAGCAGTATGTCAATTCCACTGCCCTACTGAGTGGACGAGTCATCCATATATATCTTCCATGTTGCCTCTAGCTATTCATTCTGCACCTCAATGATGAAATTTTCCAAGGCCTGAGCCTTGATGGCCGCTCGGGGTTGATATTGAATATCGAACTTGCTCGACTCGGTTGCCCATTTGATTAGTCTTCTTGATGCTTCGGGGTTAAGAAGGACTCGCCCTGTAATGCCCACCCTTCCCTTACCGATAGTAAGGGCGGCGCTACGAGAACATACGTACATACATGCATATGAAATCATGGCAGTGGAAGAAAAATTTACTAGAATATATAATGTTATCATATGCATCTAAACAATCATGACATGTGAGCATACTAGTATTCGTGCAGATAAAATTTCTTTACTATCTACTACTTGAAACATAGTACATGCTTGTTTTTAATTAGAGCATAAAGCTTACTAAATAAGAGGGAACTAAACACACACACACACACACACACACACACACATATATATATATATATATATATATATATATATATATATATATATATATATATTGTCCCCTAGAGTTCATGATAACTATGGAAACAAGAGATGGTATAAGTTCACCTAAGGTATAAACCATCCAAACAAGTTCAAGTTAATATCAAGTAGGAATTATCCAAAGCATCAAGTAGCAAGAAATGAAACTAGTTCACATGCAAAAGATTAAAGCATATATATAAGTCTTGACACGCAACGCAGATCTTCTTCCACCATGACACTGCCACACACATCTTCGCCCTTCTTGCTGCTCCCTTTAGTTTAGCCATTCCTTACCCTTTTCTCCAGTACAAGGAAATTAAAACTATAAGCACATAGGCTTAGTAAGATCCTTTTCTACTCACAAAAACCATGAATCATGAATTAAACATGGAGTAGTGACATGTTCATTTAACCAACATCTAGATTTAACATTTGCATGCTAGCATAAAGTAGTGTCATATTCATTTGGGCAAATCATAAACATAGCATATGAGAACATAAGCGTAAGGTAGTAGCATGTTCATCTAGGCATCATAGACATATCTCAAGAGAGCATCAAACATAGCATATGAAAGCATAAAACTCATATAGCATGAAATAAGTATATGCAAGATGTTCTTTTGAAAACATATATCACATAGGTACTTAAACATAAATCTCAACATGAGGGCCCGACATTGTACCACATACATGAATTGCGTCATCCTAAATAAATCCGAGGTAGCTAATCTCGAACTTACTAGGAACTAGGCCCGTTTCCTTGACCATCGACCTAGGGGCAACTTAGGAGCCCATCCCATGGACCATTCTTAAGGTCCGGTACAAGCCAATACAAAAGTAAAATAGCATATCATGTTCTTGTCTTATCATGAAACATAGCATGCTCTTGTCATATCATGAATAGCATGCTCTTGTCATATCATGAAGCTTATCGTGTTCTTGTCATATCATGGAGCATATCATGTTCTTGTCATATCATGAAGCATCTCATGTTCTTGTCATATAATGAAGCATATCATGTTCTTGTCATATCATGAAGAGTACTCTTAGTCCCAACTTAAAGGGAAGCATCTCTTAGGCATTTCAATATCATACATAATCATTTCATAAGCATAACATGGTGACATAAAGTTCACATATCACATAGCATAACATAGAGAGTCACTACATGCATTGTTAGGGTTTTGAACTTTCCACAAGTCCTAATTCACATCTTGGCCGAAACTTGCATGGACATGATCTTAAATTTTTAAGCCACTTTAAAACATGAAAACCTTAACTAACATCATATAGTGGATCACATACCAAAAGGAATAATAAGCAAGCATAGTTTAGGTTTTAAAACTTTCTCAAGTCCATTTTATTCCTTCTTGGCCGAAACCCTAAGAGCATGGTTCTAGGTTTTTAGCAACTTTAAAAAACATGAAAACCTTAACAAACATCATATAGTGGATCACATACCATAAGGAATCATAAGCAAGCATAGTTTAGGTTTTAAAACTTTCTCAAGTCCTTTTTATTCCTTCTTGGCCGAAACCCTAAGAGCATGGTTCTAGGTTTTTAGCAACTTTAAAACATGAAAACCTTAACAAACATCATATAGTGGATCACATACCATAAGGAATCATAAACAAGCATAGTTTAGGTTTTAAAACTTTCTCAAGTCCTTTTAATTCCTTCTTGGCCAAAACCCTAAGAGCATGGTTCTAGGTTTTTAGCAACTTTAAAAACATGAAAACCCTAACAAACATCATATAGTGAATCACCTACCATAAGAAATCATAAGCAAACATAGTTTAGATTTTAAAACTTTCTCAAGTCCTTTTTATTCCTTCTTGGCCAAAACCATAAGAGCATGGTTCTAGGTTTTTAGCAACTTTAAATCATGAAAACCTTAACTAACATCATATAGTGGATCACATACCATAAGAAATCATAAACAAGCATAGTTTGGGTTTTAAAACTTTCTCAATTCCTTTTTATTCCTTCTTGGCCGAAACCCTAAGAGCATGGTTCTAGGTTTTTAGCAACTTTAAAAACATGAGAACCTTGAAAGCTACTCGTACTGTAGGTGAGGGAGATACTTACTTCCTCTCGCTTGGTCTATCACAAAAGAATACCCTTGTGGAGAGAAAACAAAGAAGATCCTCTGCTTCTAGGACTCCCCCTTGTATATTTTGTTTGTATGAAGACTTAGGCCTTGAGGACTCCTCCTTGTGAAGTCTTCCTAAGGATGAACCCTAGGCTTGTTTCCGAAAAAGAAGAAAGAAAGAAGTAGAAGAAGAAGGAGAAGAACTAGGTTCGGTGGGGGAGGAAGAAGGAGAGAGGAGAAAGCAAACTTTGCATTCCCTTGCCTCTTATTCCTTCTTATTCTAAATGAAAAGAGGAGTAAGAAAACAACTTGCCATCCTCTTGTTTCCTCACTTAATCACTTTCTCATTTATTCTTAGTGAAAGAAGAGAAACCAAACATTTCATTCTAAAGAGGAGAAAGGTGTCCCTTCCTCTTAACTACAATTCCCCCTTTCTTTCTAACAGCACTCCCCTGCTGGGGCTACCGGTTATCACATATCACATAATACTTGTCACTTGCTAAGAGGTTCAAGGTTCAAACCTTGGTCATGCCTCTTTTTGGTTCTGTTTATTTTTTTTTATTTTTAAAAGAAACCCACATAAAGCCCCTTCTAATCATGCAAAATATATATAAAATTTGCTAGAGACCCTACGGGTGTTACACGCCCCAGGCGCTATTAGTAAGCACGATGATTGTGTACGCTAGGAAGTATGGACGAAACCTCCGAGCGGCGAGAATCAAAGCATACGCTAGTTTTTCGAGACCGGTGTAGTGAGATTCAGCATCCTTCAATATATAGCTCAAAAAATATACAGGCTGCTACTTTGGGTTGTTCTGCCTAACTAGAGCTGATCCAACGACATGTTCATTCGACGATAGATAAATCCAAAGTGGCTCACCAACAACTGGCTTGGCTAGTGTAGGTAGAGAGTTTAGATATTCCTTCAGCTCTTCCAGCACCCAGTCACACTCGGTGTCCCATTGGAATTTCACAGCTCGGCGAAGCACTCTGAAGAACAATAGGCTCTGATCGGACGACTTGGATATGAACCTGGACAACGCCGTGATTCGACTGGTAAGCCTTTGAGCTTCCTTCAAGTTCCAAGGTGGAGGCATGTCTTGCAAAGCTTTGACCTTGCTCGGATTGGCTTCAATGCCACGCTCGGTGACTATGTAGCTTAGGAAGCGACCACTCTTTGTGTCAAATAAATACTTGTTGGGGTTCAGTTTTATCCTATAAGCCCTTAGTGTCCAACAAGTCACGTTGATATCTGTAGATAGGTCAGCAGATCAAAGGGATTTAATTAATATGTTGTCGATGTATACCTCCATATTACGGTCGATCTACCGTCAGAACACTTTGTTCATCAGCCTCTGGTAGGTGACTCCAGCGTTCTTGAGTCCGAATAACATGACATTGTAACAGTATGTTCTGTCAGCCATAATGAAGCTGACCTTCTCCTAGTCTTCGTGGGTGAGCGACACTTGGTGATACTCTTGATACGCGTTGAGCATGCAGATCAGCTCACAACCTGTCGTCGAGTCCACCATCTGGTCTATCCTGGGCAGTAGATAGAAGTCCTTCGGGCATGCCTTGTTTAGATCACGGAGGTCGATGCAGACCCGCCATTTGTTACCCGGCTTGGAGACTAACAAAACATTGGCTAGCCAGCTCGGGAATTGACCTTCCCTAATATGGCCGGTCTCCAGTAGTTTCTCTATCACCACCCGGATGATCACATTTTACTCCATGCTGAAATTTTTTTTCTTTGCCTCACCGGCTGAGCGTCCGGTCGGACATGAAGCTCATGCTGAGCCATGCTCGGGGAGATATCGGGAAGCTCGTGGGTCGACCAGGCGAACATATCATGATTTTATCGAAGGCAGGAGACCAGCTCTGCCTTTTTTCCACCTCCAAGTTAGCGACAATGAAGGTTGTTGCCTTCGCTCGTCTGGGATAGATCTGGACCTCCTCCTTTTCTTTTTATACTAAGGTAGGGGATTTTTCAGTGATCACGTTTACCTCCAAGCGCGGGTTCTTCCGAGCACTCCTCGCCTCGAACTTGACCATCTCGACGTAGCATCGTCGAGCGGCCTACTGATCACCATTGACTTCTCTCACCCAGTTGTCTATCGGGAACTTGATCTTTTGGTAGTAAGTAGATACCGCTGCCCAGAACTCATTGAAGGTCGGTCGGCCCAATATGACATTGTAGGCCGTCGACGCGTCCACCACGATGAAGTTGGTGGTCCGGGTTCTCCTCAGTGGCTCTTACTCGAGTGAGATAGCCAATCAAGCCTATCCGAGCGATAGTACTTCATTGCCCATGAAGCCGTACAGTGGAGTCGTCATGGGCTGCAGCTCACTTCGATCAATTTGTAACTGATCGAACGCCTTCTTGAAAATAATGTTAACTGAACTCCTTGTATCAACAAAAGTTTAGTGAATTGTGTAATTAGCGATTACTGCTCAGATAATCAACGCGTCATCGTGGGGGATCTCCACCCCCTCCAAGTCATTGGGACCAAAGCTAATCTGGGGCCCTTCGGCCTTCTCCTTGCTGCATCCCATGGCGTGGATCTCAACCACCGAGCGTATGAATTCCTGACACAGTTGGAGTCACCGCCAGTCGGTCCTCCGGCAATCATGCCTATCTCTCCTTAGGAAGCGTTGTTTCTGTTTCTTCTTCCCAAGCGGATGATCTATTTCGCTCGGTGGAGACTTGGGAGGGATCAGTGTTATCCCTCCACTGATGTTGGTGATGGCGCTCGAGCTCCCTTCTTTCTTCCTCTCACCGCTTGGTCGATCGATTCCTTTGTCACCGATCGGGAGAAGGAGATCTACGGTGATATCCTTGTGGAGCCGGTCTACTAACGATTGATGTTAGACTGCGGCAATCAAGCATGTTGTGGGTCGCCAACTGGTGGAATGAACAAAAGATCGGCATCCAGGCCTTGCCCTTCGACGACGCCTTCGGCCGACCGGATGCCACATACTGTACGGCATGCGCCCTGGTCTCCTAGTGTGACCGCGCTCCTTCGACCCTCGACTACTTGGGCGGCTAATGACTGCTTGATAGTCGTCGCTCGATCGACGCCAGGTGTTCGATCAGTACCTCTTTCTTTCTGGCCGCTTGGGCTTCTTCCACGTTTATATATACTCGTTGGCCTTCTTGAGCATGTGGTCGAAGTCCCTAGGCAGCTTCCTGATGAGCGATCAGAAGAAATCTCTCTCGACCAGCCCTTGGGTGAAGGCATTCATCATCGTCTTGGACGAGACTAAGGGGATGTCCATGGTCACTTGGTTGAAATGCTGTATGTACGCTCGGAGCGTTTCTTTCGATCCCTGCCTTAGGGAGAAGAGACCGACGCTCATTTTTTGATAGCACCGGCTACTGGTGAAGTGGTGTAAGAAAGAAGCTCGGAAGTCCTTGAACTTCTTATTGAGCCGTCCGACAGTCTTCGGAACCAACGCTGCGCCGATCCGGAGAGGGTGGTGAGGAAGACCCGGCACTTCACTCCGTCCGTATACTGGTATAGCGTGGCTTCGTTGTCAAACTGATCCAGGTGATCATCTAGATCGGTCGATCCGTTGTGCGTCCTGATCGCCAACGGGGTATAGTGTCTGGGCAGAGGGTCTTGAAAGATCTCCTTTGAGAACTGCTGGTTGATCCATTCAGGAGACGCATTGCTTCGGAGTGCCTTGCCTTTTCGTGCATCCCAAACAAGAGCATCATCAGAAGATGATCCCCGCTCTTGATGCGCCTGGGCTATCTCCAAGGGGGTTTGGAACAGAGCGTGATGGAAGGGGATCAGCGCGGGTGGCACTTCACCCTGTGTGCCGGTCGGCCTTCGGTTCTACCCCCATATGGAGATTTTCTCTGCTCGGTCATCCGACCCTGCTCGTCTACCGACTGCCGATGTTGTAGGCTGTGACGCTTGCCGATCGACTAACGCCTGTTATTATTGTTGCTCGATGATTTTTGTTGCAAGGGCTTGAATGAGCATCTCAAGCTCTTCCTAAGTGAGCATCACGGTGGTGAGTTGTTCAGCGTCCTCCATCTTCTCGGCTCGGATGCAGGTGACGTTCCCACAGACGATGCCAAATATGATCCTGTCCGAAAGTATAAGAGACGGAAAGCTGGGGATGGGACGCTCACGTTGACCTCCTGTGGACTCCACGTGGACCTGCAACACAGACTGCGTCAGTGCCAAGCTAGGGAGGTGGTCCCTGACGTTGGCCCTTTGATGCTCAAGTCAGTCACTGGCGATGAGAAATGAAGTGGAGCAACAAGAACTGTAATACAAACAGTGAATATCACGTGTATTGCATACCTCCGTCGATACTTGGACCCCCTTTATATAGAGCTCCGGTAGCACATGCGCACACTTCCCAAGGCGAGCACACTTCTCAAAGCTTTCCTTGAAAAGACTTGTCAGCAAAGTGTTCCTGACACAGTACCTTAACGAGCCGATCATATCTCTGAAGTGACAGTGGAAGCTTCCGCCGTACGATCTTTTGGCAGCCTATGTCCAGTGTCGGCGGCACCAACTCCCAAAAGGATATCACTGGATATCAAGAGTGTACAGTTAGGCTGAGTGGGTTGGCCGCTCGGCTAGAATTATGCCGCCCTGGTACCCTGTATGGTCGACCAAAACCTTGCTGTCCCTCAGTGTGTGTTTGCTTGACCGAATGTCTACTTTGTTATTGCCGAAGTTGATATCGGGACGAGCGGGGTAGCCATTCGACCGAAATTGAATTCTGTATCTTAAGCTCTGCTTTTTGGGTGAGCAGGGTAGCCACTCGGCTTGGCTTTTGCACATTCTCGAGCATCGGTTTGATTGCTCTTCGTAGCAAAAGTGACGGCGGATTGGAGCCCTCTACCCGGTCGGGACATACTTCGCCCGACCGGCCAATGCTAGCTACGCATTGACCATCTTGATTTTGACTTCTTTTAACCTCCACCGTGACAGCGGGATGAGGCCCTTCATCGTCACCACATCAAGTATAATTCAACATTTTGATTACTAGAAATTAGTGATTAGTCATCTAAGTCACTTGCAAAAACAAAGGCAAAGTAAAATCATACAATAGTTCATTGCATATCATTGAATTCCAAGATGTTTTATCTCAACAAACATGTGAAGTTAAGGTTTATGATCTTTCTCAAGTTGAAAATCTTGAGAAGAAAAATAAAAAACTTAAAAGCACAAGTGGAAAGAACTCTAACAATATTTAGAAAAAATTATGAAGTCGTCCTAGTACAAAGTAAAAAAAAATAACAATATTGATCAATGGCTCATATAATTATTGATAATATATCATAATTGAACAAACTCTTTGATCTTATATAAATGCTAATTTTCATCAAACTTATGTACGTAAGTCCTGAGTGACTTCGAGTTTTCGTTGTGACTATCCAATATTCTTAAAAATTATTATAATCCATTAAACATTTCACAATACCAATTATCATGTAATTCATGCCTGTAGGATTCAGAATAATATTCCTTTTGAGATAATGAGAGATGAGTTTGTGAAAAGTGATTTGGACTACAACATACTAAATATACTTTTAAAGACTTATTTGAGAAGCTATTTACTTGTAATAGATAGATACCGATTGAGCTATTAAAGTGCATTGGTGGCACAATCTACTCATTAAACATGAACTATATTGAGATAGAAAGATGTGCTAACTCTGTCAAATACAAGAATCGGTTTAAGGATCAAGGAGTAATTATAATAACTATATAATAGCCAAACACATTAACACCTTGTTAGATTTACAATACATCATATATGAACTAAAGATGCATCTATAATAGGATCTAGTTTCTATCAGTCTCTAAAACAATATACAAAATCAAAACAATAGCTCATGAATGATTGACTTGAATCCATTGAATAAAAGTATTGCTTCTTACTTGACGCCGAAGTTCCTGCTAGTGCTAAATAGTCTTCTACAGGAGTGGGTGGTGACAATCCTTAGTTCTCTCTCGATGAGGAACAGAAGAGGTTGAAGAGGCTCTAGAATATGCCCTAATTCATGAGCATCTTCCTTTATATACCAAGCTCATCCTATAGGGGCTATCTACCTTAAAGATCATCCATCATTAACACCCATCAATATTAATGAAATGGATTATTGGATCTACCCATTAAATCCACATCCATTTAATTCAAACCCTCTTTATATGTATTGAAGCATTATATTACTTAATTGGGTTTAGTTACTTTAATGACAATTAAGTGTGTATGTGTTAATCAAGTGTAAGCCCTACCTTATGGAGATTAAGTCTACCCATCCTACAATCTTCCACTTGGGTTATACTTGATTCTGTATACACCACACAAGTTGAGCTCAACATGCCAAACTTCATGGGTTAGATACCCCTTTAAATAATCTCGTCCATTAAATCAATTAGAATAGGACTAAAGAAGTCATACCTACTATAACTATAACAAGACCCAATAGTAATTACAGTATTAATATCAATAACGACATAGATCAAATATGGATGTGTAGTACAAAAATGACACAAAATGTGATTTACAAGTGTTCATTCTCAATAAGTCCTCTTTATGACTCAAACCAAGTCTAAATCATATTTACCAAAACTTTATACTAAACTGCATGGTAAATCATGATTCAATTTTTATGACTCCAAATGGAGTCCACATCAGCAAATATGATATCCATATGTCAAAAGAAAGTCAAAATCATATACACATATAGAAAATTGCAGTATATACAATAAGCCAAAATATGTGTTCATAAATATAGAGCATCACACAAAATACAGATTCCTACATAATGGGTACTTTATCAAAAGGAAAAAATCTCCATATTCAACACATGCTGATAAAACACCTCAGGTGGCAAATCCTTGGTGAGTGGATCCGCTAACATGGAATCTGTCCTTATATACTCTATTATTATTTGACCATTATGAACTCTTTCTTTAACTACCAAAAACTTTATGTCGATGTGTTTAGACTTTGACGAACTGCGATTGTTTTTGGAATATAATTTTGTAGTTTTATTAGAACAATTGATCCTCAATGGCCTATTAATGCCCCTAATGATCTATAACCCTGTGATAAGGTTTCACATCCATATCCCATGGTTGGAAGCTTTATAGCAAGCTATGAACTCTACCTCCGTAGTGGAAGTGACTATTAGCGTCTGTTTGACGCTTTTCCATGATATAGCCCCTTTTGTCAATATAAAGACATAACCTGAGGTGGACCTCCTGTATCCAAGCATCTAGCAAAATCAGAGTTTGAGTATTCAATGATCTCTAGATGACATGATCTCTGATATGTGAGCATGTAATCCTTTGTTCTTTGCATATAACACATAACCCTCCTTACAACTTTCCAATGCTCTGGTCCAGGGTTATTCAAATATCTGCCCAACATCCCCACAATGTAGGCAAGATCCAGACATGTACATACCTGAGCATATATCAAACTTCCTACTGTTGATGCATAGGGGAATTATTGCATTTCCTTGATCTCAACTTCATGACATGGACATTGTTGCAAGCTAAGTCTATCACCCTTTGCCACCGGAGTGTCGTCAGGAGCATAATTCTGCATGTCATACCGAATGAGCACATTTTCTATATAGGCCTTTTGTGATCGTCTAAGTGTGTACCTTGAACGATCACGAATAATCTATATACCTAAGGAAAAATATGCTTTACCAAGATCCTTTATTTCAAATTCACTGGATAGAAATGACTTGGTTTCTAGCAGCAAACTCACATCATTGCTTCCAAGTAATATATCATCCACATAAAAAATAAGTATAATAAACTTGCTCCCACTAAATTTAATATACAAATATTGATCAACTGATTCTCCTTAAAATCATATGAATAAACCACTTGATTAAACTTTTGGTTCCATTAACGAGATGTCTGCTTTAAACTATAAATGGACTTCCTTAGTTTACATACTAGGTGCTTTGAGTCATCAGACTTAAAGTTCTCCGATTGCACCATGTATATAGTTTCTTCATTGTTTCCATTGAGAAATATAGTCTTAACGTCCATTTAGTGTAACTCTAGGTCATAATAAGCTACAAGTGTCATGATTACTCTAAGGGAGTCTTTCGTCAAAACCGACGAAAAGGTCTCCTTGTAATTGATGTCCTCCTTTTGAGTGAATCCCTTGACGACTAGGCGTGTCTTATACTTTTTGACTTCTTGGAATGATGTGGGATCATCTTCCAACCTAATGTCAAATTCATGCTCTTGGAGATAAACATAATCATGAGACAACGTGGATCTCCTCTCTCTAGTGGATCTTGTTGGTGGCACTTAATCTTGAGGTGGTTGGGAGTCATTCTCAACCATAGGAAGGAATACCTCTATTTGAGATAATGTACCTTCAAAAGGAATTGGTGGTGACATGGGAATATCATGGCCAACTACCCTTCCGATTGTGTAGCCTCAATTATATATAGAACATTAATCATTTCACTATCAGCTACATTAGTAGTTACTATATTAGGGTCACTAATGTTATCTTCAAATAATATTTTCCTAGCTTTATCACTTCCACTATCCTCAGTGAATTTGGTATTATCCATCTCAAAAAAGGATTTACTCAAGGGGTTATAGAACTAGAAACCTCTTGAGTTTTCAGAGTATCCTACAAAATGGAAACTAACGGTTCTTGAGTTTAATTTCCTTTCATTAGGCCTATAAGTCCTAGCCTTAGCTGGACAACCCCAGACATGTATATACCTTAAACTAAGTTGTCTACCTGTTCACAACTCATATGCAATTTTTGTTACTACCTTACTAGGAACTCTGTTGAATAGGTAAACTACATTCTTGAGTGCTTCATCCCATAAGGACTCCGGTAGTGAAGAAAATGCAATCATACTTCTCACCATATCCTTCAGGGTTTGGCTTCATCATTCTGCTACACCATTCTACTAAGGTGTCCTAGGCATGTTGTATTGCACCATGATACTGCACTTAGTAAAGTAACCACAAATGGCCCAAGACGTTGTTTACTTGGTCCATTAAATTTACCATAGTATTCACCACGACAGTTTGATCTTATGACCTTAATCTTATTACCAAGTTAATTTTTAACTTTGACTTTGAAGATTTTGAACATGCCTAAGAATTGTGACTTCTCATGAATAAGGTACAAGTATCCGTATCGGGAATAATCATCTATAAAGCTTATAAAGTATGTTTGACCATTACAAGAAGTCTTAGGGAATGATCCATATATGTCCATATATATAAGCTCTAAGACTCCATTAATCTGCCTTGAATCCTTATTACTTTTATTAGTTATTTTTCCCTTGATACACTCAATACAGATTCCAAAATCTGACATATCAAGGGAATCAAGAATTCCTAGTGACATTAACTTTTTTAGGCATTGTTTAGAGATATGCACTAAACGTCTATGTTACAACATAGATGAATTCTTATTTATCACACCACACTTCACACCTATACTATACATCACAAGATTATCGGTATAAATTTCAGTGTCCAGTCTGTATAGTTTATCAATCAAAGAACCAATACCACACAAGATAAAATTTCAAAAAATACTCAACTTTCCATTTCCAAATGAACAAGTGTATCCTGATTTGTCCAAAAATGAAATAGAAATTAAGTTCTATTTAAAAGATGACACTAGAAATATATTTTCCAAATTTAAAAATACATTCTTTCCCAAACAAACTCTAAAGACATATATTGGCTCTATATTTGCCTTCTTGCCCATTCTCATATAGATGAATCTTTCGGCATCAATTGACATTCGGCTCATAAGGCAACTCTGCATAGTTACACTTATGTGAGTAGTTACACCAGTATCTATCCACTAAATATTATTAGGTACAGTAGCTAGGTTGACTTCTGAACTAATAAAGTTGAGAAGTGTACCTTTCTTGGCATGCCAATTGGCGTATCTAGGGCAATTATTTTTCATATGATCTTTCTTTTTACAAAAGAAACACGTTGGGTCCAGATCTTGTTGCTTTTGCAACTTATGCCCTAAAGCCCCAGTTACTGCAAGTTGTTTACCCTTACTCTTACCATTACCCTTCTTCTTTTTCTTATTCGAGTACTGAGATGAGGATGCATAGTTAGTACTTTAAGAGATGTTACTTCTCAATCTCTCTTCTTCCTATACACACTGAGCTATGAGCTCATTTAGTGTCTATTTCTCTTTTTAAGTATTATAACTAATCTTAAAAGGAGTAAACTGTATAGGTGGAGAGATTAAGATAAGATTTACAAGGACACTTTCAGACATATCTAACTTTAGTGTCTCAAGTCTTGTAACTAAGTTGGATATGTACATGATGCACTGCCTAATATTATCCTTCCCTGTGTACCGTATGGGCACTAACTTCGTGAGAAATGTAGTAGTCTCAACCTTTTCGTTTGAGGCAAATCAGTCCGCTAATTCCTTAAGGAAGGTCTTAGCACCCTCCTTCTCAGTTATTGAACCCCTAAGTGATTCTGGAATTAACATTCTCATGATCATCAAACTCATACAATTAGATTGCTCCCACTTATCAAAATTTACCTTTTGATCCACGGTGGAATCATCAGGCAAAGGTGCAGGGCGATCATACCTAAATGCATAGTTCAGATCCATGCATCCTAATAAAATTATAATATGTTCTTTCCATTGTCTAAAGTTTATGTCAGTAAGCATGGGGATGTTGTTTAAATTAACAGACATTGAGAGTACTATATTAACAAAAATAAAGAACATAGCTCAATTTAACAAACAAGGCATGTATTTTATAGTTGTGTAATAACAAAAAATACAATAAACGAAACATACAACTATATGGACATTAATAGAGATATCTAATGCAACATTACATTAAGTCTTTGGACTAAATTGTAACTTGCTATTGGTACTCTATAAATAACTCATGATTATCTTCATCTGCCACACAACTCGCCTTCCTTTGGGTTGATGCATTATGTGCATGATACTTTATTCATGAGCTTCCTTAGTTAGCTTATGCTTTCTAGCATCACTCATAATGCTTCTAATTAGCCACATAGTGCTCTTTCCTTTGGACCGATGTGTATGGTCAAGAAACTTAGCTTAATTTGTGAGCTTCCTTAAACATATATTCGACATAAGAATGATTTTCCTTTTGGACAATCACCCTTAGCATGGGCATATATCCCTCTACACTAGTACCCATAGCCTCCCCAATAGTTTTCACTTTGGCGATAGTATAGGTTCGACTAAACAACAAGAGCGAAGAAGAATCCAAGAAGAAATTACTGAAAACTAAGCTAAATTTAGTTATCAATCGATTAGTATTGGATATCAATCGATTGGTATTGGATATCAATCGATTGACACCTTTATCAATCAATCGAGAATGGTTGTGAATCAATCAACACATGAGCTAATTGATTCATCCATCGATTGAACACACATGAATCGATCCACCGATCGATCTAGAAGGCTTTTGTGACAAATGTCATTAATTCACCAATTGATTCAAAAACCTTCTATGAACAACTCAGCAAACACCAATCAATTAGCTGATTGATTGGTGAATCTCAATCGATTAGTCGATCGATTCAGAAGCTCTCTGTTTATTTCTTCATGATCGTCAATCAATTGGCTAATCGATTGGTTACCCCAATCAATTAGCTGATCGATCCAGAAGCTCTCTATTGGCTTCTTATGATCTTCAATTGATTAGTTAATTGATTAGTGGCTCCAATTGATTTGCTGATTGATTCCAAGCCCTTCTATTCGTGAACTTAAGCATCTCAATCGATTGAGCCTTACACCAATCGATTGGCGAACACCAATTGATTGGTTGATCAGTTTGAGAAGCTTTTGTTCATAAATTTACGACTCCCAATCGATTGAGAACTTTCCCAATCGATTAATATTAGAAAACACTCATTTCTGAACGTGATTTCAACACTAAAATTGCGTTGCCAATCTTGTTCTTCACAAATAATGCAAAAACCTCGATTCATAGGTTAAATCCTAATCTATCCAAGCTACATTCAATGAATATACATCAATTTCGTTCATCCATATGGAATCAAATGTAAAAAATTGATGTATTTATACCAAAATGTTAAAAAATAATCCTTACGCCTTAAAAACTGATAATAAGACAATCCTAATCTCTGATACCAATTGTTAGAATTGTAATACATCATATATGAATTAAAGGATGCATCTACAATAAGATCTAGCTTCTATCAATCTCTAAAGCATAATACAAAATCAAAACAATAGTTCGTGAATGACTGATTTGAATCCATCGCATAAGAGTATTGCTTTTTACTTGACGTCGGAGTTCCTGCTAGTGTGGAATAGTCTTCTATAGGAGTGGGCGGCGGCAATCCTTAGTTCTCTCTTGATGAGGAAGAGAAGAGGTTGAAGAGGCTCTAGAACGTGCCCTAATTTATGAGCATTTTCCTTTAAATACCAATCTCATCTTATAGGGACTATCCACCTTAAAGTCCATCCATCATTAACAACCCATCAATGTTAGTGAACCAGGTTATTGGATCTACACATTAAACTCACATCTATTTATCCAAACCCTCTTTAAATGCATTGAAGCATTAGATCACTTAATTCAGTTTAGTTACTTTAATGACAATTAGGTGTGTGTGTGTGTGTTAATCAAGTGTAAGCCCACCTTATGAAGATTAATTCTACTCATGTGGACTCAATTAGACTTAGTCCACCCATGTGGACTTTATCCTACACACCTATCATAAATTTTCAATTCCAACGACAAAGTCTATCAAATCATCCATCCAATAAGATTATTTTAATTTCTTCTTGATAGTCTTCCCTTAATTTTCCTACCGAATAAATTTAAAAATATAACTTCTTGTAAAAAAAATATGGAATGAAAATTTCACTTTCATACTTTATTATGCATAATAATTGATATATACACATTGAGTTATGTATATATAAAAACAAAAAAATAGAAAGGAATAAACTAAAATATTATATTCATAAATTAAAGGATTTCCCATATCAAGGAATTCCCATGATTAAAAAAATTCCATATAAAGGGGCATTCATGATCAACTATCCTAAAATAGTTATTAACTTTCTAACACTCCCCAAGCTGGTGAATATATGTCATTCATTCCCAGCTTGAATATAATCATTGAAAAGTCATGTCCATTAAGTCCCTTTGTAAACACATATGCAAGTTGCTCCTTTGTGGGGACATAGAAAGTACAAATTAACTTGTTATATAACTTATCATTTATAAAGTGTTGATCAATCTTGATGTGCTTTATCCTATCATTTTGCACTAGATTATGAGCAATATTAATAGCTGACTTATTGTCACAATATAATGTCACAGGGTCCTCCCATTTTAGTTTGAGATCTTCAAGGATTATCTTCAACCATAGTAGTTCGCACATATAGCTTGAGTTATATATAGACCTAAACTCTGCTCTGTACTTGATCAAACTATCATATTTTATTTCTTACTCTTCCAGGTGACCAGATTACAACCTAAAACATGTAATAACCTATTGTAGAACATCTATCAATCAGAGATTCTACATAGTCAGAATTAGTGTAAGCTTCAAGAATCAACACCTTATCTTTCTTCAATAAAATTCATTTTCCTGGATTAGCTTGCAAATAGTGGAGTATCTAATTTGTAGCTTGTAGATGAACTTCTTAAGGTCATACATGAACTGACTTATCACACTCATAGCATAGGCAATGTATGGCCAAGTGTGTGTTAACTATATTAGTTTTTCAATCAATTTTTGGAATCCTTCCTTGTCTACTACCCTTTCATCATTCACCTCTCCAAGTTGGTGATTAATTAGAGTTAAAGCAGATTAACACACTAAATTACCAGTTTCTTTAAAAAGGTCAATGACATACTTTTGTTGGAAAATGGAGATACCTTGCCAAGACTGAGCTACTTCTATCCCGAGGAAGTATTTCAAGCACCCCAAGTCTTTGATCTCAAATTCCATTGCCAAATAGTTTTTTAAGTCTTCCTTTTTTTTCATCATTCTCGGTAACAATTATGTCATCAACATACACTAGTAGAGTAGTAACTCCCCCCCAAGCTATGTGTTCGATGAATATTATATGATCACGTTGATTCTATTTATACCTGATATTGAGTATCACCTTTGTAAACCTACCAAACCAAGCTCTTGGATATTGCTTGAGTCTATATAATGTCTTTTTCAATTTGTAATCCTTCTTTTAATGTCTCCTCCAAACTCTAGTGGAATCTCTATATATATCTCTTCCTCTAAGTCACCATAAAGGAAGACGTTCTTTACATCAAACTTCTGTAAATTCCAATTGAAATTTAAAACTATGGATGATAGAAACCTCACTATATTCAACTTAGCCATTGGTACAAATGTTTCTTTATAGTTTACTCCATAGGCTTGTGTGTAGCTTGTAACAACTAACCTGGCCTTGTATCTTTCTAGAGACTCATCTGACTTGTACTTCATGATAAACACTCATTTGCATCTCTCTAGTCTTTTATTTTGGAGCATTTTAACAATTTCCCATGTTTTCTTCTTCTTAAGTGCCTCCATCTCTATTCTCATAGCTTCTCTCCACTTCTCATTTGATAAAGCCTCAAATAAAGTATTAGAAATTGGATGATATTTAAATTTGCTAAGAGACTTATGTGAAATAAATAAAATCTATGAAAAGACATTGACTTGGCTAATGAATATCTTAGATATTTAGTGCATCTCTTATCCCTTTTCTAAAGGCGATAGGTAAATCATAATTAGATGAAATAGGAGAGAAATTATATTTGTAAATACTTCATTATCAAGAGTAGGAGTTGAGTTTTGGACTTGCAAAGGATCAAGTTTTTGTGGAGACATTTCAAGCTATAAGGGCGGCTCTTGTGAAGATGATCTAGATTGAAATGAGTAACACACTAAGCTAGCTAGGTCAAGAAAGAGTAGAACTTCTGCCTTATCTTTTTCAATAGTGTTAGTAATTAGCCCTAAGAGCCAATCATGAGATGATTAGGCCTTTTGGGTTACTCATTGAGTTAGACTCAAATGAACCCACTCATTGGATTGAGTCCAATCCAAATTAGACACATTGGATTAATGGGTTAGACTCAATGGGTTAGACTTGTTGGGTTATTGGATTAATGGTTAATCCAATATAATAATACCACCCATTAAGAGAATACAAAGAGACAAAACCCTTGGTATTCATGGGATGAATATAAATCAATTTTTTGGAATGAATTTTTTAATGAGATGAGAATTAGATGAGGAAAAGTGACTCTTGATCTCCCTCTTCTTCCTCCACCTTCCTCCTTGGCCGAATCTTCAAGTTTGGCTGAACCATTTTTCTTGCTAGCACAAGAAGATGGTTCTTCTATGAAGGCTTCGTTCGTGTGATGAATGAAGGATGTGTTCATGTGGATACCGTAGAGGCGTGGATGCTTGATCGCGTTGAGATCTGCATCTAAAGAAAAAAGGTTGTTGTCGGGATGGCGAAGGGCACACAACAAAGGTAAACCTCTCATGTAAAACTTAGTATATGATTATTTTCTCCTTCGCATGGATCTTTTAAAGAGGATCTAGTTAATTGTTTGCTGCGCTTAAGCGTGTTTAGCGCGCTAAATCCCAACAGTGGTATCAGAGCCACTTGTGAAGGCATATACTAACTTGTTAGATTTTATATGTGATATAGAAATTACATAAGATATTTACTATGGTTTGCAAGATTATGAGTCCTTTGTTTTGTTGGGACTGAAATAAAGTTGTTGTGAACAAACTAGGTCTCGACCATATAAAGTTTTCGGCCAAACTAGATTTTGGCCAAATTATGTCTCGACTATCCAAAGGTCTCGACCATAAAAGGTTTCGGCCAAACTGGTCTCGGCCAAAATACTATTGTGAATAGAAAGATTTTGTGGGTAGTAGGGTCTCGGGTATAGCAGCAACTCATAAAATGAGTATGCAAAATAAAATTTTCTTCAGGGGCGCTATCCCCTGAAACCGCCGCAAGGGGCGCTGCCCCTTGACCCCCGCTCGCTATCTAGATAGCTGGACCACGGTGGCGTTGCTGCTCATAATTAGTTGTTGAAATCATAGTAAATTTTATGTCATAAAATATTGTGAATGTTATATGACATGGTGCATGGTTATGGCCTTTACCCCCAATGTGATTGGATGTGTGTGTATGTTATAATTCATAAAATGGCCTGCGTGTCGTGCCTCTTCTTTTTCATTCTTGTTGTAAATTTAGACTACCCTTGAACGTAACTCTAGATTTCTTTAGACTTTGTAATGTACAAATTAGAGAGAAATTAGTCTACTGGACGATGGTGAAAAAAAGGAGAAGGACAACAACACACGACAACTAAAGAAGCATTTAGAGAAGATGCTTGGACCTAGGTTGACTTATTGCTCTTCTCATTGGCTTGAGAAGATCGTAGTGATGGGATCATAACCATGTCACATTTAAATTAGCATATATGCTGATGTATGCCATGATATGCCATGAATGTATGTGATGCATGTGTAGCTATCGTAATTAGGTCCTTTTCATATGCCTACCAAAGTTTAGTACTCACTACTACCTCGATCATTTGTAGTCAAGTTTGACAAAGCAAAATGACTCATTTTATCTTGGTAGAGTGTGACAGGACAATTGTGATGTCAGACTATTGGACTTTGGGTGTGACTTAACTAAGTTGAGAACTTAGAGGCATATCGTATATGATGAATTTCAAATTATACTAGTCTTGGGCAATTAGCCAAAGCTAACTTAAGATAAGTTATAATGTAGATTTCATAAGATGGGAAAACGAACAAATAGTCTTGTTCATGTTGGTTAGTCCTAAGAAAACGTACCGGTTCCACTGTACAAAATTTTGTACAAGTGTCGAACCTTTTCTTAATTAACCTATTGTGTTCTTTAGAAGTTAAATTAGGAATTGCAAACGGAACTTAACATTATTGATTCCAAATTTAGCTTATCTTTTCTTAATGGTTTAGATTTGAATCGCAAGCATAACTTAACACTATTGATTCAAATCCACCTATGCTATTAATTCCATTAAATATTAATTTTCAAAATTGGCTTCCAAGGCTGCATGGCGAGGCACATGACCTTCTTGGATATGGGAGCAACCACCACCGCCTAGACAAAGCCTTTTAAGGAAAACTAATATTTAATTTCCTTAAATAACTCTAGGTTAACTAAAAAGAACAATCGAATCACAAATTCGAAAAACAAAGAAAACATAAACTCGAAAAATAAATTCGAAAAACTAGATCTAATGCCTCTTGTATTTGGAATTCTTACAAAAAGAAATAACTAGCATGATGCGAAAAACAATTGCTAATTATACCTTCTCTTTGTATGCTAATGACCTCGAGATCTTCTGCCGTATTCCTCGCCTCGCCTTGGACGTCATGTGGGCGACGGTATTCCAAGATGAACACCACCCAAAGGCTTTCTTCCTCTTCCTCTAAAATCCGGCCACCAACACCACCAAGGAGAAGAGAGCAAAAGGGAAAAGAGAAGGGGAGAGGGAAGGGCCGACCACCTAGAGAGACTCCACCAAGAGAATAAGAATTGTGTCTAATGAGGTCTCCTCACCCTTTCTTTTATATTACTTGCCCAAGGCAAATAAGCGAAGAATTTTTACAAAAATTAAAATCTTCCTCTTGTTTTTCCTTTTCCCTTTTAATTTTCCTTTTCTTTCCTCTTGATTGAATCAATCACCAAATCATTGGATGATGATATTAATTTAATTTTAATTTGGCCGACCACCTTGCTTGGGCACCAAGCAAGGGTGGCCGGCCCCCTTAAAGAGGAAGAAAATATTTTATAAAATTTTACAAGAAGAAAAACTCTTATAAAATTTTACAAGTTCTCTTTCCTAAAGTAGGAGTTAAAAAAGGAAAGTTTTTTAAAAATTAAAACCATGTTTTAAAATTCAAAACTTCTCTTATAAAATTTTCTTTTTTAACATGGTGATAGAAAATTTAAATTTTAAAACTTCTCTTCCTGTTTTTCTTAAACCATGAGGATGGTTAAAAAAGGAAAGTTTTAAAACTTTTAAACTTTCTTTTAAAACATGTGGCCTAATTCAAATAAGGAAAGTTTTTAAATTTAAAATCTCTCTTTTAAAACTTGTAGTTTTCTACAAAGAGAAGATTTTAAAAATTTAAAACACCCCTCCTTATTTGAATTATTGTGGTCGGCCCCTTCTTGCTTGGGCACCAAGCAAGGGGCCGACCCCTTAAGAGGATATGGTGGCCAACTATTACTTGGTCACCAAGCAATGGACCGACCCCCTTCTTGGACACCAAGATGGGCCTTTCTTTGGATGGACTTGAGGCTTTAATGAGGCTACGACAGGGACCTAGACGAGAAATTGGTTTTGGCCTTCCGATGAGCTTGAGTATCCCGTGTTCGCCCCGAACACACAACTCAAGTTCATCGATAATAACTCATTCCACTAGAGAGTTATTATCGCATTACCGCACCAATCCCAAATTACATTATGGGCTCCTTCTTATCATGAGTGTGTTAGTCTTCATGTGTTTAAGATAACGAATGCCCACTAATTAAGTAAGTTACTGACAACTCACTTAATTAATATCTGCTCCAAGAGTAGTACCACTCAACTTCATTTTCATGTCGGACTAAGTCCACCTGCAGGGTTTAACATGGCAATCCTTATGAGCTCCTCTTGGGGACATTCTCGACCTAGATAACTAGGACACAGTTCTCTTCTATAATCAACAACACACACTATAAGTAATATCATTTCCCAACTTATCGACATATTGATTTATCGAGCTAAACCTCACCCTTTAATAAGTCAAAGATATAAATATTAAATATATGTGCTTGTTATTATATTAGGATTAAGAGCACACACTTCCATAATAACTATGGTCTAGTTCTTTTATTAAGTCAGTACTAAAATAACTTAACTAAAATGGTCATACTCAATACACTTAGAGTGTACCAGTGTAATTTATTAATCAAGATAAACTAATACTTAATTACACTACGACTATTCCGATGGTTTGTTCCTTTCCATCTTGGTCGTGAGCAACTGTTTATAATTTATAAAGAACCGACAACATGATCTTCTGTGTGTGACACCACACACCATGTTGTCTACTATATAAATTATTTGAACAATTACATTTAACAAATAAATGTAGATATTGACCAATGTGATTCTTTTATTTCAAAAATAAATGTTTACAAAAGCTAAGCTTTTAGTATACACTCTAACAATCTCTCACTTATACTAAAAGACTAAGCTGCCATATCTGTTGTCATACATCTGATTCTCATCCTCTCCACATGCCGATCAAAATCATTCCCCGTAAGGGCCTTAGTGAATGGATCTGCAAGGTTATCTGCTGATGCAATCTTTGGCGACGACAACTTTTCCTCGCTTGACGATGTCTCGTATCAGGTGGTACTTGCGCTCTATATGTTTACTCGCCTTATGGGCTTGTGGTTCATTCGAGTTTTCAACTGCACCACTATTATCACAATAAATTTTAATGATTTTGGACAAACCAGGAATCACATCTAAGTCCATTAGAAAGTTCCTGAGCCATACAGCTTCTTTGGCTGCCTTAGAGGCTGCCACATACTCAGCTTCCATGGTCGAGTCCGAGATGCATTTATGCTTAACACTCCTCCATGTAATGGCTCCACCTCCTAAATTAAACACATAGCCTGATGTAGACTTACTGTTGTCCCTATCTGATTGGAAATCCGAATTTGTGTAACCCACAGGGAGCAAATCATCTACTTGGTAAACTAGCATATAATCTCTATGTCATTCTCAGGTACTTCAATATATGCTTTACAGCAGTCCAATGTCCTTGTCCAGGGTTACTCTGATATCTGCTAACCATGCCCATGACAAAACAGATATCAGGTCTCGTACACAGCATTGCATACATAAGGCTTCCTACAGCCGAAGCATAAGGAACTGCCTTCATATCCTCCATCTCCTTCGGAGACATCTCTTTAATTAAGGCTACTCCATGCCTAAAAGGTAAGAAACCTTTCTTGGAGTTCTGCATGCTAAAACGAGCAAGGATTGTATCTATATATAAAGCTTGAGATAGACACAACATTCTTTTCTTGCGATCCCTTATAACTTTGATCCCAAGAATGTGTGCACATTCCCCTAAGTCCTTCATATCAAATTGTTTGGACAACCATATTCTTACGTCCGATAATACCTTGACATTGTTGCCAATTAACAAAATATCATCTACGTATAGTACAAGAAATACCACCATGTTTCCGTTACACTTCAAGACTCATCCGGACACTGAATAAATCCATATGACTGGATTACTTCATTAAAATGCATGTTCCAAGATCTTGAAGCTTGCTTCAGTCCATAAATGGACCGATTGAGCTTACACACTAGATGCTCTTTGCCTTTTTCAATGAATCCCTCTGGTTGCTTCATATGGATGTTTTCTTCAAGACTTCCGTTAAGGAATGCTGTCTTGACATCCATTTGTCAAATCTCATAATCCCTATGAGCAGCAATGGATAAGAGTATCTGGATAGACTTTAGCATAGCTATCGGTGAAAAAGTCTCCTCATAATCGATTCCCTCTTTCTGAGTATACCCTTTCGCAACAAGGTTTGTTACCTTCCCGTCTGTCCCTCTTTTCTTTTTATAGATCCACTTGCATCCAATGACTTTTACACCATCAGGTGGTTCTACAAGCTTCTAGACCTTATTAGAATACATAGACTTTATTTCAGAATTCATTGCCTTTTGCCAAGATACTGCATATATATCTTGGAGTGCTTCGTCATATATCCGGGGATCAGGTTCATGTTTACCTAGGATCAAGTCCGAAGACTCTCCCAAAAACATAAATCTCTCAGGTTGCCTTACAACCCTCCCACTACGATAAGACACTATCTCTGGTTGTGTATCATGTGTGACACGTGTTGCAGTTTCTTATGGTACTTCATCTTGTACTGTTGGTATTAAAGTAGACGTGTCCTCTTTTATTTCTTCTAGAACTATTTCACTCATGGGCTTATGGTTCATTACATAATCATCTTCTAAAAATCGAGCATTGGTGCTAACAATGATCTTCTAATTTTTAGAATTATAAAACAAACCACCTTTCGTTCCCTTAGGATATCCCACAAACAGACAAACTTCTGTACGTGATTCCAACTTGTCAGTATCTCCCTTCAGCACATGTGCTGGACTACCCCATATCCGGATATGATTCAGACTAGGCTTACGCCCATTCCATAATTCCATGGGAGTAGAAGGAACTGTTTTAGAAGGTATCATATTCAGAATGTACACTGCTATTTCCAGAGCATATCCCCAAAACGAATTTGGTAATTCTGAATAACTCATCATCGATCTAACCATTTCTATAAGAGTCCTATTCCTTCGTTCTGCCACACCATTCTGTTGGGGTGTACCAGGTGCAAACAATTGGGATTGAATCCCGACTTCTGATAAGTAACTCCTAAACTCTCCAAATAGGTATTCACCACCACGGTCAGATCGTAGTATCTTGATACTTTTACCAAGATGTTTTTCCACATCAGCCCTATATTCTTTGAACTTGTCAAAGCATTCAGACTTGCGGCGCATCAGGTAAATGTATCCGTATCTTGAATAATCGTCTATAAAGGAGATGAAGTATTCATAACCTCCTCTTGCCTGAATAGACATAGGACCACACAAATCAGAATGAACCAGTTCTAACGCTTCTTTGGCTCTATACCCCTTGGCCTTAAAAGGTCTCTTGGTCATCTTACCTTCCAAGCAAGATTCACAGGTTGAAAACTTTTTCAACTCCAATGGACCCAAGAGTCCATCAGCTATGAGTCTTTGAATCCTACTTAAGTTAATATGGCCAAGCCTTAGATGCCAAAAATACGTTTGGTTCATCTCTGAAGGTTCTTTTCTCTTCTTAGAGTTAGAAGATATGTTATTAATTTCCATATTTTGCTTTGTGGGAGAAATTAGATTTAAAGTATATAAATTGTCAACCAATGCACCAGAACGGATAATCACCTTATTTCTCTTTATAACCACATTGTTACTAAAAGAAATAGAATATCCATCCACATACAGTTTAGAAACTGAAATTAAATTCTTTCTAAAACTGGGTACATAAAGACAATTTCTAAAAATCAAACTTCTATTCCTATCAAAAGATCAGTAGACATCTCTCACTGCAACAGCCGCCACCTTAGTAGCATTGCCCATGTATATGGTTATCTCTCATTCAAATAGTCGTCAGGTTTCCTGGAACCCCTGCAAAGAATTGCAGACATGATCAGTGGCTCCCGTATCTACACACCAGGTGCTAGTAGATAACACCGCTAAATATTTTTCAACTACTAGAGCATGAGATATACCTTTATTGTTCTGATTCCTACGAGGACAGTCCGCCTTCCAATGTCCTGACTGCTTGCAGATGAAGCACTTGTCCTTCGGCTTCTTCATTCCAGCTTTTTGTCCTGTACTCTGAAATTTATTCACTCTTTTTGTTGAAAAGACCTGTTTCTTCTTCTTCTTGCCTTTCGACTTAGAAGTAGAACCATTTTCAGCATAGTGAATCTGAAAACTGTGACAAATATACCTTCTGTTGCTTGTAGTTCTATCAGAAGTTCCACCAACGTATACTCTCTTTTGTTCATGTTATAGTTCAGGCGGAACTGCTCAAAACTTCTGGGTAGCGTTTGGAGAATTATATCGACCTGGGTTTCCCCATCGATTTTTCCTCCAAGGACTTGTATTTCATTCAAATAAACCATCATTTTCAGGATATGATCCCTTACGGGTGTCCCCTCAGACATGGTGGCTGTCATTAATTTTCTCATTGCCTCTTGCCTAGTAGTCCGACTCTGGTGCCCAAAGAGTTTTTTGAGATTGTTCATTATATCATAAGCCGTTGATAAATCTTGATGCTGATGTTGCAATACATTTGACATTGAAGCCAAAATGTAACACCGCACCATCTCATCTGCTTTTACCCATTTCTTACGATACTCAATCTCCTCTGGGGTAGAGTCACCGTTACGTGCATCAGGGCAAGCCTCAGTTAGTACAAACTTATAGCTCTCAGCAGTAAGAACAATGTCCAGGTTCCTTTTCCAATCTATATAGTTGGGACCAGTAAGTCTATTCTCTTTTAGAATAATGGCCAGTGGGTTAAAAGTCATCCTAAGAATCACAAAAATAAACTTTGTCAAGACTCTAAATTTAGAATAATATTGATTCCTCAAACAATACTATTTTAAATTAACCAACACCTCAAATCACCGTGAATATTGCATGCCACGTTAGTGTGGACGTATACAAATTCAACATTTGTAAAAGGAGGGTGTGACCCATTAATTTTATTATCTTGTCATCCTAACTTTATGACAAATAAAATTAATAGTTGATTTTTCTTTGGTCACACAAAACAATAGCAGTGACTCTGTTGGGGAGGTTACTATTGAATACGTCTAAGTGTATACCATTACTTGATACTTAGTCCATTAAATAGGATTGTGCCCCTTCAGTTGGAGAAGATCACACGCTCCTAAATAATTTCCTATAACCATCCATAAAGGAAGTTTGATCTAGTGATCCGCAACAAACCCATCCGTTGTGGAGGGAGGCACTCAGAGCCAACACGCAAGCTTGTTGCATCACTTACAAACCAGTAATGGAGGCCGTGGAATTTATTAAAATCCCTCTCCCACTTAGTTATTTAAAAATGAGAATTTTAACCTATGCTAGCATACATCACATGCACATATATATCACAGTAAATAAAAGCAATAAATTTGGAAATTAATTTTCCAACTATTATGGATTTTTCCATCACTGTCTTTAGTATGCTCCAACCCTAGCTGCTGCCATCTTTAGCCACCGCCATCGGATCAAGTTGTCACATCTATCTTGCTTCTTATTCCTCTACGTCTCTGGTCCTCCAATAACACTACGCCTCGCAAAGATACGATCCACGAAAAATATAGAATTTTACATATATCAATCCTATAATCCATAAAAGAATGTACATGTATTCTAGATCGAACAAAAAATAAAATTCTAAAAATAATACAGCTCCTGCTGCATTTGATACATACAATCATGCACTCAAAATAATGCCCTTGACATGTCCAAGGGTCCAATCACACACAATATCTAAATGCTATAATAGTTGGAGCCTGCAACCACAAAGTTATCACATCCTATTATTATCCTGCCTAAATTATGTATGACATGTGCATAATTAATTTTGAAAACCAAAACACACAGAGGCAAACCCTAGCTCTGATACCAATTGTTGGTTAGTCCTAGGAAAACGTACCGGTTCCACTGCATAAAATTTTGTACAAGTGTCGAACCTTTCCTTAAATAACCTATTGTGTTCTTTAGAAGTTAAATTAGGAATCACAGACGGAACTTAACATCATTGATTCCAAATTTAACTTATCTGTTCTTAATGGTTTAGATTTGAATCGCAAGCGGAACTTAACACTATTGGTTCAAATCCACATATGCTATTAATTCCATTAAATATTATTTCCAAAATTGGCTTCCAGGATTGCATGGCGAGGCACATGACCTTCTTGGATATGGGAGCAACCACCACCGCCTAGACAAAGCCTTTTAAGGAAAGCTAATATTTAATTTCCTTAAATAACTCTAGGTTAACCATAAAGAACAATTGAATCACAAATTCGAAAAACAAAGAAAATACAAACTTGAAAAATAAATTCGAAAAACTAGATCTAATGCCTCTTGTTTTTGGAATTCTTACAAAAAGAAATAACTAGCATGATGCGGAAAACAATTGCTAATTATACCTTCTCTTTGTATGCTAATGACCTCGAGATCTTCTATCGTATTCCTCACCTCGCCTTGGACGTCATGTGGGCAACGATCTTCCAAGATGAACACCACCCAAAAGCTTTCTTCCTCCTCTAAAATACGGCCACCAACACCACCAAAGAGAAGAGAGCAAAAGGAAAAGAGAAGGGGAGGGGGAAGGGCCGACCACCTAGAGAGACTCCACCAAGAGAATAAGAATTGTGTCTAATGAGGCCTCTTCACCCCTTCTTTATATTACTTGCCTAAGGAAAATAAGGGAAGAATTTTTACAGAAATTAAAATCTTCCTCTTGTTTTTCCTTTTCCCTTTTAATTTTCCTTTTCTTTCCTCTTGATTGAATCAATCACCAAATCATTGGATGATGATTTTAATTTAATTTTAATTTGGTCGGCCACCTTGCTTGGGCACCAAGCAAGGGTGGCCGACCCCCTTAAAGAGGAAGAAAATATTTTATAAAATTTTATAAGAAGAAAAACTCTTATAAAATTTTACAAGCTCTCTTTCCTAAATTAGGAGTTAAAAAAGGAAAGTTTTTTAAAAATTAAAACCATGTTTTAAAATTTAAAACTTCTCTTATAAAATTTTCTTTTTTAACATGGTGATAGAAAATTTAAATTTTAAAACTTTTCTTCCTGTTTTTCTTAAATCATGATGATGGTTAAAAAAGGAAAGTTTTAAAACTTTTAAACTTTCTTTTAAAACATGTGGCCTAATTCAAATAAGGAAAGTTTTTAAATTTAAAATCTCTCTTTTAAAACTTGTAGTTTTCTACAAAGAGAAGATTTTAAAAATTCAAAACATTCCTCCTTGTTTGAATTATTGTGGTCGACCCCCTCTTGCTTGGGCACCAAGCAAGGGGCCGGCTCCTTAAGAGGATATGGTGGCCAACTATTACTTGGTCACCAAGCAATGGACCGATCCCCTTCTTGGACACCAAGATGGACCTTTCTTTGGAAGGACTTGAGGCTTTAATGAGGCTACGTCAGGGACCTAGACGAGAAATTGATTTTGGCCTTCCGATGAGCTTGAGTATCCCGTGTTCGCCCCGAACACACAACTCAAGTTCATCGTTAATAACTCATTCCACTAGAGAGTTATTATCGCACTACCGCACCAATCCCAAATTACATTATGGGCTCCTTCTTATCATGAGTGTGTTAGTCTTCCTGTGTTTAAGATAACGAATGCCCACTAATTAAGTAAGTTACTGACAACTCACTTAATTAATATCTAGCTCCAAGAGTAGTGTCACTCAACTTCATTGTCATGTCGGACTAAGTCCACCTGCAGGGTTTAATATGACAATTCTTATGAGTTCCTCTTGGGGACATTCTCAACCTAGATAACTAGGACACAGTTTCCTTCTATAATCAACAACACATACTATAAGCAATATCATTTCCCAACTTATCGGGCATATTAATTTATCGAGCTAAACCTCACCCTTTAATAAGTCAAAGATATAAATATTAAATATATGTGCTTGTTATTATATTAGGATTAAGAGCACACACTTCCATAATAACTATGGTCTAGTTCTTTTATTAAGTCAGTACTAAAAAAACTTAATTAAAATGGTCATACTCAATACACTTAGAGTGTACTAGTGTAATTTATTAATCAAGATAAACTAATACTTAATTACACTACGACTATTCCGATGGTTTGTTCCTTTCCATCTTGGTCGTGAGCAACTGTTTATAATTTATAAAGAACCGACAACATGATCTTCTGTGTGTGACAACACACACCATGTTGTCTACTATATAAATTAATTGAACAATTACATTTAACAAATAAATGTAGATATTGACCAATGTGATTCTTTTTTTTTCAAAAATAAATGTTTACAAAAGTTAGGCTTTTAGTATACGCTCTAACAATTCACCTAAAGATACCAGAGTTACATCAGATGTAATTGGTAAACATTGTCTACATAAGTTGTACTAAGTCTTGGGCGATTAGCCAAAGCTAACTCAAGATAAGGTATAATATGGATCTTATCCAATTGGTACACGTTGGATACCTAATGTATACAAGTCTTGGGCGATTAGCCAAAGCTGACTCAAGATGAGGTATAATGTGGATCTTGTCCCACTTGAATGTCTTTGCTTTAGGGTTTAGAGCTTGTAGTGACTTGCTCCTACCAAGCTTTAGAATTCAGTGGGAGAATCATTTAATTAAAGGCTTAATTAAATGATCTTAATATGATACCTATTTCTGCATTTTATTGTTGTAGATTACCATGTCGTCTAGTACGTAGACGACACTATGCTTGCGATCTATCCTTGATAAGGACAAGCTCAATGGAGCTAATTTCCTAGACTGGTACAAAAACATGAGAATAGTTCTCAAGAAAAAAAAAGAAAAAACTGTATGTCCTAGAGCAGCCTATTCCTGAAGTACCCCCTGCTACTACCACTAGAGTTGATAGGGATGCTTACAAGAAGTATCAAGATGATGCATTAGATGTGTCATGCCTTATGCTCATCACCATGAACTCTGAGCTTCAGAATTAATATGAGAACATGGATGCTTATGATGTGGTTGAACATCTTAGACAACTATATCAAGGAAAAGCAAGGCATGAGAGATTTGAGTATCTAAAGCACTGTTTCAATGCAGAATGCAAGAAGGAAGTCCTGTAGGGCCATATGTACTCAAAATGATTGGGTATGTAGGAAACCTACAGCGATTGGGATTTCCATTAGGTCAAGAATTGACCACTGATCTTATATTGCGATTATTGCTTGATAGCTATAGTCAATTTGTCATGAACTACAACATGAATGAAATTAACAACCCGCTTCATGAGATGTTGAGCATGTTGAGAACTGCTGAACTCACCCTTAAGAAGGCAAAGCCTAGTACCATTTTGATGGTGTCTAAGGGCAAAGGCAATTGAAAGCCCAAAGGTAAAGGTAAGACCCAAGCCAAAGGAAAGAGCAAGACTCATGCATTGAAACCTAAAGGTGGAGTTGTTAAGGAAGGAACCTACTTCCATTATGGTGAGACCAGAGGAACTGTAAGTTATACCTAGAGGAACTAAAAAGGAAGAGAAGTGAGACTTCTGCCTTAGGTATATATGTTTTTGTCTATTTCTTCTTCATGGGTATTATATACCGAGTGTGCATCTCATATTTGCACTAATGTGTAGTGGCAGAGAAAGAGTAGGACATTGACAAAGGCGAAGTGAACCTACGAGTAGGCAATGGTGCAAGGGTTGCTACTATAGCTGTAGGAACATATTCCTAATCTTTGCCCACTAGGCTTGTTTTAGAACTTTAAGAGTGCTGTTATGTGCCTACCTTGATCACGAACATTATCTCTATTGTTTGTTTGGACAAGAAAGGTTTTTCATTTGTAATAAAGGATAAATGGTGTTCCATTTATTTGAATGATATGTTCTAATGTAGTGCACCTCTTATGAATGACCTCTATGTTCTAGACTTTGAAAACTCAATCTATAATATAAATAACAAACGGTTTAAATCTAATGATTTGAACCAAACATATCTCTGACATTGTCACTTGGGTCACATAAATGAGAGTCGCATATCCCAACTCTATAAGGATGGACTTTTAGACTCATTTGATTTTGAATCATATGAGACATGCAAATCTTGTCTTCAAGGCAAGATGACAAAGACTCCATTTAGTGGACACAGTGAAAGGGCTAATGATCTGTTAGGAGTCATACATACTGATGTATGTGGCCTTTTCAGAATAACAGCTGAAGGAGGCTATTATTACTTCATTACCTTCACTGATAATTTCAGTAGATAAGAGTCTATGTATCTAATGAGACAGAAGTTAGAATCCTTTGAAAAGTTCAAAGAATTCAAGAATGAAGTACAAAACCAACTTGGTAAGAGTATTAAGATACTTCGATTAGATCGAGGTGGAGAATACCTTAGCCAAGAGTTTCATGACCATCTTGTTGAGTGTGAGATCATGTCCCAACTCACTCCACCTGAAACATCACGATGGAATGGTATATCAAAAAGGAGGAATCGTACTTTATTAGATATGGTACGATCGATGATGAGTCATACAGATCTTCCTACTTTCTTCTGGGGGCATGCTCTAGAGATGACCACTTTTACACTTAACCACGTCCCTCTAAGGCCGTAATAAAGACACCATATACGATATGAACTGGAAAGAGTCCCAAAATATTTTTCATGAAGATTTGGGGTTGTGAGGCTTACATTCGACGACAAGTCTCAGATAAACTAGGACCCAAATTGGACAAGTGCTATTTTGTAGGATATCCCAAGGAAACAAAGGGATATTACTTCTATAATCCCACACAAGGTAAAGTGTTTGTTACCAGAAATGATGTCTTTCTAGAAAGGGAATTTATTTCTAGAAAAACTAGTGGGAGTGAAGTCGATCTTGAAGAAATTCAAGATACACAAACTAGCACCGACGCCTTGATGGAAATTGAACAGGTACCACAAGATGTTGTGGATCAGGATTTTGTTACACCAGAAGAAGTTGTGGAACAACAACCTATTCAAGTAGCACAAGCTCTACGCATACCTGATAGGACCCATCGTCAACCTGAGAGATATTCTTTTCTCTTGTCTGACAATGGTGATGTAGTGCTAGTTGGTCTAAATCATCCCACATCTTATCACGAAGTTGTACAGGGCCCAGATTCTGAGAAATGGCTAGAGACCCTGAGATCCAAAATGGAATCCATGTACATTAACCAAGTATGTACTTTGGTTGATCCACCTGAAGGGATCAAATCCATTGGGTGTAAGTAGGTCTTCAAGGTGAAGACTGACATGGATAGTCATATGCATACTTATAAAGGTAGATTGGTGGCTAAAGGATTCAAGCAGATTCATGGTATAGACTATGATGAAATCTTTTTACCAGTTGTGATGTTTAAGTCTATTCGGATCATGCTTGCAATTATAGCTTACTATGATTATGAGATCTGGTAGATGAATGTCAAAACTGCATTTCTTAATGGAAATCTACTTGAGGATGTGTACATTATACAATCTGAGGGTTTTGTCGATCCAGAGCATCCTGGAAAGGTGTGTAAGTTGCAACAATCCATTAATAGATTAAAGCAAGCTTCTAAAAGCTGGAATATTTAATTCAATGATGCAATTAAAGCATTTGGTTTCATCAAGAATGATGATGAACCTTGTGTCTACAAGTGGGTTAGAGGGAGCACAGTCATCTTTCTCATATTGTATGTAGATGACATACATTTCATTAGAAATGATATCCCTACTCTTTAGTTAGTGAAGCCTTGGCTTGGGAATTGTTTCTTAATGAAGGACTTAGGTGAAGCAGCTTATATTTTAGGCATCAAGATCTATAGAAATAGATCCAGGAGATGGCTTGGTCTAAGCCAGAGTACATATATTGACAAGGTGCTTAAATATTTTGTCATGCAGAATTCCAAGAAGGGATTCCTATCGATGTCACATGGTGTGAGTGTTTCGAAGACTCAATGCCTTTTTTCTAAGGAAGAAAGGGACCGCATGGATCAGATTCCTTATGCATCAACTATAGGGTCTATCATGACCGCCATATTTTGTACTCGTCCAGATGCCTCATATGCGTTAAGTATGACGAGAAGATACCAGTCATATCCAGATGAAGGTCACTGGACAATAGTCAAGAATATTTTTAAGTACTTAAGAAGAACTTAAGATTATTTCTTGATCTTTAGAGGTGATAAAGAGCTTGCTGTAAAGGGTTACAGCTGTTGCTGTAAAGGGTTACAGTGGTGCAAGCTTCCAAAATTGACAAGAATGATTCTAGATTGCAGTTAGGGCATGTATTTTACTTAAATAGTGGTCTTAGGTATTGGATACTACAATGATTCCATCTCATTCAAGGGATCATCGATATATGAGATATAAGGATATGCAGAGAACCAAACAATGCTAACATTACGGATCCTTTGACCAAGGCTTTGACACCGAGAAAGCATGATGGTTACACTATGTCAATGGATATTAGATATTTCAGTGATTGACACTTGTAACATAAGGAGATTGTTAGTGTAAGCCCTAAGAGGTAATCAAGAGTTGATTGACTTAATACATTTTTTATCATATTTTGTTATTTCATTAGAAGACAAAGGTTATGGTTATTATATTTACTTCAGTTCAGTGCTGAATGAATAAGTATAATAATGTCCTACAATAGAAGGTTCTAATCTACAATATATCAATTGGTTGAATTGATAGTGAGATATTGTAGAGAATGCTACTCTAAACTATTCCTAGTCAAGCATTAATATACAAGGATAATATTAATGCGTTAAGGCTAGCATGTAGGTCACCGGATGACTTAATCTCACAAGTTATGGATATGAGATATCAGGTTGACACATGGGTATATATTAGAGAATATGTACTAAATTGACCTGCCATGAGATGTTTCATGGATCGTTATATGAGTGTCATAAATATTCTCATGCGACTATTGGTATGAATAGTCCTTAGACCTGAAGTCACTACAGTTCTCTATGAAGGCGCTGGAATTCCGTTCTATTTCAATTTCCCTATACAAAAAAAATTATACAAGAACAGAACTCTTCCTAGCAACCCGCATGTTCGATCAAAGATGTGTTCGATCAATCAAGCAAGTTCTTGAATGATCAAAGCAAGTACAAGATCGTTGGCCTCATGTATTGGTATTTGAGATCGATACAAAGAAAACTAAACTAATTACGTAGCGGAATTAAAGAATTAGTTGTACCTTTCCTTTGTAGCTAAAGACCACTTGATCTTCTGCCATATTCCTCTCCTCTCCTTGGACGTCGTGTGGGCGATGATCTACTAAGACAACACCACCCTCCTTCTCTTCTCGGTTTCCAAACCGCCGACTACAAAAGGAGGCTCTAGGATGGAGCACCTTCTAATCTTCTTCCTTCTCTTCTTCTTCCTCTTCTTCCTTTTCTTCAAGCCACCACCCACCAAGGGAGAAGGGGCGCCAACCCTAAGCAAGGAGGAGGGGAGGGGTGCCTGTTGGTTGCTACTCGGAAAACCTAATTGTTCCACTGTACAGAAATTTTGTACAAAAGTCTGAACCTTTTCCTAGCTACCATGTGTTCTTTTAAATTAAACTTGGATCGCCTGCGGAACTTAACACGTTTGATCCAAAGTTTAATCTATTTGTTCTTTTAGGTTTAGACTCGGATCTCCTACGGAACTTAACACGTTCGATCCAAATCACCTAAGTTATTAATTTCATTAAATATTAGTTTCAAAATTGGCTTCCAAGACTGCATGGCGAGGCACATGGCCTTCTTGGATATGGGAACAACCACCACCGCCTAGACAAAGCCTTTTAAGGAAAGTTAATATTTAATTTCCTTAAATAACTTTAGGTCAACCGAAAAGAACAATCAAATCACAAGGAAAAGAAAAACAAAAGAACACAACATCGAAAACAAATTAGAAATATTAGAATTGCATGCCTCTTGTATTTGGTATTATTTTCAAAAATAACTAGTATGATGTGGAAAGGAAAAATACTAGTTATACCTTTTAGAAAGACCTCTTGATCTTCTACCGTATTCCTCTTCTAACCTCGGACGTTGTGTGGGCAACGATCTTCCAAGATGAGGACCACCTAGCACCTTCTTCTTCTTCCTTCAAGTTTCGGCCAAGCACCAAAATCCAAGGATGAAGAACTTTTTCCACCAACTAAGCTCCAAGGTATACAAGCTTTCTCTCCTTTTTCTTCTTCTTCTCCAAGTAGTATCTGGCCACCACAAAAGTTCCAAGCAAAGAAGTGTTTCGGCCACCACAAAGAGGAAGAGAGGGAGAGAGGATGGCCGGCCACAACACCAAGGAAAAAGAGGGAGAGAATAATAGAGGTTGTGTCTCATGAAGGTACCCCAACCCCCTCTTTTATATTCCTTAGCTTTGGTAAATAAGAAAATTTAATTACAATAAAATTTCATTAACTTTCCATGACAACAATTAATTAAGAAAAATTAAATATAATTTCCTAATCAATTATATCATGGTCGGCCACCTCAATAAGAGCAAACAAGGCAATTTCAATCAACAATTAATATTCCTTATTTGTCTTCAGAAATTTTAAAAAATAAAATTTCCCTTTAAAATCCCTTCATGGTTGATAAAAATAAATTTTAATAATTTTAATTTTTCTACATGTGAATAATTTATAAAGTAGAAAAAATAAAATATCTTTTCAATGTACAAATAAGGAAAGAGATCTAATCTCTTTCTTTAATCTTTTGTAGATCCTTTTAAAAGAGATATTTTAATTTTTAATCTCTCCAATAAATTATATCTTTCACATAAGAAAAATTTAAAATTAAAATTCTTTTTAATTTAATGGGGGCCGGCCACCTAAGCTTGGGTTCAAGCTAGTGCCGGCCACCCATGAACCATGGCTTGGCCGGCCCTATCTTAGGTGGCTATAGGTGGGTATAGTACTCTATAAATAAGAGGCTATGATAGGGACCGAGAGGAGGAATTGGTTTTGGTCTCCCGATAAAATTAAGCATCCCGTGTTCGCCCCGAACACACAACTTAATTTTATCAATAATAATTCATTCCACTAGAGAACTATTATTGAACTACCGCACCAATCCCAAATTACATTTTTGGGCTCCTTATTATGAGTGTGTTAGTCTCCTTGTGTTTAATATGTCGAATGTCCACTAATTAAGTGAGTTACTGACAACTCATTTAATTAATATCTTAATCCAAGAATAGTACCACTCAACCTTATTATCATGTCGGACTGAGTCCACCTGCAGGGTTTAACATGACAATCCTTATGAGCTCATCTTGGGGACATTATCAACCTAGATTTCTAGGACACAGTTTCCTTCTATAATCAACAACACACACTATAAGTGATATTATTTCCCAACTTATCGGGCTTATTGATTTATCGAACTAAATCTCACCCATTGATAAATTAAAGAAATATAAATATCAAATATATGTGCTTGTTATTATATTAGGATTAAGAACACACACTTCCATAATAACTGAGACCTTTGTTCCTTTATAAAGTCAGTATAAAAGAAATAATCTCTAATGGTCCTACTCAATACACTCTAAGTGTACTAGTGTAATTATATAGTTAAGATAAACTAATTCCTAATTACACTACGACCTTCCAATGGTTTGCTCCTTTCCATTTTGGTCGTGAGCTAGTGTTTATAATTTATAAGGTACTGATAACATCATCTTCTGTATGTGGCACCACATACTATGTTATCTACAATATAAATTAATTGAACAACTACAACTAAATGTAGAAAATTTGACAAAATGTGATTCTTTATTCAAAATAAATGTTTACAAAAGTTTAGGCTTTCAGTATACACTCTAACAATCTCCCACTTATACTTATGACTAAGCTGTCATATCTTCTGCCATACATCTGATTCTCATTCCATCCACATGCCGATCGAAAGCTTTCGCTGGAAGGGCCTTAGTGAAAGGATCTCAGTTATCTCACGATGCAATCTGTGATGACAACTTCTACTCGCTCACGATATCTCGTGATCGTGGTACTCAGGCCTATATGTTTACTTGTCTTACGGGCTCGTGGTTCCTTCGAGTTCGCAACTCCACTATTATCACAATAAATCGTGATGATTTGGGCAAACCAGAATCACATCTAAGTCCATTAGAAAGTTCCCGAGCCATACTACTTTTTAGCCGCCCAAGAGGTCAGCTACATACTCAGCCCATGGTTGAGTCCAAACGCATTTCGCTAACACCTCCACGAATGGCTCCACCTCCTAAAGTAAACACATAGCCCGATGTAGACTTCATCGTTGTCTCTATCTCGATCGAAATCAATCCGTAACCCATGTGAGCAAATCGTCTGCTGTAAACTAGCATATAATCTCTCGGTCCTTCTCGTGTACTTTAATATACGCTTACCGTAGTCCAATGTCCTTGTCTCAGGTTACTCGATATCTCGCTAACCACGCCCACCAGAAAATGATATCGTGTCTCGTACATAAGATCGATACATTAGCTTCCTACACCAAGCATAGGAACCGCTTTCATGTCCTCTATCTCCTTCGATGTCTTCGAGACATCTCTTTAGATAGAGCTACTCCACGCCTAAAAGGTAAGAAACCTTTCGAACCTGCACGCTAAAACGAGCAAGGATTGTATCTATATATGAACCTCGAGATAAGTAAAACATTTTCTTGCGATCCCTTATAACTTCGATCCCAAGAATGTGTACACAATCTCCTAAGTCCTTCATATCAAATTGTTTGGACAACCATACCCTTACGCTCGATAACACCTTGACATTGTTGTCAATTAACAAAATATCATCTATGATAGTACAAGAAATACCACCACGCTCGCTACACTTTCAGATATACAAGACTCATCCGGACACCAATAAATCCATACGATCGATTACTTCATCGAACCGGATGTTCCAAGACTCGCTTTCATCCATAAATGGACCGATTGAGTCAGACACTAGATGCTTTTCGACTTTTCAACGAACCCTTCTCGTTGCTTCATATGGATGTTCTCTTCAAGACTTCCATTAAGTAAAGCTGTCTTGACATACATTTGCCAAATCTCATAATCCATATGAGCAAGAATGGATAAGAGTATCCTGATAGACTTAAGCATGGCTACCGTGAAAAGGTCTCCTCATAATCGATTCCTCTTTCTGAGTGTACCCTTTCACAAGCCTAGCTTTGAAGGTTTCTACCTTCCCGTCGTCCTCTTTCCTTTTAGATCCACTGCATCCAACGGCTTTACACCATCAGTGGTTCTACAAGCTCCTGCACCTTATTGGAGTACATAGATTCTATTTCGTAATTCATCGTTTTCGCCAAGACGCCGATCTATATCTGGAGTGCTTCATTATATGTTCGGGGATCGGGTTCTTGTTTACCCGGATCAAGTCCAAAAAATCTCCCAAAACACGAATCTTTTGCTGGCTTACAACCCTCCCACTACGACGAGGCACCGTCTGTGGTCATGTATGACACGTGTTGTAATTTCTTGTGGTACTTCATCTTGTATTGTTGGTACTGAAGTAGACGTGTCCTCTCTAAGTTCTTCTAAAACAACTTACATCGGCTTGTGATCTATTATATAGTCTTCTAAAACCGGGCATTGGTGCTAACAATGACCTTCTGGTCTTTAGACTATAAAATAAACCACCTTTCGCTCCTCCGGGATACCCCACAAACACGCGAACTTCAGACGAGATTCTAACTTATCAAGATCCGGTTTCAAAGACATGTGTGGACTACCCCAAACCGAATGTCTTAGACTGGCCGCCCATTCCACAATTCCGGAGTAGAAGAAACCGATTTAGAAGGTACTAAGTTCGAATGTACACTGCTGCTTCCAGAGCATATCCCCAAAACGACATTTTCTCAATAACTCATCATCGATCTAACCATTTCCATAAGAGTCCTATTCCTTCGCTCGCCACATCATTCTGCTGGGGTGTACCAGGTGGAGACAATTGAATCAGCCTCCGATAAGTAATTCCTAAACTCTCCTAAGAGGTATTCGCCACCACGATCGGACCGTAGTCTTGATACTTTTACCTAGTCATTTCTCCACATCAGCCTGTACTCTTCGAACTTATCAAAGCACTCAGCGGTGCATTAGGTAAATATATCCGTATCTTGAATAATCGTCTATAAAAGAGACAAAATATTCAAAACTACCTCTTGCCTAGACAGACATAGGACCACACAAATCAGAATGAACCAATTCTAACACTTCTTTGGCTCTATACCCCTTGGCCTTAAAAGGCCTCTTGGTCATTTTACTTTCCAAGCAAGATTCACAAGTCGAAAAATTTTCCAACTCTAATGAACCCAAAAGTCCATCGGCTATAAGCCTCTGAATCCTACTTAAGTTAATATGACCAAGCCTTAGATGCCAAAGATATGCTTGGTTCATTTCTGAAGGTTCTTTTCTCTTATTTGAGTTAGAAGATGAGTTTTAAATTTCCATGTTTTGCTTTGTGAGAGAAATTGGATTTAAAGTATACAAATTGCCAACTAATGCACCAAAACAGATAATCACTTTATTTCTCTTAATAACTACATCGTTACTAAAGGAAACTGAATATCCATCCAAAAACAGTTTAGAAACTGAAATTAAATTCTTTCTAAAACTAGGTACATAAAGACAATTTCTTAAAATCAAATTTCTATTTCTATTTAAAGATAAGTAGACAAATCCCACTGCAATAGCCGCCACCTTAGTAGCATTGCCCATGTAGATGGTAATCTCTCCTTCAGTTAGTCGTCGGGTTTCATGGAACCCCTGCAAGGAATTGTAGACATGATCAGTGGCTCCCGTATTTACATACCAGGTGCTGGTAGATAACACCGCTAAACATGTTTCAACAACTAGAGCATGAGATATACCTTTGTTGTTTTGATTCCTATGAGGACAGTCCGCCTTCCAATGCCCTGACTGCTTGCAGATGAAGCACTTGCCTTTCGGCTTCTTCATTCCAGCTTTAGGTCCTGTACTCTAAGATTTATTCACTTTCTTTGCTGAACCAACTTGTTTCTTCTTCTTTCCTTTCGATTTAGAAGTAACCATTTTCAAAGATAGTGAATACGAGAATCATGACGAAAAACCTTCTACCACCAAGTTCGTAGTAGTTCCGCCAATGAATATACCCTTTGTTCATATTGTAATTCAAGCGGAATTGCTCAAAATCTAGGTAGTGTTTGGAGGATCATATCGATCCGGGTTTCCATCAATTTCTCCTCCAAGGATCTGTATTTCGTTCGGATAAGCCATCATCTTTAGGATATGATCCTCACAGAGTACCCTCGCACGGTGGTCGCCATTATCTTTCTCACGGCTTCTTGTCTAGAAGGCCGATCCCGATAACCAAAGAGTTCCTTGAGATTGTTCATAATATCATAAGTCATTGGTAAATCTTGATGTTGATGTTGCAATACATTTGACATTGAAGCCAAAATGTAACACCGCGCCATCTCATCCGCCTTTACCCATTTCTTATGATATTCAATCTCCTCTTGGGTAGATTCACCAGTGGGTGCATCAAAGTACAAATTTATAGCTTTCAGCAATAAGAACAATGTCCAGGTTCCTTTTCCAATCTATGTAGTTAGGACCAGTAAGTCTATTCTGTTGTAGTATGATGGACAGTGGGTTGAAAGTCATCATAAGAATCACAAATAACTTTTGGTCAGAACTATAAATTTAGAATAATATTGATCCCTCAAACAATACTATTTTAAATTAACCAACACCTTAAAACACCGCGAATATTGTATGCCACGATAGTGTGGACGTATACAAATTCAGCATTTGTAAAAGGAGGGTTTAACCCATTAATTTTATTATCTTGTCAACCTAACTTTTTGACAAATAAAATTAATAGTTGGTATCCTTTGGTCACACGAATAATAGCAGTGACTCCGATGGGGAGGATACTATTAGACGTGCCTAAGTGTATACCACTACTTGACACTAAGTCCATTAATAAGATTGTGCCCCTTCCGATAGGGAAAATCACATGCTCTTAATTAACTTCCTATAGTCATCCAAAATGAAAGTTTGTTCTAGTGATCCACAAACAAGCTCATCCGATATAGAGGAAGGCACTCAGAGCCAACGTGCAAGCTTGTTTGCATCACTTACAAACCAGTAATGGAGACCGTGGAATTTATTTAAAATCCCTCTCCCACTTAGTTATTTATAAATGAGGAATTTTAACTATGCTAGCCTACTAAACATGTATACTAACATGCACACACAGCACAATATAAAAGCAATAAATAGAAAATCTAATTTTCAACTATTATGACATTTATCTATGGTTGTCCTCCGTGTGTTGTCATCTCAAGCTGCTGCCATATTTGGCCACCGCCACCGGGTCTAGCTATCACATCCATCTTGCTCCTTGTTCCGCTACGCCTCTGGTCCTCAAAAGGTTCCACGCCTTGCAAGATTCGATCCGCGACACAAATAGAATTTTACATTTTTCAATCCTATATTCCTCGAAGGAATGTACAAGTAAACTAGATCGAACATAAAATAAAAATTTACATCCATCGATCCTATATTCCAAAAAAGGAATGTACATGTAACTAGATCAAAAATAAAATCCTAATAAAACTAAATACAGCTCCTGCTGTATTTTATAATACAATCATGCACACACATATAAATGCCCTTGACATGTCCAAGGGTCCAATCACACACATAATAACTAAAAGCCATAATAGTTGGATCCTGCATCCACAAAGTTAGCACATCCTACTATTAACCTGCCTAAATTATGTATGACATGTGCATAATTAAACTAATACCAAATACACAGAGGCAAAACGCTAGTTCTGATACCAATTGTTGGTTGCTACTCGGAAAACCTAATGGTTCCACTGTACAAAAATTTTGTACAAAGGTCTGAACATTTTCCTAGCTACCATGTGTTCTTTTAAATTAAACTTGGATCGCCTGCGGATCTTAACACGTTTGATCCAAAGTTTAATCTATTTGTTCTTTTAGGTTTAGACTCGGATCTCCTGCGGAACTTAACACGTTTGATCCAAATCACCTAAGTAATTAATTTCATTAAATATTAGTTTCCAAAATTGGCTTCCAGGACTGCATGGCGAGGCACATGGCCTTCTTGTATATGGGAACAACCACCACCGCCTAGACAAAGTCTTTTAAGGAAAGTTAATATTTAATTTCCTTAAATAACTTTAGGTCAACCGAAAAGAACAATCAAATCACAAGGAAAAGAAAAACAAAAGAACACAACATCGAAAACAAATTCGAAATACTAGAATCACATGCCTATTGTATTTGGTATTATTTCCAAAAATAACTAGTATGATGCGGAAAGGAAAAATACTAGTTATACCTTTTAGAAAGACCACTTAATCTACTACCGTATTCCTCTTCTAACCTCGGACGTTGTGTGGGCAACGATCTTCCAAGATGAGGACCACCTAGTACCTTCTTCTTCTTCCTTCAAGTTTCGGCCGAGCACCAAAATCCAAGGATGAAGAACTTTTTCCACCAACTAAGCTCCAAGGGATACAAGCTTTCTCTCCTTCTTCTTCTTCTTCTCCAAGTAGTATTCGGCCACCACAAAAGCTCCAAGCAAAGAAGAGTTTCGGCCACCACAAAGAGGAAGAGAGGGAGAGAGGATGGCCGGCCACAACACCAAGGAAAAAGAGGGAGAGAATAATAGAGGTTGTGTCTCATGAAGGCACTCCAACCCCCCTTTTATATTCCTTAGCTTTGGTAAATAAGGAAATTTAATTACAATAAAATTTCATTAACTTTCCTTGACAACAATTAATTAAGAAAAATTAAATAAAATTTCCTAATCAATTATATCATGGCCGGCCACCTCAATAAGAGCAAATAAGGCAATTTCAATCAACAATTAAAATTTCTTATTTGTCTTCGGAAATTTTAAAAAATAAAATTTCCCTTTAAAATCCCTTCATGGTTGATAAAAATAAATTTTAATAATTTTAATTTTTCTACATGAGAATAATTTATAAAGTAGAAAAAATAAAATATCTTTTCAATCTACAAATAAGGAAAGAGATCTAATCTCTTTCTTTAATCTTTTTTAGATCCTTTTAAAAGAGATATTTTAATTTTTAATCTCTCCAATAAATTATATCTTTCACATAAGAAAAATTTAAATTTAAAATTCTTTTTAATTTAATGGGGGTCGGCCACCTAAGCTTGGGTTCAAGCTAGGGCCGGCCTTCCATGAACCAAGGCTTGGCCGACCCTAGCTTGATCCACAAGCTAGCTTGGCCGGCCACTATATCATGGGTATGAAGGTGGGTATAGTACTCTATAAATAAGAGGCTACGATAGGGACCGAGAGGAGGAATTGGTTTTGGTCTCCCGATAAAATCAAACATCCCGTGTTTGCCCCGAACACACAACTTAATTTTATCAATAATAATTCATTCCACTAGAAAACTATTATTGAACTACCGCACCAATCCCAAATTACATTTTTGGGCTCCTTCTTATTATGAGTGTGTTAGTCTCCCTATGTTTAAGATGTCGAATGTCCACTAATTAAGTGAGTTACTGACAGCTCATTTAATTAATATCTTAATCCAAGAATAGTACCACTCAACCTTATTATCATGTCGGACTGAGTCCACCTGCAGGGTTTAACATGATAATCCTTATGAGCTCATCTTGGAGACATTATCAACCTAGATTTCTAGGACACAGTTTCTTTCTATAATCAACAACACACACTATAAGTGATATCATTTCCCAACTTATCGGGCTTATTGATTTATCGAACTAAATCTCTCCCATTGATAAATTAAGAAATAAATATAAAATATATGTGCTTGTTATTATATTAGGATTAAGAGCACACACTTCCATAATAACTGAGGTCTTTGTTCCTTTATAAAGTCAGTATAAAAGAAATAACCTCTAATGGTCTTACTCAATACACTCTAAGTGTACTAGTGTAATTATATAGTTAAGATAAATTAATTCCTAATTATACTACGACCTTCCAATGGTTTGCTCCTTTCCATTTTAGTCGTGAGCTAGTGTTTATAATTTATAAGGTACTGATAACATCATCTTCTGTATGTGGCACCACATACTATGTTATCTACAATATAAATTAATTGAACAACTACAACTAAATGTAGACAATTTGACCAAATGTGATTCTTTATTCAAAATAAATGTTTACAAAAGCTTAAGCTTTCAGTGAGGGGTCCAGCCACAAGCAAGGAGGAAGAGAGGGGTGTCGACCCTAGGTGGAGAAGGGGCGCCGACCACAAGGAGAGAAGGGACTTATAAAAAATTAGATTTTAGCGGGCACAATCTACTCCTTTTATAACCTTTGCCGTCGGTTACAAAGAAAAGAAAATAACATAATTATGATTAGAAAAAATCTCCCTTTCTATAACCAAGTTAAACCAAACCAAGTTAAATCAACCCAAGTTAAGCCAAACCAAGTTAAATCAAACCAATTTAAACCAAACCAAGTATGGATGGGTGGATGTGAGGCTTTATATAGAGGCTACAACAGGGACCTAGAAGAGGAATTAGTTTAGGCCTCCTGATGGGCTTCCTGTGTTCGACCCGAATACCCAACTCAAGTCCATCAATAATAACTCATACCACTAAAGGGTTATTATTGAGCTACCGCATCAATCCCATATTACAATATGGGCTCCTTATCATGAGTGTGTTAATCTCCTTGTGTTTAAGATATCCTATGTCCATTAATTAAATGAGCTACTGACAACTCAATTAATTAACATCTGATTCCAAGAGTAGTACCACTCAACTTTATTATCATGTCGGACTAAGTCCACCTGCAGGGTTTACATGATAATCCTTATGAGCTCCTCAAGGGGACATCATCAACCTAAATAATTAAGACACAGATTCCTTATATAATCAACAACACGCCATATAAAGAATACTATTTCCCAACTCATCGAACCTATTGATTTAACGAATAAATTTCACCCATTGATAAGTTAAAGAAATAAATACTAAGTATACATGTTTGTTATTATATAGGGATTAAGAGGATGCACATCCATAATAACAGAGGTTCTGTTCTTTTATATAGTCAGTATAAATCGAACAACTTCAAATGATCCTGCTCAATACACATATAGTGTACTAGTGTAATTCTATAGTACCAAATTACACTACAACCGTTCCAATGGTTTGCCCCAATCCATCTTGGTTACGAGCCACTATTTATAATTTATAAGGAACCGATAACATGATCTTCTATGTGGCACCACACACCATGTTATCTACAATATAAATTAAATGGACAACTGCATTGACATATATATAAATATAAAATACAATCATTTAACCAAAGTGATTCTCATTTCAAAATATTTCAAAATAGATGTTCATACAAAAGCTAGGCTTATAACATACATCCCAACACCCTACATAAGGAGTTGTGTACTTTTGTATCGTCAAACGTCACCTATAACAGGGTGGACTGTAAAGTCGATCACTAGGTATGCAATAAATAAAGCGGAGGGATGTGAGTGATGTAGATGGGATCTATCCCTTTCATATGACGGAAGCGATATCTGTTGGCCCCTTGTTTAGTAGGACACAAGAATCTATGACCATACTCAGGTGAGTCAATATGAGATATTGAGCTTATTTGTTTAATATATCTACTTAAAGATCAAGAAACATAAAGATTGATAAGAGGATGACACGGTCTATGCCTCATTGATCAATCTAGATATCAAGGATAGAGGGACTAAGTCTTACAAGATAATAGTCACGGATAGGTTAGGTCGGATCTTGACTTTCTCATCACTTGGGTAGCAATGATGCATTGCTAGATGCCACTCATTTCTTATGCATTGCAAATGTTTATTTGGATACATTGCCAACGTTACGAGAGCCTATTGGGTCACACACAAAGAACATATTAGTTTAGAGATGAGTATTTTAGTTTGACTAAGATACTAAGGATATTAAGAATGATGGGTAAATCCAAAGTGTTGGTGTCATCTTAGTGGTGATTGACACTAGTGCTAGTGGGAGATTGTTAGTAATTAGCCCTAAGAGCCAATCATGAGATGATTAGACCTTTTGGGTTACTCATTGAGTTAGACTCAAATGAACCCACTCATTAGATTGAGTCTAATCTAAATTAGACACATTGGATTAATGGGTTAGACTCAATGGGTTACACTTATTGGCTTATTGGATTAATGGTTAATCCAATATAATAATCTAACCCATTAAGAGTATACAAAGAGACAAAAACCCTTGGTATTCATGGGATGAAAATAAATAGATTTTTTGGAATGAATTTTCTAATGAGATGAGAATTAGATGAGAAAAAGTGAGTCTTGATCTCCCTCTTCTTCCTCCTCCTTCCTCCTTGGTTGAATCTTCAAGTTTGGCCGAACCATTTTTCTTGCTAGCACAAGAAGATGGTTCTTTTCCGAAGGCTTCGTTTGTGTGATGAACGAAGGAAGTGTTCGTGTGGATATCGTAGAGGCCCAGTCGCTTGATCGTGCTGAGATCTGCATCTAAAGAAAAAAGGTTGCTGTCGGGATAGCGAAGGGCACACAACAAAGGTATACCTCTCACGTAAAACTTAGTATATAATTGTTTTCTCCTTCTCATGGATCTTTTGAAGAGGATCTAATTAATTTTTTGCTGCTCTTAAGCATGTTTAGCGTGCTAGATCCCTACAAATAGACCTAGATTTCTCTTGAAGATAAAGATTGAGAAAAGAATGATTAGCCTTCCTTAAAAGTGACACCATCAAAGATCTAAAAATTTCATGTGGGTGGATGATAACACTTGTAGCCTTTCTATGATAGAGAATAACTGACAATGTTAGAGTAGGTGCCCTGCAAGCCAACTATTAGCAAGGACTTTATTGACTCATGTAAATAAACATCATTTATTTTAATATAATTCAATTTAGTATAACATTTACTTTATCTTTATACACATGTTAGATGCTTAGATAAAGTTCTTGAATATACTATAGGGAGATGGGATGGTACATATGATGATCATCATGAAATGCATCAATATTCATTGGATATTCTAAACATATTCCTAGTCACTTGGGCTACCTAATAAACAAGGATAAAAGTCGCTCGAGTTAGAGACTAGCATTTGTGATGTAGTATGTACCATGTTTCATTGGTAAGGATATAGAAATGTTCAAGCATACAGATGGATGCTTATACGATGAGTTCATCGAACAACCCTCATACCAACTTTCTAAGTGGTTATCATTTATCGAGTGGATAAGTCTTTAGTTGTGATTGTACACTAGTAGTCCTTATGACCCAAGACAACATTGAGACTCTATATGTTGGGGTTATACTTTAATTCATTTATCGACTCCAATAAGAATCATTAGGTTGTGAGATTGGGTGTAATAATGAAACATATAGGAGTCAGTGCATTATAGTCAGAGATTCAGCATATGCCTATGGGTGTGAATATCCTATGTAATGTATTATTCTATAGTCTATAAAGTCTCTGATCAAAACTGTAAGATGTGCTTTAAGAAATGAGTTTCCTAGTTGCACATGCGATGACACTATAAGATACATCACATGGCTGTTGAATCAATATACAACCCTCGATGTACCAATAGTTGTAGATACGACTGGGATATATGATATGAAGGGACCGGACTATACATTAACCATAATCAACTAATTCTTACAAGCACTATTCAATGATACCTGTGGAGTCATGGGGCGGTGCTGCTAGATGCTTTTACCATGATTCATTGGATGTTAATCAGAATTAGTTCTAACATCCTATAATCAAGTACCTGATCATAGGATAGGGCTATTAATGGTATACTCATATAAAGGGCGAGTATAGTCCTGAATCACAAAGAGTTGTGGACTCATAGCGAGTTGTATCCCTGAACCATTGAGGGTCATACAAGTATTAGTTTTCCTACTTCCCATTGAGAAAGTTAAATTCAAATAGTTGAATTTGGTAAATAAAATTTGATGTGATCACATAGTAAATTGACAATTAAAGTTTGATATGATCAAATGTTATCATGATTATGATGGACTTACATTATTGGGTTTTAGAAATGTTTTAATATCTAATGGGTCAAGATGGAAAAAAAAGGGAAAATGACTAGGTTTAATTAGTTAGACACACATGTCTCTTCATATTCCTTGGAGAGGTAAAGAGACACATGTTTATTCATCTTCCTTGGATAGATGAAGAGACACTCATCTCCTAATATTCATTGGAGAGGTAAAGAGGCACATGTCTCTTCATCTTCCATAGAGAGTTGATGAACTATATAAAGAGATGTGGTCATCCTTGGAAAGTGTTGTCAAAAGTGTAGAAGTGAGAAAAGTAAGGTGGGTGAAGTGAGAAATATTTTCTTCCAAGTTGCTGCCCGGTCTCAAGAAGATAAAGATCTTCTCATTTCTTCCATCAAGAGAAATCCATCTCTTTGTCATTTGTTTGTTATGATAGTCTCGATGAAAAATGACACTTGATCTCTGTTGGTGCGGTTAGCACTAACGGTCTAACTCAGGTTTTGATGAATGACAAAATAGGTTAAGTTAGTCTTGTTGTTGATCTAACACTCTGACCGATTGTACAGGAGAAGCCCAGATAGGTCGACGGACTGACCTAATGTCTGACACGAAGCCCAGCTAGGTCGACGGACCGACCGGATAGCTGACACGAAGTCTAAACGGGTCGACAAACTGACCGGACGTTTGGCACGAAGTCTAGCTACGTCGACGGGCTGACCGAATAGCTGGCAGGCAAGTAAAGGTAAGTCACTGGAGGGGAGTGACTATGAGGATGCATTCCTAGGAAGGGAACTTAGGCGGCGATCCGACTTAGAACCATTTCGGAACACTAAGTCGAGATCTTGACTAGATTCTGGTCTCGGAGAGACGAAATCTAATTAATATTTTATTTAATGATAAACTGTGCTAACATTTTATTTTGTAGGATATATATTTACCTCGGACTAACGTTTTCTTACAAGTAGGGAACCGCTGGAAAACAGGGTCCGGGCGCCCAGGAGGTACCAGGCGCCCGGAGGTCCGGGCGCCCGGGAGGTACCCGGACTCCCGGAGGCAAATTCTATCCCCAACGTCACTATGTCACGTGGAGTTCGCTGGTTGGCTCGGCTACGTCACAACTAGGGCACCCTGAAGGTTCCAGGCGCCCCGAACCTCATATATAAGGAGGGTCAAGGCTGGAGTCAGAACATCAACTCTTAACTCGATCTCTGGTGCTCCTGCGACGCTGCGAAAGCTCTCCGACAAAGTTCTAGTTTGCTTTTTTCCTTTTCTAATTGTCAGTTTTTATTTTACTAATTAATTCATGTACATCAATTCTGTAATTACTATTCAAATTATTAGTAATTGCCCATCGAAAGTACCCTTGTGTGCGAGCCTTGGAGTAGGAGTCGCCAAAGGCTCCGAACCAAGTAAATATCTGTGTCCTCTTTGGCTCATTTCTTTTTCCGCTGTGCTTAACTCTTTTCGATAAATTTTAAATCGATATTCACCCCCCCTCTATCGAACGATCACGATCCAATAAGTGGTATCAGAGCAGGTACCGCTTTGATTTGGTGCAACCACCAATCAGACAAGGGGGGTGAAACTTTCCTTTTATTAGTTTTCGGCTTTCAATTTTTTGCATAATTCCAAACTGGTATTATTACCTTTTTGGAAATTCATGCAGTTGAATAGAAAATCCTAATTGGCTTATTCTTCCTTTCCTCTGTTTGAGAAAGATAATGAATCAAGATCCATGACAGTGCTTTATCAGTGCAGTGGTTAGCATTCCTTTATCCTTAAGACCTTGACGGGATTATTCAACAACAATATAGGAGGAAAGGATGGACATTACATTACCCGCGATAACTTAAGCGCCACAAAAGCCTACAGAGCACCAGTTGACAACTCCGGAAATCTACTTGATCCGGAATAGTGGACTTCGGACATAAAGAAGAAAGCATCGACGGAGAACAAGGTAATCAACACTCTATAATGCGGATTGACAAGGGAAAAGTTGAACTGGGTAGGACCGCACCAGAACACGAAAGAACTTTGGGACAAGTTGATCGAGCTGCACGAAGGAACCAGCGACGCTAAGGTAACGAAACACGATTTGTTATTAAATAGAATATTTAATATAAAAATCCAGGAAGGAGAAACGACAAGTCAGCTTTACGCGAGGATCAAGGACATCCTCAACGGGCTCCACGCGATAGGCCACTAGATGGAAAATAAAGATCTGATAAGGTACGCGTTAAATTCATTTCCACGTAATAATCTGTGGGCATCTATCGTGGATGCCTACAAAATTTCAAAAAATCTATCTAAATTAAAATTAGACAAATTGTTTTGCGAATTAGAATTACACGAGCAAACTAATGCCACGACGGAGAAAGGTATTGCTTTGTTTGCAGGTTCCTCCAAAGAAAAGAAGAATAAGCCTGAACCTGAAGAAGATTTTGACCAGGATTCTGAAGATGAAGAGTACCTGGTGAACCTGGTAAGGAAAATATTCACCAAGAGGAAAAAGAACTTCAGCAAGAAGGACCTGCAGAAGATCAACTACCCAACCGAACCAAGAAATGTGACGCGCTTCGGGTGCAACAAGAAGGGCCACTACAAGAATGAGTGCCCGAGATTGAAGTTCGACAAATCGAAGACGACCAAAAAGAAGGCCCTCAAAGCAACATGGGATGACTCTTCCTCGGACGAATCAAAGGTTGAAGATCAAAAGCACCAAAGTCACCTCGCGTTGATGGCCCGCAAAGCAAAGTCGGAAGACGAATCAGAAGACGGGTCCGAACTCGAATCGAGCCACGATTCCGTACTCATTTTCAAAGGTCCCGAAGAGGTATACCCAAATTTAAATAGAAAGTTCTTTAAAATTATTTCTTGTTTAAATAGAAAATTAGTTAAATTAGAAGATGAAAACAAATTACTCCATGAGGAAAACCAAAACCTCAAGGAATAAATTACAAAAAATAATCCAACTCGAGATTTAACACTTGAGAAGGTGAATTTATCACTAAAAATATAAATTAATAAATTAAAAGAAATGTTAGAAAAATTTACAACAAGATCTAAAAATTTAGATTTAATCTTAAATAATCAAAAAGTAATTTACAACAAAACTGGACTTGACTACAAGTCAAGTTCAAGTAAAACATTTAAATCATTAATAACCCAACATAAACCAACAATTAAAGCTTGGGTTCCGAAAGTGTGTTTAACCATGCAAGTAGGACTTAACCAATACTACATACCCAAAGAAAAAATACATTACATAAAACCAAATCAAAAATTAAAATTCAAACCTAGACAAAAAATTCAAAATCTAAATATTTTAAGTCACACCAAGACTTAGAATATCATCAAGTAAATTACAACTACAAAAAGAAAAGACATAAACTAAGAACCAGAAATTAAAGGCAAATGATTCAGGGGGAGGCTCCAGAATAGTTGGTACCTCCAAAACTAACCTACTCGACAGGGTAATCCAAACCAACCTACCCAGCAGGGTAATAAGGACTAACTAGAAAGGGACCAAGTGTAATGACCCGACCCGTTGGCTTCTTGGGCCGCCCTTGTGGCGGCCGAACTGGCGGCCCTTATGTCGTCGGCCCATTTGGCGACCTCTCATGTCGTCGACCGACGACCCTTTGGCCGTGCCGTTACTCACTAGGACTTTCCACCCCTGGCAGTGGATTTTTGCCTCCCCCGGGATTCGAACTCTAAACCTCCAGGCTTAAGTACTAGAGTTTATGAATCCTGGTAACCAAGTGAGATCAACATTTGTTGCCAGATTCATAACCTTAGTTCTGATCCGGAGGGTGAAACGGACGGGTCGCAGGTCGACGACAGGTCGGTCGACAGGCGTCGTTAGGTCGCCAAGAGGCCAGGGCGTGTTACAATAAAAAGACGTCTTTTTATTGTAACGACCCGACCCTTTGGCCTCTTGGGCGGCCCTTGTGGCGGCCCAACTAGCGGCCCTTATGTCGTCGGCCCATTTGGCGACCTCTCATGTCGTCGACCGACGACCCTTTGGCCGTGCCGTTACTCACTAGGACTTTCCACCCCAGGCAGTGGATTTTTGCCTCCCTCGGGATTCGAACTCTAAACCTCCAGGCTTAAGTACTAGAGTTTATGAATCCTGGTAACCAAGTGAGATCAGTTGTCACAGGGGTAAATTTTCACCTTTGAAAACTCCTACGCGGCAGTCAAGTTCCGCACTTGATTCAACCTCCGAGTCGCATCACCAATGTGCTAGAGAATGCACAAGCCATGCACAAAGAAGACAAGCCAACGTACAGGAAAACTCCCAACCTTTTTGTATTCACTAACAAAGGATTACAGTGACTCTCTTGGCAGAATGCTCATACATCTCTCTTGTCCCTTGTCTTTGCCACCCCCTTGCCTATTTATAATGCATAGGCAGGGTTGGTTTGGCAGTTTACAAGTAGTTGCATGGCAGTTGGCTCAACTACCATGCCACATGTCCCAAACCGCCAACCACCTCGTCGCTGCCTTGGCTCCATGTCAAAGTCAGTCTGCACCCCTGTGCTGTCCATGGTTCTGCTTCATGGGCTTGGGCCGAAGTAGCCCCTTTTGCTGCATCCATCCATATGCTGCATTGCATGCACCCGCTGCGTGCCATGGCTCACGATTTCTCCGAGCCATGCTTGGCCAAATGCTCTGATTCTGCGCGTCCGCTTCTTCACATCTGTTTGCCACTGTCAAGTCGACCTCCCGCTCGACTTGTTCTTGGACAGTGCCCGCGCACTGTCCCATGTCCACCCGCTGCTTGGCATGTCTTGCACACATGCCCACTTTGCTGGATCCAAAGAGCAACGAGCCAATCCTTGCGCCCAGCCATGCCGTCGAGTCTAAGGGGCTAACAAACCACCCCCACCAGAAGAAGTCGACGCCCTCGTCGATTGCTTCTGTAAGTATGCCTGGATCTGCTTCTCGAATTGCCACAAACATCTCTTTCCCATGTACCCTCTGACTTGGGTTTTCCTTTCCACAGAACCAAGAATTATGTCCTTCTATTCTTTTTGCTCGTGCCAAATGTTCTGTGGTTCAGGATCTCCGCAACATCATCACTGAATTGCCTCCGTACAACAGGCGGGGCTCTCTTAGCACAACTTCTTGAGGGATCCATGTCATCTACATGATATTTCTTCAAGAAACTTACATGAAATGTGGGATGTACCTTGAGCCTTTCAGGCAAGATTAGCCTGTAAGCCACATTTCCAACCTTTTCAACAATTTCGAAGGGTCCGTCATACTTGGCAATCAGCCCCCGGTGAGCATTCTTGCTGCTAATTCTCTTCCAGATTTGAGGAGTGAGTTTCAGAAGTACCTCGTCCCCAACAGAGAATTCTAACGGTCTTCGTTTCTTATCAGCATACTTTTTCATCCTTCTAGCCGCTTTCCTCAAATTGTCTTGGGCTTCCTCAAGCAACTCCTACTTTTCCCTTGCATATCTGTAGGCTGGAGGGCATTTTCCTCTAGACTTTTGCTTTGCTATCTCCATAGGAGTTGTTGGCTGCTCGCCCAGCACTATTTCAAATGGACTCTTTTCCGTTGCTGAAGACTTGTGCAGATTGTAGCAGAATTGTGCACTGTCCAGCAACCCCAACCAGTTCTTCTGACTTGCTGTCACATAGTGCCGCAAGTATTCTTCAAGTACATGGTTAATTCTCTCAGTTTAACCGTCCGTCTGCGGATGATTTGCTGTTGAAAATTTTAGGTCGGTCCCCATCATATTGAACAAGGTCGTCCAAAATCTTCCAGTGAATCGAGTGTCCCTGTCACTCATAATGTCATTAGGCAAGCCAAAGAACTTTACCACATGACGATAGAATAATTCCGCAGCAACATCCGAGGGGCAAGCCGAAGGAGCCGCAATGAATATGGCATACTTTGAGAATCTGTCCACCACCACCATGATGAAAGACATGTCATCCACCTTCGGGAAGCCACTAATAAAGTCCATCGAGACAGAAACCCAAGGTTTCTCTGGAATGGGCAGCGGCTGAAGTAGTCCCGCTTCCTTTTTTCTTTTCGTCTTGTCTTGTTGGCACACAAGACAAGTCTTGACGTAAGCTTTTACGTCGTTCTCCATCTTTGGCCATATGTAAGAACAGGCCAATAAAGTCAACATCCGCTCGACACCCGGATGTCCAGCCCATAGTGGATCATGAGTCTCTTTCAGCAACTCTTTCCGCAGACCACCCGCTGCAGGCACAAAGACTCTCCTTGTAGACTAGGAGATCGTCCTCAATCCAGTACCGCCGAATGACTCCATCTCTTACTTGTTGCACCAACTTCCCATAAGTTGTGTCACTTGCAGCAACAGCCTTTATCCTGTCCAACATATCAGATTCTACTCTTGAGATAGAGTAGAAAGTAGCAAAAACTTCCTTCCGACTCAATGCATCAGCCACTTGATTGTTCTTTCCAGGTTTGTGCTCCCAAGCAAAGTCGTACTCAGCCAAGAAGAACTTTATTACTTTTAAGTATTAAAGTATAAGTTTTTAACCAAGAAGAACTTTATTTTTTATTGTAACGACCCGACCCTTTGGCCTCTTGGGCGGCCCTTGTGATCTCACTTGGTTACCAGGATTCATAAACTCTAATACTTAAGCCTGGAGGTTTAGAGTTCGAATCCTGGGGGAGGCAAAAATCCACTGACCAGGGGTGGAAAGTCCTAGTGAGTAACGACACAGCCAAGGGTCGTCGGTCGACGACATTAGAGGTCGCCAAATGGGCCGACAACATAAGGGCCGACGGTCGACGACATGAGAGGTCGCCAAATGAGCCGCCAAATGGGCCAAGAGGGTCGGGTCGTTACAATAAAAAGGCACCTTTTTATTGTAACGACCCGACCCTCTTGGCCCATTTGGCGGCCCATTTGGCGACCTCTCATGTCGTCGACCGACTTTCCACCCCTGACCAGTGGATTTTTGCCTCCCCCGGGATTCGAACTCTAAACCTCCAGGCTTAAGTACTAGAGTTTATGAATCCTGGTAACCAAGTGAGATGATCTCACTTGGTTACCAGGATTCATAAACTCTAGTACTTAAGCCTGGAGGTTTAGAGTTCGAATCTTGGGGGAGGCAAAAATCCACTGCCAGGGGTGGAAAGTCCTAGTGAGTAACCCACTTGGTTAGCCGGGTTTTGCCTAGATCAGAGGTTGCTGGTTCGAACCTCGGCTTGGACATTTTTTTTGTCAAAACTTCCTTCGTTTAGTAAAAATACCAAACGACCTCCAAAAATTACATAAAAATACTCTAAAAATTTCTAAAAATCTCTAGAATTTTTCTATAGCATTTTAAAATATATTTAAATTATTTTTGGGGCTCAAAAGGAGGAAATTTACGTCGTTACAATTCCCCATACCTTATAAAAGTTCGTCCTCGAACTTCGAATAATTTCGGATATTTCTATCTCATACTGTCCTCACACTCCTAGGTAACTTCCTCGTACTTCTGATTTTAAATGACTTTCACTAATGGTACTCTTTGTTCCTTAGTCTCTTAACTTCTCGGTCCTCTATCATTCATATCGCATCGTACCCATTAGTAATCCTTGGAAGGCCTGTTATAAGGTCTCTGGAGACCATAGGTGCATTAGTCACACCAAATGGCATGACCCCAAATTCGTAGTGTCCATTTCTGGTCCTGCAAACTGTTCTGGGTGTATCACTTTCTTTCACTTTCAACTGATGGTTCCACAAAACGTAGGTCTGTTTTAGAGAACACTATTACCCTCTTTAGCTGATCCAATAGATCATCTATTTTGAAAAGAGGGTACTTGTTCTCAACTGTTACTTTGCTCAGTGCTCTAAAATCCATGCACATCCGCATAGATCCGTCTTTCTTCTTATCGAACAACACTGGAGCTCCCCGGGGTGAATGACTAGGGCGGATGAAACCCTTGTCAAGTAGCTCCTGAAGTTGTTCTTGTAACTCTTTTAACTCTGCTGGAGACATTCGGTAGGAGCTTTTGAAATTGGGCTAGTGTCAGGAACCAATTCAATTTCAAACTCTACTTCTCTGTTGGGAGATAGTCCAGGTAGCTCTTCTAGAAATACTTCTGGATATTCATAGACTACCCGAACGTCTTCCTGCTTGGGTCTTTCTTGTTATCATTTCCCTTCTAGTTCCAATTACTTAACTGGGGTTTCTGACTCCCCACTGTCTTGTCTTCGATCTTGACTGACTTGTGTTGCGTTTGTTGTGCCTGGATGCTGTTCAGATAGTGCTCACTAATGCCCTGCTGACCAGCTCTTCACCAATCTGTGGTCGGTGAGTTTCACTACTCACATTAAGTGTTATTTCTGGTCTCAGCATTCGGAGCATCAGTCTGACTCGTTCTTTCACTGTACTTACTAACTCTAGGCAAAGGCGAGTTAGCCTGTTGAATCTTTTGACTTCTTCTTCTACTGGTAGGTCACCTAGTCTAAATTCTATAAACTCCTCATAATGTTTATTGGTGATCCGTTGGCGGAAGAACTCTTCGTAAAACTCTGTCTCAAAGTCAGCCCAGCTCATCTAGTTGACTACTCTCCTACTCTTAACTCGCTCCCACCACATACAAGCATCTCCAGATAGGCAGAAAGAGGAACACTTAACCTTCTCGACTTCTGGTTAGTCAAGAAACTTCATTGTGCTCTCCAGTGTTTTGAACCAAGCCTGAGCATCCCAGGGTCAGTCGTGCCTGAGAAACTTTCTGACTTCAGCTTCAGCCACTGTATCAGGGATGCTTCTTGTCTTCTAGGTGTTGTGGCGACTTCCAGGGCAACTGATGGGACTTCAGTCACCACTAGGGTCTCCACATTGATGATTGTGGGAGTGGGAGGAACTGGCTATTGATTGGTCATCAAGTTGGCAATCACTTATTGCTGCTCTACTACTTGTCTATGGAGTTGGGCAACAACTTCAGAGAGATTGGGCTCAGTTGATCTAAACCCTTCGTTCTCCTGATCTTGGTTCACAGTATGAACGGTACGGGGATGTCCTCTTCTTGACATCTAGTTATACAGAGAAAAAGACTTGGTATCTTCTCTACCCTTTCTAAACATACATATTTGTATATGAATAAAGAAAACAGTAAAAACTCTTATCTGACGTAAGCACTTATAAATAATTACTCTATACTGCAAATAATAATAAAGGAAAGCAATAAAGAAAGAACTTAAATACTTTCTTACTTGAAGACGGCAAGGTTGGTGCTGATGTGTGATGCTGGAGAATGGGAACTGCTTTGATACCAACTGTAACGACCACCCTTCTTAATACTCTACTACTCTCTAAGAGTGACCGTTACTTAACTACTAACTCTACTTAACCGGTATAATTAAAAACCACGAGGAATCCCTACCGAAAAATTTCGGCAGAAACTCCCCTATACCGGTGACCATAATCATTAATACATAACATAATATACATAGCCACAGGCGGCTGGAACATTTATCAAACAACCACGCAGTTTATAAGACAACAACTAAAAAAAATAAACTATTCTAACAATAACAAATGAATAAAACTCCAACAGTGGAAAATAACCAAACTAACAATGCGGAATGAAAATACAATCTCAAAAGACATAAACCATAAGGTACAACTCAACTATTTCTATCCACTAAACATGAAAACTCAAAACTTCCTAGGTCTCTCCATAGTCCTGGCATCACACATCCTTCGTACACCTCCTTGTCGCCTTCATTTCTATATCTTTTCCTTTCCTGTATATGCAGTAAGAGGAAATGCAAACTATAAGCAAAATTTGCTTAGTAAGCGCTATCTAACTCACAAAAACACGAATATGCATGTATACAGAAAGAACTAGAAACTATATGCTCTAAAAGGAAGTAAAGCATAAACATAACTGCTCATGTCAAATTAATAGCAAAGAAAAGCTAAGGAATCTACTCATGTAATTCTAATAGCTAATCATGCTGCTCATCTAATAGGTAAACATGAAAAACTACTCATCTACTAGATAAACATGGTAGAATAAAGAATTAAACTTACTGATTTTTAGAACTATATGAAACTTATTTCATTTGTTCTAAACTTAATCTTTAATACTTTATGTTTATGTAAAACTCATTTTACTTGTTCAAAAACTTATACTTATAATACTTCAAAAAAATAATCAACTTCTTTTTGGGCCCAGGCTTAGTACCATCTTATGCGCGTTCCCTAATAGGTTGGGGTAGCGAGCCACCAATCCTAAAAGAGCAGACCTTGGTGTACCAGGGCCAATACCTTGGAATTGGACACCTGGATTTGTTTAACGACAACCTTGTGAAGTCGGGTACTAGCCTTTTCTTAAAAGTAAAATACTTATAATCTTAATTACTTCTTCTTTAAATGCCTTGGCATTTTAATAGGCACATTGTGTGCCAAAATCCCTAAAGTCTTGACTTTGAGATTTACTTAAGGCCTTGGCCTTTTCCTTTCTTTTCTTTATCTTTCTTATACTTATCTTTTGGTAATTTAGTAGGAAACCAAAACTAAAGCCGAAGGAAATCTGTCCATGCTAAATGATGTAGTAAAGAAACAACAAGATCTACTAACTAGAATTTAAACTTGCTGAAATTGAAGCGTAACACAAAACTAGACTTGCTGAACTTAACATAGACTGTTCATGCTCATAATTTGAGTTCACATGCTTCAATTAAGGGATTAACAAGGAGAAACCAAACTTAAAACTAATCATGTGCATGGAATTAGCAAAGAAGAACTAAGCTACAATGTAAAATTCTGCATTAAATGGAGAAACTAGAAAGTGCACTTAAAAAGAATGCATTGTTCTAAGCTCCAACGGAGCTGTTTGTTGCTCTCATAAAAAATCTGCATTTGCTAAGGTAAAAGTCACATCTAAATCTGTACTTATCAATAAAACTGTCCATGCATTTTGTCTAGCAACAAAACTAGAACCACAAGGCTAATCGTAATCCGATCCTAAAAATCTACACTTGTTCAGCTAAGGGCAAATGAAAATCTGCACATGTTCAGCTATGGGTAAATAAAAATCTGCACATGTTGAGCTAAGGTAAAATGAAATCCGTACATGTTCAGCTAAGGTAAGATGAAATCTGCACATGTTCAACTATGGTAAAATGAAATCTGCACATGAAATCTATACATTAAGCTTAATAAAATCTGCATTCTAAGCTTAAAAATCTGCACACTAATGCTTAATAAAATTCTGTTCTAAACAAGCCACTGAAATCTAACTAAACACTTATTACCGGTTGCTACATACTATCACTTATCACTGGTTAATTAAACTACATAATGGCTCTATTAGTCTTGGTGTCGTTGTACAGCTTTATTTGTCAATTGATAAAACTGAACTCCCTAGCACAAGCTAAATGTCGTATCACTCATAACCAGTACATTCTCAATGAGTAATTCTCCATCTAATGATAGTATCAGAGGTATAAATTTTATCATTCTTGTTATAAACTTATAATGTTATCATGATGCCAAATAGTTAGAAATTTAGATCTGCTAATTCAGAACACCAATTCTCACCTTAACATCTAGCATCCCATGCTTAACTAGAATGGAGGTTAACTGATATTTGACCACTAAAATTTGATAATGATGTAAACCTTGTAAATCTGTTATATGCTAATCGACAATGTCATCAGGACTCCACATCAAATTTTTAATAGATCAACTACTCACAATAGCATTAACCTATAGGCAAATAACTGATCATGGCAATTCAACAATATTCACGAATTCTTTTCTATAACAGTTCATAGCTGTTTCAGTTAACAGGAGCATATAAGAACTTAAATCCTATTGCTTCACACAAGCACATTGACCTTAATCTTGTTTTACCTACATTACGCATTACAGCAAAGAAAGCCCAAACTCCACAGAAACATAAGAAGTAGCAGAACACTACCAATCTAAGCTTAACTCATCTTTAGTTTAGATTCTGTTGAATGTATTCCAAAGCCTACCATTACCAATGCAACTTCTAGCCCAACTGATCCCATGAGTTTTTTTATTACCAGCTTGACTCATGACCAACCTATAAAGATCAAGAAACAACAATCTGAAAAGTATAAGTTCTGCATCATATGAAGGACCACTAATATAAAACTAGCCTCTACCAGCAAGTTGACTTTTATACTTGCTATATTTGAGAAGCAACAATCTGGAAATGACAACAGATCTAAGCACTTGCTAAAAGGACCACTACAACCAAAAGAAACTCTAATATGAACCATAGGAAGGAAATTCAGGTTCAATATCACAGCAACAAAGGGACCCAAGCCTAAATTAGGCATGTTCCGAAATCATGAAAGGAACTAAAGCTCTATCAATCCTCAATTCTGTACGGCAAGTTCCAAAACAAAGGAAATCTATACAGCAAGTATCTAAAGTTAACACTGCATGCTTTAAACTAGAGTAGATCTAAACCATTCAAATCCCTTTACAGCAAACAGAACCGTAACTTGCTGCCTGACCAAAAATAAGTAATCAACATCCAAAGCCAACACTTAGAACAGAATCACTTTGAATTCATGTTATCACCTTTTAGATTTGCCCACAAGATCATAACTAATTCAAAATCAAGGCACCTTCGATTCTACCTCTAATTACCCAGCTATTCCTGGAATCACTCGTGAGCAAAAGAGAGATCAGATCATCAGAGGAGTTCAACCAACGTGAGTCTGTCCCAAACTATAAGCTATCTCGGAAACAAACAGCACAACATAGGAAATCAATACTCAACTTATCCCATTTTAACCAAAAATGCCAAGCCGAAACAAAATCCTCATGAAAACTTTGGAATTGGCTCAAAGACCTCACGGAAAACTCAAATCGAACCTGAAACTTTACAAAAATCCGGAGCTACTCCACTGCAGGTGAGGAAGCAACTTACAGTGTGTTCTTGAGCTCACTACCGAAGGAGAAAGGCAGCTCTAGGGTTCGGATAAACTCGCTTTCTCGACGATCTCTCCCTATCTTCTTGTTCTCCTTGGTAAGACGGTCCCGAAGATATGAGAAGCTCTCGGAACAACCCCTCGTTGGCCGCCGAAGGAAGAACCCTAGCTCCGATTCCGTTTCGCCCGAAAGAGGAAGCGCCGACGCCGCGTGAGAGGTGAAAGGTGAGAATTTTCGGGAAAAAAAGAAACTTAATTCTTTTCTTATACTTGGGTTTTCTATTATCTATCTACTGCTTAAAAATATTCATTCCATATTTGATTACTAATAACCGTCGGCCCACTTGGTTAACCGGATTTTGCTCATATCAGATGTTGCTGGTTCAAACCTCAGCTTGGATATTTTTTTGTCAAAACTTCCTTCGTTTAGTAAAAATACCAAACGACTTCCAAAAATTGCATAAAAATACTCTAAAAATTTCTAAAAATCTTTAGAATTTTTCTATAGCATTTTAAAATATTTTTGAATTATTTTTGGGGCTCAAAAGGAGGAAATTTGGGTCGTTACACCAAGTTTAAGTCGACCTATGGTACTGGTGAAATTTTGGATGATAGTACATTAGGGAAGCTCTGTCTATGCATGTCTAGGAAGATATGACTTCAACCTGGTGCATTTAACTAAGTGGAACTGACCGAAGCTAGCCTCTATGGATCCTAACCAGTTAGACCAAGGTTTTGTAATAAATTCAGTGGATATGACTATTTGGAAAACCTCGAAGGCGTGGTTACTTTAATGATGTCCAAGTGACTCACCATAACCTAGAAGTTTATCCAAAGAATTCTTATTTGTTGAGCCTAAAGCTAAACCCGAATCTAACACAAAGTTAAACCAAATCCTAAAATTGAACCTAATTCATCTCACAAAATTATAGGATTCCCTGATTCAAAACGTAAATCGAGTGAGATGACAAAGGACTCAATTAAAATTATAATTAATTTAATTCTTTTAAAAATTATTGCAAAAACACTTTTTTAAAAATCTTTTAAAATTTATTTTAAAAACTGTTTTAAAAATCTTTTAAAAATTTTTAAAACACTTTTAAAAAATCTTTTAAAAATTATTTTAAAAACTCTTTTAAAATGTTTTAAAATTTTAAAAACTCTTTTAAAAAATATTTTAAAAATTATATTAAAAACTCTTTTAAAAATTATTTTTAAAACTCTTTAAAAAATCTTTTAAAAAAAATTATTTCAAAAACTCCATTAAAAAAAAATCTTTTAAAAAATTATTTTAAAAATCTTTTAAAAAATTATTTTAAAAACTCTTTTAAAAGCTCTTTTAAAAATCTTTTAAAAATTATTTTAAAAATCTTTTAAAAATTTTAAAAACTCTTTAAAAATTATTTTAAAAACTCATTTAAAAATATTTAAAAAATTATTTTTCAAACACTTTTAAAAATATTTTTAAAAAATATTTTAAAACTATTTTTAAAAACCTTTTAAAATATTATTTTAAAAACTCCTTTAAAACAAATCTTTTAAAAAATTATTTTAAAAACTCTTTTAAAAATTATTTTAAAAACTCTTTTAAAAAATCTTTTAAAAATTATTTTAAAAACTCATTTAAAAATATTTAAAAAATTATTTTTCAAACACTTTTAAAAATATTTTTAAAAAATATTTTAAAACTATTTTTAAAAACCTTTTAAAATATTATTTTAAAAACTCCTTTAAAACAAATCTTTTAAAAAATTATTTTAAAAACTCTTTTAAAAATTATTTTAAAAACTCTTTTAAAAAATCTTTTAAAAATTATTTTAAAAACTCTTTTAAAAATCTTTTAAAAATTATTTTGAAAACAATTTTTTAAAATATTTTTAAAAAATATTTTAAAAACTCTTTTAAAAAAAATATTTTAAAAACTCTTTTTAAAAATATTTTAAAAAATTATTTTAAAAACTCTTTTAAAAATCTTTTAAAAATTATCTGAAAAACTCTTTTAAAAATATTTTAAAAAATATTTTAAAAACTATTTTAAACTCTTTTAGAAATTTATTTTAAAAACTCTTTTAAAAAATATTTAAAAAATTTTAAAATATCTTTTGAAAATTATTTAAAAAACTCTTTTTAAAATCTTTTTAAAATTTTAAAAACTATTTTAAAAAAATATTTTAATAAGTATTTTAAAGACTCTCTTAAAAATATTTTTAAAAAATTATTTTAAAAACTCTTTTTTAAAATTTTTTAAAAATTATTTTAAAAACTCCTTTAAAAAATTATTTTAAAAATTCTTTTTAAAATCTTTTAAAAATTATTTTAAAAACTCTTTTAAAAAATATTTTAAAAAATTATTTTAAAAATCTTTTAAAAATTATTTGAAAAATCTTTTAAAAATTATTTTTAAAACTCTTTTAAAATTATATTTTAAAAACTCTTTTTAAAAATATTTTAAAAATTATTTTTAAAACTCTTTTAAAAATATTTTAAAAATTATTTTAAAAATATTTTAAAAATTTATTTTAATAACTCTTTTAAAAATCTTTAAAAAATTATTTTTAAAACTCTTTTAAAAATATTTGAAAAGTTATTTTAAAAACTCTTTTACAAAATCTTTTAAAACATTTTAGAATTCTTTAGAAAATTTTAAAAACTCTTTTAAAAAATATTTTAAAAAATATTTTATGAAGTCTTTTAAAACGGGGCAGATCTTTTGGTCCGTAAAGGCTGGACTAATCCATGGTCCAGCCTTTGCATTGGTGGAGGTTAATGGTCCCTCATCTGTTAACAGGTGGGGGGCATTACCTCCCACCAATCCCCTTGTCCTGGTCCAGGAGTGGACCAGGACAAGGGGACCAGAGGATCCGGTCCCCTTTAAAAAATCTTTTAAAAATTTTAAAAACTCTTTTAAAAATTATTTTAAAAACTCTTTTAAAAATATTTTAAAAATTATTTTAAAACTCTTTTAAAAAAATCTTTTAATTTTTTTTTTAAAAAAATTATTTAAAAATATTTTAACAATTATTTTAAAAACTCTTTTAAAAAAACTAATTAAATTTTTTTAACTTAAGGCTTATGTTAAAACTAACCTCAAGATTTTCTCAACCTGAACTTAGACTAATTCTAGTTCCTACCTATTGTAGGAAACCAAGTGGATCTTGGATAGTGGTTGCTCCAAACATATGACTGGAGATCCCACCAAATTCATCCAACTTACTTACAAAAGCTTAGAGACAGTTGCCTTTGGAAGCAATAGTAAACTCAAGGTAATTGGTATAGGTAACATTGAGCTAAAATCTTACTTCATTATTACAAATGTCTTGTCAAAATTTTCAAGTATAATCTTCTAAGTATCAGTCAATTATGTGACACTAGGTATAAGGTTAGATTCCTATCTTCAGAATGTCTAATCAAGCACCTAGGTAACCCTAAAATAAGTCTAAAAGGGTTTAGAAAAGACAACATATATGCAATTAAACTAACCACTTCTTCACTTAAGTGTTATTTAACACAAAAAGAAGAAACATGGTTATGGCATAGAAGAATGTCACACACCAATTTCAGAAATATAAGTAAATTAAATATATTAGTTAGAGGCTTACCAAAATTACCTAACTTAGACTCAACCATATGTAATGATTGTCAACAAGGCAAACAAACAAAATCTACCCACAAACCAATTAACCAATCTTAGACTAATTCAATACTTGAACTTTTACATCTAGACATGTTTGATTCCCATGGAGTCAAGTCTATAAATGCTAGTTTATATTATCTAGTAATAATAGATGACTACTCTGTAACGCCCCACCCCTTCCTGCTTAAGCTGACGGGGGTTACTTATCTTTTCTTCTTAAAACAGCGGAAGTCTTATATATAGTATATATATTTTTTTTCTTTAAACCTTTCCTTTATTTTTTTTTTTAACACATCATCATCAACTACCTATCATATAAGTCACATAACATGCTTAACATAACTTAAACCATAATACTAAAGAGTATGATGAAGTGTCATAGAGTTATAAAGGAAACAACATGAACATAATTCTTATTAATTAAAAGTAGGTTTTCCTTTTTAGCCAACTCACTACTACACATGTCCTTCTTGCCCCCTCCTGCTGCTCCCTTAGTACATCCATTCTTTGCCCTTATCTGTGGTACAAGGAAAGTAAGTTGTGAGCACTCAATGCTCAGTAAGATCCTTTCCTACTCACAAAAATCGTATAGCATAAATAAAGCTTCAATGCATAAGGCGTAAAGACAACTCATATATATCATGTATAGAAGCATCATATCATAACATAATCATATGGTATCATGGCATATCCTCATAAAGTCATAAAGTGCATTCTAGCGTAACATGATCATGATCATAACATATCAAAACATAATCATAAGGTTCATCCTAACATAACATAACATAATCATAGGCATCATGGTATATCGTAACATAATCATAATGTGTTATGCAAGATAACTTTCAAAAACATGATTCATGCAATAGTATATGCAACATGTCCTTTGAAAACTTATTTCATACATACTTAAACATAATCATAACATAGTTAGGGCCCCGGCTTGTACCACATACATAAATGCGCGCGTCCCATGTAGGTCCAAGGTAGCAAGTCTTGAACCCTACAAAGCATACATACTAGGCCCGTTTCTTAGTCCATCGACCTAGGGGCACTTAGGAGCCCATCCCTAACGAGGCCCGTTGCTTAGTCCATCGACCCCGGGGCACTTATGGAGCCCACCCTTGGTAAAAGTCATATAAAGTAAAGTAGCATGTCATACATATCATGGTTCTTATCATTTCTTACACATCGTATTTCTTATCATATCATACTATATAGAATTTTGGGCACACAGCTCATCATAATGGTATATAAAATTTGGGCACACAACACATCATAAATACATACATAGTTTGGGCACACAGCTCATCATAAATAGCATGTAAACTTGGGCACACAGCTCATCGCATATATCATGCATAAATTGGGCACACAACTCATCATAAATAACACACAGCATAGCATAAGAGTTTCCATCATGTATAGATCATAAGTGTGCATAATTAAACATAGAAGCATAGAAATCTCATAAATATGGTATATAAGGTACATGGGAAACATAATTAGATTTCAAACCCTAATGCCTTATAATGGCCGAAACCTATAAATTAGGTTTTAGGTAAAAATAACTCCATACCAACATGTGAACCCTAAACAAGTATTATTCCATATACCATAAGAAAACATCATGAGCATGTTTAGGTAGAGTTCTAGGTTTCTTAAGCTTACAACTTATCATGGCCGAATCTTACCAAGCATACATTGGGTTAAAAATTATCCTTCAAGCTTGTGAACCCTAAACAACTTCCATAGCAACATTTCAAGGAAATAGCATGAGCATAGTTGAGTTGGGTTCTAAGTTTCCTAGGCCCTTAAGCATGATATGGCCGAAACTTGTAGGACTTAAAGCTAGGGTTCAAGTGTCCTAAAAGCATGAGAACCTTAAACAACTTTTATAGCAATTACTTCAAGGTATAACATGAGCATAGTTGAGTTAGGTTCTAAGTTTCCTAAGCCCTTAAACATGATGTGGCCGAAACTTGTAGGACTTAAAGCTAGGGTTCAAGTGTCCTAAAAGCATGAGAACCTTAAACAACTTTCATAGCAAATATTTCAAGGAATAACATGAGCATAGTTGAGTTAGGTTCTAAGTTTCCTAGGCCCTAAATCATGATGTGGCCGAAACTTATCAAGCATATAACCAAATTTCCATGTAACAAATAAACATAAAACATTAAGTTAGTTTCATATCATTTCATCAAGAAGGTCATGAGTATCTTAGACTTGTTTTAAACTCTCCTAGGTTTCAAATCTAAACATGGTCGAACCTTCATAGACATGAAATAGAGTTCAACTTAACATACAATCATGGGCATTTCATAATAGCTTCATATCTTATCTTAGGGAAAAAATTGCATGCTTAGTTTTAAATTAAAGCTCTCCTAGGCCCTTAGTTCTATCATAGCTGAATATTCATGAGCTTGAGATGAAGTTCCAATCCACATAACAAGTAGGAGAAAATGTTAACAATACCATTATCATAGGGCATCTATCATAAGAACAAAGGAGCATGTTTTAGTTTGAAGCTTAAACTTACCTAATCCTTTTATTCTTGCTTGGCCGAAAATCTAGGACCATGGATCTAAGTTCTACTAAACATTCTAGCATAGAAATATGGGATAAATCCCTACCATAAATTACATGTTTCAAGAAACATATCGAGCATATCAAAAATTTAGATCTTTACATTCCCTAGGTCCTTCCCTTGGTCTTATCTTGATTGAAATTCTTCATGAGGTTTTCTTAGATTTTTTCTTCTTTTTATGTAACCGAATCTTCATAGAACAAACAAGAGCTATTGTACCACAGGTGAGGGAAACTTACATCCTTTCGCTTGTGGTTTTCCTTAGAGTGAAAAGTGTTCTAGGTGCCAAGGAAGGAGGAAGCTTCTTCTTCTTGTACCTCCTTTTGTTTCCTTTGCTTGGAAGGGCTAGAACTTGAAGGTTTCTTCTCGGAATTAGATTTCTTGGAAAAGAACTTAACTTAGCTATTGGAATGAGGAGAGGGAAGGGTTTCTTGGATCAGTGAAGAATGAAGAAGGGAGAAGGAGGAAGAAGAAAAAGAATTTAATCCCTTGTTTTTCTTCTCTAAACCTATTTATCCCTTTGCCAAATGAAACATGTCTTCATTCATTCCCTCAACTCCTCTTTTCCCCCACTCCTTTAATTCTCACGAAAATAGAGAGAGAGAGGGAAGTAGACAATTCTTCTTTTGCTTGCTCCTTTTCTTAACCAAGAGGGAAAAGAAGGTAACCAACTTGGTTTTCTCTTGCTCTTTTTGCTTAGTTTTCTTTTCTCCTTTAACTAAATTTTTCATTCCTTTGTATCCAAATATTTCTCCTTATCCTAGTGGTTATCATTCATCAATTTATCTCCATCATTTGTGTAACGACCTGCCTTCTACTAACTAAGCTGTAAGGCCGGACCGTCACATTATGCTGTGCTAAGCTATATCCATGACCATCACTAAGTCTAGGTGCGGAAGCTGTACTAATTAAAACTTTGCTAAACTATTATCATTTCTTGATTCTATATGTGTTAAGGGGTGTAATCTAAACTATTCATGACATATATTACATCCCCCAATGGTCAAGGAACTCAACTAAGAGTTTCTTGCTGATATCGGGCCTCCCAATCGATCCACGGATCGATTGGAATGGTTGAATCGATCCAGTGATCGATTCAGCCGGCTACTATATGCGGGACTTGGGTTGGATCGATCCAGTGATCGATCCAGCACGCTACTGTGCTCGGGGCGATATTCTGGATCCATCGGCTGATCGATCCAGACTGGCCGATTGATCCAGTGATCGATCCCAGAGCCTTCTGTTCACGACAGAATTCGCTAGATCGATCGGCTGATCGATCCAGAGGCCTACTGTTTGCGAGACAAGTTTCCCAGTCGATCCTTCGATCGATTGGAAACTCTCGAATCGATCAGCTGATCGATTCGAGTTTCTGATTTCGTGCCAAAGGTCTAATTTCAGCACTGTTTCGTGCCTCAATCACATTACAAGTTCTAAAATGACTAGAAAACATTCTAATAACAATCAGCTAGCATTCTAAACAGGTTTACTAACAATCTAAGCAGAGTTTCTATTACTCCATGCATGCAAACACTTAAATGAGTAAAAGTAGCGTAATAAGAAATGCTAAGTTCATAAATGTCCAAAACAAGGTTCACTGCGATTCCCTAAGATCTTTGTTCCAAGTTCCATCCACACACATCTTCATCGCATTGCCCTCCAGCCTCCACTAGTCCATTTTTCCTTTATCTCTATCTGCAGTATAAGGAAAAAGTATCTGTAAGCTTTCGCTTAGTAAGAAACCATCTACCTCACAAAAACATGCTTTCGATGCAATATGCTTTTAAAACATGCTATTTGAAATATGTACTGTTTAGACTAAAACATGGCATGCTATCATACATAGAAATCAAAGCTAGTCATGGCATACTATCATCTAAAGCATGTGTAATAAAAACTGAACATAGAGCTATCATACATAATCATAAGAGTGAGCTAAACTGAGCTAATTCTAGCAAATGCTAAAACTATACTGATTTCACTAACTATTTTGTGAGAGTTTAAAAAAAACTACATATATAATAGATGAAAATACTAATCATGCTGCTGGTTGGGCCCGGCAACTGTACTTTGCGGTGCGCGCATCCCTAACTAGACCCGTGTTTGCAAGTCCCGAATTTAGTAGGGTTACTAGGTTAGCTGAACCTAGGGACGACTATGGGAGCCCAACCCAATGGATATCTAATCCAGTACAGTGCCACTGAGAAAGTAAAATACTGAACATAAGCTAATAATTCTTGTCTTGCTTTTACTAGGTTGTCTAAACCTAGAACTAGGTTGTCTGAACCTAGAGGCGACTGTGGGAGCCCACCCATTGGACATCTAGTCCTGTAAAAGCTGGAGCAAGACTAAATAGGCTATCAAATGCTTCTATTGCATTTATCTCAGCTACTAAAATGCCGAAGTGGCATTTTTCTGTGCTAAACAATCCAATCGAACACTTGGTATGTGCTAATTCGCATCCTTTGTGTCGGTATTCTACATATTACTAGACTAATACATAAAACCCACACGGAAGCTACTTATACTGCAGGTGAGGGGTTTCTTACCTCCTGTTTGGATTTTCTTACGGTTCTAATCGCTAGATCTCTGGAGGTGATGATCCTTTCGACGATCTTCTCGCATCTACGCGTTCCTCTAGCGGAGGGGAGCGTCCTCGTGTCGAAGTCGTCACCGGAAAGTCCTCCTATGGCCCAAGGGATGAAATCCCTAGGTTTGCTTGTGGTTGGCGCCGAGAGAAGGAGGAGGGGAAGTGGGCGGCGGTGAGGGTTTTAGGGAGAGGAAAAGTTACGTTAAAATAACTCTTCACTTAATTCCTCCCTATTTATATTAAGTGGTAATCTCGGCCCAACTTGAATATAAATTTAATTGTTTCTCTTTCCTTTCAGCACGGCCCTGCTGGGTTCACTTGGTTACCATGGTTCACCATAAGTCATAGGACACAATAGGTCTCGGGTTCAATTCCCGCGTAAGCTATTTTCGTTTTCTATTTATTTTTGCTACTTCCGCTATTCTAAAAATTCCATAAAAATATCCTAAAATTCCAGAAAAATCATAGAATATTTCTAAAATAGTTTTGAGAATTTTTCGGGCGTTACAATCCCCCATACCTTATAAAAAGTTCATCCTCGAACTTAGAATAACTCTGGGTACTTCTGTCTCATACTAGCTTCTGTCTCCCAAGTTACCTCTTCTGCTGTGTGATTTTTCCAATTGACCTTTACTAATGGTACTTCCTTATTCCGCAATTTCTTAACTGCTCGATCTACTATCTGAGTAGGCCGACTGTCATAGCTGAGGTCTTCGCGGACTTGTACCAGCTGGGGCTCAATCACTTGGGTGGCATCTGGGATATGCTTCTTCAGCATAGAGACATGAAACACATTATGAACAGCTGACATTTCCTTGGGTAGCTCTAGCTCATATGCTACCTTGCCAACTCTTCTGCCGATAAGGTATGGTCCCACATATCTGGGACTTAGTTTGCCCTTCTTCCCAAAACGCATTACTTCCTTCATAGGAGCTACTCTGAGGAACACTGAATCCCCAACTGAAAACTCTAAAGGTCTGCGCCGTGTATCAGCATAGCTTTTCTGGTGGCTCTGAGCTGTCTCTATCCTCTGGCGGATCTGCTGAATAGCTGCTGTGGAATCTGCCACTAGATCTGTCTGAAGTTCTAGTTCCTTCTGTTCACCACTCTCATACCAGCAGATTGGAGATCTACACCTCCGCCCATAGAGAGCCTCGTAAGGTGCCATACCGATAGTGGCCTGATAGCTATTGTTGTATACAAATTCTGCTAAACTCAGATATTTGCACTAACTTCCTTTGAAATCTAGGGCACATGCTCGGAGCATATCTTCAAGTACCTGATTTACTCGCTCCGTCTGACCATCTGTCTGAGGGTAGAAGGTTGTGCTGAACTTTAGCTTTGTGCTCAAAGCTGACTGCACACACTCCCAGAAGTGTGATATGAATCTACTGTCTCTGTTTGATATAATGGTTCGTGGGACTCCATGTAGTCTAACGATCTCCTTGAGATACAACTGTGCTAGCTGTTCCATGGAGTAGGATATCCTGATAGCTAAGAAGTGGGCTGATTTAGTCAATCTGTCGACTATTACCCAGATGGTATCGAAACCACTCGTGGTTCTGGGTAGTCCCACTATGAAATCCATAGAAATGTCTTCCCACTTCCATTCGGGTATCTGAATGAGCTGCAAAACTCCTCCTAGTCTCTGATGTTCTACCTTAACCCTCTGACAGGTTAGGCAGGTGCTGACATATCGAGCGATGTCTCTCTTCATCCCAGGCCACCAAAAACGCTTCTTCAAGTCCTGGTACATTTTGGTGGAGCCTAGATGCATCGCATAGGGAGTCTTGTGAGCCTCATCTAAAATCTTCCTTGTGAGTTCTTCCTGATCTGGAACACATAATCTGTCACCAAAATACAACACCCCGCTAGCGGACACTCTAAATTCCCCACTTTCTGATTCTGCTATCCCTTGCTTGATTTCCTGAATTTCAGGATCCTGCTCCTGAGCTGTCTGGATGTCACCAAGCAAGGTAGACTCTAATGTCATAGTAGAGAGCTGTCCGACTATAAGTTCGAGACCGAAATCTATGATCTCTTTCTGTAGGGGCGGTGAGATGGCTGCTAGAGATAATAGGGTAACACTGGACTTTCTGCTAAGTGCATCTGCCACCTTATTTGCTTTCCCTGGGTGGTAGAGGATGTCTATATCATAGTCTTTGACCAGTTCTAGCCATCTGCGCTGTCGCATATTCAGATCCTTCTGAGTGAAGAAGTACTTCAGACTCTGATGATCTGTATACACTCTGCACTGAGCTCCATACAAGTAATGTCTCCAAATTTTGAGAGCGAACACCACTGCTGCAAGCTCAAGGTCATGAGTAGGATAGTTCTTCTCATAATCCTTGAGTTGTCTGGAGGCGTAGGCGATTACCTTGCCGTCTTACATCAGAACTGTTCCTAGTCCCAACTTAGAGGCATCACTATAAATGTCAAAGCTGTCTGCGTTCTCTGGTAGAGTCAGAATAGGTGAACTGGTCAATCTCCTTTTCAGCTCGCTGAAACTGTTCTCACAATCCTCTGTCCACTGATACTTTCTGTTCTTTCTGGTAAGAGCTGTCAGTGGGGAGGCTATCCTGGAGAAGTCCTCTACGAATTTTCTGTAGTAACCTGCTAATCCCAGAAAGCTTCTGATCTCACTGGCATTCTTGGGTCTTTTCCAATTACTCACAGCTTCTATCTTACTGGGGTATACCATAATACCATCCTTTGAGATGATGTGACCCAGAAAGGACACCTGATCTAACCAAAATTCGTATTTCATGAACTTGGCATACAACTGGTTCTGCTGGAGGGTCTGCAGTACTATTCTCAGGTGCTCTGCGTGTTCTTCCTGAGTTCCTGAATAGGTAAGAATGTCATCGATGAATACGATAACGAACTTATCTAAGTATTTTCTGAATACTCTATTCATGAGGTCCATGAAAGTAGCTGGAACATTTGTCACACCGAAGGGCATGACTATGAACTCGTAATGTTCGTATCTAGTCCTGAATGCTGTCTTGGGTATATCCCCTTCCTTGACTTTCACTTGATGATAACCTGATCTGAGGTCTATCTTAGAGAACACTGTTGCTCCATTTAGCTGGTCGAACAGGTCATCTATTCTGGGAAGAGGATACCTGTTCTTGATCGTGACTTGGTTCAGTGCTCTGTAATCTATGCACAGGCGCATGCTTCCGTCCTTCTTCTTCACGAACAATACGGGCGCTCCCCATGGTGAGTGACTAGGGCGTATGAAGCCTTTGTCAAGCAGCTCCTGTAGTTGCTCATGAAGTTCTTTTAGTTCTGCTGGAGTCATGCGGTACGGTGCTTTGGAAATAGGATTTGTACCGGGAAGGAGCTCTATCTCAAATTCAATCTCCCTGTCTGGTGCTAGTCCTGGTAACTCTTCAGGGAAGACTGTTGCGTAGTCACACATGACTCGGACCTCTGCTAGCTGTTGGTCCTTGTCCTGACTAGTATTGACTACGTGTGCTAAAAATCCCGTACATCCTGTATCCATTAATTTCTGTGCTTTTAGAGCTGAGAGAAACTTCTTGGCCTTTCTCTTTGGTTCTCCGACGAACTCGAACTGTGCTTCTGCTTCAGGTTGGAATACAACTTTCTGTTTATGACACTCTATAGAAGCGCCGTATCTGATCAGAAAGTCCATTCCAAAGATGACATCGTAGTCAGTCATATTCAGCACTATCAGATCACAAAAGAGCTCTCTGTCTGCTATAACGACTGGCACTGCTCTGAGCCGGTGCGTGGATGCCATAATTTCTCCTGAAGGCAGCGTCGTCAGAAACTGACTACTGAGTACCTCTGGAGGTAATGCTAACTTCTCGGCAAATGCCCTGGATATATATGAATGGGTTGCCTCAGTATCGAATAAGACAGTTGTACTTTGCTGTAAAATACTAATCTGACCTGTAACAACTGTCGAGACATTTGCTACGTCCTCTCTGGTGAGTGAGTAGATCCGTACATTTTTCGTAGCTGGAGGGGCTTCTAGTCTGCCCTGGCTGATGTGGGGACCATCTAAAGTGGCCTGCATCTGATGCAACTGTGCTGGCTTGGCTTTATACTGGATCGGTTGTGGTGGAGGAAAGCTGATCTTGTTCGGACACTGCTTGGCCATATGCCCTTCCTGTCCGCATTCAAAGCATCCTCGTGTGCCCTTACGACAAACTCCAGGATGGAATTTCCCACAAGTAGCACACTTTGGATAACTAGGCTGCTTGCTAGCTGGTCCTCCTTTTGGGTAACTCTCTGGTTTGCGCTTGTTGCTAGAGTTCCCTTTCCAGTTAGAGCCGTGGGAGCTGTGACCCTGCTGCTTCTGAGTACCTGAGCCTCCTTGACCTTAGGATTCTGAGAAAACTTGCTTCTGCTGCTTGATACTGTTCTGATAGTGCTCAGTGGTCAGGGCGCTACTGACTAGTTCTTTAGTGGTTTGCGGCCTGTGAATGCCGCCAGCCACGTTCATTGCTATTTTCGACCTCAACATCTTGAGCATCAACCAGACTCGTTCTTTCTCTGTGCTGACTAGTTCAGGGCATAGAAGAGCCAATCTGTTGAATTTCTTCACGGCTTCCTCAACTGATAGGTTGCCCTGGCGAAACTCAGTGAACTCGTCATAGTGGCGGTTGGTGACCCGCATGTGAAAGAACTCCTCAAAGAATTCTTTCTCGAAGTCTGCCCATGTCATCTGGTTTACTGGGCGCTTCGCTCTAATTCTCTCCCACCACATGTGTGCATCTCCTGTCAGACAGAAGGAGGCACACTTCACCTTCTCATGTTCTGGCCAGTCCAGAAGCTCCATCGTACTCTCCAGTGTTTTGAACTAGGCTTGAGCATCCCATGGTTCGCTGGTGCCTGAGAAATTCTCTGGCTTGACTCTCTGCCACTGGATTAGATAGGCTTCTCTCTGTGTTCCTGCTGCTGGAGCTACTGGTGCTGCAGGTTGGACTGGGGGAACCTCTAAGACTACTGGTATTGCTAAGTTTGGTTCTGGAGTGACTGTGGGGATATTCTGCTGACTAGCCTTTAAGGTGGCTATCTCCTGTTGCTGTTCAGATAGCTGCTGCTGTAACTGAGCCACTAATGCTGTCAGGTCTGGGGGAGGCACTGAATTGCCTGCCTCATGCTGGGGCTCAGTGGCTAGTGCCCTCCTTGCTGGGCGTCCTCGTGCCATCTCCAAAGGAACAAAGGACATTCATAACTGCTAATATCATGTTTACATAATAACTACTACAATCATGTCAGGTGCTATCATATATAAACGTGTTCTAGTTATCTATAAACATGAGCTATAAGCAGAAAACAAGAAACGTAAATAGAGTGAGAGGTATTCTTACTTGGAAGCTGCAGGTTCAATGCTGATGTGTGTGTAGGAAGTATGGAAGGTACTCTGATACCACTCTATAACGACCCGCCTTCTACTAACTAAGCTGTAAGGTCGGACCGTCACATTATGCTGTGCTAAGCTATATCCATGACCATCACTAAGTCTAGGTGCGGAAGCTGTACTAATTAAAACTTTGCTAAACTATTATCATTTCTTGATTCTATATGTGCTAAGGGGTGTAATCTAAACTATTCATGACATATATTACATCCCCCAATGGTCAAGGAACTCAACTAAGAGTTTCTTGCTGATATCGGGCCTCCCAATCGATCCACGGATCGATTGGAATGGTTGAATCGATCCAGTGATCGATTCAGCCGGCTACTATATGCGGGACTTGGGTTGGATCGATCCAGTGATCGATCCACCACGCTACTGTGCTCGGGGCGATATTCTGGATCCATCGGCTGATCGATCCAGACTGGCCGATCGATCCAGTGATCGATCCCAAAGCCTTCTGTTCACGACAGAATTCGCTGGATCGATCGGCTGATCGATCCAGAGGCCTACTGTTCGCGAGACAAGTTACCCAGTCGATCCTTCGATCGATTGGAAACTCTCGAATCGATCAGCTGATCGATTCGAGTTTCTGATTTGGTGCCAAAGGTCTGATTTCAGCACTGTTTCGTGCCTCAATCACATTACAAGTTCTAAAATGACTAGAAAACATTCTAATAACAATCAGCTAGCATTCTAAACAGGTTTACTAACAATCTAAGCAGAGTTTCTATTACTCCATGCATGCAAACACTTAAATGAGTAAAAGTAGCGTAATAAGAAATGCTAAGTTCATAAATGTCCAAAACAAGGTTCACTGCGATTCCCTAATATCTTTGTTCCAAGTTCCATCCACACACATCTTCATCGCATTGCCCTCCAGCCTCCACTAGTCCATTTTTCCTTTACCTCTATCTGCAGTATAAGGAAAAAGTATCTGTAAGCTTTCGCTTAGTAAGAAACCATCTACCTCACAAAAACATGCTTTCGATGCAATATGCTTTTAAAACATGCTATTTGAAATATGTACTGTTTAGACTAAAACATGGCATGCTATCATAGATAGAAATTAAAGCTAGTCATGGCATACTATCATCTAAAGCATGTGTAATAAAAACTGAACATAGAGCTATCATACATAATGTGAGCTGAACTAAAACATGAACTGAGCTAATTCTAGCAAATGCTAAAGCTATACTAATTTCACTAATTATTTTGTGAGAGTTTAAAAAAAACTACATATATAATAGATGAAAATACCAATCATGCTGCTGGTTGGGCCCGACAACTGTACTTTGCGGTGCGCGCATCTCTAACTAGACCTGGGTTTGCAAGTCCCGAATTTAGTAGGGTTACTAGGTTAGCTGAACCTAGGGATGACTATGGGAGCCCAACCCAATGAATATCTAATCCAGTACAGTGCCACTGAGAAAGTAAAATACTAAACATAAGCTAATAATTCTTGTCTTGCTTTTACTAGGTTGTCTAAACCTAGAACTAGGTTATCTGAACCTAGAGGCGACTATGGGAGCCCACCGATTGGACATCTAGTCCTGTAAAAGCTGGAGCAAGACTAAATAGGCTATCAAATGCTTCTATTGCATTTATCTCAGCTACTAAAATGCTGAAGTGGCATTTTTCTGTGCTAAACAATCCAATCGAACACTTGGTATGCGCTAATTCGCATCCTTTGTGTCGGTATTCTATATATTACTAGACTAATACATAAAATCCACACGGACGCTACTTATACTGCAGGTGAGGGGTTTCTTACCTCCTGTTTGGATTTTCTTACGGTTCTAATCGCTAGATCTCCGGAGGAGACGATCCTTTCGACGATCTTCTCACGTCTACGCGTTCCTCTCGCGGAGAGGAGCGTCCTCGTGTCGAAGTCGTCACCGAAAAGTCCTCCTATGGCCCTAGGGACGAAATCCCTAGGTGTGCTTGTGGTTGGCGCTGAGAGAAGGAGGAGGGGAAGTGGGCGGCGGTGAGGGTTTGAGGGAGAGGAAAAGTAACGTTAAAATAACTCTTCACTTAATTCCTCCCTATTTATATTAAGTGGTAATCTCGGCCCAACTTGAATATAAATTTAATTGTTTCCCTTTCCTTTCAGCACGGCCCTGCTGGGTTCACTTGGTTACCATGGTTCACCATAAGTCATAGGACCCAATTGGTCTCAGGTTCAATTCCCGCGTAAGCTATTTTTCCGCTATTCTAAAAATTCCATAAAAATATCCTAAAATTCCAGAAAAATCATAGAATATTTCTAAAATAGTTTTGAGAATTTTTTGGGTGTTACAATTTGTGGGAGGTTCAAGGTTCAATCCTTGACCTCACCTCTTCTTATTCTATATTTTTGTTTTTCTTTTATTTTCCCTTTTCTCTTATTCTTTTCATTTCTATGTTCTAAGGAAAAATTATATTCATATACATATCCTATAATTTCGTGGGTGTTACATACTCTAGGTTCACTTGGGTGAAATTCTTAAAAAATAAGGATGAAACTTCTGAAATTTTTACAAACTTTTGTAAACAAGTTGAAAACGAAAAAGATCTTAAAATTAAAAGAATTAGAAGTGATAATGGGGGAGAATTTAAAAATCATAACTTTAATAAATTATGTCTTGATAATGGTTATCATCACGAATTTTCATGCCCTAAAACCCCTCAACAAAATGGGATTGTAGAAAGAAAAAATAGAACTTTACTTGAAGCCTCTAGAACTATGTTAAATGAATATAATCTTCCCAAATATTTCTGGGCAGAAGCTATGAGCATAGCCTGCAATGTGAAAAATAGAACAATATTAAATAAAACACATAATTAAACTTGTTTCAAACTTTATTATAATAAACAACCCAATATAAAATACTTTAAAGTATTTGGGTGCCAAATCTTCATCTTAAATACAAGAGAATACTTAGGAAAATTCACATCTAAAGTAGAGAATGAAATTTTTGTAGGATACTCCCTAAATAGTAGAGGTTACAGAGTTTATAATAAGGTTACCTTAAAAATTGAAGAAACCACTAACATAAAATTTGAACAATCCAAACTAAACCAAGAACAAACCCAACTTCAACCAATTGAATTTGTTCAAGAAAATAATAATTCTGAAAGAACCAATCAATTCCTAAATCATGAAGAGGAAGAAGAACCTCAAGAAAGTCAACCTCCTAGAACTATTAGAGTCGACCCAAATCACCCAACTGACCAGATAATTGGTGATCCAGATCTAAGGGTTCAGACTAGGTCATCCATTAGGAACCTAAGTCAAATTTCTTTAATTTCAAAAATTGAACCTAAAACCATAGCTGAATCCTTACTTGATCCAGACTAGGTCAGAGCTATGCAGGAGGAACTAGCTCAATTTGAGCGGAATGAAGTCTGGGACTTAGTACCACCACCTAAAAATAAAAAGGTAATATAGACAAAATTGGTATTTAGAAATAAATTAAGTGAAACTGGGGAAATCACTAAAAATAAGGCTAGGCTAGTCGCCAAGGGGTTTAGTCAAGTTGAAGGACTTGACTATGATGAAACCTATGCCCTAGTAGCTATACTAGAGTCCATCAGAATGTTACTCAGCTATGCAACCCATAAAGGGTTTAGACGGGATTTCTAAATGGATTAATAAAAGAAGTCTATGTAGGACAACCACCTGGGTTTGAAAGTCTAGAACACCCTGAATATGTGTTTAAATTAAAGAAAGCCTTATATGAACTTAAACAAGCACTACAAAAATGCCAGTAAATAAAGACGGGAGTACCGATGGAATAACCATTCCGTTGGAGAATTTTAATTGAATTCAATTCTGTCGGCCTTTGGCAACGGAACTAAATTCCGTCGGTGATTGCCGACGGAATTAGTGTTCCGTCGGTGCTTACCGACGGATTTAAATAATAGCCGGCGATTTCTGATAGAATTGAATTCAGTCAGAAATATGCAAAGATCCGGGTTAGCGGGCTTCATAGATTACCGATGGAATTAAGTTCTCGTCGGGCAACACCGATGGAAGTAGGTTTCCGTCGGTTGGATTCCCCGTTAGATTTTAAACCCGTTAACCGAAATTAGTCACCGAAGGAATTATTAATTCCGTCGGTAATCACTGACGGAATTAACAATTCCATCGGTAAGCACCTACGGAATTAGGGTTCCGTCGGTAAATACCGACGGAAACCTAATTTCGTCGGTAATGCACTTTAGAATTAGGGCACCGATCAACTTTCCTCTTCACGCAACCCTCCTTTTTTCCCCTCTCTCGGCGATTTTCCAACGGCGATCTCCAGCAAACTCGTGCCCTCTCCTCCCGTTCACCGCGATCCGCAACTAGCGACTGGTATACTCCTCTCCTCTCTCTCTTTTCGTTTTCACACGGTCGGCGGTCGCAGCCTGCTCGCGGCCAGCCGCCGCCGCGGCCTGCTCGCGGCCAGCCGCCGCCGCCGCCTACTCGCGGCTAGCCGCCGCCTGCTCGCGGCCAGCCGCCGCCGCGGCCTGCTCGCGGCCAGCCGTCGCCGCGGCCTGCTCGCGGCCAGCCGCCGCCGCGGCCTGCTCGTGGCCAGCCGCCGCAGCGGCCTGCCACCGCCGCGGCCTGCTCGCGGCCAGCCACCGCCGCGGCCTGCTCGTGGCCAACGTGAAGGCGGAAACAATGGTGAAGGTTTCTGCTGAAGTATGTCACACATTTCCCTCCAACACTTGGAGCTCCCTTCGCAGGGGCTTTAGCGCATGATCAGAAACTCTCATTGCATCGTCTTTGAGATCCACCATGTTAACTTATTAAGTTACCTTCTACAATATAATTTGCATAATAATAAACTTAAAAGTTTGGCTACACACTTGAGATAATTGTCATGCTGAAATCTAGTGATTAAACTCCTTGAAATGGACACAATAAGGTCAAGAATTCAACATGCAATGTTTAACATACTGAATTGCCTTTTCCAATTTGCATAATGGGAAACTTGAAAATTTGCCTCATCATTGAGACTGTTGTATGGAAATCTATTGATTGCACTCTTTGCAATCAGTACAATTAGATTTGTTAACATGATAAATACCTTCTACAATTTGCATATATAATAATAAACTAAAAAAAATTTGACTCATTTGAGGTGAGTGTGCTGAAATCTAAAAAATGTCATTAATTATTACAATGACATTAATCATTGTTTTTGAATTTGTTGGGTATGAGGTCAAGGGATTTAACATACATATTGGCATACTAAATGCCCTTTGTAATTTGTGTAATAATAAATTTAAAAATTTGCATCACATTTGAGATTGTTATACTGAAATTTAATGGTTGAACTCTCTGCAATGGACACAACAGGATTACTTTTTTTTTTAGAATGATAAATTTTTAATGTGATCCTGTTCGAACCAAGGGTCAACGAACGCTGGAGATGTGGCGCTCCTTGCTGGGTCCTCGAGGGCTCCGGTGAACCTGCAGCAAAACCGAGCCGGGAGGGGTGTCCCGGCGATGGCCCTCCGACGCTCAAGTCAGGCGAGGAATAACAAGAAGGTGGTCTCCAGATCAAGATTTCTCATACCTCCGGTGAAGAAATGGAGGCCTTATATAGACCTCCCGAAGAAGCCTGGGCGCACCAATCAAAGTAACCACCTGCCTTTGACCATGCTCAGGTATGGGTCTGTCAGAAGGGCCATGCCCATATATGGATATGTCAGGAAGATGTCCATGAGGCCATACTGCTACTGTATCAACCTTTCCATGATGTGACGGCAAGGTCCTCCATCGTGCGATCTTGTGTACGGCCTAATCATCAGACATGCTTTAGCTGATATCCCATATCCCGAGCCGAGCGCATAGGCCGCTCGGCCCCCTTTGTACCCTCGCCCTTATCTTGGTCGAACGGACGACCCGCTCGGCCCTTCGGTTCCAGCCGAGCGGCATCCCGCTAGGCCCTTTGATCCTCCTGCCTTGGCGTCGGAAACCCAAACCCTTGGATGGGGTATGTCTAGCTCTGCTCGGACTTACTCAGCTGCTCGGTGTGGCCATTAACCGCTTAGTCAGCCCTTCATCGGTCCTCAAGCTGAGACCCTTCAAAAAATGGGTCCCCCATTCTTACCGCCGGATCACTTGCCTTCCCTTCAAGTCTAGTCGAAGGAGGCAGTGAGTCCGACTGACTGGACTATATGTGTCCGAGCGGGCGGTCGCCGCCTCTCCGTAGCTTATAATATCCCTGGGGCCGTTCGGCCCTTCTGTCAAATTCAGCCGTTCGGCTCTTCATTCCGGTTGTCCTGTCGCTCAACATGGATGTTTGCTTGTCTAGATCTTCTCGAAAATCACGCAAATCTTCTCCATTAAGTCGAAGCATGCGCGGTATGGGCGCATTAATTGTGCCTGGCGACAGAGCGCCACGTGGCTCTTCTCGCGTGGCGGTGATGATCCGTACGATGGGACGCTGGTCATTTTGAAACGGACGGCTAGATGATGACTTCGTCTTCCGTGACTTGCATCCGACGGACGAGGCTGACCAGCCTCGTTCGTATAAAGCCCTCGTCTTCGCCTTTTACGCCGTATTTTCTGTTTCATCGCGTATTCTCCGTCGAAGGTGCCCGCTGCTGCTGCATCATTCCGGCCGTCCCAGCTCTCGCCTCTTGTTGGTCTTCCCGGGTTTCCTACTAAACGACCGATCGGGTTAATCAATTGACTCACTTCCTCAAAATCACTTAGCGCTTAACCATATTGTTTGCACTTAGCGCTTAACCATACTGCTTGCATTCAGTGCACGCGAAGTATTGGCAAACTGACGGCCGACCGGCATTAATCAATCTGGTACTTGTGAACGATCATGAGCTCGTCGGCGTGGATGTTTATAGCCGATCGGCGCGGCTCTCGATCTTTAACGACGGTGCTCGTCGGCACGGATGTTTATAGCCGGTCGGCGCGGCTCTCGATCTTTAACGACGGTGCTCGTCGGCGCGGATGTTTATAGCCGGTCGGCGCGGCTCTCGATCTTTAACGACGGTGCTCGTCGGCGCGGATGTTTATAGCCGGTCGGCGCGACTCTCGATTTTTAACGACGGTGCTCGTCGGCGCGGATGTTTATAGCCGGTCGGCGCGGCTCTACGGTTTAACGTCTGGGCTAGACGGCGCGGTTATTTATAGCCGGTCGGCGCGGCTCTCGATCTTTAACGACGGTGCTCGTCGGCGCGGATGTTTATAGCCGGTCGGCGCGGCTCTCGATTTTTAACGACGGTGCTCGTCGGCGCGGATGTTTATAGCCGGTCGGCGTGGCTCTACGGTTTAACGTCTGGGCTAGACGGCGCGGTTATTTATAGCCGGTCGGCGCGGCTCTACGGTTTAACGTCTGGGCTCGTCTAGCGGGTCGGCGCGGCTCTCGATCTTTAACGACGGTGCTCGTCGGCGCGGATGTTTATAGCCGGTCGGCGCGGCTCTCAATTTTTAACGACGGTGCTCGTCGGCGCGGTTATTTATAGCCGATCGGCGCGGCTCTCGATTTTTACCGACGGTGCTCGTCGGCACGGTTATTTATAGCCGGTCGGCGTGGCTCTCGATTTTTAACGACGGTGCTCGTCGGCGCGGTTATTTATAGTCGGTCGGCGCGGCTCTACGGTTTAACGTCTAGGCTAGACGGCGCGGTTATTTATAGCCGGTCGGCGCGACTCTCGATCTTTAACGACGGTGCTCGTCGGCGCGGATGTTTATAGCCGGTCGGCGCGGCTCTCGATTTTTAACGACGGTGCTCGTCGGCGCGGATGTTTATAGCCGGTCGGCGCGACTCTACGGTTTAACGTCTGGGCTAGACGGCGCGGTTATTTATAGCCGGTCGGCGCGGCTCTACGGTTTAACGTCTGGGCTAGACGGCGCGGTTATTTATAACCGGTCGGCGCGGCTCTCGATCTTTAACGACGGTGCTCGTCGGCGTGGATGTTTATAGCCGGTCGGCGCGGCTCTCGATTTTTAACGACGGTGCTCGTCGGCGCGGTTATTTATAGCCGATCGGCGCGGCTCTCGATTTTTAACGACGGTGCTCGTCGGCGCGGTTATTTATAGCCGGTCGGCGCGGCTCTCGATCTTTAACGACGGAACTCGTCGATTTTCCGCTCGGTTTTTATAGCCGGTCGGCGCGGCTCTACGGTTTAACGTCTGGGCTAGACGGCCTTCAAGGCTAACTCCTTACCAGGTCGAGCGACCTTGGCCTTCATAACTTATCTCGCGCTTGAACAGTCTTTGTGCCCGGCCGAACGGCATGGGTCATTTGCTCGCGAACCTAATCGGCTGGGAGGCCTTCACTTATTCGGGTGCTTGGCTCGGATAATCCATATGCCCCTTTTACCCAGCTTGGAGAACGTACTCCTGGCCGAACGGCTTAGGGTCTGCTTCGAGCATTTTGGCTCGGATAATTTATCTCCATCCGGAAGGTACTGGGTCTTTGATCCTCGAGCGCTTGGCTCGACCCATTTACCTCCGGCTAAGCGACTCGTGGCCTTCGTTTCTTGCCAATGCCTTATATTTGTTCTCTTGATTCTTCATTTCTGCATTTCCAGTATTAGTTGAAAAAAGTACATAGGATGATTTACATTGGCACACCTTTCACCCCGCCCGGTAAGGCTGGAGGTGGTTCGCGCTCCACGGCCTATCTAACTGCCGACCGTCCTCATCCTCCAAATAATATGCGCCCGAGCGGAGCTTTTCGATGATTTTGAAGAGACCTGCCCACGGAGCTTCAAGCTTGCCGACGTCGCCGACCGGCTTGACTTTCTTCCAGACAAGGTCGCCGACCTGGAATGATCGGGGGATGACGCGCCGGTTGTAGTTTTGCTTCATCCGTTGACGGTACGCCATCAGCCGAACGGATGCCTTGGCACGCTCTTCGTCGACCAAATCCAGCTCTATATTCCTCCGCTCGGCATTGCCTTCATCATAACACTGGACCCGGATGGACTCAACGCCAACCTCAACCGGAATGACCGCTTCACCTCCGTACACCAGATGAAAAGGTGTAACGCCCGTTCCTTCCTTAGGAGTTGTTCGGATGGCCCATAAAACGCTCGGCACTTCATCTAGCCAACTTCCTCCCAAGTGGTCGAGCCGAGCGCGCAGGATATGGAGAATTTCCCGGTTGGCCACTTCAGCTTGACCGTTGCTCTGAGGATAGGCCACGGATGTGAAATGTTGCTCAATGCCGTAGCTCTTGCACCAATCCTCTAACATCTTCCCTGTGAACTGCCGCCCGTTGTCGGACACTAGTCGACGAGGGATGCCGAAACGACAAATGATGTGTTGCCAGATGAATTTTTTAACCATTTGTTCAGTGATCTTTGCCAGCGGCTCGGCTTCCACCCATTTGGAGAAATAGTCGACCGCCACTAGTAAAAATTTCCTTTGTCCGGACGCCATCGGAAATGGACCGACAATATCAATTCCCCATTGGTCGAACGGGCATGAAACGCTTGACGCCTTCATTTCTTCGGCCGGTCGGTGGGAGAAGTTGTGATACTTCTGGCATGAAAGGCAGGTAGATACTGTCCGAGCGGCGTCTGTTTGTAAAGTTGGCCAAAAGTATCCGGCCAAGAGGATCTTCTTGACCAATGAGCGCCCGCCCGGATGACCCCCGCATGATCCTTGATGTACTTCCTGGAGGATGTAAGCTGAGTCCTCCGAGCTTACACATTTCAGCAATGGGCGCGAGAAAGCTTTCTTGTAAAGCTGATCTCCAATGAGTGTAAACCGACCGGCTCTTCTCCTGAGGAGTCGGGCTGCATATTCATCGGAGGGTGTGGTGCCCGAACGGAGGAATTCTATAATAGGTGTCCTCCAGTCGCTTGGAAACGTGAGGCCTTGCATCCGATCGACGTGTGCCACCAGCAGTACTTTTTCAATTGGTTGCTGAATGGCAACTGGTGTTATTGAACTTGCGAGTTTGGCTAACTCGTCTGCTGCCTGGTTCTCCGTTCGGGGGATCTTCTGTATAAGAACCTCTCGGAAAGTAGCTTTGAGTTTTTCAAAGGCCTCAACGTAGAGTTTAAGCCGAACACTGTTGATTTCAAAGGTGCCAGAAAGTTGTTGAGCGGCCAACTGTGAGTCCGAATAGAGAGTCACCCGACCGGCACCCACATGCCGGGCTGCCTGCAATCCGGTTATGAGGGCCTCATACTCTGCTTCGTTGTTGGTAGCTTTGTAATCCAGCCGGACGGATAGGTGCATCTTCTCTTCTTGAGGTGAGAGCAGCAATATTCCAATCCCGCTTCCGAGCCGAGTAGAGGATCCATCCACATATATTCTCCACATAGCTTCCGGCTCTGGCCTTTGCACTTCGGTCACAAAATCAGCCAGGGATTGGGCTTTGATCGCCGAGCGGGGTTGATATTGGATGTCAAATTCACTTAATTCTGTCGTCCACTTGATGAGCCGTCCGGACGCTTCTGGATTTAACAGTACTCTTCCGAGTGGACTGTTCGTCCGGACAATGATGGTGTGAGCCAAGAAATACGGTCGAAGGCGCCGAGCGGCTAGAACTAAAGCAAAGGCCAACTTCTCGAGCCCGGTGTAACGAGATTCAGCATCTTTTAAAATGTGGCTTAGAAAATACACCGGCTGCTCTTCACCGCTCGCCCTCACAAGTGCTGAGCCTACAGCATGCTCAGTTGACGACAGATAAATATACAGTGACTCACCCCCGATCGGCTTGGCTAGCACTGGCAGAGAATTAAGATATGTCTTCAATTCTCCGAAAGCTGGGTCACATTCTTCATCCCACTGGAATTTAGTAGCCTTGCGCAAGATCTTGAAGAATGGAAGGCTCCGGTCGGCGGTTTTGGAGATGAATCTGGACAAAGCAGTTATCCGGTCGGTCAACCGCTGCACTTCCCTTGTGTTTCTAGGAGGAAGCATGTCTTGCAGAGCTTTCACCTTGCTGGGGTTGGCTTCAATTCCCCGCTCGGTCACTATATATCCCAAGAAATGCCCTCCTTTGGCTCCGAACAGGTATTTCTGGGGATTTAGCTTGATTCCGTATTTGCGCAGCGTTCGGAAGGTTTCTTCCATATCCTTGAAAAGATCGGCCGCTCGGGCGGATTTAATAAGAATGTCGTCCACGTAGACTTCCAGATTTCGCCCTATCTGCTCCCTGAACACTTTGTTCATCAAGCGTTGATAGGTGGCCCCAGCATTCTTTAATCCGAACGGCATCACATTGTAACAATACGTGCCGTCGGCAGTCACAAAGCTAACCTTTTCTTGATCTTCGCGGGCGAGTGGCACCTGATGATAGCCTTGGTATGCGTCGAGCATGCAAATCAATTCACAACCGGTTGTAGAGTCCACCAGCTGATCTATTCGGGGCAAGGGATAAAAATCCTTGGGGCATGCTTTGTTCAAGTCCCGAAAGTCGATGCAGACTCTCCACTTGCCGCCCGGCTTGGAGACCAATACCACGTTGGCCAGCCAGCTCGGGAACTGCACCTCGCGTATGTGGCCGGCCTCCAGAAGTTTTTCTACTTCCGCCCGGATGATGGCATTCTGCTCGGCGCTGAAGTCCCTTTTTCTCTGCTTCACTGGTCGAGCCTCCGGTCGGACATGCAACTCATGCTGCGCTAGGCTCGGCGAAATTCCGGGCAACTCATGTGTCGACCAGACGAAAACATCATGATTTCGTTGGAGGCATTGGATCAGCTCCTCCTTCTGCCCCTCCAGATCAGAAGCGATAAAAGTCATGGCCTCCGATCGGGTCGGATGGATCTGAACTTCCTCCTTTTCATCGTAAATTAAAGCAGGAGGTTTCTCGGCAATGGCGTGTACCTCGATTTGGGGCGCCTTCCGAGCGGAGCAAGCTTCTGCTCGGACCATCTCTATATAGCACCGCCGAGCTGTTAACTGATCTCCACGTACTTCTCCTACTTTGTCCTCCACGGGGAACTTTATCTTCTTGTGGAAGGTTGAGACAACCGCTTGGAATTCGCCGAGCGCCGATCGTCCCAAAATGACGTTGTAGGACGAGGGAGAGTCGACCACCACGAAGTTTATTGTCCTGGTCCTCTTGAGCGGCTCCTCTCCCAGTGAGCTAGCCGGTCGGATCTGTCCGACCGGCTGAACTTCGTTGCCCGTAAACCCGTAGAGCGGGGTCGTCATGGGCAGTAGCTCGGCACGATCAATTTGCAGCTGATCGAACGCCTTCTTGAATATGATGTTGACCGAGCTCCCTGTGTCAACAAATATGCGGTGAACAGTATAATTTGCTATTACCGCTTTAATGAGCAGAGCGTCGTCGTGGGGCACTTCTACTCCTTCCAAGTCTCTGGGACCGAAAGTGATTTCCGGTCCACTTGCCCGCTCTTGGCTACAGCCGACTGCGTGGATCTGTAGCTGCCGGACGCCCGCCTTTCTGGCTCGGTTGGAGTCTCCCCCGGTCGGCCCGCCAGCAATAACGTTAATCTCGCCCCGTGAAGTATTGCTCCTATTTTCCTCTTCCCGAGCGGACGGTCGTGACCGTTCTCTGGACGCCCGGCGATTCTCCTGTCTCGGAGATCGGTGTCGATCGGGTGTCTGTTGATGTCGCCTTTCGGTGCGGGTCCGGTCAGCTTCATGGGTCCTTTGTCTCCTGTCGATGGGAGGAGACCGTCGTTCGGCATTCCTGGGAACGGGATTGGCCACGAAGGGAAGACTTCGACAATCCTTCGTGTTGTGCGTATTCGTCTGGTGGAAGGAGCAGAACATAGGGGTCCACCTCTTTTTTGGCTTGGGCCGAGCGGCAGCCACTTCTTGTACGTGCGACCTGGCGTGGGGGGATCGGATTGCTTCAGCTTTCGGTCCTCTAGGTGGCTGCTGAGCGGCGTGCTGTTTCCGCTCGGCATGAATAGGTGCCCGCTCGGTAGGAGTTTCCTTTTTCCGGGCGGCTTGTGCTTCTTCCACGTTTATGTATTCGTTGGCCCGATGTAGCATATGATCATAATCTCGGGGCGGCTTTCGGATGAGCGACCGGAAGAAGTCCCCATCCACAAGGCCCTGAGTGAAGGCATTCATCATCGTCTCCGATGTGGCCGTTGGGATATCCATCGCCACTTGGTTGAATCGCTGGATGTAGGCTCGAAGCGATTCTCTCGACTCTTGCTTGATGGCAAACAAGCTGACACTTGTCTTCTGATAACGCCGACTGCTAGCGAAGTGGTGGAGGAAGGCCGTTCGGAAGTCCTTGAAGCTAGTGATGGATCCGTCCGGCAACCGCAGAAACCACCGTTGAGCCGATCCCGAGAGAGTTGTAAGGAAGACGCGGCACTTTACTCCATCTGTATATTGATGGAGCGTAGCCGTGTTATCAAACTTACCCAGATGATCATCCGGGTCCGTTGTTCCGTTGTACTCGCCGATCGTCGGAGGCACGTAGTGCTTGGGTAGAGGGTCTCGTAGAATAACCTCCGAGAATTGACGATTGATCCGCTCGGGAGATGAGTCCGCTCGGGGAGCTTTCCCCTTCCTGTCATCCCGCCTTGGCATTTCGTCTGAAGAAGAGCCTCTGTCTCTTCGAGCTGGTGCGGTTTCAGGGGTGCGAAATAAGGCCCGATGGAATGCGACGGTGGCTTGAGGTGCTTCCGCTCGGCCACCAGACGCAGATGTTGCTTGTTGCTCCGGCCGTTCGGCTGATGCTTTTTGTTTTTGCTCCATAAGTTTGGTGGCCCTCATCTCGACTAGAGCATCGAGTTCTTCTGTTGAAAGCGTCACGGTGTGTTGTCGTCCAGCCTCGTCCATTGTTCCTGTTCGAATGCAGGTGCGTTCCCACAGACGGCGCCAATTTGATCCTGTTCGAACCAAGGGTCAACGAACGCTGGGGATGTGGCGCTCCTTGCTGGGTCCTCGAGGGCTCCGGTGAACCTGCAGCAAAACCGAGCCGGGAGGGGTGTCCCGGCGACGGCCCTCCGACGCTCAAGTCAGGCGAGGAATAACAAGAAGGTGGTCTCCAGATCAAGATTTCTCATACCTCCGGTGAAGAAATGGAGGCCTTATATAGACCTCCCGAAGAAGCCTGGGCGCACCAATCAAAGTAACCACCTGCCTTTGACCATGCCCAGGTATGGGTCTGTCAGAAGGGCCATGCCCAGATATGGATATGTCAAGAAGATGTCCATGAGGCCATACTGCTACTGTATCAACCTTTCCATGATGTGACGGCAAGGTCCTCCATCGTGCGATCTTTTGTACGGCCTAATCATCAGACATGCTTTAGCTGATATCCCATATCCCGAGCCGAGCGCATAGGCCGCTCGGCCCCCTTTGTACCCTCGCCCTTATCTTGGCCGAACGGACGACCCGCTCGGCCCTTCGGTTCCAGCCGAGCGGCATCCCGCTCGGCCCTTCGATCCTCCTGCCTTAGCGTCGGAAACCCAAACCCTTGGATGGGTTATGTCTAGCTCCGCTCGGACTTACTCAGCTGCTCGGCGTGGCCATTAACCGCTTAGTCAGCCCTTCATCGGTCCTCAAGCTGAGACCCTTCAAAAAATGGGTCCCCCATTCTTACCGCCGGATCATAATGCATGCCTATTTATTCTTTAAAAAAGTATGTAGGAGAGACTACTATTCACAATTTATTTATTTAAATGAAAGAATTTTTCAAACTCAACTATTGGCTCAAAATATATAAACCCGAGCTAATATTATTAAACCAAACCTTATAAAACACTTTTAGTAGCCTACAATCATACATATCAATTGTGAATCGAATGAGAAAACCTAATCAACTTTGATCAAATTAATATTGAATCCCCAAGTATCAAATATAGTACTTAGATAGATCTTATCAAGATTATGATTTAAAGGGAGTCAATAAAAAATTATTTTTGTTGTTAGAAAAATTTACATGTTTGTTTGATTTACAGTTTTCATGCTTATTTTTCTATTTAATTTATAACAATTAGATAAGAACTTAAACTTAACCTAGTACTATAGTAGGACGGAATGATAGTACATTAAGGAAGCTTGGTCTATGGAGTCAAGTAGGATAAGGTGTACCCTACTTAGTCCACTTAGATAAGTGAAACTAACCGAAACTATTTCATCACATATTAGTATGGTTATTTCATTTGATGATGCTCTAATGGACAACGTGTGTATATTAGTTTCATTTATTTGCTTTAGTGTAGAGGAGATTTTTGGTAATATGGTACGATAATCGTGAGATGAAATTGTGCACATAATTCCTTATTTAAGATTATTTCAAGTGATACAAGTTTAATCATGTTTTAAATTATATTCTTTTTAGGTTATAACAATGTATATGAACAAAGCTTGGATGTACAATCAATTAGACAATGGTTTTATCAGAGATGATTTTATTACTGAAGTTGAACAGTTTGTGAACTTTGCTAAAAGTCATCTAGAATGCATGAATGATGCTGAGTTACGGTGTCCCTGCAATCATAAAAAATGTCAAAATAGAGCATTTCGTGATGAGGATATTGTAAAAATGCACATATGTAGAAATAGTTTAGTGCCAAATTACTACAATTGGTACTATCATAGAGAGCCTTATTTATATGAACCAATTGGGCCTTCTGGTGGTTCGTCTTCTAGGACTACTGTTACTACTCCTGAAGCATCAAATAATATTGATATTTCAATGCAATCAATGGTTCAAGATGCGATGAATGCAGTTGATTATTCGAATATAGATGAAATACCAACCCCTGAATATCATCAACTATATGAAATGTTAAAGGCTAGTGAAAGAGAAGTGTGGGAAGACATTCCTTCTGGTCATTCTCAACTATCAACTACTGCAAGGTTATTGAATATGAAAGTAGAACACATTTCTCAGAAAGATGTTGCGATGACATTTGTCAATTGATGTCAGAGTTGCTCCCTGCTGATAACATAATGACTGATAGCTTCTATGAAACAAAGAAATTAATCAGAGGTTTAGGTTTGCCTGTAGAGAAGATTGATTGTTGTATAAACAACTGCATGATATTTTGGAATGAAAACAATGATTTGAATGAATGTAAAATCTGTACTCATCCTTGTTTTAAGCATCGTACTCGCATACCATGGAAGAAAAGGAAAAATATTGCTTGGAAAGTGATGTATTATTTTCCGTTAACTACTAGACTTCAATGCTTGTATGCATCTGCAGCTACAGCTGGCCACATGTTGTGGCATCATGAGCATGAGCATGAGCATGAGCACGAAGGAGGTATAATATGTCATTCTTGTGATTCTCCTGCATGGAAACATCTTGATATTGTGTTTCCCTCTTTTGTAATGGAACCACGTAATGTGAGATTGGGACTTTCTGCAGATGGATTTCAACCATTTGGCCAGTCGAGACAACAATATTCATCTTGGCCAGTTATATTAACATCGTATAACTTACCATCATGGATGTGCATGAAAGATGAATTTATGTTCCTTACCATGCTTATTCCTGGTCCAGCGAATCCAAAAGATAAGATAGATGTTTTCTTGCAATCTCTAATTGCTGAGATGAATGAATTGTGGAATGTAGGGTCGGTGACTTATGATATTGCAAGTAAAACTAATTTTACATTGCATGCTGCCTTATTATGGACGATCAGTGATTTTCCAGCATACTCAATGTTGTCGGGATGGAGCACGGCTGGTAAATTAGTATGCCCACATTGCATGATAGAATCTGATGCATTTTCATTACCTTGCAGTGGGAAGGTATCTTGGTTTGATAATCATCGTAAATTTCTACCACTGGATCACCCTTTTAGGCGAAATAAGAAAAATTTTCTAAAGAATGTTGTAGTCAGAAAACCTCCCCCAGCAGTCCATGCTTCAGGTGAAGAAATCATTGAACAAATAGATAGTTATGGATTTCTCCCAATTTCTCAGCCTAATTCTGATGAGATAAATAAATATCTTGTTAGGGTGTGCAAGTGTTGTTGGAAGAAAAGGAGCATATTCTGGGAGCTGCCTTATTGAAAGTATCTACTCATTCGACACAATATAGATGTGATGCATGTTGAGAAAAATTTCTTTGATAATATCTTCAACACTATGATGAATGTACCTAGAAGAACTAAGGACACTGCAAAATCACGTGAGGAATTAAAAGAACTAGTTAATAGACCATAGTTGCATCAAAATGAAACAACCAATAAGTTTCCAAAAGCTTGTTATACATTGGACAAAGATGGTAAACAAGCTTTAAGTAGTTGGTTAAAAGACATCAAATTTTCAAATGGATATGCTTCGAATATGGCTCGATGCTGTAACAACCCAAATTTCCTCATTTCAAGTCCTAATAGTAATTAAAAAAATAATTAGAAATGCTATAGAAATATTCTAGAGATTTTTAGAAATTTTTAGAGTATTTTTATGCAAATTTTGGAGGTCGTTTGGTAATTTTACTAAACGAAAGAAATTTCGACAAAAATAATGTCCAAGCCGAGATTCGAACCAGAGACCTCGGATTAAGCAGAACCCTAAGTGAATCCGGTCACCAAGTGTGCGAGCGGACATTGCTAATTAAGGAAAGAGTGAGATATATTTAAGGGATAGCATTGAACAAGAACCCTAGGTATTATAAAAGAGAGAACTTAAGTGATTTTGGGAAAATCTTTTCCCTACCTTCCTCTCCCGACGGCGTGACTCCTCTCAGGCAAAAATGCAGCAGGGAGCTAGGGCTTCTCTGGTGGCCGGCCAAAGGGAACTCCGCGAGCTCTTCTCGGATCTGAGCTCCTCTTGTCAAGAAGGAACGGTAGATGTGAAGAAGTTGCCGAGATTCCAAACTATCCGAAACCCTAGAAGCATTAGAAGTCCTTCTTCGGTTGTAAGTCCAAGAACACCTCGATAAGTTGCTACTCACCTGTGGTAAGGGTTGTTTCGAATTTGATTTGGATTTCTTTTGGGTTTTCGGAATAAGTTGTAAAGATTAATGAGTTTGAAGCTACTGCCGTGAGTTTTATAAAAAGAAGAGAAGAGATTTCAATGGATTGAGCATGTAGTTAGACTCCCTAGTGTTTATAATCTGCATCACATGTTTGAATCATTTTTATTTGTTGCCATCTCAAAGTGCACAGTCGGCTTACATCAAGTTCGGTTAGTTTTGAAGTTGCTGCCATGGAGTTTTAATCAGAATTTGCTAGATTTGGAAATGAAAATAAGTTTCATATGGGGTTTGTTTAATGTTTTAGCAAGTTTCACAAAGGCTTAAAAAAAAATGAAATAAGTTATATAGGATTTAAAACTCCAGCGAGTTCTAGTTTAATAGAAGCATCCTTTCCTTATTCTTGGTTTGTTGGAAATGTTTTAGAATGTGCAGATTCCTGTCTACTTAGTTTTTGTTCTAGTGTATCATGTATCAATTTGTGATAGCAGCAATAACATGTTCTTATGCTTTGTTCAGTTGGAAACAATTCAGCATGTGTAGATCCATTGAGTGCATGTTTTAGTATATCACGAGTTAACCTTTGATAGCAGTAGTAACTTTTCCTTAGGCTTTGCTTGGTTGAAGATTTTGTTAAAGATGGGTGCTTTATGTACAAAATTAGGATTTGGAAGAGGTTAAGAATAGCATGCGTGATTTGCTTTCCTTTCTTCAGATTTCCATTGTAGCATGTTAAAGATTTTGTTAAAGTTTATATGCAGAATCTTGTTAAGTTTGTTTGCAGAATTTTGGTTAAGTTGCATACAGATTTAAGTTTCCTTGTTAGCACAGTATGCGGATTTCTGTTAGCTAAATATGCAGAATTTTATTTAGCACAGTATGCAGAATTTGGTTAGGAAAGTATGCAAAATTTTGATTAGCATAGTATATAGTTTTATTGAGTATTTCAGTACAGTTTTATTAAGTATTTCCATGCAATTTTGTTAAGCATTTCAGTTCCAGATTTTCAGTTCCCTATCAGTATTTTGAGTTTAAGAAAAGTATAAGAAAGATAAAGTATAAGAAAGAAAAAAGCCAAGGCCTTAAGTAGATCCCAAAGTCAAGACTTTAGGGATTTTGGCACACAAGGTGCTTGTTAAAATGCCAAGGCATTTAAAGAAGAAGTAATTAAGATAATAAGATATTTTACTTTGAAGAGGCTAGTACCCGACTTCCAAGGTTGTCGTTAAACAAATCCAGGTGTCCAATTCCAAGGTCTTGGCCCTGGTAGACCATGGTCTGCTGTTTTAGGATTGGTGGCTTGCTACCCCAACCTATTAGGGAACGCGCATAAGATGGTACTACGTCTAGGCCCAAGAGAAGTTGATTATTATTTTGAAGTATTAAAGTATAAGTTTTAAACAAGTGAAATAAAAGAATAAGTTTTAAACAAGTGAAATAAAAGAATAAGTTTTAAACAAGTGAAATAAGTTTCACTTTGTTTTAAAATCAGCAAGTTTTGTTTTCTTTTATGCTAGCATGTTATTTAGATTATCTTACTGTTATTTGCTATTCGAAGAGCATGAGCAGCTTTACATGTTTAGCATTTCAGTATGTTTGATTCCTTTGCTATTTGAAGAGCATGAGCAGCTTTACATGTTTAGCATTTCAGCCTGTTTGATTCCTTTACTATTAGATGAGCATGAGTAGTTTTCAGTAAGCATTCAGTTAGTTTATGTTATAGATATATGTACATGCATATCGAGATTTTGTGAGTTAGATAGCGCTTACTAAACAATTTTGCTTATAGATTGCATTTCCTCTTGCTGCAGATAAAGGAAAGGAAAAGCTATAGTCAAGGAAGGCTACAAGTAGGTGCGGATGGATGTGTGATGCCTGGACTCTAGAAGTCTTGGGACTTAGTTTAAGAATTTGTTTAGATTAATTCTTTATTTAGGTTGATAAGAAAATTTTGGTGTAAGAAGTTGTATGTCATTATGTTTCCGCTATTCATTACTTGCATGATCTGATTTATTAAACTGCGTGGGGATGTTATTTCTTTTGTGTATGTATGCTCCATATAGTCACCGGTACAGAGGAGATGCTGTCAAAATTTTTTGGCAAGAACTTCTCTGGGGGCGTGACAAATTTAAGTGTTGCTAATATTAGCATAAGTAACACTAGTGAGTAGAGTTAATAGTTAAGTAACGGTCACCTTAGAGAGTAGTAAGGAAGGTGGGTCGTTACAGTTGGTATCAGAGCAGTTCCTATTCTCCAACATCACACATCAACACAAGCCTTGGCGTTTTCAAGTAAGAATGTATTTATACTTTCTTTTATACTTTTCCTTTAGTGCTTGCAGTATAGAGAAATGTTTAGAAGTACCTGCTTATATGTTTTTAAAGTCAAGAATCATGCTTAAGTAAGATATATCTAGAAAGTATAGTGATGATTTCAAGTTTTCCCTCTGCATGACGAGATGTCAAGATGAGGGTGTCCCCATACCACTCGTACTGATGACCGAGCTCAGGAGAATGAAGAGCCCAGAACAACTGAGACCAATCTTTCTGAGATTGTTGCCCAACTCTAGAGACAAGTGGCAGAGCAGCAACAAGTGATTGCCAATCTGATGGCCAATCGACAGCCAGTCCCTCCCACTCCTCCAACTATCAATGTGGAGACTCCAGTGGTGACTGAAGTTCCACCAGCCGCCCTGGAAGTCGCCACAACACCTAGAAGACAAGAAGCATACTTGATATAGAGGCTGAAGCTGAAGCCAGAAAATTTCTCAGGCATGACTGAGCCCTGGGATGCCCAGGCTTGGTTCAAGACACTAGAGAGCACAATGGAGCTTCTTGACTGGCCAGGAGTCGAGAAGGTCAAGTGTGCCTCTTTCTGCCTATCAGGAAATGCTCGTATGTGGTGGGAGAGAGAGAGTTAAGAGCAAGAGAGTAGTCAATCAGATGAGCTGGATTGACTCTGAGACAGAGTTTCACGAAGAATTCTTCCGCCAACGGATCACCAATAAGCACTATGAAGAGTTTATAGAATTCAGACAAGGTGACCTGTCAGTGGAAGAAGCAATTAAAAGATTCAATAGGCTAGCTCGTCTCTGTCCAGAGCTAGTAAGTACGGAGAAGGAACGAGTCAGACTGATGCTCAGGATGCTGAGACCAGTGATAGCACTTAATGTGAGTAGTGGAACTCACCAGCCCCAGACTGGTGAAGAGCTGGTCAGCAGAGCATTAGTCGCTGAGCACTATCTGAATAGCATCAAGGCACAACAAATGCAACTCAAGCCAGTCAAGATAGAGGACAAGACAGCAGGGAGCCAGAAACCCTAGGCAAGTAAGCAGAACAGAAGGACAAAAAGGACCCAAGCAGGAAGAAGTTCGGATAGTCTGCAAGTATCCAGAGGTATTTCCAGAAGAGCCACCTGGACTACCTCCCAACAGAGAAGTGGAGTTTAAAATTAAGTTGATTCTTGGTACCGGTCCAATTTCAAAAGCTCCATACCGCATGTCTCCAGTAGAGCTGAAAGAGTTACAAGAACAACTTCAGGAGCTGCTTGACAAAGGCTTCATCCGCCCTAGTCATTCACCATGGAGAGCTCCTATGTTGTTTGTCAAGAAGAAGGATGGATTTATGCGGATGTGCATAGATTATAGGGCTATGAATCAAGTGACAATCAAGAACAAGTACCCACTGCCCAGAATCGACGACTTATTTGATCAATTGAAAAGGGCAATAGTGTTCTCCAAGATAGACCTGCGCTCTGGGTACCATCAGTTGAAAGTGAAGGAAAGTGATGTACCCAGAACAGCTTTCAAGACCAGATACGGACACTATGAGTTCGTAGTCATGCCTTTTGGTGTGACTAATGCACCTGCAGTCTTCATAGACTTAATGAACAGAAAGTTCAGAGAATACCTTGACAAGTTTGTCATCGTGTTCATCGACGACATTTTGATCTATTCAAGAACCTCAGAGGAGCATGACACGCACTTGAGGATAGTACTGCAGACCCTTCAGCAAAAGCAGCTTTATGCTAAATTCTCGAAGTGCTAGTTCTGGTTGGAGCAGGTGGCGTTTCTAGGTCACATCATTTCTAAAGAAGGTATCCAGGTGGATCCAGCTAAAATAGAAGCGGTCAACAACTGGAGTAGACCCAGGAATGCAAGGGAGATCAGAAGCTTCCTTGATTTAGCTGGGTACTACAGGAAATTCGTGGAGGACTTTTCCAGGATAGCTTCTCCACTAACAACCCTAACCAAGAAGAACAAGAAGTTTGAATGGTCAGACAAATGTGAGCAAAGTTTCTAAGCATTGAAGAAGAGATTGACCAGTGCTCCTATTCTGACTGTTCCAGAGAGTGACAAGAGTTTCGACATCTACAGTGATGCCTCCAAGATGGGTCTCGGAGCTGTTCTCATGCAAGAAGGGAAGGTTATAGCTTATGCTTCCAGACAACTCAAAGACTACAAGAAGAACTATCCCACTCATGATCTTGAGCTGGCAGCTGTGGTCTTTGCACTAAAACTCTGGTGACACTATTTGTATGGAGTCTAGTGCAGAATTTTCACAGACCATCAGAGCTTAAAGTATTTCTTTACTCAGAAAGATTTAAACATGAGATAGAGCAGGTAACTAGAGTTGGTCAAGGATTATGACTGTGAAATCCTCTACCACCCAGGCAAAGCTAATAAAGTGGCAGATGCACTAAGCAGAAAATCCAGTGCATCCCTGATGTCTTTGTCATCATTAGCCCTACCACTGCAAAAGGAGTTGTCAGACTTTGGAATGGAAATTATTTATGGGCAACTCTCTGCATTGACCTTAGAGTCTACCTTGCTTGAGGATATACAGAGAAAGCAAAGTGAAGATCCACACATCCAGAAGATCAAGCAGGGGATACAAGAAGAAGATATAGAGTTTTGGGTATTAGACAGCGGAGTTCTTTATCAGGGGAATCATCTTTATGTTCCCAATGATGAGGAATTGAGAAAGAAAATTCTAGAAGAAGCTCATAGTACACCATACTCTATGCATCCTGGTTCCACCAAGATGTATCAAGATTTGAAGCAGAGATTCTGGTGTTCTGGATTCAAAAGAGATGTAACTAAATATGTTAGTACCTGTCTGACATGTCAGAGGGTCAAAGCAGAACACCAGAGACCAGGAGGAGTTCTACAACCTCTCCCAATACCAGAGTGGAAGTGGAAAGACATATCCATGGACTTTATAACAGGTATTCCAAGAACCACGAATGGATATGATGCGATATAGGTAATAGTGGACTGATTGACTAAGTCTGCTCATTTTCTAGCCATCAAGGTGTCCCACTCTATAGAACAGTTGGCACAACTGTATGTTAAGGAAGTGATCAGACTTCACGGAGTTCCTAAATCTATTGTTTCTGATAGAGATGGTCGTTTCACCTCTCACTTTTGGGAGTGTATTCAGAATGCACTAGGCACCAAACTCAAGTTCAGTACAGCCTTCCATCCTCAGACTGATGGACTGACAGAGTGAGTAAATCAGATTTTAGAAGATATGCTCAGAGCTTGTGCACTAGATTTCAAGGGAAGTTGGTGCAAGTATCTATGCTTAGCTGAGTTTGCCTACAACAATAGCTATTAGGCCACCATCAAGATGGCACCTTATGACGCGTTGTATGGCAGGAAGTGCAGATCACCCATTTGTTGGCAAGAAGCAAATGAAAGAAAAGAAATGGAAGTAGAGCTGGGCATTCAGACTGAGATGATAGATGAGACCACTCAGGCTATCCAGAAGATCAGATAGAGGATTGAAGCTGCCCAGAGTAGATAGAAAAGTTATGCTGACACACGGCGTAGGCCACTTGAGTTCCAAGTAGGGGATTCAGTTTTTCTCAAAGTCGGTCCTATGAAGGGAGTGATGAGATTTGGCAAGAAGGGCAAATTAAGTCCTCGCTATGTAGGACCCTGCCTGATCACAGAAAGGATTGGGAAAGTAGCATACAAGTTGGACTTACCTCAAGACATGTCAACAATACATAATGTATTTCATGTCTCCATGCTAAAGAAGTGCCTCCACGACCCTAGCCAAGTGATTCAGTCTCAATCAGTGCAGATCCAGGAGGATCTTAGCTATGAGTGCAGACCTACACAGATAGTGGACAGAGCAGTCAAGAGACTAAGAAACAAAGAGGTGCCACTAGTGAAGGTCATCTGACAGAGCCAGAAGCATGAGGAATTTACGTGGGAGTGTGAAGACAGCATGAGGCAGAAATATCCAGAATTATTCTAAGTTCGAGGACGAACTTTTTATAAGGTATGGGGAATTGTAACAACCCAAATTTCCTCATTTCGAGTCCTAATAGTAATTAAAAAATAATTAGAAATGCTATAGAAATATTCTAGAGATTTTTAGAGTATTTTTATGCAATTTTTGGAGGTCGTTTGATATTTTTACTAAACGAAAGAAATTTCGACAACAATAATATCCAAGCCGAGATTCGAACCAGAGACCTCAGATTAAGCAGAACCCTAAGCGAATCCAGCTGACCAAGTGTGCGAGAGGACGTTGCTAATTAAGGAAAGAGTGAGATATATTTAAGGGATAGCATTGAACAAGAACCCAAGGTATTATAAAAGAGAGAACTTAAGTGATTTCGGGAAAATCTTTTCCCTATCTTCCTCTCCCGACGGCGCGACTCCTCTCAGGTGAAAACGTAGCAGGGAGCTAGGGCTTCTCCGGCGGCCGGCCAAAGCGAACTCCGCGAGCTCTTCTCGGATCCAAGCTCCTCTCGTCAAGAAGGAACGGTAGATGTGAAGAAGTTGTCGAGATTCCAAACTATCCGAAACCCTAGAAGCATTAGAAGTCCTTCTTCTTCGATTGTAAGTCCAAGAACACCTCGGTAAGTTGCTACTCACCTGCGGTAAGGGTAGTTTCGAATTTGATTTGGATTTATTTTGGGTTTTCGGAATAAGTTGTAAAGATTAATGGGTTTGAAGCTACTGCCATGAGTTTTATAAAAAGAAGAGAAGAGATTTCAATGGATTGAGCATGTAGTTAGACTCCCCAGCATTTATAATCTGCATCTCATGTTTGAATCATTTTTATTTGTTGCCATCTCAAAGTGCACAGTCAGCTTACATCAAGTTCGGTTAGTTTTGAAGTTGCTGCCATGGAGTTTTAATCAGAATTTGCTAGATTTGGAAATGAAAATAAGTTTCATATGGGTTTTGTTTAATGTTTTATCAAGTTTCACAAAGGCTTAAAAAAAATGAAATAACTTATATAGTATTCAAAACTCCAGCGAGTTCTAGTTTAATAGAAGCATCCTTTCCTTATGCTTGTTTTGTTGGAAATGTTTTAGAATGTGCAGATTCCTGTCTACTTAGTTTTTGTTCTAGTGTAATCATGTATCAATTTGTGATAGCAGCAGTAACATGTTCTTATGCTTTGTTTGGTTGGAAACAATTCAGCATGTGTAGATCCATTGAGTGCATGTTTTAGTATATCACGAGTTAACCTTTGATAGCAGCAGTAACTTTTCCTTAGGCTTTGCTTGGTTGAAGATTTTGTTAAAGATGTGTGCTTTATGTACAGAATTAGGATTTGGAAGAGGTTAAGAATAGCATGCGTGATTTGCTTTCCTTTCTTCTGATTTCAATTGTAGCATTTAAAGATTTTGTTAAAGTTTATATGCAGAATCTGGTTAAGTTTGTTTGTAGAATTTTGGTTAAGTTGCATACAGATTTAAGTTTCCTTGTTAGCACAGTATGCAGATTTCTGTTAGCTAAATATGCAGAATTTTATTTAGCACAGTATGGAAAATTTGGTTAGCAAAGTATGCAGAATTTTGATTAGCATAGTATACAGTTTTATTGAGCATTTCAGTACAATTTTATTAAGTATTTCCATGCAATTCTGTTAAGAATTTCAGTTCCAGATTTTCAGTTCCCTATCAGTATTTTGAGTTTAAGAAAAGTATAAGAAAGATAAAGTATAAGAAAGAAAAAGGCCAAGGCCTTAAGTAGATCCCAAAGTCAAGACTTTATGGATTTTGGCACACAAGGTGCTTGTTAAAATGCCAAGGCATTTAAAGAAGAAGTAATTAAGATAATAAGATATTTTACTTTGAAGGGGCTAGTACCCGACTTCCAAGGTTGTCATTAAACAAATCTAGGTGTCGAATTCCAAGGTCTTGGCCCTGGTAGACCAAGGTCTGCTATTTTAGGATTAGTGGCTCGCTACCCCAACCTATTAGGGAACGCACATAAGATGGTACTACGCCTGGGCCCAAGAGAAGTTGATTATTATTTTGAAGTATTAAAGTATAAGTTTTAAACAAGTGAAATAAAAGAATAAGTTTTAAACAAGTGAAATAAAATAATAAGTTTTAAACAAGTGAAATAATAGAATAAGTTTTAGAACAAATGAAATAAGTTTCACTTTGTTTTAAAATCAGCCATTTTAGTTTTCTTTTATGCTAGCATGTTATTTAGATTAGCTTACTGTTATTTGCTATTAGAAGAGCATGAGTAGCTTTACATGTTTAACATTTCAGTATTTTTGATTCCTTTGCTATTAGATGGGCATGAGCAGCTTTACATGTTTAGCATTTCAGCCTGTTTGATTCCTTTACTATTAGATGAGCATGAGTAGTTTTTAGTAAGCATTCAGTTAGTTTATGTTATAGATATATGTACATGCATATCGATATTTTGTGAGTTAGATAGCGCTTATTAAACAATTTTGCTTATAGATTGCATTTCCTCTTACTGCAGATAATGGAAAGAAAAAGCTATAGTCAAGGAAGGTGACAAGGACGTGCAGATGGATGTGTGATACCTGGACTATAGAAGTCTTGGGACTTAGTTTAAGAATTTGTTTAGATTAATTCTTTATTTAGGTTGATAAGAAAATTTTGGAGTAAGAAGTTGTATGTCATTATGTTTCCGCTATTCATTACTTGCATAATCTGATTTATTAAACTGCGTGGGGATGTTATTTCCTTTGTGTATGCATGCTCCATATAGTCACCGGTACAAAGGAGATGCTGCCGAAAGTTTTCGGTAGGAACTTCTCTGGGGGTGTGACAAATTTAAGTGTTTCTAATATTAGCAAAAGTAACACTAGTGAGTAGAGTTAATAGTTAAGTAACGGTCACCTTAGAGAGTAGTAAGGAAGGTGAGTCGCTACAGATGCGTTGACATGAAAAAATTAAAAATGTTTGGAATGAAGAGTCATGACTTCCATGTGTTCATGCAAAGACTTATTCCAATAGCTTTTCATGATTTACTTCCCAATAATGTTTGGCAAGCATTTACAGAGTTGAGTCTTTTTTTTAGAGATTTGACAGCGAGGTGTATTATGACGGTCGATATGATTCAACTAGAGACTGACATTCCTCTCATACTTTGTAAGTTGGAGCGCATATTTCCACCTAGTTTTTTTTATTCAATGGATCATCTATCGGTACATTTACCATATAAGGCATGAATAGCTGGTCCTGTGCAGTACAGATGGATGTATCCATTTGAAAGGTTTTTTAGAAAATTAAAAAATAATGTTCGTAATAAAGTAAGAGTTGAAGGGTCAATATGTAATGATTATCTGGTTGAGGAAGCATCTTCTTTCTGCTCTTATTATTTTGTTGATAATGTTAAAACCAGACATCGCAAATGTCCTAGAAATTCTGATGATACTCAGAATATAGACCCATTGATGCTTTCTATTTTTAAATTTTCTGGCAAACCAATGGGTGCATATGTTTCTAGATGGTTAACTCAATAAGAATATCATGCTGTAAGAACATACATACTTTTAAACTGTGATGAGGTCAAACAATACATAAAGTAAGTTAACTTCTCTAATCAAGCTTTTATTTCATTGTACTTATTTGCTTGATATCCTAATTTTCTAATAATTACCTTCTTTCAAAGCTTGTATGAACAACAATTATATCTTCAAAATCCATCAATGACTGCAAGTGAGGTTGCTGAAAAGTTAGAGACCGAATTTGCATTATGGTTTCAAATATATGTGAGTTAGAGAAATTTTCATAATTCTTTATTAAATTAAGTTCGGTCCTAATTTTTCTCATAACTATTTTGATAGGTGAAAGACCGCAGAATATCTAATGTACAAGATGATCGAATATTGAATCCTGCATCTGGACCCCTTCGCCAAATAATGGTATACTCGGGTTACTATGTTAATGGTTTCAAATTCTATGTGACACAACGAGATTCATAGAGATTAACTTTTAATTCTGGTATTTGCGTTAAAGGATCTATCGACACCAATAACATTGAGTTTGATTACTATGGTAGACTTGAGGAAATTATAGAGGTTAAAATCCTGCATTACCGATAAAAAGGTGTGTGTTGTTCAAATGTTCATGGTATGATCTGACCCTAAGAACAGGTATTAGAATACATCCAAATTATAATTTAGTTGAGGTTAATGCAAATAGAAGGTTCAATAAGTTTGAACCTTTCATTTTTGCAATACAAGCGGGTCAAGTTTTTTATCTTGAATATCCTACGAAGAGAAGAAGAGCCAGCGAATGGTTGTCTGTTTGTCAATTGAAGTCTCGTTCGACCATAGAAATGCCGAACAGCATTACTGCTCAAAACCATGATGCATTTCAGAATGACGAAGTAGAGTGACATTCAGTTGATTCACAACTCCAATCTACATAACAATTACTTGTAGATGGTAATGCCACGGATGAGGAGATAGATGATGGAGAGAAATCCAGCAGTGAGGATTTTGTTGAACTAACAGAGTCTAGCAATGACGACTTACAAACTGTTAATGTTGAGTAGAAATGCGTCCAGAGTCTAGCATTGATTAAATTTTAGCATTATTATTCATCTAGTAAGTTATGCTTCAATCATATTTTGTTGCTTATTTATCATGTTATTAAATACTTATTATGATGTGCTATAATATTTTTTTGTAGATATCTGGTATCATGGCAGATCTTCTAGCACCACGTTGTTGGAGAGTCGTAAGTATTTTTTTATTATTAGTAATTCAAGTTCTTTATTTATAACATATATCTTATGTCTTAATATTATTTATATGTAGATTTACTCCTGACGGCCATCGAGTATCGACATATATCACACGAAAATTTAAGGAAAAAGTCTGCATATCTGAGACTACATGGAGACATGTAGATGCTGCAACTAAGGATTTTTATTATCAAGAATTTGTGGTAAGTAAATTGAATATATACATTATATTTATCCTTTAATATACTAAAATTTTAATTTATAATTGCAGAAAAAATATATGTGGGAGGATAGGCACGAGGTAGAATTTGCAGCAACTTGGAATATTTATTGTGCCAAGTTATACAAAGACCTATTATACTATGTGAGAAAGGATGACACACGACCAGCTTATGTATCCGACGAGATCTGGAGTGCATGGACGACCACTTGGTTTGTAGAAAGATGGCAGACAAAGGCTCTAAAAGCTCGAGCAAATAGGAATACAGAGTCAGGTGGCCCGAATACCGGATCTGCTCGGCATACATCAGGATCTCGATCCATTGTTGAGCACGCTATGAATCTACTGATTTTAATTTAAAGTTATATAATTTAAATTTGTATTTATTAATAAACTTATATAATTTTAGCCAAACTTATTTGTGCATGCAGGAGTGTTCTTTAGAAAGACAACCCACTTGCCTGGAGATCTTTCTCAAGACTCACCAGAGAAAGGATGAAACATATGTTGATGCTCGATCAAAGAACATTGGGATTTGAATTATTAACTTGCAATTTATATTTAATCTTTAATAATAATAAATTAGCTTTAATAATTGTGTATAAGATATAAATTGTATATTTTTTCTACACAGGAGGAAATGACAAGCAGGGTTGCTCAGGCATCTCAGCCACCAGTAGAGGGAGGGGAGTCACATGATCTATCCACCCAGGAAATAAACGAAATTTATTATGATGTTGTGGGTGGAAGGACAAAGAACTCCTCCCTCTACGGCCTTGGCTCCCAGGCCAAGGTGGTATTTGATCACTTGAGGACTCCTAAGGGTCGTGCGAGTTCCTCTTCTTCTTCTTCTGAGGTGGAGTCATTAAGAAAAGAAAACCAAGAATTGAAGCCTCAGATGACTACCATAGATCAGAGGTGGGAGAAGAAGTGGGCTGCTCAGGAGCAGGCATTGGCCTAGATGCAAGCAATCATTGCTAGATGGGACCCATCACAGCAGCCCTAGTCATAGTAGCCCTAGTCAGAGGAGACCCCAGACCCATCAGACCCCGCTGATAATTAGATTTTTTTGAGGTATGTTCAACTATAACTTGATTTTTTTTAGAATTTCTTAGAATTTAATTAAGTCAAATATATTTATTCTATTGGGATATTATTAGATGCTTATCTTAAAGTGTTTTACATTTTTCAGGAGTTTATACTGATACATTCACCATCACCACTATTATTGGTTATCCAAAATATAATCCAGGTATTTTTTTTACAAGTAAAATTAGTTATATATTACAATGTTTGAGTTATATTACATTTGCATCGATTCATTCTAATCATAATCTCTTGTATTTGACTTTTACAGGATTATATTTGGATATATGTATAGATGATGTATCATGGCATGTATTTTGGATATTTTGTATTTGTCGTTCACTTATATACTTTTAGATACTTATGATTGTGAACACTTGATACTTGGAATTTATTATATTTTGGAGATTTTCTAATTGTCATTCACTTATGTTTATGTATTTATTGTATGTTGTATTTTGAAGATTGTGGATTGATTTATATTGTGATCTCGTTGTTAAATGTTGTGAGTATATTGTGTGGATTGTGATATATGTGTGAATTGTGTTTGTGATGCCATCGCTTGTGATGACTTATATTCATATTAAAATTGTATATGGGAAATGAGCAAAACAGGAGCAGGTTTCCAGATTTTTTTCCAATTTTTTACTAATGGAAACCATAATTCCATCGGTAAAATATAGTCAGCACAGTAAAATTTACGATATATTACCGACGGAAACCTAGATTCCGTCAGTATGTACCGACGGAATCCATGATTCCGTCGGTAACGCCCGACGGAACCCGTAATTCCGTTAGTAATTCCCGACGGAATCTAGGTTTTCGTCGGTAATATACCGACGGAATCCAGGATTCCATCAAAAATTACCGATGAAATTACGGGTTCTGTCGATATATTGCCCGACGGAATATATTCATCGGAATTTACCGTTACCTGCCGTTTACTTTTTTTATCGACGGGTAAAATATTCAGTCGGTAAGTTACCGACGGAAAATATAATTCCGTCGGAATGTACCTACGGAATAGTATTTCCGTCGATAAATTGAATTATCGACCAAATTACTCCCAATAGCATGTATTCCATCGGTAATCCATCGGTAATGGCAAATACCGACAGAATACCAACGGAATATTCAGTCGTTAATAATAGTTATTTTTGTAGTGAAGCACCTAGGGAATGGTATGAAAGGTTAACCTCTTACCTCATATCCAAAGGGTTTAACAGGGTCAAATTGACCCGACCCTATTCGTTAAATTAATAAAAGAGGACATATTTATAGCCCAAATTTATGTAGATGATATAATCTTTGGATCAACTAATTCAGAATTTTTAGAAGAATTCACAAACTTAATGGAACAAGAATTTGAAATGAGTATAGTTGGCAAATTAACTTACTTTTTAGGATTACAAATCAAACAAACAAATGAAGGTAATTATATTTATCAATAAAAATACACTAAAGATTTACTTAAAAAATTTGGAATGGAAAACACTAAAGAAATAAAAACACCTATGACAGTAAACACAATCCTAGATGAACATGCAAATGGAAAACCAGTTGACTTAAAACACTATAGAAGTGTCATAGGTAGCTATTGTACTTAACTGCAAGTCGACCCGATATCTTATTTTTAGTTAGTATGTGTGCTAGATATCAAACCTGTGCTAAAGAATCACATTTGACTCAAGTCAAAAGAATCTTTAGATACCTTAAAGGAACAACAAATGTAGGTATTTAGTATCCTAGAACTAATAATTTCGAATTAATAGGGTATTCTGACTCAGACTATGATGGATGCAAATTAGACCGCAAAAGCACAAGTGGTGGTTGTCAACTACTATATCCATCACTTGTGAGCTGGTTCAGTAGAAAGCAACACTGTGTTGCTCTATCTACAACTGAGCCATAGGAGAATGTGTTGCACAACTATTATAGATGATGCACACTTTAAATGTAACGCCCGAAAATTCTCAAAACTATTTTAGAAATATTCTAGGATTTTTCTGGAATTTTTAGATATTTTTCCCGGAATTTTCCGAGTAGCGGAAGTAGCAAAAAGAAATATAAGCGTAAAACGGCCTAGGCGGGGATTGAACCCGAGACCTATGATTTAGAGGGACAATGTCATAACCAGTTGACCCAGCAGGGCTGTGCTGAAAGAGGAGGGGAACGATTATATTTAAGTTGGGTTTAGCCGAATTAACCACTTAATATAAATAGAAGGTTTAAGTGGGTTTGGTTTATTTTTGCTTGGTTCGGCAACCTTCTCCCTCTCCAAACCCTCAACGCCGACTCCTCTCCCTCCTCTCCTTCTTTCGGCGCCACACCAAGGAGAACCTAGGGTTCTTCTCCTAGGGTCCCAAGATCACTTTCCGGCGACGATTTCAACACAAGGACGTTCCCCTCCGCGAGTAGAGCACGTGGACGCGAGCGAAACGTCGAGAAGTCGTCTCCACCGGAATTCCTAGCGATTAGAATCGTAAGAAATTACGATCAGAGGTAAGAGACCCCTCACCTGCGGTATAATAGCTCCGTTTGGTTTTCTACGCATTGGTTTTAGCTATATGCAGGTTTTTCGGCACGTAGGGTGTGTTTAAACCCTCCTCGAGGATGTAGGGATCTAGTTGAACACCTCTAGACGGGCCGGACGCGTTGTTCTCCTTTAGTTGGAGATTCTAGACGTTGTCGGGTGCCTAGAGGTGATCTCCCGATTAGAGGAGAGAGTTGAAGCACGCCAAGTGTTCGGTAAATTGTTGGTGTAGCTAAATACCACTTCAGTTATGTTTAATAGCTCAGTTAAGTGCATTAGGAGCACTTAAAACAGTACCTTAGTTTAGTTCAGCTTATTATATCTTATATGGATCAGATATCCAATGGGTGGGCTCCCACAGTCGCCTCTAGGTTCAGATAACCTAGCTCTAGGTTCAGATAACCTAGAAACAGCATGTTATATCAGTTAGCTATAGATATCAGTATTTTATTTTCAGTGGCACTGTACTGGATCAGATATCCTAGTAAGGTTCAGATAACCTAGTCGCTAGGTTTAGATAACCTAGTAGACCCTACTAAATTCGGGACTTGCAAACCCGGGTCTAGTTAGGGATGCGCGCACAGCAAAGTACGGTTGCCGGGCCCTACAGTATGTTTATTATTTTCACTTATTATGTATTAGATTTCAAAACTCAAAATCAGTTATGCTAGTTGAGTTTGTTTCCAGTTACAGATTTAGTTTCCGTTAGTTTAGCTTATGTTTAGTTCATGTTATCATGCTTAGATACTAGTATGCCATGATTAGACTTAACCGTTATGCTTGTATGATCATATGCCATGCTTATATGTTATGCTTTATGACCTCAGTACTCCATGTCTTAGCAAGTTCAGTGCATATTTTCAAATAGCATGATTTAAAAGCATATTGCATCGAATGCATGATTTTGTGAGGTAGATGGTTTCTTACTAAGCGAAAGCTTACAGATACTACTTTTCTTATACTGCAGATAAAGGTAAAGGAAAAGTGGACCAGTAGCGGAGGCTGGAGGTCAATGCGGAGATGGTGTGTGTGTGTGGAACTGGAATGAAAGATCTTAGGGATCTAACGAGCTTTATTTATACATTAGAACTCTTTAGCATTTACTTTCAGCACTTTCAGTTTATTAGTTTGATACTGTCGTTTTCATGCACGTTAAGTTGTTAAAATGTGTTTTAGTGAGTGAAATGCCATGAACCAGTTTAGAATTGTCACTACCTGTTATCAGAACAGTTTATTATGCAGTAGGTAGTTGTTGGATTGTATTTTGGCACACCGGAGTCCTGAAATCCGAGTTCCCGGCCGAAATCAGACACTGATCGGTCTCCAGACCGATCAGTGCCTGAGCAGTGCCACTGGATCGGTCAGCCGACCGATCCAGACGAATACAGTACGCTACTGTATCCTCCTGGATCGGTCAGCAGACCGATCCAGCACGAGACAGTAGCGTCCCAGGAGATTTCGAGTGCCTGGATCGGTCTGTCGACCGATCCAGCCACACCTGGATCGGTCTGCCGACCGATCCAGCTGGGGACAGAAGCGATGTAGCTGCGGATCGGACAGCCGACCGGTCCAGGGTCTTGTGACCGTACCAGTATCAGCAGATCGGTCTGTGGACCGGTCCGGAGGGTGTTACCAGTTGTAAATCCCTCCCCTAGCATGTGTACGACTCCGAGTTACACCCTTTAGCAAGTATAGAATCAAGAAAAGTAACAGCTTAGCAAATGTTAGGGTCAGAGTTAACATTAATCAGATAATTAGCAAAATTTTTAATTAGCCCAGCTTTCCGCACAGTATAGCTTAGCATAAACTGTGGCGATTCGCCTTACAGCCTAGTAGTAGAAGGCGGGTCGTTACAGAGTGGTATCAGAGCAGTGTTCCATACTTCCTACACACACATCAGCATTGTACCTGCAGCTTCCAAGTAAGGATACCTCTACTCTCCTTAATGTTCTTGTTTATAGCTACAGTTCATGTTATATGTTTCTTGCTTATAATTACAGTTCATGTTATATGCTTGTGCTTGTTAGTACATGGTAGTTTAATCATGATATCAGAAATTTTATAACTGTGATAGTATTAGTTATACATATGTTCTCTATGTCATTAGAAATGGCACGAGGACGCCCATCTAGAAGGGCACTAGCCAGTGAGCCCCAGCAAGAGGCAGGCAGTTCAGTGCCTCCTCCAGATCTTACAGCATTAGTGGCTCAGTTACAGCAGCAGCTAGCTGAACAGCAGCAGGAGATAGCCACCCTCAGGGCTAATCAGCAGCAGGAGCAAGTCCTCACAGAAGCTAAAGGTCAAGGAGGCTCATGCACTCGGAAACAGCAGGGCCATAGCTCTCACGGCTCTAACCGGAAAGGGAACTCCAGCAACAAGCGCAAATCAGGAGGTTACCCAAAAGGAGGACCAGCCAGCAAGCAGCCCAGATATCCAAAGTGTGCTACTTGTGGGAAATTCCATCTTGGAGTTTGTCGTAAGGGCACACGAGGATGCTTTGAATGTGGACAAGAAGGGCACATGGCCAAGCAGTGCCCGAACAAGACCGGTCTTCCTCAGCCACAGCAGATTCCGTATGCAGGCCAGCCAGCTCAGTTACATCAGATGCAGGCCGCTCTAGAAGGTCCACTTATCAGCCAGGGCAGATTAGAAGCCCCTCCAGCTTTAGCGAATGCGAGGATCTACGCACTCACCAGAGAGGACGTAGCCAATGCCTCGACGGTTGTCACAGGTCAGATTAGCATTTTTCAGTATAGTGCTACTGTTCTATTTGATACTGGGGCAACCCATTCATATGTAGCCAGGATGTTCTCCGAAAAATTAGAGGTACCTCCAGAGATACTCAGCGGTCGGTTTTGACGACGCTACCTTCAGGAGAGATCATGGCGTCCCAGCTCGAGGCGGTCTGGGTCATTATAGCAGAGAGCTCTTTTGCGATCCGATAGTGCTAGAAATGACCGACTATGACATTATCTTGAATGGACTTTTGGTCAAATCGGTGCCTCTATCGAGTCCGTAAGCGAAAATCACGTTCCAACTGAAGCGGAAGCACGTTGGTCGTCGGGAACCAAGGAGAAAGGCCAAGAGGTTTCTCTCAGCTATGAAGGCACGGAGATTCTTGGATTCGGGATGCAGGATTCCTAGCACACGTAGTCAACACCAGATCAGAGGTTCGAGTCGTTTGTGACTACCCAGCAGTCTTCCCTGAAGAGCTACCAGGCTTAGCACCAGACAGGGAGATTGAATTTAAGATAGAGCTTATTCCCGGCACAAATCCAATTTCCAAGGCACCATACCGCATGGCTCCAGCAGAACTGAAGGAACTTCAGGAGCAATTACAGGAGCTTCTTGACAAGGGTTTCATACGCCCGAGTCACTCACCCTGGGGAGCGCCTGTACTGTTCGTGAAGAAGAAGGATGGAAGCATGCGGCTATGCATAGACTACAGAGCACTGAATCAGGTCACGATCAAGAACAGGTACCCTCTTCCCAGAATAGATGACCTGTTCGACCAGTTAAAGGGAGCAGCTGTGTTCTCTAAGATTGACCTCAGATCAGGATATCACCAAGTCAGAGTCAAGGAGGGTGATATACCGAAGACAGCATTCAGAACCAGATACAGACACTACGAGTTCGTGGTCATGCCCTTTGGCGTGACCAATGCTCCAGCTACATTCATGGATCTCATGAACAGAGTATTCAGGGAGTATTTAGATAAGTTTGTTATTGTGTTTATCGATGACGTTCTTATCTACTCAGGATCTCAGGAAGAACACACGGAGCACCTGAAACTAGTATTACAGACCCTTCAGCAGAACCAGCTATACGCCAAATTCACGAAATGTGAATTTTGGCTAGATCAGGTGTCCTTTCTGGGTCACATCATCTCAAAGGATGGTATTATGGTGGATCGGCAAGATAGAAGCGATAAATGGCGAAGCGGTAGAAGAACGCCGGTGAAATCGTGGAGCTTTACGGGATTAGCGAGGATATTACGGGAAGTTTGTGGAGGATTTCTCGGGTAGCCTCCCAGCGGCTCTTACGAGAAAGAGCAGGAAATTCCGGTGGACGGAGGGTGTGAGAACTTGACGAGCTAAAGGAGATTGACGGTGCCTATTTTGGCTCTACCGACACAGCTTTGACATCTATAGTGATGCCTCTAAGTTGGGACTAGGAGCAGTCTTGATGCAAAACGGCAAGGTGATTGCCTATGCCTCCAGACAACTCAAGGATTATGAGAAGAATTACCCTACTCATGACCTTGAGCTTGCAGCAGTAGTGTTCGCTCTCAAAATTTGGAGACATTACTTATATGGAGCTCAGTGCAGAGTGTATACAGATCATCAGAGTCTGAAGTACATCTGAATATGCGACAGCGCAGATGGCTTGAGCTGGTCAAGGACTACGATATAGACATCCTCTACCATCCAGGGAAAGCCAATAAGGTAGCAGATGCACTTAGCAGGAAATCCAGTGCTACCTTATTATCTCTTACAGCCATGTCGCCGCCCCTACAGAAGGAGATCGTGGATTTCGGTCTCGAGCTCATCGTGGGACAGCTCTCTACTATGACCTTAGAGTCTACCTTGCTTGGTGATATTCAGTCAGCTCAGGATCAGGACCCTGAGATTCAGAAAATCAAGCAAGGGCTAGCAGAATCAGAAAGTAGAGAATTCAGAGTGTCCGATAGCGGGGTGTTGTATTTTGGTGATAGACTCTGTGCTCCAGATCAGGAGGAGCTACGGAGACAGATTTTAGATGAGGCTCACAGGACTCCCTACGCGATGCATCCAGGCTCCACCAAAATGTATCAAGACCTGAAGAAACGCTTTTGATGGCCCGGGATGAAGCGAGACATCGCCAGATATGTTAGCATCTGCCTCACCTGTCAGAGGGTCAAGGCAGAACATCAGCGACCAGGAAGAGTTCTGCAGCCTATACAGATTCCAGAATGGAAGTGGGAGGATATCTCCATGGATTTCATAGTGGGACTACCCAGAACCACGAATGGTTTTGACGCCATCTGGGTAATAGTCGACAGGTTGACTAAATCAGCCCACTTTTTAGCTATCAAGATATCCTACTCTATGGAGAAGATAGCTCAGTTGTATCTCCAGGAGATTGTCAGACTACATGGAGTCCCACGAACCATCATTTCAGACAGAGACAGCAGAGTTACATCACACTTCTGGAAGTGTGTTCAGTCAGCTATGGGCACCCAGTTAAAATTCAGCACAGCTTTCCATCCTCAGACAGATGGTCAGACGGAGCGAGTAAATCAGGTACTCGAAGATATGCTCCGAGCTTGTGCCCTAGATTTCAGGGGAAGTTGGTGCAAATATCTGAGTCTAGCAGAATTTGCATACAACAACAGTTATCAGGCCACTATCGGCATGGCACCTTATGAGGCACTCTATGGGCGGAGGTGCAGATCACCAATCTGCTGGTATGAGAGTGGTGAACAGAAGGAACTAGAGCTTCAGACAGACCTAGTAGCAGCTACCACAGCAGCCATACAGCAGATTCGCCAGAGGATAGAGACAGCACAGAGCCGGCAGAAGAGCTATGCCGATACACGCCGCAGACCCCTAGAGTTCTCAGTTGGGGATACAGTTTTCCTCAGAGTAGCTCCCATGAAGGGAGTCATGCGTTTTGGGAAAAAGGGCAAGCTAGCTCCCAGATATGTGGGACCATACCTTATCACGAAGAGAGTGGACAAGGTAGCATATGAGCTAGAGCTACCTCAGGAGATGTCAGCTGTCCACAATGTATTTCATGTCTCTATGCTGAAGAAGCATATCCCAGACGCCACCCAGGTGATTGAGCCCCAGTTGGTACAGGTCCGTGATGATCTCAGCTATGACAGTCGGCCTATTCAGATAATAGACCGAGCAGTAAAGAAATTACGGAACAAGGAGGTACCATTAGTCAAAGTCAGCTGGCAAAATCACACAGCAGCAGAGGCGACTTGGGATACAGAGGCCAGCATGAGACAGAAGTATCCAGAATTGTTTTAAGTTCGGGGACGAACTTTTTATAAGGTATGGGGGATTGTAACGCCCGAAAATTCTCAAAACTATTTTAGAAATATTCTAGGATTTTTCTGGAATTTTTAGATATTTTCCGGAATTTTCCGAGTAGCGGAAGTAGCAAAAGAAATATAAGCGTAAAACGGCCTAGGCGGGGATTGAACCCGAGACCTATGATTTAGAGGACAATGTCATAACCAGTTGACCCAGTAGGGCTGTCTGAAAGAGGAGGGGAACGATTATATTTAAGTTGGGTTTAGCCGAATTAACCACTTAATATAAATAGAAGGTTTAAGTGGGTTTGGTTTATTTTTGCTTGGTTCGGCAACCTTCTCCCTCTCCAAACCCTCAACGCCGACTCCTCTCCCTCCTCTCCTTCTTTCGGCGCCACACCAAGGAGAACCTAGGGTTCTTCTCCTAGGGTCCCAAGATCACTTTCCGGCGACGATTTCAACACAAGGACGTTCCCCTCCGCGAGTAGAGCACGTGGACGCGAGCGAAACGTCGAGAAGTCGTCTCCACCGGAATTCCTAGCGATTAGAATCGTAAGAAATTACGATCAAGAGGTAAGAGACCCCTCACCTGCGGTATAATAGCTCCGTTTGGTTTTCTACGCATTGGTTTTAGCTATATGCAGGTTTTTCGGCACGTAGGGTGTGTTTAAACCCTCCTCGAGGATGTAGGGATCTAGTTGAACACCTCTAGACGGGCCGGACGCGTTGTTCTCCTTTAGTTGGAGATTCTAGACGTTGTCGGGTGCCTAGAGGTGATCTCCCGATTAGAGGAGAGAGTTGAAGCACGCCAAGTGTTCGGTAAATTGTTGGTGTAGCTAAATACCACTTCAGTTATGTTTAATAGCTCAGTTAAGTGCATTAGGAGCACTTAAAACAGTACCTTAGTTTAGTTCAGCTTATTATATCTTATATGGATCAGATATCCAATGGGTGGGCTCCCACAGTCGCCTCTAGGTTCAGATAACCTAGCTCTAGGTTCAGATAACCTAGAAACAGCATGTTATATCAGTTAGCTATAGATATCAGTATTTTATTTTCAGTGGCACTGTACTGGATCAGATATCCTAGTAAGGTTCAGATAACCTAGTCGCTAGGTTTAGATAACCTAGTAGACCCTACTAAATTCGGGACTTGCAAACCCGGGTCTAGTTAGGGATGCGCGCACAGCAAGTACAGTTGCCGGGCCCAACAGTATGTTTATTATTTTCACTTATTATGTATTAGATTTCAAAACTCAAAATCAGTTATGCTAGTTGAGTTTGTTTCCAGTTACAGATTTAGTTTCCGTTAGTTTAGCTTATGTTTAGTTCATGTTATCATGCTTAGATACTAGTATGCCATGATTAGACTTAACCGTTATGCTTGTATGATCATATGCCATGCTTATATGTTATGCTTTATGACCTCAGTACTCCATGTCTTAGCAAGTTCAGTGCATATTTTCAAATAGCATGATTTAAAAGCATATTGCATCGAATGCATGATTTTGTGAGGTAGATGGTTTCTTACTAAGCGAAAGCTTACAGATACTACTTTTCTTATACTGCAGATAAAGGTAAAGGAAAAGTGGACCAGTAGCGGAGGCTGGAGGTCAATGCGGAGATGGTGTGTGTGTGTGGAACTGGAATGAAAGATCTTAGGGATCTAACGAGCTTTATTTATACATTAGAACTCTTTAGCATTTACTTTCAGCACTTTCAGTTTATTAGTTTGATACTGTCGTTTTCATGCACGTTAAGTTGTTAAAATGTGTTTTAGTGAGTGAAATGCCATGAACCAGTTTAGAATTGTCACTACCTGTTATCAGAACAGTTTATTATGCAGTAGGTAGTTGTTGGATTGTATTTTGGCACACCGGAGTCCTGAAATCCGAGTTCCCGGCCGAAATCAGACACTGATCGGTCTCCAGACCGATCAGTGCCTGAGCAGTGCCACTGGATCGGTCAGCCGACCGATCCAGACGAATACAGTACGCTACTGTATCCTCCTGGATCGGTCAGCAGACCGATCCAGCACGAGACAGTAGCGTCCCAGGAGATTTCGAGTGCCTGGATCGGTCTGTCGACCGATCCAGCCACACCTGGATCGGTCTGCCGACCGATCCAGCTGGGGACAGAAGCGATGTAGCTGCGGATCGGACAGCCGACCGGTCCAGGGTCTTGTGACCGTACCAGTATCAGCAGATCGGTCTGTGGACCGGTCCGGAGGGTGTTACCAGTTGTAAATCCCTCCCCTAGCATGTGTACGACTCCGAGTTACACCCTTTAGCAAGTATAGAATCAAGAAAAGTAACAGCTTAGCAAATGTTAGGGTCAGAGTTAACATTAATCAGATAATTAGCAAAATTTTTAATTAGCCCAGCTTTCCGCACAGTATAGCTTAGCATAAACTGTGGCGATTCGCCTTACAGCCTAGTAGTAGAAGGCGGGTCGTTACATTAAAAGATTTCAATTTAAACCTTACAAATATAAAAGTATTAATTGACAATATTAGTTTAATTAATTTAACAAAAAATCTAGTGCATCATTCCAGAACCAGACACATTGAAATTAGGCATCACTTTATCAGGGATCATGTCACTAAAGGAGATATTGAACTCAAGTACATTGAGTCAAAGTCTAATTTAGTGACATATTTACTAAACCCCTCCCTGAAAGTGAATTTAGCAATCTACGTAGAAAATTAGGGATGTGCCTAATAGATTTGGAATTTTAAAATCGTTTTCAAAAATAGGTATTTTCAAATTCTAAGTAAAATGCTTTCAAAATTTCCTATTTCTAGAATTTCAAAATAGTTTTGGCCTTTGACTAGAATAATTCCTTAGAAATCATGTTCCCCTAGGGCTAGTACTTGAGCATCTCACCAACACCCTAGGATTCCCTTATTTGTGATTGTCAAACATAGAAAGGGGTGAGATGCATAGGCAAATTGTCTGGACTTAAGATGCCTATGTCAATGCATCAATATAAGCCTAGGCATTAAATACCAAACAAATAGTAATCAAGTTAAGTCATTCGGTTTAGTCAAGCACTAACTAATGCTTAGACTTAACTTGACTAACCAACTGAAAGCTGCTATCCTATGAATAGTCAGTAAGTAGCTAACTGGTTAGACAGATTTTTGTAATGTCAGGTTCAGGGGGAGCAACAATTATTTTCACATCTATTTTTCATTAAAAATATTTTTGAAATAAGTTTTTGGAAAATATTCTTCTAAAAATGTTTTAGAAATGTATTTATGAAACCTAACCTTTGTAAAACTAAGTGTTATGTCAAATTCTCTTTGATTTTGAAAATTGTATGTTATAAACTTGATTTGAAAACTAGTTTTGAAAATCGAATGTTACAAACTTAGTTTTGCAAATTAGATTTCACAAACTTAACTTTGAAAAATTAGATGTTGAACATTGAATTTTACCTGGTTTTTGAAAATTTTACTTTTGTAAAATTTTCTTTCAGATTTGAAAAATGTTTCAAGTTCAAGTTTATTTTAAATTTTAAACTTTCGCTACAGATAAGGACGTAGAAACATAATATGGGAATTTTGAATTCCGATCCAACAGTACTATCAGAGTCAGGTTATCATTGTTTGTCGTATGAATTTTAAAATAAAAGAATATATGCTCCTTTTAATTTGTTTGGCCACATAAAATATTTGGTAACATATTATGGTAAAAATATAATTTTATCTATAATAATTATTTTACCAAAATTGATTATAAATAAATTATTTTACCAAAATTGATTATAAATAAATTATTTTATCAATTTATTAGATAATCTTGAAGTCAAATTTAAAGAATTAACAAGAAGTATAAATTGATCAATTACTTATTTGTTAATTAATTGATATAAATGTATATGATTCAAAAAAAAAAGATAATCTAATGGCTCTCATTGATTTCTCATCCTTCAAAATTATGTGATTATGATATAGTTGCATGAATCCGATAAACATACATAATGCATATCTTCAAAGTAATGAGATAAGTATTTAAATTTAAAATTTCTCATTTTGAATATGATTCAAAATTTAGATCAAGCCATAAAGGGAAAAATAAAAGAGTATATTTTTCACTGTCTTCCATCAATGGTGGTTGCATGATGAACACTACGCGCGGTCAGTGTCTGACAAATATCATTGGGGAGGCCTGGACACCGAAAAGTTATCTTCCACTGACATATGTGATGTGGATTAGGTGGAACTCTCATACCTTTGGCTCATATCATTGAGGGAATGAATGGTGGTAGTTCATTTTAATCTAACATTGATGGGTTAGCTTGGCACACAAAGATAATCAACATCATATTATTGGGCCCTTATCAAACGTGAGGCAAAATACATAGAGGTTTCATATGTAATTGAGTTCTACCTTTTGGGAAGTGTGTTGGATCGATCGCATGTGAGAGGGGGGGTGTGAATCACGTAGTCCTCAAAACTTTTTTTTTGTTTCTAAAAATAGAGTAAAGTACGTAGCAAAAAGTTAAAATGAAAAGCCAATACCAGAAAACACAAGTGGTTTACTTGGTTCGGAGCCTTCGACAACTCCTACTCCAAGACCCAGGTCCCACGGACCTATCAATGGTTAATTCACTAAAGGCCTCTTCCGGTACCACTAGAAGAGGGAATCGAATATAGAGAATAATTCTGATAAGTGTAACAAGCTACACTTAACGTTTACAGAATGTAAGTACAACAATAAAAAAGTTTGTTACCGACACTTTTGAATGTCAAAGCGTTCGTGTTGTAACACCCCACCCTCCTCACTACTAGTCTGTGAGGGTGGAGCGCTACTAGACTACTAACTTAACATAATTAGAGTTGTTCACATGTAAATATCAATACATAAAACTCTCTAAACATGCATTTAATAGCAGCGGAAAACTTAAACAATTCATCCTATCATATTCACAAGCATATGTTCCCAAGTAACACTACGTATCAATCTGAACATGTTAAACACATATCTATTAATCTGAACATACATACAATAATACTACAACTCAAATAAATAGAACTAATGTGCACCACAAAAGAATCCAAAAACATAATTATTCCATAAGCAAATCTAACATCAAAGGAAAAATAATTCTAACATTCTGAATACAAAATCTTAATAAATTTCTAAACTAAGTCCCAAGGCTTCTATAATCCAAACATCACACATCAATCAACACCTCCTTGTCGCCTTCCTTTTCTATAACTTTTTCTTTCCTTTATCTGCAATAAGAGAAAATGTAACTATAAGCAAAATTACTTAGTAAGCGCTATCTAACCCACAAAAACTCGATGTGCATATGCATATAACAAAACAGAATGCAAAAACATATAAAGCTGCTCATGCTTATAAAATAATGAAGAAACTAAATTTGCAATGCTATTAAACAGGGCTGATCATGTTTAATAAATAGCAAAGAAAACTAACACTATGTACTTAGATTAAGGGTTGTACGTGCCACCTCATAGCACCAAAAAGAACTGAACTTGTAGAAACTTTAACTTATATAAAACTTGCTTCTAGAGGTTCAAATAATAATAGATTTATACTTCAAAATAATAATCAATTCTTTCTTGGGCCCAGGCGTAGTACCATTGCGCACTCCCTAATATAAACTGAGGTAGCGAGCCACCAGCCCTATGAGGGTAAAGACCTCGGTCTTACCAGGGCCGAGACCTCAGAAACGGTCACCTGGATTTTTTTAACGACAACCTCGGAAGTCGGGTACTAGCCTTACAAATAAAATACTTGTTACTTGTGTATACTTCTAATAAAAGATTGCCTCGGCAATTAAACAGTAAGCTAAACTGTATAGCAGCTCCAAAGGGATTGTTCATGCACCTTTCTATAACACAAACTAAAAGAAATTTCACAGCAAGCAAAAGAAGCTATCAGTATCCCTTTCTAAACCCAAATCTAACCCGCATAGTAGCTTCGAAAGGGCCTATTCTTGCTCAATAATTCAACCCAAAAACAAACTAAACTACAGAATGTTGAATTCCATACTATAAAAAGAAACTAAAACTAAGGCTAAGGCAAAAAAAAACACAGTATGCTCATCATATGTATCTAGCCGTTATACACAATATAACTAGTGGAAGATTTGCTACTGAGAACTAAAAAAAAAAATGTCAATTCTTCATACTCAATGCCACGGCAAGGAGATCAAAGCATATCCATTCTGCATTAATCTACAAAGACCAAACCTACATGCTTCTTCTTCGTGCCTACAGATTCTCCTCGACGAGAGGATCGTGATGTCGGAAAGAAATCTCGGATTTGACCCTTGGCCGGCCGCTGGAGATGAAACCTAGCTCCAACTTCATTTTTGCCCGAGAGGAGCCGCCGCTCGAAATCGGGATCGGGAGAAGGTATTCCCTCTTCTCCTTTACTTATCCCTTTTTATACTTAGGTATTTTCCGATTCTGTTATGGCTTAAGACCAATTCGTTATTGATCTGTTCACAAAACACCTATTGAACGCTTGCCTATCGCGGTTTGCCTAAGTCTTGGATCGGGTCGGAGGTCGCGGGTTCGAATCTCGGCCGAAACTCTTTTATACTCAATATTTTCTATTTTCTCTTACTGCTTAAGTTTATTTCGCTATATATTTAATCAGCACGGCCTTGCTGGGTTCCTGGTCATCCGATACAACTTATGTCTTTGCTTAACTAGAGGTCTCTGGTTTGATCCTCGGCTCAACCTCTTTATTTTTGCAACTTGTTTCTTTTGGTAAAAATACCAAACGAACTCCAAAAATTACATAAAAATACTCTAAAAATTTCTAAAAATCTCTAGAACATTTATAAAGCATTTCTAAATATTTTTAATGACTATTAGGACTCGGAATGAGGAAATTTGGGTTGTTACATGTGTGTTGATGTTGGTCTACAAGCATTGATCGAAAGTCCTCAGAATAGTCATCGGGTGCAGTAGCTTTGCAGCAGAGTCGTAGCAAAATCCTGGATCAGTTTCAAGCTTAAATGAACACGCAGTAGCTCATATATTAGTTGTGTTCTGAAGGCTCCTTGAGACGACCTTATATAAGGCATGGAAGGTGCCTCTAACGAGGCAAACTTGATCCTGAATTGTTCAACACTTATCCGCTACGAAGTCAAAAATTCATCCCGCGGAATGTGCCTTCCATAGCCATGGAAGGCACCTTCTATGAATAATATAAAGGTTCCTTCCATCTCCATTGAAGGCGTCTTTAGACACTGTTCATCATAAGGCAATTTTTTCCTTTTTGCCCTGCAAAACAATGTTAGTCCAAATAACCTGCAAAACAAAACAGAATGCAAAAACATATAAAGCTGCTCATGCTTATAAAATAACGAACAAACTAAATTTGCAATGCTATTAAACAGGGTTGATCATGTTTAATAAATAGCAAAGAAAACTAACATTATGTACTTAGATTAAGGGTTGTACGTGCCACCTCATAGCACCAAAAAGAACTGAACTTGTAGAAACTTTAACTTCTATAAAACTTGCATCTAGAGGTTCAAATAATAATAGATTTATACTTCAAAATAATAATCAATTCTTTCTTGGGCCCAGGCGTAGTACCATTGCGCACTCCCTAATATAAACTAAGGTAGCGAGCCTCCAGTCCTATGAGGGTAAAGACCTCGGTCTTACCAGGGCCGAGACCTCATAAACGGTCACCTGGATTTGTTTAACGACAACCTCGAAAGTCGGGTACTAGCCTTTCAAATAAAGTACTTGTTACTTGTGTATACTTCTAATAAAAGATTGCCTCGGCAATTAAACAGTAAGCTAAACTGTATAGCAGCTCCAAAGGGATTGTTCATGCACCTTTCTATAACACAAACTAAAAGAAATTTCACAACAAGCTAAAGAAGCTATCAGTATCCCTTTCTTGACCCAAATCTAACCCGCACAGTAGCTTCGAAAGGGCCTATTCTTGCTCAATAATTCAACACAAAAACAAACTAAACTACAGAATGTTGAATTCCATACTATAAAAAGAAACTAAAACTAAGGCTAAGGCAAAAAAAAAAAACACAGTATGCTCATCATATGTATCTAGCCGTTATACACAATATAACTAGTTGAAGATTTGCTACTGAGAACTATAAAAAAAAATGTCAATTCTTCATACTCAATGCCACGGCAAGGAGATCAAGGCATATCCATTCTGCATTAATCTACAAAGACCAAACCTACATGCTTCTTCTTCGTGCCTACAGATTCTCCTCGACGAGAGGATCGTGATGTCGAAAAGAAATCTCGGATTTGACCCTTGGCCGGTCGCCGGAGACGAAACCTAGCTCCGACTTCGTTTTTGCCCGAGAGGAGCCACCGCTCGAAATCGGGATCGGGAGAAGGTATTCCCTCTTCTCCTTTACTTAGCCCATTTTATACTTAGGTATTTTCCGATTCTGTTATGGCTTAAGACCAATTCGTTATTGATTTGTTCACAAAACACCTGTTGAACGCTTGCCTATCGCGGTTTGCCTAAGTCATGGATCGGGTCGGAGGTCGCGGGTTCGAATCACGGTCGAAACTCTTTTATACTTAATATTTTCTATTTTCTCTTACTGCTTAAGTTTATTTCGCTATATATTTAATCAGCACGGCCCTGCTGGGTTCCTGGTCATCTGATACAACTTATGGCTTTCCTTAACTAGAGGTCACCGGTTCGATCCTCAGCTCAGCCTCTTTATTTTTGAAACTTGTTTCTCTTGGTAAAAATACCAAACGAACTCCAAAAATTAAATAAAAATACTCTAAAAATTTATAAAAATCTCTAGAATATTTCTAAAGCATTTCTAAATATTTTTAATTACTATTAGGACTCGGAATGAGGAAATTTGGGTTGTTACACGTGTGTTGATGTTGGTCTACCAGCAGTGATCGCAAGTCCTCAGAATAGTCATCGGGTGCAGTAGCTTTGCAGTCGAGTCGTAGCAAAATCCTGGATCAGTTTCAAGCTTAAATGAACACGCAGTAGCTCATATATTGGTTGTGTTCTGAAGGCTCCTTGAGACTACCTTATATAAGGCATGGAAGGTGCCTCTAACGAGGCAAACTTGATCCTGAATTGTTCAACACTTATCCGCTACGAAGTCAAAAATTCATCCCGCGGAATGTGCCTTCCATAGCCATGGAAGGCACATTCTATGAATAATATGAAGGTGCCTTCCATCTCCGTTGAAGGCGCCTTCAGACACTGTTCATCATAAGGCAATTTTTTCCTTTTTGCCCTGCAAAACAATGTTAGTCCAAATAACCTGCAAAACAAAACAGAATGCAAAAACATATAAAGCTGCTCATGCTTATAAAATAACGAAGAAACTAAATTTGCAATGCTATTAAACCAGGCTGATCATGTTTAATAAATAGCAAAGAAAACTAATACTATGTACTTAGATTAAGGGTTGTACTTGCTACCTCATAGCACCAAAAAGAACTGAACTTGTAGAAACTTTAACTTTTATAAAACTTGCTTCTAGAGATTCAAATAATAATAGATTTATACTTTAAAATAATAATCAATTCTTTCTTGGGCCTAGGCGTAGTACCATTGCGCACTCCCTAATATAAACTAAGGCAGTGAGCCACCAGTCCTATTAGGGTAAAGACCTCGGTCTTACCAGGGCCGAGACCTCTAAAACGGTCACCTGGATTTGTTTAACGACAACCTCGGAAGTCGGGTACTAGCCTTTCAAATAAAATACTTGTTACTTGTGTATACTTCTAATAAAAGATTGCCTCGGCAATTAGACAGTAAGCTAAACTGTATAGCAGCTCCAAAGGGATGGTTCATGCACCTTTCTATAACACAAACTAAAAGAAATTTCACAGCAAGCTAAAGAAGCTATCAGTATCCCTTTCTTGACCCAAATCTAACCCGCACAGTAGCTTCGAAAGGGCCTATTCTTGCTCAATAATTCTACACAAAACAAACTAAACTACAGAATGTTGAATTCCATACTATAAAAAGAAACTAAAACTAAGGCTAAGGCAAAAAAAAAACACAGTATGCTCATCATATGTATCTAGCCATTATACACAATATAACTAGTGGAAGATTTGCTACTGAGAACTAAAAAAAAAAAATGTCAATTCTTCATACTCAATGCCACGGCAAGGAGATCAAATCATATCCATTATGCATTAATCTACAAAGACCAAACCTACATGCTTCTTCTTCGTGCCTACAGATTCTCCTCGACGAGAGGATCGTGATGTCGGAAAGAAATCTCAGATTTGACCCTTGGGCGGCCGCCGGAGATGAAACCTAGCTCCGACTTCGTTTTTGCCCAAGAGGAGCCGCCGCTCGAAATCAGGATCGGGAGAAGGTATTCCCTCTTCTCCTTTACTTAGCCCTTTTTATACTTAGGTATTTTCCGATTATGTTATGGCTTAAGACCAATTCGTTATTGATTTGTTCACAAAACACCTGTTGAACGCTTGCCTATCGCGGTTTGCCTAAGTCTTGAATCGGGTCGGAGGTCGCGGGTTCGAATCTCGGCCGAAATTCTTTTATACTTAATATTTTCTATTTTCTCTTACTGCTTAAGTTTATTTCGCTATATATTTAATCAGCACGGCCCTGTTGGCTTCCTGGTCATCCGATACAACTTATGGCTTTGCTTAACTAGAGGTCTCCGGTTCGATCCTCGGCTCAACCTCTTTATTTTTGCAACTTGTTTCTTTTGGTAAAAATACCAAACGAACTCCAAAAATTACATAAAAATACTCTAAAAATTTCTAAAAAACTCTAGAATATTTCTAAAGCATTTCTAAATATTTTTAATTACTATTAGGACTCGGAATGAGGAAATTTGGGTTGTTACACGTGTGTTGATGTTGGTCTACCAGCAGTGATTGAAAGTCCTCAGAATAGTCATCGGGTGCAGTAGCTTTGCAGCAGAGTCGTAGCAAAATCCTGGATCAGTTTCAAGCTTAAATGAACACGCAGTAGCTCATATATTGGTTGTGTTCTGAAGGCTCCTTGAGACTACCTTATATAAGGCATGGAAGGTGCCTCTAACGAGGCAAACTTGATCCTGAATTGTTCAACACTTATCCGCTACGAAGTCAAAAATTCATCCCGCGGAATGTGCCTTCCATAGCCTTGGAAGGCACCTTCTATGAATAATATGAAGGTGCCTTCCATCTCGGTTGAAGGCGCCTTCAGACACAGTTCATCATAAGGCAATTTTTTCCTTTTTGCCCTGCAAAACAATGTTAGACCAAATAACCTGCAAAACAAAACAGAATGCAAAAACATATAAAGCTGCTCATGCTTATAAAATAACGAAGAAACTAAATTTGCAATGCTATTAAACAGGGCTGATCATGTTTAATAAATAGCAAAGAAAACTAACACTATGTACTTAGATTAAGGGTTGTACGTGCCACCTCATAGCACCAAAAAGAACTGAACTTGTAGAAACTTTAACTTATATAAAACTTGCTTCTAGAGGTTCAAATAATAATAGATTTATACTTCAAAATAATAATCAATTCTTTCTTGGGCCCAGGCGTAGTACCATTGCGCACTCCCTAATATAAACTGAGGTAGCGAGCCACCAGCCCTATGAGGGTAAAGACCTCGGTCTTACCAGGGCCGAGACCTCAGAAACGGTCACCTGGATTTGTTTAACGACAACCTCGGAAGTCGGGTACTAGCCTTACAAATAAAATACTTGTTACTTGTGTATACTTCTAATAAAAGATTGCCTCGGCAATTAAACAGTAAGCTAAACTGTATAGCAGCTCCAAAGGGATTGTTCATGCACCTTTCTATAACACAAACTAAAAGAAATTTCACAGCAAGCAAAAGAAGCTATCAGTATCCCTTTCTAAACCCAAATCTAACCCGCATAGTAGCTTCGAAAGGGCCTATTCTTGCTCAATAATTCAACCCAAAAACAAACTAAACTACAGAATGTTGAATTCCATACTATAAAAAGAAACTAAAACTAAGGCTAAGACAAAAAAAAACACAGTATGCTCATCATATGTATCTAGCCGTTATACACAATATAACTTGTGGAAGATTTGCTACTGAGAACTAAAAAAAAAAAATGTCAATTCTTCATACTCAATGCCACGACAAGGAGATCAAAGCATATCCATTCTGCATTAATCTACAAAGACCAAACCTACATGCTTCTTCTTCGTGGCTACAAATTCTCCTCGACAAGAGGATCGTGATGTCGGAAAGAAATCTCGGATTTGACCCTTGGCCGGCCGCCGGAGACGAAACCTAGCTCCGACTTCGTTTTTGCCCGAGAGGAGCCGCCGCTCGAAATCGGGATCGGGAGAAGGTATTCCCCCTTCTCCTTTACTTAGCCCTTTTTATACTTAGGTATTTTCCGATTCTGTTATGGCTTAAGACTAATTCGTTATTGATTTGTTCACAAAACACCTGTTGAACGCTTGCCTATCGCGGTTTACCTAAGTCTTGGATCGGGTCGGAGGTCGCGGGTTCGAATCTCGGCCGAAACTCTTTTATACTTAATATTTTCTATTTTCTCTTACTGCTTAAGTTTATTTCGCTATATATTTAATCAGCACGGCCCTGCTGGGTTCCTGGTCATCCGATACAACTTATGGCTTTGCTTAACTAGAGGTCTCCGGTTCGATCCTCAGCTCAACCTCTTTATTTTTACAACTTGTTTCTTTTGGTAAAAATACCAAATGAATTCCAAAAATTACATAAAAATACTCTAAAAATTTCTAAAAATCTCTAGAATATTTCTAAAGCATTTCTAAATATTTTTAATTACTATTAGGACTCGGAATGAGGAAATTTGGGTTGTTACACGTGTGTTGATGTTGGTCTACCAGCAGTGATCGAAAGTCCTCAGAATAGTCATCGGGTGCAGTAGCTTTGCAGAAGAGTCATAGCAAAATCCTGGATCATTTTCAAGCTTAAATGAACACGCAGTAGCTCATATATTGGTTGTGTTCTGAAGGCTCCTTGAGACTACCTTATATAAGGCATGGAAGGTGCCTCTAACGAGGCAAACTTGATCCTGAATTGTTCAACACTTATCCGCTACAAAGTCAAAAATTCATCCCGCGGAATGTGCCTTCCATAGCCTTGGAAGGCACCTTCTATGAATAATATGAAGGTGTCTTCCATCTCCGTTGAAGGTGCCTTCAGACACTGTTCATCATAAGGCAATTTTTTCCTTTTTGCCCTGCAAAACAATGTTAGTACAAATAACCTGCAAAACAAGTATTAGGATAAATTTTAATAAAAAAGAATAGTAATTAGTTCCTGTCCTCCTAGGATCTGGAATTAGTCAAGGTCTCAACTTAGAGATCCCAAATGGACCTAAACTAGACCGACGCCTACTGTCCCTTCAACTGGGATATGTCCTCACTTGGTCACTCTCCTCTAGTGACTTACCTTAACTTACCAGTTTGTCAGACATCCGGTCAACCTATCGACCTGTCTGGACTTTATGCTAGGTATCCAATCGTCCTGTTGACCTAGCTGGACTTCTTACAAAATATCCAGTCAACCCGTAGACCTATCTGGACATCGTAACTATCAGGTCGACCTGTTGACCTAGCTAGATTTCTTGTTAGATATTTGGTCAGCCCGTCGACCTATCTGGACTTCGTACTACATACTTAATCATGTGGTTAGATCACAACAGAACCTAACTTAACTTACTTGTCATTCATCAAAATCCGAGTTAGACCGTTAGTGCAAAACTGCACCAGCAATCTCTCCCTTTTAGATGCAATGACAACCTGGTTAAGTTAGGAAAAAATATGAAAATAGACAAATAATATGGTTTAAGTTATTCGAATTTTAATTTATTTTAGAGTTTGCTAACTTAATAAACTTAACCCCTCCCCCTTTAGCATTCATTTAAAAATATGACTAGATATTTAAGCAAAAAATACACTAAGGAAAGTAAACAGTGAAAAAAAATTTATAATAAAATAATTCTCATGATTACTTGAGGGAGAGAAAAAAATCTTATAACCATAAAAGCTTTTCAAAATGTAAAAAAAATATTTTACAACATATGTTAAAATATGTTCAAATATTGTTTTGAACCCACTTAGTAATTCAAAATGATAAAGAAAACAACTTATAAAAAATCTCAAAGGTAAGACATCTTGTAAAGCAGATTCAAAAATTAAAGACATCTTTCAAAACAAATTTTTAAACATTGTATATCAACATTTTCACAAGACTAATAAAGTTGAAAATACTTTAAAATCTACTAACTTAAGAAATTCTAAAGTTTTCCAAAAAAAATTACAGTTAAAGTTTTCCAAAGCAAAAGTTAAAATACTAAGTGCTACAACATTTAAAAATTGTTTTAAAGTAGTTTGAAAAAATTGAAATAGTTTTCAAAACTTGTGATAATCTTTTTCAAAAATGGATTTTTGAATAAATAAAGGAAATGTTTTCAAAATTTATTGACATAATAATCCTCCCCCTGAACCTGAGATTGTTTCAAAATAATCTAATCAACTATAAATTATTTTAACTGTCTAACTGTTAGTTACTAACTAACTATCAGAAGATAGTAGCGTTTATTTGGTTAGTCAGGTTAAGCTATTTATCCAATTAGTGTTTTAACTAAACTGGATTACATAACCCAATCACTATAAATTTCGTATTTAACGCCCAGACTTATGTTGATGCACTGATATAAGCATCTTAAGTCCAGGAAAGCTGCCTATGCATCTCACCCCTTTCTAAGTTTGGCAATACACAAACAAGGTAGCCTTAATGTGTTGGTGAGATATTCAAGTCCTAATTATATAGGAACATGTTTTCTATGGATTTGATCTAGACTAAGGCTAAAATTAAAATTAAAAATTCTAAAAATGAGGGAATTTTGAGAAAAAATGTACGTAAAGAATTTGTAAATTTTGAAAATAATTTTTGAAAATGATAGTCCTAGTCTATGAAACACATTCCTAGTTGTCGACGTAAATTACTAAATTCACTTTCAAGGAGAGTCTTGGTAAATATGTCAGCTAAGTTTGATTTGGACTCAATGTAAGTGAGTTCAATGTTGCCCTTAGTTACATGATCCCTGATAAAGTGGTGCCTAATCTCGATATGATTGGTTCTTAAATGATGCACTGGATTTTTTGTTAGATTAATTGAACTAATATTGTCAATAATTACTTTTGTATTTATTAAGTTTAAGTTAAAATCTTGTAGAGTATGCATCATCCATAACAGTTGTGCAACACATTCTGCTATTGCTATATATTCTACCTAGTAGTAAATAAGGCAACACAGTGTTGCTTTCTACTAAATCAGCTGACAAGTGATGAGCCAAATAACTGATATCCACCACTTATACTTTTACGGTCTAGTTTACAGCCAACATAATCTGAGTCAGAGTAACCTATGAGTTTAAAATTAGGTGTTCTAGGATACCAAATTCCTACATTTGATGTTCCTTTTAGATATCTAAAAATTCTTTTTACGTTAGTTATGTGGGGTTCTTAAGCACAGATTTGGTATCTAGCTCACATACTAACTGCAAATAAAATATCAGGTCGACTTGCAATCAAGTATAAAAGGCTACCTATGTCACTTCTATAGTATTTTAGGTCAACTAGTTTTCCATTTGGGTCATTATCTAAGGTTGTGTTAGTTGTTATTGGTATTTTTATTTCTTTAGTGTTTTCCATTCCAAATGTTTTAAGTAATTCCTTAATATATTTTTGTTGATAAACATAATTTCCTTCATTAGTTTGTTTAATTTGTAAATCTAAAAAGTAAGTTAGTTTACCTACTAAGCTCATTTCAAATTCTTATTCCGTTAAGGTTATAAATTCTTATACAAATTCTGAATTAGTTAAACCAAAGATTATGTCATCTACCAAAGATATCTTGGTTGATTGATTTTACAAACAAAGTTGGATCAATTTATCCTTGGTTGAATCCTTTGGAAATTAGGTAAGAGGTCAACCTTACATACCAGACCCTAGGTGATGACAGTCCTAAGCATGAAAAACAGCAAACACAAACTGTAAACACTTACAACGATCTCTCGCAGATCTGCAATTGGCGCCGGTAAGACTTGCTGATGGAAGAACATCACAGAATCGGAAAGCTCTTCATGGTTCACAAACCAAATCCCTCTTGCGAGATTGGACAAACCAATCTTGAATGTTCTTCATGCCTCTTTCAATCTTCTGCATATGGACGAACATTGCACAGAGACCTTTCATATGGGATGAACCCATTCTCTTTGACTTTGCCCAAAAGCTCGCACATAGCAAGTCCCCTCTTCCTTTCTCTCTTGTGTTCATCTCATTTTTTTCCCTCCCCACCTCCACCAATTGCCTTGGACGCCTATTATATAAAGAAAGATGGCTCTTCATCTTCCTCTACCTCCATTAATGGAGGAATATAAAGGGTTGGAAGGTGAAGGGGAAGAGGCTCCCTTTCACCTTCTTAACACCAACATCTCCCACTCGTCCAAGTCAATCCATAAAGGTTATCTGGTCACATAGACCATGTCAGTCACATACACTACAAGATGATCATGTCACAGGGCCAAAGTCAAACATTAATTGGTCACAAAGACCAAATAAGTCACATAGACTATATGAAGGCTAGAGAAAAATACTAATTAGTCACAAAGACTAAATAAGAACATTCAATTCATACTTTAGGAAAAATGGTGCGTGTGATAGTAAGCACATTGAGCATTTATTGCTAAGAAGATTATTACACCTTACATAGCTGCTCTCTGAGCGATCACTGCTAACAAAGTTGTTACACTTTACTTAGCCGCTCTTCCAAATGAATTAGAGACATTCTTGTAGTGGCACATAGCCTCTCTCATGGCAGAACATATCCGTTATCTAGAAAACATCCAATCTCCCAGTGGCACACAGCCATTATCTTGGAGATTTCCATGTCTTGATTCTTACCTAGATTAAATAATGTACATTTATATCAATATGAACATCTCTAATCCCTTACAATGACCATTTGTCAAGAGCATGTTCCATATTCAATATTCACATTCATTTCTATACATAACAGAAATGGATCGACCAATGAATAGCATCAAAATATATAAATCTATTTAATCTTCCTTTTTAGCTAGAATCTATTCATTTCAATCAGTCGCTTTCCTAGTTCTGTTCCATAGACCGAATCATCCATAGTCATAGGATATATGCTAAAATAGCAGACACTGATTAAAACTTCAAGTAAACAGTTAAATAGTCACTAAGGGCAAAAACTAAGATTAACTTATAATCTCAAATGTCTCACATAGTAGAGAAACAGGGATCCATTCTCCTACTACCCTTCTTGTCGCCATAGCACATGTAGTATGAATCACATTCTACGATGTTATTCTCTTTGCTAAAAAGAGTGCATGTTATTCTCAAATTTTAACATCATACAGATTTCAATCGAGAGATACCTAATGTCTAATCCTGAATTCAACATATGAATTCCAATCTGGCTTTCAACAGGTTCAGTAAATGGTGGGTTCATTTACTTCGATCATTACATAAATGATCTCATCTTGACACAATTATCAAGGTGGCCTTAACTTATAGGTATGTCTCCATTCACAGCTACATAAGTTGTCCCATAAGTAACGGTCTTACCTCTATTTATACTCAACAAATAGAGATGATTGTCCATGTGAGTGGACCAATCTCAACCTGCCAACATGCTCATCAAGACTTTAATCCAAAATATAACAACTTATATACTGAATAGATCATGACATTTTACAACGTATTACATTTTACGAAGTCACAAAGACTTCTCACTCTTTGAAATGATTCTTTAGTCAATGGCTTAGTATAAGGATCTACAAGCATAGTACGTGTAGAGATACACTCAAGAATTATCATTTTCTTGTCCACAATATCCCTTACAAAATTATACTTAATTCTATATGCTTTTCTTTGCTGTGATATTTGGGATCCTCAACTTGGTCATTACAGTACACTGTAACAGGACTCCCATTGTCCTCAGCAATCTTCAAATGCTTTAGGAACCTTTTTCAACTAGACAGATTGTTGCACAACTGATGCACAAGCCATACAGCTTCCAATGTCGACAAGGCTACATAAGACTACTTCTTGCTATTCCATCATATGGCGCCACCATTTAGCAAGAAGGTATAGACTGATGTGGATTTTCTGTCATCAAGGTCTCCTTCCCAATCTGCATTTGTGTAGCCACTCAGGCTCATCTTAGATCCTTGAAAAATAGATACATAATCTGTTATCCTTTTGAGCTATTTAATTATCCTCTTCACCGCTTTCCAGTGTCTCGATCCTGGGTTTAACTGGAAACGACTAACTAAGCCAACACCATAAATTATATCAAGATAAGTACACAACATAGTGTACATCAAACTACCAAGAGAACTGGTATATGGTTTTTTTATTCATTTCGGCTATTTCCTTAGGAGTCTTGGGATACATACTTTTTTCTCAAAATAGTACCTCTCACTATAGGCATCTGTTTGATATTGTAATCTGACATATTGAAGTGCTATAGCATCTTAGTAATATAAGCTTCTTGAGACAAATCCAAAATCCTTTTTGAACGATCTCTAATGATCTTCACTCCTAAGATATACTCTTCTTCTCCCATGTCTATTATGTCAAATTGTGGTGAAATCCAGGATTTGACTTCTATCACACACTTTATGTCGCTTCCAGCTATTAGCATATCATCAACATATAATGATAAAATGATAAAGTTTTTTTTTTTCCTTTCTTAGGTAAACACAATGATCCTCATTAATCATTTCGAAACTGTAAGATAAAATGACTTGATTAAATCTTATGTTCCATTGTCTTGATGCTTGCTTTAGCCCATATATAGACTTCTCAAGTCTACATACTCTTTTCTCTTGGCTTTCAGCAACATAACCTTCTGGTTGTACCATATAGATTTCTTCGTCAAGATTACTAATAAGGAAAGACATTTTTACATCCATCTGATGTAATTTCATGTCAAAATTGTGCTACTATAGCTAGGATGACACGTATTGGCACAAACTTCACAATTGAGGAGAATGTCTCTTCAAAGTCTATACCCTCCATTTGAGTATATCCTTTTGCAACTAATCGAGCTTTTTATCTATTAATCGGTCCATCATCTTTCCTCTTTATTTTGAGAATCCACTTATTCTCAATAGCCCTTCAGCCCGGAGGAAGATCGACTAAGTCCCAAACATGATTCTGAATCATGGACTCCATCTCTTCAACCATTGCAGCTTTCCATTTTTTCTAACTCTACATCCCAATGCTTCCTCAATGAATTAAGGTTCATTGTCATCAATTGGAAGTGTGATTAATGCCTTATTCTCAATATCAAACCTCTTCTTAGGTTTGATCTTACGAACACTTATCCGTAAGTTAGGTTATTAAGAAGTCAACTCATGACTTGACATATCACTCCCACTCAGTTGACTAGACTCAGGTGTTCCTTTTGACACCTCTCTTGTTGATAATATCTCATCCTCCTCAAATAGAGGAATATTTTTATCAACATCACCTCTAATTGGGAACTTTGTTTAGAGAAAAGTCGCATCTCTCAAGTCTATTTCAGAGATGGTTCCATCTAGTTGCTTACCTATGAAAACATAACCATTGGAGGTCTCATGATATCTTATAAAGATACATTTCTTACCCCTAGGTCCCAGTTTTCCATATTCGTGAGTCTTATCATGAATGTAGGCAGTTGACTGTAATGACCCAAAATTCCTCATTATGAGTCCTAATAGTATGTAAAAATATTTAGAAATACTTTAGAAAAATTCTAGAGATTTTTAGAAATTTTTGGAGGTCATTTGGTATTTTTACTAAACGAAAGAAGTTTCGACAAAAAAATATCCAAGCCGAGATTCGAACCCGAGACCTCCGGCCGAACCAAGCTTTAAGCGAGTCTGGCTGACCAAGTGTGCAAGCAGTCGTTGCTGATTAAAAGAAGCATGAAATGTATTTAAGTAGTAGAAGTTGATAACAGGAAATAATAGGAAGAAAAAGGTTGTAGTCGAGATTTGAACCCACGAGCCAAACCTTAAGCAAGGCGCGGCTGACCAAGTGTCCCAGCGAAGGTTGCTGATTAAAAAGGGTAATGAAATTTATTTAAGTAATAGTTAATAGGAAACAGAAAATAAATGGGAATAAAAGGGTTCGGCTGAGGAATCGAACCCGCAACCTCTGATTTAGCAAAAGCACAGCTGACCAAGTGTTCCAGCGAGCGATGATGATTAAAAGAAGGAACGGAATTTATTTAAGAAGTAATTAATAAATAGGAAATAAATAGGAGAAAAAGGGTTCAGCTGAGGAATCGAACCCGTGACCTCTGACCCGGTCAAAGATTTGGCTAACCAAGAATCCAAGCAGCGGTTCTGTTTAGAAAAAAAATAAAAATTTATTTAAGGAGTTAACAGAAATACTAGGTAATAAAAGGGATAAGTTAGGAGAGGGTTTTATTCCCGTGACCTAAACCATTCTCTCCTTCTCTTCTGCGTGCGATGGCGGAGCTTGGGCAGAAAACAAAAGGGAGTTAGGGCATCGTCTCCGGTGGTTGGCCAAGGTCCTAGAAGCCCTTCTTGTTCGGTTGTGAGTCCAAGAAGCAAGGTAAGTTCTTCCTCACCTGCAGTAGAGTAGTTTCGGATTCATGTGTTCTTGATTTCTGACGCATGCCGCAAAGATTAATGATTTTGAAGATTTCCTACCGTGAGTTTCATAAAGAAGATGAGAAGAGGTTTTAATTAATTTGAATATGTGGTTTAGTTTATTCCTTATTGTTTGATTGGTGCTGCTACCATGAAATTAAATTTAGTTCGTTTAGATTTGGAAAGGAGTAAATTGTTTTGTTATGCAGTGAGCATGAGACAGATATCATATTGATTAATTTATGGGAAGAGAATGCATAACTTTAAGGGAATATTAGATTCAGAAAAGATGATGATCAAATGTTGATGACGTAAATTAAGGATGGAAACTTTACTTTCAGATTTTTGATGGTTTAGCATTGGAAGATCCAATTAGATCTCTAGTAGCTTAATTAGATTTGCAGATTTTTGTAAGCTAATAGTGCAGACTTTTAATTAAGCTTATAGTGCAGATTTTAATTAAACTTATAATGCAGATTTTTATGTAAGCTTATAGTGCAGATTTTAATTAAGCTTGTAGTGCAGATTTTAATTAAGCTTATAGTGCAGATTTTTATATAAGCTTATAGTGCAAATTTTAATTAAGCTTATAGTGAAGATTTTAATTAAGTTTATAGTGCAGATTTTTTGTGGAACTTGTAGTGCAGATTTTTGGTGGAATTTATAGTGCATATTTTAATTAAGCCTATAGTGCAGATTTTAATTAAGCTTATAGTGCAGATTTTTATGTAAGCTTATAGTGCAGATGTTAATTAAGCTTATAGTGCAGATTTTAATTAAGTTTATAGTGTAGATTTTTGGTGGAACTTGTAGTACAGATTTTTGGCGGAATTTATAGTGCAGATTTTTGGTGGAACTTGTAGTGCAGATTTTTGGTGGAACTTATAGTGCAGTTTTTAAAGAAAAAGATTATAGTGCAGTTTGGTTAAGTATTATAGTGCAGAATTTATGTTTGCATAGTATGCAGAAATAGTGTAGCATAGAATGCAGAATCTTGATTAGTATAGTATGCAGAATTTTGATTAGCATAGTATGCAGATTTTTGTTTATGCATTTCAAAGTTAGAATTTGTTTAAACATTTCAGTTTTTAAAGAAGCATTCTTTTATTAGAGGTATTAACAAGAATAAGAAAGATAAAGAAAAGAAAGAAAAAGGCCAAGGCCTTAAGTAGATCCCAAAGTCAAGACTTTAGGGATTTTGGCACACAAGGTGCTCGTTAAAATGCGGAGGCATTTAAAGAAGAAGTAATTAAGATAAATCAGCTTATAAATCAGTATTTTACTTTTATCAGTGGCACCGTGCTGGACTATCAGTTGTCCTTGGGTTGGGCTCCCATAGTCGTCCTTAGGTTTAGATAACCTAGTATGCTGGACTCTCAGTTGTCCTTGGGTTGAGCTCCCATAGTTGTCCCTAGGTTTAGATAGCCTAGTAAACCCTACTAGATTCGGGACTAGCTACCTCGGGTCTAGTTAGGGATGCGCACATAACGAGTACAGTTGTCGGACCCATTAGCAGCATGATTATTATTTTTATCTATTATGAAAATAGTTTTCAAAACTTCACAAATCAGTTACGTGAATACAGTTCAGATTCAGCATTAGCCTAGCATCAGTTTAATTCATATTATGTATCAGTTCACTTAAACTTATTATTCTGAGGTATAAAAGTATAAGTTTTGAACAAGTGAAATAAGCTTTACATGTTTAGCATTTCAGCATGTCTTGTTTCTTTTGCTATTAGATGAGCATGTGTAGTATTTCCTTTAAAGCATTTAGTTTTAGATTTATTTTATTCACATGCATATTCGAGTTTTGTGAGTTAGATAGTGCTTACTAAGCAATTTTGCTTATAGATGCATTTTCCTCTTACTGCAGATAAAGGAAAGGAAAAACTATAGCAAAGGAAGGCGACAAGGAGGTGCGGATGGATATGTGATGCCTGGACTATAGAAGCCTTGGGATTTAGCATAAGAATTTATTAAGATTATGTTGTATTTAGACTATTGGAATGTAGCGCTCCGCCCTCACAGTCTAGTAGTGAGGAGGGTGGGGTGTTACACTGACCCCCAAGGTCTCAGATTACTCAAATCTGGCTTTCTGCCTGTCCAACATTCATGTGAGGTAGATGGAACTGACTTTGAAGGCACTTTGTTAAGTATATAGGTCGCAACTAATAATGCATCTCCCCAATAAGAGATTGGCAAATTAGCCTGCGCCATTATAGACCTAATCATTTCAAGAAGAGTCCTATTTATTCTCTCAGCTACCCCATTTTGCTGTTGAGTTCCAGGGATTGTCAGTTGTCTAATGATCCCTCTATCATTACATATTGTCTTGAACATATCAGACAAATACTCCCCTCCACTGTCAATGTGTAAAGTCTTAACTTTACGTTCCGTTTGATTCTCAACTTCGTTCATATAACGAATGAAGGAATCCAATGCTTCAAATTTATGAGAAATCAAATACACATGGCCGAACCGAGAGAAATCATCAATAAATGTAATGAAATAGGAAGCTCCATGTCTAGCCTTCATATTCATCGGACCACAAATATCCGAATGAATTAACTGCAATGTTGATTCAGATCTAATAGTCTTACCAAATGATTTCCTAGTTGCTTTCCCAGCAAGACAATGCTCACATATAGACAATTGAATCTTAGCCCGAATGCCTAATACACCCTCTCTAGCCAACCGATTCATATGTTCTTGTCCTATGTGTCCTAGTCTAGCATGCCAAATTTTATCATTAATATCAGTATTACTAGTAAGAGCAATGTTTGAAAAACAACCATCATTATTATTTGGTTCTACATCAAGAACCATAAAATCATTTGTTGCATAACCATGCCTAATTAACACAGAGTTAATTCGAAGTTCCATACAACGACTATAAAAATTTACACAATAACCTAAATCAAGAAGATAAATGATGGAAACCAGATTCTGTCAAATCTCAGGAGCATACAGAACATCATGTAGAAACAGGGTTCGCCCATCACGTAGGTTGAGCTTGCAAGTACCAATTTCTTTGACTTCAATTCTTGCATTGTTTCCTACATATATCCATTGGTTGCTAGCTGGTACCCGACGGTACTCCACAAATGTAACTCACTCTTGAGCAACATAGTTGGTTGCTTCTGAATTTATAATCCACAAAGGATAAGAATCAACTAACTGTTAATCAACTGACTGTTGGAACCCCAAGGTTATTTTGGTATGATCAACAAGTTAAGTTAGGTCCTGTGTTGGTTTAACCTTGTGTCTAAGTGTGCAGGAGCTTAGGAGCACAGGTACTCGAGTGGAAGACGTAGCTAGTGAGAAGGTCGGCACGCAGTGCGTCTGAGGGACGAGGCGCTGCGGAAGATTACACCGGCGGATGAGAAGGAAGCGTGTGGTGGTTCCGAGGGACGAGAAGCCGGAGCAGAAGATTGCTCGAGGAGCAAGAGACGCAGCTAGCGAGAAGGTTGGCACGGGGTGTGACCGAGGGACGAAGACTGTGGATGAGTATGCTGGTGGACGAGAAGGAAGCACGCGGCGATTCCGAGGGATGAGAAGCCGGAGGGAAGCCTGCTCGAGAAGACCAGAAGTTGGGTTCGGGTGAGCTCTATTTCGGATGGTAGAGATCACCCAAGCGAACGGATCCAGAGCATAAGACCTGGACCGAAGCGGGACTGAACCAGAGAAGAGGTCCCAGATAAAAAGTCAACAGCGGTTGACTTTTTCCTCCGGGGCGCCCGGAACCATTCCGGGCACACGAAGCAGTCCGGGGTGCCCAGAATGCTTCCAGGCGCCCGACCCCGACTTTTGACCAGGATCGAGATTTGACTCGATCTGATCGTTGGGGGATAAAGTTTACCCCTCTCAGGCCGCCCGGAACCCTTCGGGGCGCCTCGAGAAGGCTATAAATATAGCCTTGGTCCAGAAGCTTTTCAACGAACTCATTACTTGTAATTCCAACGCTTGTGCACTTCTAGTTGTAGTTGAGCTTCTATTTTCTGTGCTTCAACGCTGTAAGAGGCTTCTCCACCTGAAGGAGTTTTAGTGCTTAATCTTCCTTGGATTAACAACCACATCGGTTGTAACCAAGTAAATATCGTGTGCCTCATCTTTTAATGTTTAATTTTTTGCTCTATTCATTATGCAAGTGTTAGCTTAAAGAGTTCGAGAAGGGTTGTCTTTCTTTTTATTGTTGCAGGATATCCAACCCCCTTCTAAGCCGGCCTCAATGATCCTACACTAACAACACTGAACTAGCAACAAAATACTCAAGAAAAGAAGACACACTTGCATTATTGTTTCAATCTGATCTTCTTTCCTTTCTTCTTGATTAGGTCTTGTCCCACAATAGCAACTTCTTTCTTCTTTCCCTTCTCCTTCTTGAACCATTTCTTTTTCTTGGATCCAAATGATCCAACAGAACCAATAGCCACATAGGCTAGTCTAAAAATCCTTGCGGATTCAACTCTCTCCGCCTCCAATTCTACATGGCATGAGATGTCAATGAAAGTCTTAATACTCTCACTGTGAGTTAGGGTCTCCTTCATAGTCTCTCAAGAATCTGGAAGGGAACGAATAACTGCTTGAACTTGTTGTTCATCAGTTAACTCATGACCAGCAGTTTTAAGCTCCTGAATCATGTTCAACATCTCCCTGAGGTGTTGAACCATTGAAAGATTCGGACGCTTAATGTAGTTATCAAACTTAATTGTTAGCTTTCGAAGCTTGCTCAGACTTCCTCCACTGTACTTTTCTCTAAGGGCTACCCAAACAGCATGAGCCGATGGTAATGGCTCATACTCAAATACCAAGTCATTCATCATTGAACTAATCAATATTCCCTTAGCAATGGAATCCTTCCTTTTCCATGCCCTATAGGCATCGAGATCTCGTCTGTTCTGTGTAGTGGGATCTACAGGTCTTCCATAACCTATTTTATAGCCTTAAGAACTTCTTTTTCCTTAAGAACATATTATATCTTGAGTTGCTAGATTTTGTAGTTATCCTGATATAAGTTATGATGTTCTTATTTGTCATGATCTTACATAAATAAACATATTATTTAGTATTCAGTGCAATTCACATGCATGCAATTTATGATTGACTCAATATTAATTTGAATTGGTTTACAAAATCAAGTGATAACTACGTTTTCACTCATCATTTGTATGGTCCAATCAAATCAACATTGATCAATATTATTACATACATCCCAACAAATGAACTAGTCATCGTTCTATCATGATTTCTTTAATTAAATGAACTAATCATTTAATAAAATGAACTAATCATTTTTCATGTATCATGAAGTAATCAACATATGAATGAACATATCATTCATATAAACATGCCGCATATGTTAACATATAACAAACAGGCATGAACTAAATGGACTAATACTGTTCATACATAATGACAGTAACAATAACAAAACTATTACAAACGAGATAAGCAGACACCACTCCCACTAGGACAAACACTAGTGCAGTGTCCAACATAATCCCCTTCAATCTGGACTCATTTGAGGCAATCTATGATAGAATAATTTTAAGATTTTCAATTTGATCTATCATTGAAATTTCTTCAGAATCCTCTATAGATTCTTCAGGATCCTCCTCTGGATCCTTCTCAATTCTTCAAGATCTTCCTCTAGGAGCCCATGGTGAAGTAGCTCCATACACCACTGTGCATATAAGGTTCTCCCTTCGGAGAGCCTCCGTATCTAGTGTGCTACCACCTTAGGATTCTTCGGCAGTGAATGAATCAACGCCCAGATCATGTAATTATCTAGGATTGGAATCTCTTCTTATTCGAGTTTCCAGGATTGGTAATCATCTGTGCCAACTTTAAATTGAAATTAAATAAGTTAGTACAAAACCAACTAACCAGTACAAAATCAGCTTTATTTAATTTATATAGGCATGGAACCAACATTATTAATTAAGAAAAACAAATCTTCTTGATTTACAGGAGTCTAAATCAACTGATCCATTTGATCGGTTGATTGGGAATCCAAATCTTGATCTCTATCCAATGTCCTCATTAGAACTAATCTAACTAGATTGGGATTTCTTACCTATGTTCTATTAATCTAAGCTCATTTAAGTCAATTTCAGACTTATTGATCAAACTCAGATCCATTTGATCAATCTAATGCTTATTGGATTAAGTCTAACCCATTAGAACAAATCTAATCATTTTGGTTAAACCAACTTGGTATCCAAAATCATCCCAATTAATTCAATAATAAACCAAACTGGTTAAACCAACGAATGATTTGAGCTCTATATTATTGAATTAAACTGGTCTGGTTAAACCAACCAATGATTTGAACTATATCTGGGATCAAGCTGGTATAGTTCAATTTTCAATTAATCAATTTCAATTGATTAAATAGTAAGTAATCGGTTCACACATTATTAGCATAATATACTATTCATGCATGAAATCTTAATCGATTAAAACAATCATTTTCAAATAGTGTTGACAGATTAATAGTAATTGATATTGTTCATCTTTATTTAATCGATTATCTCAATCAATTAAAAAAAATTATTTGAATCAATTACTGCAATCGATTACACAAATTCACTGTGCTTTGTTAGTTTAATTGATTGCATAGCTTCTTCTCTTCTCTGTCACGATCGCGGCACTCTCTTCTTCTACCGCGGCGAACGTGATTGTCGTTACCTTCGATTGGTAGCCTCTCGACGTGGTCACCGGCACTCTCCGGCTACAGAAGCCGATAGCTAGCAACTTCTCAGGGCTCAACAACTATGGCAGATCATAACCTAGTCGCGATCTTACCTAGCGATGGTAGCAAAGAGATTTTCATTTCGACGAAGAGAAGTGATTCATGCTTAGGCATCACTCTGATACCATTGATGACAGTTCTAAGCATGAAAAATAGCAAACACGGAAACTGTAAACACTTACAGTGATCTCCCACAGATCTGCAATCGGCACCGGTAAGACTTGCTGATGGAAGAATGATCACAGAATCAGAAAGCTCTTCATGGTTCACAAACCAAATCCCTCTTGCGAGATTGGACAAACCAATCTTGAATGTTCTTCATGCCTCTTTCAATCTTGTGCATATAGACGAACCTTGCACAGAGACCTTTCATATGGGACGAACCCATTCTCTTTGACTTTGCCCAAAAACTCGCACATAGCAAGTCCCCTCTTCCTTTCTCTCTTGTGTTCATCTCATTTTTTTTCCCTCCCCACCTCCACCAATTGCCTTGGACACCTATTATATAAAGGAAGATGACTCTTCATCTTCCTCTACCTCCATTAATGGAGGAATATAAAGGGTTGGAAGGGGAAGAGGCACCCTTTCACCTTCTTAACACCAACACTAGGTGCTTATTTAAGACCATGCAATGCTTTCTTAAGTTTAAAGATATGGTCAGGATAGTCTAGACTCTCAAACATAGGTGGTTGACCTATATAAACTTCTTCTTTTATTAGCCCATTTAAAAAGGTGGATTTTATATCCATTTGATAAAGTTTAAATCCTTTATGGGCTGCATAGCTAAGTAGCATTCTGATAGACTCAAGTCTAGCTACTGGGGCATATGTTTCATCATAGTCAAGTCCTTCTACTTGACTAAAACCCTTCGCCACTAGTCTAGCCTTGTTTCTAATAATTTCTCCACTTTCACTTAGTTTATTTCGGAATACCCATTTTGTTTCTATTACCTTCTTATTGTTAGGTGGTGGTACTAAGTTCCAGACATTGTTTCTTTCAAATTGGGCTAGTTATTCCTACTTGGCTATAATCTAGTCTGGGTCAAGTAAGGATTCTTCTATCATTTTGGGTTTAATTTTTTAGATCAAAGATATTTGACTTAAATTTCTAAAGGACAATCTAGTATGAACTCTTAGGTCTAGGTCACTAATTCTTTGGTCAATTGGATGGTTTGGGTTAACTCTTATAGTTTTAGTTGGTTCACTTACTTGACGTTGATCTTCTTCTTCATGACTTAGGTTTTCACTAGCCCCCCCCTTGACTACTGCTACCTTGAACAAAATCAATTGTTTGAATCTGGGTTTATTCAATGTTTTGGTTAGTCTCTTCAAATTTTACATTTGAGGTTTCTTCAATTCTTAGTGTGACTTTCTTATATACTCTGTAACCTCCACTGTTTAATGAGTAGCCTATAAAGATTCCATTTTCTACTTTTGAGGTAAATTTTTCTAAGTGTTCTTTTGTATTTAGTATGTAGGTTGGGCATCCAAATACTTTAAAGTATTTAATATTAGGTTGTTTATTATAATAGAGTTCAAATGAGGTTTTATTATAAGTTTTATTTATTGTGGTTCTATTTTGTACATAGTATGCTGTGCTAACAGCTTCTATCCAAAAATATTTTGGTAATTTATATTCATTTAACATTGTCCTAGAGACTTTAAGTAGAGTTTTATTCTTTCTTTCTACTATTCCATTTTGTTGGGGTGTCCTAGGGTAAGAAAATTCATGATGATATCCATTTTCAAGGCAGAATTGATTGAAGTTGTGATTTTTAAATTCACTTCCGTTATCACTTCTGATTCTTTTAATTTTTATATCTTTTACATTTTCAATTTGTTTACAAAAATTATTGAATACTTCAAATATTTCATCCTTACTGATCTGGTGGTAAGGACGGGGGACCCTCGTTGGCGGGATGTGATTCGGTGGTAAGGACAGGGGACCCTCGTTGGCGGGAGGTCAACGACACGTGGAGGTCAATGGTCAAGAGGGTCAACCCCAAGGTCGCGTTGAGCGGACAGAGGTCGTGCCAAGCGGAATGGCAGGCCTACCGAGCATCCGGCCAGGGGTCTCTCAGGCCGGACGAAAGACAGCCCGAACAGGGGTCGGGTTTCCGATGCTCAAGGTAAAAGAGTCTATGGGCCGAGCGGACTGGTCGCTCGGCCAAGCCACAGGACAATAAGGCGCAATTCCATCCGAGCACATGAGCAGGGCTTCCCCGCCCGGGCCAAGGTATGTGCATTCCCTGAAGCCATGAGCGCCGAGCGGACCATCCGCTCGACCCGGGAACAGGCAAGAATGCAAAGGGACAAAAAGGGCAGCTGGTAACATCATCCTCGAGACACCTGCCGCCGACAAACAGCATGGTCAGCGGCCGGAGCGGACAGAGTATCGTACGGTGGAAGTTTCCACTGTCACATCAGGGATATGGTCAGACGATTATGGAATGGCATCAGGCATGCTTTTCTGACATAACTCTACTAAGGTATGTTTGGGGAAGCACGTACGCATCGAGAAGCGTGCCCGCGCCTCCCCGGGGTCCTATATAAGGACCCCCAGATTTTGACGGAGGTATGCGATTCTCATCACTGTAGCCACAGTAGCGTTACTTCGTTTCTCTTCTTCTTCACTGCCTGACTTGAGCGTCGGAGGGTCGTCGCCGGGAAACCCCTCCCGGTTCGACTTCTTTGCAGGTTCATCAGAGATCTACACCATCATCAGAGGACAGCGGAGAGCGCCACGTCCCCAGCGTCCATCGACTCAGCGCTCAGACGGGATCAAATTGGCACCGTCTATGGGAACGCACCTGAATTCGAGCAAAGAAGATGGAAGAAGCTGGACGCCAACTCATGGTGACACTCTCCCCGGAAGAGCTCGACGCACTCATCCAAGCACGAGCAGCCAAGATAGTCGAGCAACAACAAAAGGCTCAAGCCGATCGGATAGCGCAACAGGCAACGTCGGCATTAGGCGGTCGGTTGGCACCCGTCTGGCCCGAGCAGCTCTCAATATTGGGCCAAAACAAAGGGCCAACCGACACTCAGGTGGAAGCCCCGCCTACCCCGATACCGTTCCATCGGGCTTTATTCCAAACGCCCTCGAAAGTCGCGCAAACCAACCTCGACCGGGGCTCTTCGTCCGATGAGGCACCACTCCGCGACGTAAGGAAGGACAAGGCGCCACATATAGACTCGTCCCCCGAGCGAATCAATAGACAATTCTCCGAGGCCATCCTGCGCGACCCACTACCAAGGCATTACGCGCCCCCGGCGATCGGGGAATACAATGGGACCACCGACCCGGACGACCATCTGGGTAAGTTTGACAACACAGCCACTTTGCATCAATATACAGATGGTGTGAAGTGCTGGGTGTTCCTCACCACCCTTTCTAGATCGGCACAACAATGGTTCCGGAGGTTGCCGGACGGATCGATCACGAACTTCAAAGAATTCCGCACGACCTTCCTCCATCACTTCGCGAGCAGCAGACACTACCAGAAGACCAGCGTCGATCTGTTCGCCATCAAACAAGGCTCAAAGGAGTCGCTCCGAGCCTACATCCAGCGTTTTAACCAAGTGGCCATGGATATCCCGACGGTCACTTCAGAAACTATGATGAACGCGTTCACACAGGGGCTCGTGGACGGTGATTTCTTTCGTTCGCTCATCAGAAAGCTGCCTCGCAGCTACGACCACATGTTGAACAAGGCCAATGAGTACATTAACGTGGAGGAAGCTCAAATGGCAAGGAAAAAGGAAGCACCATCCGAGCCACCAGCTCATGCCGAGCGGAAGCCACCTTCCAATTATCAACCACCGAGAGGACCCCACGCAGAGGTAGTCCGTTCTCATCAGCAAGCAAGGTCGCATGTCGTTCAGCAAGTAGCGGTCGATCGGCCTAAGCCCAGGGGGAAGGTATGGACTCCCATGTAATGTTCACTCCATCAGTCAGCCACCCACAACACGCGTGATTGTCGGAGCCTCCCCCCCAATCGCTCATCCTACGCCAAGGAACTATCACTGCCGATCGCCTTCACTGGACCGGCGACATCAACACTAGAGTCCTGGTCGGCGTGTAGAAAGAAAATCCCCCGAGCGGCAACATCATCAGCAGCCCAGGACTCAACCTCGGGCATCGCGTGAGCGTCCCAGGCCATCCTCTTAGGAGGAAGAGAATAGAAGAAGTGTGTCTCGAGGAGAAATTAGCATCATCGTCGAAGGGCCGACCGGAGGCGACTCCAACAGGGCACGGAAGGCGCATGCAAGGCAGCTCATGATCCATGCAGTTGGCTACAGTCAGGAGCGGGCGAACGGGCTTGAGATCAGCTTTGGGCCTAGGGACCTTGAGGGAGTCGAAGTCCCACATGATGACGCCCTCATCATCTGAGCGATAATAGCTAACTACACTATTCACCGCATCTTTATTGATACAGGCAGCTCGGTGAACATAATCTTCCAGAAGGCCTTCGACCAATTGCAAATCAACGGAGCTGAGTTGCTGCCAATGACAACCCCCCTATACGGGTTCATCGGTAATGAAGTTGTGCCAGTCGGACAGATTCGGCTGGCTATTTCGCTAGGAGAGGAGCCGCTCAGAAGAATGCGGACTACTAACTTCATCGTAGTCAACGCTCCATCTGCGTACAACGTGATCTTGGGGCGACCGGCTCCCAACGAGTTTCGAGCCGTTGTCTCCACCTTTTGCCAGAAAATCAAGTTCCCAGTAGAAGACCAAGTTGGAGAAGTCCGAGGGGATCAACTAGCAGCCCGGCGATGCTACGTAGAGATGGTTCGAGCTGAGGCTAAATCCACACGGAAAGTGCCACGAGTCGAGGTAAACGCTATAACCGAAAAACCACCTTCTCTAGTTTATGAAGAAAAGGAGGAGGTACAGATCCACCCTACCAGACCACAGGCCACGACTTTCATAGCATCTGACCTGGAGGCAGGCCAGAAGGAGGAGCTGATCGGATGTCTCCAGCGAAACCGTGACGTCTTCGCTTGGTCAACTCATGAACTACCAGGGGTCTCGCCGAGCGTAGCGTAGCACGAACTCCACGTCCGACTTGACGCTCAGCCATTGAAGCAGAGAAAGAGGGACTTCAGTGCTGAACAGAATGTCATCATCCGAGCTAAAGTTGAGAAACTGCTGGAGGCCGGCCACATACGGGAGGTGCAATTCCCGAGTTGGCTCGCCAATGTGGTGCTGGTCTCCAAGCCAAGCAACAAATGGAGAGTCTGCATCGACTTCCGGGATCTAAACAAAGCATGCCCAAAGGATTTTTACCCTCTGCCCCGGATCGATCAGCTGGTAGACTCTACCTTGGGGTGCGAGCTGATATGCATGCTGGATGCATACCAGGGCTACCACCAAGTGCCGCTTGCTCGGGAGGATCAGGACAAAGTGAGCTTCGTTACTGCGGACGGCACCTACTGCTACAACGTGATGCCATTCGAACTCAAGAATGTTGGGGCTACCTACCAACGACTGATGAACAAAGTATTCCGAGAGTAGATCGGGCGCAACCTGGAAGTCTACATGGATGATATACTAATCAAGTCACTCCGAGCGGCCGATCTTTATACAGACATAGAAGAAACCTTCCGAACACTGAGGAGGTATGGAGTCAATCTGAACCCCCAAAAATGTCTATTCGGAGCAAAAGGCGGGCGCTTCTTGGGATATATCGTGACCGAGCGGGGCATAGAGGCGAACCCTAGCAAGGTGAAAGCACTGCAAGACATGCCGCCTCCCTAGAATCTGAGTTAAGTGCAACGCCTTACCGGCCAGATAACGGCATTGTCGAGATTCATCTCTAAGACAGCCGACCGGAGCTTGTCATTTTTCAAGATCCTATGCCGAGCCACCAAGTTCCAGTGGGATCAGGAGTGCGACTGGGCGTTCGAAGAGCTAAAAGCCTATCTCAACTCACTACCTGTACTGGCTAAACCAAACGTGGCCAAGCCGCTCCATATATACCTATCATCAACCGAGCATGCCGTCGGCTCAGCACTGGTAAAGGGAGGCGGAGAGGAGCAGCCAATGTATTTCTTGAGCCACATCTTAAAAGATGCTGAGTCCCGCTATACTGATCTCGAGAAGCTCACGTTCGCCCTAGTCCTAGCCACACGGAGGCTCCATCCTTATTTCTTGGCGCATACTATCATCGTTATGACAAATAGCCCGCTAGGAAGAATACTCCTAAACCCTGAGGCGTCCGGGCGGCTCATTAAGTGGACGACGGAGCTTAGTGAATTCGACATCCAGTATCAACCCCGCTCGACGATCAAGGCACAGTCCTTGGCAGATTTTGTAACTGAGGTACAGAATCCCAAGCCCGAAGCATTGTGGAAAGTATTTGTGGACGGATCGTCCACTCGGCTCGAGAGCGGAATAGGTATTTTACTACTTTCCCCTCAAGAAGAGCGGATGCACCTAGCCGTCCGTCTGGATTATCGGGCAACAAATAACGAGGTGGAATATGAGGCCCTCATAGCCGGCCTACAGGCCGCGCGACATGTGGGAGCCCACCGAGTGATACTGTACTCTGATTCCTAGTTTGCCGCTAAGCAACTCTTGGGGTCCTTCGAGATAAATAGCGCAAGGCTCCGGCTCTACATGGAGGCCTTTGAAAAGTTTAAAACTAACTTCACCGAGGTTGTCATACAGAAGATCCCCCGTGCCGAGAACCAGTCAGTGGATGAATTAGCTAAGCTCGCTAGCTCAATATTGTCGATCGTCATCCAACAGCCAATTGAGCAGGTGGCCTTGGTGGCGCACATTGACCGGATGGAAGGCCTTGCATTCCCAAGCGATTGGAGAACAGCTATAATAGAATTTTTATGTTTGGAAGCCATGTCGTCCGATCGGGAGGAAGCCCAGCTTCTGAGGAGGAGAGCCGGCCGGTTTACGCTCATTAGAGACCAACTTTACAAAAAGGCATTCTCCTGCTCGCTGTTGAAGTGTGTCAGCCCGGAGGACGCAGAATATATTCTCCAGGAAGTACATCAAGGATCTTGCGGAGGTCATCCGAGCGGCCGATCGTTGGCTCGGAAGATCCTACTGGCCGGATACTTCTGGCCAACTCTAAAGGAGGACGCCGCTCGGACCGTTGCTACCTACCTTTCCTGTCAGAAGTTTCACAACTTCTCCCATAGGCCAACTGAAAAGATGAAAGTGTCTACTGTGTCTTGCCCGTTCGATCAGTGGGGTATGGATATAGTGGGACCTTTCCCTATGGTGACCGGGCAATGGAAGTTTTTATTAGTGGCGGTCGAATATTTCTCCAAGTGGGTCGAAGCCAAACCACTGGCCAAAATAACCGAGCAGATGGTCAAAAAGTTCATCTGGCAGCATATAATTTGTCGGTTCGGCATTCCTTGTTGACTCATTTCGGATAACGGGCGGCAATTCGTTGGTCAGGAGCTCAGAGAATGGTGCAAAGGATACGACATCGAATAACACTTGACTTCCGTGGCATATCTTCAGAGAAATGGTCAAGCCGAAGTAGCCAATCGGGAGATCCTGCGAATACTTCGGGTTCGGCTCAATCACATGGGAGGAAGTTGGGTGGATGAGCTGCCCGGTGTGCTATGGGCCATTCGCACAACCCCAAAAGAGGGAACGGGGGTAACACCGTTCCACTTGGTATATGGGGACGAAGTGGTCATCCCGGTCGAGATCGGAGTCGAATCCGATCAGATCGAGAACTACTATGGGGACAACGCCGAGTGGGGACAGCTGGAGTTGGACCTAGTCGACGAAGCACGAGCTAAAGCAGTCGTCCGGCTGATGGCGTACCGGCAAAGAATGAAGCAAACTTACAACAGGCGTGTAATTCCCAGAACATTCCAGGTCGGCAACCTAGTATGGAAGAAGCTGAAGCCGGTTGGCGATGTGAGTAAGATGGCAGCTCCCTGGGCGGGGCCCTTCAGAGTCGTCGAGAAGCTCCGATCGGGTGCATACTACTTGGAAGATGAGGATGGATGGTGGCTAGAAAGACCATGGAGCCCAAACCACCTCCAACCGTACCGAGCGGGGTAAAAGGTGCGTCGGTGTAAGTTATCTTGTGTATGCCTTGTTCGTCTGTATCCTTTGGTTGCAGGAGTAAAAATTAAGAAAGACAAAGGATATGAGCATTTGTTGCCGAACGACAAAACTCCATGAATACCGTCGAGCGGCGACGTTAAACTCTAGAGTCGAATCGGCGACTATAAACCCCCCGGTCAGAAGACCGTCGAGCGGCGACGTTAAACAGTAGAGTCGAACCGGTGACTATAAACCCCCCGGTCGAAAGACCGTCGAGCAGCGACGTTAAACTCTAGAGTCAAACCAGTGACTATAAACCCCCCGGCTCGAAGACCGTCGAGCGGCGACGTTAAACACTAGAGTCGAACTGGCGACTATAAACCCCCCGGTCGGAAGACCGTCGAGCGTCGACGTTAAACTCTAGAGTCGAACCGGCGACTATAAACCCCCCGGCTTGAAGACCGTCGAGCGGCGACGTTAAACTCTAGATTCGAACCGGCGACTATAAACCCCCCGGCTCGAAGACCGTCGAGCGGCGACGTTAAACTCTAGAGTCGAACCGGCAACTATACACCCCCCGGTTGAAAGACCATCGAGCGGCGACGTTAAACTCTAGAGTTGAACCGGCGACAATAAACCCCTGGCTCGAAGACCGTCGAGCGACGACGTTAAACTCTAGAGTCGACCCGGCGACTATAAACCCCCCGGTTGGAAGACCGTCGAGCGGCGACGTTAAACTCTAGAGTCGAAACGGCGACTATAAACCCCCCGGCTCGAAGACCGTCGAGCGGCAACGTTAAACTCTAGAGTTGGACCAGCAACTATAAACCCCCCGGACGGGACATCGTCTCACAGATAGACTGAGGCTAGCATCTAGGGCCGATGATCAGCCAGCCTTGATCCTAAGGACAGGGAGAAAACAATGGTGTGCGCTTACCAGCGCCGACCAGCGAAAAGCTAATGGAATGGAAGGTCGTTTGACCGAGCGGCGCAGTTAAGAAAAACACTTCTAACGAAAAACTAACAGAAGTTCCGTGCGGAATGAAGGTCGAGCGGTGCAGTTACAAGAAACACTTCACGAAAGAGCAAAAATTGGCATTACAAAGTTACATTGATAAGTTCGCCGATCGGAAGGATTACAAAAAACACATCATTCTAGATAATTGAAAACATGCTTCGGGATGGTGGTGAGAAGCGTCGCATGCTCTGTAGCAGGGATGACCACGGATTCGGGTAGCTGACCCTTGGACTTCAGATAGTCCACCGTGGCAGTGATGGCCAACTCGAAGGCAATAACCATCCGGTCGCAGACCTTCTCGACAAATTCCGCCGAGCGGATGTACGTCTGCCTCAAGGTGGCGACACGGCCTACCTCCGCCTCCTGGTACTCCTTGAAGGCGGCGCGGGAAGCGTCGAGAGCTTCCTACAGGGCCTTCAAATCATCCCTGAGAGTCGCCGCCTCCTCGACCGAACGACCCTTCTTCTCGCGGTCCAGCAGATCCGCAAGCTCCTTCACCCGCTGCTCCAGAGCCCTCACTTCAACATTCTTTTTGTCCAGGTCGGCGATGACCTGGTTCTTCCGATCGGTGGCCAAGCTCATCTTCCGGTCAAAGGTCTTGATCTGCTTCTTGAATTGGGCCAGCATGTAGGCCTGGTTGACCGTCTTCTTTCACTCGACCTCCAGCAGGTCCTTGGTTTTTGCGAGCTCCTTCTGCAGCTCGGCATAAGAAGGGCCTTGAGAAGAAGACGGGCCGCCCGGACTCTTCAGTCTCTTCAGCTCCTCCTCCACCATGGCCAAGCGGTTGGCGACAGTAATGTTTTCCACCCATCTCTGATATACACAGGAATGTTAAAAGGCCGACCGGGAAGGCTACATAAAAGAGCATAAATGAAGCTTACCTCTGTGGACTGTTGCATGTGACTATCAGCCAATTTGTCGAGCGGTATCATGGCAACACGGGCCCGGGCGTCCACCCACATCTCAGCAAGGGGCCCCTTGATAGTGATCATGTGTTCAGGAGCCGTCGGCTGATCGGACTCGACCATAAACACCTCAGTGGGGAGGTGCAGGGTGGCCTTAATAGTGTGACGCCAGCCCGGAGTCGTGTGAGCAGACGCCAAGGGATCGGAAGCCGAGTTGGACATCGAGGACAGAATGCCCGAGCGGTGGACTCGGCGGGGTACAGGAGGAAGAGAGCTGACCGGCACCGCTTCGATGGGGTCTGCAGGCAGATCCAGTTGGGAGGGGGTCTGGTCAGAGGAGAGCGCCTCGACCAATGGCGCTTTACCGGGGGGAGATGCGGTGCCCGTCTGCTCGGATGCTTACACTGCGGAGGTCACCGAACGGAGCGGCATCTCAACTCGCTGTCTCTTCTGGTTGAGGGGGAGTTCGTCGTCCGGCTCAGAGTCATCCTCCCGAACGAAAGGGCCCTTACTGGAAGTTTCACCACCAATCGCTTCCTCAGGTGAAGCTCGAGTGGTCGACTCCCCTACATTCGCCTCGCTCTCACCCTCGTGAGAGCCGCCCGGAGCAATTCCCAACTGCTCCATTTCCTTGACCGCTGCCGCCTCAAGCACGACCGCTTTTCTCTTCAAGATCCCAAGCAGCACAGACTCCATTACGATGTTCGCTGCAAGGAAAAGAGAAGAACATCAGTTAGAACTCAAGGCAAATGAACAAGTAAATTTCTTACCGAAGCTGCTTGGGAGGGGGGTCCGACTCAGACTCAAACCGAATATATGCATCACTCCTTCAGGTAGGATCTTGTTGATGTTGAGCTTCAGACCGTCTAGCATATTCGCTGCTTGAAGGTAGTCCGGTCGGGTTTTATACTTCTTCAACTCGGGGGAGGTGGGTGGTCCGACCTGCCATTTAGTACGGAAAGGGAGCTGCCCGGGAATACAAAGAAAGAAGTTCTCTTTCCAATGTTTATTGGAAGAGGGCAGTTTATCAAAAAATACCAAACCAGGCCGAGCCTGAAACAAATAAGTGTCCGGCTCGAACTGCTTGGGATAGTAGAAATAATAGAAGACTTCCAGGCGGAGGGGAATGTTGTGTATCTTAAATAATACCACAACTCCGCACAGAAGGCGAAAAGTGTTGGGAACCAACTGGGCGAACGGGATGCCAAAGAAGTCGCAGACTTCAACAATGAAGGGGTGGAGAGGAAACCACAGACCGGCTATGAATTGGTCGCGGAAAAGATAAAAAGCGTCGCGTGGAGGTTTGTGCGGCCGAGCAGAAGGCGAAGGTAAAATCAATTCGAAGTCAGAAGGGATGTCAAAAGCGTTAATCAGGCTCTCGGCATCACGACGATCGAACCGCGACTCCATGGTAGTATACCATGGGCCGAGAGCAAGGTCCACGGGCTGGGAAGAGCTACCCATTGCCGGAATAGTGGAGGAGACAGAAATCGGGAGAAAACAGAAGGGCTCAAGGGAGATGAACGGAACAGTAGCCAAAAGCCGAGAACGCGGCAAAGAACGCAAAGAAAACACAAAACCGAAGAGAGAAAGGCAGAGAACCTTACAGAAAAGATGAGGATCGAAAGAAGAGGGCAAGGGATCACCGGAGTACCGAGGAACGAGGTCACCGGAGCAAGGAGCGGCGGAAGAGGCTGCTGAGCACGCGAAGGCGAAAGTGCGGCGGAAGAAGGCGACGAGAACTTTATAAGGATGGGCTCGACCCGCCCGAGCCGTCAGATGCAGGTCACATAACCCAAGGCCCACATCCAACCGTCCATTTCAAACCGATGAACGTCGCATTGGGCGTAAGGCGGCGGTCGTACATTGACGTCGACAGCGCCACATGGCACTCGGTTAGAGGAGGGCATTTAATGAGCCCCATCACGAGGTAGAACCCACGTGCTCAACCATAATGGCAGAGATTTGCACGCATTCTGAGAAGATCCCGAGGACATCATCACAGGCCAGTTGGACAGCCCTCGGCAATTAGCCAACCGGCGTTATTCGACCCCATAGTGGCCGAGCGGAGGTACATTTTCGGGAGTGGCAAGATGGCTGTCGCTCGGCCAAACTCATAGTCCAGTCAGTCAGACTTAGCGCCTCTTTCTACTAGACTTGAGGGGGAGGCATGTGATCCGATGGTAAGGACGTGGTACCCTCGTTGGCGGGATGTGATCCAGTGGTAAGGACGGGGGACCTCATTGGCGGGAGGTCAACGACACGTGGAGGTCAATGGTCAAGAGGGTCAACCCCAAGGTCGCGCAGAGCGGACAGAGGTCATGCCGAGCGGAATGGCAGGCCGACCGAACATCCGGCCAGGGGTCTCCCAGACCAGACGAAAGACAGCCCGAACAGGGGTCGGGTTTCCGATGCTCAAGGTAAAAGAGTCTATGGGTCGAGCGGACATGCCGCTCGGCCGAGCCACAGGACAATAAGGCGCAATTCCATCTAAGCACATGAGCAGGGCTTCCCCGCCCGGGCCAAGGTATACGCATTCCCTGAAGCCATGAGCGTCGAGCGGCTGGTCCGCTTGGCCCAGGAACAGGCAAGAGTGCAAAGGGACAAAAAGGACAGCTGGTAACATCATCCTCGAGACACCTGCCGCCGACAAACAGCATGGTCGGCGACCGGAGCGGACAGAGTATCGTACGGTGGAAGTTTCCACCCTCACATCAGGGCTATGCTCGGACGATTGTGGAATGGCGTCAAGCATGCTTTTCTGACACAACTCTACTAAGGTATGTTTGGGGAAGCGCACATGCATCGAGAAGCATGTCTGCTCCTCCCCGAGGTCTTATATAAGGACCCCCAGACTTTGACGGAGGTATGCGATTCTCATCACTGTAGCCACAGTAGCGTTACTTCGTTTCTCTTCTTCTTCACTGCCTGACTTGAGTGTCGGAGGGTCGTCGCCGGGAAACCCCTCCCGGCTCGGCTTCTTTGCAGGTTCATCGGAGGTCTACACCATCATCAGAGGACAACGGAGAGCGCCACATCCCCAGCGTCCATCGACTCAGCGCTCGGACAGGATCACTTACTTTTAAAGAATATTACCCAGGTGAATGTAGAGTAATCATCTATTATTATTAGGCAGCAAAGGCTCGCATTTATTGATTTGATTCCATGGGAGTCAAATAGGTCCAAGTGCAATAGTTCTAGTATAGAAGTGTGAGTTGACTTTGTTGGTTTTTCTTATTGACAGATATTACAAATTGTTAAGTCTAAGTTGGGTAATTTTGGTAAGCCTCTAACTAATCCATTTAATTTACTTAGATTTCTAAAGTTTGTGTGTGACATTCTTCTATGTCATAGCTAGGTTTCTTCTTTTTGTGTCAAGTGACATTTAAGTGAGGAACCAGTTAGGTTAATTGCATGGATATTGTCCTTTCAAAACCCATTTAGTTTTATGGTAGTGTTATCTATGTGCTTAATTAAGCATTCAGAAGATAAGAACCTAACCTTATATCCAGAATCACACAATTGATTGATGCTAAGAAGATGCTAATAATAAAATTAGTTTTGAGTTCAATATTACCTATCACAATTATCTTGAGTTTGTTGTTGTTTCCAAAGGCAACTATCCCTAAGCTTTTGTATATTAATTGAGTGAATTAGGTGTGATCCCTAGACATGTGTTTAGAACAACTACTATCCAATATCCACTTGGTTTCCTATAGCAGTTAGGAGTTAAGACCAATTTAAATTAACCTTGATTTGAAATTCTTTAAGTTTTAAAAATTTAATTTAGGGTTTAAATTTTAATTTTAAAATGTTAAATTTTAATTTAAAATTTTAATTTTATGTTTAATTTTGATTTTTAATTTTAAGTTTAATGTTTAATGTTAAATTTTAATTTTATGTTTAATTTCTAATTTTTAATTTTAATTTTAATTTTACGTTTAATTTTTATTTTTTAAAATTTTGATAATTTTAGTTTTTAATTTTAAATTCCTTAATCATCTCACTCGATCTATATTTTTAATCAGGAAATCCTATAATTTTCTAAGATGAGTTAAGTTTAATTTCAGGGGTTGGTTTAACTTTATGTTAGATTCAAGTTTAGCTTTGGGTTCAACAAACAAGTATTCTTTGGATAAACTTCTGGGCATCACCTGGACATCATTAGAGTAATCATGCCGTCAAAATTTTTCAAATAGTCATATCCACTGAACTTAGTACAAAACCTTAGTCTAACTAGTTAGGATCCGTAAGAGATAGCTTCAGTTAGTTCTAGTAAGACAAATGTACCAGGTTGAAGTCATATCTTTCTAGATATGCATTAATAGAGCTTCCGTAACTTACTATCATCTAAAACTTCACCAATACCGTTGGTCAAGTTAAACTTTTATCCCTATTACCTTGCTGGGTAAGTTATTATTTTAGAGGTGCCAACTAATTTGGAGTCTCCCCTGAATTGTTGAATATTTTAAGTTTTGGGTTTATGTTGGTTATTTTTATAGTTATAGTTTACTTGATGATAATTTGAATTTGAGTTGGTTCTGCAGCCTTTTGATTTAGTTGATTTTATTTTAGGTTTTATATTTTGGTTTGGGTTATTTGATTTTATTTTGTTTTTAATTTTGGGATTTAGATTTGAGGATCTATTTTGATTTGAATTTAGTTTTAGATAGTGGATTTCATTTTTTGGTACATAGTATTGGTTGATTCTTACTTACGTGGTTAGACGCGCTTTTGGAACCCAAGCTTTAGTTTGATTTTTATTTTGACTTATGAGAGATATAAATGTTTTATTTGTTGAGTTGGACTTGTATCCAAGTCCAGATTTTTTGTATACAGCCTTTTGGGTTTTAAGAATTAAATCCAAGTTCTTAGATCTAGTGGTAAAAGTTTCTAACAATCCTTTGAGTTTGTTAATTTCATTCTTTAATATTATGTTTTCCTCCTCAAGTTTAACAACTTGATTTGGATTTGTACTTTCAATTTATTCCTTGGGGTGTTGATGTTCTTTAAGAAGCATTTCATTTTATTTTTCATATTTTGTTAATTTTATATTTAAACATGCAATAATTTTAAAGAATCTTTTGTTTAAAGTAAAGTATACCTCATCGGAACCTTCGGAAACGAGTGCAGATTCATGGCTTGATTTGGGTTCGGACCCGTCTTCCGATTCATCCTCCGATTCTGATTTGTAAGCCATCAGAGTGAGGTAGTTGTTGTGCTTTGGTTCTCTGTCGTCTGATTCATCTCCGGGCGACTCGTTCCAAGTTGCCTTAAGTGCCTTCTTTCTGGTTGTTTTGGATTTGTCCTCTTTCACCTTTGGGCACTCGTTCTTGTAGTGCCCCTTCTTGTTACATCCAAAATTGGTCACATTCTTGTTGTTAGAATTGGAGGTGGAGTTGATCTTCTACAGGTCCTTTTTGCTAAAATTCTTCTTTCTCTTGGTGAACATCATTCTTACCAAGTTCACTAGGTATTCTTCATCCTTTGAGTCTTGGTCAGACTCGACTTCAGGTTCATGTTTGGTTCTAGATTTTTCTTTTGAGGAACCTACAAAAAGAGCAACACCTTTCTCAACCTGCTTTGAGTTAGTCTGTTCATGGAGTTCAAGTTCACAAAACAATTCATTTAATTTTAATTTAGATAAGTTCTTCGAAATTTTGTGGGCATCCATGATGGATGCCCATAGTGCATTTCAGGAAAATATGTTTAGGCCATACCTTATCAGGTCGCGGTTCTCCATCTGGTGGTCCATGGTGTGAAGTCCGTTGAGAATATCCTTTATTCTTGCATGAAGTTGACTTGCAGATTCTCCTTCCTATATTTTTATGTTAAATAGTTTATTTAAATAAAGATCCCTTTTTGTTACCTTAGCATCATTGGTTCCCTCATGTAATTCGATGAGTTTATCCCACAACTCCTTCGCATTTTCATGTGGACCACCGCGGTTCAGTTCTTCCTTCGTTAGCCCACACTGGAGTGTGTTGAGATCCTTGAAGCAGATCTAAGCCTTTTTCTTCATTTTCGAATTCCAATATTCCGGGTCCATTGAAATTTCGGTGTTGTCGACGGGAGCTTTGTAGCCTCTGGTGATGTTGAACCATTGGTCGAAGTCGATCTTCAGGTATACATCCATCCGATTCTTCCAGTACGGGAAGTCGTCATCGTTGAATAGGGGAGGATGAACGGTGTTGTACCCTTCAAGTTTTGCCATTGAGTGCTGAAAAGATAAACTAAAGAAGGTACCAAGACTTGATCTTGGATTAGCAGAGTTTAAGATATAAATATAAAAATACAGAAAAAGTTGAGGGGTGTTGCACCAATCTCAAATTAAAATCGAAAAAAATTATCTGATTAGGTAAAGTTTTACCAATTCAAATAGAATGTGGAAAAAAATGATTCCCTCGGCTTGATTGGTGGTTGCACCAATTCAGAGCAAAACCCGCTCTGATACCACTTGTTGGATCGATCACACGTGAGAGAGGGGATGAATTACGTGGTTTTCAAAACTTTTCTTTTTGATTTTTAAAAATAGAGTAAAGTAAACAGCAGAAAGTTAAAATGGAAAGCTAACACAAGAAAACACAAGTGATTTATTTGGTTTGAAGTCTTCGGCGAATCCTACTCCAAGACCTAAGTCCTACGGACCTATCGATGGATAATTCACTAAAGACCTCTTTTGGTACCCTCAGAAGAGGGAATCAAATATAGAGAATAATTCGAATAAGTGTAACAGGCTACACTTACCATTTGCAGAATATAAGTACAACAGTAAAAAAGTTTGTTACCGACACTTTTGAATGTGGAAGCGTTCATGTGCCATGTTGATCTACCAACCATGATTGGAAGTCCTCGGAACAGTCGTCAGGCGCAGTACCTTTGCAGCAGAGTCGTAGTAGAAGCCTGGAGCAATCGAAATCTTAAATGAACGCGCAATAGCTCGTATTTCGATTATGTTCTGAATGCTTCTCGAGACTACTTTATATAAGGCATAGAAGGCACCTTCCATAGCTATGGAAGGCGCCTCCAATGAGATAAACTTGATGCCAAATTGTTTGGCATTTATCCACTATGAAGTCAAAAATTCATCCTGCGAAAGGCGCCTTCCATAGCCACGGAAAGCGCCTTCGATCTCCATTGAAGGCGCCTTCGGACACTGTTCATCCGAAGGTAATTTTCTCCTTTTTGCCCTGCAAAACAAGTATTAGGGCAAACCTTAATAATAAAGAGTAGTAATTAGTTCATGTCCTCCCATGACCAGGAACTAATCAAGGTCTCAGCTTAGGGATCCCAAATGGACCTAAACTGGACTGACACCTACTGTCCCTTCAACCGGGATACGCCCTCACTTGGTCACTCTCCTCCAGCGACTTACCTTAACTTACCAATTTGCCAGACATTTGGTCAGCCCATCGACCTATCTGAACTTCATGCCAGCTATCCAATTGGCCCGTTGACCTAGCTGGACTTCTTGCCAGATATCCGATCAGCCCGTTGACCTATCTGGACTTCGTGCCAGCTATCCATTCGGCCTGTTGACCTAGCTAGGTTTCTTGCTAGATATCTGGTCGGCCCGTCGATCTATCTAGACTTTGTACTGCACACTTAATCATATGGTTAGATTATAACAGAATCTAACTTAACTTACTTGTCATTTATCAAAATCCGAGTTAGACCGTTAGTTCAAAATTGCACTAACAAAGTGTGATCGGTTGATATCATTTAGGGATCGCAATTGGCTAATTGTGCTCTATATACTCACTAAGAAAATATAATTTCCCTATCTATTGGAGGGTGATGGAAATGTTCAAAATAGTGAGAGTAAATTCAAAATATAAAAGTCCATATATTTTATCTTATAAATTATTTAAAATAGTCAGTAATGCTAATTATCTATTTTTCATTCCAGTATATTTTCGATATGGCATCTTGGAATCCACTATTTATGATATTTGATTAAAACAAATTAACTAGACATAACTATTCTGACTGGCTAAGAAACTTAAAAATTATTCTGGCTTCTAAAAAGATCACATATACACTAGATAAGGCACCTCCAAAAAAGGCTCCTATTAATGCCACCCCTGATAAGTTGGCAGAGCTTTAAAAATGGTTGAACCATAATCTTCAAGCAAGATGTTATACGCTAGCTTAAATGTTAAATGAACCGCAAAGGCGGTTCAAGGAGACATTGAATACTAAAGATATTCACATACATTTGTAAGAGTTGTTTGATACACAAACTCGTTTAGTCAGGCATGCGATTGTCAAGGAGCTCATGACAGCTCATATGCGAGATGGGGCTTTGGTCCATGAGCATGGGGGCAAGATGACCGGGCTTATTGAAAAGTTAGTGAACCTTAACTTAGTTATTCCACATAAGCTATCGACAAACATCATATTGTTGTCTCTCCCCTCCTTATTTGATAATTTTATAGTCAACTTCAATATGAATAAGCTTGAGGCTACCCTTGAAGAGATAGTCAATATGCTTGCAAATTATGAAGCTACCATGAAAAGGAAAATTTTGTTTTCCTTATGGGTTCATCTTTTGGATCCAAGAAAGTACCTAAGAAAAAGAAGCATTTTGCCCCTATAAAGAAGATCAAGCCTAATAAGAAGCTAAGCTCCACAAAGCATAATTAGTCAGAACATGTTTGTTTCCACTATAACAAGCCTGGACATTGGAGGCACAATTGCAAGGAGTATCTTCTCCAAAAGCATTCTGGAAAAGGTATGTTCTATATAGAAGTTAATGTCTCTAGTAACTCTACTTCTTTGGTATTGGATACCGGATATGGTTCTCACCTTTACAATGATTTGTAGATGATGACAAGAAGTAAACGACTGAGAGAGGGTGAGATGTTCTTGAGACTTGGAAATAGAGCAAGAGTTGCTACGAAATCCATTGGAGATGTTACCTTGATTTTGAGCAATAATATAATTTTAAGTTGTATTTAAGGGATGTTTTTGTAACACCCGCCCTTCTATCCTTACCTTACAGGGCAGACGTTACTCTTTCAATTCTAATTTTTTTATATTATCTACTACTCAGTTCAGAGATCTACTCTGAACTTGTTTCGACTGATAGGATGTGATTTGGAGCAAAGCGGAGCTGGGAGGGAGTCTAGAGCTTCTAGAGAGTCTGGGTCGTGTGGCCCTAACCGACCTTGTAGCCCTACCAGTGAAGGAGCAAGGCAAGGTCATGTGGTGATGATCGGCCGTGTAGTCTTACACGAGAAAGAACATGACATGGTCGTGTGGTGATGACCGGTCGTGTAGCCTTACCCGAGAAGGAACATGACACGGCTGTGTGGTGGTGACCAGTCGTGTAGCCTTGCCGAGGCTGAAATTTGGCACAACCATGTGTGCCACACGACCGTGTAAGGTGTTCCTTGTTGGCGCAAGGCACGGCCGTGTGAAGCTCACACGGGCGTGTCACCTTGGCCGAGAAGAAGGGGTCTGAGGCCGTGTGAAGCCACACGGTCGTGTCACGGGCCGTGTGGGGGTCACACCCTTCTCTACAAAAGGGTTGTTCTCCCCTTTGTACTCATCCTTGGGTTAGTGTTCTCTTCCATTGCTTGAAGAGGGGTCCTCCCCTTTGGGGAGACCCTAGATCTTCCCTCTTTGCTACTCTAATTACTGCCAAACTGATAAATTCATCATAAACAACTCTTGGTAGTATTATTTTTTACAGAACAGAAATAAGAAAATACATCAGCACCAAGATCTAACACATTCCATGCATTAACAAGTTCCAAGATCTTCTTCCACTGTTCCGTCACACACACACACAAAACACCGCTCCTGTTGCCTCCTCTTACTCGAGCTTTCCTTTACTTTTATCTGTAGTATAAGAAAATGCAAATCTATAAGCAAATGCTTAGTAAGTAACATCTACTCACAAAACAAGCATTAAAAAGGGAACATGCTTTTCAAAACTACTTGGGGAAAACACAAAACTTGCACTTGACAGTAATTCACGCTAAAACGCATAATTTGGAAATATGTACATGACATGAATTTTTAAACAGGTTTATCATGTAAAACATCAACTTAAAACCATGCTAGTAATGTAAACATGTAATGGAAATATAAGTCTTGCCATACTATAGAATTCATCAATGCTACACTTTATACCTTAAGTTCTCAAACTTAGGAAGGCTTCCACTAAGACAAACAACGAATTTTGAAAACTGTATATTACATAACTAGTGAAAATAATAATAAACTTGCTTGGGCCTGACATTGTACCACTTTGCGCGCATCCTTAATAAGATCTAAGGTAGCTAATCCCGAACCTATTAAGGTACTACTAGGCGATCTAGGGCCTAGGGGCAATCTAGGAGCCCACCCATGGACCTTGTGTCCAGTACATGCCACTTTAAAGTAAAATACTTCTTTTAAACATTGCTTTATTAAGGTACTTCTAGGCAATCTAGGACCTAGGGGCGATCTAGGAGCCCACCCATGGACCTTGTGTCCAGTACTTGCTACTTTAAAGTACAATACTTTCTTTTAAACATTGCTTTCTTATACTTGCACTTACTTATCATTTAAACAAGCACCTTATATGCGCTTAATCCCCCACACTTATAGGGAAGCACTTTAGGGTACTTGAATATGCTTCTTAACCCCAAAACTAAATGGGAAGCAAATCAAGATACTCCAAACATGCTCTTAATCCCAAAACTTTAGAGGGCCTCTTACAATCATAATATGTATCTTCTTTAACATGAATAAAACATATCACAACATGTATCTTCTTTAACATGCATAAAACATATCACAACTTGCATCATCGAAGCAACTCATACTACAGGTGAGTAGTACTTACATCCTTTCGCTATATCTTACTACTATAGGGTGTAGGAAAGACAATCCTCTCTTGTATGCCTTAATCTCCAAGCCACTCTTCACGCGCATACTAATCCTTGTGAAAACTCTCCTCTTAGATTCTCCTCTTGAAGAACTTAGAAACTTAGAACCCTAGGGTTCTTGGCTAAAAACTTACAAGAGGGAAGAGGAAGTTTCGGCTTGGGAGGAGAAGAGGAAAATGAAAAGTTAGGTTTTAGTCTCTTCCATTCCCTTTTATACTAAGTGGAAGTTGAAGCATCTCTTCACACATAATCTACATATAATGAATAGTTTCCTATTTCCAATGTGATGCTTTACCACCACCCTAATGGCTACTTAAACCAATCTTAGATCAATGGTCTAGGGTTCAAATCCTAGCCCGGGTCATTTATGTATATATTTTTATTTCTTTTCTCTTCTTCTATTTCTTTTTGCTCTTTTGGAAGTGAGGAAATTTATGGGTGTTACAATCCCCCATACCTTATAAAAAAAGTTTGTCCTCGAACTTAGAACAATTGTGGATATTTCTGTCTCATATCATACTCGCGTTCTCATGTTGCCTCTTCATACTGTTGACTTTGCCACAACACTTTTACTAGGGTTCAAATCCTAGCTCGGATCATTTATGTATATATTTTTATTTATTTTCTATTATTCTATTTCTGTTTGCTCTTTAGGAAGAGAGGAAATTTATGGGCGTTACAATCCCCCATACCTTATAAAAAAAGTTCGTCTTCGAACTTGGAACAATTGTAGATACTTCTGTCTCATATCATCCTCGCATTCCCATATTGCCTCTTCATACTGTTGGCTTTGCCACAACACTTTTTCTAATGGTATCTCTTTGTTCCTCAACTTTTTAACTTCTCGATCTATTATTTGAATAGGTCAACTTTCATAACTAAGATCCTCTTGAACTTGTACCATCTATGACTCAATCACTTGGTTTACATCGGGAACATGCTTCTTCATCATTGAGACATGGAATACATTATGGATGGCTGACATTTCCTGAGGTAGTTGCAGCTCATAAGCTACCTTGCCAACCCTTCTAGTGATCAGGTATGACCCCACATAACATGGACTCAACTTTCCTTTCTTTCCAAACCTCATCACTCCTTTCATAGGAGCTACTTTGAGGAACATTGAGTCCCCAACCTCAAATTCCAGCGGTCTACGGCGTACATCCGCATAGCTCTTCTGCCGGCTCTGAGCAATTTCTATTCTCTAGTGAATGTTCTGAATGACTTTGGTGGTGTCCTTGATAAGATATGTATGGAGTCCCATTTCTTTCATTTCACCACCTTCATACCAACAGATAGGAGATCTACATCCCCTCCCATATAGAGCATCGTAGGGTGCCATTCTGATAATAGTTTGATAGCTATTATTGTATGCAAATTCTGCTAAGCATAGGTATCGGCACCAGCTCCCTTTGAAATCTAAGGTACAAGCCTGTAGCATATCCTCCAGAACTTGATTTACTTGTTTTGTTTGCCCATCAGTTTGAGGATGAAATGCAGTGTTAAACCGCAGCTTAGTGCCAAGAGCTCTCTGAACACACTCCTAGAAGTGTGAAGTAAAGCGACCATCTCTATCAGAAATTATGGTTTTGGGAACTCCATGCAATCTGATAACCTCTTTAACATACATTAGCGCTAGTTGTTCAATAGAGTAGGATATTCTAATAGCTAGAAAATGAGCAGACTTGGTTAATCTGTCCACTATTACCCAGATAGCATCGTAACCATTCGTGGTTCTGGGTAGCCCTACTATGAATACCATAGATATATCCTCCCACTTCCACTTTGGGATCTGGATAGGCTGCAGAACTCCGCCCAGTCTCTGATGTTCTGCTTTAACCTATTGACATGTCAGGCAAGTACTGACATATCTTGCAATGTCTCTTTTCATTCCAGACCACCAAAAGCGTTTCTTTACATCTTGGTACATCTTGGTGGAACCAGGATGCATAGCTTAGGGTGTTCCATAGGCTTCATCTAAAATATTTTGTCATAGTTCTTCTTGATTAGGGGCACAGGCGATCACCATAATATAGTATCTCACGGTCTGATACTCAGAACTCTCCATTTTCTCATTCTTGTATTCCCTGCTTGATTTTCTAAATATTAGGATCTTCATCCTACCCTTTCTGTATATCTTCAAGTAGGGTTGACACTAATATCAAAGTGGAGAGCTACTCAGTAACAATTTCAAACCCAAAATTTACTATTTCTTTCTATAGGGGGATGAGACATAGTAGATAAGGACAATAAAGCTGCGCAAGATTTCCTACTTAGTGCATCTGCCACTTCGTTCGCCTTCCCTGGATAGTAGAGGATTTCACAGTCATAGTCTTTGACCAGTTCAAGCCATCTCCGTTGTCTCATATTCAGGTCTTTCTGAGTGAAGAAATACCTAAGACTTTGATGATCTGTGTAAATCTTGCACTGAGCTCCGTATAAGTAACGCCTCCAAATTTTGAGAGCGAAAACTACCGCTGCTAACTCAAGGTCATGAGTAGGATAGTTCTTCTCATATCGAAGCTTTCGCTATTCTCTGGAAGAGTCAGGATTGGAGCACTGATCAGTCTCCTTTCCAGTTCAGTGAAACTCTTCTCACAATCCTCTGTCCACTCAAATTTTTTGTTCTTTCTGGTAAGTACTGTCAATGGCGAGGCGATCCTTGAGAAGTTCTCTACAAATTTCCTATAGTAGCCTGCTAACCCAAGGAAACTCCTGATTTCATTGACATTCTTGGGACTATTCCAGTTACTCACAGCTTCTATTTTTGTTGGGTCCACCATAACCCCATCCTTGGAAATAATGTGACCTAGGAAGGACACTTGATCGAGCCAGAACCCACACTTGGAGAACTTTGCATACAACTGGCTTTGCTGAAGAATCTATAATATTATCCTCAGATGTTCAGCATGTTCTTCCTGAGTTCTGGAGTATATAAGGATATCATCTATGAAGACGATTACAAACTTGTCCAAATATGCTTTGAATACTCTGTTCATCAGATCCATAAATGTAGCAGGAGCGTTTGTCACTCCAAAAGGCATAACTACAAACTCATAGTGCCCATACCTCATTCGGAATGCCATCTTCGGTACATCATCCACTTTCACTTGATGATATTCGGACCGCAAGTCTATCTTGGAAAAGACTATGACTCCCTTTAATTGATCAAATAGATCATCAATTCTCAGCAGGGGATACCTATTCATGACTGTTACTTTGTTCAGCGCTCAGTAGTCCACACACATTTGCATGGACCCGTCCTTCTTCTTTATGAATAACACCAGAGCTCCCCATGGTGAGTGACTATGGCGAATAAAACCCTTGTTGAGTAGCTCCTGTAGTTTTCCCTGAAGTTCTTTCAATTCTGCCGGAACCATGCGGTAGGGTGGCTTTAAGATTGGATGGGTACCAGGGATGAGTTCAATCTCAAATTCAATTTCCCTATCCGGAGCTAAGCCCAGTAACTCATCCGAAAACACTTCTAGGTAGTCACATACGACTCTAACTTCCTCTAGCTTTTGGTCTCTTTCTTGCCGGGTATTAACCACGTGAGCTAGAAACCCAGCACATCCATCAGCTAACATTTTTTGAGCTTTCATGGCCGATAAGAATTTCTGGGTTCTCTTCTTTGATTCTCTGATAAACTCAAACTCAGATTCTGCCTCAGGTTGGAATAGGACTCTTCGCTTATGACACTCGATGGGAACACCATACTTGCTCAGAAAATCCATCCCAAAAATAACATCATAATCAGACATGTTCAGCATTATCATATCACTGTACAGTTCTCTGTCTGAAATTTTGACTGGCCAGTGCGTAGATGTCATTATCTCTCCCGAGGGTAGTGTCGTTATGAATTGTCCACGTAGGACCTCCGGGGGTATACCTATTCTTTCAGCAAATGCTATGGAGACAAACGAATGGGTTGCCCCAGTATCAAATAGCACAGTTGCATTTGACTAAAAATGCGTATCTGACCTGTGACAACAGTGGAGGTGTTTGCTACCTCCTCTCAGGTAAGGGAGAAAACTCAAGCATTTGTAGAACTTGGTGGGGCCTCCAGTCTACCTTGGCTAATATGAGGACCCTCCAACCCATCTTGCATCTGGTGTAGCTATGACTGCTTGCCTCCATACTGAACAAGTTGTGCTGGAGGTAGGTTGATCTTGGTCGAGCAATACTTGGTCATATGCCCCTCTTGACCACACGTATAACAGCCATGAGTGCCCTTGCGACAGATTCCAAGATGCATCTTTCCATACGTGGGACACGTAGCATACTTAGGCTTCTTGCTTACGGATCCTCCCTTTTTATTACTCCACTGCTTTCTCTTGGAGCTCCCCTTCTAGGTTGAACCATGGCTCTGGGGTTTATGAGTGCCTGAACTCCCTTGACTTTTATTCTCAATCAGCACTGGCTTCTGCTGCTTGACAATGTTCAGGTAATGCTCCGTGATCAAGGCACTACTAATCAGCTCTTCTGCAGTCTCCGGTCTATTAATTCTGCCAGCTACATTCAGAGCTATCTCTGTAACACCCACGAAATATTTAAGCTATACATATGGGTATTCTATTTTAGAATAAAAGGGAAATGGAAATAGAACCAAAAAAAATAAATAAATAAAAAGAAAGAGAAGTTAAGGTTTGAACCTTGAACCTCTCACAATAGATAAAGCTAAATTGGTGTATGATAACCAATAGAATTATGAATGATATATGAATAACAAGGAATGGAAATTGTAGTTAAAGGTAAGAGTATGATTAAGTAAGGGAGCAAGAGAAAATCAAGTAGCTTTCCTCCTCTTCCTCTTGGTTAAGAGAAGAAGCAAGCAAAAGGACAAATTGTCTTTTTCTTCTTCCTCTTACCATTTTCGTGGGAATGAAGAGAGTGAGGGAATAGAGGAGTCAAGGGGATGAATTGAGACATTCTCCTTTCTTTTTTCTTCCTCATTAAGGATAAATAGGAATAAGAGAAGAGAAGGGAAAAAAAAGTTGGCTACTTCTTCCTCCTTCTTCCTCCTCCTTCTTTCTCCTTATTCCTCCACCGAGACCTAGAGCTCCTCCCTCTCCCATTTTAGAATCCAAGATAAGTTTTCTCCCTAAGAAACCTAATTCACAAGAAGGAGTCCTCGAGATCTACTCCTTACAAGCAAGAGAAGAAAAATAGAGAACTAGGAAGAGAAGCTTCTTCTCCCTCTTCACAAGAGCACTTTCTTTTAAGAAAAACTAAGCAACAAGTTGTGAGTATCCCCTCACCTGTGGTAAAAATTGTTCATATGTCTTCCATGAGTTTAGATTGTGTAAAATAAAAACCTAAGGTTCTTCTTGAAACTTTCGGCCATGGTAAGATTAAAGGCTTAGGAAAGCTTGAAACCAAATCTAATATGCTCATGGTTTTCTTTATGATTTGATATGAAGTTCTTATGCTTACATGTTGTTAAAACCTAGATACCTCCACTTAGGGTTTCGGCCATGATAAGATTAAAGGCTTGGGAAAGCTTGAAACCAAATCTAATATGCTCATGGTTTTCTTTATGATATGATATGAAGTTCTTATGCTTACATGTTGTTAAAACCTAGATACTGTTGGTGCAACATCTCTCAGGTCAAGGTTGACCTGGTTGACCAAGCTTGAGTCTTGGTTTGGGTTTCGATGTTTGACAATACAAGGTTGATTGAAGAAGAGTCAAGTAGGTCAAGGATTGACAGGATACTTGACTGGGAAGTCCTAACTGGGATGTTAGGCGAAAAGAGAAGTCCTGGTGAGTGAAGCCAGGCAGAAGAAAGTCTTAGTGAGTGAAGCTAGGCAATTGGGAAGTCCTAGTGAGTGAAGCTAGGCAGATGGAAAGCCCTAGTGAGTGAAGCTAGGCAGATGGAAAGCCCTAGTGAGTGAAGCTAGGCAGATGGAAAACCTTAGTGAGTGAAACTAGGTGAAAGTCCTGGTGAGTGAAGCCAGGCAAGGGAAAATCCAAATAGATCAAGGATGATCGGACATCTGGTGTTGGGAAGTCCAAGTAGGTCAAAGGATTGACTGGATACTTGGCATGAGGAAATTCAGATGGGTCAAGGTTGACCAGACATCTGGTGGAAGTCCTGGTAGGTCAAGGGAGTGACCGGATACTTGACACGAAGAGAAAAGTCCAAGTGGGTCAAAGGGATTGACCGGACACTTGGTGGGGAGTCCTGGCAGGTCAAGGGAGTGACCGGATGCTAGGCATGATGTACCAACAGGTTAAGGTTGACCGGATATTGGTTTGAGAGGTTTGGGACTTGGTTTTGGGCAAAAACCAAGAGCTGGATCGATCAGTGGATCGATCCAGGCTTTTCCCAGCGAACAGAAAGCCTCTGGATCGATCAGTGGATCGATCTAGAAGTCCCAATCGATCAGTGGATCGATTGGGACGCTGCTGCTTCATGCGACAAGCGCTGGATTGATCCGTGGATCGATCCAGACATTTTTCCAGAGTACAGAGGCACTCTGGATCGATCCGTGGATCGATCCAAAGCCTCCCCGATCGATTGGGAGCAATCCAATCGATTGGGATCCGACAGTTAGCATCGATTTAAGCCGCAGGCGTTCATTTCCTTCGGTATCGCTTCCACGACAAAGCTCAGATCTTCGCCAGCTCCTCCACAGCGCTCTCAAAGCACAGATCGCCAGTTCTTGAAGGATCTTAGAGGTTTTCCAAGTCAAGAGGCGGATCAAAGACAAGAAGAGAAGCTAGGGTTAGGGTTTTCTGTACTCATTGTAAGCTTTGCGCGTGTATTTTGTTTCCCTTCCCTTCTTCTTGTATTGAGAGTCTTGTAGGGCTTCTCCGCCTTCGGTAGTTACCGAAAAGGAGGATTTTATTAGTGTAGGGTGCGTGAGTAGGTGTGGATCCTTGGACTAGTCACCTCTTGTGAGGTGGATACCAAGTAAACCAACCTTGTTAGCGTTGTGTGGTTTGTTTCTTGTATTTCCACTGCGCATCTTTGAAGAAACAAGCAACGACGAGCACTTAGCACGCGACAAGCTATTCACCCCCCCCTCTAGCTACTTTTCGGTCCCAACAAGTGGTATCAGAGCGAGGTCGCTTTTCACTGGAATCATCGCTGGAAGGGACAAACAAAACAAGAAAAGCTAGAGGGTGAAGAAGTTAGAGCAAAATTCTACAAGTCGAAGACTTCATTAAGAAGCTCAACTTCAAATGGAATTCCGAGATGGACTCGGATTCGACACGAGGGTGCCTCCACCATACACATCTACAAGCTTCGATCTTTGGAAATCAAGGATCGAAAACTTCTTAATGGTGGAGATAGAGCAATGGTTTGCTCTCATGGAAGGTGTTTAAGCTCCCACAAATTCCAAGGGCAAAGTACTCAAGAGGAGCAAGTGGAGCCAAGACCAAATCCAAAGATATGAGGCCAATGACAAAGTGACCAAGCTTTTGGTCAATTTATTGCCAAGCAACATCCTGGAGCAAATTGGAGAGTTTGAAGATGCCAAGGAGCTTTGGAGCAAATTGGCAAGGATTCATGAGATAACCTCCACTGTACCAAATCAAGGAGAATCCAAAGAGGGCGACTCAATGGATCAAAACCAAGAAGAGGAGGACTCCAAGGTTGAGAGATGCTCAACCTCCGAAGAAGAGGTCCAAGAAGCTTCATCCTCAAAGGAGAGCAATCAAAAGAGCAAGGAAGGAGTATATTCCTTGTTTCATGTACAAGAGGATGAAGTTGAAGAAGAAGGTGAAGCCTCCACCTCTAGGATTGAGGGGGAGCAATCTTCATTGACACCAGAACAAGAGCAAGAAGAATCCTCAACATCCGGGTCAAGAGAAGAAGAGGATGAAGAAGCTTCCACCTCCACAAGTCAAGCAAAATCAAATGGAGGAATATCATCTTCGGATCAAGAGGAAGCTTCTACCTCCGGATCCAAAGGAGAAAGTGTCATCCCTACACAAAAAGGTATAAACATTCCAATTAATAATAAAAATCATATTATATGCTTTGAATGTAGGGAACATGGGCATTACAAGAGCAAATACCCTAAATTGGCCAAGAAGAAGGGCCAAGTGGCATTAAAGGGCAAGGAGAAGCCCAAGGAGACCATCCCCGGAACAAAGAAGAGCAAGGAGCACATTGTGTGCTTCTCTTGCAATCAAAAGGGGCATTACCGAAGTCAATGCCCTAATGGGAAGAAGGTGGTCAAGGCTCATGGAGGAAGCTCAACTCAAGGGGGAGCCTCCAAGGTAAAAAAGAAGGTATCTTTTATTGAGCCTATCTCCTTGCAAAATGGTAAAAAGCATGCTAGGTCAAATTTATATCATTTTAATGCTATTTACCATGAAAATAGGAAGCATGATAGCGTTAAGGAAAATCATGTAGCTTATAATGCCAAAACCTCTCAATCTAAGGTTAGAAAGATAGATAGAAACTTAGGTAAGAACCCTAAGGATTCTAGGTATGTACCTAAGAAGAAGAAAAATCATGATTTTAGTGAAAAATCTATGGTTGAGGGATTGTGGAAGGAAAATCAAGTCTTGAGGTCAAGACTTGATAAATTAGAGAAGACCCTTAGAAAAATCACAAATATGACACAAGGGTCTAAGGGTAAAAATCTAGGTCTAGGAGTATCAAAGTCATCCAATGGCCATAGAGGTTTGGGATACAAACCTAAGGCTAAGAAGGATGAAATTTCGTACCATAGGGTTCCATATAGTTATGGAACTAACCCTAGGTCTAATGGTCAAGTCAAGAATACTAGGGAAGTCATCCCTAAGAGTATTTTTGCAATAAATGTAACTAAGGCTTCTAAGAAGTCTAAGAAAGTCACAAACAAGGTCACAAGGGAGACTATCCCTAGAGTTGACCTAGAAAATGTGACCAAGGTTTCCAAGAAGCCAAACAAGGTCACTAGGAAGGTATCTAGGGAAGTTATCCCTAGCAAATACCTAGATAATCCAAGGAGCACCAATAGGTGTTGGGTTCCTAGGAGCATTTTCTCTACCCCATAGATGGGTTAGAGAGTGTCAACTCTAAGAAGAAGGGTAATTAACTCAACTTTGAAAAAATTGACACTCAAGGAGCATTTTCAAGGTTATTATTAACCTTTGAAAATGAAATGGATTTATAGTTACTCTTTGGAAGAGTAAATGTGCCAAAATTGAGAAGTATTGATTTTTATTTTAAATGGCACAATTTGGGAAAATATGAGAAATATCAAGTTGGGATTTTGGTATTTACTTAGAAATTAAAGGCAATTTAAGCCTTAATTTAAAGTGCTACTCTTGTGGAAAAATGAAATATTCCAACATTTGAGAAATAAGCTTAATTTCAATTGGCGTAAATTAATCAAGAGAACTAGAAATGTCATTTTAGGTTTTGGCATTTTCTTGAAGCATTTTGGGCAATTTAGGACTTAGAGCTTAAGGATTAGCTAAGGTTTAAGGATACTTAGATAGTTAATCTAGGTATATTTTATTTATGCAAAATCTTGCCATGATTGTTTGCCCATTATATGTCATGACATCATATTTAGTTTTGTATTTTGCATTCATTCCTTTATTATGAAAAATACAAAAATACCATGTCATGTCATACATACATCATGTAGTTATAGGATTCTTTCTTTTGAAAGCTATTTTATTTTGATGTATGCCATAACATTATCATGCATTATGTTTATTTCCTTAAAATTAAGGAAAAATGTTTTTACCAACAAGTGGTATAAACAAATGGCATTTATGTACAAGTTATACCAACAAGTGGTATTTATACACAAGTGGAATCAACAAGTAACATCCTTGGTGGATGTTCACCACTCAAAATGCCCAGATAGATATGCATGATCCCTAGATTAGGGCAAAACCAAAATTTACATCTCACAAAGACCTATAAGATGACTTGTATGTGTTTTAGTGCACATTAGATACAAGTGAGATGTTAGGATGATGAACAAAATTCAAGATGTTGATTTAGTGCATTCTTTTGAGTGTTAAGTTCATCAAAACACATAGTTATGTGTTTTCCCATCATTGGGAAAGCTAATGTACAAGTCATGTACATTAAGCCCAAGGAACATGATGGGATATTAGTTTTGAAAATGGTTTTAAAATAATTTTGGAAAACCCTGGTGAAAGCTATCTTTTGATAGTAATCACCATTGAATAGTTAGACACAAACTTGAAGAAAACACTAAAGTTTTTGCAAGTTTTCAAGTTTGTGTCAATCTTTGAAAAACATGAAGTATTTTCATAGAAAGCTATTTTTCCATGATAATATATGCCCTAAACAATGTCTACACGAATTTTCATGATTTTTGGAATTTTGTAGAATTTTCTAGGGGTTTCTGAAGTTGACTGAAATTGAATTTCAGCAACTTTCAAACCTCAATCGATCACCCGATCGATTGAAGGGTCTCAATCGATCGGGCGATCGATTGAGAGCAGGCTTTCTGCGAACAGAAGCCGTCTGGATCGATCCACCAATCGATCCAACCCTCCTGAATCGATCAGTGGATCGATTCAGCAAGGTTCAATCGATTGGAACCCAACTCCAATCGATCCAAGTTGCTGATTTTGGCTGGGAAGGCCTGATTTCAGCATTTTGAACCTATATTAGTCTAGGTAACCATTCCAAACCCCTCAAAATACATGTGTATACATAAAAAGGGTGTTTTCATGTTGAAAACAAGGATGGATTGGTTAAGGAAGACTATATTGAAGTTTAGGTTGAGGTTTGTTTCAAAGTTTTGAATATTTGAACCTCATAACTTCGAAATTTGGGTTTCCTAAAGGTTTAGGGATTCCAAGTCATTGTTGGTGCAATGATAGAAGTTATCACCATGTCTTTAGGGGGAGGGACTCTTTAAAGACATGAAAATTATTTTTCATGAACCTTGGAAGGTGATTAACCTTCTGTGTAAGAAAATGCTCAAGGTTGAGCATTTGGACTTTATTGGGGAGTGGATATCCTCATTGTTCAACTGGTTTTAAGTGGATAATGCTCAAGGATGGGCATTTGCCTACATTGAGGAAGAATGTAGGGTTAAGGATAAATGAAGGGTATGAGACCTTCATTTGGGTCATTGGACCTTGTTCTTGCTCCAGGGCGAACATTGTTGATAATGAAGGGAATGGGCTCTTCATTATCGTGTTGATCACAACGAGTGAAGTTGCGAACCATGATGAGCAACTCTTCAGGGGGAGAGTTTTCAATAAGTGGATTTGTTGATGTGTGCCCGAAATTGGGGCATGGGTTGATGTGTGCTCAAAGATGGGTTGATGTGTGATAATAGGGGGAGAATGAAAGGACTTGTGAATGGGAGTAAGTTAGGCTTTTATTACCTAGAGGGAGTTTGCCCTCTTAAGGGGAGAATGGAGAGCTTAACTTATGTGTTCATTACCTAGTGGCATGAAGAAGAATGAGGCTATGGGATTAGCCTAACTTACATGTGGTATTGTAAGTGTTATTGTGGTATTGTCAAACATCAAAAAGGGGGAGATTATTGGTGCAACATCTCTCAGGTCAAGGTTGACCTGGTTGACCAAGCTTGAGTCTTGGTTTGGGTTTCGATGTTTGACAATACAAGGTTGATTGAAGAAGAGTCAAGTAGGTCAAGGATTGATAGGATACTTGACTGGGAAGTCCTAACTGGGATGTTAGGCGAAAAGAGAAGTCCTGGTGAGTGAAGCCAGGCAGAAGAAAGTCCTAGTGAGTGAAGCTAGGCAATTGGGAAGTCCTAGTGAGTGAAGCTAGGCAGATGGAAAGCCCTAGTGAGTGAAGCTAGGCAGATGGAAAGCCCTAGTGAGTGAAGCAAGGCAGATGGAAAGCCCTAGTGAGTGAAGCTAGGCAGATAGAAAGCCCTAGTGAGTGAAGCTAGGTAGATGGAAAACCCTAGTGAGTGAAGCTAGGTGAAAGTCCTGGTGAGTGAAGCCAGGAAAGGGAAAATCCAGATGGATCAAGGATGATCGGACATCTGGTGTTGGGAAGTCCAAGTAGGTCAAAGGATTGACTGGATACTTGGCACGAGGAAATTCAGATGGGTCAAGGTTGACCAGACATCTGGTGGAAGTCTTGGTAGGTCAAGGGAGTGACCGGATACTTGGCACGAAGACAAAAGTCCAAGTGGGTCAAAGGGATTGACCGGACACTTGGTGGGGAGTCCTGGCAGGTCAAGGGAGTGACCAGATGCTAGGCATGATGTACCAACAGGTCAAGGTTGACCGGATGTTCGTTTGAGAGGTTTGGGACTTGGTTTTGGGCAAAAACCAAGAGCTGGATCGATCAATGGATCGATCCAGGAGCTGGATCGATTAGTGGATCGATCCAGGCTTTTCCCAGCGAACAGAAAGCCTCTGGATCGATCAGTGGATCGATCTAGAAGTCCCAATCGATCAGTGGATCGATTGGGACGCTGCTGCTTCGTGCGATAAGCGCTGGATCGATCCGTGGATCGATCCAGACATTTTTCCAGAGCACAGAGGCGCTCTGGATCGATCCGTGGATCGATCCAAATCCTCCCCGATCGATTGGGAGCAATCCAATCGATCAGGATCCGATCGTTAGCGTCGATTTAAGCCGCAGGCGTTCATTTCCTTCGGTATCGCTTCCATGACAAAGCTCAGATCTTCGCCAGCTCCTCCACAGCGCTCTCAAAGAACAGATCACCAGTTCTTAAAGGATCTTGGAGGTTTTCCAAGTCAAGAGGTGGATCAAAGACAAGAAGAGAAGCTAGGGTTAGGGTTTTCTGTACTTATTGTAAGCTTTGCGCGTGTATTTTGTTTCTCTTTCCTTCTTCTTGTATTGAGAGTCTTGTAGGGCTTCTCCGCCTTCGGTAGTTACCGAAAAGAAGGGTTTTATTAGTGGAGGGTGCGTGAGTAGGTGTGGATCCTTGGACTAGTCACCTCTTGTGTGGTGGATACCAAGTAAACCAACCTTGTTAGCGTTGTGTGGTTTGTTTATTGTATTTCCGCTGCGCATCTTTGAAGAAACAAGCAACTAGCACGCGACGAGCTATTCACCCCCCCCCCCCTCTAGCTACTTTTCGGTCCCAACAGATACCTCCACTTAGGGTTTCGGCCATGATGAGATTAAAGGCTTGGGAAAGCTTGAAACCAAATCTAATATGCTCATGGTTTTCTTTATGATATGATATGAAGTTCTTATGCTTACATGTTGTTAAAACCTAGATGCCTCCACTTAGGGTTTCGGCCATGATAAGATTAAAGGCTTGGAAAAGCTTAAAACCAAATCTAATATGCTCATAGTTTTCTTTATGATATGATATAAAGTTCTCATGCTTACATGTTGCTTAAAACCTAGATGCCCTTCACTTAGGGTTTCGGCCATGATAGAATTTAAGGGCCTAAGAAAGCTTGAAACCAAATCTAACATGCTCATGATTTTCCTTATGATATGTTATGAAGTTAGCTTGGTGTTCCTATGCTTGTAGGTTGCTTAGACTTAATTTCATTCTCCTTAAAGTTTCGGCCACAAACAAGTTAAAAGACCTAGGAAGCTTAGAACCTAAACTAAATATGCTCATGATGTTCGTTATGGTATATGATATGAAATTGGTTTGGGATTTACATGCTTTTATGTTGCTTGTAACCTAGAGACATGCTTAACAAGTTTTGGCCACAACAAGTTAAAAGACCTAGGAAGCTTAGAACCTAAACTAAATATGCTCATGATGTTCCTTATGGTATATGATATGAAATTGGTTTAGGGTTTATATGCTTTTATGTTGCTTGTAACCTAGAGACATGCTTAACAAGTTTCGGCCACAACAAGTTAAAAGACCTAGGAAGCTTAGAACCTAAACTAAATATGCTCATGATGTTCCTTATGGTATATGATATTAAATTGGTTTAGGGTTTACATGCTTTTATGTTGCTTATAACCTAGATCCATGCTTGGCAAGTTTCGGCCATGATAGGATTAAAAGACCTAGGAAGCTTAGAACCTAAACTAAGCATGCTTATGATGTTCTTATGATAAGTGTTATGAAGTTGGTTTAGGGTTATATGCTTTTATGTTGCTTGTAACCTAGGGAAATCCCTTGCATGTTTCGGCCACTCTATGGAATTAGGGTTAGAGACCCAATTATGATTCACTATATGTTTCGCATGCTAAGATATGAATTAAGAGATGCTAGTTAATGTTTTCCATGCATGATTATGTTTCCCTATAATATGTTTATGCTTACTTATTTATGCTTATGAATCATGTATGATAATGACTTTTATGATGGGCTATATGCTCAAGTATGCATGCTTTATGACATGACAAGTAAAGGCCTAAGAGATGCTTCCCTTTGTGTTGGGACTAAGAGCATTCTTTATGATATGACAAGCAAAGGCCTAAGAGATGCTTCCCTTTTTAGGAATAAGAGCACTCTTCATGATATGATAAGTAAAGACCTAAGAGTTGCTTCCCTATTAATTGGGACTAAGAGCACTCTTCATGATATGATAAGTAACTATGACATGCTATTTCACTTTGTATGGCTTGTACCAAGGGTGGGCTCCATAAGCGCCCCTAGGCCGACGGTCTATGAACCGGTCTAGTAAAAGGGATGGGCTCATAAGTGCCCCTAGGTTGATGGTCTATAAAACGGGCCTAGTTCCTAGTAGGTTCAAGATTTGCTACCTTGGATCTATTTAGGATGCGCGCATTTATGTATGTTTGTGGTACAAGCCGGGCCCTCATGTTGAGATTATGTTTAAGTATTATATGATATGTTTTCTTTAAAAGACATCTTGCACATGACATGATGCATGTTTTTGAAACACATCTTGCATACACTTATACGATATGATAAATTATGATATGATATGTGATGTTATGATATGTTATGAGATGATATAGTATGATGCTTCTTTATGATATGATATGATATGATGCTCTTTTATTTTATGAGATGATATAGCATGATGCTTCTTTATGACATGATATGATATGATGCTCTTTTATTTTATGAGATGATATAGCATGATGTTTCTTTATGATATGACATGATATGATGCTATTTTACGTTATGATATGATATGTTATGATGCTCTTTTACATGATATGATGTTTAGATGATTATGTTTCCATGCTATATGCTTATGTGGTTATGCTATGATATACGAGTTTTGTGAGTAGGAAAGGATCTCACTAATCCTATGTGCTTATAGTTATTTTCCTTGTACCACAGATAAAGGCAAAGGATGGGTGAACTAAGGGAGCAGCAGGAGAGGCAAGAGATGTGTGTGGTAGTGGCTCGGCTAAGGAAAAAACCTGCTTATATTAATTTATGCATGATATGAACCATGTCTATCATATGTTAATGATTTGCATGATTACTTGACACTTGTTCATGTTTATCATAGAAAATTGATTTTATGACCTCATTCACTTAGAGGTATACAAGAATATATAAATAATTACTTCCGCTGTTTTAGAAAAGAAATTTTAATATGCATGTATGTTCCCCGTACAGTAACCCCGCCCTACTAGCAGGAAGGGTGGGCGTTACAAGTTGGTATCAGAGCCAGGTTAGCCTTCCCGCTACACACACATCAAGCCTCCATCCTGTCGCTCCAAGTAAGAATCTCTACTTACTCTATTTTCTTTATGCATGATAAGAAATGAGTTTAGTATTCATGAACGTAGGTATAACTGATATGAATTGCCTTTATGTAGGATAAGCGATGTTTTAATATGTATTGATATAAGTAGGGATGACCATGGACTTATGCTAGCCTTATTGTCATTTATGAAGATAGATATGGCTAGAAGACGCGGTAACAGGGCCGATGAGACAGTGACTCCACCAGATCTGACACAGGTAGTCACAGATCTCCAGCGTCAGATCACAGAACAACAACAAGTAATCACTGCTTTGATGAATCAGCAAGGAAACCCTGTCACCCCACCAGCAAATCAGAATACATTGCCCGTCATACCTACAGCTGCACCAGTACCACCGGTAGCCCCTGCCCCAGTGGTCCGACAGGAGACTTACTTAATACAATGGCTAAGGCTAAAGCCGGAGAACTTCGCGGGTACTTGTGAGCCATGGGACGCCTAAGCCTGGTTCAAGATGGTGGAATGTATAGTGGAATTGCTGGACTGGCCCGTATCAGAAAAGATCAAGTGCGTGTCATTCTGCTTTTCCGAAGACGCAATAATATGGTGGGAAAGGGTCAAGGTCAAGAGACAAGTTAATCAGATGAACTGGGCGGACTTCGAAGCAGAGTTCTTTGAGGAGTTTTTCCACATGCTGGTAACAAACCGGCATTACGACGAGTTCACCGAGTTCCGGTAAGGTGACTTCAGTTAACGAAGTAGTGAAGCGCTTCAACCGTCTCACACGCTTCTGCCCAGAGTTGGTCAGCACGGAAAGAGAAAGGGTCAGACTGATGCTAAAGATGCTCTGACCCGAGATAGCTTTGAATGTGGCCGACGGAATTAATAGACCGCATACTACAGAAGAACTGGTCAGCAGTGCCCTGATCACCGAACACTATCAGAAGGCGATGAACACGAGTAAGAATCAGGCACAGACAGAAACCTCAAGGTACCAAAGCAAGCTGGAAAGGAAACCCTAATGGAAAAAGAAAGCAATGGAACAACACTAAAGGAGGTCCAACGAATAAGCAACCTAAGTATCCTCAGTGTACCACTTGTGGGAAATAGCATTCTGGGGTATGCCACAAGGGTACGAGAAAGTGTTACAATTGCGGACGGGAAGGACATATGGCTAGAGACTGCCCTATCCAGTCCCAGACACCATCCCAGTAGTATAACCAGAACAGGGGTGCCCCCTCACAGCTACACCTGATGCAAGCTGCCATTGAAGGAACTCCGATCAGCCAAGGGAGATTGGAAGTCCCGCTAATTACGACGAATGCCAGGGTTTTCTCTCTCACCAAAGAAGATGTGGCGAGTGCTTCTACAGTTGTCACAGGTCAGCTACCTATTTTCAGTTAGTATGCTAATGTGCTATTTGATACTGGGGCGACACACTCGTTTGTCTCTACACCCTTCATGGAGAAGTTAGAGATGTCACCACAAGCCTTAAATGGCAAATTCTTAAAAACCCTGCCTTCGGGAGAAGTAATGCCATCTACTCATATGTTGCGGGTCGCGCCCATCAGAATCGCAGGCAGAGAACTCTACTGTGATCTGATAGTGCTTGACATGCAGGATTATGATAGTATATTGGGCATGGATTTCCTGAGCAAGTACGGTGCTTCGATCGATTGCCGTAAAAGAAAAGTAGTTTTCCGACCTGAAGCTGAACCGATATTCGAGTTTGTTGGGGAACCAAGGAAAGACAATGAGAGATTCTTAATAGCCATAAAGGCACAAAAGATGTTAGATAAGGGATGTACTGGATTTCTAGCACACGTGGTCGAAACAAGACAAACCGAGGACCAGAAGTTAGAAGATGTCCGGGTGGTATGCAACTATCCGGAGGTGTTTCCCGATGAGCTACCAGGGTTAGCCCCCGATAGAGAAATAGAATTTGAGATCGAGTTGATTTCTGGTACTAAACCGATCTCTAAAGCACCTTATCGTATGGCGCCGGCTGAGTTGAAGGAACTTCAAGGGCAACTACTAGAGTTACTCGACAAGGGACTTATTCGCCCGAGTCACTCTCCATGGGGAGCTCCAATACTGTTTGTGAAAAAGAAGGATGGGTCTATGCGAATGTGTATAAACTACCGAGCGCTGAATAATGTGACAATCAAGAACAGGTACCCTCTTCCATGGATCGACGACCTGTTCGACCAATTAAGGGGTGCAACCGTCTTCTCTAAGATTGACCTAAGGTCCGGCTATCATCGAGTGAAAGTGAAACAGGATGATATACTGAAGACGACATTTCGAACGAGATACGGACACTATGAGTTAATAGTTATGCCCTTCGGAGTGACAAATGCTCCTGCTGTATTTATGGATTTGATGAATCAGGTGTTTACGGCATATCTTGATAAATTTGTGATCGTCTTCATTGACGATATCCTCATCTATTCAAGAACCCAAGAAGAGCATGCTGAACACCTAAATACCGTACTACAGATTCTTCGAGAGAAACAACTATATGCAAAGTTCTCCAAATGTGAGTTCTGGCTCGATCGAGTATCATTCTTGGGTCATATTATCTCCAAGGACAGAGTAATGGTAGATCCGAACAAGATCGAAGCTATAAGTAACTAGAGCAGGCCAAAGAATGCAGTGAAATCAGAAGTTTTCTCGGGCTAGCAGGCTACTATAGGAAGTTTGTAGAGGACTTCTCCAAAATTGTAGCCCCTATGACCGTTCTCACCAAGAAGAACAAAAAGTATGAATGGACGGATGACTGCGAGAAGAGTTTCACAGAATTGAAAAGCAGACTGACCAGTGCTTTGATCCTTACTCTTCCAGAAAGTGGCAAGGGCTTCGATATGTACAGCGATGCTTCCATATTAGGACTTGGAGCTGTACTCATGCATGACGGCAAGGTTATTGCCTACGCCTCAAGACAACTCAAAGGGCATGAAAGGAATTACCCCACTCATGACCTAGAACTAGCAGCCGTGGTCTTTGCTCTCAAAACATGGAGGCATTATTTATATGGAGCCCAGTGTAAGATTTATACCGACAACCAGAGTCTAAAATATTTCTTCACTCAGAAAGACCTGAATATGAGACAACGTAGATGGCTCGAGCTAGTCAAGGACTATGACTGCGAGATCTTTTGTCATCCAAGAAAAGTGAACAAAGTGGCCGATGCACTCAGCAGGAATACCTATGCCACCTGATGTCGCTATTTTAAGTTCGAGGACGAACTTTCTATGAGGTATGGGGTACTGTAACACCCACAAAATATTTAAGCTATACATATGGGTATTCTATTTTAGAATAAAAGGAAATGGAAATAGAACCAAAAAAATAAAAAGAAATAAAAAGAAAGAGAAGTTAAGGTTTGAACCTTGAACCTCTCACAATAGATAAAGCTAAATTGGTGTATGATAATCAATAGAATTATGAATGATATATGAATAATAAGGAATGGAAATTGTAGTTAAAGGTAAGAGTATGATTAAGTAAGGGAGCAAGAGAAAATCAAGTAGCTTTCCTTCTCTTCCTCTTGGTAAAGAGAAGAAGCAAGCAAAAGGACAAATTGTCTTTTTCTTCTTCCTCTTACCATTTTCGTGGGAATGAAGAGAGTGAGGGAATAGAGGAGTCAAGGGGATGAATTGAGACATTCTCCTTTCTTTTTTCTTCCTCATTAAGGATAAATAGGAATAAGAGAAGAGAAGGGAAAGAAATGTTGGCTACTTCTTCCTCCTTCTTCTTCCTCCTCCTTCTTTCTCCTTATTCCTCCACCGAGACCTACTGTTCCTCCCTCTCCCATTTTCGAATCCAAGATAACTTTTCTCCCTAAGAAACCTAATTCACAAGAAGGAATTCTCAAGATCTACTCCTTACAAGCAAGAGAAGAAAAAGGGAGAACTAGGAAGAGAAGCTTCTTCTTCCTCTTCACAAGAGCACTTTCTTTTAAGAAAAACTAAGCAACAAGTTGTGAGTATCCCCTCACCTGTGGTACAAGTTGTTCATATGTCTTCCATGAGTTTAGATTGTGTAAAATAAAAACCTAAGGTTCTTCTTGAAACTTTCGGCCATGGTAAGATTAAAGGTTTAGGAAAGCTTGAAACCAAATCTAATATGCTCATGGTTTTCTTTATGATTTGATATGAAGTTCTTATGCTTACATGTTGTTAAAACCTAGATACCTCCACTTAGGGTTTCGGCCATGATAAGATTAAAGGCTTGGAAAAGCTTGAAACCAAATCTAATATGCTCATGGTTTTCTTTATGATATGATATGAAGTTCTTATGCTTACATGTTGTTAAAACCTAGATACCTCCACTTAGGGTTTCGGCCATGATGAGATTAAAGGCTTGGGAAAGCTTGAAACCAAATCTAATATGCTCATGGTTTTCTTTATGATATGATATGAAGTTCTTATGATTACGTGTTGTTAAAACCTATATGCCTCCACTTAGGGTTTCGGCCATGATAAGATTAAAGGCTTGGAAAAGCTTAAAACCAAATCTAATATGCTCATGGTTTTCTTTATGATATGATATGAAGTTCTCATGCTTACATGTTGCTTAAAACCTAGATGCCCTTCACTTAGGGTTTCGGCCATGATCGAATTAAAGGGCCTAAGAAAGCTTGAAACCAAATCTAACATGCTCATGATTTTCCTTAGGATATGATATGAAGTTAGCTTGGTGTTCTTATGCTTGTAGGTTGCTTAGACTTAGTTTCATGCTCCTTTTATTTTCAGCCACAAACAAGTTAAAAGACCTGGGAAGCTTAGAACCTAAACTAAATATGCTCATGATGTTCCTTATGGTATATGATATGAAATTGGTTTGGGGTTTACATGCTTTTATGTTTCTTGTAACCTAGAGACATGCTTAACAAGTTTCGACCACAACAAGTTAAAAGACCTAGGAAGCCTAGAACCTAAACTAAATATGCTCATGATGTTCCTTATGGTATATGATATGAAATTGGTTTAGGGTTTACATGCTTTTATGTTGCTTGTAACCTAGAGACATGCTTAACAGGTTTCGGCCACAACAAGTTAAAAGACCTAGGAAGCTTAGAACCTAAACTAAATATGCTCATGATGTTCCTTATGGTATATGATATGAAATTGGTTTAGGGTTTACATGCTTTTATGTTGCTTATAACCTAGATCCATGCTTGGCAAGTTTCGGCCATGATAGGATTAAAAGACCTAGGAAACTTAGAACCTAAACTAAACATGCTTATGATGTTCTTATGATAAGTGTTATGAAGTTGGTTTAGGGTTATATGCTTTTATGTTGCTTGTAACCTAGGGAAATCCCTTGCATGTTTCGGCCACTCTATGGAATTAGGGTTAGAGACCCAATTATGATTCACTATATGTTTCACATGCTATGATATGAATTAAGAGATGCTAGTTAATGTTTTCCATGCATGATTATGTTTCCCTATGATATGTTTATGCTTACTTATTTATGCTTATGAATCATGTATGATAATGACTTTTATGATGGGCTATATGCTCAAGTATGCATGCTTTATGACATGACAAGTAAAGAGCTAAGAGATGCTTCCCTTTTTGTTGGGACTAAGACCACTCTTTATGATATGACAAGCAAAGGCCTAAGAGATGCTTCCCTTTTTGGGACTAAGAGCACTCTTCATGATATGATAAGTAAAGACCTATGAGTTGCTTCCCTATTAATTGGGACTAAGAGCACTCTTCATGATATGATAAGTAACTATGGCATGCTATTTTTCTTTGTATGGCTTGTACCAAGGGTGGGCTCCATAAGCGCCCCTAGGCCGACGGTCTATGAACGGGTCTAGTAAAAGGGATGGACTCCTAAGTGCCCCTAGGTCGTTGGTCTATGAAATGGGCCTAGTTCCTAGTAGGTTGAAGATTTACTACCTTGGATCTATTTAGGATGCGCGTATTTATGTATGTATCTGGTACAAGTCGGGCCCTTATGTTGAGATTATATTTAAGTATTATATGATATGTTTTCTTTAAATGACATCTTGCACATGACATGACGCATGTTTTTGAAAGACAACTTGCATACACTTATACGATATGATAAATTATGATATGATATGTGATGATATGATATGTTATGAGATGATATAGTATGATGCATCTTTATGATATGATATGATATGATGCTCTTTTATTTTATGAGATGATATTGCATGATGCTTCTTTATGACATGATATGATATGATGCTATTTTATTTTATGAGATGATATAGCATGATGTTTCTTTATGATATTACATGATATGATGCTATTTTACGTTATGATATGATATGTTATGATGCTCTTTTACATGATATGATGTTTAGATGATTATGTTTCCATGCTATATGCTTATGTGGTTATGCTATGATATACGATTTTTGTGAGTAGGAAAGGACCTCACTAAGCCTATGTGCTTATAGTTATTTTCCTTGTACCGCAGATAAAGGAAAAGGATGGGTGAACTAAGGGAGCAGCAGGAGAGGCAAGAGATGTGTGTGGTAGTGGCTCAGCTAAGGAAAAGACCTGCTTATATTAATTTATGCATGATATGAACTGTGTCTATCTTATGTTAATGATTTGCATGATTACTTGACACTTGTTCATGTTTATGATAGAAAATTGATTTCATGACCTCATTCACTTAGAGGTATACAAGAATATATAAATAAGTACTTCCGCTATTTTAGAAAAGAAATTTTAATATGCATGTATGTTCCCCGTACAGTAACCCCGCCCTACTAGCAGGAAGGGTGAGCGTTACAATCTCTGGCTTTAGTATCTTGAGCATTAGTCTTACCCTTTCTCCTTTTGTGCTGACCAGCTCGGGGCATAGGTGAGCCAGCCTATTGAATTTCTTCATGTCTTCATCAACTAATAAACTTCCTTGTTGGAATTCCATGAACTTGTTGTAATATTTGTTCGTGACTCGCATATGAAAGAACTCTTCGAAGAACTCAGTCCGAAGTCAGACCAGGTCATTTAATTCACTATTCTTTTTGCCTTGATCTGTTCCCACCATATTCTTGCATCACTAGTGAGGAAGAAGGAAGCACACTTTATCTTTTCTACCTCCGGCCAGTCCAGTAGCTCCATTATGCTCTCTAGGGTTTTGAACCATGCTTGAGCATCTCATGGTTCGTTGGTGCCAAAGAAGTTCTCTGGTTTCAATTTCTGCCACTGGATAAGGTATGCTTCTTGCCTCACTACCCTTGCAAGTGTTGCAGGTGTAACTGATGGAACCTCGGTCGTAATTGGTGCCACCACATTGGCGTCTAGTGGGACTACAGGAGAAGCTTGCTGGTTAGCAGTTAGGGTGGCTATAACATGTTGTTGTTCTGCCAATTGTCTCTGCAGCTGAGTTACTACTTCTAAAAGGTTGGGTAGTGGTGCAGACTCATTTGTCTCTGGTAGAGGTTAATTAACTCTCGGCTGTCTAGTTGGTCGTCCTCTGACCATCTACATATTCATAACCCAACCAGTGAGACATACGTCAACCCATCATCATTCTTACTTTCTGCCCTTAATACTTTCATGTATAAGCATGCTTAATCTTAACAAACAGTTCTTACTAATCATAACAGAAATAAAATGCATATAAGTTGTGAGAAGGTACTTTCTTACTTGGAAGCTGCAGGATCAATGCTTGATGTGTGCGTGGCAGAAGGGTGGAACTTGCTCTAATACAAAAACTGTAACACCCACCCTTCTATCCTTATCTTACAGGGTAGACGTTACTCTTTCAATTATATTATATATATATATATATATATATATATATATCTACTACTCAGTTCAGAGATCTACTCTAAACTTGTTTCGATTGATAGAACATGATTTGGAGCAAAGCGGAGCTAGGAGGGAGACTAGAGCTTCTAGAGAGTCTGGGGTATATGGCCCTGACCGACCGTGTAGCTCTACCCGTGAAGGAGCAAGGCAAGGCTTTGTGGTGATGACCGACCGTGTAGCCTTACCCGAGAAGGAACATGACATGGCTGTGTGATGATGACCGGCCGTGTAGCCTTACCCAAGAAGGAACATGACATGAGCGTGTGGTGATGATCGGCCATGTAGCCTTGTCGAGGCCAAAATTTGGCACGGTCGTGCGTGCCACACGGTCGTGTAAGGTGTTCCCTGCTGGCGCAGGGCACGACCGTGTGAAGGTCACACGGCCGTGTCACCTTGGATGAGAAGAAGGGATCCGAGGTCGTGTGAATCCACACGGTCGTGTCACGAGCTGTGTGGGGGTCACACCCTACTCTAAAAAAGGGTTGTTCTCCCCTTTGTACTCATCCTTGGGTTAGGGTTCTCTTCCATTGCTTGAAGAGGGGTCCTCCCCTTTGAGGAGACCCTAGACCTTTGGGGAGACCCTAGATCTTCCCTCTTTTCTACTCTAATTACTGCCAAACTGATAAATTCATCATAAACAACTCCTGGTAGTATTTGTTTTCGCAGAGCGGAAATAAGAAAATACATCAGCACCAAGATCTAATACATTCCATGCATTAGCAAGTTCTAAGATCTTCTTCCACTATTCCGTCACACACACACACACACACACAAAACACCGCTCTTGCTGCCTCCTCTTACTCGAGCTTTCCTTTACTTTTATCTACAGTATAAGGAAATGCAAATCTATAAGCGAATGCTTAGTAAGTATCAGCTACTCACAAAACAAGCATTAAAAAGGGAACATGCTTTTCAAAACTGCTTGGGGAAAACACAAAACTTGCACTTGACAGTAATTCACGCTAAAACGCATAATTCGGAAATATGTACATGGCATGAATTTTTAAACAGGTTTATCATGTAAACCATCAACTTAAAACCATGCTAGTAATGTAAACATGTAATGGAAATATAAGTCTTGTCATACTATAGAGTTCATCAATGCTACACTTTATACCTTAAGTTCTCAAACTTAGGAAGGCTTTCACTAAGACAAACAATGAATTTTGAAAACTTTATATTACATAACTAGTTAAAATAATAATAAACTTGCTTGGGCCCGGCATTGTACCACTTTGCGCGCATCCTTAATAAGATCCGAGGTAGCTAATCCTGAACCTATTAAGGTACTACTAGGCGATCTAGGGCCTAGGGGCAATCTAGGAGCCCACCCATGGACCTTGTGTCCAGTACATGCCACTTTAAAGTAAAATACTTCTTTTAAATATTGCTTTATTAAGGTACTACTAGGCAATGACCTAGGGGCGATCTAGGAGCCCACCCATGGACCTTGTGTCCAGTACTTGCTGCTTTAAAGTAAAATACTTTCTTTTAAACATTGCTTTCTTATACTTGCACTTACTTGTCATTTAAACAAGCACCTTATGTGTGCTTAATCCCCCACACTTATAGGGAAGCACTTTAGGGTACTTGAATATGCTTCTTAACCCCAAAACTAAATGGGAAGCAAATCAAGATACCCCAAAGATGTTCTTAATCCCAAAACTTTAGAGGGCCTCTTACAATCATAACATGTATCTTCTTTAACATGCATAAAACATATCACAACATGTATCTTCTTTAACATGCATAAAACATATCACAACTTGCATCATCGAAGCAACTCATACTACTAGTGAGTAGTACTTACATCCTTTCGCTATATCTTACTATTATAGGGTGTAGGAAAGACAATCCTCTCTTGTATGCCTTAATCTCCAAGCCACTCTTCACGCGCGTACTAATCCTTGTGAAAACTCTCCTCTTAGATTCTCCTCTTGAAGAACTTAGAAACTTGGAACCCTAGGGTTCTTGGCCGAAAACTTATAAGAGGGAAGAGGAAGTTTCGGTTAGGGAGGAGAAGAGGAAAATGAAAAGTTAGGTTTTGGTCTCTTCCATTCCCTTTTATACTAAGTGGAAGTTGAAGCATCTCTTAACACATAATCTACATATAATGAATAGTTTCCTATTTCCAATGTGATGCTTTACCACCACCCTAATGGCTACTTAAACCAATCTTAGATCAATGGTCTAGGGTTCAAATCCTAGCTCTAGTCATTTATGTATATATTTTTATTTCTTTTCTCTTCTTCTATTTCTTTTTGCTCTTTTGGAAGAGAGGAAATTTACGGGTGTTACAGTTTATTTATTCCAGACTTTGTTAAAAATATTATTTCTATTTCTTTCCTTGATAGATATAGTTGTTCTTGTCTTTTTGCAAAAGGTGTTTGTCATATTTACAAGGATGAATATTTAATTGGTACTGTGAATTAAAAAATACATTAAAAAATATTCTAGTAAAAAATATTCAAGCACAATCAACAACTAAGAAAAGAAATGCAGATAGTTCAAATCAAACACACATATGACATGCTAGACTGGGTCATATTTCCCAAAGAAGGATGACTAAGTTAATATGTGAGAGATTGTTTGATTCATTGGGCATAAACTCCCTACCAACTTACGAATCCTGTCTGAAAGGAAAAAATGACTAAGACCCCTTTTAAAGGTCAAGTGAAACGTGCACATGATATATTAGATTTGATCCATACTAATGTGTGTGACCTGCTAAGTGTTAGTACTAAACATGGTCATTACTACTTCATTACTTTTATTGATAACTATTTGCGGTATGGGTACATATATTTGATGAAACATAAGTTAAATCTTTTGAAAAGTTCAAAGAATTCATAAATGAAGTAGACAAATAATTAGAAAAAAATATTAAGAAACTGTGATTAAGAAGTTTTTTTTTTGTTCTTTATTTTCCGCCCTTATTTTCATGACCACGTCCACGATGACCCTCTATTGGATCTTAATGAGCTCTAATACCAACTGATGCTGAGTAGAATATAGATTATTCTAGGGCATGAAGTTACAGAGGGATTAAGAATAAACAAGAGAGAAATAACGAAAAAAGAAGTAGCTCAAGTAGGGTTTTTTTGTTTAAAAAAAACTTCTTAAGAAAATAAGAGCGGAAAATAAAGAATAAAAGAGATGTAGTCGTAACGTGGCTTAAGCGAAACCAATTGATTCAATATCAAAATAATTTGTCCTCAAACATTATCTAAGCATGGGTTTATATAGCTCTCAAACCTCTCAAAAAAATCTAAATAGAAAAATAACCAACTAGACTTATTCCCTAAGATTTAGGATAAATTAACTATCAAGACTTGGTTCCTAAGATTTAGGACAAAATTAAATATAAAAAATAAACTAAACTTAATTAATGGATAACTACTTAAAAACCCCCAATTTTGGATTCTCTCCTGCATCAGCCACCTGGAGTTGAAGAGAACTCATCCTCAAGTTTAGGGTGGGTGTATCCAACTCCAGAGCACAATGATTTAGGTGTTTTACATTAAAAACATCAGAAATTTTTAAATGGCTAGGAAGTCGCAGCCTATAGGCATTGTCATTAATCTTTTCTAGTATCTCGCAAGGTTCAATCTTTCGATCTTTGATTTTATTGTATTCACCAACAGGGAGTGGTCACGAGTTAATACAGCCCAAATCATATCACCAATATCAAAAAGAACCTGACATCAATACCGATCTGCCATGATCTTGTATTCAGAGTTGCTTTCTTGAATAGCTTGGTTAACCTGCTCATGAATAACTCGAATATGCTTGGCCATATCCTCAACCTTGGGGTTAGCTTGTCTAGGATGAAAAATAGGGACTAAATTCAGTACCCCGGATGAGTTTCGTCCATAAACAACTTCGAAAGGACTCAAACCAGTAGTCATGTTCTTTGATTTATTGTATGTGAATTCTGCTTATGGTAAAACCAGATCCCATTACTTCAATTTGGTTCTTGTGAGACATCTCAGAAGATTTCCTAAGCTCTGATTCACTACCTCGATCTGACTATCTATCTGAGGGTGATAGGCGTTGCTGAAGTTGAGCTTTATCCCTAGCTTTTCCCATAAAGTCTTCTAAAATTGACTGACAAATTTAGTATCATGATCCGAAGTAATAGTTTGAGGAATACCATATAAATTCACAATCTCTTTGAAGAAGAGGGTGGCAATCCGAACAGCATCCATGGTTTTTTTGCATGTCATAAAGTGAGCCATCTTAGAGAATCGATCCACCACAACTAAATAGAATCAACATTGGTGAGGGTTCCCTTAGATTGCTGACAAACAAAGCTACGATCCATGAAATGAGCTACGTCACAAGTTAGCTTGGTCCAATAGAAGTCGGAAGAGATGAGCGCTAATGTCTTAACTTGGTCAAAGTGTCCTTCGTTATGTAATTCATTGATAATGCGTTGTATATCTAAGAAAGATCCAAAGCTGACAAACTTAATGCTCATGGTAGTAAGCAGCGAAGAATGACAGCTTAGAGCATCTGCAACATAATTAAGACTCCTGGATTGATGCTTCAGCGTGAATGTGAACTCTGGAAGTTCTAGAACGGGTGCTTCGGTCATCTTTTCCTTCACAAGTTGAAAACTAGTTGTAGCCGCTTCAGTCCACTTGAACCCATGCCCCTTAGATACTCAGTGATAAGAGCAATTAAGATGCTAAAATTCTAGATGAATCAACAATAGAAAGAGGTCAATCCATGAAAATTTTGGATGTCGTGAATGGTTTTTGACTGCGACCACTCTAAAACTGCATTTATCTTTGATGGATCTGCACGAACACCATTGATAGACACTATAAATCCAAGAAACAAAACTGAGGTTGTGAAGAAAGAACACTTCCTATTGTTGATGAATAAGTATTCCACCTTTAGCTTCTCAAAAATAGTGCAAAGGTGATCAAGGTGCAAAGCTCGTGTCGGGCTATAAATGAGGATGTTGTCCAAGTATACAACCACGAATCTTCCCATGAAAGGTCGTAAGACTTGATACATGAATCTCATAAATGTGTTGGGTGCATTAGATAGTCTGAAAGGCATGGCCATCCACTCGTACAACCCATGTTGTTTCTTGAAGGCGGTCTTCCATTTATCTCCGAGCTTGATTTGAATTTGGTGGTATCCACTCCTAAGATCAATCTTGGAGAAGATCTTTGAACTGGAAAGTTGATCCAACATGTCATCTAAGCGAGGAATCGGAAATATATACTTCACCGTGATTGTGGTAATTGCTCTACTATCAATACACATGCACCATGAACCATCTTTATTTGGCACGAGTAGGGCAGGGACTGCACAAGGGCTCATACTCTTACGAATATAGCCTAGTCGCAATTACTCCACAACTTGTCGTTGTAGTTCTTTAGCATCCTTAGGGCTAAGATTGTATGTCAGCCGATTAGGTACACTTGACCTTAGAATGAGGTCAATCTGGTGTTGAATATCTCTCATAGGCGGAAGTCCTAAAGGAAGGTCTTCAACCATCAAGTCAGCAAAGTCGGATAGGAGTTGTTGCACCTCAGTTGGTAGATTTGAGTCTAGGTCTATTTCATTACTTTTGTAAGGAAGCAGAGCATAGACTATATCCGTGCTTCATCTCGTTTAAAAATCTAGACATAAAAAAGTAGTCTAAAGTTATTAGTTACCAAATCTGAAGGGATTTCATCTCTTCTAGACTCCGAATAGAGTGCAACCACATTAGAAGACCACGAACTCATCATCTTCCTTGTAAGTAGCCTCGATCATCCTTCTTCTAAATTCAAAAGGAAAGTTGGTAGCTTTATTTTCTTCTCGTAACAACTCCAAGGGGAACATAACCATGTTGGATGATATGAGATGATTGTGTCACTGGATGCTCCTACATCAGACACCCCAGGTTGAAAAGAACTCATCCTCGAGTTCACAATAATGTCTTCAACATCCATAGTCTCTCTTTTCTTTGCATTGCCTTCCGATATAGTACAAACTGCATCCTCAAATAAGACCAAAATCTCATGGTCATCTCCATAGAGTATCTCGTCAACTTCATCATCAAATATCGATTCGCCTAGTGCTTCGATCTATTCTTCGTTGTAAATTGGATCACCAAATAATTTGATCTTGTCGTCGTCTTCGCTGCCTCCTGCAATTGGATAATCAAGAGAGTAGGACTGCTTGTACTCGATGTTGTCGAGATCCACATCCTCATGGTTGTCTCCACCGCCGTGAGAGGAAGGGGGCACGTAGAGGCACTGGGGAGTTGGTGTTCTCTCGAAGTTGTAGGTGGTGGGGTGGTTGAACCCATATTTCTTGAAACCAAACTTGTGCTTGGACAACTCTTCTCGATTGGAAATTAGAGATTTTTCAAAAGGGGAATAAAGGAACTTACGATATTTACGTTCTCATGTCGCTAGACGTTGAGATAACTTTGTGACATATCTCTGTAGATACTGAATCTCATCTTGGGTTCTATGACCACAATATGAGGCTTCTTCAGCCGAAACTTGCCTTTCATGATCATGACCACGTCCACGACGACCCTCTATTGGATCTTAATGGGCTCTAATACCAACTAACGCTGAGCAGAATATAGATTATTCTAGGCTATGAAGTTACAGAGGGATTAAGAATAAACAAGAGAGAAATAACGAAATAAGAAGTAGCTTAAGCAGGGTTTTTTTTTAAAAAAAAAACCTTCTTGAGAAAATAAGAGCGGAAAATAAAGAATAAAAGAGATGTAGTCGTAACGTGACTTAAGCGAAACCAATTGATTCAATATCAAAATAACTTGTCCCCAAACATCATCTAAGCATAGGTTTATATAGCTCTCAAAACCCTCAAAAAAATCTAAACAGAAAAATAACCAACTAGACTTATTCCCTAAGATTTAGGATAAATTAACTATCAAGACTCGGTTTCTAAGATTTAGGAAAAAATTAAATATAAAAAATAAACTAAACTTAATTAACGGATAACTACTTAAAAACCCCCCAATTTTGGATTCTCTCCTGCATCAATTTAGGTGAAGTATTTTACATATTGGGAATACAGATCTATAGAGACATATCAAACAGGATGTTGGGGCTACCCCAATCCACATATATTGATACAATACTCAGAAGATTTTTAATGGAAGAATATAAGAGAGGATACTTACCAATGTCTCATGATACAACTTTATCTAAGTCTATGTGCCCTAGGACAGATGAAGAGATAGAGATAATGACACACATTCCCTTTGTGTCAACCATTAGTAGTATCATGTATAATATTCTATCTATAAGACTTGATATAGCGTATGCTTTGAGTGTCATAAGACGATATCGGTCAAACTCTAGTCCATTGCACTGGAAAGTTGTAAAAGATATTCCTAGGTACTTACAAAGGATTAAGAATTTGTTCATGACATACGAGATTGGAGAATTAAAATTGGAAGGCTATATTGATTCTAACTTTTAATCAAATGTGGATGATTCAAAATCAGCCTCTAGATATGTATTCACATTGAATGGCAGTGATGTCTCTTGAAAGAGTTTCAAACAAGACATAATTACGGATTCCACCACTGAGGTAGAATACATTACAACTTCAAAAGCAGCAAAGGAGGCAGTTTAGATAAGAAATTTTATCCAAGAGTTTGGTGTTATTTCAAATGGAGTTGATCCAATCTCGGTTCACTATGATAATATTGGTGCTATTGCACAAGCAAAGAAACCAAGATCACATCATCGGTCCAAATATATACTGAGAAAATTTCACATCATCCGAGATATTGTGGGAAGAGGTGACATCATAATTGAGAAAGTTCCCTCTGCAAATAACATTGTTGATCCAGTTACAAAGCCCTTACCAAGACCGTCATTTGAAAGGCATTGCGAATTGATGGGTTTAAGACTAGTAAGTAGTTAGTATTAACTCAAGTGGGAGTTTGTTAAAGTAGGTACCTTGCAAGCCAACGGTTGACTAGGGATTTATTGACTCATGTAAATAAACATCCTTTATTTTAATATAATTTAATTTAATATAACATTTACTTTATCTTTATACTCATAATAGATGCATAGATAAAGTCCTTGAATATACTATAGTGAAATGAGGTGGTACATATGATAACCATCATGAAATACATCAACATTCACTAGATATTATAAACATGTTACTAGTCCATTAGGCTGCATAATAAACAAGGATAAAAGGTCGCTCGAGTTAGAGACTAGCATTTGTGATGTAGTGTATCATGTTTCATTGGTAAGGATATAAAGATGTTCAAGAAACAGATGGATGCTTATATGATAAGTTCATCGAACAACCCTCATATAGAATTTCCAAGTGGATAACATTTATTGAGTGGATAAGTCTTTAGTTGTGGTTGCAGACTAGTATAGTCCTTATGACCTGAGACAACACTGAGACTCTATATGATGGGGCTATATTTTAATTCATTTATCGACTTCATTAGGGTCATTATGTGTTGAGATTGGGTGTAGTAATAAAACATATATGAGTCAGTGCATTATAGTCAAGGATTCACCACACACCTGTGGATGTGGATATCCTATGTAATGTATTATTCTATAGTGTATGAGTCTCTAATCAAAGTTGTAAGATGCGCTTTAGGAAATGAGTTTGCTAGTTGCACATACGATGTCACTATAAGATACATCACATGGATATCGAATCAATATATAACCCTTGATGTACCAATGACTGTAGATATGACTAGGATATATAATATGAAGAGACCGGACTATGCATTAACCATAATCAATTGGTTCTTATAAGCACTATTTAGTGATATCTAGGAAGTCATGGGGCGGTGTTGCTAGATGGTCTTACCATGATTCATTGGGTGCTAATTAAAATTAGTTTTAATATTCTATAATCAAGTAGTTGATCATAGGATGAGGCAATTAAGGGTATGCCCTAAATTACAAAGAGTTGTGAACCCACGACCAACTGTATCCCTGAACCATTGAGAGTCACACAAGTATTAGTTTTCCTATTTCTCATTAAGAAAGTTAAATTCAAATAGTTAAATTTGGCAAATAAAGTTTGATGTGATCAAATAGTGAATTGTCAACTAAAGTTTGATATGAACAAAATGTTTATGATGGACTCACATTATTGAGTTTTAGAAATGTTTTAATATCCAATGGGTCAAGATGGAAAAAATAAAAATGGCTAGGTTTAATTTGTTAGCCACACATGTCTCTTCATATTCTTTGAAGAGGTGAAGAGACACATTCTAATCATCTTCCTTGGATAGATGAAGAGACACTCATCTTTTCATATTCATTGTAGAGGTGAAGAGACACATGTCTCTTCCTCTTCCTTGGATAGATGAAGAGACATATGTCTCTTCATCTCCCATAGAGAGTTGATGAACTATATAAAAAGATGTGGTCATCCTTGGAAAGTGTTGTCAAGAGTGTAGACATGAGAGAGAAGTATTTTGTTTCAAGTTGCCGCCCCCTCTCAAGAAGATAGAGATCTTCCCATTTCTTCCATCAAGAGAAATTCTTCTCTTTGTCAATTATTTGTTACGAAGTCTCGACGAAAAATGACACTTGATCTCTAGTGTGATCAAGTGTTGGAAAGGGACTCTGATCATTGACCGGATTTGGTGGAGGAAGCATAAGTTCAAGACAAACAAAGAAGAGTTATTTTGCTAAACCCGAAATAGTTGGACGCATCCCTAAACAAAGGTTGTTTGAAAGGTATGTTTTAGCTTATGTTTTGATTCATTTTTATAACAATGCATATGTTAATAGTTTTATTTAAATTTTGCTAAATGATCTAGTATGTTTAAATTAGATAGTTTTGCATGTCTAAATAAAAAGATTAAATTGATATTAAATGAATCATTCAAATGATAGTTTATCTTTGTTATATTTTAAGGATCTTACTTGAATGATTATATTGTAATGCGTATTTAGATTAAAGATCATGTTAATGTTTGTTTTTGAAAATTCATATGAACATTCCTTTGATTTAATTGTTAAATCATAAAATAAATTTTAAACTTCCACTGTGAATAGGGGTGTAGAAATATAATACACAAATTTTAAATTTCGATCCAACAAAATGCACACTTGATTGCTCGTGGATCTAATTTATCTTTATTGTGACTAGACACATGAACAAAAGTAGGACAACCAAATGTTAGTGTAAAAGCACCAGATGATCGAACCTGAGTTTTGATAATGGTAAAGAATTCTAAGTTAAAGGTTATTGTTATTCTAACAAGTTGAACTAAGTGTGTGGGAAAGTCCTAAGTAACCTTAGACAAAGAAAAGTCCTAGTTGAGGCTAGGTGGGTGATAAGTCCTAGATGTGGTTAGACAATGAAGTCCTAGTCTGGGGGACTAGGTAAAGTCTTGGCGGGTCAAGGACATTGGATGAAATCCTAGGGTTAATGACGCTAGGTGAAAGTCCTCGGGGTCGCGAACACCAGGCAAAAGGTTGGACGGGTCGGGGATCAAACACCTAGAGAAAAGTCCTGATGTTTTGGATGTTGAGCAAAAGTTTAGATGGTCTAGAGGGTTGGTTTGGAAAAAGTAAACTCTCCTGAGAGGAATAGGTAAGGATGTGTTTCCTATTGAGGGAACAGTAGACGTCAGTTCGACCTAGGATTTTCGAGAAATCTGAAAATCATAACTAGACAGTCTAGAGACTATCAAATATTTTATTTTCGTATTATTTTATTGTACTAACTTTATTTTGCAGGGTATATTTGGTATTTTGGACTAACATGTCTTGCAGGAAGTGAAATGCACAAAAGAGCCTCGAGTGAACGGTGTTCGAGATGCCTTCCAGGTGCTGAAGGTGCCTAGACACCTTGGTTGAGGCACCTTTGAGTGCCATGAAGGTGCCTTTGAAAGGATGAACTTCGCAAAAAGTAGAGGTTATCGAGTCCGAGGAGAAGGGGATAAGATATATAACTGCAGGCGCATCGGAGGGTGTTGAAGGTGCCTTCAATACTCTATAAAAGAAGTCTTTGAACAAATTCTTCAAAACAACTCATTCTCACAGTCCTTCTCTTGTACACTGTTGAAAAGATGATCCTACGACTCTAGGACATGACTCCGACAATTGAAAGCGCGACTCTCTGGATCCTTAAGTCGTTGGTATAATCTTTCCTTATAGAGCACTTAAATTATAATTCTCTTGTAATTATCTTTTATACTTGTAATTTACGAATGATCAATGAATTATCCAAAATAAACACTCAATGAGTGTGGGTCTTGGAGTAGGAATCGTCATAGATTTCGACCAAAGTAAAGGCAAATACTGTTAGTGATTGTTTTTCTTTACTATTATTCTGTTGCTACATTATTCTGGAGTGTTTTTCGAAGATTGTGAAAGTCATAAGCGCTATTCACCCCCCCCCCCCCCCTAGCGCATTCAATCCTAGACCAAAGACTCAAGGAGTGAGATTATTTGTGGTTTGAATATTAGGATAAAATTATGAGAGAACTTGCATAGGAGTTTGATTGCTTAAGACTTTGGAGGGTAGTTGATAAGTTATTATTTGATACATTCTTTTGGGTTGATATTGGGTGTATTACATTTAATTTCACATGTTTATATGAACTTTTTATTATGTTTATACATGGAGATTGTTTTAGCTTAAGTCTGTAAGTACCCCATGATAATTTTGATGTGATCAACCAGTCAAGTTAGGTCATGTTGTTGTTTAACCCTTGTGTCTAAGTGTGCAAGAACTTAGGAGCACAAGAAGTCGAGCAAAAGGCGCAGCTAGTGAGAAGGACGGGACGGGAGAGAGTCGACAGACTCGGTGCATCTGAGTGATGAGGTGCTATGAAAGAGTACGCTGGCGGACGAGAAGGAAACATGCGGTGTTTCGGAGGGACAAGAAGCCAGAGTGGAAGCTTGCTCAAGGAGAAGGTTGATAGATGGGTTTGAGTGAGCCCAATTCTTGATGGACGAAATCACCCAGGCAATCGAAGTAGCGGAGGAGAAAAGAAATTGAACTGCCTTATGGAAGGCGCCTTCGATGAACAGTGCGAAGGCACCTTCCATGGATTGAAGGCGCTTTCCCAGTGATTGTTGGCGAAGATAAAACTTTATCTTCTCACAAATAAAATTGCCACACTGGAAGCGCCTTCCACCCTATGGAAGGCACCTTCCAGCCTAGGATAAAATTTTTCAAGGGTTATAAAAAGACTCCTAGAGATAGGAATAACTTAACAACTCGTGTATTCATTTCCTAGCACATTTTTGAGCGTTCAATGAGTGTAATAGGTTTCTCCACCTACACTAAGGAGATCTTTTCAGTGCTTTCTTCTGTCGTAGATTAACAACCACCTAAATTGTAACCAAGTAACTCCTTAGTATCTTTAATTTATTAGTTATTGAATTTCCTTTTTATAAGTGTGCTACTAATCTGAGTTGAAAGTGTTAGAGTGTATACTAAAAGTCTAGCTTTTTGTATAAACATTTATTTTGAAATAAGAATCACATTGGTCAAATGTCTACATTTATGCTAAGTGTAGTTGTCCATTTAATTATATTGTAGATAACATGGTGTGAGGAGACACACAGAAGATCATGTTATCAGTTCCTTAGAAATTATAAATAGTAGCTCACAATCAAAATGGAATGGGACAAACCATTGGAGTGGTTGTAGTGTAATTTGATATTAGTTTATCTTGACTATAAAATTACACTAGTACACTATGAGTGTATTGAGCAGGACCATTTGAGGTAGTTTCTTTTTATGCTAACTATATAAAAGAGCAAAACCTCTGTTATTATGAAAGTGCGTACTCTTAATCATAATATAATAATAAGCATGTATACTTAATATTTATTTCTTTAATTTCTCAAAGGGTGTGATTCAGTTCGATAAATCAATAGGCTCGATAAGTTGGGAAATGATATTATTTATATGGTGTGTTGTTGATTATAGAATGAAACTATGTCCTAGTGATCTAGTTTGATGATGTCCCCTTGAGTAGCTCATAAGAATTGTCATGTAACCCCTACAGGTGAACTTAGTCTGACATGACAATAAGGTTGAATGGTACTACTCTTGGAGCTAGATATTAATTAAGTGAGTTGTCAGTAACTTATTTAATTAATGGACATTCGATATCTTAAACACAGAGAGATTAACACACTCATGATAAGAAGGAACCCATATTGTAATATGGGATTGGTGTGGTATTGCAATAATAACTCTTTAGTGGTATGAGTAATTATTGATGAACTTGAGTTAGGTGTTCAGGGCGAACATAGGAAGTTCAAGCTCATCGGGAGACCAAAACTAATTCCTTCTCTCGGTCCCTGTTGTAGCCTCTTATTTATAAAGACTTATATCCACTTAAAGCCAAGCTTCTTACCCATCTTATTGTGGCCGACCAAGCCAAGCTTGGAGCCTTAGCTAGGGTCGGCCAAGCCAAACAATGGAGCCAAGATTGTGGTCGGCCAAGCTTGGAGTCCAAGCTAGGTGGCCAGCCACATAAAATTAAAAGGGTATTTTAATTTTAAAATCTTTCCTTTTGTGGAAGCTATGATTTTAAAAGAGAGTTTTTAAATTTTAAAATCTTTCCTTTTATATCTTTCTACAAAGGATTAAGAGAAAGGTTTGATATCTTTCCTTATTTGTAGTTAAAAGAAATATTTTAATTTTTGATAAAATTTTCCTTTTTTTAACCATCCACATGTTTTAAAAGAGAGATTTTAATTTATAAAATTTTCCTTTTATAACCAACAAGGGATTTAAAAGAGAAATTTTTTATTAAAATTTCTTACCAGAAACAAATAAGGAAGTTTTAATTTTATGTATAAAACTTTCCTTGTTTGGATCACAAGCATAGGGCTGACCATGACAAGCATTAAAGGAAGTTTTAATTTTTTGTTTTAAAACATTCCTTTTTAGTCAGTGGCAAAGAATATAAGGAAGTTTTAATTATATTTAAAATTTTCCTTTTTTGCCAAGACCAAGGATTATAAAAGAGATGGAGGGGTGCCTCATGAGAGAACACATCTTTTATTCCTCTCTTCCAATCCTTTGGTGGTCGGCCCTTGTCCTTTCCTTTTCTCCTTTTGTTTTCTTCCTTGAAGGCCGGCGGCATCAATTGTGGTAATCTCTTGATGGTCGGTTGCTTGAAGGAGAAGAAGAAGAGAAGGAAGCTCTCTTGTCTAGCATCCCTTGGAGGTTAGTTGGTGGCCGGATCTTGGAAGTCTTGGAAGAAGTTTGAGTGGATTTCATCTTGGAAGATCGTCACCCACACAGCGTCCAAGAGAAGGAGGGGAATATAACAGAAGATCAAGAGGTCTACAAGTTACAAAAGGTATAACTAGTTATTAGTTTTTGCATCATAACTAGTTCATCTTTTGTATAGATCTTAAAAAATCAAATACAAGAGGTTATCGGTTTTAAGTTATCATTTTTTTTTATCGATTTTATTTTTTAATTTCATGTTTCGATAATGTGTTTCTATTGAGGTCTCTATAGTTAAACCTAGTTTACTGTAAGAAGTTAAATATTTGATTTCTTTGTGATTCTTTGTCTTGGAAGTGGTGAATGATCCCATACCCAAGAAGGCCTAGTGCCTCGTCATGTTTAACCTGGAAGTCAATCTTTGAAATAGATATTTGATAATTTCTGTAATATGGTTTAACTTAGGAAGATCTCTTCGGTTAAAGTTGGAGTAAAAATGTTAAGTATCGTTTCCAATCCAAGTTTAACTTCTGAAGGACAATTTGGATGAATAATATTAAGCATCATTTGTAATCCAAATTTAACTTCAGTAGAGCATATGGGTATCTAGGATTGTTCTATGCTTGTAAAAAATTTTATGCGGGGGAACTAGGACAGTATTCCAAGTAGCAACCAACAATTGGTATCAGAGCTAGGTTATACCTCTGTGTGTTTGGTTTTTAGTTTAATTATGCACATGTCATACATATTTTAGGTAGGATAATAGTAGGATGTGCAAATAGATTAACTTTGTGGATGCAGGCTCCAACTATTATGGTCTATTGTGATTGTGTGTGATTGGACCATCAGATTTGTTGAGGGCATTTTATGTGTGTGCATGATTGTATTTATTAGATATAGCAGGAGCTGTATTAGTTTTAGGATTTTACATTTTGTTCGATCTAGACTTTATATACATTCCTTTGTGGAATATAGGATTGATATATGCAAAATTTTATTTTTGTCGCGGATCGTATCCTTGCGAGGTGTGGTGCTATTTGAGGACCAGAGGCGCAGCAGAAAAGAAAGCTCGATGGACACGACGACATGAGCCCTAGGGCTGGCGGCTATTTTTGACGACAGCTAGGGTTGGCAGCACATGGAGAACAGTGATAGAAGGGTCATAATAGTTGGAAAATTTTTTTTCCATATTTATTGCTTTTATTTGCTGTGATGTGTGTGTGCATGTTAAAATCCTCATCTTAAATAACTAAGTGAGAGAGAGATTTATAAATAAATTCCACGATCTCCATTACTGGTTTGTAAGTGATGCAAACAAACTTGTGCGTTGACTCTGAGTGTCTTCCTCCACATCGGATGAGTTTGTTTGCGGATCACTAGATCAAACTTCCTTTATGGATGATTATAGGAAATTATTTAGGAGCGTTTGATCTTCTCCATCTAAAGGGGCACAATCCTATTTAATGAACTAAGTATCAAGTAATGGTATACACTTATGCGCATTTAATAGTATCCTCCCCATCGGAGTCACTGCTATTATTTGTGTGATCGAAGGAATACCAACTATTAATTTTATTTGTCATAAAGTTAGGTTGACAAGAATAAAATTAATGGGTAAAATCTCCTCTTACAAATGTTTGAATTTATATACGTCCACACTATCGTGGCATACAAAATTCACGGTGTTTTGAGGTGTTGGTGAATTTAAATGATATTGTTTGAAGAATCAATATTATTCTAAATTCTAAAGTTTTGACCAAAACTTATTTTGTGATTCTTAGGATGACTTTCAACCCATTGGCTATTATTCTGAAAGAGAATAAACTTACTGGTCCCAATTACATAGATTGGAAAAGAAACTTGGACATTGTCCTAACTGCTGAATGCTATAAGTTTGTATTGTTAGAGGTCTGCCCTAATGAGCCTAATAGTGATTCTAGTGAAGAGGAGATTGAGTATCATAAGAAATGGGTAAAAGTAGATGAGATGGCGCGGTGTTACATTTTGGCTTTTATGTCAAATGTGCTGCAACATCAGCATCAATCCATGCCTACTACCTATAACATGATGTACAATCTCAAGGACCTCTTCAGACACCAGAATTGGGCTGCTAGGCAAGAGGTTATGAGAAAGTTAATGACAGCCACCATGTCAGAGGGGACACCCGTAAGGGTGTCATGCCCCCAGAGGAGTCCCTACCGATAAAATTTCAGCTGCATCTCTCCTGTACCGGTGACAGTATGAAGCAATATACATACACAAAACAACATATAACATATTCATCAACCCACATGGCTAGAACATACATAACCACACATTTTATATAACACAGTCTACCTGACTAGACATAAATAAATAAAACAACTGCGCAGTTAATATTCATCCCACAAGGTTGTATTAAAAGCACAGCGGAAAAATGAAGAGAAAACCCACAATCCACAACTAAAGTTTACTAGCCAATTAGGCTTACACAACCACAAGATCACGATAGCAAAACACCACGAATCAAACTCCAAACACAGACAAATTCATACAATACTAAAACTGCTAAATACTAAAAATACGAGTAAAGCGGAAATAAAACTAATAAATGTCCTCAGATATGATGTGGGAAGTGGGGCTGGCAGTCAGGACTCTCCAAGCATCCATAATTCATCTACCTGCTACCTGGCGAAAGAAAAATCAATTTGTGGGGTGGTGAGTATTGGAACTCAATGGGTAAGGAAAGATAGTGCATGAACATAATATACAAATAGAAAGTGAGCCAAGAGTATACAGTCTCATAAGAGGAATAGCATATACTAAAACAAACCCATAATAAATGCTCATACCTGAAACCATATCTTAGGCTAGTAATAAAAGGTCAGAAGTAGTACTAATCTGCTACAGTATTGCTCATAACTACAGAGGAAATATGTAAGGTATATACAAACTTCCAATAAGTAAACCAAGGATTAAACACCTACAACGAGGGTATATCTCAACATAAGCAAGCATATCAGCATAAGTGAACCATAGTAAGTAAGCAATAACAACATATGTAACAGCAGCAGTTAAAGCAACAACAACAACAGCAGATATAATAATAACAGCGTATGCACGGATGGTCACCCCGCCCACCTCTCTGCACCACGACCCCTGTATGGTCGAGAGGTCGGATCAATGACAACTGTACCACTTAAAGGCCACCACTACTACCGAGTGACCGAGTGGGCAGGTGCTGAGTAGCTAACTAGCTACACAGCGAAGGGGGTCCCTGTTGCTCGCAACTCCAGCTACCACTACCCATGAGTGGCCGAGTGCGGCACGACAGGACCAGCAACATCAACTCCAGCTACCACTCTCTCGAGTGGCCGAGGATGCGGCCCTGGTCAACGACTCTCTCGACCGCAAGGGAGAATTTGTCGTTGACATGCATATCATGATATGATGCGCCAAATGCAATAGTCATCATAAAAATATAAGTAGAAATTTGGTATGCTACATGAAGCCAGCATGCTCAAAACGTAATATAAATAAACAACAATGCAAACATGTATCTAGTATCTGCTACGGATCATGGATAACAATGAGAGACTGTATAAGTATGGAAACGAATATCTCAAAGATCGAGTGAAAGTATCAAGCACAGGAAAAATAAGAGTGGAGTTAAGGTAAAATAGTCCTTATCCAAAAATAGCTCATGCACCAAGTTCAAAGAACTAAAGAGACAAAGTAAGACGTACTCGCCTTTATAGAAGATCGTATCCAGAAATCCTACGTCGTACACAGTCTCAAATCAAAGCCCTGTATCAAAGTATTTTATTTTGCTAAAATCATATGAGGTAAATAGCTAAATAAAATCCCCTAACTGAGTTAAGGAAAATCCCTAATCGATATAACCACTAACCCGAACTATTGACTAACCCACTAATTATAATCCATAGGTCAATTAGGGTTAGCTCATTAACCCTAATCGTTCCACCTTCTAATTAGGATTTACTGTAAGCATAATCCTTCACATATTCTAATCCCAATCCAACTATCCTTTGATTCAATTTATAGTGTTAAGATAGAACAATTAATTGACCTCCAACAACTCACTAATTTCTGGAAGGTTACCTGCTTATTCACTGTTGGAGCGTGTTCACCACCGTAAGGGTGACCGAACTAGTGCGATATCGTTGTCGAACTTGAGTAGATGCCTGAAACTTAGCAATCTATCAGTACATCTCCTAAATTAGAGGCTAGGGTTAGCACTTACCTCAGATTTTGGCAGCTAAGAAGGGGTTTACAAATAGAGAGTCTGTCCAGCAACTCCGACAGAGGCGGCGGTGGTGGAGACAGCTAGGGCACGACTCAGAGAGAAAGGGGAAAACTCACGAGAGGAGCTCCGTGGTGGCGTCGGGAGAAAGAAATACTAGGGCACAGGTAAGGGGTCGGCTCAAGAAGGCAATCGATGTGGCGAGATCGCGAGGAAGGGAAGTCGCGTAAGGGCTCGGGGAAGAGGAGGTCGACGATTGTGCGATGGTTGGGCGAGGGAGAGGGAAGGAGGTTCGGCGAAGATGGCAGAAGGGGGTTGCGTGGTCGGGCTCGAGAAGAGGAGATGTGCATCGGGTGGAGGAAGAAGCAAATAACACTTAGGTTAAACTCTACAACCTTAGGTTAATTAATCCAATTAACTCCCTATTAAATGGATATTCCAAACGGGCTTTTACCAAGCCTATAAATTTATCCTCTTAAACTCATCATGCGAGCTCCAATTAATTCCCAGAAATTTTTTAAAAATTTTGTTAAAATTATTTGTCAAATAATCTTATTATTTAAATATTATTTGGGTACCGTATTTTACAAAGGGATCATATCCTCAAAATGATAGCTTACTTGAACGAGATATAAATCCTTGGAGCTAAAATCGATGGGGAAACACAGGTCGATATTATTCTCCAAACGCTACCCAAAAGTTTTGAGCAGTTCCGCCTGAACTACAATATGAATAAAATGATTTATTCATTGGTAGAACTACTGACAGAACTTCAAGAAGCAGAAGGGTTATTTCGTCATAATTCTCAAATTCGCTTTGCTGAAAATATTTCTACTTCTAAGTCGAAAGGCAAGAAGAAGAAGAAGAAACAAGCTGGCTCAGCAAAGAAAGTGAATCGATCTCTAGGTACTGGACTAAAAGCAGGAGTGAAGAAGTCAAAGGGCAAGTGCTTCATTTGCAAGCAGTCTGGACATTGGAAGGCGGACTGTCCTCGTAGGAAAGAAAACAATAAAGGTATATCTTATTCTCTAATAGTTGAAACATGTTTAGCGATGTTATCTACCAGTACCTGGTGTGTAGATACAGGAGTCACTGATCATGTCTACAATGTTGGTTGCTACTCGAAAAACCAAATGGCTCCACTGTACAAAAATTTTGTACGTGATCTGAACCTTTCCTAGCTACCATGTGTTCTTTTAAGTTAAACTTATATCTCCTGCGGAACTTAACACGTTTGATTCCAAGTTTAACTTATATGTTCTTTTAGGTTTAGATTTGGATCTCCTGCGGAACTTAACACGTTTGATCCAAATCACCTAGGTTATAAATTCAATTAAATATTAGTTTCTAAAATTGGCTTCCAGTGCTGCATGGCAAGGCACTTGACCTTCTTGGATATGGGAGCAACCACCACCGACTAGACAAAGCCTTTTAAGGAAAGTTAATATTTAATTTCCTTATATAACTCTAGGTTAACCAAAAGGAACAATCAAATCACAAGGAAAAAAGAAAAAGAACACAACATCGAAATTAAATTCGAAAAACAAGAATCGAATGCCTCTTGTATTTGGTATTTATACAAAGAAAAATTAACTAGTATGATGCGGAAATTAAATACTAGTTATACCTCTTCCTTATATGCTAAAAACCTCGAGATCTTTTGTCGTATCCCTCGCCTCCTCTTAGACGTCGTGTGGGCGACGATCCTCCAAGACGAACACCACCCAGAAAGCTTCTCCTCCTTCTCTAGAATTCGGCCGCCACCACCACAAAGGAGCAAAAGAGAGCAAAGGGAAGAGAGGGAGAGGGGTCGGCCACTTGATGATCTCCAACAACACAATATCAATTGTTATGTTTTTCAAGGCCTCCCCTTCCCCCCTTTTTTATATTAGTTTCCCAATGGAAAATTATGGAAAGAGTTTTATAAAAAATTAGACTCATTCCTATTTCCTTTTAATTTTTTATTTTTCTTTCCTTTTAATTAATCAATTCTAGATTGATTTATTAATTAAACAACTATTTGTTGATGTTTAATTATTTGACCAGCCCCTTGCTTGGGCACCAAGCAAGGTGGTCGGCCACTTATTAAAAGGGAAAGAAAGAAAATTTTTTTTATAAAATTTAAAAGAAGAAAACTTCTAATAAAATTTTACAAACTCTTTTTTTTTCTAATGTGGATATTAAAAGGAAAGTTTTAAAATTTAAAACATCTCTAATAATATTTCTTTTTTTAAAAGAAAGTTTTATAAATTTTACAACTCTCTTTTAAAACCTTGTGGCCTAATTTAAATTAGGAAAATTTTATATATTTTTAAAATCTCTCTTTTTACAAATTGTAAATATCTGAGGAAATTTAAAAATTCAAAAACAACATTCCTAATTTAAATATTGCGGTCGGCCCCCTTGCCCAAGGCAAGGGCCGGCCACTTCTAGAGAATATGTGGCCGACCATTGCTTGGTCACCAAGCAATGAACCGGCCCCTTCTTGGACACCAAGATAGGTTTTTCTTTGGATGGACTTGAGGCTTTATTGAGGCTACAATAGGGACCTAGAGGAGAAATTGGTTTTGGCCTTCCAATGAGCTTGAGTATCCCGTGCTCGCCCCGAACACATAACTCAAGTTCATCGATAATAACTCATTCCACTAGAGAGTTATTACCGCACTACCGCACCAATCCCAAATTACATTATGGGCTCCTTCTTATCATGAGTGTGTTAGTCTCCCTATGTTTAAGATTACGAATGTCCACTAATTAAGTGAGTTACTGACAACTCATTTAATTAATATCTAGCTCCAAGAGTAGTACCACCCAACTTTATTGTCATGTTGGACTAGGTCCACCTGCAGGGTTTAACATGACAATCCTTATGAGCTCCTCTTGGGGACATTCTCAACCTAAATAACTAGGACACAGATTCCTTCTATAATCAACAACACATACTATAAGTAATATCATTTCCCAACTTATCGGGCATATTGATTTATCAGCTAAACCTCACCCTTTGATAAGTCAAAGAAATAAATATTAAATATACATGCTTGTTATTATATTAGGATTAAGAGCATACACTTCCATAATAACTAAGGTCTAGTTCTTTTACTAAGTCAGTACAAAAAGAACTTACCTAAATGATCCTACTCAATACACTTAAAGTGTATCAGTGTAATTTATTAGTCAAGATAAACTAATACTTAATTACACTACGTCTATTCTGATGGTTTGTTCATTTCCATCTTAGTCATGAGCAACTGTTTATAATTTATAGAGAACCGACAACATGATCTTCTAAGTGTGACTCCACACTACATGTTATCTACTATATAAATTAATTGAACAATTAAATTTAACAAATAAATGTAAACATTTGACCAATGTGATTCTTTATTTCAAAATAAATGTGTACAAAAGCTAAACTTTTAAGTATACACTCCAACATGCAATTCATTGCAGGGGTTCTAGGAAACCCGACAACTATATGAAGGAGAGATAACCGTCTACATAGGCAATGCTACGAAAGTGACAGTTGTTGCAGTGGGAGATGTTTACTTATCATTTGATAGGAATAGAACTTTGATTTTGAGAAATTATCTTTTTGTATCAAGTTTTAGAAAGAATTTAATTTCAGTTTCTAAACTATTTTTGGATGGATATACTATTTCTTTTGATGACAAAGTGGTTATCAAGAAAAATAGAGTAGTTATCTGTTCTAGTACATTAGATAGCAATTTGTATACTCTAAATCCGATAACTCTCACAAAGCAACAAATGAAAATTAATAACACATCCTCTAATTCAAATAAGAAAAAGGAACCTTCAAAAATGAATCAAACATATCTTTGGCATCTAAGACTTGGTCATATTAACTTGAGTAGGATTCAAAGACTAATAACTGATGGACTCTTGGGTTCATTAGTGTTGGAAAACTTTCCAACCTGTGAATCTTGCTTGGAAGGAAAAATGACCAAGAGACCTTTTAAGGCCAAGGGGTATAGAGCAAAAGATGTGTTGGAATTGGTTCATTCTGATTTGTGTGGACCTATGACTATCCAGGCAAGAGGTGGTTTCGAATATTTTGTCTCTTTTATAGATGACTATTCGAGATATGGGTACATTTACTTAATACACCGTAAGTCTGAGTGCTTTGATAAGTTCAAAGAGTACAAAGCTGATGTGGAGAAACGTTACGGTAAAAGTATCAAGACACTACGGTCTGATCGTGGTGTCGATTACCTCTCAAGAGAGTTTAGGAATTACTTATCAGAGGTTGAGATTCAATCCTAATTATCTGCACCTGGTACACCCCAACAGAATGGTGTGGTAGAACGAAAGAATATGACTCTTATAGAAATGGTTAGATCAATGATGAGTTATTTAGAATTACCAAATTCATTCTAGGGATATGCTTTAGAAACGGTTGTGTACATTCTGAACTTGGTACCTTCTAAATCAGTATCCTCTACTTCCACAGAATTGTGGAATGGGCGTAAGCCTAGTTTGAGTCATGTTCGGATTTGGGGTAGTCCAACACATGTGCTGAAGGAAGATGCTGATAAGTTGGAATCTCGTACAGAAGTTCGCCTGTTTATAGGTTATCCTAAAGGAATGAAAGGTGGTTTGTTTTATAGTCCTAAAGATCAAAAGGTCATTGTTAGCACTAATGCCCGATTTTTAGAAGAGGACTATGTAATAAACCACAAGCCCATGAGTAAAATTATTCTAGAAGAAATGAGAGAGGACATGTCTACTTTAGTACCAACAGTGCAAGATGAAATATCACAAGAAACTGCAACACGTATCACAAATGATACACAACTACAGATAGTGTCTCGTTGTAGTGGGAGGGTTGTGAGGCAACCTAAAAGATTCATATTTTTAGGAGAGTCTTCGGACTTGATCACAGGTAAACATGAACCTGATCCCCGAACATATGACGAAGCACTTCAAGATAAAGATACAGCATTTTGGCAAAGAGCAATGAATTCAGAAATAGAATCTATGTATTCTAACAAAGTCTAGGAGCTAGTAGAACCATCAAATGGTGTAAAAGCTACTGGATGTAATATGGATCTACAAAAGGAAAAGAGGGACAGGCGGGAAGGTGGAAACCTTCAAAGCAAGGCTTGTTGCGAAGGGGTATACTCAGAAAGAGAGAATCGATTATGAGGAAACCTTTTCACTAGTATCTATGCTTAAGTCTATCCGGATACTCTTATCTATTGTTGCTCATATGGATTATGAGGTTTGGCAAATGGATGTCAAGACAGCTTTCCTTAACGGAAGTTTTGAAGAAAACATCCATATGAAGCAACCAGAGGGGTTTATTGCAAAGGGCAAAGAGAATCTTATATGTAAGCTCAATCGATCTATCTATGGACTGAAGCAAGCTTCAAGGTCTTGGAACATCTGGTTTAATGAAGTAATCCAGTCTTATGGATTTATTCAATGTTCGTATGAGTTTTGTGCATACAAGAAGTGTGATGGAAACATGGTGGTATTTCTTGTACTATATGTAGATGACATTTTGTTAGTTGGCAACAATATCAAAGTGTTGTCAGAAGTAAGGGTATGGTTGTCCAAGTAATTTGATATGAAGGACTTGGGAGAATGCGGGCATATTCTTGGGATCAAAGCAATAAAGGATCGCAAGAAAAGAATGTTGTGCTTATCCCAAGCTTCATATATTAATACTATCCTAGCTCGTTTTAGCATGCAAGACTCCAAGAAAGGTTTTCTACCTTTTCGGCATGGAGTATCTTTACTTAAAGAGAAGTCTCCTAAGACATCAAAAGAGATAGAGGAAATGAAGGCAGTTCCTTATGCTTCAACTGTAGGAAGCCTAATATATGCAATATTATGCATGAGACTGGATATCTATTTTGCCGTGGGCATGGTTAGCAGATATCAAAGTAATCCAGGACAGGGGCATTGGACTGTCGTAAAGCATATATTAAAGTACCTGAGCAGGACTAGAAATTATATGCTGGTTTACCAAACAGATGATTTACTCCCTGTGGGTTACATGGATTTTGACTTCCAATCAAATAGGGACAATAGTATGTCTACCTCAGGTTATGTTTTTACTTTAGGAGATGGATTCATAGCATAGAGGAGTGTTAAGCAGAAATGTGTTTCAGACACAACCATGGAAGCTGAGTGTGTGGCAGCCTCTGAGGCAGCCAAAGAAGTTGTATGGCTCAGGAACTTTTTAATGGACTTAGATGTGATTCCTGGTTTACCCAAAATCATCACAATTTATTGTGATAATAGTGGTGCAGTAGCAAACTCGAAGGAACCACGAGCCCATAAGGCGAGTAAACACATTGAGCGCAAGTACCACCTGATACGAGACATCATAAAGCGACGAGAAGTTGTTGTCACCAAGATTGCATCAACAGATAACCTGGCAGATCCTTTCACTAAGGTCCTTCCAGTGAAAGCTTTTGATCGGCATGTTGAGGGGATGGGAATCAGATGTATAGCAGTGTTTATGGCAGTATAGTCTTTTAGTATAAGTGGGAGATTGTTAGAGTATATACTAAAAGTCTAGCTTTTTGTATAAACATTTATTTTGAAATAAGAATCACATTAGTTAAATATCTACATTTATACTAAGTTTAGTTGTCCATTTAATTTATATTATAGATAACATGGTGTGAGGAGACACACAGAAGATTATGTTATCAGTTCCTTGTAAGTTATAAATAGTAGCACACAACCAAGATGGAATGGGGCAAACCATTGGAGTGGTTGTAGTTGTTAGAGTGTATACTGAAAGCCTAACTTTTGTAAACATTTATTTGTTGAAATAAAAGAATCACATTGGTCAATATCTGCATTTATTTGTTAAATGTAATTGTTCAATTAATTTATATAGTAGACAACATGGAGTGTGGTGTCACACTCAGAAGATCATGTTGTTGGTTCTCTATAAATTATAAACAAGTTGCTCACTACTAAAATGGAAAAACAAACCATCATAATAGTCGTAGTGTAATTAAGTATTAGTTTATGTTAACTAATAAATTACACTGATACACTTTAAGTGTATTGAGTATGATCATTTAGGTAAGTTCTTTTTGTACTGACTTAGTAAAAGAACTAGACCTTAGTTATTATGGAAGTGTGTGCTCTTAATCCTAATATAATAACAAGCACATATATTTAATATTTATTTCTTTGACTTATCAAAGGGTGAGGTTTAGCTCGATAAATCAATATGCCCGATAAGTTGGGAAATGATATTACTTATAGTGTGTCTTGTTGATTATAGAAGGAATATGTGTCCCAGTTATCTAGGTTGAGAATGTCCCCAAGAGGAGCTCATAAGGATTGTCATGTTAAACCCTATAGGATGGACCTAGTCCGACATGACAATGAAGTTGAGTGGTACTACTCTTGGAGCTAGATATTAATTAAGTGAGTTGTCAGTAACTTACTTAATTAGTGGACATTCGTAATCTTAAACACAGGGAGACTAACACACTCATGATAAGAAGGAGCCCATAATGTAATTTGGGATTGGTGTGGTAGTGCGGTAATAACTCTCTAGAGAAATGAGTTATTATCGATGAACTTGAGTTGTGTGTTCGGGGCGAACACGGGATACTCAAGCTCATCGGAAGGTCAAAACCAATTTCTCCTCTAGGTCCCTGTCATAGCTTCATTAAAGCCTCAAGTCCATCCAAAGAAAGGCCCGTCTTGGTGTCCAAGAAGGGGGTTGGCCCATTGCTTGGTGACCAAGCAATGGTCGGTCACATCTCCTCTTAATATGGCCGGCCCTATTGCTTAGTGACCAAGCATGTAGGGGTCGACCACAATTATTTCAAATAGGAGGGTGTTTTGAATTTTTAAAATTTTCTCTTTGTAGAAAACTATAAGTTTTAAAAGAGAGATTTTAATTTTTAAAACTATCCTTATTTGAATTAGGCCACATGTTTTAATAGAGAGTTTTAAAAGTTTTAAAACTTTCCTTTTTTAACCATCCTCATGGTTTAAGAAAAAAAAGGGAGATAAGTTTTAAAATTAAAATTTTCTATCATCATGTTAAAAAAGGAAATTTTGTTAGAGAAGTTTTAAATTTTAAAAAATGGTTTTAATTTTTTAAACTTTCCTTTTTTAACTCTAGGAAAGAGAACATGTAAAATTTTATAAGAGTTTTTGTTCTTGTAAAATTTTATAAAAAAAAATTATTTTTCTTTCCTAAATATGGTGGCCGGCCACCTTGCATAGTGCCTAAGCAAGGGGTCGGCCAAAACATAATCCTAAACCAAATAGGATTGATCACAATATTGATTGGTGATTGATTCAATCAAGAGGAAAGAAAAAGAAAAAGAAAAAGGAAAAAGGAAAAACTCTTGGATGATTTTATTTTGTGTAAAAGGTTTTTCCTTATTTGCCTTGGGCAAGTAATATAAAAGAAGGGGTGAGGGGGCTTCATGAGATAGAACTCTTATTCTCTTGCTTGGAGATCTCTTGGTGGCCAACCCTCTCCCTTCTCCCTTTCCCTTTGCTCTCTTCTCCTTGGTGGTGGTGGTGGCCGGATTTTAGAAGAAGAGGAGGAAGCTTTTGGGTGGTGTTCATCTTGGAGGATCGTCGCCCACACGACGTCCAAGGCGAGGCGAGGAATACGGCAGAAGATCTCGAGGTCATTAGCTTACAAAGAAAGGTATAACTAGTAATTTTCTTCCGCATCATACTAGTTATTTTCATTGTAAGAATTCTAAATACAAGAGGCAATTAGATCTAGTTTTTCGAATTAGTTTTTTTGAGTTTGTGTTTTCTTCTTTTTCAAATTTGTGATTCGATTGTTCTTTTTGGTTAACCTAAAGTTATTTAAGGAAATAAATATTAGCTTTCCTTAAAAGGCTTTGCCTAAGCGGTGGTGGTTGCTCCCATATCCAAGAAGGTCATGTGCCTCGCCATGCAGTCCTGGAAGCCAATTTTGGAAATTAATATTTATGGAATTAATAACTTAGGTAGATTTGAATCAATAGTGTTAAGTTCCGCTTGAGATTCAAATCTAAACCATTAAGAACAGATAAGTTAAATTTGGAATCAATGATGTTAAGTTCTGTCTGCAATTCCTAATTTAACTTCTAAAGAACATAATAGGTTATTTAAGGAAAGGTTCGACACTTGTACAAAAATTTTTATACAGTGGAACCGATACGTTTTCCTAGGATTAACCAATAGTAGTGTAAGGTATTAGTTTATCTTGACTATAAAATTATACTAGTACACTATGAGTGTATTGAGCAGGACCATTTGAGGTAGTTTCTTTTTATACTAACTATATAAAAGAACAAAACCTCTGTTATTATGGAAGTGCGTACTCTTAATCATAATATAATAATAAGCACGTATACTTAATATTTATTTCTTTAATTTATCAAAGGGTGTGATTCAGTTCGATAAATCAATATGCCCGATAAGTTGGGAAATGATATTATTTATATGGTGTGTTGTTGATTATAGAATGAAATTATGTCCTAGTAATCTAGGTTGATGATATCCCCTTGAGGAGCTCATAAGGATTGTCATGTAAACCTTATAGGTGGACTTAGTCTGACATAACAATAAGGTTGAATGGTACTACTCTTGGAGCTAGATATTAATTAAGTGAGTTGTCAGTAACTCATTTAATTAGTGGGCATTCAATATCTTAAACACAGGGAGACTAACGCACTCATGATAAGAAGGAGCCCATATTGTAATATGGGATTGGTGCGGTAGTGCAATAATAACTTTTTAGTGGTATGAGTTATTATTGATGAACTTGAGTTAGGTGTTCGGGGCGAACACGGGAAGCTCAAGCTCATCAGGAGACCAAAACCAATTCCTCCTCTCGGTCCATGTTGTAGCCTCTTATTTATAAAGTCTTATATCCACTTGAAGCCAAGCTTCTTACCCATCTTATTGTGGCCGGCCAAGCCAAGCTTGGAGCCCAAGCTAGGGTCGGCCAAGCCAAAGAGTGGAGCCAAGATTGTGTCGGCCATGCTAGGAGTCCAAGCTAGGTGGCTGACCACATAAAATTGAAAGGGTATTTTAATTTTAAAATCTTTCCTTTTATGGAAGCCATGGTTTTAAAAGAGAGTTTTTAAATTTAAAAATCTTTCCTTTTATAGCTTTCTACAAAGGATTAAGAGAAAGGTTTGATATCTTTCCTTATTTGTAGTTAAAAGAAAGATTTTAATTTTTGATAAAACTTTCATTTTTTGTAACCATCCACATGTTTTAAAAGAGAGATTTTAATTTATAAAATTTTTCTTTTATAACCAACAAGGGATTTAAAAGAGAAAGTTTTATTAAATTTTTTTACCGGAACCAAATAAGGAAGTTTTAATTTTATGTTTAAAACTTTCCTTTTTTAGAGCACAAGCATAGGGTCAGCCATGACAAGCATTAAAGGAAGTTTTAATTTTTTATTTTAAAACTTTCCTTTTTAGTCAGTAGCAAGGAATATAAGGAAGTTTTAATTATATTTAAAACTTTCCTTTTTTTCCAAGACCAAGGATTATAAAAGAGATGGAGGGGTGCCTCATGAGAGAACACATCTTCTATTCCTCTCTTCCAATCCTTTGGTGGTCGACCCTTGTCCTTTTCTTTTCTCCTTTTGTTTTCTTCCTTGAAGGCCGGCGACATCAATTGTGGTAATCTCTTGATAGACGGTTGTTTGAAGGAGAAGAAGAAGAGAAGGAAGCTCTCTTGTCTAGCATCCCTTGGAGGTTAGTTGGTGGCTGGATCTTGGAAGCCTAGGAAGAAGCTTGAGTGGATTTCATCTTAGAAGATCGTCACCCACACGATGTCCAAGAGAAGGAGGGGAATACAACAGAAGATCAAGAGGTCTATAAGCTACAAAGGTATAACTAGTTATTAGTTTCTGCATCATAACTAATTCATCTTTTGTATAGATCTTGAAAAACCAAACACAAGAGGTTATCGGTTTTAAGTTATCATTTTTATTATCGACTTATTTTTCGATTTCATGTTTCGATAATGTATTTTTATTGAGGTCTCTATAGTTAAACCTAGTTTACTGTAAGAAGTTAAATATCTGATTTCTTTGTGAGGCTTTATCTAGGAAGTGGTGGATGATCTCATACCCAAGAAGGTCTAGTGTCTCGCCATGTTTAACCTGGAAGCCAATCTTTGAAATAGATATTTAATAACTTCTATAATATGGTTTAACTTAGGAAGATCTCATCGGTTAAACTTAGAGTAAAAATTTTAAATATCGTTTCCAATCCAAGTTTAACTTCTGAAGGACAATTTGGATGAATAATGTTAAGCATCGTTTGAAATCCAAATTTAACTTCAGTAAAGTACATGGGTGGCTAGAATAGTTCTATGCTTGTACAAATTTTTGTACAGGGGAACTAGGACGGTATTCCGAGTAGCAACCAACAGAATGATCGAGAAGGGTTTTTGTTTTATTTTTCAACAGGCAATTCACCCCCTCTTACTTGGCCAACCTGTTCCAACAAGCGATATTAGAGTCATGTTACTTCAGAAGAACTAACCGCTGATGGAAGCGCAAGAGATGGTTGGACCAAGCATCAACCCACCTAAGTTCAAGGGGGAGTTTACGATTTGGAAGAAAAAGATGAAAGTATTCTTTAAGACCGATTTTGATTTATTACTAATTATGAAATTTGATTTTGAATCACCAAAAGCAAAGAAGAATACCAATAGACTAAGAAGGAGTAAGTCGACTTCGTGGGAAACGGCAAAGCAGAGTTTCATCTGTTGAGCGTCTTACTGCCATAAGAAGTCAACCGTTCGGTGCCTACGAGTTAACCAAGGAGCTTTGGGAGAAATTCCTGGAACTACACGAAGGGGCATTGGAGGAAAAACTTGCAAGACAAGATTTGCTCTGAAACCATATCATTAACATCAAATTAGAAGAAGGTGAAATTGTTGGACAACTTCACTCAAGAATAAAATAACACATCACCGAACTCATGAATCTCGGAGAAAAGGTAACGAGTCGAGATTCGCTAAGGTGCACGCTTAACGCATTTCCTAGGATTACTTAATGGGAATCTTATTATATCTCTAAGTATCTAGAAGTAAGTACCCTAAAAGAATTGTTTTCAACTTTTGAAGTTCATGAAACGAGATGTGCAGATTTGAAGAAGGAGCCCAAGCACAACATCGCCTTAAAAGTAAAAATGGATGAATCAGATTCTGAATCTTCTCTCGATAATAATGAAATGACGTTCATGGTAAGGAAGTTTAAAAAGTTATTTAAAATCAATAAATTTAATCAAGTGCAAGGTAAAAGAAGAAAAAAAAGATAAGATACTACCACTATAATGAAGAAGGGCACGTGAAAGATAACTGGCCAAAATTGAAAAGTAAGGACAAGGACAAGGAAAAGAACAAAAAGCCAGCCCAAAACAAGTACAAAAATCTAAAGGTGACATGGGACGAAACATCGTCCAAATCAGAGATCGAAGCCCTCGCCGAACTTGCACTAGTGGCAAGTCACCAAGAAGATAAAGACAAAGAAAGATAATCCAAAATGAGCATTGAGAGCATCGATGAAGGGGGAGCGACATCAAAAGACAACAACACTTCAGGGGGAGCTTCAGATTACAAGATCGACAAGGTAAGTCAGGTACGATCTCTACCTCCTGATAAATTATTTTAGTTTATAAAAATGTTAACAAAAAATTCCTATAAATTAGAAAAAGAAAGTGACAAATTAAAAGGAATTCTAGCAATATCTTGTCGATTAGAAGACTTCGACAAGATAAAAATAGAAAATAAAAAATTGAAAGAAGAAATAGAAGAGTTAAAAAATTGTGCATGCTCACATATTCAACAAGTTAGAAGATCTAATGGATTAAATTGACACTTTAAATACCATAAGGGGTAAATTATAAAAATATCACAGAAATATGTTCGTAAGAAATTTTTTATTAATCTATTTTGGGTTCTAATCATATTTAGGTTAATTGTTTTGCGTGTTCTGTTTATTTCTTAATTAAAATTTTTGAAAGTTAGACCTAGAGCTTTTAGAAAAAAAATTAAATATTTAATTTCTTTTTTTTAAAAAAAATGTAGATCCACTATCTTAGTGGCCCCTTAGTATCGGTTCTACGGATATAGAGGGAGGTACATGTAGATACACATTTAATTTCTTTAAAAAACTTTGTCTAGAAGTGGTTGTTGTTCCAAAAACCAAGAAAGCATGGAAGCCAATTATTGAAATGAATGTTTAATTTACTAACTGTTAAACATTTAATTAAAATACTTTAAAATAAATCATTTTTCATAAATTCTATTAAAGATTAATTAGAATTTAATTTTTTTAAAAAATAATTTCATCACTTATCTATAAGAAAATTTTTAAATTTTTCTGACCATTATTGAATTTTCTATGAATTATCTATCCAAATATAAATTTTTAATATTAAAAATTCTTGAAAATTAAAATTTTTGAATTTTTTTTTTATAAAGTTACTTGCTATAATGCATTCTTAGAAAATAGTTCAAGACTTTTCATGATTAATAACCATTTTTTTAAATATGTCTTAATGTAGAAAGGACTTTATTTCTACTTACAATAATCCCAACTTTATATGAAAATTTTTATCTATATTATATATGTCTATTAAAATTTTTTTCAACAATTAAAAATATTTTTCAAAGTATTTTTTTAAGTCCAGATTTTTCGACGTTTAATCTTTCAAAATTTTCTGGATATGAGTATTTTTCTATAGATTTTGTTTTAGACTTTCTTTTCAAAGCATTTAAAGTACTCTATTTTTATGTCATCAAAGGGGGAGAAGTGAAGATTAAGTCTAGGGGAAGGGTATCATTATTTTTTACACATTATTATTTGTGATATTAATTACCTTATTATTATTTATTTTTTACCCTAACTTAACTTGGGGTTGCTCACATCAAAAAGGGGGAGATTGTAAGTACCCCGTGGTAATTTTGATGTGATCAACCAAGTCAAGTTAGGTCCTGTTGTTGTTTAACCCCTGTGTCTAAGTGTGCAGGAACTTTGGAGAACAGGAAGTTGAGTAAAAGACGCATCTAGCGAGAAGGACGACACAAGAGAGAGTCGATGAGATCGGTGCGTCCGAGGGACGAGGTACTGTAGAAGAGTATGCTGGCGGATGAGAAAGAAGCGCGCAGTGTTTTCGAGGGATGAGAAGTCGAAGTGGAAGCTTGCTTGAGGAGAAGGCCGGAAGATGATTCTGGATGACCCCATTTCTTGATGGACGAAATCCCCAAGCGATCGGAGCAGCGGAGAAGAAAAGAAGTTGAGCTGTCTTATGGAAGGCGCCTTCCACCAGCTTGGAAGGCGCCTTCGATGAACAGTGGGAAGGCACCTTCAAGCGATGGAAGACACCTTCCATGAACACTGCGAAGGTGGCTTCCATGGCTTGAAGGCGCCTTCCCAGTGACCATTGGCAAAGATAAAACTTTATCTTCACACGGATAAAATTACCACGCCGGAGGCACCTTCCATCCTATAGAAGGCGCCTTCCATCCTATGGAAGGCACCTTCCAGTCTCGGATAAAATTTTTCATAGGATATAAAAAGACCCCTGGAGCTAGGAATAACTTAACAACTCATGTATTCATTTCCACTACAACAAAAAATTAAAAGGCAATGGTTAAAAACCGTTGTCGTAGGCCCTTTAAACCCGTTGAAATTGGCAGTGTTGTTAAAAGTGGGGGCTACGACAACGGTTTTAAACCGTTGTCTTTGAATGAAAAGACAACAGTTTTGCAACGGTTTTAAACTGTTGTCTTTGAATGAAAAGACAACGATTTAAAACCGTTGTTGTTTAGAGCATTTTTTATTAACACGGCTAGTTTACAACCGTTTTTGGGGCTTCGACAACGGTTTTTAACCGTTGTCTTTGAGGGTGATAGACAACAACAACGGTTTTAGATCATTGTCTTTTAAATTATTATCTTTTAATACCAATATATCATATTTCAATATAAATATATAATAAAGAATCATAATCACAAAAGAAAGAATATTTTCCATATCAATGTCATTCAAAATGTTACTTATACAAGAATTATATTACAATCACAAAAGAAAAAACATGTCTAATATTCAAATAAAATTTATCCCAATACAAATAAACAAATAAACTTCATTTACAACTAATGAACAATTGTCAAAAGACTAGAAACTTGTGATGGTGGTTCATGCCATGTAGGATTGCAAGTAATTATTGTCAACTCAAGCCCCATTAAAATCTTCAACTTGTAGAATTTCATTGGACTCCTCTTTCTCACTTGCTGATTCTTCCATGTCAACCTTTTCCAACATTCTGGATTTTTGTGAATCAAAGTATGTGAGCAAAGCACCAAAAATAAAAGGGAAGAATATAATACCTGTAGAAGACGTAAAACAGGGTTGATAGCTAAAATTTGGAGAAATGTAGTTGCTACAACCACAATAACAGATTTGATAAATCATATACTCTTCAAGTACCCCATTCATATCGGCAAATAAAACCACAACATAAAACTTTGTCAATAGAACCTGCAAAATATAAACATATATTAGAAGAGTTCATCTTTATCTGAAACACTAGTAACTCTTGACCATATACAATTTTTGATACAAGGAGAAAGTTTCAGGAAGGTTTATCCTAGACCTGCAAATGAAGCTACTTTTTAGTGTTGTATTAATGTAAATGGTTTTCCAAGTTTTGAAGTATTAATAAAACTCGGCTTAATGAAGTTAAAGCTTATCCTAGAGCTCAATAAGTTTCTCATGTGACCTGCTGTAGGAAATTCTAAGAAACAACATAACAAGCCTTCTGGCAGTACAAAAACGAAGTCTGCTGAAACAGAAATTTCTGTCTCAAGACTTGACATACGTGTTGGCCTCATCAAAAAAGTTCAGAAGCACCCAGATGCAGATTCACTCTATGTTGAAGAAATTGATGTCGGTGAAGAATCCCCTCGAACAGTTGTTAGTGGCCTCGTGAAATATATTCCTCTTGAGGAAATGCAGGTTTATTTTGCTTCCCTTTTCAATTTTTCTTCCATTTGGATGTGAATTTCCTATGTTCTCTAAATCACTGGTGCAGAATCGGAAGGTTTGTGTCCTCTGTAACTTGAAGCCTGCAACCATGAGGGGCATTAAGTCACAAGCAATGGTCTTGGCTGCATCAAACGATGACCACACAGAGGTAAGTCGTTAACTCTGCCTCCATTCTTACAAGTCTTTGCTTTTACTTGTAGGACCGTTGGGCCGGCTAGAAGGGGGGGTTGAATAGCCCTGCAAAAATCAAAACGCAAACACCCTTCTCGAACTCTTAAACTAACACTTGTAAAATAAGAGAAATAAATAAAAGCAGAAAAGTAAAAGGCACACCGAGATTTACTTGGTTACAACCGGGAAGGTTGTTAATCCAAGAAAGCGTAACACTAGTATCTCCTTCAGGCGGAGAAGCCTTTTACAGCAATGAAGCGCACAATAGAAGATTAAAACAGAAAAGCGTACAAGTGTAGAAAGAATGCTTGAGTTCTCAGTTGATTGACAGCTTCTGGACCAAGGCTATATTTATTGTCTTGGTCGGGGCGCCTGGAAGGGTTCCGGGCGCCCTGGGGGGGATAAAACTTTATCCCCCAACGTCCAGAACGCGAAAGACGCGTTCTGGTCAAACTTCACGTTCCGGGCGCCCCGGACTGTTCCGGGCACCCCGGGCTGCTCCGGGGGCCCCGGAGCAAAAAGTCAACTCTGGTTGACTTTTGCGTCCGGGACCTCTGCTCCGTTTTAGTCCCGCCTCGGTCCGGGTCTTCTGCTCCGGATCCGCTTACTTGGGTGATCTCTGCCATCCATAAAAGGGCTCACCCGAACCCAACTTCCGGTCTTCTCAAGCGGGCTTCCCTCCGGCTTCTCGTCCCTCGGAATTGCCGCGTGTTTCCTTCTCGTCCGCCAGCGTACTCATCCGCAGTCTTCGTCCCTCGGTCGTCGACCTTCTCGCTAGCTGCGTCTCTTGCTCCCCGAGCAATCTTCCGCTCCGGCTTTCGTCCCTCGGAACCACCGCGCGCTTCCTTCTCGTCCGCCGGTGTACTCTTCCGCGTGCCGTCCTTCTCGCTAGCTGCGTCTTCCGCTCGACTACCTGTGTTCCTAAGCTCCTGCACACTTAGACACAAGGTTAGAAACAACGCAGGACCTAACTTAACTTGTTGATCACACCAAAACAACCTTGGGGTTCCAACAATCTCCCCCTTTTTGGTGTGATCAACCCAAGTTAAGCTAGGGTCAAAACTAGACATAAAATTAAAACAAGTTATTGCAATAATGTGCAACAAAATTAAATTTCAAAAATTGTCAATTTACAATTTCTACCTCCCCCTAGACTTATACTAATTCTTCTCCCCCTTTGATCACAAAAAAATGGGGTTTAAAAAGAACTAAGGGTTAAAGACTTAGAGTAAAAAAAATTTCTTAAAGACTTTAAGCAGAAATTTTCAATTTCAAAATGGTCTTTTAACTTAAACAAAATTGTCTTATGAAAATTTTTCTAAATTAACAAAAAATGAGAATTTTTCTAAGTAACTTAAGCAGAAAATTTTTCTAAGTGAAAACTTTGAGAATTTTTCTAAGTGAAAATTTGACTTTGGCAAAAAGTATTTTTCTAAGTATAAAAATATTTTGAAAAAATGTTTTTTTTTTAAACTTTGAAAGAATTAATTAATTCTAATTTTAATGCTTTGACAGAAAGTTAATTAAACATTTATTTCACTATTTTGGCTTCCAGGTCGTGGCGAGGCACTAGGCCTTCTTGGTTATTGGAGCAACAACCACTTCCTTAGACAAAACCTCATAGAGAAATTTATTGTTTAATTTTCTCACTGAAAAGCGCTAATTTTAATTTTAATTTTAAAACTTAGACTAAGCAAGATTTAGGAACCCAATATAGGTTCCAGCCTACTGGATTGATTAAAAATTTCTTAGGGACATATTTTCTAGAGACATTCTTAATTTGTCCCGGGTGATATCTATAATACCAATTTAAATTTTTAAATTTTCTAGAATTAGATGAACATGCATGGTTTTTCAAATTATCTACTTGAATTTTCAAATCATTATTTTCAAATTTCAATTTTTCATTTTTCAATTTTGATTTATCTAATTCTTCTAGAGGGCAGGATTTAACTAAGATTATTTTTAAATTTTTTATTTCTTTTTTATAGCAGTCTTTAGTTAATAACTTAACAAATTTATAAAGTTTATCGGGAGGAAGTGAACGTACCTGACTTACCTTGTCGAGTTCGTTTTCCGTGTCTCCCCCTGAACTACTGCTTTCCTCTGACGAAGCTCCCCCTTCATCGATGCTCTCGATGCTCATTTCAGAAGAGCTTGACTTGCAATCGTCGTCTTGATGACTTGCCATTAGAGCAAGTCCGGAGAATGCCTCGACTTCCGACTCCGACGACGTATCATCCCACGTCGCCTTTAGGGCTTTTCGCTTTTGGATAGGCTTCTTACCCTTTTCCTTGTTCTTGTTCTTCAACTTGGGGCAATTGTCCTTGACGTGCCCTTCTTCGTCGCAGTGGTAGCAGCAGATCGTCCTTTTCTTCTTCCCCTGTGGATGGTTAGTAGATCTGGATTTACAAAGCTTCTTGAATCTTCTTACCATCATTACCATTTCCTCGTCATCAAGAGAGGATTCCGACTCTGGTTCATCTCTCGAAGCTTTGAGGGCGACGTTATTCTTGGGCTCCTTCATTCCTGCACATCTTGACTCATGCACTTCAAAAGTAGAAAAAAATTCTTCTAACGAGATTTTTTCTAAATCTTTAGAAATATAAAAGGCATCTACTAGTAATGCCCATTTTGAATTTCTAGGAAATGAATTTAGTGCGTACCTTAGCGAATCTCGGTTACTTACCGTTTCTCCGAGATTCGATAGTCCGGTGATGATCTCTTTGATTCTTGAGTGCAAGTGCACGACTGTCTCATCTTCCCCAAGTTGCAGGCTGGTGAGCTGATTCCGAAGCAGATCTCTTCTGACGAGCTTGGCTTCGGAAGTCCCTTCGTGCAGCTCGAGGAACTTTTCCCAAATTTCCTTTGCAGAGTGGTATTGTCCGATTCTGTTGACTTCTTGAGGTGGAAGAACGCTTAGCAGATGGTATTCTGCTTTGCCGTTCGCCACGAATTCAGCCTGCTCCTTTTTTGTCCATTGACATTTTTCCTTACCTTCTGGAGCTACAAAACCGGATTCCATTGTTAAAGTTAATTCAAAGTCTGTGGTAAAAAATACCTGCATCAGATTCTTCCACGTAGCGAAATCTCCTCCATATTTCGGCGGGTGGATGCTTGGTCCGGCCATTATCTTTGCTTCGATTGGCGGTTAGTCCTCCTGAAGCATCTTGGCTCTGATACCACTTGTAGGACCGTTGGGCCGGCTAGAAGGGAGGGTTGAATAGCCTTGCAAAAATCAAAACTCAAACACCCTTCTCGAACTCTTAAACTAACACTTGTAAAATAAGAGAAATAAATAAAAGCAGAAAAGTAAAAGGCACACCGAGATTTACTTGGTTACAACCGGGAATGTTGTTAATCCAAGAAAGCGTAACACTAGTATCTCCTTCAGGCGGAGAAGCCTTTTACAGCAATGAAGCGCACAATAGAAGCTTAAAACAGAAAAGCGTACAAGTGTAGAAAGAATGCTTGAGTTCTCAGTTGATTGACAGCTTCTGGACCAAGGCTATATTTATAGTCTTGGTCGGGGCGCCTGGAAGGGTTCCGGGCGCCCTGGGGGGATAAAACTTTATCCCCCAACGTCCAGAACGCGAAAGACGCGTTCTGGTCAAACTTCACGTTCCGGGCGCCCCGGAGCAAAAAGTCAACTCTGGTTGACTTTTGCGTCCGGGACCTCTGCTCCGTTTTAGTCCCGCCTCGGTCCGGGTCTTCCGCTCCGGATCCGCTTACTTGGGTGATCTCTGCCATCCGGAAAAGGGCTCACCCGAACCCAACTTCCGGTCTTCTCAAGCGGGCTTCCCTCCGGCTTCTCGTCCCTCGGAATTGCCGCGTGTTTCCTTCTCGTCCGCCAGCGTACTCATCCGCAGTCTTCGTCCCTCGGTCGTCGACCTTCTCGCTAGCTGCATCTCTTGCTCCCCGAGCAATCTTCCGCTCCGGCTTTCGTCCCTCGGAACCACCGCGCGCTTCCTTCTCGTCCGTCGGTGTACTCTTCCGCAGCACCTCGTCCCTCGGACTGCCGTCCTTCTCTCTAGCTGCGTCTTCCGCTCGACTACCTGTGTTCCTAAGCTTTTGCACACTTAGACACAAGGTTAGAAACAACGCAGGACCTAACTTAACTTGTTGATCACACCAAAACAACCTTGGGGTTCCAACATTACTAACCTGTTAGTTTTTTAGTATTATAATATTGGTTGGTTTACCTGGGAAATTATCAGCTTTACATGTGATCATTCATCAAGAACGACTAATGAATTCATTTTGTTTCCAGGTTGAGTTAGTTGATCCACCATCATCAGCCAAGGTTGGTGAACGAGTGACCTTTCTGGGATACTCAGGCGAACCAGACAGCGTCTTAAACGCCAAGAGCAAAGTTTGGGAGAAGCTGCAGGTTGATCTGCAGTCTAATTCAGAGCTGGTTGCCTGTTATAAGGATGTGCCTTTCACAACATCTGCTGGTGTTTGTAAAGTTTCGTCTATCACAAATGGAGCCATAAGGTAGACAATCTGCCTTTTTTACATTAAGGTCCAATGCATTATAAACCAAAAATTATAACAAGTATGAGGTCAAAAAAGTATTGAACAACTGACATAAATCTTAAATGATCAAGAAGCTACTACTTGATTAAAGGATAAAATTTCTAGTCTTAGTGAAAGTGCAGGCTCAACTTGCAACTTTAATCAACTTATTCAAGCAATAACGAATACAACTTGATCAAGGACTTCATGTAATTCCCACTAGTGGGTGATTCTTAATCAACAATTATTATCTTAAAGGAGAGATCAAAGGATTCTCGGATAAATCTATTGTAGCATTGCATAAACTAAGCTAACTAAGTTTTGACAGGTCTTGTTTCTCCATCAGGTTTCTAGAAACAAAATAAAACCATTAGTGTGTTTAAGAAAACAAAGACTTCTAATCTACTTATCTGTCAAGCGCCCAAGAGGTATGCGTTTCATCAAGACTAATAATCTGTGAATAAAGTCAATAGGAGATGAAGGACTAAGATTAAGGGCACTTTCAAAGAGGAACAATTATAACGTCAAGCAAAGGAAAAATATAGAATTAAGTATTCAAATTATACAGTAGCCTAGCACAAGTGACACAATAGACTTCTTTCGAGACAACTAAGATATTAACAGACTTATTTTGCACTCATTTCTATCTCAAGAATGTTCCATTAAGAGAGAAAAAGCTAAACTAGATGCAAACTAACCTTTCCATTCGGCATTGCAAGTATTTCTTTGATCCGCTCGATCTCTACGATTAGAAAAATGAGAAGGCAATCAGAAATAATCATAAGAAATCTAATACATAAAGGAGTATAAAGGAATCTGACAATATTTACTCGTATTGGAAGAATAAATTATATCATTGGATTATAGCACCAGAAAAACATGCTAATTACATCAATTTTTAATCTCTAAAGTCAATACAAGGATGTCACTAGATGCTAACCAATCTGCACTTGTCACTAGATGCTTAAAAGATCTAAAAGTGAAAAACTATTGAAAATTGACAAATATTAATCAAAGGACTACATAATGGAGAGAAAGAATATCAACATCTAATACTTATCACACATTGCAATAAACTATGAGAAAGGTAGCACACAGATATAATTAGAAATTCTTGACAATTCTAACATGCTTTAAAAAAAATCAGTATGGGGAAGTATTAGCAAATAAAGGACTAGATCTAATTAAATGAGTCAAAGAAATCACCTTCTCACATGTCTCTCGTTCTACTGTGAAATCTTACAGCATAGCTACACAGATCCAATGGATCAGAGCCAAGTCAAAAATGTAGTAGACAATCTTAATTCATAACAGGAGATGTGTGATGAGAACCATACCCGCTGTGGATCTCAATTACTTCAAGCTGGCGGAGGGAAATCCAAAGCACTCGCTTAGCTCTATAATTCAATATTCCAAGTTCGCATATCTTGGATGTTCTAACATCTATACCTAGAAGATATCCAAGCATAACAGGTCAATGTCAATGCATATTGAAGCTAGAAATTAGCAATTTGAAAGGATAGCAAAGAGATTCATCATGTGCATTGAGCTTGTTAGCACTTCTAAGGTAAAGGTGCCACAACAATAAAAAATAGTTCACCAGCTTGAAAACATACCAAATACATATTATAGATGGAATGTAAAGGGACAAAGGAAACAACATGATAAGTATATATTGTTAACAAATAAAGTAATTCTCATGTATAATAGAGAAAAAAAAACCATTATTCAACACATGAAGCAATCAATAATGGACATGAACTCAAAGTCATAAGATTGAATTAGCGGGTATACAAGAACAGATTAATTAAATGTGAAATTTGCAAACTACGCTAGGTCAACTTGGTCACCATTTCAGTTAGGGAAACTCTACACGAAAGAAATTATGCCTGATAGTGAAGAACATTGTGAACAAGCATAAAGAAGCTAACCACTAGAAATAATTCTACAAGACGATAGAAGCGAGACCAGGGAAGAGACCAAGAGTTGCTCAATGGCCAAACCGACAAGTCCCGCCAGGAAAGAGAACAGAAAGGGGGCGGCGAGGTGGAGAATGAGGTTCCGAAGGAAAACTACGTGAGGTACTCTTCCTCCCACACCTCCACTCGTTTCTTTGCCGCTTCCGCTTCCGTTGCCGCCGCCGCCGCCGCCGCCAGAGGGTTCCGGCGGATCCATAAGAGACAAAATCTAGTTGAAATCCATGGCTTTCGAGTTCAGATGGCCTAAGATGGCCCGAAGTGGGAGGATCCCTCGGCGATCGATGGGCGTGGGCAAATCGCGACGACGAAAGGGAACGGGGTCGATGGCAGTTCAAAGTTGGGAGTTAGATTTGGCAACTGGAAAGAGAAAAGAGGGACGAAAATGTTGGGTTCTTCGGGCCGCGAAAACCGCTTTTTCGCGTTGCGGAAACCCCGAGTCACCCAAAGCCATGGATCTCGTGCAAAGATTCGTAAACAAAATTATCGAAAAACCTTTTTCTTGTACGAGTTTGTAAAAACTTTAGATCTACACTAAAGTTAAGATCATTACCCTTGTAGCGAAGCCCTTCGCGTTCCCGCTTGTCCAAGATGTCGTCGGATCTCTAGTTGTCAAAGTAGACAACCTCTATATGTATCCACACGGACACAAGTAGAAGGAGATGACCAAAACACAAGGTGTGCTAGCACCAATGGAGTGTTCGGCCAAGGAATGGGAGAAGGAGAAGAGAGAGCACCCAAGGGAGAAGAAGAGTGAATGAAAATCAATTAGAGGAAATTCAAACAACCTCATAGCCATCAAGTGGCCGGCCACTCTAGGAGGTGTAACCCCCACATTAATTCCAATTAATGTGGAGACCATTAAGAGTTGTAACCCCCATGAGGTGGCACTCTAGGATAATGTGGATCAACACTATTGGTCCACATCTTGCCACCTCACTAAATGACATGGCAACAAGTGTAACCTCCTCATTTAATGTGGGCCGGCCACATTAAATGCTATGGAGGCTTGTACCCTCCATGAGGTGGCACACATTGATGATGTGGAGCAATCCTATTGGTCCACATCTTGCCAACTCACTAGTGATGTGGCAAAAAGTCAAGTCAAACATGACTTTTTCTCTTCCTCTCAAATCAAGTCAAACTTGATCAAATCTCTCTCATGGTTGATCTAATCCAACCATATGATTCAAGCCAACTTAATATAATGAATCTAATTCATTAAATTAAGTTGATTTAATGAGTCATAATCTAAATTAGACTCATTAAATACATGAATCAACTTGAGTCCAACTCAATTAGCCCAATTTGGATTACTCTTAATCCAATATGATTCATCAAATGAATCTAATCCTCTTAGTTCATCATATGAACCAAATCTCCATCTAATTGTCCTTAGTGTGTGACCCTATAGGTTCTTTTAACATTGGCAATGCCCTAAACCCATTTAGGAGCATAAGTAATGAGCGGTATCTAGCAACACATCATTACTACCCAAGTTACAAGAATGTCGAGATCCGACATCACCTTGTGACTACCAATTGTGACTCCTCACAAAATATGTGACATTGTCCTTCTATCCTAGACATCTAGATTGATCAATGTGAGGCATAGACCGTGTCATCCTCAAATCAATCTAAATCTTGAACTCCAAGTAGACTCACTCGATCAAATGAGCTCAACATCTAATGTTGACTCATTTGGGCATGGCCATGCACTTCGTGGTCTAACTCTATCAAGAATATTGATGTCGCTCCCGTCATATGGGAGGGATAGATCCCATCTACATCACTCACATCCCTCTGCATAATTTGTTACATACCCAGTAATCGCCTTTATAGTCCACCCAGTTACGGGTGACGTTTGACGAAACCAAAGTACATAACTCCTTATGTAGGGATCCATGGTGACTTCTGGTCTAAGGACTAATAGTCATACTAATAGCCACATGAGAAAGTATATGACACTCATATAACGATCCATGATACTTTCTCATGGCGGGTCATTCAGTATACATTCTCTAATGCATACCCATGTGTCAGCTTGATATCTCTATATCCATGACTTGTGAGATCAAGTCATCGAGCTGACCTACATGCTAGTCTTATTGTATTAACATTGTCCCTGAATGTTAATACTCGACTAGGAATGATTTAGAGTAGTGTTCCCTATATCATCTCACTATCGATTCAACCAATCGATTGATATAGGTAGGAACCTTTCTACTCTAGGACGTTACTATACTTATTTTATCTGGCACTAATACAAATAAGCATAATAACCAAAAACCAAATGCCTTAATTAATATACAAGAATATGATACAATGAGTCCATACAATCATCAAATGATTGGCTCTAGGGCTCTAACCAACAATCTCCCACTAGCACTAGTGTCAATCAGTATAGGCTCTAAGGCCTAATGACCTAGTGTGACCATCATGCTTTCTCTGTGCCAAAGCCTTGGTCAAGGGATCTGCGATGTTAGCCTCTGTAGGTACTCTGCAAATCTTCACATCTCCTCTATCGATAATCTCTCGAATGAGATGGAAGCGCCGTAGTATGTGCTTGGTCCGCTGGTGTGAGCGAGGTTCCTTCACCTGTGCTATAGCTCCATTGTTGTCACAATAGAGCTCAACTGGGTCAGCGATGCTAGGAACCACCCCAAGTTCAGTGATGAACTTGCGGATCCAAACTGCCTCCTTTGCTGCCTCTGATGCAGCAATATACTCGGCCTCTGTTGTAGAATCAGCTACTGTGTCCTGCTTCGAACTCTTCCAGCTCACAGCACCACCATTTAAGCAAAACACGAACCCTGACTGCGATCGATAATCATCCTGATCGGTCTGGAAGCTGGCATCACTATAACCCTTTACAGTTAGCTCATCATTACCTCCATATATCAAGAAATATTCTTTAGTCCTTCTTAAGTACTTAAGAATATTCTTGACCGCTATCCAGTGACTTTCACCTGGATCTGACTGGTATCTACTCGTTATGCTCAAAGCATACGAGACGTCAGGTCGAGTACATAGCATGGCGTACATGATCGATCCTATGGCTGAGGCATAAGGGATCTGATCCATGCGGTCTCTCTCCTCTCTAGAAGAAGGACCTTGAGTCTTCGAAAAACTCATGCCATGTGACATCGGAAGAAATCCCTTCTTGGAGTTCTGCATGGCAAACCGAAGGAGTACCTTGTCAATGTATGTACTCTGACTTAGGCCAAGCAATCTCTTAGATCTATCTCTATAGATCTGTATCCCTAGAATGCGGGATGCCTCGCCTAAGTATTTCATTGAGAAGCAACTCCCTAGCCAGGTCTTGACAGACTGAAGCATAGAGATGTCCTTCCCAATGAGTAGTATGTCATCCACATACAATATGAGGAAGACAACTACGTCTCCTACAACCTTCTTGTAGACACAAGGTTCATCTTCGTTCTTGATGAAACCAAACTGTTTGATTGCATCATCGAATCGAAGATTCCAGCTCCGAGAAGCTTGCTTTAGTCCATAAATGGACCTATGCAGCTTGCATACTCTGCTAGTATGCTGTGGATCTACAAAACCCTCAGGTTGTGTCATGTACACATCCTCGAGTAGGTTTCCATTCAGAAACGCAGTTTTGACATCCATCTGCCATATCTCATAGTCATGGTAGGCTGCAATAGCAAGCATGATCCGAATGGATTTAAACATCGCTACTGGAGAAAAGGTTTCATCATAGTCAATACCATGAATCTGCTTGAAACCTTTAGCTACCAAGCGACCCTTATAGATAAGTCCATCCATGTCAGTCTTTCTCTTAAAGACCCACTTACACCCAATGGGTTTTGCCCCTTCAGGTGGATCAACCAAAGTCCATACTTGGTTGGTGTACATGGAATCCATCTCGGATCTCATGGCCTCTAGCCATTTCTCAGAATCTGGTCTCGTCACAGCTTCTTGATAGGTGGTAGGCTCATCCTCTATGAGTACAACGTCATCATGGTCAGATAAGAGAAATGAATATCTCTCAGGCTGACGACGTACTCTATCAGACCTGCGAAGAGGTATGTCTACTTGAACCGGTTGTTGTTCCTCAACTCTTTATGGAACAACATCATCCACAACACTTTGTGGTTCCAGTTCAATTTCCATCGAGGCATCAGTGCTATTGTTCGCATCTTGAACTTCTTCAAGATCGAACATGCTCCCACTAGTCTTTCTAGAAACAAAATCCCTTTCTAGAAAGACCCCAATCTTTGCCACAACTACCTTGTGCTGACTGGGAATGTAGAAGTAATATCCCTTAGTTTCCTTGGGATATCCGATGAAATAGCACTTGTCGGATTTGAGTCCTAATTTGTCTGAGACTTGATGTCGTACGTAAGCCTCACAACCCCAAATCCTCATGAAAGACACCTGGGCATCTCTCCTAGTCCATATCCTATATGGTGTCTTTATCACGGCCTTGGATGGAACTCGGTTGAGAATGAAAGCTGCCGTGTCTAGAGCATATCCCCATAGATATGTCGGAAGATCTGTGTGACTCATCATAGATCGTACCATATCTAATAAGGTACGATTCCTCCTTTCGGATACACCATTCCACTGTGGTGTTCCAGGAGGAGTGAGTTGAGATAAAATCTCACACTCAGCTAAGTAGTCACGAAACTCATGGCTTAAGTATTCACCACCTCGATCTGATCGAAGTATCTTAATACTCTTGCCAAGCTGGTTCTGTACTTCATTCTTGAATTCTTTGAACTTTTCAAAGGATTCGGACTTATGTGTCATCAAGTACACATAACCGTATCTACTGAAGTCATCAGTAAACGTGATGAAGTACCTAGAACCGCCTCTAGCAGCGACATTGAAAGGGCCACATACATCACTATGTATGAGTCCTAACAAATCAGTCGCTCTCTTGCTGTGCCCACTAAAAGGAGTCTTGGTCATCTTGCCTCGTAGACATGACTCGCATATATCATATGATTCAAAATCAAATGAGTCCAGCAAACCATCCTTATGGAGCTGGAATAAGCGCTTGTCATTTATATGACCTAAGCGACAGTGCCAGAGATAGGTGTGGTTCATATCGTTCGATTTGAACCTCTTGGTACTAACGTTATAGATAGGGCTCTCTAGATCTAGAATATAGAGTCCGTTTATCAGAGGTGCACTACAATAGAACATATCGTTTAAATAGACAGAACAACATTTGTTCTTTATTATAAACGAGAATCCTTTCTTGTCCAAACAAGAAACTGATATAATGTTCTTAGTCAAGGCAGGCATATAACAACAATCATCTAATTCTAGTACAAGCCCAGAGGGAAGAGATAGATGATAAGTTCCTACAGTAATAGCAGCAACTCGTGCTCCATTGCCTACTCGTAGGTCTATCTCACCCTTCATCAATGCCCTGCTATTCCTCAGCGCTTGTACATTAGTACAAATGTGCGAAGCACATCCGGTATCTAATACCCACGATGAAGAAATAGAGAGGTTGACTTCTATAACATGTATACCTGAAGTAGAAATCTTATTTATCTTCTTCTTAAGATCTTCCAGGTATTCTTGGAGTTCCTCCTCCAGTGCCTTGCTTGTCCTTGATATAGGTGACAAAGATGCTCAACCATATCGTAAGCGCCCATCAACTCATGTTGCTTCTGAAGCTCAGAGTTCATGGTTGCGAGCATAAGACAAGACACATCTAATGCGTCATCTTGATGCTTCTTGTAAGCATCTCGGTCTGCTCGCGTGGCAGTGGCAGGAGGAGCCTCCGGAATGGGCTGCTCCAAAACGTACAGTTTACGTTCCTGAGTGAGAACAATTCTCAGGTTCCTGTACCAGTCTAGGAAATTTACTCCGTTGAGCTTGTCCTTCTTAAGGACAGAACGCAGGGAGAAAGAATTCGTATTCGACGTCATGGTTATCTACAACATAAAATTTGCAGAAATAAATATCATATTTTTTTAAAATCATTTAATTAGGCCTTTAACTAAATGATGCTCTCACTGAATACTATAATTCTTGTGGGACAAGATCCACATCATACTAACCCTTGAGTTAGCTTTGGCTAATACGCCCAAGGCTTAGTATGATCGGTAGGTAACGATTACCAATTACATCTCTATGCAACTCTTGTTTATAGGATCAAGATCCATATTAAAACTCGAGTTAGCTTTGGCTAATACGCCCGAGAGTTAATATAAACGTGATTTTGTCCTACCTTTCCAACTATTGGAAGAATGCCTATAGTTGACTCGATCCAACCGAGTAACTAGGAATACTCAATCTAATTGAGTTTGTATTCACCCATGCGTTGATAGGCGGGACCAAGATTGTCCCTCCGTACCCTACCAAGATAATATGTATTGCTCTGCTTTGGCAGATTCAACAATACATGTGATCGAGGTAGTGATAGGTATCACGGCATGGTTAGGCATTTAGAGTTGGTTCGATCTAGATCTAACCTAATCGAGAAGGATGCATCTTGTGCACGACTTAGATCTAATCTAATCGCAAGGGTGCATCATGTGCACGACTTAGATCTAATCTAATCGTTAAGGCACTAATTAATTAATTAATTATTAAACATGCATCAGATACATAACAATTAATTAATTAATCTATTTGTGATTTAGTCATGGCCCTACTACGATCTTCTCAAGCCAATGAGAAGATCGAATGGTCAACCTAGGGTCAACAGCTTCTCCAAGCTCCTCCCTTTGACCACCTTGTGTTGCTCGTGCCCGCCTCGGAACTCCGTCTCGTGTGGACCCTCCACCGCTCCAATTTGTACATTACAATTTGAAACTCGAGTTACATTCGACTCTAAATCTAATTTACAACCAGAATAAGAGAAAGGCACGACGCGCAGGCCGTGAAAAAATAAAAATACAGCACACACAATCATATGATGGCACGCAGGCCGTATTATGAATTACAAGACAAATCCAATCTTATTGGGTATTTTGGGCCATGAATATCACAAATTAATATATAATTTAAAATTATATATTTTTCATAATTTTTCTGTAATTTTAAAAATAATTTTTACAATTTTTATGAGTAAAATTTCCCGGCGGTTTCGGGCGCAATCGCGGAACAGATCCCCTTGCGGGGCCCAGGGGCAGCGCCCCTACCCGCGATCTAACCATCGCGAGGGTTCCTTTGCGATCCAACAGCGCCTAAACCCGCTGTCCCAAAACGATTTGGGTCGAGACATTACCGTTTCGGAAAAATCTTCCCGGCGGGTTCATTTTTAACGATTTCGGGTGCAATCGCGGAGCAAATTCCCTTGCGGGGTTAGGGGCAATGCCCCTACCCATGATCTAACCATCGTGATTTGCTCCTTTGCGATCTAATGGCACCCGACCCTGCTGTCCCAAACGGATTTGGGGCAAAACGAAGCCGTTTAAAAGAAAACTTTCCGGTAGCCGAAGCCTACAAGTGCCGAGACACTTGTGCTTCGCTTCTACGGAAAAATTACTTATAAAAACTCTAAAAACTCAATTTTTACAGAAAATCACAGAAGGTATATTTTTCATAAAAATACAAACGAACTCGTACAAGTCTTTGCACGTGGCTCTGATACCATGCGAAAACCGCTTTTTCGCGTCGCGGAAACCCCGAGTCACCCAAAGCCATGGATCTCGTGCAAAGATTCGTAAACAAAATTATCGAAAAACCTTTTTCTTGTATGAGTTTGTAAAAACTTTAGATCTACACTAAAGTTAAGATCATTACCCTTGTAGCGAAGCCCTTCGCGTTCCCGCTTGTCCAAGATGTCGCCGGATCTCTAGTTGTCAAAGTAGACAACCTCTATATGTATCCACACGGACACAAGTAGAAGGAGATGACCAAAACACAAGGTGTGCTAGCACCAATGGAGTGTTCGGCCAAGGAATGGGAGAAGGAGAAGAGAGAGCACCCAAGGGAGAAGAAGAGTGAATGAAAATCAATTAGAGGAAATTCAAACAACCCCATAGCCATCAAGTGGCCGGCCACTCTAGGAGGTGTAACCCCCACATTAATTCCAATTAATGTGGAGACCATTAAGAGTTGTAACCCCCATGAGGTGGCACTCTAGGATAATGTGGATCAACACTATTGGTCCACATCTTGCCACCTCACTAAATGACATGGCAACAAGTGTAACCTCCTCATTTAATGTGGGCCGGCCACATTAAATGCTATGGAGGCTTGTAACCTCCATGAGGTGGCACACATTGATGATGTGGAGCAATCCTATTGGTCCACATCTTGCCAACTCACTAGTGATGTGGCAAAAAGTCAAGTCAAACATGACTTTTTCTCTTTCTCTCAAATCAAGTCAAACTTGATCAAATCTCTCTCATGGTTGATCTAATCCAACCATATGATTCAAGCCAACTTAATATAATGAATCTAATTCATTAAATTAAGTTGATTTAATGAGTCATAATCTAAATTAGACTCATTGAATACATGAATCAACTTGAGTCCAACTCAATTAGCCCAATTTGGATTACTCTTAATCCAATATGATTCATCAAATGAATCTAATCCTCTTAGTTCATCATATGAACCAAATCTCCATCTAATTGTCCTTAGTGTGTGACCCTATAGGTTCTTGTAACGTTGGCAATGCCCTAAACCCATTTAAGAGCATAAGTAATGAGCGGTATCTAGCAACACATCATTACTACCCAAGTTACAAGAATGTCGAGATCCGACATCACCTTGTGACTACCAATTGTGACTCCTCACAAAATATATGACATTGTCCTTCTATCCTAGACATCTAGATTGATCAATGTGAGGCATAGACCGTGTCATCCTCTAATCAATCTAAATCTTGAACTCCAAGTAGACTCACTCGATCAAATGAGCTCAACATCTAATGTTGACTCATTTGGGCATGGCCATGCACTTCGTGGTCTAACTCTATCAAGAATATTGATGTCGCTCCTGTCATATAGGAGGGATAGATCCCATCTACATCACTCACATCCCTCTGCATAATTTGTTACATACCCAGTAATCGCCTTTATAGTTCACCCTGTTACGGGTGACGTTTGACGAAACCAAAGTACATAACTCCTTATGTAGGGATCCATGCTGACTTCAGGTCTAAGGACTAATAGTCATACTAATAGCCACATGAGAAAGTATATGACACTCATATAATGATCCATGATACTTTCTCATGGCGGGTCATTCAGTATACATTCTCTAATGCATACCCATGTGTCAGCTTGATATCTCTATATCCATGACTTGTGAGATCAAGTCATCGAGCTGACCTACATGCTAGTCTTATTGTATTAACATTGTCCCTGAATGTTAATACTCGACTAGGAATGATTTAGAGTAGTGTTCCCTATATCATCTCACTATCGATTCAACCAATCGATTGATATAGGTAGGAACCTTTCTACTCTAGGACGTTACTATACTTATTTTATCTGGCACTAATACAAATAAGCAGAATAACCAAAAACCAAATGCCTTAATTAATATACAAGAATATGATACAATGAGTCCATACAATCATCAAATGATTGGCTCTAGGGCTCTAACTAACAGAAAATGCTTAGGATAGAGAAGGTAAGGGGGGAATGCAGCGACAAAAAATTTTCGGTGAGAGGGAAAGAAAAAAAGCGGCGGTAAAAAATGTCGAAGGGGAAAAACGACGAAGGAAAAAAACACCGGTTTTCAACATCACTTAATAGACAACGGTTTTCAAAAACCGTTGTCGTAACTCCAAGAAAGCGCACATAGACAACAGTTTTCAAAAACTGTTGTCGTAGCCTTTAAAAACGGTTGTCGTAGGCCCAAAAAAACATAAATAGACAAAGGTTTTTAATAACCGTTGTCGTAGGCAAAAAAAACTGCTAAAAGACAACGGTTTTTGTTAAAACCGTTGTTACAAGTCAAAACAATAATGATTTGGCATAAAACCGTTGTCGTTTCAATGTTGTTGAATGAGGATTTTGTTGTAGTGTTCCTAGCACATTTCTAAGCATTCAACGAGTGTAATAGGCATCTCCGCCTACACGGAGGAGATCTTTTCAGTGCTTTCTTTTGTCTTGGATTAATAACCACCTAGATTATAACCAAGTAACACCTTAGTGCCTTTAATTTATCAGTTTTTTAATTTTCTTTTTATAAATATGCTACTAATGTGAGTTGAAAGATCGAGAAGGTTTTATTTTATTTTTTAATAGATAATTCACCCCTCTCTTGCTGACCCAACATGTTCCAACAAAGTGTATATTTTTTCTCTTAATTCACGATATTAAGTGTGCTGTTGTTTGAGATTTCTGTTTCCGCCCTGTTCGGCGGCGTTCCTCCATTACAACGGCTCCTCCTCATAGCAATGATCATCGAAAGTGTTCCTCTGGTATCACTAGATCCCTTCTGACACCCTTTAACTTATCATCAGATCCTCCTTTGAAGCATAAATTCAGATGTGCAGATTCCAATATTGTGACTTCAATTTCAATATGTTCTTACATTTATCGTTGTAGAGATATCTGTGGTGAAAATTGCAAGATTAGGATTGATTCCAGAGTTCAAAAGTTACTTTTTCTTCTTCTCTGATGACCAAAGTTGGGCGTTCTCGTCTCCGACCTCTTGTGTGACGACAAGAGTGTGACGTTTGTGTAGTTGGTTGCGAGTTTGGATTGGTTCATTTTATTTACTAATTTTGTAGCTTAGAACAGATTTACTTTGTTGTTTAGTAAATTTAATTTCATAGTTAAATTTCTTATATGTCTTGCTCTTTCTTTTCTTAGCTTATTCATTGCTTTAGATAAGATTTCATTCATGTCTTGCTATTTCATTCCTTAGTTTAATTGTGTTCATAGTGAAATTCATAGTGTAGAGTGGTAATGCGTTGTAGATTAATTGTTGGTACTTAGTTAAATTTCATTCAAGCATTAGATTAGTTCCCTACTTATTCTATTTTTAATTTGTTAGGTTTACAATCAAAATCCAAATCCTCATTTTTATATTAAAAATCTTTAAAAAATATGAATAACAAACAATCGTAGATTACCATCCTACTATTAGTTTCCTCGAGAGATTCAACCTTAGGCTCTTTATTATAATATCTTTGTATAGTTAAGGGGTTCATTGAATAATAAACTGTTAATTTGATAAGTCCACAAGTGACATTCAATTTGGACTTATCAGCAGTCAATTTATAATGTAGGATGTAGTAAGGATGATTTCCCCCAATATGATTTTGGAACTTGGTATTGTTATAGCAAGCATTCATTTTTCCTCTTGGCAATCTCATTCTATTGAGGAGTATGTATGCAAGATGACTCATGAATTATACATTCTTGTAGAAAATATGATCAAAGAAATTGTTTAAAATAGTCTTTGGTGTTATCATATCAGAACCTTTTTATTTTAACACCAAATTGGTCATGTATCATGACAATAAAGTTTGGACGGATAGTAATCATATTTATATTTGAGAAGGAAAATCCATGAGATTCTAGTTTAATCATCCATGAAAGAAACAAATCATCGAGCTTCTATATTATTGGGAATTCTAGAAGGACCCCATATATTAGTGTGAATTAAATAAAAAGAGAAAGAACTTCTATTATTACTAATTGGAAAGGTAATTCTTTTAAGGGATGAGCATTCGGTTAATTTGATATTAATTTTGTATAAAAATTTTTTATTGTTATTTTGAACAAATTTAATTAATTCGGTGTTAACTGAAATAACTAATTCGGCTAATTCAGTTTTAGTAAAATTTTGATTTGATTTGGTTAGTCAACACTAAATCGATTTTCGATTAATTCGGTTAATTTATATATCGAATTAACCGAATGCTCACCTCTAATTCTTTTATGTTTGCTAAATTCACATACCTCACAATGAAAAGCTTCAACCTTAATATTATTAGATAAGGTAGGGAATATTGTTTTTAAAATAAAAATGAAGGATGATCAAAATAAAAATGTTAACGCTAAATGAAATTATTATTTGAAATAGACGAATAAGACTTTGAGAAAATATGCTTGACTATAGGAATGTGATTGATACATTGAGATAGTGGAGGCCACCATTTTTCTTGGGCCAGTACATCCCTCTTCCTGAAATCTAATCTTAAAATACACAATGAGAGAGGATAAAACAAGACATTATAATTTTAGTTTGTGAATCCTCTCTAGTGGATAATTTTGGAATATAGGGTTCATCGTTTACTAATAAGAATGAGCTCAACTAAATGTGACAAATACAAATAACTACTGTAGCAACAGAATCATCAGTAATAATAATTTTTGTATTGTTCGAACAAACTCTCATTTGTTTCTGCAAGATCAAAGAATAGGTTATTTATAATTACAATTGGATCAGGCAGTGGGTAAGTTGTCAGGTTACGTTCAGACACTTGTCCATTGTCAACGGCCTCCGAGGAACCTCCGATTACTCATTCTAAATCAAACTATAATACGAGAGATGATAAATTTAGAAAAGAATTATAATTAATTATGACCGGCTCATTATTATAATTCAACTATAATTATAATTATAAACATCCTTTTTTTAATGAGAGAATATGGTCCGATAAAATAGTTATTACGTTTCTAATTGATCCGGTGATAAGGTTAGGCCTCGCCCCGCAGGAGGTCAACGTTACGTGGAAGGTTAAAGTTAAGGCGGTCAATGTCCCCAGGCTAGCGTCTGACCGGGCGACCCCATCAGCCGGTCGGACTAAGGAATGGTCGGTCCGACGTTATTACAACTCGGTCTCGCACCGAGCTTCCGACAGTCAAAGACTATCACCAAAGCAGGCACCGATCGGCAAGTCATGTGCCGGGTGGACATCCGGATCGGTCACAGATCAGGTCACAGCCAGCGAAGTGCAGACCCGACTTAGCAAACCCAAACAGTGGAAGTAGCTACGCGTCCACCCTGCTCGGCCCAGACAGCGGAAATAGCCGAGCGGCCTCCCCGCTCGGCACAGCAGAATTAGCCAAGCGGTCATCCGCTTGGCCCACTAACAGATAAAGGCAGGATCGACTGGTATCCTCCTCGAGACTCATGCCACAGACAGACAGCATGGTTGGCAGCATGATCAGGCAGAGAATCGTACGACGGAAACTTCCAGTGTCTTGTCAGGATATGCTCGGGTTGTTGAGGTATGATGTGCATACCTCGAGGAAGCTTTGAGATGTCATATCAGGGGAAGCTTTGAGATGCGTGCATGCCTCGAGGAGCGTGCACGCACACCCCTGGGAGCCCTATATAAAAGACCCCAAGCTTCGACGAAGGTATGCTCATTCTACTATAGCTACAGTTACGTTGCCACTTTCGTTTCTTTGCTTGCTTGCTGTTTTCGCCGGAGGTCTGACTTGTGCGTCGGAGGGCTATCGTCGGGGAACTACTCCCTGGCTCGGCACTGATGCTTTTGTGCTTGCAAACTAATCTCATCGGAGGTCCACGCACAGTCAACAGGAGCACCACATCCCCAGCGTCCGTCACCTTAACTTTCGAACAGGATCACTAACATTATGCCCCTCTTCAATATTTATTTTATTTAAAATTTAAATTTATTTATTTATTTTAAAATATTTTACCATTATATCACACTTGTTAGGTCTACGTAGATTAATTATGGTAAGAAAAATTGTTGGTAATCGCCCGGTCAGGGTCCATCCAATTACTCTTCTTACCTTTTCGGACTAGGCTTGACCCAATCAGACCGGTTTTATTAGTCCATTCGTTAAGCCTCCCCGATTGCTGCGCTCCACTCTCGCGGTCGGGTTCGCCTCCTGACCAATCACACTCCCTCCGACGACTCCCCAGCGATCCCTTTCTCGATGGAGGAGCCGAAGCTGCCTCCTCCGGCAGCCTCCGGCACCCCTTCAGTCGTAAGCCCTGCGGGCGATGTGACCATGCCCAGGGGAAAGAAGAGGAAGCTGGACGTCGATGAGTTCCGTAACTCCGATTACTACAAGCTTCGACTCATGGTCAAGGACCTGCGCCCGCTGTTTCTCGAGGTGATTCTGCGGCTTGGATACACTTTTGTTTCTTAAAATTTTGGATTTCACTGGCTATTGTAACCCTAGACGACCTTCTCTGCCATTATGTAAGGCCTGATTTCACTGATCTCATCCTTGTTTGCACTGATGCTGATCTTAGGGGAATGTAAGCTTATCCTCTCAAAAAAGCTTCTTTTTGGTTCATTTTTGTTACTTTGTTCCTAGTTTTGTCCGAGATGAGCATGTTCACCTTGACCTATGTGACTCTATTGTTACTACTACTGTACAAGCAGTGGAACCATTAACCTTGACCTGATGATGAGCTTGCAGATGATGTCTGTTGGTGTATAGATTCAACTTTATTATAGGAATTATTTCTCTACAATATATGAGCTAAATTGTCTTCCTACTACTTGCCCGTCTTTGGAAACCTCATTTTTGGTTATCTTGGTTAGCTCACAACTGCACTTGTGAAATTAAGTTAAGATGCTTCAATGTCCCTTACTCGATGCTTACTGCGCTCACTGTCCAACATGTGCTTTTGAATCATCCCTAATCCAAGGTGTCATGCAAGGTCCAATGGTATCTTTGTTACAAGACTTACAGATCTTTTCAAGTACCTCAACTTTCTTAGATCAGGTTCATCTAGTACCGGATGTCACAACCTTCCCATATGGTCCACTATTTTCTTAGGGTCAACTTTTAGCTCAACATGCATAAGACTAAGGTTAATTTATAGCCCAAAATGCATAAGACTAAGGCAACACAAGTTCAATTATTCAAGCGTATGCACCTCTTCATTAGCTCACAACTCTTGAAGAAAAACTAAATTAGGGTGTTATGATCTTTCTCACTTGAGGCTTGATGTCTCCTTCAAGATAAAATCCATCTCATAGGCTACAATTACTCCTAATCGGTGAAATGCCGAGGCTTATCAATGGCTACCATGCTCCAATATCTAGGACTTTGATACCAACTGCCCACAATCTGCTTGAAAAATCTATTAACTTATTTTGCTCAATCAATATCCCAATGTCCTAAATTAATAGTTATTCTCCCATCTTAGCTTAGAAAGCCCTTCATTAGCCCAAAATTGTCCATGCTGGATAAACTATTGTGTCATGTTTTCTTTTGGGACGTATTTGGAATAATAGATAAGTAGTCTTGAGTAATAGAAAAGGTAATTTTCTCCTTATATAAAGTGCAAGTTGATATATGCTAAGATAACCATATTATTCTTTGTTAGCCTTCAGTAAATTTTATCTTCTAATGCATATAACACCTTTGAACCTAAACCAGACTCATATGATTATTTAGTTTAGGAAGCTTAAAATTCATAATGTCTTAATGTGCCTCTGAGTTTTCATCCACACAAAAATAAGAAATGAGATAAGAAAGCTACTTGCAGCTTCTTTAATAAAAAGCAATTTATCCATCATGATTAATGATTTGGCAGGTTCTTCGCACACCAAACTTCCAGACCAGCAAAGCAGCATGTGAGATTCAAAATCGTAAGTTCTTTATTTGTTTTCTTATCAAGCTATACTTTATAGGTCAACAACTTGCATAAATAATGTATTGCAAATTCGAAGAAATGCATTTATCTAGCATGTTTTTACAATACCACAAAACTTTAGGAACCTCCTATAACCTCGTATTGTTTTTCTTTGTGGTTTATTTTAGATTTGGATATAATGTTGATGTTTTTGCATGCAAATTGAGAAAAAGGTTCCTACCTTTTGGTTTTATTCTTTCTTTTCTTTTCTGAAATTATTGGATTTTTTTTATTTGATTCCTATATAAACTTTTGTAAGGTTGCTGTATGAATTAGCTGACTTGTGAATACAAGTATTTATTGCAACTTATGTTCCAAATCCTCAAGTTTAGTTAGTATGTCCTATGGACAGGGAAATGTGGGATGTGAAAATAGAGACATTTGAATTTGCATCATCACAGAATTATGCTTTTATTGTTTGGTTCCCTTTTTCTGATATAACATGATAGGCGGCAGCCTAAGTTAAACTATGATATTGGTCTTTCAGCACATGCTAGCTTTCTTAATTTAGTTTCTACATCATTATCGAAGCAAGGTTCTTGAATTTGCTTTGTGCACAGTTGTCGGCTTGTTAGAATGCTGGTTGTAGTTAACAATTGTTGCATTTATGAATAGGATTTCATTTCTTATTTATATCCAATCAAACAATTATCTGACCTTCACTTTGTTTAGAAATGAAGACAATGCTAGTATTGATCAAGAAATTGAGAGGTGATGTGGACTCTTCTGAGAACTGTAAAAGTCCATCCCAGGCAGAATCCTCATTTAAAGTTAAGGATGAAGAATCATTAGAAATGCATGTAGAAGATGAAAAAATTGAACAACATGAAACTGGACACGACCCAACAATTCCAGTGAAAGCATCACAACCTGAGAAGAATACAACTGTCTCAGACAGTAATCAGGAGAAAACACATGCAGAATGGATTGCTGAGGTACGGGAAAAGGTGAAACAATTTGATGTAGCATCTCTAGGAAGCTATGTTATCGGTGGATCCAAAATCGGATGGAATTTTCTTGTTTATCTAGGGAGTGAGCCAGTTTATTATGGCGTAACAAAAGAAAGTTTCCTTGCGCGCAGATCAGCAAAGTGATTTGCTGTTTTCCTTGGAAAATAACTAAACATGTCTCTAAATGCTCGACTGATTACTGTTTTTGTTCCTGAGAAGGTTAATGCAGACATTGTGGTTGAATTTTCAGTTATTGTAGAACATATCAGTGTAGAACAATGCTTGAGAAAGTTGATATAAGTAGTTCCGGACTCCACTGTACTCTCTTTCTTGACTTAATGTTTTTTTTTTTTTCAATTTTTAAGGGAAGAATTATTGGGACTTAGGGATGTAAGATGAATCCGATCCGTCGATCCGATCCCAATCTATCTTAAAAAAATTAAGTTTAGATTGGAGATTTTGGAGTTGGTTTAGTTTCGGTCGGGTTGATCTGGATTTACTTTGATTGTTCTAGTTTTTATGAGATTAAATTAAATTTATTTTAAAAATTAAGATTTTTTATATATTTAAGTAATAATGTAATATAATAATGATAAAATATTGAGATAAAAGTGAATAATTATAAATAAAAAAATTAGGTTGGGCAGATTATTTGGGTATAAGTTTAGGATTTTTGAGTTGGATTTGGATTCGGATCACAATCGAGTTGAGATTTTTTTTTAATAATGGATCACAATCGAGTTGAGATTTTTTTTAATAATTAATCTTCGATCTGAATATATTCCCTTCATTCGAATTGACATCTCATTGGCATTAGTTCAGATCCTCTGTCCCGAAATTTCTCTGTCCCCATGTCCCACTGCCGATCGGACGATTCAGATTACATCTCAAGGATGTCTTGCACATCACAAGGATACTGCACACATTTTAAAGATGCCATGATGTCTTGAGATGTAATATGGATTGTCCGATCGGTAATGGGGCATGGGGACAGAAAAGTTTCAGGACAGAGGATCTGAATTACATTGACACTAGCTAGTTATTCGAAGTTTAAATCATCTTAAATTATATTATTTTTGAAATGGAATAAGGAAATTTTTTTTTATAAATTTAAAGTAACTATAAAACTATCATAAGAATAATGGATAATGGGATAAAGACGGTTTTATATATATATAATTTAGACTTTTCAATTAATTTTGAAGGTGAGTGATGTTTGTTTAGTCATAAATTTAGAAATATAAACAGATTCATACTCAACCGTTAACTTTTGAAAATTTTCTTATTACAATGTGTCGAAATATAAACAGATTCATACTCAACAGTTAACTCTTGAAAATTTTCTTATTACAATGTGTCGTAATTGAGATTTAAATTATGAGAGCTTATGAGTGGGATATAAAGGTAGACTTTATTTGTTAATTGTTATTGTTGTGGCAAATTATTGAACCACTATCTAAAGTTTTGAATTATTCAAATCATATACTTAAAATTTAAAATTATTAAATCACCTATCCTATAATCATTTTACCTAGATTTTGAATTATTCAAATCACATATTTAAATTTTAAAATTATTAAATCGCATACCCTATATTCATTTTATCCCTCATTATTATTTTAAATCAATTGTTACAGTGTAACAATCGATTAGTTTTTTTTAAATGTCCGATTTGTATTAAATATTACTGTATTTAATATAGTATGTCAAATTAATATTTAAGGACATAAATATAATCAAGAAAATTAGATGAATATATATGACCAAATTTCATATTATTCTAAACTCTCTAAATTTATCAATCAATTTTGATCGAAATTAATTGATATGTTATAGAGTCATAATGACATAGAATCAGATTTATTCTGATTATATTCCAATGATCCTCATGCAAACTTGATTGACAATATATTTTTAATATTTTTAATCTAACGGAATTGTTTAGTTTGTATTTGTGGGTGAATTAATAATTCCACCAAATTTAATATGTGTTCATCAATCTAGAAAGAGGTGAATAATTTGCATAACTAAAAAAGTTTAAATTTAATCGGGTTCACTAAAAATCTCTTAGGGTCCTTTTCCTATAGATGTTCTTTAACTTCTTAGTGTCAACCCAAGATGGCTCACTAATCATGCTCCTTATTATCATGCTCTTTTGTTTGGGTTGTCCTTAATTAATAATAATAGATTAATGGAAGTTTTTCTTAGATTTTCCTTGTAACCTAATTCTATATTACTAAAGTTTATTCTTTGCCTCTTTATAATTATATTTAAACTTTTAAAACCAATGGTAAACTTTTAAAGGCTTTCTTTTCAAGTCTACCACTCGAGATTTGACATCCTCATTTTCTCCCTCAGTTCCTTAACTCTAAGTTAGTTAGCTATATGAGATTATTGTTATCTCATTGCACAAGTATGGCATTGTACTGATCTTATCTTCTAAAGCCGAAATTAATTTTCTTAAGGTGTTTGTTCTTGTTCTTGGTCTTTCTTAACGGTTCGACTAAGCTAGCAATGATCGATATTAATTAACTCATGGAGAGTTTATCACTTTTTTTTTTAGTTGTGCAAAATTGTCCCTTAGCTATTGTTAGCTTCTCCCTCATCACTAGATGACACTCTACGCCATTAGTGCTTGAGCATATGACTTTGAAAGTGCTTGTCCTTCTTCGTCTTTGTAAAAGAAAGTCGATCATCCAAAATAGACCTTAAAGAAATGTGATTTTTCCCCTCTTATCTTGTGTCCCCCCTACATTGCAATTGAAGAATCGGATTACTCACTTATTTTCCTTTTCGTCCTTCGCTCTTATATCTTTTTCATTTGGTTTCGACTCAAGTGTTGATTCTTTGTAAGCGCTTTCTTCACCATATGACCCATGTATGATTTTTTATCGCTCCCTTATAAGATGATACTGGTCACTTGGCAATCGGTTATAAGTTGATCTCGTAATTTACCTCCCTTCACATAATTTAATTTGGGGACGGATTGTGAGGGGCGTCTAGGATAAATGTAATAACCTTTTGCTACAATGATAATACTGGCAATAAAGAATATGATAATTGATCCTGTCAGGAAACTGAGTCAGACGGACCATCGGGTGAGGTGGATGAAATATTGACCGAATCGCGACGTCCTAGAGGGGGGGAGGTGGTGTGCTGAGATAGCTTCTATGTTGACAAAGTCATCAGAAGTCCTCTGGTCAACGCTACCTGCAGCCAGCGACCAGGTCGCCCTCGGTCCCTGGTACCCCGATACTCGAGGCAAATTCAACGAGTATATGAGTAACAGGCTAATAATATAATAATGAAATAAATGAGGGGTGAGTAAGGAAAACGTACCCTGGCCAGGGGCACTACAAAAAAACTGCCTTTTGCGACAAATTTGACGACGAAATTTAAAAAAAATTCGTCGCAAATTTTTTTTGCAACGAAATTGGCAACGAATATTTTTCGTCGCTGAAAACTCGTCCCTAAATATTTGCGACAAAAAAAAGGAATTTGTTGCAAAATAATCAAGGAAAATAAAATTTGTCACACTATTCGTCGCAAATTATTTGCGACGAAAATAACATTCGTCACCGAATTTCCAATGAATTAGTATTTTCGTTGCTGATATTTGAAAAAAAAAATTTAATTCGCTGCAAAATTTGCGACGAATTATATTTTCGTCGCAGAGTTAGTCGGAAGATCATAAACCTTAGGCAATTCAATTTGCAACGAATTTTGAATTTTGCAACAATTTCAGGTTCGTCATAGAATTCGTCACAGAATTTGCGACAAATTATTAGATTCGTCGCAGAAGTTGCGACAAATTATCAGATTCGTCGGAGATTTTGCGACAAATTATCAGATTTGTCGCAGATTTCTGCGACGAATTTGAGAATTTGTCGCAAATTTTTGCAACAAATTTGAGAATTTGTCCAGATTCTGCGATTAATCTAAAATTTCGTCGCGGAATCTAAGTCATGTATAAATTTGCGAAGTTTTTTTTTGTCGTAGAATTCGTCGCAGAATCTGCGACGAATATGCAAATTCGTTGCAAAATCTGCGACGAATCTGGACATTTGTCGCAGATTCTACGACGAATTCTGCGACAAAAAAAACTTCGCAAATTTATACCTGACTTAGATTCTGCGACGAAATTTCAGAATCATCGCAGAATCTGCGACAAATTCCCAAATTCGTCGTAAAAATCTGCGACAAATCTGATAATTTGTCACAAAATCTACGACGAATCTGATAATTTGTCACAAAATCTGCAACGAATCGAATAATTTGTCGCAAATTCTGCGACGAATATGAAAAATCGTCACAGAATCTAGTACTATTTTTTTCGATATATTACGATAGGCTTGCAACGAAAATACTTTCGTCGCAAAATTTGACGCAAAACATAACAACCCCCATCCAAGATTTTATTATTTCTATATTTAATTTGATTTATACACAAATATGCATCTAATAAATATACATCTTATCTAACACATCATATCTAACATACAAAACTATACATAAACCAAATCACATCAAATCCAATATCACAAAATATCCATAAAATCTAAACATTCCATACATTAAAATGCAAACATCATCTAATATCATACATGAAAATACAAACATAATCTAATATCCTTACAAGCCAAATATATAATACATCAAAATCCAAACATCATAAGAAGTTCTAAACCATCTATATTTCAACAAAATTTCAAACATGACTAAATCTTCTCCATCTTCTTCCTACATAATATAAACAATATCAATGATTACAATAAAGAAATTACTATATATGAAAAAATAATAATTTTTTACTTACTCCAACATTGATTTTCATTGTATCTGACTAATCCTGTTTCAAAAAAATTAGTAATATTAACAAAGAAAAAAAAGAAACATTTACAATAGAATAACTAATATTCAAAAGTACTAATTATGAGATAAATAAAATTCATACAGGAAGATCCATCGCCACCATCATTGTCATCGTTGCCATCATCGCCAATATCACCAAAATCAGAAGGAGCGGGACTTAACTCAAGATGTTTCATAATTAAATTTTGTTGTTGACGCAGAGCTCTCATTTTTGCATCTCTAACTTTTCTTTCTTCATCTCTTTCTAATATTATGCCCTTTAAATGTAAAACCTCTTCAGTCAAGGAATTGATCTGAGTCGTAACAACTGTTGAGGTGGAAAAGGATTTACGGGAAATTCTATGATTTTTGCTTAAAGAACTCATTCCCAATATTCTTCCCCCTTTCTGCCCCCCACTAGCCTCCAACCATAAATCCAAATTATTACCGACAGATGACTTAGTTTCCTCACTAGCACATGAACTTCTATGTGCTATCTCGAGCTCGTCTTATTTGTCCTGTACTATAATTATAAAATTAAAATAAATTTATTGTAACAATAATTTAGAAACACATATTTTTAATTAATCCAAACCTTTATTGCTTTTGCTCTAGCCCTGCCCCAAGACTTGTCCTTTTTTTGTAAAAGTTTTGGTGAAAGTATCAATGAATGAAGGTTCTTTCCCCGTATCTTTGGTCTAAAAAAAGGATTAGATGTAATAAAATAGTGACAGATTAAAAACCTATTGAGAGAGTTAAAAATTAGTAGAAGAGTTAAATATTTACCATTCTGCGTCTATACTCATCGATATTAATTGAACCTCCCGCATATGTCACAGATAAGTCTCCAGAATTATAAGATTGATTTAATCTATTTTGTTGACTTCGTTGTTTGCTTTCGTTGGTTGCCCAAAAATTGTTGATCTTAGTTCAATTTTCCTCTGTGATACAAAGTGATTTTTTGCCCCTTTGTTTAGCATGATTGAGAGTATGACAAATGTGATCACCACATTTTTTCTTGAAATTCTTCGTAACTTCGAATTCATAAGCAGGGTCCCAATTATATATCCGCTGAATAGAAAATAAAATAATTGAGTATATAGATTTATTTCTATTTTATATATAAAATGAATCATTTATACCTTAATCTCGCTCCACCATAACTCTTTCATTGATGATGGAGTGCTTGAATAAGACATAGAATCCCCCATCCAATGATTATTCACGATTTGATTAATTTCATAAACAACACGTACCGAATTTTCGAACCTATGGTTAATGAAGAATATTAAATATAATAGTAACAAGAAAAGTCTAAAGAATATAAGATAGGGGTAACCATATTTTTAAGATCCCTAAACTAGTAATGCTAATTGACTATGTCTTATAACTACCTCAATCAAATCTAGTCCAACGGTTAAATAGTCCAATTATTTAATATATTAAATACATGAAGACTATCATTGCTAATTAAACATTGTTCAGAGTTTTTCATAAATGAGAGAATGACCAATGATCATACACTAATCTAATGATCTATTTGATAAAAAAAGTAGCACATCAAACCACTATTAGAACTTTTCATTAACGAGAATAAAGATGTGTAATTGAAAATAAAATAGCACATCAAAATTTTTTTAGAGTTTATCATATAATGAGAGGATGATTAAAGATAGAATTAAATAATCTCATGATATAATTGAAAATAAAGTAAATCAATTATACTATTAGAGCATGGAATAGAATGATGCATATCAGAACTTAAATATTAAAATTAAATAAACATGATAAAAAAAAGACAATTGAAGTGATGAAATTGAGTTTTAATCCTACTTTATAATCATACTTAAAAAAATATAGAATAAAAAAATTAAAATATTAATTTTATACTTACGAATCTCTGTAGGGGACAATAAATATTCGAACATCTTGGACCTCAGAAAATGAGTATCTGGTAGGAACCGGATTTGCCAAATTTTACGATGAAGGTACTGGCAAAGGAGAATGTGATGGTCTTGTATGTATTGACGAAGGCGAATGTGAAGGTCCTACATGTACTGGCGAAGGAGAATGTGATGGTCCTGCCTGAACTGGCGTAGGGAAATGTGATGTTCCTGGCTGTACTGGCGAAGGTGATAGTCCTACAGGCTGATCAGGGACAGGCGTAGGTCCCATCTAAAGATGTTCTGAAAATTCAAAAATAGGATAAAGTTAAAAATATAATGATGCATAATAAATAACATAAAAAAACTTACCATATTTATTAAAAGAGATTGTGTGAGATTCCTTTGACGATAGATATCACCTCTAATCACCTATAATATATAGCAAGAAATACATAGCATTAACACATAATATATATAAGTTTAATAATGAGTTATTAGATATACAAACAATTGAGCTACGATTGCTTTAAAGTTATAGATTTAAAAAAAATAATAAAAAAATAGTACCTTATATGTAAATTAAAGATCATAATTATTTTATATTAAGATAACAAAACTTACCAATCATTAACAATCGAAGTCCTCATTGTCATTGTCATCCTCATCCACATCGTCATCATCCTCCTCTTCCTACACATCATCATCAATTTCATTTGCATCCACGTGTATCACTACTTCGCTAGGATCTCGTAATGTTGGAATAATATATTCCTCGGTCTGAAATGTATTCACAACTTTCTCATGCTGATATGCAATGTCTTCCCAATGCGCTTCAATTTTTTTCGGTGCTTTTGTTTTACAAACCACCCACCAATCAATTTTGTCATGTTTCAAACAAGGATATGAAGCATAAAATACTTGAATTGCTTGTTGTGCCAACACAAATAGTTCATATTTCTTATATAATCTCTTATGATTTATTTCAACCAAATTATATCGTGGATGCACCTTCATGCCTCTGACAGGGTCAAACCAACGACACATAAATAATATTACTCGCATTTCTGGCCCAGGATATTCTACCTCTATAATTTCATCTAGCAAACCATAAAAATCATTGCTTACACCTCCATCATTGGATGATTGGACACAAACCCCACTATTCATTGTACTCTTCCCCATCCCATACTCTTGAGTATGAAAATTATAACCATTTATAAAATAAGCTGGCCAAGTGCGTACCAATGCTTTTGGACCCCATGAAAGATGGAATAACATTTCTTTTTCAAGGTGAGCTCGATTATCATGAACCTAAAATCAAATACAATAATTGTTAAAAGTCTATATATGTATTAACCAAATTTAAAGTGTTTACTTACATATGATTTGAATCATGGTGCGAATTCTTCTTGGCATAACTGATCAAACTCATGTGTCGACAATTCAGAATATAAAATTTTAAAAATCCTACTAAAAAAATAAATTATAACACTAAAAGTTATGACATAAGAAATATAATTAAAAAATATAAAAGATATACTTACTCATAATATGATGATACTTCTGGACAATTCAATAAAATATATGTATGGGTTGCCCGCCATTCTTGACCAGTTAAGTATCTCTGCTTACATGGTCTACTTGGTCGACCAAGGTAATTAAAATTTGTGAAAGAGTTGAAATTTGGATCAATATGACCCTCATCATTTCTTCCTGGTCTTCTCCTTTTGCTTTGAACGTGAGGCTCAAAATAATATGATGCAAAAGTTATTACTTCCTCCACAATGTATGCATTAACAATAGAAGCTTCAACTTGTGCCTTATTTTTCACTTTTTTCTTTAAATGAAATAGGAATCTGATGGTAAGAAGATAAATTTATTAGATAATAATATATAATATACAGTGTGTAATTTTTATGTATTTAGATTTTGAAATTATAAAAGAAAAATTTTACCTTTCAAATGGATACATCCATCGAAAATGGACAGGTCCTCCAACTTTAGCCTCGTATGGCAAATGAATCAAAAGATGTTCCATAGAATCAAAAAATGAGGGTGGAAATATCCTTTCCAAATTACACAAAATGATTGGAATGTCTCTTTCTAACTTCTCCATGTGTGATTGTCTCAAAACTGTGGAACAAATATCATGTAGAAAAATGCTTAACTCTGTAATGGCACCCTATACAAAATTTGGTAAGAGTTCCTTAAAAGTAATAGGAATGAGTCTTTGTATGATTATATGGCAGTCATGAATTTTCAACCCAATCAATTTGCATTCCTTCATATCGACACATCTTCCAATATTAGAGACATAACCATCTGGAAATTTCAATAATTTCAACCATTCACAAACAACGTGTCTCTGATCTTTATTTAATGTATAAACTGCCTTTGGCTTTGGCCCTCTACTATTTTCATCGACATCAAGAGTAGGTCTTTTACAAAGGAGTCACATATCTTTTCTTGCATTCAGGTTGTCTTTGGTTTTTCCATTGATATCTATGACTGTATTTATTAGATTATCGAAAACATTCTTCTCAATATGCATTACATCGAGATTATGTTAAATCAAATGACTAAACCAATATGGTCAATCCCAAAATATTTTCAGTTTAGTCCATTTATGTGTACTTCCATATCCATATGTTGTACCATGTGGGTCTTCAATAACAGATGGAAAGTTAAGGACTCGCCACCAAATTTGTTCACCAGTTAATTTCAATGGCGGAGGAGTTCTTTCATTTCTATTCTTTGTGAATTCATTTTTATTTCTTCTGAAAATGTGATTTGGTGGTAAAAATTGCCTATGGGACACAATCCCTCATAGAAGTACATAATCAGAAGTTGATCGCTTATCTGGTGCTGAGGGCAACTAGTAACAAGTTCTTTAAATCTCTCCCAATATTCTTGAAATGATTCTCCTGCGAATTGCTGGACTCCACAAATACTCCTCCGAATAGCTGTAGTCCTAGAAGTAGGAAAGAACCTCGCCAAAAATAATTTCTTCATCTCGAACCAGCTGCTGATAAAGTTGGGTGGGAGACAGTACAACCAATCTTTTGCTGAATCCGCCAGTGAGAAATGGAAATGCTCTAAGTCTGACATCTTCATCTGATATGCCATGTGGATTCCATGAAGAGCAAACCATATCCAATTCATGTAGATGTCTCTTGGGATCTTTACCAGATAGTCCATGAAACTTCAGTAATAAATGAACGATTTTCCATAAATCGAAGTCTGTCTCTAAATCAAAATATCTGATGCAAAAGGAATCATCTGACAAGTTTGGTGCCCAAAGTTCTTTGAGAGTCTTTTTAGTGTTGTTCTTCATTTTGCTTATCAAAGGTGATGTCTTGATCACACTGAAACTCTGGAACTTATAACACAAAAGAAATTCCCTGGTCTAACTTGAAACACTCATACAAATACAATCAAAAGACACAAGAAAATATATAAGATAGCACGCATACATACAAGCAATAAATAATGAAGCCGTAACAATATTTTTTTGAATTTTTACAACCACCGAAGAAATAGAAATAAGAGAGAATAAAATAAAAAAATGAAATGAAAAAATATAGAAAAACTGAAATGGTGGTCTAAACAATGAAATTGACCAAAATAGGTCTTTTTTCATGACATACCGTAGTATTTCTCCTCTCACTCCCTTCCTTCAACCTGCAAAGTTCCAGAGCAAAAGTATATACTAACAGTTAAGTCTAAAGAAAAATAAAATAACAAACTAGAAAAGCAAGAACAAGATAAAGATAAAACTATATATAGTCTAAAAACAAATGAACATCACTAGGTCCCCCAACAACGGCGCCAAAATTTGGTAAGCGCACAATTGTCACTTGTACATGACCAAATTAATTCATTTCTAATCTACTGAACCCCTTAACCTACACTAAGGTAGTATAGTAGAGGAACGGATCGTCTCTCTCGCGGAACCAGTGATAGGATGTTTGTTTTCAGACAAGATCGAACCAAGGGGTTTGTTTGGGGGTTTTCATCTCTAAACCTAATGCAATAATTGAAATCCTAACTAACCAGCAAAGATGAACCTATTGCGCAGTGTCACTCTACGCTACAAGCTACACCTTCTACAAGCATAACAAACAAGTATAACAGATAGTAAAATAAGCATAACTGAAACTAACCTACAATTCTATTTAACCATTGAAGAACATACTTACATCGCATTGTCACACTATGACACAAGCATAATCATCAACAGAATTAACATAAAAACATACCAAAGAACACAAACATGTATAAACGAAGCTACAAGACAGTAATTAAGTAAATTCAACAGAAATAACCAAATAAGGAAATCCTAATTAACCAATCCAATCCTCCACGATCATATACCAATTCAACTACCCTTCGCCGTCACACCAAGGGCTCAGATCTGGAACGCCATCATTGGTGAACAACAACACCAAACAACTGACCTCTGATCACTGCTCTGAGATGGAAGGTTACTACTTTCGGAACGCCGTCCACAAGTGAAAGACCCACAGCAGCACAGTGATGGATTTAGAGAAGAAGCTCGCTGGAGAATAAGGCACAGTCGGATTCCTCTGTTGGAATCCTCTGCTTTCGGAACACCGTCCACAGGAAGATGTCCGCTGAGGTAGGGATGAAGAAGGAATACCTTGCCGGAGGAGAATGCTCCGCCGTCAAGAGAACCCTAGACCCACGCCGCTGTCCGCTCAAAGAATCAAATAAAGAGGTACTCGTCGCTTGCTAGCGTAGAACATGTTGGTGCGGAAAGCATCCGACGATCGAACATGAGTTTTGATAATGGCAAAGGATTCAAAGTTAAGGTGTGTTGTGATCTAACGTGCTTGACTAAGTGTTTCAGGAAAGTCCTAATTGTGGTTAGGCAGGTGAAAACCCTAGGGGGTGGTAAGCCTAGGTCCTAGGGGTGGTAACCCTAGGTGGAGAAAAGTCCTAGTTGCGGTTAGGCAAAGGGAAAACCCTAGGGGGCGGTAACCCTAGGTCATAGGGGGTGGTAACCCTATGCGGAAGGTCTTGGCAGGTCGAAGGCTTCAAGCAAAAGTCCTAGGGGGTGGTAACCTTAGGTGGAAAGTCCTGGTGTCGCGAACCAGGTGAAAGACTGGACTAGCCGGGAAGCGGATGTCCAGCAGAAAGTCCGAAAGCGTCGAGTGCTGAGCAAAAGTCCAATCGATCTGGAGGATCACACTGACAACAGGTAAATCTCCTAAATGGAGTAGGTGAGGACGCGTTCCCCGTAGAGGGAACAGTAGGTGTCGGGTCGACCTAGGGTTTCTAGTAGGAAATCCGAAGTCAGACCCGGATAGTCTGATGACTATCGATTATATTTTGTTACCTTATTTATGACTTTATGTGCTAATTTTGTGTTGCAGGATATTGTTTGGGACTAACATGTCTTGCAGGTACAAAATAATGAAGTCTTCCCTCGGATGAACAGTGTCCGAGGCGCCTCCATGGAGCTTGGAGGCGCCTCGGGTGCAAAAGCTGAGCTGGCCGCGAAACAGGGCTGAAGGCGCCTCGGACGAGCTTGGAGGCGCCTCTAGCATTCTTTAAAAGCAGGGTTCGAGCAGCACCTCAGATCAACCATTCCTAGCCTTCTCTCATTCACGTGCTGCTTCAAAAGACGCTTCGAAGTGCTGCTACTCGTGACCGACGACCCTGAGCTCTGAGATTTCATTTTCCATCGTTGGTATAGATTTATTTATTGCACTTATTGTAATACTTAGTTTGTAATAATCGTGCTTATAGTTGTTGCCCACCGAAAGCGATCAAGGATCACGGGCCTTCGAGTAGGAGTCAATCTAGGCTCCGAACGAAGTAAACGACCGTGTTCTTGTGTGTTTGTTTTTTATTCCGCTGCTTTAATTACTCAACGAACGTTTTACGATTCCGATAATCGAACGAAATAGCCGCGTGCGCTATTCACCCCCCTCTAGCGCTTCTCGATCCAACAATTGGTATCAGAGCGGGGTCGCTTTGAACTTGTGCAACCACCATTCAAACATTTTTTCGTGGCTTTGTCGTTTGTATAGGTTAAAAATAAAACCTTACGCCTTTTGTTTTTCCCTCCAAAACTGTTTTTGAAAAATTACTTTTCATCTTTTCACCATTGGTTGGAATTAGCAAAATATTACGTTTTCAAAAATTTGTAGTAATCTTTTTTTAATAATATTTTATTATTTTTTCTCAAAATTCCTGAATTACTATTTTTATTTCTCTCCCGCACTACTAATCCAAGATTAAGTCTTGGAACAAGTTTTATTGTGTTTATTTTGCGAGATTGTCTTTCTAAAATGGCCCATCAAGACGGCTACAACACTGCTCGCCCACCGCTCTTCTCCGGAGATGATTTCGGATATTGGAAGGGTCGGATGGAGGCGTATCTCCAAACTCACTTTGAAGTCTGGATGATCATCAAAACCGGGCTTCAACTTCCAACTGATGGCGCCGGCAAGCCACTACCGTACGAGAACTGGGACGCAAACCTTATCAAAAAGGTAGAAGCAAACGCAAAAGCAACGTATACACTTCAGTGTGGTTTAACGAATAAGGAGCTGAATCCCGCTGACCCATTCTCAAGCGCTAAAGAGTTGTGGGAGAATCTGATTGAGCTACACGAAGGTATTCTTGATACGAAAATAGGTAAGCATGTTTTAATAAATAAATTATTTGAGCAGACTAATACTATTCCGGCCGAGGAAGGTGTTGCGTTATTTGCAGGAACAAGCAAGACGAAGAAAGCACTGAAGGCAACATGGTCCGATTCATCAGATGAATCCGAATCGGACGAAGAAGAGCAAGCGAGCCTTCTCGCTCTACCAGTACTAGCACATGTTGTTGAATCCGAGTCCGAGTTCGAGTCTGATTCAGAAACCGAGAGCGAATCAGACACCGAGTCCGAGCGAAGCCACGGATCCGTATCCGTTTCTGAAGGACCCAAAACCACTGTAAGCTCTTTATTGTCTAGTATTGACTTAGAAAATTCGGAAAACTTAATTCCTTACCTACTTAAGAAATTGGCTAAATCCAACATCCGGGTCAAGTCGCTCCAAAAGGAGGTAACAACCCTTAAGGAAGCGACTGACTTGAGTGCTTTAACTGAACCAGTTCAAATTGGAAGTTCGACTCAAGTCCAACAACTTGAGGAAGAAAATTCCAATTTGAAAACTCAAATTAAAGAACTCAAGGACACGTTGGAACGGTTCACCTTGGGTTCCAAGAATTTGGACCTAATTCTTGGAAAACAACGAGCCGTTTATAACAAATCCGGACTTAGATTTAGAACCAACAGAAAATATAAATCATATCTATCTCTAGTTAATAGAAATAATAAAAACACAATTCAAGCATGGGCCCCGAAGTCAAACTTGTTCAATCAAGTTGGACTTGGTCAATACTGGGTCCCGAAGGATCAAATATACTACCTCGATAGGGCATATCGAGGCTATGATCCAGGGGGTTAACAGAAAAACCATTCGAAATTAAATTAAATATTCGAAATAAATTGAAATTTAAAATTCAAAATTCAAAATTAAATTAAAAATTAAAAATTAAATTAAAAATTTGAAATTAAATCAAAATTCAACTCAATTTAAATCAAATAAAAATTTAGAAGGAGGATCCAGAATAGCTGGCACCCCTAACTAAACTACCCGACTGGGTAACTGAATTTAATCTACTCGAAATGGGTAAACAAGAGTAGACTACCCGGAAGGGTAATTAAGGTTAGAAAAAATGGTCTAGATTTAACTTGACCCACGGTACTGGTGAAGTTTTTGGATGATAGTGTGTTAGGGAAACTTGGGCATCGCATGTCTAGGAAGATATGACTTCGACCTGGTGCATTTGGCCAAGTGGAACTAACCGAAGCTACCCTTAAACGGATCCTAACCAGTTAGACCAAGGTTTAGTACTAAGTTCAATGGGTATGACTATTTGGAAAACCTCGAAGGCATGGTTACTTTAATGAGTTCCTTGTGACTCACCATAGCCCAGAAGTTTATCCAAAGAATGCTTACTTGTTGAACCCAAAGCTAAACCTGAATCTAATACAAAGTTAAAGCAAACTCTTAAATTGAACCTCAATTCATCTCACAAAAATTATAGGATTCTCTGATTGAAAATTTAGATCAGGTGAGATGACTAAGGAATTTAAAATTCGAATTCAAAATTAAATTCCTAATTAATATTTTTTTAATAAAATTATTTTAAAAATCTTTTAAAAACTTAAATTCAAAATTACTTTCAAAATTATTTTAAAAAACTTTTTAAAAACTTAATTTCAAAATTACTTTCAAAATTATTTTTAAAATCATTTTAAAAACTTAATTTCAAAATTATTTTCAAAATTATTTTTTTAAAAAAACTTAATTTTAAAATTACTTTCAAAATTATTTTAAAAATCTTTTAAAACTTAAATTCAAAATTATTTAAAAAATCTTTTGAAAATCAATTTCAAATTCATTTTAAAAATCCTTCAAAAATCAATTTCAAAATTTTTTAAAAACCTTTTAAAAATCGTTTAAAACTTAATTTCAAAATTATTTAAAAAATCTTTTGAAAATCTGTTTCAAAATCACTTTAAAAATCTTTCAAAAATCAATTTCAAAATTTTTTAAAAATCTTTTAAAACTTATTTTCAAAATTATTTAAAAAATCTTTTGAAAATCAATTTCAAAATCATTTTAAAAATCTTTCAAAAATCAATTTCAAAATTTTTTAAAAATATTTTAAATCTTAATTTCAAAATTATTTAAAAAATCTTTTGAAAATCAATTTCAAAATCATTTTAAAAATATTTTAAAAATCAATTTCAAAATTTTTAAATTTTTTTTTAAAACTTAATTTAAAAATTATTTAAAAAATCTTTTGAAAATCAATTTCAAAATCACATTAAAAATCTTTCAAAAATCAATTTCAAAATTTTTTAAAAATCTTTAAAACTTAATTTCAAAATTATTTAAAAAATATTTTGAAAATCAATTTCAAAATAATTTTAAAAATCTTTCAAAAATCAATTTTCAAAATTTTTAAAAAATCTTTAAAACTTATTTTCAAAATCATTTTAAAAATCTTTCGAAAATCAATTTCAAAATCATTTTAAAAAACTTTCAAAAATCAATTTCAAAATTTTTTAAAAAACTTTTAAAAATCTTTTAAAACTTAATTTCAAAATTATTTTAAAAATCTTTTGAAAATCAATCTTAAAATCATTTTAAAAATCTTTCAAAAATCAATTTCAAAATTATTTAAAAATCTTTTAAAACTTATTTTCAAAATTATTTAAAAATCTTTTGAAATTAAATTTCAAAATCATTTTAAAAATCTTTTGAAAATCATTTTAAAAATTTATTTGAAAAATTCTTTAAAAATCATTTTAAAAATCATTTGAAAAATTCTTTAAAAATCATTTAAAAAATTTATTTGAAAAATTCTTTAAAAATTATTTTAAAAATTTATTTGAAAAATTCTTTAAAAATCATTTTAAAAATTATTTGAAAAATTCTTAAAAAAAACATTTTAAATATTCAAAATCACTATCTACAAAATTATAGTTTTTCCAAATTATAATGAAATTTCAAGTTATTAAAACTTTAATTCTTGTCAAATTATGATTTCAAACTTAATTAATTGAAAATCTTCAAAACTTTAAATGTTTAGTCTTTTGAAACTCTAAATTTCAATTAAAGTAAAGTAAACTCCATCTCACACTCACTTATAAACTGAACATGCTTGAAAACCTAGAATGAATGAGATGGTAAATTAGGAAAATATAAAATAACTATTATTTTTTTTAATTTACATGCTTGAACTCTAGAACCCTAAGGATTTAATGTGGCATTAATTAAGGGGAAGTGAGTGGAGTCAAGCTAAGTTTCTTTTAAATAAATTTTATGGTTTTAATTATCTTTAAAAGTTAAACTCTTTGAAAAGTTAAAGCAAATCTAATTTTTTTTAGACTTTAAACTTTTCATCAACTTATACGTCTAAGATTGAGCATGCTTGTACTTTAGGGCTCTGATACCTGATCAAAACAATTTAGATAACTTAACATCTATTTAACTTGACTCATGCTTGGACTTAAGGACCAACCAATTTGATTAAATAAACTAAATTAAACATTTAGTTTCTCCTTCTTCGTCCTAAAAATTAACAAGTTCTTACTCCTAATTTTTCAACAATAAGTATTGTTAAGCTAAGTGTCTTTTTAACTTAAGCTATATTTTCAAAATTCAATGTTTGCAAAAGACTAAGCTAAGTAGTTCATATAGAAACCTTCAAACTTTTGCAAACATAGCCAACCTTTCAAATCTAACTTTTTATAAATTCTTACTAAGCTATTTTTTTTACCTTAGCCTTTTAAAACCTAGGCGAAATTTTTTTTCTAAAGTCAATTTAGCATTTATCCCGTCTTTCAAAGCCTAATATGTTTTTCAATAAGAAAACTTATAACTTGCTTACAAATGACTTATTTTTGATAAATGGCAAAGGGGGAGAGTAGGAAATTCAAAGTAAAAAAATCAAAATCTAATTCAAAAGTAAAAGGAAGCCCTGTATTAAGGGGGAGCTTCACAAAAGTTTAAGTGTTAGCTTAAGTTATGCTTTTATTTGATTTATATACCTAAGCTTACTCACTTAAAATCTTTTAATATACGTATGCATTTATTTTATGCATTTGTTTTACTTAACTTTGAATTTGGGTTGTCATAATCAAAAAGGGGGAGATTGTTGGTGCGAGAAGCATTCGACGATCGAACCTGAGTTTTGATAATGGCAAAGGATTCAAACTTAAGGTGTGTTGTGATCTAACATGCTTGACTAAGTGTTTCAGGAAAGTCCTAACTGTGGTTAGGCAGGTGAAAACCCTAGGGGGTGGTAACCCTAGGTGGAGAAAAGTCCTAGCTGCGGTTAGGCAAAGGGAAATCCCTAGGGGGCGGTAACCCTAGGTCATAGGGGGTAGTAACCCTATGCGGAAAGTCTTGGCAGGTCGAAGGCTTCAGGCAAAAGTCCTAGGGGTGGTAACCCTAGGTGGAATATCCTGGTGTCGCGAACCAGGTGAAAGACTGGACTAGCCGGGAAGCGGATGTCCAGCAGAAAGTCCGGAAGCGTCGAGTGCTGAGCAAAAGTCTAGTCGATCTGGAGGATCGCACTGGCAACAGGTAAATCTCCTGAGTGGAGTAGGTGAGGATGCGTTCCCCGTAGAGGGAACAGTAGGCGTCGGGTCGACCTAGGGTTTCCAGTAGGAAATCCGAAGTCAGACCCGGATAGTCTGATGACTATCGATAATATTTTGCTACCTTATTTATGGCTTTATGTGCTAATTTTGTGTTGTAGGATATTGTTTGGGACTAACATGTCTTGCAGGTACAAAATAATGAAGTCTTCCCTCGGATGAACAGTGTCCGAGGCGCCTCCATGGAGCTTGGAGGTGCCTCGGGTGCAAAAGCTGAGCTGGCCGCGAAACAGGGCTGAAGGCGCCTCGGAGGGTTATGGAGGCGCTTTGGAAGGCACCTTGAAGACTCATGAAGGCACCTCAGATCAACCATTCCTATCCTTCTCTCATTCACGTGCTGCTTCAAAAGACGCTTCGAAGTGCTGCTACTCGTGACCGACGACCCTGAGCTCCGAGATTTCATTTTCCGTCGTTGGTATAAATTTATTTATTGCACTTATTGTAATACTTAGTTTGTAATAATCGTGCTTATAGTTGTTGCCCACCGAAAGCGATCAAGGATCACGGGCCTTCGAGTAGGAGTCGATCTAGGCTCCGAACAAAGTAAACGACCGTGTTCTTGTGTATTTGTTTTTTATTCCGCTGCTTTAATTACTCAACGAACGTTTTACGATTCCGATAATCGAACGAAATAGCCGCGAGCGCTATTCACCCCCCTCTAGTGCTTCTCGATCCAACATAACACTCCTCAAGATAAAATGAGCCCTAGTAGAAGTCGTCATTGCTCACAGGAGTCGCTGGAGTTGCTGCCGTCGCCGGATCGGAGAAGATCGCACGAAGAGGGAAAGGGGAGGTCGGGTGTGCGAAGAGGAAGAAAACGCGTAAATTCCGCACAGTGCCGAGCCCAAGGTTACTATGCCGCATTTTTCCCTTTAAGCTCCACTTGAACCGGGTTGCTTCAAGTAAACCGGTCCAAATTGAACCAGACTTGCACCCATTGAAGTCATGATTGGACCAAATGATTGGATCAACTCGGTCTTCTTTTCAACTGCAGTCGTTCTCAATTCCTACAAAACACAATGTAATCCAATAATATTCAAAATACCCATAAAATGTACAAGAATTAAAATGAAGACCAACAAATATCCAACCACATGAAACACACTAAAAATATATAGTTATATGCATAAAATGATAAAACACCGAGTTAAAACAATAAAATACAGTGTCCAAATGTCGATTTATCAGCGGTGCAAGACACGAAGCAGGAAAGTCCTCCCCTCATCTTGAGATGCGGTCTGGTTGCGGAAGAAAGGGAGGGAGTGAGGAGAAGAGGTGGTGGCCGGAGGAAGAAGAGGGGAGCGGCCGACGTCACCGTCGGCTAGGAGCATGAGAGGGCTGGCGGCGGAGCCAAATGATGAAGAAGACCCCCTTGAACCAAACCCACGAAGCCCTCTTAAGCCCTAAATAGTGGAAGGGCGAAAATGTCCCTCCTTCCTCTCTTAATTACTCCTCTACCCCTAAACCATATCCACATCACAAGCCTCCCCTTCAAGTCTAGTCGAAGGAGGCGCAAGTCTGACTGACTAGACCCAGCCAAACCAACAGGGAAATCCATCCTGAATGTAGAGCCCAATCGCTGGACTTACTGTTTAACATCAAACGAATGGTGACGAATAGCAAGAACCTAGCAGAGCAACGAATGAGGTACAAACGATGAGTGTCAGGCAGAGTGACGAAAGGAGGTGGGAGCGATGAATGAGGTTAGTGTCGACCAGGCCATAGAGAGAATATCGAGCGAATCGAAAGACGACGAGTAAAGGGTTCTGAGGGCACGACCGAAAAAATGCCGACCGTGTGACAGTAAATTGCAACCAAGAAAAATACCGATCGAACGACGGTAAATCGTGATCGGACAGTCGAATAATGCTGACCTGACAATCAAAAATACTAACCTAGCCATCGAAAAATGCTGAGCGAGTCTAAAGACGATGGGTGAGCGGTATCAAACGCACGACCAAGAAAATGTCGACCGAACGACAGTAAATCACGACCGAGAAATTGAATAATGCAGTCCTAGCAATCGAAAAATGCTGACCAGACCATCAAAAAATGCTGAGAGAGTCGAAAGATGATGGGTGAGCGATATCAAACACGTGACCGGGAAAATGTCGACCAAACGACAGTAAATCACGATTGGGCAGTCGAATAATGTCGACTTGGCAATAAAAAAATGCTGACCAGGTAGTAGAAAAAATGCTGAGCGAGTCGAAAGACTATAGGCGAGTGGTATCAAACGCACGACTGAGAAAATGTCGATCGAATGACAGTAAATCACGATCAGGCAATCGAATAATGCTAACTTGGCAATCAAAAAATGTTGACCAAGCAGTCAAAAAAATACTGAGCGAGTCGAAACCATGACCGTAAATGCTGACCAGACAATAAATCATGACTGGGCCTCCGAGTGGCCTCCGACTAATTGTTCCAAACTAAACTATAATATGAGATACGTTAAATTTAGAAAATAATTATAATTAATTATGACCGGATCACGATTATAATTCAACTATAATTATAACTGGTTAGTTTACTTTCTTTTTTTTAATGAGAGAATCTGGTCTGGTAAAATAGTTATTAACTTTCTAACTGATCCGGTGATAACGTCGGGCCCCGCCCCACAGGAGGTTAACGCTATGTGGAAGGTTAAAGTCAAGACGGTCAATGCCCCAAGGCTAGCGTCCGACCGGGCGACCCCATCAACCGGTCGGAATAAGGAATGACCGGTCTGACGTTATTACAGCTCGGTCTAGAACTGAGCTTCTGACGCTCAAAGACTATCACCAAAGCAGGCACCGATCTATAAGTCATGTGCCGGGCGGACATCCGGATTGGCCACAAATCAAGTCACGGCCAGCGAAGCGTAGACCCGACCCAACATGTCACGCCCCCAGAAGAGTCCCTGTCCGAGAAAATTTCGGCAGCATCTCCCCTGTACGGTGGACAATCAAAATTTTCTACAAGCACTAAATACTCAGCCACAGGCGGCTGGAATAATAACAGTAAATAAAATCAATTACCACGCAGTTTATATATGTATTCAGCCTCTGGCTGTCACAACCACGTAGTTAATAAAATAAACAACATAGTAATACTCTGACTCGAAATCAACCCTACTCAACTACACTCGTAAAGCCCAAAAATCCGATTTTTCTTACCTCTTCTGCCGTCCAGGCAGGCATGTAGTAGAGTAAATCCAAATCATACTAAAAGTCCATCCAACGGAAAGATTCCATACAATATCCATATGTAAGTCCAAAACAAAACTAAAATAAAGTCTGATAGCGAAAAGCTAAAATGAAACAACTCAAAAACCAGCAGCGGAGTAGCACTACGTGCAGTGGGGACTAGCGACTGGAACTCCCTCCTGACAGCATCAACCTGAAAATAACAACAATGGAGGCGGGGTGAGTCCAACACTCAGCAGGTACAGTTGATATGCAAAGTAAAGAAATAACACCTAGCACTAATCATCTCCTGATAAGAAAGATAAGAATGCATCTGAAATAAACAGGAGAGAATCTGTACTAACCAGGTCCTGAGTATAAGGTCAAACAGTCCGAGGGATAAGGAAATCCTGTATGCATGTCAAACATAGGTATCCAAACAATATGCAGCATATAAATGCAGCAAACACAAACACAAGCAATAAATGCATCATGCATATGATGCCAATGATGCGTCCTGGTCACCCCTGACGCCAGTCGATCATCTCATACAAAAGTGAGGCCGAGTGGGTAGGGCTGTGACAACCGTGCACTCTGTCGTCACTACTCCTGATGAGTGACCGAGTGGACGGGATGCTGTCGGAGTACACCTATCCTCCTACCCCAAATCATAGATGGGGGAGCGCAATGCTCTCAACTCCCGGTACTCAAAGACGGGGAGGAATCCCTGCCGGATAACACGTTGTGTCACACTACCCATGAGCGGACCAACGGTGCCTAACAGAGTCCCTGCTGCAACACACTCTGCCTGAATCGACCACTAACCCATGAGTGGTGGTGTGTGCAGATCCATGTAACTGGCGATGTGCTCAACAATAATGGAGCGGACTATCGCACAACATGCAATCATGCAAATGATGCATGGCAATAACCATATAAACATCCTGACCTAATCCATATATATAGAAAAGTGCACCCTAGGTCAACGAATCATATCGAATCAAAGGTACACAGAAGGTATAAAACCTAGGTCCTGAACATGGTGAAGCATGGTATATCACTACCCCCTATAAGCATATATAAACAGGTAAAATATACCTGAGATGCAAAACCAATCAATCAATCAAGCATGTAAGATTTGGGTAGTGATTAACCGAAACAGATAAGAAACACAATTAATGCAACATGTTAATTTAATTACTAAGCATATCAAATGACATAAGTCAAAAGTACCCGCCTCCAATCGAAATGGTCCAAATTTGACTGCGAGATACTCGTCTCGCGTCAAAGTCCTGTGTCACCAATGTATACATTTTTATTTAGCTAAAAATTTAAATGAATAGCTAAATAAAATCCTTAATAACAATTTAGGGCAAAACCCTAAACTATAAACCTCAACCTACCTAAACAAAGTCTAACAATACATTAGGGTTAGTTACCTAATCCCTAATCCACCATTAGATCAAGAATCCAAACTTAATTCCATTTACACATGATTAATCATCTATATAATCAATCACCTAATTCCATTTATACAAATCATGAAAACTACATCACACCTAATTCAAATACATAAACAATTATGTATGTACCAATTCCTTCCTAAATCAACATGTATCATAATCATGTTCCTTACCTAGATTCACATGATCATCTAACCAAATCCTCCATTTCGGAACATGATCTACAATAAATATTCAAATACACCTGATCCTTACCTTAATTCTGCCGCTGTTGGAACTCAAGGGTTGCTGTTGGACAAAGTACTGTTGGAAGACCCTCCTCACTGCCCGGATCAAAAGAATATCATAAATCAACCTAAAAATCCATTCACAACTTCAATCCAGCCACAAAAAGAAATGTTTTTCCCTTACCCTTCTCTGGATTTGGTGAAAGTCTAGAATCCTTTGGCGTGGCAGAAGACCATCGGCTGGAGACCCCACACAGATGGCGGCTGAGGAACTAGGGCAGAGGAAAGGTCGGCATCAGTAGATGTTGGCGGTGCTAGAGTGACGGCGAGAAGACATCGGCGGTGAGCGGCACACAGTGGCGACGGCGCGCAACAAATCAGAAGAGGGCGAAGGGCTTAACCGACGGTGGCTCGAGCGTCGCCGGCGCTTGGGCTGTGAATTGGCGTCGGCTGTAGCACAAAGGAAATAAGGAACCGTCACGTGGCGCCGTCGGGTGGAGAAGGCACAGTCGAGATGATGGCTAGGGCACAGCGTCGGAAAATCGGAAGAGGAAGAAGATGAAGAGGAGAAGAAGGAATCGACACAGTGAAGAATTCGGGAGAAGATCAGGGAAGAAATCGGAAGAGAAATGAAACCGTCGGGGGAGGGGGGCATGGTTCGGCGGAGGAAAATAAGAAAAGAAAAATAAAGGAAAAAGTAAACTTTTCCTCACTTAAATGGGTAGCCAAAACAGGCTTTCCCGGAACCCAAATCTTATCCCCGTTAACTCATCCATACGAGCTCCGAAAAATTCCCGAAAAATTTCCAAAAATTCCGAAAAATTCTCTTATCAATATTTGCCTATTTTCGGTATTTTACATTCTCCCCCACTAATAAAAATTTGGTCCCCAAATTTTCGTTATCTACCATCAGCAGGTACTAACAACAGATATAGAGTATAAATGCTGAACGGTAAATTAAATCACATACCTCAAATGAAAAGATGGGGATATCGAGCTCGGATAGTGTCCTCGAGCTCCCAAGTAGCCTCCTCGTCCGAATGATGCTGCCATCCTACTTTAACCAGCCGGATGGTCTTGTTCCGCAACTGACGCTCCTTCCGGTCGAGAATCCGTACCGGAACCTCCTCATAGGTAATGTCAGGCTGAACTGGAACTGGGATATCTGCCAGCACATGCGTCGGGTCGGGCACGTATCTCCTCAGCATCGATACGTGGAATACATCGTGAACGCCTGACAAGGACGGTGGTAGTGCCAATCGGTAAGCTACCGCTCCGATCCTCTCTAAGATCTCGAAAGGACCAATGTACCGCGGAGCTAGCTTACCTCTGAGGCCAAATCTCTTCACCCCTTTCGTGGGTGAAACTCGCAAAAATACATGGTCGCCCACAGAGAACTCTAGTGGTCTACGTCTCCGATCAGCGTAACTCTTCTGGCAGTCCTGCGCCTCTGACATCCTCCGTCTGATAGTACGGACCAACTCTGCATCCTGCTGAACTCTATGAGGTCCCATCAGCTGGGCCTCTCCAACCTCATCCCAGAGGACGGGTGTCCGACAAGGTCTACCGTACAACGCCTCAAACGGTGCCATCTGGATAGCCGAATGAAAGCTATTGTTGTAGGCAAACTCTACCAACGGCAGATGGTCCTCCCAGCTGCCTCCGAAATCCATAACACATGATCTCAGCAGATCCTCTAACGTCTGAATGGTCCGCTCTGACTGTCCATCTGTCTGTGGATGGAAAGCTGTACTGAAACGGAGCTGTGTACCCAAGGCCTACTGCAGACTCTGCCAGAACCGAGACGTAAACCGTGGATCTCTATCCGAAATGATACTCAACGGAACACCATGTAGTCTGATGATCTCCCGGCAATACAGATCTGCCAATCGATCTAGGGAATCAGTCCTCCGAATCGCTAAGAAGTGCGCGGATTTGGTTAATCGATCAACGATTACCCAAATCGCATCGTGGCCTCGTCGTGTCCTCGGCAAACCCACCACAAAGTCCATGGTAATGTGATCCCACTTCCACTCAGGAATAGGAATCCGCTGAAGTAATCCTGCAGGTCTCTGGTGCTCAGCCTTCACCTGCTGACAAACAAGACATCTAGCTACGAAATCCGCGATGTCTTTCTTCATACCGTTCCACCAATAGGAACGTCTCAAGTCTCGATACATACGGGTCCCGCCTGGATGGATCGCAAATCGAGAACGATGTGCCTCCTGAAGTAGCTCCTGTAAGACCGAATGAGACTGAGGTACGCATAATCTGCCTCGGAAGAATATACGATACCCTCCTCGTCTCGTGTAAACTCGGTCTGTTGCCCGGAAGCTATCTGACTGCCAATGAACTGCAAATGCTGATCACCAGCCTGAGCCTCTCGGATCCTCGTGATGATCGATGACTGAGCAGCCATGGTAACAAGGATACCCTGCTCTGTCTGTCCCTGCTCTTCAAGGTCTAACTCGGAGAAACCCTGAATCAAATCTGCAACCACAACTCGGTGGCAAGCCAAAGTCCCTCTAGACTTCCGGCTAAGTGCATCTACAACCACATTAGCTTTTCCTGGGTGATAGTTAATGGTACTTCAAAATCCTTCAGGAACTCCATCCATCTCCTCTGTTGGAGATTAAGTTCCTTCTAAGTAAACCGATATTTGAGACTCTTATGGTTAGTGAGAATCTCAAATGTAACGTCATATAAACATTGTCGCCAAATCTTCATGGCAAAAATAATGGCGACTAGCTCCAGATCATATACAGGGTAGTTCTTCTCATGTTCCTTCAATCGACGAGAAGCATAGAAGACTACCATATTGTGCTGCATCAGAATAGCGCTCAACCCTGAATAGATGCGTCGGTGTAGAGGACATATCCGTCCTCTCCAGAAGGTAACACCAAAATCGGAGCCGACACTAGTCTCTACTTCAACTCCTAGAAGCTGGTCTTGTCATCCTCAACCCAAGTGAACTTCACGCCTTTCCAGGTCAAACGTGTCAGTGACATAGCTATCCGAGAGAAACTCTCAACGTATCTCCGGAAATATCGAGCCAAACAAAGGAAGTTGCGAGCCTCTTCTATAGACTCCGTCTACTCCCAACGGAAACAACCTCGATCTCCTGTGGAACCACGGTATACTCCTACTGATGACCGTGTGTCTCAAACATCTCACAGAAGACAACCAAAATACGCACTACTGATCTTCACATCTAGACGTTTCAGTCGAAACATCTCTAGAACTATGCAAAGATAGTGTACGTGATACACCTCAGATCAGGAATAGATCACAACATCGTCAACAAGACAATGGAAACCGATCCAAACATCCTAGAGACACCCAAATCATCTAGTCCATGAAAACATCTAAGGCTCCGCAAGCCCTAATGGTAAAACCAATACACATAATGTCCGTATCACAGACATTCCCAATCCATAAGATCATCGACAATAAATCTGAAATATGATCACCAATGATATAAATCATCTAAGCATAGATCCTCCAGTGTGAGAGCAACGCTCCATCACAGAAAATACCACATATGTGGGAGCAACGCTCTACCACAAGAAATCCTCAATATGTAGGAGTAACACTCCACTACAAATAATCTATAACATGTATCGCAATAAATATAGGGGCAATGCTCCACTACAAGCAATCCGTAATATGTGGGAGCAACTCTCCACCACAAAATAATACATAAGTACCCCAAAGAACCTAACTATCCAGCTAGAGACTGTACAAGATCTCTCTACCACAAATCACTATGGTTAGCCTAGGCTATAACAACCTAGTAAACTAATCAAATCCATCATCAACTCTATCAGCATCCTAGTGGGTCATCCACTGATAGGAAAATTAGTTGATGAGTTAATCCAACAAATGACATAATGCAGTCACTCCACATTCTGCATTCCGCATAAGTAGAATCATCATGCTGCTACCAATATATATCTGGCACACGTGCTCACACAACATATGTATAATCGACATAATCCTCCAATTAGTACACACCAAACATACACATAACATAGGTATAAATCATCGTGATATCTCCAACAATACATATCGAACCCGTGTGCAAAATCAACATAGGTAAAATCGACAATACACCTCAAATAACCTCACATGGCATATATACACCTATGCCAAGAGTATAACCATCATATACTTCCAATAAAGCATACTAAATCCAGGTGCACTCACATATCAACATAATCAAAAAGATACCTCAGATACCACACCAAACACATATGTACATATCACAACTCAGATTAAATCGACAAAATGCCTCCATCAAAACACCACCGACGTACTTATACTACATCTCGGATTTAATCAACAAGATATCTTCAATAATACCTCCAGATACATACACCCAACTACAAATCTATGATCCACAAGGAACCTTCAAACCATATCAGAACATGGATACATATACTACTTGCAAATGGACAGTCTACCACAGGACTCCTACAACCCAAAACAATCATGATATACACGCAAAATCAGCATACCAGCTCAATCAAAGAGACCAACCTTATGCTACCAACACTCATGGGTTACCGGTATATCTAAACAAAATTCATGCATATGTATCAAGCATGAATACATCAATCAAAGGCAACCCAAAATAAAGCAGCCTAATCATCCAGTAACAACCCTGCTCTAGGTTCAAAGGAACTGGTATCGGACAAGAAAAATATACACACCGTGGTATAACATTGCCAGTCAATGTCATACACTACCAAAACTATATCCAATGGGAAAAATTTTATCATCATAAATCCAAATGTACTCTCCCAGTTTACACTAGTAACGATTGTATCCCATAAGTGTTAAGCAATTAGCTCTACACTTCCTGACATCAGCGGGGTCACATATCCCAATGCACTTTCTGAGTCATCCAACCGGGTATATATAGTCCATGATCAAAGTCTTCATGGAATTGGATATATCGATCCTCTATAAACTATCCAAGCCGACAATGGTATATGGCTAAATCAGTCCTTTCCACCTGATCACCAACTATAATCATCAAACTTGTGAACATCAAACATGACACTCACTATGTCACCATCAACGACAACCCAAATAATAAATCATCAAAATAGTTATCCACTAATAGATCATCAAACAACCACATAACATTTACTCTCATAAATCATAAGAAATCAACATATCACAATATCTGATCTCACAATATCCCTCAACCTCAAACCATTCTCAACAATGATCAAACATGATAACTCTCCAATGACCAATTTTCATCGTATCGGATACCCTAATATCCAAAAGATACGAATATAAAAACTCTACTAGCTAAGTCCACAAGAATATATAGGTATCATCCATTACCCAGCTAACAATAGCAGAGGCTGGTATGTGCCTCCAACTCCTACTAGTAGTAACAGAAACTAAAACTACTGGTGGTATGATATGAAAAATCACCAGAGACTATAATCCTTGATCTCTATTAGGGTTGACCATGATCAGTGGCTAACCCATCCTATGTAATATGGCTACAACAACCAGACAGGTAATAAAGATAAAGTGCTAATAGATGTCATAACTATCATAAAATAAACATCATACCTATTTGCCGTCTGGAGATGTTCCATCGCTGTCCAGTCCCCAACTTCTGACCTCAAAATTCCGAACGAGAAAATCGCCGGAAATCCATATAAATCCGAAACGGAAATCCGAAACATAACCATATCGAAAATTTGAAAATGCCCAGTTTGACTCGCAAACCTGGCTAACCAAATACCCAGAATACCAACAACAGGTATCCGATAAATCTCCAGAACACCAAAAACAGGTATCATAACCCGCTCTGATACCAAATAAATTGGTATCAGATAAATCTCGAAAATCCATAATACAAAAATCCAACAAGTATCGCCAAACTTGGCGCTCTGATACCAAGTAAATAAATTGGTATCAGGTTATCCCAAACATCCAAAATACGAAAACAAAAGATCGTATAACTGTGCTCTGATACCACTAAATTGTCACGCCCCCAGAAGAGTCCCTGTCCGAGAAAATTTCGGCAGCATCTCCCCTGTACGGCGGACAATCAAAAATTTTCTACAAGCACTAAATACTCAGCCACAGGCGGCTGGAATAATAACAGTAAATAAAATCAATCACCACGCAGTTTATATATGTATTCAGCCTCTGGCTGTCACAACCACGCAGTTAATAAAATAAACAACATAGTAATACTCTGACTCGAAATCAACCCTACTCAACTACACTCGTAAAGCCCAAATCCGATTTTTCTTACCTCTTCTGCCGTCCAGGCAGGCATGTAGTAGAGTAAATCCAAATCATACTAAAAGTCCATCCAACGGAAAGATTCCATACAATATCCATATGTAAGTCCAAAACAAAACTAAAATAAAGTCTGATAGCGAAAAGCTAAAATGAAACAACTCAAAAACCAGCAGCGGAGTAGCACTACGTGCAGTGGGGACTAGCGACTGGAACTCCCTCCTGACAGCATCAACCTGAAAATAACAACAATGGAGGCGGGGTGAGTCCAACACTCAGCAGGTACAGTTGATATGCAAAGTAAAGAAACAACACCTAGCACTAATCATGCGTACAGTCTCCTGATAAGAAAGATAAGAATGCATCTAATATGCGACAGTCCAGTACTAACCAGGTCCTGAGTATAAGGTCAAACAGTCCGAGGGATAAGGAAATCCTGTATGCATGTCAAACATAGGTATCCAAACAATATGCAGCATATAAATGCAGCAAACACAAACACAAGCAATAAATGCATCATGCATATGATGCCAATGATGCGTCCTGGTCACCCCTGACGCCAGTCGATCATCTCACACAATAGTGAGGCCGAGTGGGTAGGGCTGTGACAACCGTGCACTCTGTCGTCACTACTCCTGATGAGTGACCGAGTGGACGGGATGCTGTCGGAGTACACCTATCCTCCTACCCCAAATCATAAATGGGGGAGCGCAATGCTCTCAACTCCCGGTACTCAAAGACGGGGAGGAATCCCTGCCGGATAACACGTTGTGTCACACTACCCATGAGCGGACCAACGGTGCCTAACAGAGTCCCTGCTGCAACACACTCTGCCTGAATCGACCACTAACCCATGAGTGGTGGTGTGTGCAGATCCATGTAACTGGCGATGTGCTCAACAATAATGGAGCGGACTATCGCACAACATGCAATCATGCAAATGATGCATGACAATAACCATATAAACATCCTGACCTAATCCATATATATAGAAAAGTGCACCCTAGGTCAACGAATCATATCGAATCAAAGGTACACAGAAGGTATAAAACCTAGGTCCTGAACATGGTGAAGCATGGTATATCACTACCCCCTATAAGCATATATAAACAGGTAAAATATACCTGAGATGCAAAACCAATCAATCAATCAAGCATGTAAGATTTGGGTAGTGATTAACCGAAACAGATAAGAAACACAATTAATGCAACATGTTAATTTAATTACTAAGCATATCAAATGACATAAGTCAAAAGTACCCGCCTCCAATCGAAATGGTCCAAATCTGACTCCGAGATACTCGTCTCGCGTCAAAGTCCTGTGTCACCAATGTATACATTTTTATTTAGCTAAAAATTTAAATGAATAGCTAAATAAAATCCTTAATAACAATTTAGGGCAAAACCCTAAACTATAAACCTCAACCTACCTAAACAAAGTCTAACAATACATTAGGGTTAGTTACCTAATCCCTAATCCACCATTAGATCAAGAATCCAAACTTAATTCCATTTACACATGATTAATCATCTATATAATCAATCACCTAATTCCATTTATACAAATCATGAAAACTACATCACACCTAATTCAAATACATAAACAATTATGTATGTACCAATTCCTTCCTAAATCAACATGTATCATAATCATGTTCCTTACCTAGATTCACATGATCATCTAACCAAATCCTCCATTTCGGAACATGATCTACAATAAATATTCAAATACACCTAATCCTTACCTTAATTCTGCCGCTGTTGGAACTCAAGGGTTGTTGTTGGACAACGTACTGTTGGAAGACCCTCCTCACTGCCCGGATCAAAAGAATATCATAAATCAACCTAAAAATCCATTCACAACTTCAATCCAGCCACAAAAAGAAATGTTTTTCCCTTACCCTTCTCTGGATTTGGTGAAAGTCTAGAATCCTTTGGCGTGGCAGAAGACCATCGGCTGGAGACCCCACACAGACGGCGGCTGAGGAACTAGGGCAGAGGAAAGGTCAGCATCAGTAGATGTCGGCGGTGCTAGAGTGACGGCGAGAAGACATCGGCGGTGAGAGGCACACAGTGGCGACGACGCGCAACAAATCAGAAGAGGGCGAAGGGCTTAACCGACGGTGGCTCGAGCGTCGCTGGCGCTTGGGCTGTGAATCGGCGTCGGCTGTAGCACAAAGGAAATAAGGAACCGTCGCGCGGCGCCGTCGGGTGGAGAAGGCACAGTCGAGATGATGGCTAGGGCACAGCGTCGGAAAATCGGAAGAGGAAGAAGATGAAGAGGAGAAGAAGGAATCGACACAGTGAAGAATTCGGGAGAAGATCAGGGAAGAAATCGGAAGAGAAATGAAACCGTCGGGGGAGGGGGGCATGGTTCGGCGGAGGAAAATAAGAAAAGAAAAAATAAAGGAAAAAGTAAACTTTTCCTCACTTAAATGGGTAGCCAAAACAGGCTTTCCCGGAACCCAAATCTTATCCCCGTTAACTCGTCCATACGAGCTCCGAAAAATTCCCGAAAAATTTCCAAAAATTCCGGAAAATTCTCTTATCAATATTTTCCTATTTTCGGTATTTTACACAACAAACCTAGACAGTGGAAGTAGTCGCGCGACCACCCCGCTCGGCCCAGACAGCTGAAATAGCCGAGCGACCTCCCCGCTCGGCCCAGACAGCAGAATTAGCCAAGCGGTCATCCGCTCGGCCCACTGATAGACAAAGGCAGGATCGACTAGTATCCTCCTTGAGACCCATGCTGCAGACAGACAACATGGTTGGCGACATGATCAGGCAGAGAATCGTACGACGAAAGCTTCCACTGTCTTGTCAGGATATGGTCGGGCTGTTGAGATATGGTGTCAGGTATACTTTTCTGACACGTCCTATTAGGGAAAGCTTTGAGATGCGTGCATGCCTCGAGGAGCATGCACGCGCACCCCTGGGAGTCCTATATAAAGGACCCCAAGGTTTGACGAAGGTATGCTTATTCTACTATAGCTACATTTACGCTGCCACTTTCATTTCTTTACTTGCTTGCTGCTTTTGCCGGAGGTCTGACTTGAGCGTCGGAGGGCCATCGCCGGGGAACTACTCCCTGACTCAACACTGATGTTTTTGTGCTTGCAAGCTAGTCTCATCGGACACCCACACACAGTCAACATGAGCGCCACGTCCCCAGCGTCCGTCACCTCGACTTTCGGACAGGATCAAATTTGGCGCCGTCTATGGGAACACACCTGCATCCATGCCAAGGGGATGGAAGAAGCTGGACGACTTCACACAGTGATGCTCACTCAGGATGAGCTCGACGTACTTGTATAGTCACGAGCGGCAAAATTAGTCAAGCATCAACAGCAAAGAGTGCTAGCCGATCGGCTGGCTCAACTAGTAACATCGACCTCGGGAGGCCGAGCAGCCCATGAAGACCGACCAGAGAAATTGTACATCTGAGGGCAGAATACGGGGCCAACCGACACTCATGGGGAGGCTCCACCCGCGCCTATTCCATTCCACCAAGCCCTGTTTCAAACGCCCTCCGAAATTGCTCAAGCTACTCAAGGAAGGGAATCTTCTTCAGAAAAAGCACCCATGCGGGATGCAAAGAAATGCAAGGTGCCCCGAGCTGATTCGTCGCTCGAGCAGATCAACCGCAAGTTCTTTGAGGCAATTCTACAAGATCCGCTGCCAAGGCACTGCACTCCCTTGGTGATCGGAGAATATAATGGGTCGACCGACCCGAACGACCATCTTGGTAAGTTCAATAACGCTGCTACTCATCACCAGTACACAGAGGGAGACAAGTGTCGAGTCTTCCTCACCACGTTCTCCAGCTTGGCACAACGATAGTTTAGAAGGCTGCCAGACAGGTCCATCCAAAGCTTCAAGGACTTCCGAACAGCCTTCCTACATCATTTCGCTAGCAGCAGATGCTACCAAAAGATGAGCGTCAGCCTATTCTCCATGAAGCAAGGTCCCAAAGAGTCCCTCCGGGCATACATCCAACGCTTCAAATAGGTGGCCATTGTTGGTGTGGGAAGCATCAGACGATCGAACCCAAGTTTTGATAATGGCAAAGGGTTCAAAGTTAAGTCATCTTGTGATCTAAAAGTTTGAATGAGCTTGTAGGAAAAGTCCTAAGTGTACTTAGGCAAAAGTCCTAGCTACGGTTAGGCAGGTGGAAAACCCTAGGGGGTGGTAACCCTAGGTCATAGGGGGTGGTAACCCTATGCGGAAAGTATTGGCGGGTCGAGAGCTTCAGGAAAAAGTCCTAGGGGATGGTAACCCTAGGTGGAAAGTCCTGGTGTTGCGAACCAGGTGGAAGACTGGACGGGCCGGGAAGCAGAAGTCTAGTAGAAAGTCCGGAAGCTTCGAACGCTGAGCAAAAGTCCACTCGATCTGGATGATCACACTGGCAACAGGTAAATCTCCTGAGTGGAGTAGGTGAGGACGCATTCCCTATAGAGGGAACAGTAGGCGTCGGGTCGACCTAGGGTTTCTGGTTAGAAATCCGAAGTCAGACCAGGACAGTCCGATGACTGTCGCCTATCATTTGTTATATCGTTTCTATGCTAACTTTGTTTTGCAGGGTATGTATTTGGGACTAACACATTTTGCAGGAACAAAGAAGCAACTTTAGCCTCGGATGAACAGTGTCCGAGGCGCCTCCATGGGGCTTGGAGGCACCTCGGGTGCGAGCCAGTAGAAGTTTGTGCAGAAGACTTGGAGGCACCTCGGACGTCGCTGGAGGTGCCTTGGACCAGGCGTTGGAGGTGCCTTGGACCAGCTTGGAGGCGCCTTCAAAGGGATAAGGCGCGACCGGATCAGCGCTTATCACCGCGGCGGACTCAGGGCTTGGAGGCCCTCGAACAGGCTTGGAGGCGCCTCCAGCACTGTATAAAAGAGGGATTCGAGCAACACCTTTTTACAACAATAAAAAAGAGCTATTCCCCCTATCCCCCCCCCCCCCCCTCTAGCGCTTCTCGATCCAACAATTGGTATCAGAGCCCTAATCTGCAAGTTGAGTAACCCTAACATTCAAACACTTAATTTCTTGGCCACATGTCTAACCATCTAGCTATTAGCTGATTGCCTAGAGGACAACAACTTTCACTTGGTTAGTCAAGTTAAGTCAATAGATCTAGTTAGATTTGACTAGGGCTGGATGACTTGACTTGATTACTATAAATTAAGTATTTAACACCCAAACTCATATTGATGCACGGATATAAGCATTCTTGAGTCCAGGCTGTACCCTATGCATCTCACACCATTCTAAGTTTTTCAAGCACAATCAAGGTAAGCCTAGGTGTTTGTGAGATGCTCTGGCTGTATTCTAGGGGAACATGCTTTCTAAGGTAGAGCCTAGGCTAAGTCCAAATTTGAAAATCTAGTAAAATTAGAATTTTAAAAAGAAAAATTTTCCTAGAATTTTTAAAACACAAGATGATTTTGAAAATAAGTAAAACATTTAAGAATAAAGGTAGAAAACTGATTTGAAAATCAAAATTTATTCTACCCAACACATTCCTATTTGCCTTCTAAGTGCACTGAACTCAAGTTCAGGTAAGGGTTTTGTGAAAATGTCAGCTAGGTTTGATTTGGACTCAACATAGTTGAGTATAATTTCACCTTTGGCTACATGATCCCTTACAAAATGGTGTTTTACCTCTATGTGTTTAGTCCTAGAGTGGTGAATTAGATTTTTGGTTAGATTAATTGAGCTCATATTATCAATTAAATTTTTTGTATTTTTGTATTCTAGCTGATAGTCTTTTAGTGTATGCATCATCCATAAAAGTTGAGAAGCACATTCTCCTAGGGCTATATATTCAGCTTCAGTAGTGGATAAAGCAACACAGTGTTGCTTTCTCCTTGACCAACTTACTAGGCACTGATCTAGAATTTGGTACCTACCACTTGTGCTTTTTCTTTCTAGTTTACACCCGGCATAGTCTGAATCAGAATAGCCAAAAAGGTCAAAGGTGCAAGTTCTAGGGTACCAAAGTCCTACATTTAGGGTACCTCTAATGTACCTAAGTATCCTTTTAACATATGTTAGGTGCGACTCTTTTGCACAAGATTGGTATCTTGCGCACATACCTACTGCAAATAATATATCGGGTCGACTTGCAGTTAGGTAGAGTAAGCTACCTATTGCACTTCTATAGTACTTTGGGTCTACTGGTTCTCCTTCTGGGTTAGAGTCAATGTTGATGTTAGTTGCCATTGGAGTATTTATAATTTCTGAATTTTCCATGCCAAATTTTTTAATTAATTGCTTAGCATATTTAGTTTGATAAATATAGATTTCATCTTTGGTATGTTTGATTTGTAAGCCTAAGAAAAAGTTAAGTTCCCCAACCAAACTCATTTCAAATTCATTTTCCATTAGTTTAACAAATTCTTTTAAAAGTTTAGAGTTGGTTGAGCCAAAAATTATATCATCAACATAGATTTGAGCTATGAAGATTTCTTTTTCTACAGTTTTTACAAATAGGGTCGGATCTATTTGACCTTGGTTAAAGCCTTTGGATATCAAGTAATTGGATAACCGTTCATACCATGCCTAGGTGCTTGCTTTAATCCATAAAATGCCTTTTTCAGTCTAAATATATGGTTTGGGTTGTCTAAGTCCTCAAACTCTGGAGGTTGACTTACATATACTTCTTCCTTAATAAACTCATTCAAAAAGGCTGACTTGGCATTCATTTGATATAATCTAAATCCTTTATGTGCTGCATAAGCCAGTAGCATCCTAATGGATTCCAGTCTAGCTACTGGTGCATAGGTTTCGTCATAGTCCAAACCTTCAACTTGGATGAACCCTTTGGCTATTAGTCTTGCCTTATTTCTCACTATATCACCCTGATCATCTAATTTGTTCCTAAATACCCATTTGGTGTCAATTATGGACTTATCTACGGGTTTAGGTATAAGTTTCCAGACTTGGTTTCTATCAAATTGGGTTAATTCTTCATGCATAGCAATGATCCAGTCTGGGCCAGGTAGGGCTTCTTCAATAGTCTTAGGTTCAATCTTAGAAATAAGGGCAATCTGACTCAGGTTTCTATAGGAAGGTCTAGTTCTGACTCCTAGGTTTGGATCACCCAAAATTTGGTCAGGTAGGTAAGAAGTGCTTACTCTTGTTGGTCTTATATTTGGGTTAGAAGTTTGTTCCTCTGGTTTATTAGTGTTGGATTGAATTTCATCATCTTCAATAATTCTTGGGTTAAGATTTTCTGTATTATTTTCATTTGTTATTTTATTATCTTCATCAAATATTACATTTATCGTTTCTTCAACTTTTAGGGTATGTTTGTTATACACTCTATATGCCCTACTGGTTGTTGAATACCCTAAAAATATTCCTAAAGTTGTTTTTGATGAAAATTTTCCTAAGTAGTCTTTAGTGTTTAAAATGTGTACTTTACATCCAAAAACTTTTAAATAATTTAGATTAGGGATTTTATTATAATATCTTTCATAAGGTGTTTTATTATGAGATTTGTTAATTAAGATTCTATTTTGTACATAACATGCTGCGTTTATCGCTTCAGCCCAGAATTGGTTGGATAGTTTGTATTCATTTAACATAGTCCTAGCGGCTTCTTGTAGAGTTCGGTTTTTATATCCTAGCCCAATTTTGTTGTAAACGGCTTTTTGTGTCCCAAGAATTAAGTTAAGGTTCTTGGAGCCCAAAGAGAACCGTTCTAAAGTTTTCTCCAAATCCTTGAACTGAGTTTTCAGACTAGAATTTTCTTCCTCAAGTTTTTGGACTTGAGTTGAACTTCCAGTCTGAACTGGGTCAGATAAGGTCTTGGAGTTAGTCACTTCTTTAAGGACTGCTACTTCCTTTAGAAGTGACTTGACCCTAAGGTTTGATTTTGCTAATTTACGTAATAAATAATTAACTAAATTATTTAACCGAGGAATACTTACAGCGGTGTCAGGCCCTTCGGAAATGGATACGGATCCGTAGTTTCGTTCGGACTCGGCTTCTCATTCGCTCTCGCTCTTGGACACAACGATCGAACCCAAGTTTTGATAATGACAAAGGGTTCGAAGTTAAGTCATCTTGTGATCTAACAGTTTGAATGAGCTTGTAGGAAAAGTCCTGAGTGTACTTAGGCAAAAGTCCTAGCTGCGGTTAGGCAGGTGAAAAACCCTAGGGGGTGGTAATCCTAGGTCATAGGGGGTGGTAACCCTATGCGGAAAGTCTTGGTGGATTGAGAGCTTCAGGCAAAAGTCCTAGGGGGTGGTAACCCTAGGTGGAAAGTCCTGGTGTTGCGAACCAGGTGGAAGACTGGACGGGCCGGGAAGCAAAAGTCCAGCAGAAAGTCTGGAAGCTTCGAACGCTGAGCAAAAGTCCACTCGATCTGGAGGATTGCACTGGCAACAAGTAAATCTCCTGAGTGGATAAGGTGAGGACGCATTCCCCATAAAGGGAACAGTAGGCGTCGGGTCGACCTAGGGTTTCTAATTGGAAATCTGAAGTCAGACCCGGACAGTCCGATGACTGTTGACTATCATTTGTTATATCGTTTCTGTGCTAACTTTGTTTTGCAGGGTATGTGTTTGGGACTAACACATTTTGCAGGAACAAACAAGCAACTTTAGCCTCGGATGAACAGTGTACAAGGCGCCTCCATGGGGCTTGGAGGTGCCTCAGGTGCGAGCCAGCAGAAATCTGCGTAGAAGACTTGGAGGTGCCTCGAACGTCGCTGGAGGTGCCTTGGACCAGGTGTTGGAGGTGCCTTAGAGCAGCTTGGAGGAGCCTTCAAAGGGATAAGGCGTGACCGGATCAGCGCTTATCACCGCAGCAGACTCGGGGCTTGGAGGCGCCTCGGACAAGCTTGGAGGCGCCTCCAGCATTGTATAAAAGAGGGATTCGAATAGGACCTTTTTACAACAATTAAAAAGAGCTATTCCTCCTGTGCGCTGCTTACATAACGACCTCGACGTGCTGTTTCAAGTTTCCTATGACCCGGAGCTCCGCTATTTTAGATTTTGTCGTTCGGTATCATTTTCATAATTGCACTCATTGTAACTCATATTCTGTACCATTGTTTCGAGCTTATAGTTGTTACCCACCGGAAGCGATTAACGATCGCGGGCCTTGGAGTTGGAGTTGCCACAGGCTCCGAACCAAGTAACTCCTCGTGTCTTTGTGTGTTGCTTTGTCTTCTTTTACTTTATTCCGCTGCTTTAACTTGTACGATTTATGAATTTGAAAATAGTGAAAGCCACGAGCGCTATTCACCCCCCTCCAACGCTTCTTGATCCAACAATTGGTATCAGAGCAGGGTCGCGTTGATTTGGTGCAACTACCAATCACGCAAATTTTTTCGTGGTGTTTTCGATTTTACGGAGTCAATTAGAATCTAGCTTAATAGCTACATTCTAATTCTTTTTACGAGTCAGTTTTTACTGGAATTTGGTGCAACACCACTCGAGCTCATGATATTAACTTTATTTCCCGCACTACTAATCCAAGACCTAGTCTTGGGACATCTCTTCTATTTTTTTCTTTGTTTTGCATATTATCAATGGCCCAACAAGAGGGTTTCAGCACCGTTCGTCCCCCGCTCTTCACCGGAGAAGATTTCGAGTACTAGAAGGGACGAATGGAGACGTTCCTCAAAATCCAGTTCGAGACGTGGATGATCGTCAATATTGGATTATAATTACCAATTGACGAAAACGGCAAGCCTACACCCTGTGAAAAATGGGAACCCACCCTAATCAAGAAGGTAGAAGCCGATGCCAGAGCGACCTGCACCCTCCAATGCAGACTGACCAAGGAAGAGCTCAACAGAGTTGGACCGTTCTCCAGCGCAAAAGAGCTATGGGAGAAGCCGATCGAACTCCACGAGGGCACCTCCGACACCAAGGTTAGTAAGAGAGATTTGTTATTTAATAAATTATATAATCTAAAGATGCAGGAAGGAGAGACAACAAGTCAACTCCATGCTCGCATACAAGACATTCTTAACTCCCTCCATGCGATCGGGCAGAAAGTTGAAAATCAGGATATTATAAGTTACGCTCTAAATGCTTTTCCAAGGAGTACATTGTGGGCATCAATGGTAGATGCTGATGGATCGAAAGCGCTAGAGGGGGGGGGGGGTGAATAGCGCTCATGGCTTTCACAATTTTCATATTCGGAAATCATTCAAAAGTAACGTAGCGGAAATAATAAGGAAATAATAAAAGAAGAGAAGCAAACACAGAAGACACCAGAGGCTTACTTGGTTCGGAGCCTTGAGCGACTCCTACTCCAAGGCCCGCGATCGTAGATCACTTTCGGTAGGCAACAACTATAATTTCGCAAAGTTTACAATTGATTATTACAATAAGTGCACTAATGAAAATATACCGACAGTACAAGAGATGTAGACGTAGTTGCTGACTGTCGGAGTAGCAGAGCGTCGCAGAAGCGTTTGGAGCAGCACACGGAAGAGCACAGGTTATTCTGTTCCAGAGATCTGTATTGAAGCTGCACCCCGAGACTCCCTTTTATAGCTCTGCAAAAACTGATCCAGATTCCCAAGGCTCGGGATCAAGTTTGACCCGAGGAGGATCAGTCGACTGATCACCGGTTCAGTCAACCGATCAGATGACCTCCACCTCATCTGATCCGCTCGCTCCGCCTCGATCCGGTCAAGTTTTATCCGAGGTTCAGTCGACCGATAAATAGGTTCGGTCGATCGATCAACTGCTTTGACTCAGTCCAGCCGGCCTTATCCAGTCGACGCCCAATCTTGGTTCGGTCGATCGATCCCTAGGTCCGGTCGACCGATCCCCTGGTCGAGCCCGGTCCAACCTCTGGAAATATTTTCTGCTAGCTTGGGGGTTCGGTCGATCGATCCCAAGGTTCAGTTGTAACGACCCAATTTTTCCCATTTCAAGTTCTAAAGGGCCATAAAAATATTTGGAAATGCCTTTAAAATATTTTAGAGATTTTTAGGAATTTTTAGAGTATTTTTACGTAATTTTTGGAGGTCGTTTAGTATTTTTACAAAACTAAAGAAGTTTAAGCAAAAAGTGTTGGAGAAGAGGTTCGAACCCGCGACCTCGGGTCGGACCAAACCAAGCCAAACCGGCTTGACCAGCTGGGATAAGAGATTTATGTTAATCTCAAATAGAGTTAAATAAGGTTATAGTATAGTTGAGTTATATCCGATTACTTATAAAAGGAAATAAGTTTTGGGATTTTAGAAAACCTAACTTCTTCTCTCTAAATTCTTCTTCGCCTTCTCCCTCGCGACGGCGCAAGAACTCTCGGCGGAAACCAGGAGCAGCTAGGGTTGGAGATTCCGACGCCGGCGAAGCTTCCCTCCAACCGTCCTTCATCCACAGTGGCTGTTCCCGACGGAGAGAAGCCCGAGAGCTCAGAGGACACGCCGGAAAAGGGATCTACCTAGCCCTAGAAGTTCCCTTCCCTTCTTCTCAGTTGTAAGTGCAAGGACAAGCAAAGGTAAGTACTACTCACCTGCGGTAGGAGTTGTTTCGAGTTTTGCTTCGATTTGTTGGCTTTCGGAATGGAAATAGTATGGATTTTGAGATCTATGGATTTCTGCCGTGAGTTTTTGAGGAAGGATTGGGTTTTGATTGTCTTTTGCCAATCTAACAAAGCATGATTTGAGCTTGCGGGATTGAAGTTGTGTGGGTTCTTGATGTCAATCGAGTCCTGCCGTGAGCTTTACAGGGAGATCCGAATTTTGTTTAGATTAATTAAACTTGTAGTATGATTTGTGCCAAGTGGCTTTACCATTGGTTTCGTTATACAGTTAAGTAGTTTTTTGTGTTACCTAAGCCGCTAGCTCCTTATACCAAGTAGATTTTGAGCATTTCTTACATAGAAATTCTATTTCGAACTCCTGTTGAAACTGGACAGCCTTAATATCAGCTTATAGTTGTCTTTTAAGCATGCCTACAGCCCTTAAATGTAGTATTCGTGTAGGTCTAATTGCTGCCATAAATTCCAGCAAATGGATTTAGGGTTTTTACAACATGATAAGAAGCATAAAGTTGCATTCTTTTACTTTTATTGCAGCATGCTAAAAAGTCTAGAATTAGCTTCCATTTTACTATATTTACAGTATGATTGGAATCACTAAAGTAGCATTCCTTGCCTATTTTTACAGCATGAATGGAATCACTAAAGTAGCATCCTATACCTGTTTATTACAACATACTTAGAAAGCCCAAAGTTAGCTTCCTTTTGCTTTATTTCTAGCATGATTAGAAAGTTTAAAGTAGTATGTTTTTGCCTATTTTGTATAGCATGTTTAGAAGATTAAAGTAGCATGTTTTATTCTATTTTTCAGCATGTTTAAAAGCCTTAGAGTAGTCATCCTTGCCATGTACTTACAGCAGGGTTAGAAGCCCTAAAGTATCGTTCTATACTTGTTTTTACAGCATGATTAGAATCATTCCATACTTGATTTTACAGCATGTTTAGAAGCACAAAAATAGCATCCTTTGCCATGTTTTCACAGTATGATTCAAAGGCTTTAAATTGCTTTCTTTAGTTTAGTTTATAACATGCTTGGTTAGTTGTAATCCTACACTTGTTAGATATATCTACAGAATTCTAATAAGCTCTAATAAAGGATTATGAATAGTGTGAGTAAAGAAAAAGACCAAGGTCTAGTTAAAAAAAGAGATAACAAGTAAGTCAAGCAAGAGGCTAGTACCCGACATCCAAGAGCTTGTCGTTAAACAAATCCAGGTGACCATTTCCGAGGTCTTGGCCCTGGTAGACCGAGGTCTGCTCTTTTAGGATTGGTGGCTCGCAACCCCAACCTATTAGGGAACGCGCATGAGATGGTACTAAGCCTGGGCCCAAAGTAAAGAAAAGTAAAGAAAAGTAAAGAAGTAAAGAAAGAAAGAAAAGTAAAGAAAGAAAGAAAGAAAGAAAGAAAGAAAGAAGAAGAAAGTAAAAGATAGAAATTAAAAGATTAATTTCTAACACAAGGATACAAGAAATGAAATAAGTTCCAAGCTTAGAATAAATAAGAATGGTTAGTTTTCCTTGATTCTAAGTTTACATTGTTAGTTTCTTGTTATCCTGCTTGATACTGAGTATGATTTGTATTCTGTTCATTTTCTGTATACCATGAGCACATGCAGATAGCTTTATTATTTCAGTTTCAGCACTCATGCATTTCGTTTATGCATTTCGAGTTTTGTGAGATAGATTAGTACTTACTAAGCGTTTTCGCTTATAGATCTTGTCTTCTTTCCTCCTACTGCAGATAAAGGAAAAGCTAAGATATGAAGGGAGGCGACAGGGTGGTGGTGATGATGGATGTGTGTGGTGACTGAACTATGGAGAGGTCCAGAGGGGACTAGCAAGACTTATTTATTTAGAGTTTATGTCTAGTTTATTTTCCTTATTTCTGTTATGAAATTATGAGTTTATGATTGAGTTTGATGTGCATTGTAGCTTATTATGCTTCATTCTGGGAGCTTGAGTTTAGTTCATGTTGCTAGATTAGTTTTTGATTATGATATGATTATTGCTGCGTGGTTGTGAATAAATTGTGATCCAGCCGCATGTGGCTGTGTATATATATTTTGTGTATTATAGATTTGGTCATCGGTACAGGGGAGACTCTGCCGAAATTTTTCGGTAGGAATTTCTCTGAACAGTGATAAATCTAAGTGTCGCTAATAATAGCATAAGTGACACTAGTAAGTAGAGTAGGAGTTAGGTAACGGTCACCCTTAGAGAGTAGTAGTAAGAAGGGTGGTCGGCACAGTTGGTATCAGAGCAGTGTTCCATTCTCCAGCATCACACACACATCAGCATCATCCTCGCCGTCTCCAAGTAAGAAAGTATTTAAATCGTTTCTTTATTCTTCTTTTCTTATTATTAACTGCAGTATAGAGTACTTAATTTTTCTGAGTACTAAAGTAAGATAGAAGATTTAGTTCCCTTGTCTCTATTCGTATTTATGTATGATTAGAAGGGTTAAAGTAAGATATCAAGCCTTTACCTTGCATAATTGGATGTTAAGAAAAAGGATGTTCTCGTACCGTTCGTACTGAGAACCAAGATCAGGAGAACGAAGAGCCCAGAACCCCTGGGCCTATTCTCTCTGAAATTGTTACTCAACTTCAGAGACAAGTAGCGAGCACTGCAGCAAGTGATTGCCAATCTAATGGACAATCAGAAACCAGCTCCTCCCACTCCCCCAACCATTAATGTGGAGACCCCAGTAGTGACTGAAGTCCTATCAGTTGCCCTGGAAGTCGCCACAACACCTAGAAGACAAGAAGCATACCTTATCCAGTGGCTGAAGCTGAAACCAGAAAGATTCTCAGGCACGACTGAGCCTTGGGATGCCCAGGCTTGGTTCAAGACACTTGAGAGCACAATGGAGCTTCTTGACTGGCCAGAAGTCGAGAAGGTCAAGTGACATCTTTCTGCCTGTCTGGAGATGCTCGTATGTGGTGGGAGAGGATAAAGACCAAGAGAGCAGCCGATCAGATGAGCTGGGCAGATTTTCAGTTAGAGTTCTATGAAGAGTTCTATCACCAATAAGCACTAAGAGGAGTTTATAGAGTTCAAGTCAGCCAAGATAGAAGACAAGACAGTGGGAAAACAGAGACCCCAGTCAAGTAAGTGTAGAAGAACAGAAAGAAGGTAAGACAGAGGGGGGTTCGGGTGGTTTGCGAATATCCCGAAGTGTTCTCAGCAGATCTACCTGGACTACCTCCCAATAAATGAGTGGATTTGAGATTGAATTGGTTCCTGGAACCGGTCCAATTTCAAAAGTTCCGTATCGCATGTCTCCAGCAGAGCTGAAGGAGTTACAAGAACAACTACAGGAGTTATTTGACAAAGGCTTCATTCGCCCTAGTCACTCACCCCAGGAAGCCCCAGAGTTGTTCGTGAAGAAGAAAGACGGATCCATGCTAATATGCATAGATTTTAGAACGCTGAGCAAAGCAGCAGTTAAGGACAAGTACCCCCTTCCCAGGATCGACGACTTATTTGATCAGCTGAGAGGGGCAACAGTATTCTCAAAGATAGACCTGCGCCTTGGGTACCATCAGCTGAAGGTGAAAGAAAGAGGCATACCCAGAACAGCTTTCAGAACCAGATACGGACACTACAAGTTTGTAGTCATGTATTTTGGTGTGACTAATGCACCAGCGGTCTTCATGAACCTAATGAACAGAGTGTTCAGAGAATATCTTGACAAATTTGTCATTGTATTCATCGATGACATTCTGGTCTATTCAAGGACTCCAGAGGAGCATGACACACACTTGAGGATAGTACTGCAGACTCTTCAGCAGAAGCAGCTTTATGCTAAATTCTCAAAGTGCGAGTTCTGGTTAAATCAGGTGGCGTTTTTAGGTCACATTATCTCTAAAGAAGGTATTCAAGTGGATCCAGCCAAAGTGGAAGCGGTCAACAACTGGAGTAGACCCAAGAACGTCAGAGAGATCAGAAGCTTCCTTGGTCTAGCAGGGTACTACAGGAAGTTCGTGGAGGATTTTTCCAGGATAGCTTCTCCGCTAACATCCCTCACCAGAAAGAACAAGAGATTCGAATGGTCAGATAAATGTGAGCAGAGCTTCCAAGAGCTAAAGAAGAGATTGATCAGTGCTCCCATTCTGACTGTTCCACAGAGCGATAAGAGTTTCGACATCTACAGCGATGCTTCCAAGATGGGTTTAGGAGTTGTACTCATGCAAGAAGGAAAAGTCATAGCTTATGCTTCCAGACAACTCAAAGACTATGAGAAGAACTACCCTACTCATGATCTCGAGCTGGCAGCTGTAGTTTTTGCACTTAAACTCGGGCGACATTATTTGTATGGAGTCCAGTGTAGAATTTTCACAGATCATCAGAGTCTTAAGTACTTCTTCACTCAGAAGGACTTAAACATGAGACAGCGTAGATGGCTGGAGTTGGTCAAAGATTACGACTGTGAAATTCTCTACCACCCAGGCAAAGCTAACAAAGTGGCAGATGCACTCAGCAGAAAATCTAGTGCATCACTGATGTCGTTGTCATCACTAGCCCTGCCACTGCAGAAGGAGTTGTCAGATTTTGGGCTTGAAATTATCGAAGGACAGCTCTCTACATTGACCTTAGAGTCTACACTGCTTGTGGAGATACAGAGAAAGCAAAGTGAAGAACCGGACATCCAGAAGATCAAGCAAGGGATACAGAAAGAAGACAACTCAGAGTTTAGAGTGACAGATAGCGGAATTCTTTATCAGGGGAGTCGCATTTGCGTGCCCAATGATGAGGAACTGAGAAAGAAGATCTTAGAGGAAGCTCACAGTACACCATATTCCATGCATCCTGGTTCTTCCAAGATGTACCAAGATGTGAAACAGAGGTTTTGGTGGTCAGGACTCAAAAGAGATGTAGCTAAGTATGTCAGTACCTGCTTGACATGCCAGAGAGTCAAAGCAGAACACCAGAGACCAGGAGGAGTTCTTCCGCCTCTTCCAATACCAGAATGGAAATGGGAAGATATATCCATGGACTTCATAACAGGTCTTCCAAGAACCACCAATTGATATGATGCGATATGGGTAATAGTAGACCGATTGACCAAGTCTGCTCACTTCCTAGCCATCAAGGTGTCCTACTCTATAGAGCAGTTGGCCCAGCTATATGTTAAAGAGGTAGTCAGACTTCATGGAGTTCCTAAATCTATCGTTTCTGATAGAGATGGGCGCTTCACCTCACACTTTTGGGAGTGCGTTCAGAATGCACTAGGCACCAAACTCAAGTTCAGCACAGCTTTCCATCCACAGACTGATGGACAGACAGAGCGAGTGAATCAGATTTTAGAAGACATGCTCAGAGCTTGTGCGCTAGATTTCAAAGGAAGTTGGTGCAAGTATTTGTGCTTAGCTGAATTCGCCAATAGCTATCAGGCCACCATCAAGATGGCACCTTATGAAGCACTTTATGGCAGGAAATGCAGATCACCCATATGCTGGCAAGAAGCAGGAGAGAGAAAAGAGATGGAAGCAGAGCTGGGCATTCAGACAGAGGTGATAGACGAGACTACTCAAGCAATCCAGAAAATCAGACAGAGAATTGAGACTGCCCAGAGCAGACAGAAGAGTTATGCGGACACGCGCCGTAGGCCATTGGAATTCCAAGTAGGAGATTCGGTTTTCCTCAAGGTCGCTCCTATGAAGGGAGTGATGAGATTTGGCAAGAAGGGCAAATTAAGTCCTCGCTACGTAGGACCTTACCTGATCATAGAGAGGATTGGGAAAGTAGCTTACAGGCAGGACTTACCACAAGACATGTCAGCAATACACAATGTATTTCATGTCTCCATGATAAAGAAGTGTCTCCGTGACTTGAGCCAAGTGATTCAGCCTCAGACAGTGCAAATCCAAGAGGATCTCAGTTATGAGAGCAGACCTACACAGATAGTGGATAGAGCAGTTAAGAGACTGAGAAACAAAGAAGTACCACTAGTGAAGGTCATCTGGCAGAACCAGAAGCACGAAGAAGTCACTTGGGAGCAGGAGGACAGCATGAGACAAAAGTATCCAGAGCTATTCTAAGTTCGGGGATGAACTTTTTATAAGGTATGGGGGATTGTAATGACCCAATTTTTCCCATTTCAAGTTCTAAAGGGCCATAAAAATATTTGGAAATGCCTTTAAAATATTCTAGAGATTTTTAGGAATTTTTAGAGTATTTTTACGTAATTTTTGGAGGTCGTTTAGTATTTTTACAAAACCAAAGAAGTTTAAGCAAAAAGTGTTGGAGAAGAGGTTCGAACCCGCGACCTCGGGTCGGACCAAACCAAGCCAAACCGGCTTGACCAGCTGGGATAAGAGATTTTTGTTAATCTCAAATAGAGTTAAATAAGGTTATAGTATAGTTGAGTTATATCCGATTACTTATAAAAGGAAATAAGTTTTGGGATTTTAGAAAACCTAACTTCTTCTCTCTAAATTCTTCTTCGCCTTCTCCCTCGCGACGGCGCAAGAACTCTCGGCGGAAACCAGGAGAAGCTAGGGTTGGAGATTCTGACGCCGGCGAAGCTTCCCTCCAACCGTCCTTCATCCACGGTGGCTGTTCCCGACGGAGAGAAGCCCAAGAGCTCAGAGGACACGCCGGAAAAGGGATCTACCTAGCCCTAGAAGTTCCCTTCCCTTCTTCTCAGTTGTAAGTGCAAGGACAAGCAAAGGTAAGTACTACTCACCTGCGGTAGGAGTTGTTTCGAGTTTTGCTTCGATTTGTTGGCTTTCGGAATGGAAATAGTATGGATTTTGAGATCTATGGATTTCTGCCGTGAGTTTTTGAGGAAGGATTGGATTTTGATTGTCTTTTGCCAATCTAACAAAGCATGATTTGAGCTTGCGGGATTGAAGTTGTGTTGGTTCTTGATGTCAATCGAGTCCTGCCGTGAGCTTTACAGGGAGATCCGAATTTTGTTTAGATTAATTAAACTTGTAGTATGATTTGTGCCAAGTGGCTTTACCATTGGTTTCGTTATACAGTTAAGTAGTTTTTTGTGTTACCTAAGCCGCTAGCTCCTTAAACCAAGTAGATTTTGAGCATTTCTTACATAGAAATTCTATTTCGAACTCCTGTTGAAACTGGACAGCCTTAATATCAACTTATAGTTGTCTTTTAAGCATGCCTACAGCCCTTAAATGTAGTATTCGTGTAGGTCTAATTGCTGCCATAAATTCCAGCAAATGGATTTAGGGTTTTTACAACATGATAAGAAGCATAAAGTTGCATTCTTTTACTTTTATTGCAGCATGCTAAAAAGTCTAGAATTAGCTTCCTTTTTACTATATTTACAGTATGATTGGAATCACTAAAGTAGCATTCCTTGCCTATTTTTACAGCATGAATGGAATCACTAAAGTAGCATCCTATACCTGTTTATTACAGCATACTTAGAAAGCCCAAAGTTAGCTTCCTTTTGCTTTATTTCTAGCATGATTAGAAAGTTTAAAGTAGTATGTTTTTGCCTATTTTTTATAGCATGTTTAGAAGATTAAAGTAGCATGTTTTATTCTATTTTTCAGCATGTTTAAAAGCCTTAGAGTAGTCATCCTTGCCATGTACTTATAGCAGGGTTAGAAGCCCTAAAGTATCGTTCTATACTTGTTTTTACAGCATGATTAGAATCATTCCATACTTGATTTTATAGCATGTTTAGAAGCACAAAAATAGCATCCTTTGCCATGTTTTCACAGTATGATTCAAAGGCTTTAAATTGCTTTCTTTAGTTTAGTTTATAACATGCTTGGTTAGTTGTAATCCTACACTTGTTAGATATATCTACAGAATTCTAATAAGCTCTAATAAAGGATTATGAATAGTGTGAGTAAAGAAAAAGACCAAGGTCTAGTTAAAAAAAGAGATAACAAGTAAATCAAGCAAGAGGCTAGTACCCGACATCCAAGAGCTTGTCGTTAAACAAATCCAGGTGACCATTTCCGAGGTCTTGGCCCTGGTAGACCGAGGTCTGCTCTTTTAGGATTGGTGGCTCGCAACCCCAACCTATTAGGGAACGCGCATGAGATGGTACTAAGCCTGGGCCCAAAGTAAAGAAAAGTAAAGAAGTAAAGAAAGAAAGAAAAGTAAAGAAAGAAAGAAAGAAAGAAAGAAAGAAGAAGAAAGTAAAAGATAGAAATTAAAAGATTAATTTCTAACACAAGGATACAAGAAATGAAATAAGTTCCAAGCTTAGAATAAATAAGAATGGTTAGTTTTCCTTGATTCTAAGTTTACATTGTTAGTTTCTTGTTATCCTGCTTGATACTGAGTATGATTTGTATTCTGTTCATTTTCTGTATACCATGAGCACATGCAGATAGCTTTATTATTTCAGTTTCAGCACTCATGCATTTCGTTTATGCATTTCGAGTTTTGTGAGATAGATTAGTACTTACTAAGCGTTTTCGCTTATAGATCTTGTCTTCTTTCCTCCTACTGCAGATAAAGGAAAAGCTAAGATATGAAGGGAGGCGACAGGGTGGTGGTGATGATGGATGTGTGTGGTGACTGAACTATGGAGAGGTCCAGAGGGGACTAGCAAGACTTATTTATTTAGAGTTTATGTCTAGTTTATTTTCCTTATTTCTGTTATGAAATTATGAGTTTATGATTGAGTTTGATGTGCATTGTAGCTTATTATGCTTCATTCTGGGAGCTTGAGTTTAGTTCATGTTGCTAGATTAGTTTTTGATTATGATATGATTATTGCTGCGTGGTTGTGAATAAATTGTGATCCAGCCGCATGTGGCTGTGTATATATATCTTGTGTATTATAGATTTGGTCACCGGTACAGGGGAGACTCTGTCGAAATTTTTCGGTAGGAATTTCTCTGAACCGTGATAAATCTAAGTGTCGCTAATAATAGCATAAGTGACACTAGTAAGTAGAGTAGGAGTTAGGTAACGGTCGCCCTTAGAGAGTAGTAGTAAGAAGGGTGGTCGTTACATCGGTCGACCGATCCCGGTCAGTCCTAACCCTGTATAAAAATATTAATTTCCTGTAAAACAGAGTTAGAACACAAACGATAATATATAGAAATAAATTTGGCAGTCTCCAAACTATCCGGTTCTGACTTCGAATTTCCAACCGAAAACCCTAGGTCGAACCGACGCCTACTGTTCCCTCTTCCGGGGAACGCATCCTCACCTACTCCACTCAGGAGAGTTTACCTTTGCTCAACGTCCGATCAGATGCTTCCGGTCTTCATGCTGGACGTCCGGTCCTTGACCCGTCCAGTCTTCCACCCGGTTCGGACACCAGGATTTCAACCTAGGGTTATCTCCCCCTAAGACATTTGCCCCAAGCTCCGACCCACCAAGACTTTCCGCATAGGGTTACCACCTCCTATGACCTAGGGTTACCACCCCCTAGGGTTTTCCTTTTGCCTAACCGCAGCTAAGACTTTCTTGAAACACTCAATTATCCACATTAGATAACAATTAAACTTACCTTTGAATCCCTTTGCCATTATCAAAACTTGAGTTCGATCGTCGGATGATTCCCGCACCAACAATCTCCCCCTTTTTGATTATGACAACCGAAATTCAAAGTTAAGAAAAAATACAATAAAGATCAATAAGCATAAATAAAACATAAGCACATTAAAGCTCCCCCTTAATAGAAGGTCCCCCATAGTAAAATTTCTTTTTATTTTGAATTTTTAATTTCCTTTGAATTTCCTTATACTCTCCCCCTTTGCCATATATCAAAATAAATAAGAGAGAAAAAATGAGTATATAAGTAAACACTTAGCTCTTTGTAAATATTTAGCTCTTAAAAGTATGCTTTTAAAAGATTTAGAAATAATTTTCAAATGATTTTAAAATAAGTTTTTGAAATGATTTTTCAAAGGATTTTAAAATAAGTTTTTTGAAATCATTTTTCAAAGGATTTTAAAATGATTTTTAAAGAATTTTTAAAAAGATTTTTAAAGAATTTTTCAAATGAATTTTAAAGGATTTTTCAAAAGATTTTTAAAGAATTTTTTAAATGATTTTTAAAGGATTTTTCAAAATATTTTTAAAGAATTTTTCAAAATATTTTTAAAGAATTTTTCAAATAATTTTTAAAGAATTTTTCAAAAGATTTTTAAAGGATTTTTCAAATGATTTTTAAAGAATTTTTCAAAAGATTTTTAAAGAATTTTTCCAAATAATTTTTAAAGAATTTTTTTAAAAAGATTTTTAAAGAAATTTTCAAAAGATTTTTATAGAATTTTTCAAAAGATTTTTGGTTGATTGGGTTTAGTTGATTTTAATTAAATTTGCTTAAATTTTGAATAATTTGAACTTATTTGAACCTAGGTCCATCTCACCCGATTCTAAATTATCAATCAAGTAATCTTTAGTAATTTTGTGAGATGGTTATCTTTAATTTATGTTATTTTTAAGGATTAATTTACGTTTGAGTTAAACTTAGGTTTTCCAATTAGTCAATTAAATATATCTTTCCATGATTGATTCCCAGGTCAGGGGTGAGGCTCTAGGCCTTCTTGGGTATGAGATCATCCGCCACTTCCTAGATAGAATCGCTCAAAGAAATATATATTTAATTTTCTTTTTGAAACTCCTATATTTAACTAGCAAATGTAAATTACACCTAGATCCTTAAGCTATCCTAGTCTAAGCATGTATATTGCAAGGAAAATAAATAAACAAGCATCAATCAGTTCTATCTATTGGTAAATATGGTCTTTCTATTGGCTCCCCCTGGATCATAGCCTCGATATGGTCTATCAAGGTAATGGATCTAATCCTTGGGGACCCAATATTGTCCAAGTCTAACTTGATTGACCAAGTTTGACTTGGGGACCCATGCTTGAATTATGTTTCTATTATTTCTATTTACTAACGACAGATATGATTTATACTTTGTTTTGGTCTTAAATCCAAGTCCGGATTTGTTGTAAATGGCTCGCTGTTTTCCAAGAATCAGATCCAGATTCTTGGAACCCACGGTGAACCATTCCAACGTGTCCTTGAGTTCTTTAATTTGAGTTTTTAAATTGGAAATTTCTTCCTCAAGTTGTTGGACTTGAGTTGAACTTCCAATTTGAACTGACTCAATTAAAGAAGTCGAGTCAGCCGCTTCCTTAAGGGCTATTACCTCCTTTTGGAGCGACTTGACCTGAAGTTGGATTTAGCCAACTTTTTTAGCAAGTAGAGAACTAAATTCTTTAATTCATCTATTTGAGTTTCGGCGAGTAAAGAACTTACAGTGGGGTTCGGCCCTTCGGAAACGGATGTGGATCCGTAGCTTCGCTCGGACTCGGTTTCTGATTCGCTCTCGATCTTGGATTCAGACTCGGTCTCGGTCTCGGTCTCGGTTTTGACAATATTTGCTTGCACTGGTAACGCAAGGAAGCTCGTCGGTTCTTCTTCGTCAGTCTCAGATTCATCTGATGACTCGGACCAAGTTGCCTTCAATACCTTTCTTCTTTTCTTCTTGTTTGGACAATCTGGCTTGTAGTTCCCCTTCTGGTTACAACCGTAGCAGGTGACTCCAGTCTTGTCCTCCTTGGTTGTTTGAGTCAACTTTTTCAATTTGCATATCTTCCGCACAAGCTTTACCAGTTCGGAAATAACCTCGTCGTCATCTTCTGCGTCTGATTCATCTTTGGACTTGAGTTTGGTTTTGCGCCTCGACGTCGGTTCGCGTGTTCTGCTGGTACCTGCAACCAAAGCAACACCTTTCTCGGCCGGACGTGAGTTAACCTGTTCGTGTAACTCAAGCTCTGCAAATAATTCATCTAACTTAATCGAAGATAAGTCCTTGTATACCTTGTACGCATCTACCATGGATTCCCACAATGTATTCCTAGGGAAGGCGTTTAAAGCATACCTCACGATGTATCGGTTCTCAACTTTTTGTCCAATTGCATGTAGACCGTTGAGTAGGTCTTGTATCCGGGCATGAAGCTAGCTGGCCGACTCACCTTCCTGCATTTTAATATTATATAATTTATTGAAAATTAAGTCCCTCTTACTTACCTTAGCGTCAGAGGTGCCCTCGTGCAGCTCGATTAGTTTGTTCCACAACTCTTTTGCACTTGAGAATGGTCCAACTCTATTGAGTTCTTCTTTTGAAAGTCCGCATTGTAGCATGCAAGTTGCTTTGGCATCAGCTTCCACCTTCTTCTTTATGTTAGCGTCCCAGTTGATGGATGAGACTAGTTCTCCCGCGCCGTCACGTGGAAGTTCGAGACCGGTCTGGATGATAATCCACATCTCGACTTGCGTGTTGAGGTGGTATTCCATCCGATTCTTCCAATAAGCAAAATCCTCACCGGAGAAGAGTGGCGGGCGGACTGTGCTGAAGCCTTCTTGGAGGGCCATTTTAAACCTTGCACACAAAGAATATGAAAACAGAATATCCCAGGACTTGATCCTGGATTAGCAGTGTGGTATGGAATTAAAAAAGAAAAGCGAGCTCGAATGGTGTTGCACCGAATTCGAACAAAAATCAATTCGAACGAAAAGATAGATCAGAATATAGTAATTATACTAATTCCTATCGACTCCGAAAAATTTGCTTGACTGGTGGTTGCACCAAATCGAAGCGACCCCGCTCTGATACCAATTGATGGATCGAAAGCGCTAGAGGGAGGGGGGTGAATAGCGCTCGTGGCTCTCACAATTTTCATATTCGGAAATCATTCAAAAGTAACCCAGAGGAAATAATAAGGAAATAATAAAAGAAGAGAAGCAAACACAGAAGACACCAGATGTTTACTTGGTTCGGAGCCTTGAGCGACTCCTACTCCAAGGCCCGCGATTGTAGATCGCATTCGGTGGGCAACAACTATAATATCGCAAAGTTTACAATTAATTATTACAATAAGTGCACTAATGAAAATATACCGACAGTACAAGAGATGTAGACGTAGTTGCTGACTGTCGGAGTAGCAGAGCATCGCAGAAGCGTTTGGAGCAGCACACGGAAGAGCACAGGATATTCTGTTCGAGAGATCTGTATTGAAGCTGCACCCCGAGGCTCCCTTTTATAGCTCTGCAAAAACTAATCCAAATCCCCAAGGCTCGGGATCAAGTTTGACCTGAGGAGGATTGGTCGACCGATCACCGGTTCGGTCGACCGATCAGATGACCTCCACCTCATCTGATCCGCTCACTCCGCCTCGATCCGATCAAGTTTTATCCGAGGTTCGGTCGACCGATCAGCTGCTCTGACTCAGTCCAGCCGGCCTTATCCAGTCGACGCCCAACCTTGGTTCGGTCGACCGATCCCTAGGTCCGGTCGACTGATCCCCTGGTCGAGCCCAGTCCAACCTCTGGAAATCTGTTCTGCTAGCTTGGGGGTTCGGTCGACCGATCCCAAGGTTCAGTCGACCGATCCCAAGGTTCGGTCGACCGATCCCGGTCAGTTCTAACCCTGTATAAAAATATTAGTTTCCTGCAAAACAGAGTTAGAACACAAACGATAATATATTGAAATAAATTTGACAATCTCTAGACTGTCCGGTTCTGACTTCGGATTTCCAACCGGAAACCCTAGGTCGAACCGACGTCTACTGTTCCCTCTTCCGGGGAACGCGTCCTCACCTACTCCACTCAGGAGAGTTTACCTTTGCTCAGGGTCCGGTCAGATGCTTCCAGTCTTCATGCTGGACGTCCGATCCTTGACCCGTCCAGTCTTCCACCCGGTTCGCGACACCAGGATTTCAACCTAGGGTTACCGCCCCTAGGACTTTTACCCGAAGCTCCGACCTGCCAAGACTTTCCGCATAGGGCTACCACCCCCTATGACCTAGGGTTACCACCCCCTAGGGTTTTCCTTTTGCCTAACCGTAGCTAGGACTTTCTAAAACACTCAATTATCCACATTAGATAACAATTAAACTTAACTTTGAATCCCTTTGTCATTATCAAAACTTGAGTTCGATCGTCGGATGCTTCCCGCACCAACAGATGCCTACAAAGTCTCCAAGGACTTATCTTCCATTAGACTAGATGAATTATTTTCTGAATTCGAATTGCATGAACAAACTAATACACAGCCAACCGAGAAGGGTATTGCTTTGGTTGCAGGTACTAGTCAAACACGCGAACCAAGATCACGGCAAAGAACTGAACCGGAGTCGAAAGATGAACCCGACTCAGACGATGAATTGACCTCCGAACTCATGAATCTTGTGAAGGAGCTCTACAAGAAGAAGAAGAGCTTCAACAAGAGAGACCTAAAGAAAGCAGTCCAATCCATGGAGAGTCAACCAAGCTTAAAAGTCAAGTTCGAGGTAACTTGCTACGGGTGCAACCAGAAAGGGCACATCAAGGCCAGCTGCCCAAATCAGAAGGATGCAAAGAAGCAGAGGAAAAAGAAGGTGGTGAAGGCGACATGGGATGAATCCTCAGAAGAAGATACCGACGACGAACATGATCAGACGAGTCTCCTCGCATTGATGGCCTGGGACCAGATCGTTGTGTCCGAGAGCAAGAGCGAATCGGAAGTCGAGTCTGAATGAAGCCACGGATCCATATCCGTTTCTGAAGGGTCTGACACCGTTGTAAGTATTCCTCGGTTAAATAATTTAGTTAATTATTTATTACACAAATTAGCAAAATCAAACCTTAGGGTCAAGTCACTTCTAAAGGAAGTAGCAGTCCTTAAAGAAGTGACTAACTCCAAGACCTTGCTTGACCCAGTTCAGACTGGAAATTCAACTCAAGTCCAAAAACTTGAGGAAGAAAATTCTAGTATGAAAACTCAGGTCAAGGATTTGGAGAAAACTTTAGAACGGTTCTCTTTGGCCTCCAAGAACCTTAACCTAATTTTTGGGACACAAAGAGTCGTTTACAACAAAACTGGGCTAGGATATAAAACCAAAAGAAAATATAGATCTTATATATCCTTAGTAAACAGGCCTAATAGTAAATCAGTCTAAGCATGGGTACCCAAGACCAACCTGATCAATCAAGCTGGACTTGGTCAATATTGGATCCCCAAGGATCAAATACATTACCTCGATAGACCATATCGAGGCTATGATCCAGGGGGAGCTAGTAGAAAAACTATATTAATAAAAAGAATTTAATTAAAATTTAATTTAAATTAAAATTCAATTTAAAATTCAAATTAAATCAAAAATCAAATTCAAATTCAAATTCAAATTAAATCAAAAATCAAATTAAAATTGAAATTAAAATTCAATTTAAAATTCAAATTAAAATTCAATTTAAAATTTAAATTAAATCAAAATTTAAATTTAAATTCAATTTAAATTAAAATTCAATTTAAAAATCAAATTAAATCAAAAATCAAATTAAATTAAATTAAATTCAAATTAAAAATTTAGATTAATTCAAAATTCAAATCAAATTTAGAAATTAAATTTTTACAAAATCTTAAAAATCCATGGGAAGACTCCAGAATAGCTGGCACCTCCAAACTTAATCCACCCGACAAGGGTAACCAAGAGTAGACTATCCGGCAGGGTAATTAAGGTTAGAATAAAAAAAGGGTTAGAGTTAACTTGATTCTCGGTACTGGTGAAGTATTGGATGATAATACGTTGGGGAAGCTTAGTCATTGCATGTCTAGGAAGATATGGATTCGACCTGGTGCATTTGGCTAAGTGGAACTGACCGAAGCTACCCTTTTTGGATCCTAACCAGTTATACCAAGGTTTTGTACTAAGTTCAATGGGTAGGACTATTTGGAAAACCTCGAAGGCATGGTTACTTTAATGATGTCCTTGTGACTCACCATACCCCAGAAGTTTATCCAAAGAATGCTTATTTGTTGAACCCAAAACTAAACCTGAATCTAACACAAAGTTAAACCAAAATCTAAAATTGAACCTAATTCATCTCACAATATTATAGGATTCTCTGATTGAAAATTTAGATCGGGTGAGATGACTAAGGAAAAATTATAAATAAAAATAAAAAATTAAAATAAATTATAAATAAAAAAATTAAAAATTAAAATAAATTATAAATCAAAATTAAAATTAAAATAAATTATAAATCAAAATTAAAATTAAATTAACTTAACTTAAAAATCTTTTAAATTAAATTAACTTAAATATTTTTTTATTAACTTAAACTTTTTTTAAATTAAATTAACTTAAAATATTTTCTTTAAAATTTAATTAACTTAAAATATTTTTTCAAAATTTAATTAATTTAAAATGTTTGTTTTTCAAAAATTTAATATTTTCTTCAAAATTTAATTAACTTAAAATATTGTTCGAAATCCTAATACTAACTCAAACTTAATCACTTCACTTTCTTTTCATCAAATAGAGTCCAATTCAAACACTTTATGTGTAGGAACATAAAGAATTGGATCAGTGGATGTTGGCTAGTGGATGCTCCAGACATATGACTGGAGATAAATTAAAGTTCACAAAGCTCAAATTAAAGAATTTAGGGTTTGTTGCATTCGGCAACGACGACAAATTAAGGTAATCGGAAGAGGTAACATCGAACTCAAATCCGATTTTATTATACAAAAAGTGTTACTAGTTGAAAACTTTAACTTTAATTTACTCAGTATAAGTCAATTGTGTGATAGTGGTTATTCAGTTAACTTTACAAAATCTGAATGTATAGTTAAAAATATTGATAATCCTGAAATTATACTTAAGGGCACTAGGAGAGATAATGTCTACACCATTAACCTACCAACATCCTCAATAAAGTGTTTTCTAACACAACAAGAGGAAACTGAGTTGTGGCATAGGAGACTGGGACACACTCACACTATACTCATTGCAAAAATGAGTCAAAATGGTCTAGTTAGAGGTTTGCCCAAATTAAAATTTATTGAAAACTCAACCTGTAATGCTTGTCAACAAGGTAAACAAACTAAGGCAAACCATAAATTAACCAATCTTAATAAAACAACCTAAATACTTGAGCTCCTTCACCTAGACTTGTTTGATTCACATGGAGCCAAGTCACTAAGTAAAAATCAATATTGCTTAGTGATAATCGACGATTACTCAAGATTTACTTGGGTAAAATTTATAAAAAATAAAAGTGAAACCTTTGAAGTATTTAAAATCTTCTGTAAACTAATAGAAAATGAAAAAGACACTCAAATAAAAAGAATTAGAAGTGACCATGGGGGGGAATTTGAAAATCACAACTTTACTGAATTTTATGAAATTAATGGGTATCAACATGAATAATCTTGCCCTAGGACCCCCCAACAAAATGGCCTAGTAGAACGTAAAAACCGAATCCTACAAGAAGCCGCTAGGACTATGTTAAATGAATACAAATTATCCAACCAATTCTGGGCTGAAGCGATAAACACAGCATGTTATGTACAAAATAGAATCTTAATTAACAAATCTCATAATAAAACACCTTATGAAATATATTATAATAAAATCCATAATCTAAATTATTTAAAAGTTTTTCGATGTAAAGTACACATTTTAAACACTAAAGACTACTTAGGAAAATTTTCATCAAAAACAACTCTAGGAATATTTTTAGGGTATTCAACAACCAGTAGGGCATATAGAGTGTATAAAAAATATACCTTAAAAGTTGAAGAAACAATAAATGTAATATTTGATGAAGATAATAAAATAAGAAATGAAAATAATACAGAAAATCTTAACTCAAGAATTATTGAAGATGATGAAATTCAATCCAACACTAATAAACCAGAGGAACAAACTTCTGATCCAAATATAAGACCAACAAGAGTAAGTACTTCTCACCCACCTAAGCAAATTTTGGGTGATCCAAACCTAGGAGTCAAAACTAGATCTTCCTATAAAAACCTAAGTCAGATTGCCCTTATTTCTAAGATTGAACCTAAGACCATTGAAGAAGCCCTACCTGACCCAGACTGGATCATTGCTATGTAGGAAGAATTAGCCAAATTTGATAGAAACCAAGTCTGGGAACTTGTACCTAAACCCGTAGATAAGTCCATAATTGACACCAAATGGGTATTTAGGAACAAATTAGATGATCAGGGTGATATAGTGAGAAATAAGGCAAGACTAGTAGCCAAAGGGTTCAGCCAGGTTAAAGGTTTGGACTATGATGAAACCTATGCACCAGTAGCTAGACTGGAATCCATTAGGATGCTACTGGCTTATGCAACACATAAAGGATTTAGATTATATCAAATGGATGTCAAGTCAGCTTTTTTGAATGGGTTTATTAAGGAAGAAGTATATGTAAGTCAACTTCCAGGGTTTGAGGATTTAGATAACCCAAACCATGTATTTAGACTGAAAAAGGCTTTATATGGATTAAAGCAAGCACCTAGGGCATGGTATGAACGATTATCCAATTACTTGATATCCAAAGGCTTTAACCAAGGTCAAATAAATCCGACCTATTTGTAAAAACCGTAGAAAAAGACATCTTCATAGCCCAAAACTATGTTGATGATATAATTTTTGGCTCAACCAACTCTAAACTTTTAAAATAATTTGTTAAACTAATGGAAAATGAATTTGAAATGAGTTTGGTTGGGGAGCTTAACTTTTTCTTAGGCTTACAAATCAAACAAACCAAAGATGGAATCTATATTTATCAAACTAAATATGCTAAGCAATTAATTAAAAAATTTGGCATGGAAAATTCAAAAATTATAAATACTCCAATGGCAACTAACATCAACATTGACTCTGACCCAGAAGGAAAACCAGTAGACCCAAAGTACTATAGAAGTGCAATAGGTAGCTTACTCTACCTAACTACAAGTCGACCCGATATATTATTTGCAGTAGGTATGTGCGCAAGATACCAATCTTATGCAAAAGAGTCGCACCTAACATATGTTAAAAGGATACTTAGGTACATTAAAGGTACCCTAAATGTAGGACTTTGGTACCCTAGAACTTGCACCTTTGACCTTTTTAGCTATTCTGATTCAGACTATGCCAGGTGTAAACTAGACAGAAAAAGCACAAGTGGTAGCTGCCAAATTCTAGGTCAGTGCCTAGTAAGTTGGTCAAACAGAAAGCAATACTGTGTTGCTTTATCCACTACTGAAGCTGAATACATAGCCCTAGGAGAATGTACTTCCCAACTTTTATGGATGATGCATACACTAAAAGACTATCAGTTAGAATACAAAAATACAAAAATTTTAATTGATAATATGAGCTCAATTAATCTAACCAAAAATCCAATTCACCACTCTAGGACTAAACACATAGAGGTAAAACACCATTTTGTATGGGATCATGTAGCCAAAGGTGAAATTGTACTCAACTATGTTGAGTCCAAATCAAACCTAGCTGACATTTTCACAAAACCCTTACCTGAACTTGAGTTCAGTGCACTTAGAAGGCAAATAGGAATGTGTTGGGTAGAATAGATTTAGATTTTCAAATCAGTTTCCTACCTTTATTCTTAAATGTTTTACTTGTTTTCAAAATCATCTTGTGTTTTAAAAATTCTAGGAAAAATTTTGTTTTTAAAATTCCAATTTTACTAGATTTTTAAATTTGGACTTAGCCTAGGCTCTACCTTAGAAATCATGTTCCCCTAGAATCCAGCTAGAGCATCTCACAAACACCTAGGCTTACCTTGATTGTGCTTGAAAAACTTAGAATGGTGTGAGATGCATAGGGTATAGCTTGGACTCAAGAATGCTTATATCTGTGCATCAATATGAGTCTGGGCGTTAAATACCTAATTTATAGTAATCAAGTCATGTCATCCAGCCCTAGTCAAATCTAACTGGATCTATTTACTTAACTTGACTAACCAAGTGAAAGTTGTTGTCCTCTAGGCAATCAACTAGTAGCTAGATGGTTAGACATGTGGCCAAGAAATTAAGTGTTTGATTTTTAGGGTTACTCAACTTGCACATTAAGGATATGATACCTTACTAAAAGAACTTAGTTAACTTGCAATCAATTTAACTTGACTCGTGCTTGGACATTAAGGTTTAAACTAATTGCTCCTCCTTGCCGTTAAGTATCTTGGAATTTATTATTCGTTTAAATATTTTTTAAAAAATAGTCTTAGACTTTCTTAATATTTTTTTTATACTTTTCAAAATCTTTTGAAAATTTAGTAAAGTTTATTTTTTTTCTTTCCAAGTTATTGTTCAAAAAGCTTGTTCACAATTAAGAAAATATTTACCAACAAAGCTTTTAGAATCTAACTAACAGAGTTTGAAAATTTATTTTTCCCCAAAGATTTCAACTAAGTTTCAAAATTGGCTAAAGTTATTTTTTCAAAGTAAACTTTTTACTAGCTCCTTAAACTTAGTTGAAAGAAAATTATCTCTTTAGACATTTAGCTAAGAGTTTTACAATGAAAATTAACTATAAAAAGCTAAGTGTTTGAAAAGTTCTTTAAATTAGCCAAATATCCTTTCTTTAAAGCTAAGTGTTTTCTTTAAAAGTTTTTCCCAAACTTAATTCAATTTTCATACTTAAGATAATCCCTTTTTAAGACTTTTAAGTTTAATGAAAAATCTTTAAATAAAGTCTTTAAAAGCTTAAGTTTTCAAAATTTTGGCTAAACAGAGTTGTTTTGCACTTAAACTATTTTCACTTAGCAACATTTTACTAAGCTTTTCCCTACAAAGTTTTTCCTATAAAATTTTAAAAGACAAGTGTTTTAAATATTATTTTTGGGCTTCAACATTTTACTACAAAGTTTTTTTGATATATGGCAAAGGGGGAGAGTAGGACAAAAATTCAAATAAGTAGGACAAAAATTCAAGTTAAGGATAAGAGTTCTCTTATTAAGGGGGAGCATTAACTTTGAAAATTTTAAATTTACCTTAACTTTCATAAAGTTTAAAATTTCTTTAGCTTGTACTTAACTTGTTACTTAAGTATGCTTATGTTTGTGCTTAAACTTCTTATTTAAAAGCATGCTTATGTTTATTTATGCATTTTGTTTTACTTAACTTTGAATTTGAGTTGCCATAATCAAAAAGGGAGAGATTGTTGGTGCGGGAAGCATCAGACGATCGAACCCAAGTTTTGATAATGGCAAAGGGTTCAAAATTAAGTCGTCTTGTGATCTAACAATTTGAATGAGTTTGTAGGAAAAGTCCTAAGTGTACTTAGGCAAAATTCCTAGCTGCGGTTAGGTAGGTGGAAAACCCTAGGGGGTAGTAACCCTAGGTCATAGGGGGTGGTAACCCTATGCGGAAAGTCTTGGTGAGTCGAGAGCTTCAGGCAAAAGTCCTAGGGGGTGGTAACCCTAGGTGGAAAGTCCTGGTGTCGCGAACCAAGTGGAAGACTGGATGGGCCAGGAAGCGGAAGTCCAACAGAAAGTTCGGAAGCTTCGAACGCTGAGCAAAAGTCCAATCGATCTAGAGGATCACACTAGCAACAGGTAAATCTCCTGAGTAGAGTAGGTGAGGACGCGCTCCCCGTAGAGGGAGCAGTAGGCGTCGGGTCGACCTAGGGTTTCCGGTTAGAAATCTGAAGTCAGACCCGGACAGTCCGATGACTGTCGACTATCATTTGCTATATCGTTTCTGTGCTAACTTTACTTTGCAGGGTATGTGTTTGGGACTAACACATTTTGCAGGAACAAAGAAGCAACTTTAGCCTCGGATGAATAGTGTCTGAGGGCCCTCCATGGGGCTTGGAGGCACCTCGGGTGCGAGCCAGCAGAAGTCTGCGCAGAAGACTTGGAGGTGCCTCGGACGTCGCTGGAGGCGCCTTGGACCAGGCGTTGGAAGTGCCATGGAGCAGCTTAGAGGCACCTTCAAAGGGATAAGGCGCGACCGGATCAGCGCTTATCACCGCGGCGGACTCGGGGCTTGGAGGCGCCTCAGACAGGCTTGGAGGTGCCTCCAGCACTATATAAAAGAGGGATTCGAGCAGCACCTTTTTACAACAATTAAAAAGAGCTATTCCTCCTGTGCCCTGCTTATGTAACGACCTCGACGTGTTGTTTCAAGTTTTCGACGACTCGGAGCTCCGCTATTTTAGATTCTGTAGTTCGGTATCATTTTCATTATTGCACTCATTGTAACTCATATTCTGTACTATTATTTCGAGCTTATAGTTGTTGCCCACCGGAAGCGATCAACGATCACGGGCCTTGGAGTAGGAGTCGCCACAGGCTCCGAACCAAGTAACTCCTCGTGTCTTTGTGTGTTGCTTTGTCTTCTTTTACTTTATTCCGCTGCTTTAACTCGTACGATTTACGAATTTGAAAATAGTGAAAGCCACGAGCGCTATTCACCCCCCCCTCTAACGCTTCTCGATCCAACACATTGGACTGCCGTAAAGCCACCAATCACGCAAACTTTAGCCAATTTTGAAACTTAGTTGAAAGAAAATTATCTCTTTAGACATTTAGCTAAGAGTTTTATAATGAAAATTAACTATAAAAAGCTAAGTGTTTGAAAAGTTCTTTAAATGAGCCAAATATCCTTTCTTTAAAGCTAAGTGTTTTCTTTAAAAGTTTTTCCCAAACTTAATTCAATTTTCATACTTAAGATAATCCCTTTTTAAGACTTTTAAGTTTAATGAAAAATCTTTAAATAAAGTCTTTAAAAGCTTAAGTTTTCAAAATTTTGGCTAAACAGAGTTGTTTTGCACTTAAACTATTTTCACTTAGCAAAATTTTACTAAGCTTTTCCCTACAAAGTTTTAAAAGCTAGGTGTTTTAAATATTATTTTTGGGCTTCAACATTTTTATTACAAAGTTTTTTTGATATATGGAAAAGGGAGAGAGTAGGACAAAATTTCAAATAAGTAGGACAAAAATTCAAATTAAGGATAAGACTCATAAGAGTTCTCTTATTAAGGGGGAGCCTTAACTTTGAAATTTTTAAATTTACCTTAACTTTCATAAAGTTTAAAATTTCTTTAGCTTGTACTTAACTTGTTACTTAAATATGCTTACGTTTGTGCTTAAACTTCTTATTTAAAAGCATGCTTATGTTTATTTATGCATTTTATTTTACTTAACTTTGAATTTGAGTTGCCATAATCAAAAAGGGGGAGATTGTTGGTGCGGGAAGCATCAGACGATCGAACCCAAGTTTTGATAATGGCAAAGGGTTCAAAGTTAAGTCGTCTTATGATCTAACAGTTTGAATGAGCTTGTAGGAAAAGTCCTAAGTGTACTTAGGCAAAAGTCCTAGCTGCGGTTAGGCAGGTGGAAAACCCTAGGGGGTGGTAACTCTAGGTCATAGGGGGTGGTAACCCTATGCGGAAAGTCTTGGCGGGTCGAGAGCTTCAGGCAAAAGTCCTAGGGGTGGTAACCCTAGGTGGAAAGTCCTGGTGTTGCGAACCAGGTGGAAGACTGAATGAGTCAAGAAGCGGAAGTCCAGCAGAAAGTCCGGAAGCTTCGAACGCTGAGCAAAAGTCTAGTCGATCTGGAGGATCGTACTGGCAACAGGTAAATTTCCTGAGTGAAGTAGGTGTAAAAACGCCCACCCTTCTTACCCAAGGGCGGCGCTACGATCTTATACTACTTACGTACATGCTTTAGTTATACTATAACAGCGGAAAATTTTAAATCATTCCTTTTATTTAAATAAGCATGATATCACATATTCTGATTAGTTCGAATGTGCATATATTGATCATATAACTAAAAATATTAATTTGTCTGAATCGTTCTTGCCGAGCCACCACCACACACATCACTATCTGCTCCTCCTGCTGCTCCGTCGTTCCGAATATCCGTCCCCCATATCTGCGGTACAAGGAAAGTAAGCTATGAGCACTCATGGCTCAGTAAGTTCCTTTCCTACTCACTAAAACCGAATTCATATCATTGCATATCAATATCATGCGAGGTATCATAAGCATACGACATACAAGGGTATCATATTCATATTCATATCATAATATCACATGACATTATATCTAATCATCAGATAATTCAAGCACATATGTAGGCAATGCATCATGAATTTGAAAACTTATACTTATACGTACTTGAAATTAATATCATCATTAGAGGGGATCCCGGTTTGTACCACATACATAATGCGCGCGCTTCATAGGTAGGTCCAAGGTAGCAAGTCTTGAACCCTACCATGCATACATACTAGGCCCGAGTCTTACTCCATCGACTTAGGGCATTCAGAGGCCCATTACTGATGAGGCCCGAGTCTTACTCCATCGACCCCGGGGCATTTACGGAGCCCACCGTTGGTACAAACCATACAAAAAAAATAACTTATCATGCATAACTATCATATCATGCCCCTAACAATCTTTCATGCATTTCCTTTTTCATTTCTTTTCATTATGTATAGCATTTCCTATGCTATAACATATCATTACGTAACATAATTTCATTTCTTCTCATTATGTATAGCATTTCCTATGCTATAACATATCATAGCATATTACATAACATAATTTCATTTCTTCTCATTATGTATAGCATTTCCTATGCTATAACATATCATGGCATATTACATAACATAATTTCATTTCTTCTCATTATGTATAGCATTTCCTATGTTATAACATATCATAGCATATTACATAACATAATTTCATTTCTTCTCATTATGTATAGCATTTCCTATGCTATAACATATCATGGCATATTACATAACATAATTTCATTTCTTCTCATTATGTATAGCATTTCCTAGGTTTCTTTTCCTTTTTCTTTTATTTTCCTTCATGGCCGAAACCTACCAGTCCTTAAGCTAGGTTTCTTAAGTGGCCTAAAGCATGGAAAGCCTAAGTAAATATCATGGCAAAAGTTACTAAGAACATCATACACAAAATTGGATCATAAACAAGCTAGGACTCTTGTGATCTTACATGTCTTATATCATGTAACTAATTTTCTACATTCCAATTAAACATGAGAGCATTAATCAACTTTCATATAATAATATCACAGAGGTCTTGAGCATATTAATATTTTTGTTTAGGCTAATCTAAGCTATCCCTTTTATCATGGCCGAAAAACCCTAAAAAGAGTTCATGAGTTTCTAGCAATGTGAACACCCTTTAAGAAACTTTATATCCTATCATAGGAGCATGTTTATTTAAATTTTTTTTTGAAGGTCTTTCTAACCCTTAACCTTTCTGGTCCGAAGCATACAAGTGAGTTTTCTTTTGGTTCCAATTAATTTCCAAGCAAGAAAACTATAGAAAGGTCCTTAGCATTTCATAGAAGGAACCTTGCACTAGTTTGGTTAGACAATAATCTTCCTAGCCTCTTTAAAATATTTTTGGTTAAATCCTAGGGTTAGATACTCCTCTGATCATACATCATATCAGTATAAAATCATGGAAAAGAATCCTTCTACATAGCATAGAAAATCTTATCATGAAATGAGGTCTTGTTTAAATCATCTTAGATTTGAAAACCTTTTCTTTAGCCGAATTTTCTTAAATTCTTTCCTAGGTTTTCTAATCCTTATAAATCCGAAAATCACATAAAAGCCTTGTACCACAGGTGAGGGGAAGCTTACCTTCTTTGCTTAAGTTTCCTAGAGTTGAGAACTTGCTTGTGGACCTTTCTTCCTTGCTTGCTTTGCTCGGCACCAATGGAGGAAGAAGTGGCTAGGTCTTTTGGTGGAGAGGAGGAGGAAGAAGAGGAGGCTTCTTTCTCTTGTGTTGCTCAGCAACAAAAAGAAAGAAAGAAAAGAGGGAGTGTCTCGGCACCTCTAGGAGAAGAGGAGGAGAGTGAGTTGAGGATGAAGCCACCCCTCCATGCCTATTTATACTAAAATGAGGGGAGGAAAACTTGACTTGATTCATCCTCCTTATTTATTTCTCCTCTTTAATGATAAGAATATTCTAGAGAAATGCTTCTTGAGTTCTCTCTTTTCTTTCCTTTAATTTCTCTCTTTTCTTTCCTTTAATTAAAATTCCTATCTCTCCTCTTACAATATCCTCTCCTATCACACTTGGTTAACATATGCATGCATCCACAAGAGAACCAAGGATCAAAACTTGGTTATGTATATTTTTACTTTTTTTTACTTCCTTTTCCTTTTAAGTAAAAGAATCCTTTCTTATTCTTAACTACTTAGTCCTTTCTCTCCTTATCAATAATTCTCCTATCCCCTTTGATATCCTATACATGTTCCTTACAAGAGGTCCAAGGTTCAATCCTATTTCTCTTCTAACATATTATTGATATTCTTTTGTACATAATAATTCATATATCACCATATTATGCATTATGCATAAATATTTCATACACATATATATTATCTCATATTCCTTCCTTTTGTTTACATTAATTCCATGTATTATAAATATAGATGATTTATATTCTCAACTTTATTTTCTTTCATAAAGTTTTAATCATCTAAATCCTTCCCATCTTAATATTCAACTTAGAATATTTACACCTTCTTTTCACTACCTTCAAACTCTCATTATCCTTACTTTCTTATCTAGGCTTTCTAGTGGTGTTACAATCTCCCCTACTTATTGAAAGTTCGTCCCCGAACTTAGAATGACAATTTCTGCTCAGATTCCTTAGACGTTGGTGGAGCTTCCAATCTCCCTTGACTCATTGAAGGTCCCTCAATAGAAGTCTGCAGTTGGTGTAACCTTGCGGGACCACCTTGATTCAGAACATACTGTGGTGCTTTAGTTTTGGTAGGGCAGTCTCTAGATAGATGTCCTTCCAGTCCACAGTCGTAGCATTTAATTTTGCCCTTACGATAGTCTTTTGCTTTATGACCCTCTATCCCACAGTTGTAACACTTATTAGTGCTCGTACGACATGTTCCTGGATGTTTCTTCCCACATGTATTGCACTGAGAAAACTTGAGCTGCTTGTTGGACGGACCATTCTTAGTGTCGTTCCGTCGCTTTCCCTTTCCACCGTGGTTCCCTTTCCAGTTGGCCTTGATATTTTCCAGTTCTTCCATCTGAGCTTGCTTCTTGTCCTTGCCTAGTGCCTTCAGGTAGTGTTCAGTATTCAGGGCACTGCTAATTAACTCCTCTGTGGTCCGCGGCCTGTTAACTCCGCCGGCCACATTAAGTGCTATCTCGGGTCTGAGCATCTTTAGCATAAGCCTGACCCTTTCTCCCTCCGTCCTAACTAATTCCGGGCATAGTCGTGCCAGGCGGTTGAATCTTTTCATCGCTTCTTCTACCGTTAGGTCACCTTGCCGAAATTCGGTGAATTCATCATAGTGCCTACTTGTCACCCGAGTGTGGAAGAATTCTTCGAAGAATTCCATCTCAAAATCTGCCCAACTCATTTGGTTTACTGGTCTTTTCACTTTCACTCTGTCCCACCACATTCGGGCGTCTCCCGTGAGACAGAATGATACGCATTTGACCTTTTCATGCTCAGGCCAGTCCAATAGTTCTATCATGCTCTCCATTGTCTTAAACCAAGCTTGTGCGTCCCATGCTTCACAATTACCAGAGAATTTCTCTGGCCTCAGTCTTTGCCACTGGATCAGATACGCTTCTTGACGAACTACCGGTGCCAGATTCACTAGTGGTACCGGTGCTGCTACTGGCTCCGGTTCAACTACTGGTATAGTTGGCGTATTATTCTGATTTGGGGTAGCAGGATTCCCTTGTTGATTCATCATGGCAGCAATCATCTGTTGCTGTTCCGTAAGCTGTCGTTGTAGCTCAGTAACTACATGTGCCCAATCAGGTGGAGGTACGGTCTCCTCCGTTCTGGCATTTCGTCTTCTAGTCATACTTATTTTCCTAAATGATAATAAGTTTAGTCTAAGTTATCATTTATGCATGAATATCTTAACATATCATGTCTAGGTTTCATGCCATGTTTGGGTTATCGTTGAGGTATTCTTTCTTAGGTTGTCATATCATCTTTAGATTACCTTACCATTCATACGCGTCAAGATCTAGCCGATGGTATTATCATTCTTACTTGACTCATGCCTAAATTGATACCATTTCTACTCTTTTTATTCATCAAAAGCTTTTATTACATTTTTTTTGTTCATAACTTCTTCTCTTAAAAGGCCAGGTAGGTTGTGACTACTCCTGCCATAAAGGACATGATAGCAGTAGTCATCATCAACCCAACCTGTATCGACTTGCCCAGATCATTCTGGGGTGGATCAGGCATTATCGGAGGTTGAATCTCCGATGCCTCTTCCGGGTCGATTATTGTCTCTTCATCCATTCCCTCGTCTTCTTCAACATGTTCGTCCGGTTCCATCGGGTCTTCGTTTAGTTCCCCCTCGAGGTTGTTCAGTCCCCACTCGAAGTCTATTATATCGTTGGGGTTGAAACCCATTTCCATGTATTCAACAAGGTTAAATTCATCCTCGCCCATCTCAGGAAACTCGTTCTCTCCTTCATAATATTCCATAATTTCTGAATCTTCATCTTCATTATCGTCCGAATTCCCTTCCTCGATTTCCTCGAGATCTTCCTCTCCGAACTCGCCGTGTTCCGGAGATTCCGAGTCGCTCACATAGTTGTCGAAGTATTCCAGCATATCGGGTTCATCCGCGAACTCGAGGTATTCGCCAAAATATTCTACATCCTCGGGATCGTATTCGAACGGGATATAGTCCATTTCTACAAGATTTTAAAGATTCATTATTCCTCTTATGTTATAGCCTAAGGTTCTTGTATCTAGGCTACCATTCATGCATCCTAGAATATCACCTACTTATCATCTTGCACCATTTTCTAGGGTATAACTTAAGGTATCCTTCCTAGGCTACCATTCATGCATCCTAGAGTATCATACTATTTTTAACACATACTTGTCATCATGCACCCTTCTCTAGGGTATAGCTTAAGGTATCCTTCCTAGGCTATTATTCATGTATCCTAGAGTATCATACTAATTTTTGCATATAAATAAATTAAGCAACTGTACTTACTTGGAGCGACAGGAAGGAGCTTGATGTGTGTGTAGTGAGCTGGCAAAACTTCGCTCTGATACCACCTGTAACGCCCACCCTTCTTACCCAAGGCGGCGCTACGATCTTATACTACTTACGTACATGCTTTAGTTATACTATAACAGTGGAAAATTTTAAATCATTCCTTTTATTTAAATAAGCATGATATCACATATTCTGATTAGTTCGAATGTGCATATATTGATCATATAACTAAAAATATTAATTTGTCCGAATCGTTCTTGCCGAGCCACCACCACACACATCACTATCTGCTCCTCCTGCTGCTCCGTCGTTCCGAATATCCGTCCCCCATATCTGCGGTACAAGGAAAGTAAGCTATGAGCACTCATGGCTCAGTAAGTTCCTTTCCTACTCACTAAAACCGAATTCATATCATTGCATATCAATATCATGCGAGGTATCATAAGCATACGACATACAAGGGTATCATATTCATATTCATATCATAATATCACATGACATTATATCTAATCATCAGATAATTCAAGCACATATGTAGGCAATGCATCATGAATTTGAAAACTTATACTTATAAGTACTTGAAATTAATATCATCATTAGAGGGGATCCCGGTTTGTACCACATACATAATGCGCGCGCTTCATAGGTAGGTCCAAGGTAGCAAGTCTTGAACCCTACCATGCATACATACTAGGCCCGAGTCTTACTCCATCGACCTAGGGCATTCAGAGGCCCATTACTGATGAGGCCCGAGTCTTACTCCATCGACCCCGGGGCATTTACGGAGCCCACCGTTGGTACAAACCATACAAAAAAAATAACTTATCATGCATAACTATCATATCATGTCCCTAACAATCTTTCATGCATTTCCTTTTTCATTTCTTTTCATTATGTATAGCATTTCCTATGCTATAACATATCATTACGTAACATAATTTCATTTCTTCTCATTATGTATAGCATTTCCTATGCTATAACATATCATAGCATATTACATAACATAATTTCATTTCTTCTCATTATGTATAGCATTTCCTATGCTATAACATATCATGACATATTACATAACATAATTTCATTTCTTCTCATTATGTATAGCATTTCCTATGCTATAACATATCATAGCATATTACATAACATAATTTCATTTCTTCTCATTATGTATAGCATTTCCTATGCTATAACATATCATGGCATATTACATAACATAATTTCATTTCTTCTCATTATGTATAGCATTTCCTAGGTTTCTTTCCCTTTTCTTTTATTTTCCTTCATGGCGAAACCTACCAGTCCTTAAGCTAGGTTTCTTAAGTGGCCTAAAGCATGGAAAGCCTAAGTAAATATCATGGCAAAAGTTACTAAGAACATCATACACAAAATTGGATCATAAACAAGCTAGGACTCTTGTGATCTTACATGTCTTATATCATGTAACTAATTTTCTACATTCCAATTAAACATGAGAGCATTAATCAACTTTCATATCATAATATCACAGAGGTCTTGAGCATATTAATATTTTTGTTTAGGCTAATCTAAGCTATCCCTTTTATCATGGCCGAAAAATCCTTAAAAAGAGTTCATGAGTTTCTAGCAATGTGAACACCCTTTAAGAAACTTTATATCCTATCATAGGAGCATGTTTATTTAAATTTTTTTTTTGAAGGTCTTTCTAACCCTTAGCCTTTCTGGTCCGAAGCATACAAGTGAGTTTTCTTTTGGTTCCAATTAATTTCCAAGCAAGAAAACTATAGAAAGGTCCTTAGCATTTCATAGAAGGAATCTTGCACTAGTTTGGTTAGACAATAATCTTCCTAGCCTCTTTAAAATATTTTTGGTTAAATCCTAGGGTTAGATACTCCTCTGATCATACATCATATCAGTATAAAATCATGGAAAAGAATCCTTCTACATAGCATAGAAAATCTTATCATGAAATGAGGTCTTGTTTAAATCATCTTAGATTTGAAAACCTTTTCTTTAGCCGAATTTTCTTAAATTCTTTCCTAGGTTTTATAATCCTTATAAATCCGAAAATCACATAAAAGCCTTGTACCACAGGTGAGGGGAAGCTTACCTTCTTTGCTTAAGTTTCCTAGAGTTGAGAACTTGCTTGTGGACCTTTCTTCCTTGCTTGCTTTGCTCGGCACCAATGGAGGAAGAAGTGGCTAGGTCTTTTGGTGGAGAGGAGGAGGAAGAAGAGGAGGCTTCTTCCTCTTGTGTTGCTCGGCAACAAAAAGAAAGAAAGAAAAGAGGGAGTGTCTCGGCACCTCTAGGAGAAGAGGAGGAGAGTGAGTTGAGGATGAAGCCACCCTCCATGCCTATTTATACTAAAATGAGGGAGGAAAACTTGACTTGATTCATCCTCCTTATTTATTTCTCCTCTTTAATGATAAGAATATTCTAGAGAAATGCTTCTTGAGTTCTCTCTTTTCTTTCCTTTAATTTCTCTCTTTTCTTTCCTTTAATTAAAATTCCTATCTCTCCTCTTACAATATCCTCTCCTATCACACTTGGTTAACATATGCATGCATCCACAAGAGAACCAAGGATCAAAACTTGGTTATGTATATTTTTACTTCTTTTTACTTCCTTTTCCTTTTAAGTAAAAAGAATCCTTTCTTATTCTTAACTACTTAGTCCTTTCTCTCCTTATCAATAATTCTCCTATCCCCTTTGATATCCTATACATGTTCCTTACAAGAGGTCCAAGGTTCAATCCTATTTCTCTTCTAACATATTATTGATATTCTTTTGTACATAATAATTCATATATCACCATATTATGCATTATGCATAAATATTTCATACACATATATATTATCTCATATTCCTTCCTTTTGTTTACATTAATTCCATGTATTATAAATATAGATGATTTATATATTCTCAACTTTATTTTCTTTCGTAAAGTTTTAATCATCTAAATCCTTCCCATCTTAATATTCAACTTAGAATATTTACACCTTCTTTTCACTACCTTCAAACTCTCATTATCCTTACTTTCTTATCTAGGCTTTCTAGGGGTGTTACAGTAGGTGAGGGCGCATTCCCCGTAGAGGGAACAGTAGGCGTCGAGTCGACCTAGGGTTTTAAGTTGGAAATCCAAAGTCAGACCCGGGCAGTCCGATGACTGTCGACTATCATTTGTTATATCGTTTCTGTGCTAACTTTATTTTGCAGGGTATGTGTTTGGGACTAACACATTTTGCAGGAACAAAGAAGCAACTTTAGCCTCGGATGAACAGTGTCCGAGGCGCCTCCATTGGGCTTGGAGGCGCCTCGGGTGTGAGCCAATAGAAGTCTGCGCAGAAGCCTTGGAGGCACCTTGGATGTCGTTGGAGGCGCTTTGGACCAGGCGTTGGAGGCGCCTTGGAGCAGCTTGGAGGCGCCTTCAAATGGATAAGGCCCGACTGGATCAGCACTTATCACCGCGGCGGACTCGGGGCTTGGAGGCACCTCGGACAGGCTTGGAGGCGCCTCCAGCACTGTATAAAAGAGGGATACGAGCTGCACCTTTTTACAACAATTCAAAAGAGCTATTCCTCCTATGCATTATTTACGTAACAACCTCGACGTGCTGTTTCAAGTTTCCGACGACCCGGAGCTCCGCTATTTTAGATTCTGTCGTTCAGTATCATTTTCATTATTGCACTCATTGTAACTCATATTCTGTACTATTGTTTCGAGCTTATAGTTGTTGCCCACCGGAAGCGATCAACGATCGCGGGCCTTGGAGTAGGAGTCGCCACAGGCTCCGAACCAAGTAACTCCTTGTGTCTTTGTGTGTTGCTTTGTCTTCTTTAGTTTATTCCGCTGCTTTAACTCGTACGATTTACGAATTTGAAAATAGTGAATGCCACGAGCGTAATTCATGTAACACTCATAGGATCTCTAATAATTCATGTAAATTTATGCATGATTAATATAGATTTATGCATGATTAAAATGGGTCTTAATAATTCAAATAAAAGAAAAAGAACCAAAAAGAGGCATGACCAAGCATTGAACCTTGGAACTCTTGGTAAGTGGTTCCATGTCATAACCAGTAGCCCCAGCAGGGGTGTGCTGATATGAAAAGAGGGAAATTATGGTTAAAGGTAAGGAAAGTGAAGGCTCACTTCACTAAGGAGGAGAAATTCAATCTTCCTTCTCTTCTTACAATGAAAAGAGAGTTTTTACTATCTCCCTTCATTTAGGATGAGTAAAAGAAGAGGGAAGGAAAAGATAATTTTTCCTTCTTCCTCTTAATTGGAATAAAAGGAGAAAAAGAATGAAAATCTTCATTTTTGCTCTCTCTTTCTCCTTCCTCCTTCTCTCCACCGAAACCACTCTCTTCTTCCTCACCATTGCCGAACCAAGCAAGAAGGTTTGCTCTCTAGGAAAAGCTTCACAACCAAGGATTTCTTCTCTTCGAGAATTAAGCAAGAGATGTAAGTATCCTCTCACCTGCAGTACAATAGTTATCATACGCTTTACGTTTTGTTTGAAAAAAAAGGACTTAGGGATCTCCTTGCAAGTTTCGGCCAAGATAAGAAGTTGTGGTCACTTATGGTTGTCAAGTTACAAATTATGCTTCATGTTGTAACAAAAAAATCTAGAACCCCACTCTTGAGGTTTCGGCCAAGAGAAAATATAAGGTGTAGAGTAAGATTTTTGAATCTAAACATGCTTATTTATGCTCCTTCATGATACATGATCTATTAGATGTTGTTAGATAAGTTTTCATGCTACATGATGTATAAACAAAACCTAGAACCTTTCTTTATGTTTCGGCCAAAGATGAACACAAGGTCTAGGGCAAGATTTTGAGACCTAACTATACTTGTTTTATGCTTCCTCATGATGTATGCTTTCTTATGCTATGTTAGGTTAAATATCCATGGCTTATGTTGCATGAAAACCTAGAAATACCACCTTGAAGTTTCGGCCAAGATGGAATATAAGGTTTAGATCAAAATGTTGAAACCTAAACATGATTGTTTATGCTCCTTCATGACACATGATTTATTACATGTTGTTAGTTGAGTGTTCATGCTATATGTTGTATAAATAAAACCTAAGACTCTACCTTAGGTTTCGGCCAAGAGAAAATATAAGGTGTAGAGCAAGATTTTGAAATCTAAACATGCTTATTTATGCTCCTTCATGATACATGATCTATTATATGTTGTTAGATAAGTTTTCATGCTACATGATGTATAAACAAAACCTAGAACCTTTCTTTAGGTTTCGGCCAAAGATGAACACAAAGTCTAGGGCAAGAGTTTGAGACCTAACTATACTTGTTTTATGCTTCCTCATGATGTATGCTTTCTTATGCTATGTTAGGTTAAATATCCATGGCTTATGTTGCATGAAAACCTAGAAATACCACCTTGAAGTTTCAGCCAAGGTTGAATTAAAGGCTTAGAGAAAGTTGTTGACCTAACTATACTTTTTTTATGCTTCCTTATGATGTATGCTTTCTTATGCTATGTTAGGTTAAATATCCATGGCTTATGTTGCATGAAAAACCTAGAAATACCACCTTGAAGTTTCGGCTAAGTTAAGAGACAAGGTCTAGGGCAAAGTTTTGAAATGAAAACATGCTTGTTTATGCTCCTTCATGATACATGATCTCCTATATGTTGTTAGTTAAGAGTTTTATGCTCCATGTGGTATTAAAGGTTCAGAAACCCTACCTTGATGTTTCGGCCAAGTTGGGATACAAGGTCTAGGGCAAGGTTTTGAAATCTAGTCATGCTTGTATATGTTTCCTTATGATGTATGATCTTTAATATATGGTTATTTTAAGTTTCATGCTTCATGTTGTATTTAAAAGTTTGAATACCTCACATTTAGGTTTCGGCCAAGGTTGAAATTGAGACTTAGAGCAAAGTTTTGAAACCTAACCATGCTTATGTAACAACCCAAATTTCCTCATTTCGAGTCCTAATAGTACTTAAAAATATTTAGAAATGCTTTAGAAAAATTCTAGAGATTTTTAGAAGTTTTTAGAGTATTTTTATACAATTTTTGGGGTTCGTTTGGTATTTTTACCAAAAGAAACAAGTTGCAAAAAATAAAGAAAATTAGCCGAGATTCGAACCTGCAACCTCCGGCCTTACCAAGCCTTAAGCAAATCCGGCTAACCAAGTGGTCAAGCAAGCAATTCTGTTTAGAAAAGGTAGCAAAATTTATTTAAGATAGTTAACAGAATATTGGATTATAAAAGGGATAAGTTGATGTTGGATTTGTCTGTTAAGAAAAGGTGGCGAATTTATTTAAGATAGTTAACAGAATATTGGATTATAAAAAGGATAAGTTGATGTTGGATTTGTCTGTTTAGAAAAGGTAGCGAATTTATTTAAGATAGTTAACAGAATATTGGATTATAAAAGGGATAAGTTGATGTTGGATTTGTCTGTTTAGAAAAGGTAGCGAATTTATTTAAGATAGTTAACAGAAATATTAAGTTATAAAAAGGGAGAACTTAGGGATTATTTTCCAAAACCTAAACCTCTCCTCTCCTTTTCTCTCCCGACGGCACAACGTCTCCTGTTTGGGCGAAGGAAAAAAGGGGGGGGGATCTAGGGTTCCTCTCCGGCGGTCGACCAAGGGAGATTTCCAGGAGATCTTCACATGGTTGTGATCCTCTCGTCAAGGGGAAACCGTGAGCACGAAGGAGGGGTTGAAGCTTGCAATTCCCGCAAACCCTAGAAGTTTTCTTTCCGATTGTAAGCCCAAGAACGCAAAGGTAAGTGCTTCTCACCTGCAGTAGGAGTAGTTTCGGACCTTTGTTCTTCTTGAATTCGAAGCATGAGAAGCGCTTATATTGCAGAATTTTAATTAAGCCTATAGTGCAGATTTTAATTAAGCTTATAGTGCAGATTTTTATGTAGGCTTATAGTGCAGATTTTAATTAAGCTTGTAGTGCAGAGTTTTAATTAAGCCTATAGTGCAGATTTTAATTAAGCTTATAGTGCAGAATTTTAATTAAGCCTATAGTGCAGATTTTAATTAAGCTTATGGTGCATATTTTTAATTAAGCCTATAGTGCAGATTTTAATTAAGCTTATAGTACAGATTTTTATGTAGGCTTATAGTGCAGATTTTAATTATGATTATAATGAAGATTTTTATGAAAGCTTATAGTGCAGATTTTAATTAAGCTTATAGTGCAGATTTTAATTAAGCTTATAGTGCAGATTTTAATTAAGCATATAGAGCAGATTTTAATTAAGCTTATAGTGCAGATTTTTAATTAAGCTTATAGTGCAGATTTTTATGTAGGCTTATAGTGCAGATTTTAATTATGATTATAATGAAGATTTTTATGAAAGCTTATAGTGCAGATTTTAATTAAGCTTATAGTGCAGATTTTAATTAAGCTTATAGTGCAGATTTTAATTAAGCTTATAGTGCAGATTTTTAATTAAGCTTATAGTGCAGATTTTTATTTAAGTTTATAGTGCAGATTTTAATTAAGCCTATAGTGCATATTTTATGTAAGCTTATAGTGCAGATTTCAATTAAGCTTGTAGTGCAGATTTCTTAGAGCTTAAAATGCAGATTTCTTTAGAGCTTGTAGTGCAGATTTCTTAAAGATCTTATGGTGCAGATTTCTTTAAAGTTTATAGTGCAGATTTTTGGTGGAACTTGTAGTGCAGATTTTTGGTGGAATTTATAGTGCAGAATTTTGGTGGAACTTGTAGTGCAGATTTTTGGTGGAACTTATAGTGCAGTTTTAAAATAAAAAAGATTATAGTGCAGTTTGGTTAAGTATTATAGTGCAGAATTTATGTTTGCATAGTATGCAGAAATAGTGTAGTATAGTATGTTGAATTTTGATTAGCATAGTATGCAGATTTTTGTTTAAGCATTTCAAAGTTATAATTTGCTTAAACATTTCAGTTTCTTTTTAAAGAAGCATTCTTTTAGAAGTATTAACAAGTATAAGAAAGATAAAGAAAAGAAAGAAAAAGGCCAAGGCCTTAAGTAGATCCCAAAGTCAAGACTTTAGGGATTTTAGCACACAAGATGCTTGTTAAAATGCCGAGGCATTATATATTAGAAGTATTAAAAGATAACAAGTATTTTACTTTTATCATTGGTACTGTGCTGGACTCTCAGTTGTCCTTGGGTTGGGCTCCCATAGTCGTCCCTAGATTTAGATAACCTAGTAGTAACGGTATGGCCGACGGTCGATGGTTGACGACCCGAGGGTCGCCAAATGGGTCGGGTCATTACAATAGTAAACCCTACTAGATTCGGGACTAGCTACCTTGGGTCTAGTTAGGGATGCGCGCATAGCAAGTACAGTTGCCAGGCCCAAGAAAGTTGATTATTATTTTGAAGTATTATAAGTATAAGTTTTTTTTGAACAAGTAAAGTAAGTTTTACATAAGTATAAAAGTATTAAAGAAGAAGTTTTTAAACAAGTGAAATAAAAGAATAAGTTTAGAACAAATGAAATAAGTTTCATTTTGTTTTAAAAGCAGCAAGTTGAGTTTTCATTTATGCTAGCATGTTATTTAGATTAGCTTACTGTTCTTTGCTATTTTCTGAGCATGAGTAGCTTTACATGTTTAGCATTTCAGCCTGTTTGATTCCTTTATTATTAGATGAGCATGAGTAGTCTTCAGTAAGTAATCAGTTAGATTGTAACGACCCAATTTTCCCTATTCTGAGTTTCAAATGTCCATAAAAATGTTTGAAAATACTGTTAAAATATTCTAGAGATTTTTAGAAATTTTTAGAGTATTTTTGCGTAATTTTTAGAGGTCGTTTAGTATTTTTACAAAACCAAAGAAGTTTGAGCAAAAAACGTTGGAGGAGAGGTTCAAACCCGCGACCTCGGGTCGGACTGAACCAAGCCAAACCGGCTTGACCAGCTGGGATAAGAGATTTATGTTAATCTCATATAGAGTTAAATAAGGTTATAGTATAGTTGGGTTATATCCGAATACTTATAAAAGGAAATAATTTTGGGATTTTAAGAAAACCTAACTTTTTCTCCCGAAAACCTAATCTCCTTCGCTCTTCTCCCTCGCGACGGCGCAAAGCTGCGGCGGAAACCTAGAGCGAGCTAGGGTTGGAGATTCCGGCACCGGCAAGACTTGATTCCAGCCGTCCCTCATCCACGGTGGCTGTTCCCGACGGAGAGAAGCCCGAGAGCTCCGAGAACACGCCGGAAAAAGCTGCTACCTGAGCCCTAGAAGCCCTCCTTCCCTTCTTCTCGGTTGTAAGTGCAAGGACAAGCAAAAGTGAGTTGCTTCTCACCTGCAGTAGGAGTAGTTCCCTTCGATTGGTTTTCGAAAGAGTTTTGTCTTTGAAGATTTCTGCCGTGAATTGAGGATTTGGATTTCTACACGAGTTTTGTGTTTTGTACTACTTCTTCTGGGTAGTTTGGGATTCCAGATTAAGAACGTGAAGGATTAGACAATTAACTTGAGATAGTATAAATTTGTTTGTTGGTTTAGCATGAAGTTTGATTTGAGTAATGAAAAGGGCACAAGTAGTTTTCTTTTTAGGTTTGCTGTGCAGGTTGGTTTGTGCCAATTAGCCATAGCTGTTTTTCAATTGGCACATTAGTTTAGACTTCCTTTTCTTGCTGCAATGGGCACGAACAGCCCTCATTGCCCAGTTTCGGTTGGTGCATATGAGGAACAGAAATGATGTATATAAATGTAGCATGTAGAACAAGTATGGTTTTGAGTTTACAGTAGCAATTCCCATTAGATTTATTGGATTGATCCCTCTTGTTAATAAAAGAGTATACCATTAGCTGTATAAGTAAGTTGACTCTCCATCTCGTATATCTAAGGTTATGGCTTTTCTTTAGTCACATATCAGTTATTTCACATGCACCTATTGACCAATTTCATTCATGCCCAACCAAGGTATTAGAGTATGATATGGCACATTCACAGTAGAAGCAACAGCAATTTAGTCAAGTAACTCCACCTTTAGGGAAAAGTCTTTAAGTATGACCACGCATCCCCATTAGCCTTTTGGTTAATGACTTGGAACTACATGAACAGATTTAGATTTCTAGTCCCCTTGCTATTAGAATAACATGAGCAGATTTCTAGTTCTTCATGTTATTAAATGTGCATGAGGAGCATTTCTTCAAAGCAATCAGTTTCTAGTTTTCTTTTTTTTATAGCATGCAAATTTTTAATAAGCAGATTTTCATAAGTATTGCTTGTAGATTTGATAAGTATTGCATGCAGAACTCTAATCTTAGAACAGATTTTTATCAAGCTTAATATGCAGATTTTGTTAAGCATTGTAGTGCAGATTTGCTTAACGTATTTAGTTTCTTTAGCAGTGCAGATTTTTATAAGTATAGCATGCAGATTTTTATAAGTATAGTATGCAGATTTTTAATAAGCAGATTTTCATAAGCATTGCTTGCAGATTTTGATAAGTATTGCATGCAGAACTTCAATGTTAGGACAGATTTTTATTAAGCTTAATATGCAGAATTTTATTAGCATAGTAGGCAGTTTCTTTGGTTTAAGCATTTCAAAGATAGAATTTGCTTAAACATTTCAGTTTCTCTTTAAAGAAGTATTCTGTTAGAAGTATATACAAGTATAAGAAAGATAAAGAAAGGAAAGAAAAAGGCCAAGGCCTTAAGTAGATCCCAAAGTCAAGACTTTAGGGATTTTTGGCACACAAGGTGCTTATTAAAATGCCAAGGCATTTAAAGAAGAAGTAATTAAGATAATAAGTATTTTACATTTAAAGGGCATGTACCAGACACAAGGTCCAAGGGATGGGCTCCAAGTTGCCCCTAGGCACAAGGCCTAGAAGTATCTTAGTAGTTTCGGGATTAGCTATCTCGATTCTTATTAAGAATGCGCGCTAAGTGGTACAATGCCGGACCCAAAAGAAGTTTATTATTATTTTGAAGTATTAAAGTATAAGTTTTGAAACAAATGAAACAAGCTTCAAATATGTTTAGAATTAGAAAGTTTAGTTTCTTGTTATTTGAAGCATGCAGTAGTAGTTTTATTTGTTTCTTGCTATTGGATTATTCAGCATGTTTAGTTTTATTTGCTTTCAGCATGCTGTTATAGTTTTATTCTTATGAGCATGTTTAGCTTTACATGTTTAGCTTTACATGTTTAGTAGTTTTACATGTTTAGTAGTTTTACATGTTCAGTAGTTTTACATGTTTAGTATCTTTACATGTTTAGTAGTTTTGCATGTTTAATATGCTTCTTTTATTAGTTTATGAGCATGATAAACTACACATGTTTAGTATTTCAGTTAGCATGATTCCTTTGCTATATATGAGCATGAGTAGTTTTATATGTTAGCATTCAGTTTTAGCATGTTTTTATTTATATACATGCATATCGAGTTTTTGTGAGTAGATAGCGCTCACTAAGCTTTATGCTTATAGACTGCACTTCCTCCTACTGCAGATAAAGGGAAGGAAAAGATTTAGCAAGGAAGGCGACAAGGTGGTGGTGATGAAGGTGTGTGATGGCTGGACTATGGGGAGATCAAGAGTTTGCTAAGGAATTTTTAAGACATTTCTGTTTAGAGTTCTTTAGTTTTCTTTTAATGCTATTATGAGTTAAGATTGTTATTAAGTTTATTCCGCATTTGTAGTTGGGTTCTACTGTATGGAGTGGTATTGTTGTTTGCTATTGTTAGGATAGTTTCCTCCTTTTATTTGTGATATTATACTGCGTGGTTGTGAAAATATATGTTCCAGCCGCCTGTGGCTGAGTATAGTATGTTTGTATTATGGGAAATGGTCACCGGTACAGGGGAGACTCTACCGAAATTTTTCGGTAGGGTTTTCCTAGAGATTCTTAATAAACCGGTTAAGTAAAGTAGTAGATAAGTAACGGTCACTCTTAGAGAGTAGTAGTAGTAGTAGTAAGAAGGGTGGTTGTTACATAGATCATGTTATAGATATATGTACATGCATATCGAGATTTTGTGAGTTAGATAGCGCTTACTAAGCATTTTGCTTATAGTTTGCATTTCCTCTTACTGCAGATATAGGAAAAGAAAAGTTATAGCAAAGGAAGGCAACAAGGAGGTGCGGATGGATGTGTGATGCCTGGACTATAGAAGCCTTAGGACCTAGCATAAGAATTTATTAAGATTGTCATTTATTAAGAATGTATTAGATGAGTCATTTAGTCTTCCGCTGCTAGTTAATTGTATGTTTTGAGTTCTCCGAGAGTTTTAGGAATTACTATCAACATGTGAACAAGGATAGTTAAGTAAAGTTAGTAGTCTAGTAGCGCTCCGCCCTCACAGTCCATTAGCGAGGAGGGTGGGGTGCTACAGTTGGTATCAGAGCAGTTCATATTTTCCAGCATCACACATCAGCACCAACCTTGCCGTCTTCAAATAAGAAAGTACTTAAATTCTTTTTAGTATGCTTTTCTTTTTTTGCAATAAAGAGAAATCTTTAGAAGTATTTGTTTATATGTGCTTAAGCTAGATAAAAGTTCTTGTGTGAGGAACAGCATGAGGCAGAAATATCCAGAATTGTTCTAAGTTTGAGGATGAACTTTTTATAAGGTATGGAGAATTGTAACAACCCAAATTTCCTCATTTAGAGTCCTAATAGTACTTAAAAATATTTATAAATGGTTTAAAAAAATTCTAGAGATTTTTAGAAATTTTTAGAGTATTTTTATGTAATTTTTGGAGTTCGTTTGGTATTTTTACGAAAAGAAACAAGTTGCAAAAAATATATAAAATTAGCCAAGATTCGAACCTGCAACCTCCGACCTTACCAAGCCTTAAGCAAATCCGGCTAACCAAGTGGTCAAGCAAGCAATTTTGTTTAGAAAAGGTAGCAAAATTTATTTAAGATAGTTAACAGAATATTGGATTATAAAAGGGATAAGTTGATGTTGGATTTATCTGTTAAGAAAAGGTAGCGAATTTATTTAAGATAGTTAACAGAATATTGGATTATAAAAAGGATAAGTTGATGTTGGATTTGTCTGTTTAGAAAAGGTAGTGAATTTATTTAAGATAGTTAACAGAATATTGGATTATAAAAGGGATAAGTTGATGTTGGATTTGTCTGTTTAGAAAAGGTAGCGAATTTATTTAAGATAGTTAACAGAAATATTAAGTTATAAAAAGGGAGAACTTAGGGATTATTTTCCAAAACCTAAACCTCTCCTCTCCTTTTCTCTCCCGATGGCACAACGTCTCCTGTTTGGGCGAAGGAAAAAAGGGGGGGATCTAGGGTTCCTCTCCGGCGGCCGACCAAGGGAGATTTCCGAGAGATCTTCACATGGTTGTGATCCTCTCGTCAAGGGGAAACCGTGAGCACGAAGGAGGGGTTGAAGCTTACAATTCCCGCAAACCCTAGAAGTTTTCTTTCCGGTTGTAAGCCCAAGAACGCAAAGGTAAGTGCTTCTCACCTGCAGTAGGAGTAGTTTCAGACCTTTGTTCTTCTTGAATTCGAAGCATGAGAAGCGCTTATATTGTAGATTTTTAATTAAGCCTATAGTGTAAAATTTAATTAAGCTTATAGTGCAGATTTTTATGTAGGCTTATAGTGCAGATTTTAATTAAGCTTGTAGTGCAGATTTTTAATTAAGCCTATAGTGCAGATTTTAATTAAGCTTATAGTGCAGATTTTTAATTAAGCCTATAGTGCAGATTTTAATTAAGCTTGTGGTGCAGATTTTTAATTAAGCCTATAGTGCAGATTTTAATTAAGCTTATAGTGCGGATTTTTATGTAGGCTTATAGTGCATATTTTAATTAAGCTTATAATGCAAATTTTTATGAAAGCTTATAGTGCAGATTTTAATTAAGCTTATAGTGCAGATTTTAATTAAACTTATAGAGCAGATTTTAATTAAGCATATAGTGCAGATTTTAATTAAGCTTATAGTGCAGATTTTTAATTAAGCTTATAGTGCAGATTTTAATTAAGCCTATAGTGCAGATTTTAATTAAGCTTATAGTGCAGATTTTTATGTAAGCTTATAGTGCAGATTTTAATTAAGCATGTAGTGCAGATTTCTTAGAACTTAAAATGCAGATTTCTTTAGAGCAGATTTCTTTAGAGCTTGTAGTGCAGATTTCTTAAAGAGCTTATGGTGCAGATTTCTTTAAAGTTTATAGTGCAGATTTTTGGTGGAACTTGTAGTGCAAATTTTTGGTGGTATTTATAGTGCAGATTTTTTGTGGAACTTGTAGTGCAGATTTTTGGTGGAACTTATAGTGCAGTTTTAAAAGAAAAAAGATTATAGTGCAGTTTGATTAAGTATTACAGTGTAGAATTTATGTTTACATAGTATGCAGAAATAGTGTAGTATAGTATGCAGAATTTTGATTAGCATAGTATGCAAATTTTTGTTTAAGCATTTCAAGTTAGAATTTGCTTAAACATTTCAGTTTCTTTTTAAAGAAGCCTTCTTTTAGAAGTATTAACAAGTATAAGAAAGATAAAAAAAATAAAGAAAAAGGCTAAGGCCTTAAGTAGATCCCAAAGTCAAGACTTTAAGGATTTTGGCACACATGGTGCTTGTTAAAATGCCGAGGCATTATATTTTAGAAGTATTAAAAGATAACAAGTATTTTACTTTTATCAGTCGCACTGTGTTGGACTCTCAGTTTTCCTTGGGTTGGGCTCGCATAGTCGTCCCTAGGTTTCGATAACCTAGTAATAACGACACAACCGACGGTCGACGGTCGACGACCCGAGGGTCGCCAAATGGCCCTCCAAATGGGCCGCCAAATGGCCCTCCAAATGGGCCGCCAAATGGCCCGCCAAATGGGTCGGGTCGTTACATTAGTAAACCCTACTAGATTCGGGACTAGCTACCTTGGGTCTAGTTAGGGATGCGCGCATAGCAAGTACAGTTGCTGGGCCTATGAAGAAGGTTGATTATTATTTTGAAGTATTATAAGTATAAGTGTTTTTTGAACAAGTAAAGTAAGTTTTACATAAGTATAAAAGTATTAAAGAAGAAGTTTTTAAATAAGTGAAATAAAAGAATAAGTTTAGAACAAATGAAATAAGTTTCATTTTGTTTTAAAAGCAGCAAGTTGAGTTTTCTTTTATGCTAGCATGTTATTTAGATTAGCTTACTGTTCTTTGCTATTTTCTGAGCATGAGTAGCTTTACATGTTTAGCATTTCAGCCTGTTTGATTCCTTTATTATTAGATGAGCATGAGTAGTCTTCAGTAAGTAATCAGTTAGATCATGTTATAGATATATGTACATGCATATCGAGATTTTGTGAGTTAGATAGCACTTACTAAGAATTTTGCTTATAGTTTGCATTTCCTCTTACTGCAGATACAGGAAAAGAAAAGTTATTGCAAAGGAAGGCGACAAGGAGGTGCGGATGGATGTGTGATGCCTGGACTATAGAAGCCTTGGGACCTAGCATAAGAATTTATTAAGATTGTCATTTATTAAGAATGTATTAGATGAGTCATTTAGTTTTCCGCTGCTAGTTAATTGTGTGTTTAGAGTTCTCCGAGAGTTTTAGGAATTACTATCAACATGTGAACAAGGATAGTTAAGTAAAGTTAGTAGTCTAGTAGCGCTCCGCCCTCACAGTCCATTAGCGAGGAGGGTGGGATGTTACAGCTTATTTATGCTTCCTTATGATTGTTGGTTGCTACTCAGAAAACCTATAGGTTCCACTGTACAAAAATTTTGAACAAAGGTCTGAACCTTTTCCTAGCTACCATGTGTTCTTTTAAATTAAATTTTGGATCTCCTGCGGAACTTAACACGTTTGATCCAAAACTTAATCTATTTGTTCTTTAAGGTTTAAACTTGGATCTCCTGCGGAACTTAACACGTTTGATCCAAATCACCTAAGTTATTAATTCCATTAAATATTAATTTCCATAATTGGTTCCCAGTACTGACGTGGCGAGGCACATGGCCTTCTTGGATATGGGAACAACCACCACCGACTAGACAAAACCTTTTATGGAAAGCTAATATTTAATTTCCTAAAATAACTTTAGGTCAACCAAAAAGAACAATCAAATCACAAGGAAAAGAAAAATAAAAGAACACAACTTTGAAAAACATATTCGAAATACTAGAATCATAAGCCTCTTGTATTTGGTATTATTTCCATAAATAACTAGCATGATGCGGAAAGGAAAAAATTACTAGTTATACCTTCTAAAAGACCTCTTGATCTTCTACCGTATTCCTCTTCTAACCTCGGACGTTGTGTGGGCAACGATCTTCCGAGATGAGAACCACCAAGCACCTTCTTCTTCCTTGCAAGTTTCGGCCACCACAATTCTCCAAGAGAAGTAGAGGTCCGGCCACCACCACCAAGCTCCAAGGGATGCAAGAAACAAAACCACCTTTCTCTTCTTCTTCTCCTAGCTAGAACCGGCCACCATCAAGAGCTCCAAGAGAGGTTGCCGCCGGCCATAAGAAGAAGAGAAGAGGAAGAAGCTAGGGCCGGCCACCAAGGAGGAAAAGAGAGGAGAAGAATAATAGAGTTGATCACCCGTGAAGGCACCTCTACCCCCTCTTTTATAATCCTTGGTCTTGACAAATAAGGAAATTTTAATAAAAACTTCCTTAATTCTTTTGCCATTAAAAAGGAAAATTTATTTAATTAAAAATAATTTTTCTTTTCTATTTGTAATGGCCGGCCACCTTAATCCCTTTAATCAAGGAAATTTTAATTCACACAAGAATTAAAACTTCCTAATTTGCTTCCGGAAATTTATAAAAATTTCTCAAATAATTTTTCCCTTCATGGTAGTTAATAAAAAGGAAATTTAATAAATTAAAATCTTTCTTTTAAACATGTGGATAAAAAGAAAGTTATCTCTAAAAATTAAAATCTCTCTTAATCTACAAATAAGGAAAGATATCAAATCTTTTCTTAATCTTTTGTAGAAACTAATAAAAGAGAATTATTAATTTTTAAACTTTCTTTTAAATCATGAACATGGTTAAAAAGGAAAGTTTTCTTAAAATTTAAAATCCTCCTTTAATCAACAAATAAGGAAAGATTTCAAATTTTAAACTCTCTTTTAAACATGTAGATGATTTACAAATAAGGAAAGTTTTTACCAAAAATTAAAACCATCCTTTTAAACTACAAATAAGGAAAGAGATTAATCTCTTCTCTTAATCTTTTGTAGAAAGTTATAAAAGGAAATTTTTAAACTCTCTTTTAAAATCATGATATCCACATAAGAAATAATTTTAATAAAAATCCTTTTTAATATTCTAGTGGCCGGCCACCTAAGCTTGGGACCCAAGCTTTGGCCGGCCACCTACATGGCTCATCCACTTGGTCTTGGCCGGCCCTAGCTTGAGTTCCAAGCTAGCTTGGCCGGCCCCATTGGATGGGTAAGAAGGTGGGTATGCGGTGGGTATAAATCTCTATATACTAGAGGCTACGATAGGGACCGAGAGGAGGAATTGGTTTTGGTCTCCCGATGAAATTAAGCATCCCGTGTTCGCCCCGAACACACAACTTAATTTCATCAATAATAATTCATTCCACTAAAGAACTATTATTTAACTACCGCACCAATCCCAAATTACATTTTGGGCTCCTTCTTATTATGAGTGTGTTAGTCTCCCTGTGTTTAAGATAACAAATGTCCACTAATTAAGTAAGTTACTGACAACTCACTTAATTAATATCTAGCTCCAACAGTAGTACCACTCAACTTCATTATCATGTCGGACTAAGTCCACCTGCAGGGTTTAACATGACAATCCTTATGAGCTCCTCTTGGGGACATTCTCAACCTAGATCACTAGGACACAGTTTCCTTCTATAATCAACAACACACACTATAAGTGATATCATTTCCCAACTTATCGGGCTTATTGATTCATCGAACTAAATCTCACCCATTGATAAATTAAAGAAATAAATATCAAATATATGTGCTTGTTATTATATTAGGATTAAGAGCACACACTTCCATAATAACTGAGGTCTTTGTTTCTTTATAAAGTCAGTATAAAAGAAACGACCTCTAATGGTCTTACTCAATACACTCTAAGTGTACTAGTGTAATTATATAGTTAAGATAAACTAATACCTAATTACACTACGACCTTCCAATGGTTTGTTCCTTTCCATTATGGTCGTGAGCTACTGTTTATAATTTATAAGGTACTGATAACATGATCCTCTGTGTGTGACACCACACACCATGTTATCTACAATATAAATTAATTGAACAACTACATTTATCAAAAATGTAGACATTTGACCAATGTGATTCTTATTTCTAGATAAATGTTTATACCAAAAGCTAGGCTTTTAGTATACACTCTAACAATCTCCCACTTATACTAAAAGACTAAGCTGCCATATCTGCTGCCATACATCTGATTTCCAAACCTTCAACATGTCCATCAAAAGCTCTCGCCTTAAGGACCTTAGTGAAACGATCTATAGGTCATCATCTGATGCATTCTAGGCAGCTACAACTTCTCCTCGTTTATACGATTTCTCGTATTGGGTGGTACTTGCGCTCTATTGTGTTTACTTGCCTTTATAGACTTATGGTTTCTTCGAGTTTGCTACTGCACCAATATTATCACAATAAATTGTAATAATCTTTGGACAAACCAGAAATCATATCTAAGTCTATCTTGAGGTTATTGAGTCATTCAGCTTTTATGGCTACCTCAGAGGCTTGCCATATACTAAACTTCTATGGTCGAGTCCAGAAAAACACCTATGCTTATCACTCTTCCATAGTTATGACTTTTCCTCCTAAAGTAAACACAAAACCCCGAGGTTGACTTATTATTGTCCCTATCCGATTGGAAGTCAAAATCCGTGCAACCCACTAGGACCAAATTAACTGCCTTGTAAGCTAGCATATAATCTCTAGTGCCTCTAAGGTACTTCAATATATGCTTTACTGCAGTCCACTGTCCTTGTCCAGGGTTACTTTGATATCTGCTAACTATGCCCTTGGCAAAACAGATTTCTGATCTCGTGCATAGCATATATTAGGCTTCTGATAGCCGAAGCATAAAGAACTGCCTTTATTTCCTTTATCTCCTTTGATGTCTACAGAGACATATCTTTAGATAAAGTTACTCCATCCTAAAAAAGTAAGAAACCTTTCTTAGAGTTTTGCATGCTTAAAACGAGCAAGGATTTTTCCGATATATGAAGCTTGGAATAAGTAAAATATTCTTTTCTTGCGATCCCTTATTACTTTGATCTCAAGAATATATACATTCTCCCAAGTCCTTTATATCGAATTGTTTGGACAACCATACCCTTACTTCTGACAACATTTTGATATTGTTTCCAACTACCAAAAATGTTATCTACGTATAGTACAAGAAATACCACCACGCTTCCATCACACCTTTTGTATACACAAGACTTATCCAGTTACTAAATGAATCCAAAGGTCTGGATTACTTTGATAAACCGGATGTTCCAAGACCTTGAAGCTTTGCCTCAGTCCATAGACTGATTGAGCTTACATAAGATGCTCTTAGCCCTTTGCAATGAACCCTTCTGGTTGCTTTATATGGATGCTTTCTTCAAGACTTCCATTAAAGAATGCTGTCTTGACATCCTCTTGCCAAATAGATAAAAGAATCCGGATAGACTTAAGCATGACTACCAGTGAAAAAGTTTCCTTTTTCATCAAGCCTTGCTTTGAAAGTTACGACCTTCCTGTCTATCCCTCTTTTCCTATTATAGACCTTTTTACACCCAACGGCTTTTACACCATTTGGTGATTCTACAAGCTTCCAGATTTTATTAGAATACATATATTCTAATTTTGTTATTCATTACTCTTTGCCAAGATGCTTGCATTTTTATCTTGGAGTACTTCATCATATGACCGGAGATCAGGTTCATGTCCTCCAGGGATCGAATCCAAAAACTCTCCCAAAACATGAACCTATTTAGGTTGCCTAACAACCCTCCCACTACGACAAAGGCACTTTTTGCAATTGTGTATCATTTGTGATACGTGTTGCAGTTTTCTTGTGGTATCTTATCTTGTACAGTTGGTACTAGGTTAGATATGTCGTTTATTATTTCCTTAAGAACAAATTTACTTATGAGCACGTGGTTCATTATATAGTCCTTTTCTAAAAATCAGTCATTGATGCTAACAATGACCTTCTGATTTTTAAGACTATAAACCTACTTTTGTTTATCTAGGATATCTTACAAACAAGTGAACTCCTATCCAACTTATCATTATCTCTCTTTAACAGATGTGCTGGATTACCCGAATCCGTATATGCTTCAAAATAGGCTTACACCTATTCAGCAATTCTATATGAGCAGAGAGTTATGACTTTGGAAGGTACTACATTCACTTCCGTTTTCAGAGCATATCCTTAAAACAAATTTGGTAATTTTCTGAATAACTCATCATCTATCTAATTATTCCATAAGAGTCTTATACCTTCTTTCTACTACACCATTCTGTTGGGGTGTTCCAGATGCAGTTAGTTGGGATTGAAATCCAACTTCTGATAAGTGACTCCTAAAATCTCTCAAGAGGTACTTGCCACTACGATCTTCCATAGTGACTTTTTACTTTAACATTTCTCCGCATCAGCCTTGTACTCTTTGAACTAATCAAAGCACTTAGTCTTGCGGTACATTAAGTAAATGTATTTGTATCTTGAATAGTTGTCTATAAAATAGACGAAATATTCGATACTACCTCTTGTCTGGATTGTCATAGGATCACACAAATCAGAATGAACCAATTCCAATATATCTTTGACTCCATTCCCCTTAGACTTAAAAGCTTCTTGGTTATTTTTCCTTTCAAGTAAGACTTGTAGGTTGGAAAGATTTCCACTACTAATGAACACAAAAGTTCATCAGCTACCAATGAATCCTACTTAAGTTAATATAACCTAGCTTTAGATGCCAAAGATATAATTGGTTCATTTCCGAAGGTTGCTTTCTCTTAAAATTAGAAGATGTGTGACTAATTTCCATTTGTTGCATCGTGGGAGTTATTGGATTATAAATTGTCAACCATCATACCAGAATAGATAACTTTCCTATTTTTCTTGATAACAACTTTGTTATCAAAATAGACACAATATCTATAATAGTTTAGAAACTGAAATCAGGTTCTTTCTAAACTTGGTACGTAAAGACAATTACTTAAAATCCATATTTTATTCTTATCAAAGGATAAACATCTCCCACTGCAACAGCTACTACTTTTACAGTAGTGCCCATGTGGACGGTGATTTACCTTTCATTTAGTTGTCGGGTTTCCTGGAACCCTGCAATGAATTGCAGACATGATTAATGGCATCTTGTATCTACACTCCAGGTTCTGGTAGATAACACCACTAGACATGTTTCAACTAATGAATTAAATACACCTAAATTGTTCTTAGTTCTAAGAAGACAGTCTACCTTAATGTCCAAATCCTATTTCCAATCAATTATTATTGGGACCACTAAGTCTATCCTAAAGTATATCAGCTAGGGATTGACCATCATCCTAAGAATCACAAAAATATTTGGTTAAGACCAACTCCTTAAAAATCCCCATGAATTTTGTATGCCACGTATACAAATTCAAAGAGGAAATTTTATCATTTAATTTTATTATCTCGTCAACCTTACTTTATGACGAATAAAATTAATAGTTGGTCTATCTTTAATCAAATATTTGGTCAAGACTCTAAATTTAAAATAATATTGATTCCTCTAACAATACTATTTAAATTTACCAACACCTCAAAACACCGTGAATTTTGCATGCCACGTTAGTGTGGACGTATACAAAATCAACATTTGTAAGAGGAGGGTTTTACCCATTAACTTTCTTGTCAACGTAACTTTATGACAAATAAAATTATCTCAAACACCGTTAATTTTGTATGCCACGTTAGTGTGGACGTATACAAAATCAAGCATTTGTAAGAGGGGTTTTAACCCTTTAATTTTATTATCTTGTCAACCTAGTTTTATGACAAATTAATAGTTGGTTTCATTTGGTCACACAAATAATAACAGTGACTCCGATGGGGAGGATACTATTAGATGTGTCTAAGTGTATACCATTACTTGACACTAAGTCCATTAATAAGATTATGCCCCTTCCGTTGGGGAAGATCACACGCTCTTAATTAACTTCCTATAGTCATCCAAAAATGGAAGTCTGTTCTAGTGATCTGCAAACTAGCTCATCCGTTATGGAGGAAGGCACTCAGAGCCAATGCGCAAGCTTGTTTGCATCACTTACAAACCAGTAATGGAGACCATGGGATTTACTTAAAAATCCCTCTCCCACTTAGTTATTTATTAATGAGGAATTTTAACTATGCTAGCCTACTAAACTTGTAAACTAACATGCACACACAGCATAATATAAAAGCAATAAATAGAAAATCTAATTTTCAACTATTATGGCTTTTATCTCTAGTTGTCCTCCGTGTGTTGTCATCCCAAGCTGCTGCCATATTTGGCCACCGCCACCGGGTCTAGCTGTCGCATCCATCTTGCTCCTTGTTCCGCTGCGCCTCTGGTCCTTAGAAGGTTCCACGCTTTGCAAGATTCGATCCGCGACATAAATAGAATTTTACAATTTTGATCCTATATTCCATAAAAGGAATGTACATGTATCTAGATCAAAAATAAAATCCTAATAAAACTAAATACAGCTGCTGTATTTTATAATACAATCATGCACACACATATAAATGCCCTTGACATGTCCAAGGGTCCAATCACACACATAAAACTATAAGTCATAATAGTTGGATCCTGCATCCACAAAGTTAGCACATCCTACTATTATCCTGCCTAAATTATGTATGACATGTGCATAATTAAACTAATACCAAATACACAGAGGCAAAACCCTAGCTCTGATACCAATTGTTGGTTGCTACTCAGAAAACCTAGAGGTTCCACTGTACAAAAATTTTGTACAAAGGTCTGAACCTTTTCCTAGCTACCATGTGTTCTTTTAAATTAAATTTTGGATCGCCTGCGGAACTTAACACGTTTGATCCAAAACTTAATCTATTTGTTCTTTAAGGTTTAGACTTGGATCTCCTGCGGAACTTAACACATTTGATCCAAATCACCTAAGTTATTAATTCCATTAAATATTAATTTCCATAATTGGTTCCCAGTACTGACATGGCGAGGCACATGGCCTTCTTGGATATGGGAACAACCACCACCGACTAGACAAAACCTTTTATGGAAAGCTAATATTTAATTTCCTAAAATAACTTTAGGTCAACCAAAAAGAACAATCAAATCACAAGGAAAAAAAATAAAAGAACACAACTTTGAAAAACATATTCGAAATACTAGAATCATAAGCCTCTTGTATTTGGTATTATTTCCATAAATAACTAGCATGATGCGGAAAGGAAAAAATTACTAGTTATACCTTCTAAAAGACCTCTTGATCTTCTACCGTATTCCTCTTCTAACCTCGGACGTTGTGTGGGCAACGATCTTCCGAGATGAGAACCACCAAGCACCTTCTTCTTCCTTGCAAGTTTCGGCCACCACAATTCTCCAAGAGAAGTAGAGGTCCGGCCACCACCACCAAGCTCCAAGGGATGCAAGAAACAAAACCACCTTTCTCTTCTTCTTCTCCTAGCTAGAACCGACCACCATCAAGAGCTCCAAGAGAGGTTACCGCCGGCCATAAGAAGAAGAGAAGAGGAAGAAGCTAGGGCCGGCCACCAAGGAGGAAAAGAGAGGAGAAGAATAATAGAGTTGATCACCCGTGAAGGCACCTCTACCCCCTCTTTTATAATCCTTGGTCTTGACAAATAAGGAAATTTTAATAAAAACTTCCTTAATTCTTTTGCCATTAAAAAGGAAAATTTATTTAATTAAAAATAATTTTTCTTTTCTATTTGTAATGGCCGGCCACCTTAATCCCTTTAATCAAGGAAATTTTAATTCACACAAGAATTAAAACTTCCTAATTTGCTTTCGGAAATTTATAAAAATTTCTCAAATAATTTTTCCCTTCATGGTGGTTAATAAAAAGGAAATTTAATAAATTAAAATCTTTCTTTTAAACATGTGGATAAAAAGAAAGTTATCTCTAAAAAATTAAAATCTCTCTTAATCTACAAATAAGGAAAGATATCAAATCTTTTCTTAATCTTTTGTAGAAACTAATAAAAGAGAATTATTAATTTTAAACTTTCTTTTAAATCATGAACATGGTTAAAAGGAAAGTTTTCTTAAAATTTAAAATCCTCCTTTAATCAACAAATAAGGAAAGATTTCAAATTTTAAACTCTCTTTAAACATGTAGATGATTTACAAATAAGAAAGTTTTTACAAAAATTAAAACCATCCTTTTAAACTACAAATAAGGAAAGAGATTAATCTCTTCTCTTAATCTTTTGTAGAAAGCTATAAAAGGAAATTTTTAATTTTTAAACTCTCTTTTAAAACCATGATATCCACATAAGAAATAATTTTAATAAAAATCCTTTTTAATATTCTAGTGGCCGGCCACCTAAGCTTGGGACCCAAGCTTTGGTCGGCCACCTACATGGCTCATCCACTTGGTCTTGGCCGGCCCTAGCTTGAGTTCCAAGCTAGCTTGGCCGGCCCCATTGGATGGGTAAGAAGGTGGGGTATGCGGTGGGTATAAATCTCTATATACTAGAGGCTACGATAGGGACCGAGAGGAGGAATTGGTTTTGGTCTCCCGATGAAATTAAGCATCCCGTGTTCGCCCCGAACACACAACTTAATTTCAGCAATAATAATTCATTCCACTAAAGAACTATTATTGAACTACAGCACCAATCCCAAATTACATTTTGGGCTCCTTCTTATTATGAGTGTGTTAGTCTCCTTGTGTTTAAGATAACAAATGTCCACTAATTAAGTAAGTTACTGACAACTCACTTAATTAATATCTAGCTCCAACAGTAGTACCACTCAACTTCATTATCATGTCGGACTAAGTCCACCTGCAGGGTTTAACATGACAATCCTTATGAGCTCCTCTTGGGGACATTCTCAACCTAGATCACTAGGACACAGTTTCCTTCTATAATCAACAACACACACTATAAGTGATATCATTTCCCAACTTATCGGGCTTATTGATTCATCGAACTAAATCTCACCCATTGATAAATTAAAGAAATAAATATCAAATATATGTGCTTGTTATTATATTAGGATTAAGAGCACACACTTCCATAATAACTGAGGTCTTTGTTTCTTTATAAAGTCAGTATAAAAGAAACGACCTCTAATGGTCCTACTCAATACACTCTAAGTGTACTAGTGTAATTATATAGTTAAGATAAACTAATACCTAATTACACTACGACCTTCCAATGATTTGTTCCTTTCCATTATGGTCGTGAGCTACTGTTTATAATTTATAAGGTACTGATAACATGATCCTCTGTGTGTGACACAACACACCATGTTATCTACAATATAAATTAATTGAACAACTACATTTATCAAAAATGTAGACATTTGACCAATGTGATTCTTATTTCTAGATAAATGTTTATACCAAAAGCTAGGCTTTTAGTATACACTCTAACAATGATATATGATTTCTTACATGTTGTTAGTTTCATGGTACATGTTGTATTAAAAAAAAAAAAATTGGAACCTCACCTTAAGGTTCGACCAAGGATGATTTAGGGTTTGTAGGAAGATCAAAACCCCAACCATGCATGATAATGACTCTTTATGTTATGCTTTAGGTTATGTGCACTTATGACATCATGTTATGATTCCTTATGATATGATTTATGTATGTGCACTTATGACATCATGTTATGATTCCTTATGATATGCTTTATGTATGTGCACTTATGACATTTTGTTATGATTCCTTATGATATGCTTTATGTTATGTGCACCTCATGCTATTATGATATGTTATGAAAGGCTTATGTAAGATGAAAAGCCTAAGAGATGCTTCCCTTGAGATGGGATCAAGAGCACTCTTCATGATATGACAAAGAGATGCTTCCCTTAAGTTGGGATCAAGAGCTCTCTTCATGATATGACAAGAACATGAAATGTTATGATATGACAAGAACATGATATGTTATGATATGACATGCTATTTTACTTTGTATGGCTTGTACCAAGGGTGGGCTCCATAAGCGCCCCTAGGTCGATGGTCTATGAAACGGGCCTAGTAAAAGGGATGGGCTCCTAAGTTGCCCCTAGGTCGATGGTCTATGAAACGGGCCTAGTTCCTAGTAGGTTCAAGATTAGCTACCTTGGATCTATTTAGGATGCGCGCATTCATGTATGTATGTGGTACAAGTCGGGCCCTCATATTGAGATTATGTTTAAGTATGTATATGATATATGTTTTCAAAAGGACATCTTGCATATACTCATCTCATGTCACATGTTTTCAAAAGAACATCTTGCATCTACAAGTTCATGTTATATGTTTTCTTTTATGCTTACTTAAGATGCTCTTGAAAATATGTCAATGATGCTTATATGATCATGTTATTACTTTATGTTATGCTCTCACATGCTTTGATATGATCTTATGTTCTCACATGATATGATATGATTTGATGTTTATGATTTCACATGATATGATATGACTTTATGTTTATGTTCTCACATGATATGACTTTATATTATGCTCTCACATGTTATGTTATGATTTGCCAAATGAACATGTTATAACTCTATGTTTATGCATGATTCATGGTTTTTGTGAGTAGGAAAGGAACTTACTAAGCCTATGGGCTTATAGTCTTTTTATGTTTCCTTGTATTGCAGAAAAAGGAAAGGAATGGCTAGATTAAGAGGAGCAGCAGGAAGGGCAAGTGTGTGTGTGGCAGTGGCATGGTGGAAGAAAAAAAAACTGCTTTATGTTTATATGTTTTAAGTTTGCATATGAACCATGTGTTGTCATTATGCTTTGATGGTACTTGCACTAGTATGGATAGTATGCACTTATATTCTCCTTATTTCATGTTAGTATGCTGATGATATCATGAATCATGTTTCAAGTAGTTGATAATAATTAAGTTATATGCATGAACATTAGCATGTCTACATGTTCAATATGATAAGCATGATGTTTAGTGTAGTTAGTGTAGAAAAAAAAATTTATAACTGTTTCCGCTACCATGATTTTATATGTATGCACGTATGTAAGTAAATAACCCCGTCCCTCCTTGAGCAGTGGGAGGGCGGGCGTTACAGTTTGGTATCAGAGCAGGTTTGCCTTTCCACTACACACGCACGTCAAGCCTACATCCTGCCGCTCCAATTAAGAATTTCTGTGCCTACTCTATATTTTTTTATGTATGATAAAGAATGCTTTAATTTAAGTATGCATGTCTACTCCATTTTTATTATTTGATAAGTTACAATTTTAGTTTAAGTATGCATGATGGTAGATTAGGAATAATAATAACTTACGCTAGCCTTGTTGTCATTCATGAAGATAAGCATGGCTAGAAGACGCAATACTAGAGCCGATGAGACAATACCTCCACCTGATCTGATGTATGTAGTCATTGAACTTCAGCGTCAGGTCACAGAACAGCAGCAAATAATAAATACTCTGATGAATCAGCAAGGGAACCCTGCTACCCCACCAGGAAATCAGAATACGATGCCAGTCATACCTGCGGCTGCACCAGTGCCACCGGCACCTGTACCACCGGTAGGCCCAGCTCTAGTGGTTCGTCAGGAGGCGTATTTGATTCAATGGCAGAGACTGAAGCCGGAAGCTTTCTCCGGTAACTGTGAGCCATGGGACGCCCAAGCCTGGTTCAAGACTGTGGAGAGCATAGTGGAGCTATTGGATTGCCCCGAACATGAGAAAGTCAAATGTGCATCATTTTGCCTTACGGGCGATGCCAGAATGTGGTGGGACCGAGTCAAAGCAAAGAGACAAGTGAATCAAATGAGATGGACAGACTTCGAGACTGAATTCTTCGAGGAATTCTTTCACATGCGTGTGACCAACAAGCACTATGACGAGTTCACCGAGTTCCGACAAGGTGACCTCTCAATTAATGAAGCTGTGAAGAAATTCAACCGTCTAGCGCGCCTATGCCAGAATTGGTCAACACAGAAAGAGAAGGGTCAGACTTATGCTGAAGATGCTCAGACCTGAGATAGCTCTGAATGTGGCTGGCAGAGTTAATAGACCGCAGACTGCCGAAGAGTTAATCAGCAGTGCCCTGATCACCGAACACTACTTGAAGGCACTGAACGAGGGCAAAAGTCAAGCCCAGCCGGGAGGACAGAAATCTCAAAACACCAAAGCCAGCTGGAAAGGAAACCACAGTGGTAAGAGAAAGCAATGGAACGACTCTAAGAGTGGTCTAGTAAGCAAGCAACCTACGTTCCCTCAGTGTACCACATGTGGGAAGAAGCATCCGGGAAAATGTCGTATAGGCACAAATAAGTGCTACAACTGTGGATTGGAAGGACATATGGCCAGAAATTGTCCTACTCAGAACCAGACACCTCCTCAGCAGTATGTCCAGAATAGAGGTGCTCCCCCACAACTACACCTGATGCAAGCTGTGATAGAAGGTCCTCAGATAAGCCAAGGGAGATTGGAGGCCCCGCCAGTTACGACAAATGCCAGAATTTTCTCCCTCACCAAGGAAGATGTGGCGAATGCTTCTACCGTTGTCACAGGTCAGATATTTATTTTCAGTCAGCATGTTACTGTATTATTTGATACTGGGGCAACGCACTCGTTCGTCTCTACCCTGTTCACAAGAAAGATAGACATGCCTCCCCAAGCCTTAGATTGCAAGTTCTTAACAACCCTACCGTCGGGAGAAGTAATGCCATCTACTCATATGTTGCGAGCCGCGCTCATCAGAATCGCAGACAGAGAACTCTACTGTGACCTGATAGTGCTTGACATGCAGGATTATGATATTATATTGGGCATGGACTTCCTGAGCAAGTACGGTGCTTCGATAGATTGCCATAAGAGGAAAGTGATTTTTCGGCCTGAAGCAGAACCGACTTTCGAATTTATCAGAAAGACAAGGAAAGAAATTAAGAAATTCTTATCAGCCTTAAAGGCACGAAAGATGTTGGACAACAGATGCACTGGGTTTCTAGCACATGTGGTTGATACAAGTCAAGCAGAGGAACTAAAGCCGGAAGATGTCAGAGTTGTATGCAATTACCCAGAAGTATTCCCCGATAAACTACCAGGGTTGGCCCCCGATAGAGAAATTGAATTTGAGATCGAAGTGATTCCTGGTACTAAACCGATCTCTAAAGCACCATACCATATGGCGCCAGCTGAATTGAAGGAACTTCAGGAACAGCTACGGGAGTTACTCGACAAGGGACTTATTCGCCCTAGTCACTCTCCATGGGGAGCTCCGGTACTATTCGTGAAAAAGAAGGATGGGTCTATGCGAATGTGCATAGACTACCGAGCACTAAACAAAGTGACGATCAAGAACTGGTACCCTCTACCACGGATTGACGACTTGTTTGACCAATTGAAGGGTGCCACCGTCTTTTCTAAGATTGACCTAAGGTCTGGCTATCATCAAGTAAAAGTGAAACAGGATGATATACCGAAGACGGCTTTCCGAACAAGATACGGACATTTTGAGTTCGTAGTAATGCCCTTTGGAGTGACGAATGCTCCTGCCTTGTTTATGGACCTGATGAATCGGGTATTCTCAGCATTTCTCGACAAATTTGTGATCGTCTTCATCGACGATATCCTCATCTATTCGAGAAACCAAGCAAAGCATGGCGAACACCTGAACATAGTTTTACGGATTCTTCAGGAGAAGCAGCTGTATGCGAAATTTTCCAAATGCGAGTTCTGGCTCGATCGAGTATCATTTTTGGGTCATGTTATCTCCAAGGATGGAGTAATGGAGGATCCAATCAAAATTGAAGCTGTGAGTAACTGGAACAGGCCAAAGAATGCCAGTGAGATCAGAAGTTTTCTCGGGCTAGCAGGCTATTACCGAAAGTTCGTAGAGGGTTTCTCCAGAATTGCAGCCCCAATGACAGCTCTCACCCGGAAAAATAAGAAGTACGAATGGATAGACGATTGCGAGAAGAGTTTCACAGAATTGAAAAGGAGACTGACCAGTGCTCTAATTCTCACTCTTCCGGAAGGCAACGAAGGATTCGATATGTACAGCGACACTTCCAGATTAGGACTCGGAGTTGTACTCATGCAGAACGGCAAACTCATTGCCTATGCCTCTAGGCAACTCAAAGAACATGAAAGAAATTACCCCACTCATGATTTAGAGCTAGCAGTCGTGGTCTTTGCTCTCAAGATATGGAGGCATTATTTATATGGAGCACAATGTAAGATTTATACAGATCACCAGAGCCTAAAATATTTCTTCACATAGAAGGACCTAAACATGGGACAACGTAGATGGCTTGAGCTAGTCAAGGACTATGACTGCGAGATCTTCTACCATCCGGGAAAAGCGAACAAAGTGGCTGACGCACTCAGCAGGAAGTTCTAGGCCACCTTAGTTACCCGAAGTTATTTTAAGTTCGAGGACAAACTTTTATGAGGTATGGGGGACTGTAACACCCATAGGATCTCTAATAATTCATGTAGATTTATGCATGATTAATATAGATTTATGCATGATTAAAATGGGCCTTAATAATTCAAATAGATTTATACATGATATAGTATGGGCCTTATGTGGATTCTCAAAAATATAAAAGAAAAAGAACCAAAAAGAGGCATGACCAAGGATTGAACCTTGGAACTCTGGGTAAGTGGTTCCATGTCATAACTAGTAGCCCCAGCAGGGGTGTGCTAATATGAAAAGAGGGAAATTATGGTTAAAGGTAAGGAAAGTGAATGCTCACTTCACTAAGGAGGAGAAATTCAAGCTTCCTTCTCTTCTTAAAATGAAAAGAGAGTTTTTTACTTTCTCCCTTCATTTAGGATGATTAAAAGAAGAGGGAAGGAAAAGATCATTTTTCCTTCTTCCTCTTAATTGGAATTAAAGGAGAAAAAGAATGAAAATCTTCATTTTTGCTCTCTCTTTCTCCTTCCTCCTTCTCTCCACCGAAACCACTCTCTTCTTCCTCACCATTGCCGAACCAAGCAAGAAGGTTTGCTCTCTAGGAAAAGCTTCACAACCAAGGATTTCTTCTCTTAGAGAATTAAGCAAGAGATGTAAGTATCCTCTCACCTGCAGTACAATAGTTATCGTACGCTTTACGTTTTGTTTGAAAAAAAAAGGACTTAGGGATCTCCTTGCAAGTTTCGGCCAAGATAAGAAGTTGTGGTCACTTATGGTTGTCAAGTTACAAATTATGCTTCATGTTGTAACAAAAAAATCTAGAACCCCACTCTTGAGGTTTCGGCCAAGAGAAAATATAAGGTGTAGAGTAAGATTTTTGAATCTAAACATGCTTATTTATGCTCCTTCATGATACATGATCTATTACATGTTGTTAGATAAGTTTTCATGCTACATGATGTATAAACAAAACCTAGAACCTTTCTTTAGGTTTCGGCCAAAGATGAACACAAGGTCTAGGGCAAGATTTTGAGACCTAACTATACTTGTTTTATGCTCCCTCATGATGTATGCTTTCTAATGCTATGTTAGGTTAAATATCCATGGCTTATGTTGCATGAAAACCTAGAAATACCACCTTGAAGTTTCGGCCAAGATGGAATATAAGGTTTAGATCAAAATGTTGAAACCTAAACATGATTGTTTATGCTCCTTCATGACACATGATTTATTACATGTTGTTAGTTGAGTGTTCATGCTACATGTTGTATAAATAAAACCTAGGACTCTACCTTAGGTTTCGGCCAAGAGAAAATATAAGGTGTAGAGCAAGATTTTGAAATCTAAACATGCTTATTTATGCTCCGTCATGATACATGATCCATTATATGTTGTTAGATAAGTTTTCATGCTACATGATGTATAAACAAAACCTAGAACCTTTCTTTAGGTTTCGGCCAAAGATGAACACAAAGTCTAGGGCAAGATTTTGAGACCTAATTATACTTGTTTTATGCTTCCTCATGATGTATGCTTTCTTATGCTATGTTAGGTTAAATATCCATGGCTTATGTTGCATGAAAACCTAGAAATACCACCTTGAAGTTTCGGCCAAGGTTGAATTAAAGGCTTAGAGAAAGTTGTTGACCTAACTATACTTGTTTTAAGCTTCCTCATGATGTATGCTTTCTTATGCTATGTTAGGTTAAATATCCATGGCTTATGTTGCATGAAAAACCTAGAAATACCACCTTGAAGTTTCGGCTAAGTTAAGAGACAAGGTCTAAGGTAAAGTTTTGAAATGAAAACATGCTTGTTTATGCTCCTTCATGATACATGATCTCTTATATGTTGTTAGTTAAGAGTTTTATGCTCCATGTGGTATTAAAGGTTGAGAAACCCTACCTTGATGTTTTGGCCAAGTTGGGATACAAGGTCTAGGGCAAGGTTTTGAAATCTAGTCATGCTTGTATATGCTTCCTTATGATGGATGATCTTTAATATATTGTTAGTTTAAGTTTCATGCTTCATGTTGTATTTAAAAGTTTGAATACCTCACATTTAGGTTTCGGCCAAGGTTGAAATTGAGACTTAGAGCAATGTTTTGAAACCTAACCATGCTTAGTTATGCTTCCTTATGATATATGATTTCTTACATGTTAGTTTCATGCTACATGTTGTATTAAAAAAAAAATTGGAACCTCACCTGAAGGTTCGGCCCAGGATGATTTAGGGTTTGTAGGAAGATCAAAACCCCAACCATGCATGATAATGACTCTTTATGTTATGCTTTAGGTTATGTGCACTTATGACATCATGTTATGATTCCTTATGATATGCTTTATGTATGTGCACTTATGACATCATGTTATGATTTCTTATGATATACTTTATGTATGTGCACTTATGACATTATGTTATGATTCCTTATGATATGCTTTATGTTATGTGCACCTCATGCTATTATGATATGCTATGAAAGGCTTATGTAAGATGAAAAGCCTAAGAGATGCTTCCCTTGAGATGGGATCAAGAGCACTCTTCATGATATGACAAAGAGATGCTTCCCTTAAGTTGGGATCAAGAGCTCTCTTCATGATATGACAAGAACATGAAATGTTATGATATGACAAGAACATGATATGTTATGATATGACATGATATGACATGCTATTTTACTTTGTATGGCTTGTACCAAGGGTGGGCTCCATAAGCGCCCCTAGGTCGATGGTCTATGAAACGGGTCTAGTAAAAGGGATGGGCTCCTAAGTTGCCCCTAGGTCGATGGTCTATGAAACGGGCCTAGTTCCTAGTAGGTTCAAGATTGGCTACCTTGGATCTATTTAGGATGCGCGCATTCATGTATGTATGTGGTACAAGTCGGGCCCTCATGTTGAGATTATGTTTAAGTATGTATATGATATATGTTTTCAAAAGGACATCTTGCATATACTCATCTCATGTCACATGTTTTCAAAATAACATCTTGCATCTACAAGTTCATGTTATATGTTTTCTTTTATGCTTACTTAAGATGCTCTTGAAAATATGTCAATGATGCTTATATGATCATGTTATTACCTTATGTTATGCTCTCACATGCTATGATATGATCTTATGTTCTCACATGATATGATATGATTTGATGTTTATGATTTCACATGATATGATATGACTTTATGTTTATGTTCTCACATGATATGATAAGACTTTATATTATGCTCTCACATGTTATGTTATGATTTTCCAAATGAACATGTTATCACTCTATGTTTATGCATGATTCATGGTTTTTGTGAGTAGGAAAGGAACTTACTAAGCCTATGGGCTTATAGTCTTTTTATGTTTCCTTGTACTGTAGAAAAAGGAAAGGAATGGCTAGATTAAGAGGAGCAGCAGGAAGGGCAAGTGTGTGTGTGGCAGTGGCATGGTGGAAGAAAAAAAAACTGCTTTATGTTTATATGTTTTAAGTTTGCATATGAACCATGTGTTGTCATTATGCTTTGATGGTACTTGCACTAGTATGGATAGTATGCACTTATGTTCTCCTTATTTCATGTTAGTATGATGATGATATCATGAATCATGTTTCAAGTAGTTGATACTAATTAAGTTATATGCATGAACATTAGCATGTCTACATATTCAATATGATAAGCATGATGTTTAGTGTAGTTAGTGTAGAAAAAAAATTTATAACTGTTTCCGCTGCCATGATTTTATATGTATGCACGTATGTAAGTAAGTAACCCCGTCCCTCCTTGAGCAGTGTGAGGGCGGGCGTTACAATTCACCACCCCCTCTAGCGCTTCTCGATCCAACAGCCATGGGCATCCCCTCAGTCTCCTCAGAGACCATAATGAATGCCTTCACCCAAAGGCCCGTGGATGGGGACTTTTTCCAGTCGCTCATCCGAAAGCTGCCTCAGGACTACGATCACATGTTGAAAAAGGCCAACGAATACATAAACGTGAAATAGGCCCAGGTGGCAAGAAGAAAGGAAACGCCATCCGAGTCGTTAGCGCCGATCGAACGAAGGTCGCTGATCATCCATCAGCCACCACGCGAGCCCCAGGCCGAGGGAGCATGGCCACATCAGGAAGCAAGGCCACACGCCGTTCAGCACGTGGCCTCCAAGCGTCCAAAACTAAAAGGAAAGATATGGACCCCCTATGTTCTATTCCTTCCACCAGTCAGCAACTCACAACACCCGTGACTGTCACGGATTCAATTCGATCGCCCAACCGACGCCCAGAAGTTATCGCCGCCGATCTCCCTCTCTCGACCAGCGACACGGGCACCACGGTGCCAAACGGCGAAAGGAAGTAAGGAGATCATCGCAGCAACCCAATCGAAGAAGCACTGAGCCTGACCAAGGCGCACGCGAGAGAAGCAGATCGTCCGCTCGGGAGGAGGAGAACAGGAGCAACGTGGTGTGAGGCGAGATCAACATTATAGTCGGCGGACCGACCAGCGGAGACTCCAACCGAGCCCAAAAATCATATGCTCGGCAGCTGGAGATCCACGTCGTTGGCTGCAGCAGGGAAAATTTGAGCGAGCCCGAGAACAGCTTCAGCCCCAGAGATCTCGAAAGAGTCAAAGTGTCGTACGATGATGCCCTCATCATCCGAGCGGTAATTTCAAACTATATCATTCACCGTGTATTCGTTGACACAGGCAACTCGGTTAATATCATATTCAAGAAGGCGTTTGATCAACTCTAAATCGATCGGGGTGAGTTGCTACCAATGACAACCCCGCTGTACGGGTTCACCGACAATTAGGTCCAGCCGATCGGCCAAATCAAGCTGGCCATATCACTTGGAGAGGAGTCACTCCGAAGGATGAGGGCCAAGAACTTCATCGTGGTGGGCGCCTCCTCAGCCTACAACATCATTTTAGGCCGACCGGGCCTCAATGAATTTCGAGTGGTTGTCTCAACCTTCTGCCAGAAGATCAAGTTTCCAGTGGAAGATCGGGTAGGAGAGGTAAAGGGTGATCAGTTGGCCGCTTGGCGTTGCTATGTCGAGATGGTCAAGACAGAGGCAAAGTTCGCACGGAAAGCACCCCGACTGTTAGTTAGAGCCCTAGAGCCATTCATATGATGATTATTGTATAGACTCGATGTATCATATTCCTATATATTTATAAAGGCATTTCTTTATGGTTGTTATACTTACTTGTATTAGTGCCAAATAACTAAGTGTAATAGCATCCTTGAGTAGAAGGTTCTTATCTATATCAATCGATTGGTTGAATCGATAGTGAGATGATATAGAGAACATTACTCTTAATTATTCCTAGTCAAGTATTAACATTCAGGGACAATGTTAATGCACTGAGACTAGCATGTAGGTCAACTCGATGACTTGATCTCACAAGTCATGGATATGGAGATATCAAGTTGACACATGGGTATGCATTAGAGAATGTATACTGAATGACCCGCCATGAGAAAGTATCATGGATCGTTATATGAGTGTCATATACTTTCTCATGTGGCTATTAGTATGACTATTAGTCCTTGGACCTGAAGTCACCATGGTTCCCTACATAAGGAGTTGCATACTTTGACTTCGTCAAACGTCACCCGTAACTGGGTGGACTATAAAGGCGATTATTGGGTATGTAACAAATTATGCGGAGGGATGTGAGTGATGTAGATGGGATCTATCCCTCCTATATGATGGGAGTGACATCATGATTCTTGATAGAGTGAGACCACTAAGTGCATGGTCATGCCCAAATGAGTCAATATGAGATATTGAGCTCATTTGTTTAGAGTGAGTCTACTTAGAGTTCAAGATATAAATTGATTATAGGATGACATGGTTTATTCCTCATTTGATCAATTTAGATGTCAAGGATAGAAGGGCATTGTCACATATTGTGAGAGTCACAATTAGTAGTCACAAAGGTGATGTTGGATCTCAACATTCTTGTAACTTGGGTAGTAATGATGTGTTACTAGATACCGCTCATTGCTTATGCTTCTAAATGGGTTTAGGAGCATTGACAATGTTACAAGAACCTATAGGGTCACACACAAAGGGCAATTAGATGGAGAATATGTTCATATGATGAACCAAGATGATTAGGTTCATATGATGAACCAAATTGAATTAAGAGTAATCCAAATTAGACTAATTGAGTTAGACTCAATTTGATTCATGTGCCCAATGAGTCTAATTTAGATTATGATTCATTGAGTCAATATAAATCAATGAATAGAGATTCATTAAATTAAATTGATTTGAATCAAAGGTTGGATTTGATCAACCATGGGAGATAAGAGGTTAAGTTTGACTTGACATGAGAGGGAAGATGAAGGGTCAAGTTTGACTTGACCAAATGTCAACTCATTTGTGACTTGGCATGGGCCGGTCAATGATGGTGTTCCACATCATCAAGAGCCACCTCATTGTGTGCCACCTCATGAGGAAGACCAAGAGCCATGACTCTTGGTATTACATGGAGGTATATAGCACTCAATGTGTGGCCGGCCAAATTAAGTGTGGCATTCACTCTTTCTTCTTCCTTCCCTCTTCTTTCTTGATCTGCCTCTCCTCCATTGTTGTGACTCCTTTGGGGTGCTAGCACACTCTAAGGTGTTTTCTCCATTTTCTTGTTCGTGTGGATACGTATAGAGGAGTGTACGCTTGACACTCTCGAGATCCGACAACCTTTTGGACGAGAGGGATAAGCGAAGGGCTTTACAACAAGGGTAACGCTTCTTGTTCATGTAGATCTAAGGTATATCTAGATTAGAAACTTGTACATGATTTATTTTATATATCTTCGCATGGATCCGTGGCAAGACTTCGAGGTTTCTGCAACGCAAAAAAGCGGTTTTTGCGGCTCGAAAGTCCCAACAGTGGTATCAGAGCCACGTGCGAAGCATGTACACGTTTATATTTTAATTTTATGAAAATATTTCAGATATGTAAGTTTCTGTAAGTTTGCTATTTCTATAGATTTTGTGAGTATTTTTCTCGTAGAAGCAAAGCAACAAGTGCTTGGACACTTGTAGGCTTCGACTACCGAGAAAAACCTTCCGAAATGGCAAGGTCTCACCCAAATTGTTTTGGGACAGCGGCTTAAGGCACTGTTAGATCAAGATGGGACACTCGTGATATTCATTTCGCGAGAAGGGGTGCTGCCCCTAACCCCGCAAGGGGCATTGTCCCACGATCGCGCCCGAAAAATCGCTAAACGGGACCGCTGGGAAGTTCTGACTCATAAAATCGATAAAATCAGTAGTAAAATTATAGAAATTTATGTAAAATAGATAATTTAGAATTATGTGTGATTTGGTGATGGTCATGGCCCAAAAACCCTAATATGATTGGTTAAAATGTGTTGTAATTCATAATATGGCCTGCGCGTCATTTTTGTGTTGTGCGTGTTGTATATGTTATATGCGACCTGCGCGTCGTGTCTCTCTTTTATATTCTTGTTGTAAATAGATTTTAGACTCGAATGTAACTCGAGTTTCACATTTGTAATGTACAAAATGAAGCGGTGTAAGGTCCACTCAAGAAGGAGTTACAAGGAGGGTGATTTCAACACATGGCGATCAAAGGGAGGCGCTTGAAGAAGTCGTTGACCCTAGGTTGACCGTCTGATCTTTTCATTGTCTTGAAAAGATCGTAGTAGGGTCATGACCTAATCACATAATAATTAATTATCTATCATTACTTGTGTATGTGATGCAGGATAATGTAGGATAATTAGTGTCTTGATGCGTATATGATACACATTCACTATTAGATTAGACTTAATCAAGTCAACTCGAAATGTCTACCAAGTTTTGATACCCATCACTACCTCGATCATTTGTTGTTGTTGAATCTGCCAAAGCAGAGCAACGCATATTATCTTGATAGGGTGCGGAGGGACAACCTTGGTCCCGCCTATCAAAGCTTGGGTGAGTACAAAATCAATTAGATTAAGCATAACTAGTTAACTCAATTGGATCGGGTAAAACTATAGGCATTTTCCAACGGTTGGACAATAGGATAAAAATCACATTTATACTAAATCTTGGGCGATTTAGCCAAAGCTAACTCAAATTTTAATATAAATGAGATTTTTGACCCTATAAACAAGAGTTGCATAGAGATGTAATTGATAATTCGTAATCTACCGATCATACTAAGTCTTGGGCGATTTAGCCAAAGCTAACTCAAGTCATAGTATGATGTGGATCTTGTCCCACGAAAATTATAGCGAATTGGTATGAATCTAGTTGTGTGGTTTGACCACATCCATGACTTGATTCTACAAAAGCTCTATAATTCAGTGGGAGTATCATTTAGTTAAAGGGCTCATTAAATGATAAATGGAATATGATATTTCCTTTCTACATTATTTCTGTTGTAGATTAACATGACGACAAACACGAACACCTTCTCCCTGCGTTCTGTCCTTGACAAGGACAAGCTCAATGGAGTTAACTTCCTAGACTAGTACAGGAATATGAGAATCGTTCTCACACAAGAAAGAAAACTGTACGTCCTGGAGGAGCCCATTCCCGAGGCACCTCCTGCCACTGCCACGCGAGCTGACCGAGATGCTTATAAGAAGCATCAAGATGATGCATTAGATGTGTCATGCCTCATGCCCGCGACCATGAACTCTGAGCTTCAGAAGCAACACGAGTTGATGTCTGCTTATGATATGGTTGAACATCTTCGTCAACTATATCAAGAACAAGAAAGGCACGAGACATTCGAGATCTCCAAGGTACTGTTTCAGTGCAAGATGCAAGATGGGACTCCCGTAGGTCCATATGTGCTCAAGATGATTGGGTACATAGAAAACCTATAGAGGTTGGGATTCCCACTTGGCCAAGAGTTGGCCACTGACTTTATCTTGCAATCCTTGCCAGAGAGCTACAATCAATTTGTCATGAATTACAACATGAACGAAATTAACAAGCCACTGCCTGAGCTACTAAGCATGTTGAGAACTACTGAGCTCAACCTTAAGAAGGTAAAGCCCAACTCCATTTTGATGGTGCAAAAGCATAAAGGCAAGGGTAAGCCTAAAGGTAAGGGAAAGTCCCAAGCTAAGGGCAAAGGCAAGATAATGAAACCTAAAGGAGGGGTTGCCATGGATGCTACCTGCTTCCACTACGATCAGACCGGGCACTAGAAGAGGAACTGTAAAGTATATCTGGAAGATCTTAAGAAGAAGAGAAAGTGAGACTTCTACTTTAGGTATATATGTTATAGAAGTCAATCTATCTATTTTTGCATCGTGGGTATTGGATACCGGATGTGCTTCTCACATTTGTACTAATGTGCAGGCGCTGAGAAATAGTAGGGCATTGACGAAGGGCGAGATGGACCTACAAGTAGGCAATGGAGCACGGGTTGCTGTTGTTGCTGTAGGAACTTACTATCTATCTTTGCCCTCTGGGCTTGTACTAGAATTAGATGAATGTTGTTATGTGTCTGCTCTTACTAAGAACATCATTTTAGTCTTTTGTTTGGACAAGAAAGGCTTTTCTTTTATAATAAAGAACAAATGTTGTTCTGTTTATTTAAAAGATATGTTCTACTGTAGTGCACCTCTGATGAACGGACTCTATATTCTAGACTTAGAGAATCCCATCTATAACATAAATACCAAAAGGTACAAGTCAAATGATATGAACCAAACCTATCTCTGGCATTGTCGCTTAGGTCATATAAATGAGAATCGCTTATCCCAGCTCCATTAAGATGGTTTGCTGGACTCATTTGATTTTGAATCATATGAGACATGTGAGTCATGTTTACTAGGCAAGATGACCAAGACTCCCTTTAGTGGACACTGCGAAAGAGCGACTGACTTGTTAGGACTTATACATAGTGATGTATGTGGCCCTTTAAATGTCGCTGCCAGAGGTGGTTATAGGTACTTTATTACATTTACTGATGACTTCAGTAGATATGGTTATGTGTATCTGATGACACATAAGTTACAATCCTTTGAAAAGTTCAAGGAATTCAAGAATGAAGTACAAAACCAGCTGGGCAAGAGTATTAAGATACTTCGATCAGATCGAGGTGGTGAATACCTTAGCCATGAGTTTCGTGACTATCTAGCTGAGTGTGGGATTCTATCCCAACTCACTCCTCCTGGAACACCACAGTGGAATGGTGTATCCAAAAGGAGGAATCGTACCCTATTAGATATGGTACGTGTTGGAGTGTATACTAAAAGCCTAGCCTTTGTAAACATTTATTTTTGAAATAAAAGAATCACATTGGTCAATATCTACATTTATTTGTTAAATGTAATTGTTCAATTAATTTATATAGTAGATAACATGGAGTGTGGTGTCACACTCAGAAGATCATGTTGTCGGTTCTCTATAAATTACAAATAGTAGCTCACGACTAAGATGGAAATGAACAAACCATCAGAATAGTCGTAGTGTAATTAAGTATTAGTTTATCTTGACTAATAAATTACACTTATACACTTTAAATGTATTGAGTAGGATCATTTAGGTAAGTTCATTTTGTACTGACTTAGTAAAAGAACTAGACCTTAGTTATTATGGAAGTGTGTACTCTTAATCCTAATATAATAACAAGCACATATATTTAATATTTATTTCTTTGACTTATCATAGGGTGAGTTTAGCTCAATAAATCAATATGCCCGATAAGTTGGGAAATGATATTACTTATAGTGTATGTTGTTGATTATAGAAGGAATCTATGTCCTAGTTATCTAGGTTGAGAATGTCCCAAGAGGAGCTCATAAGGATTGTCATGTTAAACCCTACAGGTGGACTTAGTCCGACATGACAATGAAGTTGAGTGATACTACTCTTGGAGCTAGATATTAATTAAGTGAGTTGTCAGTAACTTACTTAATTAGTGGGCATTCGTAATCTTAAACACAGGGAGGCTAACACACTCATGATAAGAAGGAGCCCATAATGTAATTTGGGATTGGTGCGGTAATAACTCTCTAGTGGAATGAGTTATTATCGATGAACTTGAGTTATGTGTTCGGGGTGAGCACGGGATACTCAAGCTCATCGGAAGGCCAAAACCAATTTCTCCTCTAGGTCCCTGTCGTAGCTTCATTATAGCCTCAAGTCCATCCAAATGTAAGGCTCTTCTTAGTGTCCAAGAAGTGGGTCGGTCCAATGCTTGGTGACCAAGCAAGGGCCGACCACATCCTCTTTATAGGGGCCTGCCCTATTGCTTGGTGACCAAGCATGAAGGGGTCGGCCAAGATTAATTCAAATAGGTGGGGTGTTTTGAATTTTTAAAATCTTCTCTTTGTAGAAAACTATAAGTTTTAAAAGAGAGATTTTAATTTTAAAAAGTTTCCTTATTTGAATTTGGCCACAAGTTTTAATAGAGAGTTTTAAAAGTTTTAAAACTTTCTTTTTTTAACCATCCTCATGGTTTAAGAAAAAAAGGAAGATAAGTTTTAAAATTAAAATTTTCTATCATCATGTTAAAAAAGGAAATTTTGTAAGAGAAGTTTTAAATTTTAAAACATGGTTTTAATTTTTAGAACTTTCCTTTTTTAACTCCTACTTTAGGAAAGAGAGCTTGTAAAATTTTATAAGAGTTTTCTTGTAAAATTTTATAAAAAAAATATTTCCTTTTTCCCCTTGATGAGGTGGCCGACCACCTTGCTTGGTGCCCAAGCAAGTGGTCGGCCATATTAAAATTAATTAAAATCATCACAAAATTAAAATTGGTGATTGATTCAATCTAGAGGAAAGAAAAGGAAAAATAAAAAGGAAAAAAGGAAAAACTCTTGGATGATTTTATTTTTGTAAAAAGTTTTTCCTTATTTGCCTTGGGCAAGTAATATAAAAGAAGGGGTGAGGGGACTGTTGGGATCTTAGATGGCTAGAGGGGGGGTGAATAGCCTCTTTGAAAACTTAAACACAATCTTTCTTAAAGAAAAACTTGTTAGCACAGCGGAAGTAGAAAACTAAAACGGAGGAAGAAAGACACACACAGCAGACACACGGATATACAAGGTTCGGGGATAACTTGCCCCTACTCCTTGGCGTGTCCGTAAGGAGGACGACTCCTTGATCTTTCGGTAGATCACACCCCGGACAAAATCCGGCTAAAAATGTCTCCTTCTCGGTGGAGCAACCACTCAACAGAGTCTCAGTTGATTATAGAATTAAGCACAAGACTTACAGTGGCTGAGAAGAATAATCAGATGAGCTTACAGCCACGCGGAGAAGAAACAGAGCAGAGAGCACACAACAACCTTCTTAGCAAGGAGCTCACAGCTTCACCAACTTGCTTTCTCAAAGGATTGATCGATTGGAAAACAGAGAATCCAGTTATCTTCTTTCTGAACCTCTCTTCTTCCTTCTTATGTCTCTCTGCTTTACTGGCTCGAATCACTGCCGCCTGCAGAATCGCTGCTGCCAACAAGGCGTAGCCAATCACCTCTCCTCCTCATCTGGTTCTCTGAACCCATGCCAATGGAAATAACTGGCGTCTCTGGATACGAACCAATAAGTAGAGGTCAAACTGAGCGCAGCCCAATCGCAATCAGATTCGTCAGTGAACGTTGATGCCTCAAATGCATCTGTTGCAGCAAATCACAGTGTAAAGAGCACTTGTCTTCTTCTCTTAATGAAGCTTAATTTGAATTCAACCATGAGAGTGTGACCTGCAACCTGCAAGCTAAAAAGACTCACAGCAGATGGTTAAAAACAAATGGGTGAAAACAAATACGGCAATCAGAAAAAGTATATGCAAAACAAACAATACCGTGGGTCGGTCTGCAGACCGATCCACGCTTTCTGAATCATCGCTGATCGGTCTGGCAGACCGATCAGGAACTAATCTGATCGGTCTCCAGACCGATCAGATGTCGCTGCGCACAGCTTCTGATTGGTCTGCGGACCGATCAGGCACTAATCTGATCGGTCCCAAGACTGATCAGATGTCGCTCTTCCCAAGCACTCACAGCCTCCTGATCGGTCTCCAGATCGATCAGTAAAATCACAGTAGCTACTGATCGATTTCTGATCGGTCTGCAGACCGATCAGTAATCGATCAGTAGCCACTGATCGATTCCTGATCGGTCGCCAGACCGATCAGGTGTCCAAGGTTTCACTGGATTTCTTGACTCAGTCCGGGTCGAGCCCTCTCTGACCTAGTCCGGAGAAACGAGCTCCCTAGCCCTCTCCGACTTCATCTGGTCCTAGAGAACGAGCTACCGAGCCCTCTCTGACTTCGTATGCCAAGTTTCCTTCTTGGACTTTTCAACACCAGATGTCCGATCACCCTTGATCCATCTGGATTTTCCCTTGCCTGGCTTCACTCACCAGGACTTGCACCTAGCTTCACTCACTAGGGTTTTCACCTGGCTTCACTCACCAAGATTTCCAATCTGCCTGGCTTGGCTTCACTCACCAGGACTTTCCAACTGCCTAACATCCCAGTTAGGACTTTCTCAATCAGGTCAACCAAGTCAACCTAGATTAGTAATCAATCTGAGTTAAATATCTGATACAAACTTAAATCAGTGTCAACAGCAAAACAACATCCAGGTCAGACTGTATCAACAGGGACTTCATGTGATACAACTCTTATTCTTTGTCTTGGAGACTCTCTTGGTGGTCGGCCCCTCTCTCCCTCTCTTCTCCCTTTGCTCTCTTTTCTATTGTGGTGGTGGTGGCCAAATATTACAAGGAGGAGAAGCTCTTTTGGGTGGTGTTCATCTTGGAGGATCGTCGCCTACACGACGTTCAAGGTGATGCGAGGAATACGACAGAAGATCTCGAGGTCATTAGCTTACAAAGAGAATATATAACTAGTAATTTTCTTCCGCATCATACTAGTTATTTTCTTTGTAAGAATTCTAAATACAAGAGGCAATTAGATCTAGTTTTTCGAATTTATTTTTCGAATTTGTGTTTTCTTCTTTTTCAAATTTTTGATTCGATTGTTCTTTTTGGTTAACCTAGAGTTATTTAAGAAAATTAAATATTAGCTTTCCTTAAAAGGCTTTGCCTAGGCGGTGGTGGTTGCTCCCATATCCAAGAAGGTCATCCTAGAAGCCAATTTTAGAAATTAATATTTAATGAAATTAATAACTTAGGTAGATTTGAATCAATAGTGTTAAGTTCCGCTTTCAATTCAAATCTAAACTATTAAGAGCAGATAAGTTAAATTTGGAATCAATGATGTTAAGTTCAGTCTGCGATTCCTAATTTAACTTATAAAGAACACAATAGGTTATTTAAGGAAAGGTTCGACACTTGTACAAAAAAATTTTATACAGTGGAACCGGTACGTTTTCCTAGGACTAACCAACAGTACGGTCTATGATGAGTCACACAGATCTTTCTATGTCTTTTTGGGGATATGCTCTAGACACAGCAACCTTCACACTTAACCGTGTTCCATCCAAGGCGGTGATAAAGACACCATATAAGATATGGACTAGGAGAGATGCCCAGATGTCTTTTATGTGGATTTAGGGTTGTGAGGCTTACGTTCGACGTCAAGTCTCAGACAAACTAGGGCTCAAATCTGATAAGTACTATTTTATAGGATATCCCAAGGAAATGAAGGGATATTACTTCTATATTCCCAGTCAACACAAAGTGTTGTGGATAAGACTGGGATATTTCTAGAAAGGGACTTTGTTTCTAGAAAAACTAGTGGGAGTACGTTCGATCTTGAAGAAGTTCAAGATATAGACCATAGCACTGAAGCCTTGATGGAAGTTGAACTGGAACCACAAAATGTTGTGAATGATGAGATAGTTCCACAAGGACTTGAGGAACAACAACCAATTCAAGTAGACCTACCTCTTCGCAGGTCTGATAGGGTTCGTCGTTAGCCTAAGAGATACTCATTTCTCTTGTCTGACCATGATGACGTTGTGCTCATTAAGAATGAGCCTATCTCTTATCAGGAAGCTGTGATGAGACCAGATTCTGAGTCATGGCTAGAGGCCATGAGATCCGAGATGGAATCCATGTACACCAACCAAGTATGGACTTTGGTTGATCCACCTGAAGGCGTCAAACCCATTGGGTGTAAGTGGGTCTTTAAGAGAAAAACTGACATGGATGAACTTATTACCTATAAGGGTCTCTTGGTAGCTAAAGGTTTCAAACAAATTCATGGTATTGACTATGATGAAACCTTTTCTCCAGTAGCGATGTTTAAGTCCATTCAGATCATGCTTGCTATTGCAGCATACCACAATTATGAGATATGGCAGATGGATGTCAAAATCGTGTTTCTGAATGGAAACTTGCTCGAGGATATGTACATGACACAACCTGAGGGTTTTGTAGATCCACAGCATACTGGCAGAGTATGTAAGCTGCATAAGTCCATATGTGGACTAAAGCAAGCTTCTCGGAGTTGGAATCTTCGATTCGATGATGCGATCAAACAGTTTGGTTTCATCAAGAATGAAGATGAACCCTGTGTCTTCCTTGTATTGTATGTGGATGACATACTACTCATTGGAAATGACATCCCTTTGCTGCAGTCTGTAAAGACTTGGCTAGGGAATTGTTTCTCAATGAAGGACTTAGGTGAAGCAGCCTGTATTTTAGGCATAAAGATCTATAGAGATAGATCTAAGAGATTGCTTGGCCTAAGTTAAAGTACATATATTAACACGATATTACTACGGTTTGCCATGCAGAATTCCAAGAAAGGTTTTCTGCCGATGTCACATGGTGTGAGTCTTTCGATGACTCAAAGTTCCTCTTCTAGAGATGAGAGAGACCGCATGGATAAGATCCCTTATGCCTCAGCTATAGGATCTATCATGTACGTCATGCTTTGTACTCATCCTGATGTTTCGTATGCTTTGAGCATGACTAGCAGATACCAGTCAGATCCAGGTGAACGTCACTGGATAGCGGTCAAGAATATTCTTAAGTACCTGAGACGGACTAAAGACTATTTCTTAATATTTGGAGGAGATGACAAGCTAGCTGTAAAGGGTTACAGTGATGCCAGCTTCCAAACTGACCAGGATGATTATAGATCGCAGTCTGGGTTCGTGTTTTGCTTGAATGGTGGTGCTGTGAGCTGGAAGAGTTTGAAGCAGGACACAGTTCCTGATTCTACAACAGAGGCCGAGTATATTGCTGCATCAGAAGCAGCAAAGGAGGCAGTTTGGATTCGCAAGTTCATTACTGAGCTTGGGGTGGTTCCTAGCATAGCCGATCCTATAGAGCTCTTTTGTGACAACAATGGAGAAATTGCACAAGCTAAGGAACCTCACACACCAGCAGACCAAACACATACTACGGTGCTTCCATCTCATTCGAGAGATCATCGAAAGAGGAGATGTGAAGATTTGCAGAGTACCCATAGAGGCTAATGTCACCGATCCCTTGACCAAGGCTTTGGCACAGAGAAAGCATGATGGTCACACTAGGTCATTAGGCCTTAGAGCCTACACTGATTGGCACTAGTGCTAGTAGGAGATTGTTAGTTAGAGCCCTAGAGCCAATCATATGATGATTGTTGTATGGACTCGATGTATCATATTCCTATATATTTATAAAGCCATTTCTTTATGGTTGTTAAACTTACTTGTATTGGTGCCAAATAACTAAGTGTAATAGCGTCCTTGAGTAGAAGGTTCTTATCTATATTAATCGATTGGTTGAATCGATAGTGAGATGATATAGAGAACACTGCTCCTAATCATTCGTAGTCAAGTATTAACATTCAGGGACAATGTTATTGTGCTGAGACTAGTATGTAGGTCAACTCGATGACTTGATCTCACAAGTCATGGATATAGAGATATCAATTTGACACATGGGTATGCATTGGAGAATGTATACTGAATAACCCTCCATGAGAAAGTATCATGGATCGTTATATGAGTGGCATATACTTTCTCATGTGACTATTAGTATGACTATGAGTCCTTGGACCTGAAGTCACCATGGTTCCCTACATAAGGAGTTGCATACTTTGGCTTCGTCAAACGTCACCCGTAACTGGGTGGACTATAAAGGCAATTACTGGGTATGTAACAAATTATACGGAGGGATGTGAGTGATGTAGATGGGATCTATTCCTCCTATATGACGGGAGTGACATCATGATTCTTGATAGAGTGAGACCACTAAGTGCATGGCTATGCCCAAATGAGTCAATATGAGATATTGAGCTCATTTGTTTAGAGTGAGTCTACTTGGAGTTCAAGATATAAATTGATTAGAGGATGACATGGTCTATGCCTCATTTGATCAATTTAGATGTCAAGGATAGAAGGGCATTGTCACATATTGTTAGAGTCACATTTAGTAGTCACAAAGGTGATGTTGGATCTCAACATTCTTGTAACTTAGGTAGTAATGATGTGTTGCTAGATACCGCTCATTACTTATGCTTCTAAATGGGTTTAGGAGCATTGCCAACGTTACAAGAACCTATAGGGTCACACACAAAGGGCAATTTGATGGAGAATATGTTCATATGATGAACCAAGAGGATTAGGTTCATATGATGAACCAAATTGGATTAAGAGTAATCCAAATTAGACTAATTGAGTTGGACTCAATTTGATTCATGTGTCCAATGAGTCTAATTTAAATTATGATTCATTGAGTCAATTTAAATCAATGAATAGAGATTCATTAAATTAAATTGACTTGAATCAAAAGTTGGATTTGTTCAACCATGGGAGATAAGAGGTCAAGTTTGACTTGACTTGAGAGGGAAGATGAAGGGTCAAGTTTGACTTGACCAAATGCCAACTCATTTGTGACTTGGCATGGGCCGGCCAATGATGGTGTTCCACATCATAAAGAGTCACCTCATTGTGTGCCACCTCATGAGGAAGACCAAGAGCCATGACTCTTGGTATTACATGGAGGTATATAGCACTCAATGTGTGGCTGACCAAATTAAGTGTGGCATTCACTCTTTCTTCTTCCTTCCCTCTTCTTTCTTGATCTCCCTCTCCTCCATTGTCGTGACTCCTTTGGGGTGCTAGCACACTCTAAGGTGTTTTCTCCATTTTCTTGTCCGTGTGGATATGTATAGAGGAGTGTATTCTTGACACTCTCGAGATCCGGCAACTTTTTGGACGAGCCGGATAAGCGAAGGGCTTCGCAACAAGGGTAACGCTTCTTGTTCATGTAAATCTAAGGTAGATTTAGGTTCGAAACTTGTACATGATTTATTTTATTTATCTTCGCACGGATCGATGGCAAGAATTCGAGGTTTCGTAATGTAAAAAAATAGTTTTTGCTGCTCGGAAGTCCCAACACCGGCTAGAGGTAATCGCCGTAACTGAAAAGCCCCCGCACTTTGGTTTATGAGGAGAAGGACGAAGTACAGATCCACCCGAGCTGAGTGGAAGCAACTACCTTCATCGCCGCCAAATTTGGTGATCGAGCAGAAAGCTGAGCTGATCGCATGCCTCCAGCAGAACCACGACATATTCGCATGGTCGACGCATGTGAAGGCGCAGGAATTCAGTTCTGTTTAAATTTCACTGTACAAAAATTGTACAAGTACAGAACTTTTCCTAGCAACCCACATGTTTGATCAGACATGTGTTTGATCAATCAAGCAAGTTCTTGACGGATCAAAGCACATCTTGATCAAAGTACAAGATCGCTGACCTCTTATGTTGGTATTCAAAATCGATACAAAGAAAACTAAACTAATTGCGTAGCAAAATTAAAGAACTAGTTGTACCTTTCCTTTATAGCTAAAGACCTCTTAATCTTCTGACGTATTCCTCTCCTCTTCTTGGACGTCGTGTGGGCGATGATCTACCAAGACAAGACCACCCTTCTTCTCTTCTCTTCCAAACCGCCAGCCACCAAGGGATAATGCTCTAGGATGGGGCGTCTTCTCTTCTTCTTCCTCTTCTTCTTCTTCTTCTTCAAGACGCCACCCACAAGGAAGGAGGAGGAATGGGGCGCTGGGCATAAGGAAGGAGGAGGAAGGGGGCGCCGGCCACAAGGAGGAGGGGAGGGGCCGCCGGCCACAAGGAAGGAGGAGGAAAGGGGGCGCCGACCACAAGGAGGGAGGAAGAAGGATTGTGTCATCGGCCCTAAGCAAAGGTGGAGGAGGCTTGCGGAAAATATTAGGTTTTGGAGGCACCACCTACTCCCTTTTATAAGCTTGCCGTCGGCCCTAGGTAAGGAAGAGAAAACCAAAAAGCAAAACCAAACCAGATGGGTGGATGCGAGACTTTATATAGAGGCTACAACAGAGACCTAGAGGAGGAATTGGTTTAGGCCTCCTGATGGGCTTGGGCTTCCTGTGTTCGGGTCGAACACCCAACCCAAGTCCATCAATAATAACCCATACGACTAAAGGATTATTATTGAACTACCGCACCAATCCCATATTACAATATGGGCTCCATCTTATCATGAGTGCGTTAATCTCCCTGTGTTTAAAATATCATATGTCCATTAATTAAATGAGTTATTGACAACTCAATTAATTAACATCTAATTCCAAGAGTAGTACCACTCAACTTTATTATCATACCGGACTAAGTCCACCTGCAGGGTTTACATGATAATCCTTATGAGCTCCTCAAGAGGTCATCATCAGCTAAATAATTAGGACACAAATTCCTTCTATAATCAACAACACACCATATAAAGAGTATTATCTCCCAACTCACCGGGCCTATTGATTTAACGAATAAATCTCACTTATTGATAAGTTAAAGGAATAAATACTAAGTATACGTGCTTATTATTATATAGGGATTAAGAGAATGCACATCCATAATAACAGAGGTTTTGTTCAATTATGTAGTCAATATAAATTGAACAACCTCAAACGGTCCTGCTCAATACACATATAGTATACTAGTGTAATTTTATAGTCAAGACAGACTAATATCAAATTACACTATAACCGTTCCAATGATTTGTCCTAATCCATCTTGGTTGTGAGCTACTATTTATAATTTATAAGGAATCGATAACATGATCTTCTGTGTAGCACCACACACCATGTTATCTACAATATAAATTAAATGGACAACTGCATATATATAAATATAAAATTCAAACATTTAACCAAAGTGATTCTCATTTCAAAATATTTCAAAATAGATGTTCATACAAAAGTTAGGCTTATAGTATACATCCCAACAATCTCCCACTTATACTAAAAGACTATACTGCCATAAATGTTGTCATACATCTGATTCTCATCCCCTCAACATGCCTATCAAAAGCTCTCACCGGAAGGGCCTTAGTGAAAGGATCTGCCAGGTTATCTGCTGATGTAATCTTGGCGACAACAACCTCTCCTCGTTTTATAATATTTCATATCAGGTGGTACTTGCGCTCAATGTATTTACTTGCCTTATGGGCTAATGGTTCCTTCTAGTTTGCTACTACACCACTGTTATCATAATAAATTATGATAGCTTTGGGCAAACCAAGAATCACATCTAAGTCCATCAAGAAGTTTCTGAGTCATACAGCTTCTTTGGCTGCCTCAGAGGCTGCCACATACTCAGCTTCCATGGTGGAGTCTGAAACGCATTTTTGCTTAACACTCCTCCATGCTATGGATCCACCTCCCAAATGAAACACATACCCCGAGGTTGATTTACTACTGTCCCTATCTGATTGGAAGTCCGAATCCGTGTAACCCACTGGGAGTAAATCATATGTCTGGTAAACCAACATATAATCTCTAGTCCTTTTTAGGTACTTTAATATATTTTTATGGCAGTCCAATGTCCTGGTCCAGGATTACTTTGATATTTGCCAACCATGCCCACAACAAAACAGATATCCAGTCTCATACATAGCATCGCATACATTAGACTTCCTATAGCCGAAGCATAAGAAACTGCCTTCATCTACTCTACTACTTTGGTGTCTTAGGACATATTTCTTTAGATAAAGGAACTCCATACCGAAAAGGTAGAAAACCTTTCTTGGAGTTTTGCATGTTAAAAAGAGCTAGGATAGTATCATCAATGTATGAAGCTTGAGATAAGCACAACATCCCTTTCTTGCGATTCCTTATTACTTTGATCCCAAGAATATGTTCACATTCTCCCAAGTCCTTCATATCAAACTGCTTGGACATCTATACCCTTACGTCTGACAACACTTTGACATTGTTGCCAATGAGGAAAATGTCATCTACGTATAGTACAAGAAATACCACTACATTTCCATTACTTTTCTTGTATACACAAGACTCATCCAAACACTGAATGAATCCATAAGACTGGATCACTTCATCAAACTGGATGTTCTAAGATCTCGAAGCTTGCTTCTATCTATAAATGGACCGATTGAGCTTACATACAAGATGCTCTTTGCCCTTCGCAATGAATCCCTCTGGTTACTTCATATAGATGTTTTCTTCAAGACTTTCATTAAGGAAAGCCGTCTTGACATCCATTTGCCAAACCTCATAATCCATATGAGCAGCAATAGATAAAAGAATCCGGATAGACTTAAGCATGGCTACCAGCGAAAAAATTTCCTCATAATCGATTCCCTCTTTCTGAGTATACCCCTTTTCAACGAGCCTCGCTTTAAAGGTTTTCACCTCCCGTCTGTTCCTCTTTTCCTTTTGTAGACCCATTTACATCCAATGGCTTTTACACCATTGGTAGTTCTATAAGCTCCCAGACCTGATTAGAATGCATAGATTCTATTTCAGAGCTCATTGCACTTTGCTAAGATGTCGCATCTTTATCTTGGAGTGTTTCATCATATGTCCAGGGATTAGCTTCATGTTCACCAGGGATCAAGTCTGAAGACTCTCCCAAAAACATAAATCTATCAGGTTATTTAACAACTCTCCCACTACGACGAGGCACTACCTGTAATTGTGCATCATTTGTGACACGTGTTGCAGTTACTTGTGGTATCTCATCTTGTACCATTGGTACTAAAGTAGAAGTGTCCTCTCTTATTTCCTCAAGAATAATTTTACTCATGGGCTTGTGGTTCATTACATAGTCCTCTTCTAAAAATCGGGCATTGGTGCTAACAATGACCTTCTTATCTTTAGGACTATAAAACAAACCACCTTTCGTTCCTCTAGGATATCCCACGAACAAGCGAACTTCTGTATGTGATTCCAACTTATCAGCGTCTCCCTTCAGCACATGTGCTGGATTACTCCAAATCCGAATGTGTTTCAAACTAGGCTTACGTCCATTCCACAATTCTGTGGGAGTAAAGGGTACTGACTTAGAAGGTACCAAGTTCAGAATGTACGCCGTAATTTCCAGAGCATATCCCCAAAACGAATTTGGTAATTCTGAATAACTCATCATTGATCTGACCATTTCCATAAGAGTCATATTCCTTCATTCTGCCACACCATTCTGTTAGGGTGTACCAGGTGCAAACAATTGGGATTGAATCCCAGCCTCTGATAAGTAACTCCTAAACTCTCTTAAGAGGTACTCTCCACCATGATTAGACCGTAGTGTCTTGATACTTTTACTATGACGTTTCTCCACATCATCCTTGTACTCTTTGAACTTATCAAAGCACTCAGACTTGCGGTGCATCAAGTAAATGTACCCATATCTCGAATAGTTGTCTATAAAAGAGACAAAATATTAGAAACCACCTCTTGTCTGGTAGTCATAGACCCACACAAATCAGAATCAACCAATTCCAACACTTTTTTGGCTCTATACGCCTTTGCCTTAAAAGACCTCTTGGTCATTTTTCCTTCCAAGCAAGACTCACAGGTCGGAAAGTTTTCCACTACCAATGAACCCAAAGGTCCATCGACTATTAACCTTTGAATCCTACTCAAGTTAATATGACCCAACATTAGATGCCAAAGATATGTTTGGTTTATTTTCGAAAGTTGCTTTCTCTTATTATAATTAGAATATGTGTTATTAATTTTCATTTGTTGCATCGTGGGAGTTATTAGATTAAGAGTATACAAATTGCCAACCAACGCACCAGAACAAATAATCACCCTATTTTTCTTGACAACCACTTTGTCATCAAAAGAAACAGAATATCCATCCATAAATAATTTAGAAACTGAAATCAAGTTCTTTTTAAAACATGGTACGTAAAGATAATTTTTCAAAATCAAAGTTTTATTCCTATCAAAAGATAAATAAACATCCCCCACTGCAACAGCCGCCACTCTTGTAGCATTGCCCATGTAGACGGTGATCTCCCCTTCATGTAGTCGTCTGGTTTCCTGGAACCCCTGCAATAAATTGTAGACATGATCAATGACTCACATATCTACACACCAGGTACCGGTAGATAACACCGTTAAACATGTTTTAACAACTAATGAATAAGATATACCTTTATTATTCTCCTTTCTATGAGGACAGTTCACCTTCCAATGTCCAGACTGCTTGCATGTGAAGCACTTGTCTTTCGGCTTCTTCACACCTGCCTGTGGCCCAGTCTCTTGAGGTCGAATCACTTTCTTTGCCGAACCAACTTGTTTCTTCTTATTCTTTCCGCCTTTCGGCTTAGAGGCAGAAACATTTTCAGCAATGTGAACTTGAGAACTTTGATGAAATAGCCCTTCTGTCGCTTAGAGTTATGTCAGAAGTTCCGCCAATGAATAAACCCTTTTGTTCATGTTGTAATTTAGGCGGAACTGCTCAAAACTCTTGGGCAGCGTTTGCAGAATGATATCGACCTGGGTTTCCCCATCAATTTCAGCTCCAAGGGCTTCCATCTCATTCAAATGAGCCATCATCTTGAGCATATGATCCCTCACGGGAGTCCCCTCAGTCATGGTGGTCATCATTAAGTTTCTCATAGCCTCCTGTCTGGCAGCCCGATTCTGGTGTCCGAAGAGTTCCTTGAGATTGAGCATCATGGCATAGGCAGTGGGTAAGGCATGATGCTGATGTTGCAGCACATTTGACATAGAAGCCAAAATGTAACACCGCTCCATCTCATCTGTCTTGACCCATTTCCTATCTCTCTCTATCTCCTCTTCACTAGAATCCTTATTAGGCACGCTAGGACAGAACTCAAGAAGTACGAACTTGTATTCTTCAGCAGTTAAGACAATATCCAGTTCCGTTTCCAATCAATATAATTTGGACCAGTATGTTTATTTTCTTTTAAAATAATAGCAAGAGGATTGAAACCCATTTTGAAATCCTGAGAGTTACAAAATAAAATATTTAGTCAAAATTTTAGAATTTAAAATAATATTGATTTCTCAAACAAAATAATTTAAATTCGCCGACACCTCATAACACTGTAAATTTCGTATGCCACGATAGTGTGGACATATACTAATTCAAACATTTGTAAGAGGATGTTTTACCCATTAATTTTATTATCTTGTCAACCTAATTTTATGACAAATAAAATTAATAGTTAGTTTATCTTTGGCCACACAAATAATAGCAGTGACTCCGATAGGGAGGATACTATTAAATGTGTCTAAGTATATACCATTACTTGATACTTAATCCATTAATTAGGATTGTGCCCCTTCAGATGGAGAAGATCACATATACCTAAATAATTTCCTATAATCATCCATAGAGAAAGTTTGATCTAGTGATCCACAAACAAACTCATCTGATATGGAGGAAAGCACTTAAAGCCAACGCGTAAGTTTGAATGCATCACTTACAAACCAGTAATGGAGATCGCGGAATTTATTTAAATAATCCCTCTCCTACTTAGTTATTTAAATTGAGGAATTTTAACATGCACACACATCACAACACATAAAAATAGCATCACAACACATAAAAACAGCATATAAAGGCAATAAATATGAAAATAAAATTTTCAACTATTATGGACTTATCCATCGCTGTCCTCTAATATGTCGTCAATGGATCAAGTCGTCACATCTATCTCGCTTCCTTCTTTGCCGCACCTCCGGTCCTCAAAATAGCACCATGCGTAGCAAGAATACAAGCCGTAACAAAAAGAAATAAAAAATTATATTTATCGATCCTATATTCCATAAAGGATTTTACATGTAATCTAGATCGAACAGAATGTAAAAAAAATAATAATACAGCAACCGACTGCATTTAATTATTACAATCATGCACACAAAATAACCTCGACATGCCCGAGGATTCAAATCATACACAAACACAAAAATCATAATAGTTGGATCTAGGATGCCTGCAACCACAGAGTTAATCTTTCTTGCACATCCTACTATTATCCTGCCTAAACTTATATATAAGCAGTGCATAATTTAACTATAAACCAATCACACATAACCAGAAAACTTGCTCTGATACCACTAGAAGGCGCTGGAATTCCATTCTGTTTAAATTTCCCTATACAAAAATTGTACAAGTACAGAACTTTTCCTAGCAACCCGCATGTTCGATCAGACATGTGTTTGATCAATCAAGCAAGTTCTTAACGGATCAAAGCACACCTTGATCGAAGTACAAGATCGTTGGCCTCTTGTATTGGTATTCAAAATCGATACAAAGAAAACTAAACTAATTACGCGGCGAAATTAAAGAACTAGTTGTACCTTTCCTTTGTAGCTAAAGATCTCTTGATCTTCTACCGTATTCCTTTCCTCTTCTTAGGCGTCGTGTGGATGACGATCTACCAAGATAAAACCACCCTTCTTCGCTTCTCTTCTAAACTGTCGGGCACCAAGGGATGATGCTCTAGGATGGAGCGCCTTCTCTTCTTTTTCCTCTTCTTCCTCTTCTTCAAGTCGCGTCCCACAAGGAAGGAGGAGGAAGGGGGGGGGAGGAGGAAGGTAGGGCCGCCGGCCACAAGGAAGGAGGAGGAAAGGAGGTGCCGACCACAAGGAGGGAGGAGGGAGGAGGAAGGATTGTGCCGCCGACCCTAAGCAAAGCTGGAGGAGGCTTGTGGAAAAAATTAGGTTTTGGAGGTACCACCTACTCCCTTTTATAAGCTTGCCGCTAGCCCTAGGTAAGGAAGAGAAAACCAAAAAACAAAACTAAGCCAGATGGATGGATGCGAGGTTTTATATAGAGGCTACAACAGGGACCTAGAGAAGGAATTGGTTTAGGCCTCCTGATAGGCTTAGGATTCCTGTGTTCGGCCCGAACACCCAATCCAAGTCCATCAATAATAACTCATACCACTAAAGGGTTATTATTGAACTACCGCACCAATCCCATATTACAATATGGGCTCCTTCTTATCATGAGTGTGTTAATCTCCCTGTGTTTAAAATATCGTATGTCCGTTAATTAAATGAGTTACTGACAACTCAATTAATTAACATATAATTCCAATAGTAGTACCACTCAACTTTATTATCATGCCGGACTAAGTCCACCTGCAGGGTTTATATGATAATCCTTATCAGCTCCTCAAGGTGACATCATCAGCATAAATAATTAGGACACAGATTCCTTCTATAATCAACAACACACCATATAAAGAGTATTATCTCCCAACTTATCAGGCCTATTGATTTAACGAATAAATCTCACCCATTGATAAGTTAAAGAAATAAATACTAAGTATACGTGCTTGTTATTATATAGGAATTAAGAGGACGCACATCCATAATAACAGAGGTTTTGTTCAATTATGTAGTCAATACAAATCGAACAACCTCAAACGGTCCTGCTCAATACACACATAGTGTACTAGTGTAATTTTATAATCAAGACAGACTAATACCAAATTACACTATAACCGTTCCAATGGTTTGTCCCAATCCATCTTGGTTGTGAGCTACTATTTATAATTTATAAGGAACCGATAATATGATCTTCTGTGTGGCACCATACATCATGTTATCTACAATATAAATTAAATGGACAACTGCATATATATAAATATAAAATACAAATATTTGACCAAAGTAATTCTCATTTCAAAATATTTCAAAACAGATGTTCATACAAAAGCTAGGCTTATAGTATACATCCCAACAGCATGAACTGCCTGGCATCTCCCCGAACGTCACCCAGCATGAGTTGCATGTCCGATCGGACGCTCGGCCAATAAAGCAAAGGAAGAGAGACTTCAATGCTGAGCAGAATTTGATCATCCGAGCCAGATAGAAAAGCTCCTGGAGGGCGACCACATACGTGAAGTTAAGTTCCCGAGCTGGCTCGCCAATGTGGTGCTGGTCTCCAAGTCCAGGAATAAGTGGAGGGTCTGCATCAACTTTCGGGACCTCAATAAGGCTTGCCCAAAGGACTTCTACCCCTACCTTGGATCAACCAGATGGTGGACTCCACTGCCGTATGCAAGTTGATATGCATGTTGGACGCGTATTAAGGATACCATCAAGTGCTGCTCGCCCGGGAAGATCAAGAGAAGGTCAGCTTTATCACAGCCGACGGTACGTATTACTACAATGTGGTGTCGTTCAGACTGAAGAATGTTGGGGCCACATATCAAAGACTGATGAACAAAGTGTTTCGGCGGCAGATAGACCGCAATATGGAGGTAAATGTGGACGATATACTAATTAAGTCTCTCCAAGTTGCTGATCTATGTTCAGATGTCACGGAGATGTGTCAGACACTGAGGACGTACGGGATCAAGCTAAATCCGAACAAGTGTCCGCTCAGCATGAAAAGTGGGCGATTTCTGGGCTACATCGTTACCGAACGGGGAATCGAAGCAAACCCTAGCAAGGTGAAGGTGCTACAGGATATGCCACCCCCAAAAACCTGAAGGAAGCCCAACGTCTCACCGGTTGGATAACTGCATTGTCTCGATTCATTTCCAAGTTATCCGATCGGAGCCTGCCCTTCTTCAAGATATTACGCCGAGCCATCAAATTTAAGTGGGACGAGGAGTGCGACCGGGCATTCGAGGAACTCAAGGCGTATCTGAACTCGTTGCTAGTACTAGCTAAGACAACTGTCGGTGAGCCGCTCCGAATCTATCTATCCTCAACCAAGCATGCTGTCGGCTCAGCAATAGTCTGGCAGGACGGCGAAGAACAACTAGTGTATTTCCTAATTCATATATTAAAAGACGCTGAGTCCCACTACACTGGTCTCGAGAAGCTTGCTTTTGCATTAGTGCTCGCCGCTCGGAGGCTCCGCCCGTATTTCCTCACGCACACTATCATTGTGATGGCCAATAGTCCTTTGGGGAGAGTCCTCCTCAATCCTAAGGCTTCCGAACGGCTGATCAAGTGGACAATAGAGCTCAGCGAGTTCGACATTCAGTATCAGCCCCGAACGGTCATCAAGGTATAGTCCTTGGCGGATTTCGTCACGGAGGTACAGAATCCTGAGCCTAACTCAATCTAGAAAATATATGTGGATGGGTCGTCCACTCGGTAGGGTAGAGGGATCGGCATACTACTCATCTCCCCTCAGGACGAACGGATGCAACTGTCCGTTCGGTTGGACTATAGGGCAACAAATAATGAAGCCGAATACGAAGCGCTGATAGCCGGTTTGCAAGCCACCTGGCACATCGGAGCCATTAAGGTTCTCATTCACTCGGATTCTCAATTAGCCGCTCAGCAGCTTAAGGCTAGTTTTCGGGAGGTCACTATACAAAAGATCCCTCGCACGGAGAACCAAGCTACAGACAAATTGGCCAAACTGGCCAGCTCACTATCCCCGATCATCATATCACAACCGATCGAGCAGGTATCCCTAGTGGCCCACATTGATCGGATGGAGGGACTCACTTTCCCAAGCGACTAGAGAACGACACTGGTAGAGTTTCTGCGATTGGGAGCTACACCCTCCGATCGAGAAGAGGCAAACTTATTGAGAAACAGAGTCGGTCGGTTCACTCTGATCGGGGATCAACTCTACAAAAAAGCCTTCGCCAGACCTCTGCTTAAGTGCGTCGGATCCGAAGATGCCGAGTACATACTACGACAGGTGCATCAAGGATCCTGTGGCGGGTACCCGGGTGGCCGCTCATTAACAAGGAAGATCCTCCTGGCCAGATACTTCTAGCCGACCCTCTAGGAGGATGCTGCTCGGACAGTCGCCACCTGCTTGTCATATCAGAAGTATCACACCTTCTCGCATCGGCCAACCGAGAAAATGAAAGTTTCTACTGTCTTACCCGTTCGACCAATGGGACATGGATATCGTGGGACCCTTCCCAATGGCGACAGGTCAGTGGAAGTTCCTGTTTGTCACGGTCGACTATTTCTCTATGTGGGTTGAAGTCGAGCCCCTGGCCAGCATAACCGAATAGATGGTCAAGAAGTTCATCTGGCAGCACATCATTTGCCAATTCAACATCCCTCGCCATCTCGTCTTGGACAACGGGAGATAGTTTATTGGTCAAGAACTCAAGGAATGGTGCGAGGGGTATGGCATCTAGCAAGCCTTCACCTCGGTAGCATATCCTCAGAGTAATGGGCAAGCATAAGTCGTCAATCGGGTGATATTGCGGATCCTACGTGCGCGGCTCGACCATATGGGAGGGAGCTGGGTGGACGAACTCTCCTGCGTGCTGTGGGCAATCCGCATGACCCCCAAAGAAGGAACGAGAGCAACCCCCTTTCACTTGGTGTACGTCGGCGAAGCGGTTGCCCCCATTTAAGTTGGAGTAGAGTCCAACTGGATACAACACTTTGACTAGGACAACGTCGAGCGGAGACTCCTGGAACTGGACTTGGTCGACAAGACACGTGCTAAAGTCACCGCCCGGCTGATGGCTTACCGACAGAGGATGAGGCAGAACTACAATTGAAGGGTGATCCCAAGATCATTTCAGGTCGGTGACTTTGTGTGGAAGAAGGTAAAGTCGGTCGGCAACGTCATAAGTTGGAAGCTCCATTGCCCGGACCCTTCAGGATCGTGGAAAAGCTTCGCTCGGGCGCCTACTACCTAGAGGATGAGGACGGATGGCGATTAGAATGTCTGTGGAGCGCGAACCATCTCCAGCCATACCGAGCCAGATGAGAGGTACGCTGATGTAATAAATATATTTTCTTTATCCCTACGCCCTCTGAGTGTAGGACTAAAATCAAAAGCAAAAGGTTGCCAAACTTAGTGCTGAATGGCAAATCAAATCATTGAGCAATGACGTTAAACCCAGGTCTGCACCGATGGTCGAGCGACGACCTTAAACCCGAGACTTCACCAAATCGTCGAGCGGCAACGTTAAACCCAGGTCTCCACCGACAGTCGAGCGACGACCTTAAACTCGAGTCTTCACCAAATCGTCGAGTAGCGACGTTAAATCCAGGTCTCCACCGACGGTCGAGCGGCAACCTTAAACCTGAGTCTTCATCAAATTGTTGAGCAGCAATGTTAAACTCAGGTCTCCACCGATGGTCGAGCGGTGACCTTAAACCCGAGACTTCACCAAATCGTCGAGCGACGACGTTAAACTCAGGTCTCCACTGACGGTCGAGCGGCAACATTAAACCCGAGTCTTCACCAAATCGTCAAGTGGCGACGTTAAACCCAAGTCTCCACCGACGATCAAGCAGCGACCTTAAACCCGAGTCTTCATCAAATCGTCGAGCGGCGACCTTAAACCTGAGTCTTCACCAAATCATCGAGCGACGATGTTAAACCCAGGTCTCCACCGACGGTCGAGCAGCGACCTTAAACCCGAGACTACATCAAATCGTCGAGCGGCGACGTTAAACGCAGGTCTTCACCGACGGTCAAGCGGTGACCTTAAACCCGAGACGTCATCAAATCGTCGAGCGGCGACGTTAAACCCCAGAGTCGAGCGGCGACGTTAAACCCCAGAGTCGAGCGGCGACTATAAACCCCAGAGTCGAGCAGTGACTATAAACCCTAGGGTCGAGCGGCGACCTTAAAACCCAGAGGTATGACCTTGATGAATTTATCAATGATTGAAATGTGAGCATGATGCCCATTCGGGGCTATATAGTCAAAAGCTTTGTGATAGACGAGCAAACATATGAGGAAGAACTGCAAAATGACTTCATTGATAACAAACCCAAAAGCTGCCAAGTGGCAGTCAAACATTCAAAGGTTATAAAATCCCTCCTCACTCAAGATAATCGAAGACTTCATCTGGCATCAAGTCGTTCAACTGAGCCCGGTCGATGAAGCCGTACAGTGGAACCTCTAGGTTTTCCGAGTAGCAACCAACATGAACATCCTAGTTATGGCCAGCTCGAAACTCCGGATGACCCGATTAACAACTTTATCAGTAAATTCCTCCGAGCGGAGGTATTCTTGGAACATGGTCTCGAAGCGGTTTGGTTTGGCGTCCTGGTAAGTCTTCAGGGCAGCGTGGGAAGACTCTAGAGCACCTTCAAGGGTCCTCACTTGACCTTGAAGATCAGCCTCCCTAGCCGAACAGCTTCCCGTTCGGTGATCAGAAAGTTCTCCACCTCCTTGAGCTTCTCGGCTAACTTCTGAGCCTCCTAGTTCTTCAACTCCAGGTCAGCTATGACTTGGTTCTTCCTGTTGGCAGCCTGCTCAATCTTCTTGTCGTAGGTTTTCACCTGAGTCTCGAGCCAACCCAGCATGATGGCCTGATCGGCAGACTTCTTTCTCTCAGTCTCTAAGAGTTTATTGGTCTTCTCCAGATCGGCATGCAGTTGGGCAATGGATGACCCCTAGGATGATGATGCTCCACCAGAAATATTGAGCTTCTTGAGCTCATCCTCCACAAGCGCCAGGCGACCGCACATCACCACACTCTCCACCAAGTACTACCGCCGAACTGAAAAACGTTAATGCTGAATGGAGGTTAAACCACGAATTGATCATTGCATACATACCCCTGTGGACATCTGCAGGTGGTTATTGGCGAGCAACCCCAGTGGCATTGTTGCAACACGTGCTTTGGCCTCCTTCCAAACCTTGGCGAGCAGCCCGCAGATGCGTATCTGATGTTTGGGAGTTTGTGGTTGATCGTCGGTCGCAAGGAACTCCTATGTTGGGAGGTGGAGAATGGTCGTCATAGATCGGCGGGCGCTCAAGGCCGATTGAGGTGACGTCGCGGGACCAGAGGACTGACCAGCTGAAGCCGAAAGAATGCCGGATCGTAGGATCCTTCACCAAGCTGGAGGGAGAGACGCGATCGGCTGGGCAGCAATCGGGTCCGACGGCAGATCGGCCAGTGAAGGGGTCCGATCGAAAGATATGATTTCCACTGTGTCGGAAGCTGCCACAGAGGAAGTGCCTCCCCGCTCAGAAGAACGCATTGCCGAGGCAGCAGAATGGGATGAGGTGGCCATGTGATGTCTCTTGCGCTTGAAGAGGGGAACTTCATCGCTAGAGGACCCCGAGCCTTCAACCGGGGTGACAAGCTGCGTCTCAGAAGGGACTGGGTTCGTCGTTGGTTTGGTGTGCGACGTCTGATTGGTGGTGCCTCCTCCTTTAGTTGGCGTCGCCTCGCTCTCGCCCTCATGAGAGCCGACCGTAGTCAGGCCGAGGTTAGCCATCTCCATTGCCGCTGCCACCTCTATTGTAACACCCCACCCTCCTCGCTACTAGTCTGTGAGGGCGGAGCGCTACTGGACTACTAACTTTACTTAATTAGAGTTGTTCACATGTAAAGATCAATACATAAACTCTAAAAAACTCAAAACATACAATTAACTAGCAGCGGAAGATTAAATGACTCATCTAATACATTCTTAATAAATGACAATCTTAATAAATTCTTATGTTAGGTCCCAAGGCTTCTATAGTCCAGACATCACACATCCATCCGCACCTCCTTGTCGCCTTCCTTTGCTATAACTTTTCCTTTCCTTTATCTGCAGTAAGAGGAAATGCAAACTATAAGCAAAATTGCTTAGTAAGCGCTATCTAACTCACAAAACTCGAATATGTATGTAACTGGAAGAAATCTAAAACTGAATGCTCAGAAAGAAACACTACTCATGCTCATCTAACAGCAAAAGAAACAAGGCGTACTGGAATGCTAAACATGTAAAGCAAATCTAAACAAACATGCTAGCATAAAAGAAAACTAAACTTGCTGGATTTTAAACTTATGTGAAGCTTATTTCTTTTGTTCAAAAACTTATACTTATAATACTTCAAAATAATAATCAACTTCTTCTTGGGCCCGGCAACTGTACTTGCTATGCGCGCATCCCTAACTAGACCCGAGATAATTGGTCCCGAATCTAATAGGATTTGCTAGGTTATCTAAACATAGGGACCGACTATGGGAGCCCAGCCCAAGGACTACTGAGAGTCCTACATACTAGGTTATCTAAACCTAGGGACCGACTATGGGAGCCCAGCCCAAGGACTACTGAGAGTCCTGCATACTAGGTTATCTAAACCTAGGGACCGACTATGGGAGCCCAGCCCAAGGACTACTGAAAGTCCAGTACAGTGTCACTGATAAAAGTAAAATACTTATTATCTTTTAATACTTCTAATATATAATGCCTCGGCATTTTAACGAGCACCTTGTGTACCAAAATCCCTAAAGTTTTGACTTTGGGATCTACTTAAGGCCTTGGCCTTTTTCTTTCTTTTCTTTATATTTCTTATACTTGTTAATACCTCTAATAAAAGAATGCTTCTTTAAAAACTGAAATGTTTAAACAAATTCTAACTTTGAAATGCATAAACAAAAATCTGCATACTATGCTAATCAAAATTCTGCATACTATTCTAATCAAGATTCTGCATTCTATGCTACACTATTTCTGCATACTATGCAAACATAAAATCTGCACTATAAGCTTAATTAAAATCTGCACTATAAGCCTACATAAAAATCTGCACTATAAGTTTAATTAAAATCTGTACTATAGGCTTAATTAAAAACATGCACTATAAGCGCTTAATTAAAATCTGCAATATAAGCTCTACATAAAAATCTGCATTATAAGCTTAATTAAAATCTGCACTATAGGCTTAATTAAAAATCTGCACTATAAGCGCTTAATTAAAATCTGCAATATAAACTCTACATAAAAATCTGCATTATAAGCTTAATTAAAATCTGCACTATAGGCTTAATTAAAAATCTGCACTATAAGCGCTTCTTATGCTTCGAATTCAAGAAGAACAAAGGTCCGAAACTACTCCTACTGCAGGTGAGAAGCACTTACCTTGATTCTTGGACTCACAACCGAACAAAAAGGGCATCTAGGACCTTGGCCGCTCGCCGGAGATGATACCCTAACTCCCTTTCATTTTCTGCCCGAGCTCCGCCATCGTATGCAGAAGAGAAGGAGAGAATGGTTTAAGTCACGGGAAAACAGAGCATCAACTTATCCCCTTTTATAATCTAATATTCTGTTAATTATCTTAGATAAATTTGCTACTTTTTCTAAACAAACAAATCCAACATCAACTTATCCCTTTTATAATCCAATGTTCTGTTAATTATCTTAAATAAATTTGCTACTTTTTCTAAACAAACAAATCCAACATCAACTTATCCCTTTTATAATATTCTGTTAACTATCTTAAATAAATTCGCTACCTTTTCTAAACAAACAAATCTAAGATCAACTTATCACTTTTATAATCCAATATTTTGTTAACTATCTTAAATAAATTCGCTACCTTTTCTAAACAGAAAAATCTGTTTGCCCACCTGGTCAGTCGTGTTTTGACCGAGTCAAAGGTCGCGGGTTCTATTCTCGGCTTGGACATTTTTTTGTCGAAACTTCCTTCGTTTAATAAAAATACCAAACGACCTCCAAAAATTACATAAAAATACTCTAAAAATTTCTAAAAATCCCTAGAATATTTCTATAGCATTTTTAAATATTTTAAAATTACTTTTAGGACTCTAATTGAGGAAATTTGGGGCCTTACATCTATCTCTTGTTTCTTCACCATTGAGGATCCGTTGGCCGGCCCATTGTTGGCACCAAGAAAGAGTCGGCACTCAATCAAGAAAAAGGAAATATATTTTTTAAAATTTTACAAGAAGAAATCCTCATATACATCTGCAGTAGCTTGTGAATGTCGAACTTTTGGCCGACCAACATGTTAGCCGCGTGAAGGTAGTCCAGCCGGCCCCGATACTTTTTCAGGTCTAGTTGAGGCGGAAGTTCGACCTGCCACTTGGTGCGGAAACTCGATCGCTCAGGGAGTCGCATGTAGAAAAAGTAATCTTTCCAATGTTTATTGGAAGATGACATTTTGTCGAAAAAGACCAAACCGACCCGAGACTAGAAGAGGTAGGTGTCCAACTCGGATTGCTTGGGATAATAGAAGTAATGGAATACCTGAGGTGTTAGGGGAATACTATGCACTTTGAACAGAACGACCACGCCGCACAAGAGGCGAAAGGAATTAGGGACGAGCTATGCTAAAGGGACACGGAAGTAGTTACAGACCTCAATTATGATGGGGAATCGAACACCGACCACGAATTGGTCTCGGAAGAAACAGACAGTGCTGGTCGGCGGGCCATAGGACCAATCGGACGGGTAGGGCAGGATTATCTCATGGTCAGAGGGAAGGTCAAAGGCATTTATGAGGCTCGCAGCGTCGCCCGCGTTGAACTGAGTGTCCATGGTGTTGTACCAGAGACCGAGAGTGGGGTCGGACGGTTGAGAAGAGCTCGCCATCGCTGGAAAATCGAAAAATAGAAAGCTCGACGGACGAAAGGAAGGAAAAACGCAAAACGGGCGTCGGAACAGTGGCGTGGTGGAGAAAGAACAGTGGAAGAGCAATGACAGAAAGGTTTGGGGAGGCTTACGGGGAAGAGAAAGGGGGCCACAGAGAACAGTGGATCACCACCGAGGAGCGCAGGGTCGCTGGAGCACCGGTCACTCGAGGTCGCCGACAATCGCTGGAAAAGGAGATGCAGAGGGGGGACGAAGGCGGTGCCGCGGCCTTATAAAGGTTGGGTGGGCCGATCGAAGCCGTCAGATCTAGGTCATGGGAATCGGAGCACAGATCCAACCGTTGAATTCAAACCGCCAAACTCACATCGGTGTCTGTCGCCTCGGAAGTGCGGCGACTGCGGCGATGACACGTGGCACGCTCTCATAGGGCGACATTTTATGGGCGTCATTATTAGACCTGGGCGCGTGCTCGGGCTTAATGGGGTGATTTTCACAAATTCCGGATAAATTCGGATTACGTCAGCATTGACCACGGGGTTCGCACTTATCCAAAGACGCTGAAGGAAGAATCTTCCAAGTGCAAACCCTCAGAACGCCGAGCAGCCTTGAATATCGGTCCTACATAGACCGGTCGGGATCCAACCAGCATACTAACGAATCGGCCGACCAATCACCAAACTACCTTGTCCAGTCAGTTGAACTTGCAGCCTCCTTCGACTAGACTTAGGGGGGGAGACATGTGATCTGGTGAAAAGGTTGGGCCCCGCCCCGCAGGATGTCAGCGCTACGTGGAAGGTCAAAGTTAAGGCGGTCAATGCCCCCAAGCTAGCGTCCAACCGGACGACCCCATCAGCCGGTCGGACTAAGGAATGGCTGCTTCGACGTTATTACAGTTCGGTCTCGCACCGAGCTTCCAACGCTCAAAGGCTATCACCAAAGCAGGCACCGACTGACAAGTCATGTACCGGGCGGACATCCGGATCGGCCACAGATCAGGTCACGGCCAGCGAAGCACAGACCCGACCCAGCAAACCCAGACAGTGGAAGCAGCCGCGCAGCCACCTCGCTCGACCCAGACAGCGGAAATAGCCGAGCGACCTCCCCGCTCGACCCAGACAGCAGAATTAGCCAAGCAATCATCTGCTCGGCCCACTAACAGACAAAGGCAGGATCGATTGGTATCCTCCTCGAGACCCGTGTCGCAGACAGACAGCATGGTTGGCGACATAATCAGGCAGAGAATTGTACGACAAAAGCTTCCACTGTCTTGTCAGGATATGCTCGGATTGTTGAGGTATGATGTTAGGTACACTTTTCTGACACGTCATATCAGGGGAAGCTTTGAGATGCGTGCATGCCTCGAGGAGTGTGCACGCACACCCCTGGGAGCCCTATATAAAGGACCCCAAGCTTCGACGAAGATATGCTCATTCTACTATAGCTACAGTTACGCTACCACTTTCGTTTCTTTGCTTGCTTGCTGTTTTCGCCGGAGGTCTGACTTGTACGTCGGAGGGCTATCGTCGTGGGAACTACTCCCTGGCTCGGCACTGATGCTTTTGTGCTAGCAAACTAATCTCATCAGAGGTCCACGCACAGTCAACAGGAGCGTCACTTCCCCAGCGTCCGTCATCTTGACTTTCGAACAGGATCACTAACATTATGCCCCTCTTCAATATTTATTTTATTTAAAATTTAAATTTATTTATTTATTTTAAAATATTTTACCATTATATCACACTTGTTAGGTCTACGTAGATTAATTATGGTAAGAAAAATTGTTGGTAATCGCCCGGTCAGGGTCCATCCAATTACTCTTCTTACCTTTTCGGACTAGGCTTGACCCAATCAGACCGGTTTTATTAGTCCATTCGTTAAGCCTCCCCGATTACTGCGCTCCACTCTCGCGGTCGGGTTCGCCTCCTGACCAATCACACTCCCTCCGACGACTCCCCAGCGATCCCTTTCTCGATGGAGGAGCCGAAGCTGCCTCCTCCGGCAGCCTCCGGCACCCCTTCAGTCGTAAGCCCTGCGGGCGATGTGACCATGCCCAGGGGAAAGAAGAGGAAGCTGGACGTCGATGAGTTCCGTAACTCCGATTACTACAAGCTTCGACTCATGGTCAAGGACCTGCGCCCGCTGTTTCTCGAGGTGATTCTGCGGCTTGGATACACTTTTGTTTCTTAAAATTTTGGATTTCACTGGCTATTGTAACCCTAGACGACCTTCTCTGCCATTATGTAAGGCCTGATTTCACTGATCTCATCCTTGTTTGCACTGATGCTGATCTTAGGGGAATGTAAGCTTATCCTCTCAAAAAAGCTTCTTTTTGGTTCATTTTTGTTACTTTGTTCCTAGTTTTGTCCGAGATGAGCATGTTCACCTTGACCTATGTGACTCTATTGTTACTACTACTGTACAAGCAGTGGAACCATTAACCTTGACCTGATGATGAGCTTGCAGATGATGTCTGTTGGTGTATAGATTCAACTTTATTATAGGAATTATTTCTCTACAATATATGAGCTAAATTGTCTTCCTACTACTTGCCCGTCTTTGGAAACCTCATTTTTGGTTATCTTGGTTAGCTCACAACTGCACTTGTGAAATTAAGTTAAGATGCTTCAATGTCCCTTACTCGATGCTTACTGCGCTCACTGTCCAACATGTGCTTTTGAATCATCCCTAATCCAAGGTGTCATGCAAGGTCCAATGGTATCTTTGTTACAAGACTTACAGGTCTTTTCAAGTACCTCAACTTTCTTAGATCAGGTTCATCTAGTACCGGATGTCACAACCTTCCCATATGGTCCACTATTTTCTTAGGGTCAACTTTTAGCTCAACATGCATAAGACTAAGGTTAATTTATAGCCCAAAATGCATAAGACTAAGGCAACACAAGTTCAATTATTCAAGCGTATGCACCTCTTCATTAGCTCACAACTCTTGAAGAAAAACTAAATTAGGGTGTTATGATCTTTCTCACTTGAGGCTTGATGTCTCCTTCAAGATAAAATCCATCTCATAGGCTACAATTACTCCTAATCGGTGAAATGCCGAGGCTTATCAATGGCTACCATGCTCCAATATCTAGGACTTTGATACCAACTGCCCACAATCTGCTTGAAAAATCTATTAACTTATTTTGCTCAATCAATATCCCAATGTCCTAAATTAATAGTTATTCTCCCATCTTAGCTTAGAAAGCCCTTCATTAGCCCAAAATTGTCCATGCTGGATAAACTATTGTGTCATGTTTTCTTTTGGGACGTATTTGGAATAATAGATAAGTAGTCTTGAGTAATAGAAAAGGTAATTTTCTCCTTATATAAAGTGCAAGTTGATATATGCTAAGATAACCATATTATTCTTTGTTAGCCTTCAGTAAATTTTATCTTCTAATGCATATAACACCTTTGAACCTAAACCAGACTCATATGATTATTTAGTTTAGGAAGCTTAAAATTCATAATGTCTTAATGTGCCTCTGAGTTTTCATCCACACAAAAATAAGAAATGAGATAAGAAAGCTACTTGCAGCTTCTTTAATAAAAAGCAATTTATCCATCATGATTAATGATTTGGCAGGTTCTTCGCACACCAAACTTCCAGACCAGCAAAGCAGCATGTGAGATTCAAAATCGTAAGTTCTTTATTTGTTTTCTTATCAAGCTATACTTTATAGGTCAACAACTTGCATAAATAATGTATTGCAAATTCGAAGAAATGCATTTATCTAGCATGTTTTTACAATACCACAAAACTTTAGGAACCTCCTATAACCTCGTATTGTTTTTCTTTGTGGTTTATTTTAGATTTGGATATAATGTTGATGTTTTTGCATGCAAATTGAGAAAAAGGTTCCTACCTTTTGGTTTTATTCTTTCTTTTCTTTTCTGAAATTATTGGATTTTTTTTATTTGATTCCTATATAAACTTTTGTAAGGTTGCTGTATGAATTAGCTGACTTGTGAATACAAGTATTTATTGCAACTTATGTTCCAAATCCTCAAGTTTAGTTAGTATGTCCTATGGACAGGGAAATGTGGGATGTGAAAATAGAGACATTTGAATTTGCATCATCACAGAATTATGCTTTTATTGTTTGGTTCCCTTTTTCTGATATAACATGATAGGCGGCAGCCTAAGTTAAACTATGATATTGGTCTTTCAGCACATGCTAGCTTTCTTAATTTAGTTTCTACATCATTATCGAAGCAAGGTTCTTGAATTTGCTTTGTGCACAGTTGTCGGCTTGTTAGAATGCTGGTTGTAGTTAACAATTGTTGCATTTATGAATAGGATTTCATTTCTTATTTATATCCAATCAAACAATTATCTGACCTTCACTTTGTTTAGAAATGAAGACAATGCTAGTATTGATCAAGAAATTGAGAGGTGATGTGGACTCTTCTGAGAACTGTAAAAGTCCATCCCAGGCAGAATCCTCATTTAAAGTTAAGGATGAAGAATCATTAGAAATGCATGTAGAAGATGAAAAAATTGAACAACATGAAACTGGACACGACCCAACAATTCCAGTGAAAGCATCACAACCTGAGAAGAATACAACTGTCTCAGACAGTAATCAGGAGAAAACACATGCAGAATGGATTGCTGAGGTACGGGAAAAGGTGAAACAATTTGATGTAGCATCTCTAGGAAGCTATGTTATCGGTGGATCCAAAATCGGATGGAATTTTCTTGTTTATCTAGGGAGTGAGCCAGTTTATTATGGCGTAACAAAAGAAAGTTTCCTTGCGCGCAGATCGGCAAAGTGATTTGCTGTTTTCCTTGGAAAATAACTAAACATGTCTCTAAATGCTCGACTGATTACTGTTTTTGTTCCTGAGAAGGTTAATGCAGACATTGTGGTTGAATTTTCAGTTATTGTAGAACATATCAGTGTAGAACAATGCTTGAGAAAGTTGATATAAGTAGTTCCGGACTCCACTGTACTCTCTTTCTTGACTTAATGTTTTTTTTTTTCAATTTTTAAGGGAAGAATTATTGGGACTTAGGGATGTAAGATGAATCTGACCCGTCGATCCGATCCCAATCTATCTTAAAAAAACTAAGTTTAGATTGGTTTAGTTTCGGTCGGGTTGGTCTGGATTTACTTTGATTGTTCTAGTTTTTATGAGATTAAATTAAATTTATTTTAAAAATTAAGATTTTTTTATATATTTAAGTAATAATGTAATATAATAATGATAAAATATTGAGATAAAAGTGAATAATTATTAATAAAAAAATTAAGTTGGGCAGATTATTTGGGTATAAGTTTAGGATTTTTGAGTTGGATTTGGATTCGGATCACAATCGAGTTGAGATTTTTTTTAATAATGGATCACAATCGAGTTGAGATTTTTTTTAATAATGGATCTTCGATCTGAATATATTCCCTTCATTCGAATTGACATCTCATTGGCACTAGTTCAGATTCTCTGTCCTGAAATTTCTCTGTCCCCATGTCCCACTGCCGATCGGACGGTTTAGATTACATCTCAAGGATGCCTTGCACATCACAAGGATATTGCACACATCTTAAAGATGTCATGATGTCTTGAAATGTAATCTGGACCGTCCGATCGGCAATGAGACATGGGGACAGAGAAGTTTCGAGACAGAGGATCTGAACTACATTGACACTAGCTAGTTATTCGAAGTTTAAATCATCTTAAATTATATTATTTTTGAAATGGAATAAGGAATTTTTTTTTTATAAATTTAAAGTAACTATAAAACTATCATAAGAATAATGGATAATGGGATAAAGACGGTTTTATATATATATAATTTAGACTTTTCAATTAATTTTGAAGGTGAGTGATGTTTGTTTAGTCATAAATTTAGAAATATAAACAGATTCATACTCAACAGTTAACTTTTGAAAATTTTCTTATTACAATGTGTCGAAATATAAACAGATTCATACTCAACAGTTAACTCTTGAAAATTTTCTTATTACAATGTGTCGTAATTGAGATTTAAATTGTGAGAGCTTATGAGTGGGACATGAAGGTAGACTTTATTTGTTAATTGTTATTGTTGTGGCAAATTATTGAACCACTATCTAAAGTTTTGAATTATTCAAATCATATACTTAAAATTTAAAATTATTAAATCACCTATCCTATAATCATTTTACCTAGATTTTGAATTATTCAAATCACATATTTAAATTTTAAAATTATTAAATCGCATACCCTATATTCATTTTATCCCTCATTACTATTTTAAATCAATTGTTACAGTGTAACAATCGATTAGTTTTTTTTAAATATCCGATTTGTATTAAATATTACTGTATTTAATATAGTATGTCAAATTAATATTTAAGAGTATAAATATAATCAAGAAAATTAGACGAATATATATGACCAAATTTCATATTATTCTAAACTCTCTAAATTTATCAATCAATTTTGATCGAAATTAATTGATATGTTATAGAGTCATAATGACATAATGACATAGAATCAGATTTATTCTGATTATATTCCAATGATCCTCATGCAAACTTGATTGACAATATATTTTTAATATTTTTAATCTAACGGAATTGTTTAGTTTGTATTTGTGGGTGAATTAATAATTCCACCAAATTTAACATGTGTTCATCAATCTAGAAAGAGGTGAATAATTTGCATAACTAAAAAAGTTTAAATTTAATCGGGTTCACTAAAAATCTCTTAGGGTCCTTTTCCTATAGATGTTCTTTAACTTCTTACTGTCAACCCAAGATGGCTCACTAATCATGCTCCTTATTATCATGCTCTTTTGTTTGGGTTGTCCTTAATTAATAATAATAGATTAATGGAAGTTTTTCTTAGATTTTCCTTGTAACCTAATTCTATATTACTAAAGTTTATTCTTTGCCTCTTTATAATTATATTTAAACTTTTAAAACCAATGGTAAACTTTTAAAGGCTTTCTTTTCAAGTCTACCACTCGAGATTTGACATCCTCATTTTCTCCCTCAGTTCCTTAACTCTAAGTTAGTTAGCTATATGAGATTATTGTTATCTCATTGCACAAGTATGGCATTGTACTGATCTTATCTTCTAAAGCCGAAATTAATTTTCTTAAGGTGTTTGTTCTTGTTCTTGGTATTTCTTAATGGCTCGACTAAGCTAGCAATGATCGATATTAATTAACTCATGGAGAGTTTATCACTTTTTTTTTTAGTTGTGCAAAATTGTCCCTTAGCTATTGTTAGCTTCTCCCTCATCACTAGATGACACATTACGCCATTAGTGCTTGAGCATATGATTTTGAAAGTGCTTGTCCTTCTTCGTCTTTGTAAAAGAAAGTCGATCATCCAAAATAGACCTTAAAGAAATGTGATTTTTCCCCTCTTATCTTGTGTCCCCCCTACAATGCAATTGAAGAATCGGATTACTCACTTATTTTCCTTTTCGTCCTTCGCTCTTATTTTTTTGTCATTTGGTTTCGACTCAAGTGTTGATTCTTTGTAAGCGCTTTCTTCACCATATGACCCATGTATGATTCTTTATCGCTCCCTAATGAGATGATACTGGTCACTCGACAATCGATTATAAGTTGATCTTATAATTTATCTCCCTTCATATAATCTATGGACGGACTGTGAGGGACGTCTGGGATAAACGTAATAACCTTTTTCTACAATGATAATACTGGCAATAAAGAATATGATAATTGATCTTGTCAGGAAATTGGGTCAGATGGACCGCCGGGTGAGGTGGATGAAATGTTGACCGAATCGCGACGTCCCAGAGGGGTGTGTTCTGAGATGGCTTATGTTGACCAAGTCATCAGAAGTCCTCTGGTCAACGCTACCTGCAGCCAGCAATCGGATCGCCCTCGGTCCCTGGTACCCCGAGACTCGAGGCAGATCCAACGAGTATATGAGTAACATGCTAATAATATAATAATGAAATAAATGACGGGTAAGTAAGGAAAACGTACCCTGGCCTAGGGGGAGCCCTCTGATGGGGCGCTGCTTGAGTTGTCGTGACCTGGAAGTAGGGCTATAAACAAGCCGAGCCGAGCCGAGGTTTGGGGTGTTCAAGCTTATTTGATAAGGTAACTGAGCCGAGCCGAGCCGAGCTTAAAATGAATCAAGCTTTTGAAATGAGTGTTCAAACTTGGCTTGGTTTATTTTTTATGAGCTTGAGCTTGTTTGAAACTTGGCTTGAGCTTGGTTCATTTAGATGTTATCAAGCTCTCAATTCAAGCTTGGTTTGAGCTTGGTTCATTTAGATATTATCAAGCTCTCAATTTAAACATGTTTGATTGTTTGAAACTTTTAGTTGTTTGATTGGTTATTGAACTTGATAATTTAAATTTATTTATTTATTTTATTGTTTATTTAGTATATTTAAAAGAGTTTTATTAATAAATATGGTTTGTGAATATTGTTCACGAACGTTGTTCATGAACGTTAACGAGTTGAACACATATGTGTTCAATCTTATTTGTTTAGCTTAACAAGTTGTTCAAGCTTGTTTGTTTAATCAATTTTGTGTTTATTGTGAACATAAACAAGCTCTTATCAAGCTGAACACCAAACTTGTTCATGAACGTTTGGCTCATTTACAGCCCTACCCGGAAGGGTAGATGAATGTGTCGGACGAGGAGCTAGATCTGACGACGCGGAGACGAACATGATGGAACGAAATTGGATGCGATATCGGCACGCAGGCCGAGTTAAGACATCGTCACGTAGGCCGGGATACAAATATCAGTGCGTAGGCCGGGATACAAATATCGGCACGCAGGCCGGGATACAAATATCGGCACATAGGCCAGGACATAAAACATCACACAAGTCTAGTCAAAACATAATGACGACGAGGGCTCGGGGGACCAATTGACATCGGAGGCATATGACACTACGGATCGAGCGCCAGGGAACAGGACCAACGGATTTGAGGTGCCGACAGTGGCTCCAACAACTATGGTGACAGCAGGAAGAGAGGAAGAGGAGGGTGATGGGCTGTCGGCGCATGGCAGCGTGAGTGAGGGAGAAAATGAGGGCTCTGGTGGCGTGCGTCTAAGCTGGTGATGGCGGGAGGCGACTGTGAAAGAGAGAGAGAAGAGGAAGGGTAGAGGTGGCGCGAGAAGGACCCGGCGGCAACGGCGTCTTTCGCTGCTGTGGTGGCAGTGAGGAAGGAAAACGCGAGCTCCTCCCTTGGTTGCTCTTAGCTGCTGAAGAAGAAGCCCTCGCTGGTGTTGGTGTCGGTCTACCGGCGACGACAGAGGCATGGAGAGGAAGAAGGAAAAGAGATGCTATGGCCAGCGTCGTGAGGAGAAGGAAGAGGAGAGGAGGAGGTCATCGCTGGTGGCCATCGCTCGAGGGTGGCGTCGAAAGAGGGAGCAAAGGTGGTGGCGCGGTGCAAGACATGAAGCAAGAAAGTCCTCCCCTCATCTTGAGATGCGATTTGGTTGCGGAAGAAAGGGAGGGAGAGAGGAGAAGAGGTGGCGGCCAGAGGAAGAAGAGGGGAGCGACCGACGTTGGCTAGGAGCATGAGAGGGCTGGCGGCAGAGCCAAACGAAGAAGAAGAACCCCTTGAACCAAACCCACGAAACCCTCTTAAGCCCTAAATAGTGGAAAGGCGAGCAGGAAAGTCCTCCCCTCATCTTGAGATGTGGTCTGGTAAGCGCGCAACTGTCACTTGCACAGGACCAAATTAATTCATTTCTAATCTACCGAACTCCTTAACCTACATTAAGGTAGTATAATAGAGGAACGGATCGTCTCTCTTGCGGAACCAGTGATAAGAAGTTTGTTTTCAGACAAGATCGAACCAAGGGGTTTGTTTGGGGGTGCAATAATTGAAATCCTAATTAACCAGCAAAGATGAACTTATAGCGCAGTGTCACTCTACGCTACAAGCTACACCTTCTACAGGCATAACAAACAAGTATAACAGATAGTAAAATAAGCATAACTGAAACTAACCTATAATTCTATTTAACCATTGAAGAACATACTTATATCGCATTGTCACACTACGACACAAGCATAATCATCAACAGAATTAACATAAAAATATACCAAAGAACACAAACATGCATAAACAAAGCTACAAGACAGTAATTAAGTAAATTCAACAGAAATAACCAAATAAGTAAATCCTAATTAACCAATCCAATCCTCCACGATCATACACCAATTCAACTACCCTTCGCCGTCACACCAAGGACCCAGATTTGGAACGCCATCACTGGTGAACAACAACACCACACAACTGACCTCTGATCATTGCTCTGAGATGGAAGGTCACTGCGGAAGTTCACAGCAAAGATCAAAGACATGAGAAGAAGAGTCAGCCGGAGAAGAAGAAAAGGCAGCCGGATTCCTCTGCTGGAATCCTCTTCTTTCTGAACGCTATCCACAGGAAGATGTTTGCTGAGGTAGGGATGAAGAAGGAATACCTTGCCGGAGGAGAATGCTCCGCCGTCAAGAGAACCCTAGACCCACGCTGTTGTCCGCTCAAAGAATCAAATGAAGAGGTACTCGTCGCTTGCCAGTGCAGAACACTCCTCCGGAGAAAACGAGCCCTAGTAGAAGTCGTCGTTGCTAACAGGAGTCGCCGGAGTTGCTGCTGTTGCCGGATCGGAGAAGATCGCGCGAAGAGGGAAAGGGGGGGGGGGGGGGGGGGGCGGGGGTGCAAAGAGGAAGAAAACACACAAATCGTGCATAGTGCCGAGCCCAAGGTTACCGTGCTGCATTTTGCCCTTTAAGCTCCACTTGAACTGGGTTGCTTCAAGTAAACCTGTCCAAATTACTTGCACCCATTGAAGTCATACCAAATAATTGGATCAACTCGGTCTTCCTTTCAACTGCAGTCTTCCTCAATTCCTGCAAAACACAATGTAATCCAATAATATTGAAAACACCCATATAATGTACAAGAATTAAAATTAAGACCAACAAATATCCAACCACGTGAAACACACTAAAAATATATAGTTATATGCATAAAATGATAAAACACCGAGTTAAAACAATAAAATACAATGTCCAAATGTCGATTTATCAAATTCCCCACACTTATTCTTGCTCATCTCGAGCAAGTCAACAAAATAAGAAAGATGATTAAAGATGCATTCCCTAGCAATTCTCAATCATACATAGAAAATAATGAAAGAGGGTTCACCTAGGATTGTCCAATTCAAATGACCAAAGCATTCATGGATTCAATTCATGCATTAATTAACAAACATGATAACTTCAATCCATAATCAATAAATTGAGAATGATACTAAAATAACCTCACAAGGAAAGTGTTTGTGGCTCTCTTATCATATACATGTAATAATGGAGCTCACTTAAGCTACTCATGGATTATGCACTACCATATGCTTGCTCTTCTTCTAATCTTCACCACCATATACATAAGTAGTGCACAATAAAATAATGAAGGCTTATTTGTGATATAAGGAAAACTTGAATCAAGACAAATGATAGTGTAAGAAAGAAATAAGGAAGATAAAGCAACGTAATGGTGGAAGACATTGATATATTGGAATGTTACATAGATGAGTACAAGTAAATAATACCCAAAAAGTATTTCATCCAACTTCCATGCTAGCTCTAAAAACTCAATAAAAACGTGAACAATCTCTACTATAGTTTTTCAATAAACATCCACTCATAATATACAATAATATCTCAATGTCGCTACAATAAATATTATCACTCACAAAAAATTCTATCGCCTTTCACCAATATAATAAAAATGTGAACAACTCCTACTCTAGCATTTCACACTAAAAATCTACACATGATATGCGATAATATCTCAATATCGCTAAAGTAAAAATTGTCATTCACAAAAATTCTACCACAAATGAATAAAAATGGCACAACATGTCAAAATATTTTTTTTCTTTCTTTATTTTTCTTTTCTATTTTTTTTCTTTGCTATTTTTGTTTGTTTTTTTTGCATTTGCTGCTTTTTTTTTTCAACATGTTGTGCACTTTCCTATGCATCATCAACAATAGCTCAAATAAAAAGATAAATAGCATGACTTACCTATGGTGATCAAGCATGGTTCACCTATGCTTCTCTTAAATTCTACTAAGCTATTTTCCTCCCCCACACTTAAACTTTTGATTGCCCTAGGCAAAATACTCATTTTGTACATCCAAAAATATCCACATCCCAAGAGAGAGTAAGAGAGTGAAATAAATTAAAGAGAGAGAAGAATGAAATGACAAATGATATGAATTTATTCAAAACAAAAAATGTGATAACAAAAGGGTTGAATAAAAGCAAGTGAGATAACCTTCATAAAAATCATGCAAACCTATGATAATGTTGTTAAAGTGTATACTAAAAGTCTAGCTTTTTGTATAAACAGTTATTTGGAAATAAGAATCACATTGGTCAAATGTCTATATTTATGCTAAGTGTAGTTGTCCATTTAATTTATATTGTAGATAACATGGTGTGAGGAGACACACATAAGTTTATGTTATCAGTTCCATATAAATTATAAATAGTAGATCATAACCAAGATGGAATAGGATAAACCATTGGAGTGGTTGTAGTGTAATTTGGTATTAGTTTATCTTGACTATGAAATTACACTAGTACACTATGAGTGTATTGAGTAGGACCATTTGAGGTAGTTTCTTTTTATACTGATTACATAAAAGAACAAAACCTCTGTTATTATGGAAGTGCGTACTCTTAATCAAGATATAATAACAAACACGTATACTTAATATTTATTTCTTTAATTTATCAAAGGGTGCGATTTAGTTCGTTAAATCAATATGCTCGATAAGTTAGGAAATAATATTATTTATATGGTGTGTTGTTGATTATAGAATGAAACTGTGTCATAGTAATCTAGGTCGATGATGTCCCCTTGAGGAGCTCATAAGGATTGTCATGTAAACCCTGCAGGTGGACTTAGTCTGACATGACAATAAGGTTGAGTGATACTACTCTTGGAGCTAGATATTAATTAAGTGAGTTGTCAGTAACTCATTTAATTAGTGGACATTCGATATCTTAAACACAGGGAGACTAACGCACTCATGATAAGGAGGAGCCATATTATAATATGAGATTGGTGCGGTAGTACAATAATAACTCTTTAGTTATATGAGTTATTATTGATGAACTTGGGTTGGGTGTTCGGAGCGAACACGGGAAGCTCAAGCTTATCGAGAGACCAAAATCAATTCCTCCTCTCGGTCCCTGTTGTAACCTCTTATTTATAAAGCCTTATATCCACTTAGAGTCAAGCTTCTTACCCATCTCATTGTGGTCGGCCAAGCTAAGCTTGGAGCCCAAGCTAGGGCCGGCCAAGTTAAAAGATGGAGCCAAGTTTATGGTCAGCCAAGCTTAGAGCCCAAGCAAGGTGGTCGACTACATTAAAATAAAAGGGTGTTTTAATTTTTTAAAATTTTTCTTTTTTTGAAAGTCATGGTTTTAAAAAGAGTTTTAAAATTTTAAAATATTTCCTTTTATAGCTTTCTACAAAGGATTAAGAGAAAAGTTTGATATCATTCCTTATTTGTATTTAAAAGGAAGATTTTAATTTTTGATAATTTTTTTTTTTTGTAACCATCCACATGTTTTAAAAGAGAGATTTTAATTTATAAAATTTTCCTTTTATAACCAACAAGGGATTTAAAAGAGAAATTTTTTATTAAAAATTCTTACCAAAAACAAATAAGGAAGTTTTAATTTTATGTTTAAAACTTTTCTTGTTTGGAGCACAAGTAGGTGGTCGACCATGACTAGTATAAAAGGAAATTTTAATTTTTTGCTTTAAAACTTTCCTTTTTAGTCATTGGCAAGGAATATAAGAAAGTTTTAATTATGTTTAAAACTTTCCTTTTTTGCCAAGACCAAGAATTATAAAAGAGATGGAGGGGTACCTCATGAGAGAACACATCTTCTATTCCTCTGTTCCAATCTTTGGTGGTCGGCCCTTGTCATTCTCTCTTCTCCTTTTGTTTTCTTCCTTGGAGGCCGGTGGCATCAATTGTGGTAATCTCTTGATGGCCGGTTGCTTGAAGGAGAAGAAGAAGAGAAGGAAGCTCTCTTGTCTAGCATCCCTTGGAGATTAGTTGGTGGCCAGATCTTGGAAGCCTTGGAAGAAGCTTGAGTGGATTTCATCTTGGAAGATCATCGCCCACACGACGCCTAAGAGAAGGAGGGGAATACAGCAGAAGATCAAGAGGTCTATAAGCTACAAAAGGTATAACTAGTTATTAGTTTCCATATCATAACTAGTTCATCTTTTGTATAGATCTTGAAAAACCAAACACAAGAGGTTATCGGTTTTAAGTTATCATTTTTTATTATCGATTTTATTTTTCGATTTCATGTTTCGATAATGTGTTTCTATTGAGGTCTCTATAGTTAAACCTAGTTTACTATAAGAAGTTAAATATCTGATTTCTTTGAAAGACTTTGTCTAGGAAGTGGTGGATGATCCCATACCCAAGAAGGCCTAGTGCCTCGCCATGTTTAACCTGGAAGCCGATCTTTGAAATAAATATTTGATAACTTCTGTAATATGGTTAATTTCGGAAGATCACATCGGTTAAACTTGGAGTAAAAATGTTAAGTATCATTTCCAATCCAAGTTTAACTTCTAAAGAACAATTTGGATTAATAATGTTAAGCATCGTTTGTAATCCAAATTTAACTTCAGTAGAGTACAAGGGTAGCTAGGATAATTCTATGCTTGTACAAATTTTTATACAGGGGATCTAGGACGATATTCCGAGTAGCAACCAACAAATGTGGTCTCGAAAGAATTAAGCAAGTTCTAGAGTAGCATTAACAACAAGTGCATCACACATCAATAGGAATAATAGGCTTAAAAATATCCTCACTAGGTATATAAAAAATTATCATCTCAATCTACCAACATGAAATCCATCACCAAGTTGTAATCACATGCAATCTAAGAATCTAATCATGACAATTAATCATCAAATTTAACAATCAAATTTAACTAACTTTCACAATTTCTAAGTTGATAAAAAGAACGCTTAGGAAATTTATTATGAAAATCGATAAGACAAACTAAAAATGAACTACCAAGTAAAAGCACACCAAGTAAACGAAGCAAACAAAGTAAAGAAATATATATAAGCAGAAAGAAAAAGAAAAAGGAAGATGGAACAGACTCCCCTGAAATTCTGGTGGTCGAAGTTGATTCAGTTCCAGAAGCCATTTTGGAAGTGGAATGATTGTAAGTGAAGCGAGGATTGCTCCCTCCACCTATAGCTCCTCAAAAAATTTTTCCGGTGGTCGAAGACGGTTCAGATGGAGTGTCCACTCTAGAAGCTTCATTATTGCATACAGTGTTAGAGCTTTCCTCAAGTGGTAGAATGCATCCTTGCATGATTTACTGCAAATGAAATATCTGTAGAAATCCTGTACACTAAAAAGAAAAGGATGCATTCCCTGCACGTATGCTGTGTGAGAAGGACTAGAAATATTAACAAAATCAACAGAGCATGAATCACAAGATGCTTCACATCCACTACAATCAAAATGAACTACCTCCTGAAAGGTACCTAGAGGGTCTAAAATAGTGAATGTGGCATAATTTTGATCAGGTAAAAGATCTGGCTCTGGATCAGGAACAATCAATGAAAGTGATTCTTGAGTTTCCCCTACACTTCCATCATCACTAAGTACAATTGCAGGCTCAACTGGCTCAAATGGTGGTAGAATAGTCAAAGGAAGCGATTCTTAGGTTTCCCCTACACTTCCATCATCATCTCCTATACCTACAACATCAAGATTATCTGGAACAACAATATCATCAACAACAATAATATTAGAATCAACTACAACATCACAATGTAAAAAACTAGAAGAGTCATGTAGAGAAGCAGAATTAAGATCAGGAATATCACAAACTCTACAATCCATCTCCTCAGAATTGATGCAGTAGGTTGATCTGATAGCAACTGTAACTGTGTCGATGAATGTGTTCTTGGTTGGAATTGTGTTTCTTGTTGTTGCCAACATTGTTGTGACTGCTCCCTAAAATCCTGCTCAAACTGATGGTGCTGAAAGTAAGGCTGATAAAATTGGGGCCACTTAGAAATCCCTTGTTGTATGTTCCCATACTTGAATCCTGCAATGAAATTATACCTGTCCTACTAATAGATCTGATCTGATAAGACTGAGGATCAGGCTGATAATACTGGATCCTGGTAGGGAGTACACTGACAAAGGAAAGAACATCTTCGGTAATCATCGGTCTAGTCTCATACTGCTGATAATTTACAACCATAATCTCGATAAGTTCTGTAGCCTGAGTAGGTGTCTTGTTAACTAGAGCTCCTCCACTAGCTGCATCAACCATACTCCTGTCCATGGGACACAATCCCTCATAGAAGTACATAATCAGAAGTTGATCGTTTATTTGGTGCTGAGGGAAACTAATAACAAGTTCTTTAAATCTCTCCCAATATTCTTGAAACGATTCTCCTGCGAATTGTTGGACTCCCCAAATACTCCTCTGAAGAGCTATAGTCCTAGAAGCAGGAAAGAACCTCGTCAAAAATAATTTCTTCATCTTGAACCAGCTGGTGATAGAGTTGGGTGGGAGACAGTACAACCAATCTTTTGCTGAATCCGCCAGTGAGAAATGGAAATGCTCTAAGTCTGACATCTTCATCTGATATGCCATGTGGATTCCATGAAGAGCAAACCATATCCAATTCATGTAGATGTCTCTTGGGATCTTCACCAGATAGTCCATGAAACTTCGGTAATAAATGAACGATTTTTCATAAATCGAAGTCTGTCTCTAAATCAGAATATTTGATGCAAAAGGAATCATCTGACAAGTTTGGTGCCCAAAGTTCTTTGAGAGTCTTTTCAGTGTTGTTCTTCATTTTGCTTATCAAAAGTGAGGTCTTAATCACACTGAAACTCTGGAACTTATGACACAAAAGAAATTCCCTGGTCTAACCTGAAACACTCATACAAATACAATCAAAAGACACAGGAAAATATATAAGATAGCACGTATACATACAAACAATAAATAATGAAGCCCTAACAATATTTTTTTTGAATTTTTACAACCACCAAAGAAATAGAAATAAGAGAGAATATAATAAAAAAAATGAAATAAAAAATATAGAAAAACTGAAACGGTGGTCTAAACAATGAAATTGACCAAAATAGGTCTTTTTTCATGACATACTGTAGTATTACTCCTCTCACTCCTTTCCTTCAACCTGCAAAGTTCCAGAGCAAAAGGATATACTAACAGTTAAGTCTAAAGAAAAATAAAATAACAAAGTAGAAAAGTAAGAACAAGATAAAGATAAAACTATATACAGTCTAAAAACAAATGAACATCACTGGGTTCCCCGGCAATGACGCCAAAATTTGATAAGCGCACAACTGTCACTTGCACAGGACCAAATTAATTCATTTCTAATCTACCGAACCCCTTAACCTACACTAAGGTAGTATAGTAGAGGAACGAATCGTCTCTCTCATGAAACCAGTGATAGGACGTTTGTTTTCAGACAAGATCGAACCAAGGGGTTTGTTTGGGGGTTTTGTTCTCTAAACCTAATGCAATAATTGAAATCCTAACTAACCAGCCAAGATGAACCTACAACGCAGTGTCACTTTACGCTACAAGCTACACCTTCTACAGGCATAACAAACAAGTATAACAGATAGTAAAATAAGCATAATTGAAACTAACCTACAATTCTATTTAACCATTGAAGAACATACTTACATCGCATTGTCACACTACGACACAAGCATAATCATTAACAGAATTAACATAAAAACATACCAAAGAACACAAACATGCATAAACGAAGCAGTAAGATAGTAATTAAGTAAATTCAACAGAAATAACCAAATAAGTAAATCCTAATTAACCAATCTAATCCTCCATGATCATACACCAATTCAACTACCCTTCGCCGTCACACCAAGGGCCCAGATCTGGAACGCCATCACTGGTGAACAACAACACCACACAACTGACCTCTAATCACTGCTCTAAGATGGAAGGTCACTACTTTCGGAATGTTGTCCACAAGTGAAAGATCCACAGTAGCACAGTGATGGATTTAGAGAAGAAGCTCGCTGGAGAATAAGGCACAGTCAGATTCCTCTGCTGGAATCCTCTGCTTTCGGAATGCTATCCACAGGAAGATGTCCACTGAGGTAGGGATGAAGAAGGAATACCTTGCCGGAGGAGAACGCTCCGTCGTCAAGAGAACCCTAGATCCACGCCGTTGTCCGCTCAAAGAATCAAATGAAGAGGTACTCGTCGCTTGCCAGCGCAGAACACTCCTCCAGAAAAAACAAGCCCTAGTAGAAGTTGTCGTTGCTCACAGGAGTCGCCGGAGTTGCTACCATCGCTGGATCAGAGAAGATCGCGCGAAGAGGGAAAGGAGGGGTCGGGCGCGCGAAGAGGAAGAAAACGCGCAAATCGCGCACAGTGCCGAGCCCAAGGTTACTGTGCCGCATTTTTCCCTTTAAGCTCCACTTGAACCGGGTTGCTTCAAGTAAACCGGTCCAAATTGAATCAGACTTGCACCCATTGAAGTCATGATTGGACCAAACGATTGGATCAACTCAGTCTTCCTTTCAACTGCAGTCTTCCTCAATTCCTGTAAAACACAATGTAATCAAATAATATTCAAAACACCCATAAAATGTACAAGAATTAAAATGAAGACTAACAAATATCCAACCTCGTTAAACACACTAAAAATATATAGTTAGATGCATAAAATGATAAAACACCGAGTTAAAACAATAAAATACAGTGTCCAAATGTCGATTTATCAGCGGTGCAAGACACGAAGCAGGAAAGTCCTCCCCTCATCTTGAGATGCGGTCTGGTTGTAGAAGAAAGGGAGGGAGTGAGGAGAAGAGGTGGCGACCGGAGGAAGAAGAGGGGAGCGGTCGACGTCGGCGTCGGCTAGGAGCATGAGAGGGCTGGCGGCGGAGCCAAATGAAGAAGAAGACCCCCTTGAACCAAACCCACAAAGCCCTCTTAAGCCCTAAACAGTGGAAGGAAGAAAATGCCCCTCCTTCCTCTCTTAATTACTCCTCTGCCCCTAAACCATATCCACATCACAAGCCTCCCCTTCAAGTCTAGTCGAAGGAGGCGCGAGTCTGACTGACTAGACCCAGCCAAACGAATAGGGAAATCCATCCTGAATGTAGAGCCCGATCATTGGACTTGTTGTATAACATCAAACGAATGGCGACGAACAACAAACACCTAGTAGAGCAACGAATGAGGTGCAAACGATGAGTGCCAGGCAGAGCGACAAAAGGAGGTGGGAGCGATGAATGAGGTGAGTGTCGACCAGGCCATAGAGAGAATATTGAGTGAATCGAAAGATGATGAGTAAAGGGTTCCGAGGGCATGACCGAAAAAATATTGACCGAGCGAAAGTAAATCACAACCGAGAAAAATACCGATCGAACGACGGTAAATCGTGACCGGACAATCGAATAATGCCGACCTGGTAATAAAAAAATACTGACCTAGCCATCGAAAAATGCTGAGCGAGTCGAAAGACGATGGGTGAGCGGTATCAAACGCATGACCGAGAAAATGTCGACCGAACGACAGTAAATCACGATCGAGAAATCGAATAATGCAGTCCTAGCAATCAAAAAATGTTGGCCAGACCATCAAAAATGATGAGCGAGTCAAAAGATGATGGGTGAGCGATATCAAACGAGCGACCAGGTAAATGTCGACCAAACGACAGTAAATCACGACCGGGTAATCGAATAATGCCGACCTGGCAGTCGAAAAATGTTGACCAGGCAGTCGAAAAAATGTTGAGCGAGTCGAAAGACTATAGGCGAGCGGTATCAAACACGCGACCGAGAAAATGTCGATCAAACGATAGTAAATCATGATTGGGCAATCGAATAATACTGACCTGGCAATCGAAAAATGTTGACCAGGCAATCGAAAAAATGCTGAGCGAGTCGAATGACGATGGGTGAGCGGTATCAAATGTGCGCCCGAGAAAATGTCAACCGAACGACAGTAAATCATGTCCGGGCAATCGAATAATGCCGACCTGGCAATCGAAAAATACTGACCAGGCAATCGAAAAAATGCTGAACGGGTCGAAAGATGATGGGTGAGCGGTATCAAACACACGTCCAAGAAAATGTCAATCGAGCGACAGTAAATCGCGACCGAGCAATCGAATAATGCAGACCTAGCGATCGAAAAATGCTGACCAGGTAGTCGGAAAAATATCGAACGGGTCGAAAGATGATGGGTGAGCGGTATCAAATGCGTGACCGAGAAACATACCGACCGATGTAAAGAGAACAACCGAGCAGATAGCCAAGTGATACTGATCGGTCAACTAAGAGAAGGCCAACAGGGTGATCGAAAGAATACAAGTGGGCGTGAAGCCTTTGCTCTAGATAGACACAGATCCTGAGACTAAATGAGAATAGGAGCAGAGCCCGTGGATCGAGCACGAATGGGAGCAAAGGCTTTGTGAGCCGAGTCGGCGTAGATCTCGAGAGACTAAAAGTAACCGAGAGCAAAGATTGTGGATCGGGCGCAAACATGATCAGAGCCTGTGGATGGAGTGCAAACAGGAGCAGAACAATCATGCAGTTATGCGAATGCTAAGCAAGGAAAGTGGGTATCGACCAAGCAGCAAATGCGGGGCCAAGTGATGAGTGAGATGCGAGGGACAAGTTCCAAGAAAAATGACAAGTGAGGCAAGAGCGGTGAGTGTCGGGCAGAGCGGCGAGTGAGTCGCGAACGATGAGTGTCGGGCAGAGCGACAAGTGAGCAGTGAGTGCCGACTGAGAGGTCATTGGGCGTGAGAGCATGCTCACTTATAACTCGCGCTAGGGCGAGAGTCTGGAAGCGTGAGAGCATTCTCACTTATAACTCGCACTGGGTTGAGAGTCTGGAAGCGTGTGAGTGATGTGCGCAAATATTATGATCTTCTACGCACGTTCTAGCGCACATTCACGTGACTGATGCACATATATTCTTCACATGATCGCATCTTTTATCTTGTATTCATCATATCTATTGTTTTGTTTGGATATCTGCTCTTTGTTTGGTTTTATGTTGATAGGAAAGATTTTCGGAGCTTGAATGGAGGACATTGATGCACCGGAACCAACCAGACGACACGGGCGTGCAACCCTGCATGGCCGTGTGGCCAAACAAGAGAGGAAGAGCACACGCCCGTGCAACCCTGCACGGCCGTGCGACCACAACACCGGCCAGTCAGCACACGACCGTGCAACCCTGCACGGCCGTGCCACCCAAGCAGAGAAGGAGACTTGCACGGCTGTGCACCCCTGCACGGTCGTGCCCCAGGAGACATAGCCCAAGGGCTACACGGCCGTGCAACCCTGCACGACCGTGCAGCCACGCACCGAACCAAAGAAGGGCACGACCATGCCGCCCTTAAACGGTCGTGGCGCCGCGGCCAAAACCTAGGCTATAAAAGGGGTATTAACCCTTTTTGCAAAGGGGAGAGGTGAGCCGTCAGGGATAAAAGGATCTTGGATCAATTCTACGCCACTTTGGACCGTCGTTCAACGAACTTCCGCCACCACATCGACTCCAGAAGCTAAGAGTTGGATCCGAAGGCCACTCTTCGACACCTGATAAGCATATTCCTTCTTACTTGCTGAGAATTGTATGTTTGTCTTTACTATGTTTTCAGATATCTCTCTAGCATTCATGGAGTAGATCCCCTTATTCTGGGATTAGGGATTAGTCGTGATACGGATTGATGTAAGACTCGAATTGTGTTTGTACTTACTAGATGAACCTTCATGCTTTATTTCAATTGTTAATTATTTACTTTTGATTGTGAAGAATTTGTCAGCCTCGTAGAGGATTACCACTAGATCGTACACCCGAGGGGCCCTAGTGACAGGGGTAACCCATTTACAAACATCTAGGATAGCTCCTTGAGAGGAAGGCAAATTCTCCCAAAAGGAGCGAGAGACCAGGCTTAGCTCTACTCACCATTCTTGATTTACCAGTTAGAGTTATGTCATCAAGATTTGCCGATGTGCCCTAGTGACAGGGGTAAACCGTGACAGGACTTCTTAGGGCATTACCCTATTCTGGCTCTTGAGAATACCCACTTAGCTTCTGGCAATAGCAGGAATAAGGACAGCGAGAATAAGACAAACCGAGACACGTCAATACTACCACGACGAAACCGACTCCCTAGAACTCCTCATCACCAAGTAATATTTCGACCTTGCGACTCTTGACTCTCTCCCTTGACCTTTCTTTTCCTTTAGCCTGATCAAGACTGTTGGTGGTCTAGCTAACCATAAGTGAGCAATTCCTAGTGCTTATAACCAGTCCCTGTGGATTGATATTTTTATTACTAACGACGAATTCGTGTACTTGCGGAAGCGTAACAATGAGCATGCTCATGCTCTCACTTATAACTCGCGCTGGGGCGAGAATCTGGAGGCGTAAGAGTATGCTCACTTATAACTCGCGCTGGGGCGAGAGTCTGGAAGCGTGAGAGCATGCTCACTTATAACTCACATTGAGGCGAGAGTCTGGAAGTGTGAGAGCATGCTCACTTATAACTCGCGCTGGGGCGAGAGTATGGAAGTGTGAGAGCATACTCACTTATAATTTGCGCTGGGGCGAGAGTCTGGAGGCGTGAGAGTATGCTCACTTATAACTCGCGCTAGGGCGAGAGTCTGAAAGCGTGAGAGCATGCTCACTTATAACTCGCGCTTGGGTGAGAGTCTGGAGGCGTGAGAGCATGCTCACTTATATCTCGCACTGGGGCGAGAGTTTGGAATCTCGAACTAGAGGTGATCTGGAGGCTTGATCAATACTTGATCTGGAGACCTGACCAAGAATTGATCTGGAGGTCTGACCAGGACTTGATCTGGAAACCTGACCAGGAAGCAATCTGGAGGCCTGACGAAGAAACAATCTGGAGGCCTGACCGTGAATTGGTTTGGAGGTCTAACCAAGACTTGATCTGGAAACCTGACCAAGAAGCAATCTGGAGGCCTGACCAAGAAGCAATTTAGAGGCCTAATCGTGAATTGGTCTGGAGGTCTGACCAGAACTTGATCTGGAAACCTGACCAGGAAGCAATCTAGAGGCCAGACCAAGAAGCAATCTGGAGGCCTAACCAAGAAGCAATCTGGAGGCCTGATCGTGAGATCGTTATTGATGCCCCGATCTGAGATCGGTGGTGATACTCTGGTCCGAGACTAGTGGTGATAGCTCAACCCCGAATGGGAGAGGGAAAGCCCTAAAATCCATAGAAGTCGGGCCCATAGCAATACGAGGGAGGAGAACCTTTATCATACCTGACCACGGAGTGGTGTCGACCGGATGAGGATTTGTCTCTGTCCCTCAACTCCAAAATGCCCGTGAAGTCAGGGAGATAAATAGTGTCGATCCCGTGACTCCCAAATGTACGCAGAGTCCGGGAGAGAAAAATCCTAAGCCCTGGCCATCAAAAGGAGTGAAGCCCATAGCAATATAAGAGAGTAGAGTCCGTAACAAGAGAAGGAAGCAAAGCACCGTAGGTGAAGGGAGTAGGGCCTGTAGACGTAAGAGGCTGCAAAACAGTTAGAGGATGCAGAGCATATAGTAATAATAGAATGAAGCGCCTATAGAAGTAAGAGGATGCATAGCCCTATAGTGAAGGGTCCAGAGCCTGTAGCAGTAAGAGGATATAGAGCCTCATGGTGAAGGGTGCAGAGCCTGTAGCAGTAAGAGGATGCAGAGCGTCATGGTGAAGGGTGTAGAGCCTATAGTAATAAGAGGATGCAGAGCCTCATGGTGAAGGGTGCAGAGCCCCTGATCAGGGAGTTGAGCCCCTGGTCCCTGATCAGAGAGTAAGGCCCCTAGCTTGTAATCAAAGAGCGAGACCCCTAGATTTTAATCGGGAAGTTGTACTATGAGTCACTGATCGGGAAGATGTGTCCCTAGTGTATGAGCGAGGAGTTGTGCCCCTAATGTCTGATCGGGGAACTTGGCCCCTAGTGTTCGATCAAAAATCAAAGGCCCTAGTCTTTAATCAAGGAACTAGGATCTTATTCTCTTATCAGGGAGCTATAGTAGCCCCTATAACCGTAAATAGGGAGCAGAGCCTGTAACATACCTGATTGGGGAGTCATGTCAATCGGCTAAGGGTTTATCTCCGTCCCTTGACTCTCGAATACCTGTGGAGTTAGGGAAAAAATATAATGGAAAAACTAACCCGTCGGCCAGCTGAAGCTCCAACTCAATTCCTCGACTCCCGAATACCCATGGAGTGAGGGTAGAAGATAATACGTTCGTTAGGATCCTCCGAGACTGTGTTAATGGCAGAACCTCCCAACATCATCCATCTTCACGTTCCAAAATAGGTGGAGAAGATTCCCACAGATAATTGATTCTATCCGGAAACTGAGTCAGACGGACCGCCGGGTGAGGTGGATAAAATGTTGACCGAATCGCGACGTCCCAGAGGGGTGTGTGTTGAGATGACTTATATATTGACCAAGTCATCAGAAGTCCTCTGATCAACGCTACCTGCAGCCAGCAATCGGGTCGCCCCTGATCCCTGGTGCCCCAAGACTCGAGGCAGATACAACAAGTATATGAGTAACATGCTAATAATATAATAATGAAATAAATGAGAGATGAGTATAGAAAACGTACCCTGACCCAGGGGGCGCCCTCGGATGGGACGCTGCTCGAGTTGTCGTGACCCGGAAGGATAGATGAATGTGTCGAACGAGGAGCTAGATCTGACGATGCAGAGCCGAACGTGGTGGCATGAAACCGGATGCGACCTCGGCACACAAGCCAAGATAAGACATCGGAACGCAGGCCGGGATACAAATATCGATGCGCAGGCCGGGATACAAATATCGGCATGTAAACCGGGATACGAATATCGGCACGCAGGCTGGGACATAAAACATCACACAACCCTAGTCAAAACATAATGACAACGAGGGCTCGGGGGCCCAATCGACATCGGAGGCATACGACACTACAGATCGAGCGCGGGGGAACCGAACCAACAGATTTGAGGTGCCGGCAACGGCTCAAACAACTATTGGTGGCAGCAGGAACAGAGGAAGAGGAGGGCGATGGGGTGTCGGTGCGTGGCAGCATGAGTGAGGGAGAAAATGAGGGCTTTGGCGGCGTACATCTAAGCTGGTGATGGCGGGAGGTGGTTGTGCGAGAGAGAGAGAAGAGGAAGGGCAGAGGTGGCGGGAGAAGGACCCGATGGCGGCGAGACCCTCCGGCAAGGCAGCGTCGAATAGGGGCGGCAGCGGCGTCCCTCGCTGCTGTGGTGGCAGCGAGGAAGGAAAACGCGAGCTCCTCCCTTGGTTCCTCTTAGCTGCGGAAGAAGAAGCCCTCACTAGTGTTGGCGTCGGTCTGACCGGCGACGGTAGAGGCATGGGGAGGAAGAAGGAAAAGGAGATGCTATGGCCGGCGTCGTGAGGAGATGGAAGAGGAGAGGAGGAGGTCGTCGCCAGCGGCCGTCGCTTGAGGGTGGTGGCGAAAGAGGGAGCAGAGGTGGCGGAGCAGTGCAAGACACGAACAGGAAAGTCCTCCCCTCATCTTGAATGCGATCTAGTTGCGGAAGAAAGGGAGGGAGAGAGGAGAAGAGGTGGCGGTCGGAGGAAGGAGAGGGGAGCGGCCGACATCGGCATCGCTAGGAGCATGAGAGGGCTTGCGGCGGAGCCAAACGAAGAAGAAAACCCCCTTGAACCAAACCCACGAAGCCCTCTTAAGCCCTAAACAGTGGAAGGGCAAAAATACCCCTCCTTCCTCTCTTAATTACTCTTCTGCCGCTAAACCATATCCACATCAATAATAAAGAAGAAAAAGAACTCTTTCTAACTCCTTTCTTCATGATATGCCACAAGTGGCTCCGGTTGACATAATTGGTACCTATATAAGTATTTGCACCAATGATATGCCATAAATGCAACTTTCTTTCCTCTTGGTTTATCTTGCTTTTCAATATCAACATATTTTGCTTCGTGTAATTCCATGATTGAAAATAATTCTTCTTACATGCATTTGTCAAAAATTTCTTGATAAGCATCCACCATAGAAGTTCATTGCTTGAGTGCTTAGAAACCTCCTCTCTTTATATCCGTGAGACCGATATTAGGAGAACCGTTAATGTAATGGATCTATCTTTTTTTTAGTGCTTAGAAACCTATTTAAGTAATTTCAAACTCTGTCATAGTTTGTTATTTCTTCTCCGGTACTTCTCAATTAGCTCTGTGAATTTTGAATGCATTTGAGTGATGATTTCTTATCCTTCATCTTGAAGGTAATCACTTGTTTTTGGAAAAAATCCCTTTTGGCACAATTTTTCCCATAATTAATTCTATTTATTATCATAGTTTGTTTATATTATTTCTTATTTCCATTGTATACTACTCTTGACACAAGCAACATACATTCACATCTTCAAACAACTATTTGATTCTATTTTTTATTGTGCATGAGAATATAGCTTGCTTTTATATAGAGACAAGCCACACTTCCAATCATTCTATTGATTCATAAACAATATCAATTAATGTGTTGTGGTTCATGTGATGATCCCAACAAAAATAAAAACTACTCCAGTCGACTATCTAACTTATCTAGTTGACCGACATTTTATAAATATAAATGTTGGATCCAATAATACTATTTTAATTAACTCAAAGGTTTCATGGACTAGTCATCTTCTAGCTGATTGTTAAAGATTGTTCTCTAAGCTTGTTGAGTATCCATGAGATTAAAGTTCCTCATGTATCCACACTCAATTTATAAAATCCATCATCCAAACTTGATTACCTCAATCTCATGATAAGTCTTGTTATCAAATATAGTTGTTTAAGCTAAATTGTGGGAAAAATCATTGTCTTAATAAAACATTTTATAAAAACTTTAGGTGTCTTCTCTACATATATAGGATTACAAGACATTCATCATCATCATCCAAACAAGTTTCTTTGAAAAAAGAAAAGTTGTATACTTCTTTAGCCAACCAATTGACTTGTTTTTACCTCACTAAACTTCAATCAGATTGCCCATTACAAAGATTGATTTGTTGTAGCTATAAGTCTATCCATATGTTTATGCAATCCCATCACCATCCCTGGAGCATTCCATGCCCATCTCGCCAGAGTGATCATCTTTTGGCTCAAAGCCAACTGGCCTTTTCTTTCATGGAGTGTGGACTTGAAGACTTGGTTGCAGCACACGATCAAAACATGGCTTAAGCTATTCCTGTCTTTTAAATTGATAAAACAAAACAACGGACTAACAAAATCATAACTCTTAGAAAAGGCTAGAAAGAGTGATTTAATTACTTCGTTGCTACGTTAGGTGCTCCACCTTGCCTCGTATGTGATAGATTGTCATTCCTTCCATGTCCAAAGAAGATAAATTTTTCACAGGGTTAGATATCTAAAGTTTTATTAATAAAAGGGTAACCCAGTGCATGAAACTCCTGTCAATATACGATTCCGAAAAAGAGTTTATTGTATGCAGTTACCCTGCTTTGCAAGAGGTTATTTCCGATTTGAACCCATGACTTCTAAGTCAAACGGTAACAATTTTTCTATTGTGGCAAGACTCCCCTTAAAAAACACATAATAAGAAGATTTATAAAGAAAAGTAGATGCATAATAAAATAATGAAAGACAAATATGAAGAAGATGTTAATGTAGTTGGCACTAATAATTAAACGTTGACTTTGATGAACGATAAATAGTTAAAGTTAGATTCTATGTGATTTGATACTTTTATCAAGTGTGTAGAAATTGACGGGTCTAGAGGACCTGACACTAGGCCGAAGCCCAATTAGTTCTAAGGACCTGATAACTGGCATGAAATTCAGATAGGTCAAGGTATGACCTGGTATCTAGTAGGAAGTCCAGCTGAGTCTGTGAGACTTGATAGCTGGCTGAAGTTCAGTTGGGTCTGCAGACTTGACAACTGACAAGAAGACTTGGTAGGTCAAGAGGCAAGTTCAGTGACTACAAATGGTAAGTGAAGGTAAGTCATTGGAGGAGAGTAATCAAATGAAGGCAAATCCCAGTGGGACTATAAGCAATGGTTCAGCTTAGGGTTATTTTGGAAGTATAAGCTGAGACCATGACTAGATCCTGGTCTTGATAAGACAGAATCTAATTAATAATGTCATTTAATATTATGATAACTTTGTTTTGCAAGTTATACTTGCTTGTGCTAACCTTGTGATGCAACAAATCAAATGGATGAAAAAAAGGATCCAAGCGCTCGGACACAGTCTAGACGCCAAAGGTCCGAGCACTCGAAGTTGGTCCAAGTGCCAAAAAAGGGGTCGAACGAGGCGATTGGCCGAGGTGGTGACTATCCGAGGTCGCACACTCTGATTAGCTGGCATACATCAGGGTCCAGACGCCCAGAGATGAATAAATTTTCAGAGATAGAGTTTTGCCAAGGTGCAACCATGATAGCGCTCTAGACGCCCAGGGGTGGTCAGGCGCCTGGAGGTGGATAAGTCAGTGAAGTCCTAGGATCGGATAGACCTCGTTGGAGGTACCCGGGGTGGTTCGAGCGGTTGGAAAAGGCCTATAAAAAGGACTTCGACCAGAAGTTTCATAACATCATTCACAACGACTCTTTTACTCATGTGTTGTGTTGAAACGCTCCCCAACACTCAGAAGCTGCCCCGACAACCAACATTCAGAAGCTACCCGACAACCAACGTTCAAGATTCTTCTTTCGATTGTTGATATAATTGTATTTTGCACTTTAATTTTCCATCTCATTGTAATTATTCGATTGATATTAGTGGATTACGAATCGAAAAAGTCCAAAGGATCTGCGTCTTGGAGTAGGAGTCGTCGAAGGCTCCAAACTAAATAAAATACTTGTGCTCACTTTCTCATATTGCTTTCTTTCTTAGTTTAATTCTTCCGCTGCAAACTTGATTTCAAAAAGAAAAAAAAAATATTTTTAAAATCACGTGATTCACCTCCCTCTCACGTGACCAACAGTCCTATAAAAGAAAATATAACAACCCTTTATATTGACTCCAAGGTGATTTTGATGTAGCCATCTCCACGACTCCAAATACCCACAAGGACGGTTACATCCATTTGAATTCTTGATTATCTAACCACATGGTGAATACTGGAAATTAATTTATGTGCATGATGGATAGGATTGCCGCCGGAAGAAAACAATACCTCTAAAGCCATCCAATATCGACTTCTCTTAAATGATAAGGGGCATGGTTTTCCAGTAATTTGAGAAACACAACATTAGGTGAAATAATTGCGTTCAAATAGAGAAAAGGCCTACTTTTGTGCCTTCAGATTTCAGAATAAATTCAATAGGTAATAGTTTTTTGTACTCCAATTCGCATAGGTACTGAAAAATGAGAATGCATTTCAAGTTTGAGTACATACATGTAATGATTCTCATGTAATTTTCTTGTTCTCGTGACAATTAGGATGCACTACAAGAAAAACCCTCATAGACATCAGTGGAACAACAACAGTTTTAAGCAAAAACCGATGTCTTTAAGTATTTTACACCGGTTTTTCCAAAAACCGGTGTCTATGAGCACAGATTTTCGCTCATAGACATCGATTTTTTTAGCCGATGTCTATGAGCGCCTTTTTTTCATTAATAGACACCGATTTTAACCGCGGTTTTTAAAATCGGTGTCTATGAACCAAAATTCTTGCGGACTTTCTTAGCGCCCTTTCTTTTGGGTTTCTCCTCACCCACCGTAAATCGAAACCCTAATCCTCCGACATCCTCCTTTTAGGAGTTACCATTTGAAAGATGAGTAATGGATCTCGACGGCGATGTGGACGGCGGCCGTCGTCGGCAGTGTCGCGGTCTACTGGTTCGTGTGGATGAAGCAACCAGCCAATTTATCTCCCCAATTTTGAACAATTCGACATGGCGAAATCAGCACTCCTCTTCCTTTGATCCCATCTCTCGATCCCTCTTCCCCCTTCTTTTGTTCCTTTTCATTCCGTCGATCTGTTGGCCAGATGAAGAAAGGCCGAGTTCTGGTGGAGCCGGCGGCGGCAGTAGCGGAGACGCGGTTCCGCGGCGTGCGCAAGCGGCCGTGGGGGCGGTTCGCGGCCGAGATCAGGGACCCCTGGAAGAAGGTCAGGGTGTGGCTCGGAACCTTCGACTCAGCCAAGGCTGCCGCCCTGGCCTACGACTCCGCCGCTCGTGCGTTCCGTGGTTCCAAGGACAAGACCAACTGTCCCCTCGGCGCCGCCGTTGCTGCATCTCCCACCCCTACTCCTGCATTCCGCTACCCTCCCTCCGCCCGGTTTCCCTTCTGCGACGACCACCATGACCCCCCACCGTCCTCTCTGCAACGGCTGACGTCGAGCAGCCACAGCAGCACCGTGGAGTACTTCGGCAGGCCACGTCTTCCTGCGCCTGCGTTCGCGACGCTGAGCCGCCGACGTGTGTCGCAGCTAGAGAAGAAGGCCAAACCACTTCCCCAGAGAATTCCAGACAACGACGAAAACTGCCACAGTGACTGCGGGTCATCGACCTCCGTCGTTGACTACGAGCGTGACATCGCTTCCACATACCGGCATACACTTCCGTTTGATCTTAACCTTCTCCCTTCCCCCGATGACGACATCCAAGCCACGATTCTCTGCTTTTGACATCCTGATCACACGAATTCGTTTGTTTCCTTATCTCTTTAGCACTATCGATCGTTGCGCTTTCTTACATGCTCTCCATTTTATATATTTATGCCAGTGATTTCATTTGATCAAAATGCATATTAGCGGTATCTAATTAAATTGTTCTATCTGATCTTCTTTGATTTATGTTGAACTAGAAAACTTTGAATGTTGAGTTGGATCTACCATATATAAATAATATAATAGTGAAATCTCTCTTAAGAACTGAATTCCACCCACGAAGAAGAAATGACTGAAGAACAATCAAGTTTATAGTTATTCCTTCAATCTTCTTTTAGATTATTTAATCTGAAGAGTTAGCTACATGAAGGTAGAGGAAAAAACTAGGACAGTATGATGAGGTGCACCGAGAATATTCGTACTTTTTTTGACAATTTTTGCCAAGGACTGCTGCCTGAGGATTCACTTGGCTTTCTATATTTTAGTTTACTTGTTCAGGACCTTAGGTGAGTGTGATTATTAGTTCAGCCTCTTGATGAATCTTGCTTAGTTGCTTTTATTGTTCCTCAAATACTTGTCTGATGCCCATATTTTTTAAGTTAGAATCGCTTCTTCCAATTGTATGGTTTGAATAGTTTGTTTCTATATCTTCTCTTGTGTGTATTGATCCTTCACCAAGTTTGTGGTATTACACAACCTTGTTAATTTTTTTTTGCTATGATGGCTTGCAGTTTTTTACCTTGATTATTGAATTAGGATATAAGGCAGTGTGAGTTTTTCAGCCCTGCAGGAAAGTAGAATGACTGTAATTTATTCAGTAGGTTGCTTGCCTAATTACTACTTGCCTATAGGAAAACTAAATCAGCGATTAAAGGTGATTGATCATCTCTAGTTTAAGCCATTTTGTTCTTCAAAGAAAGTATCTTTCTTCTAGTGCTCTGTCAAGCAAATGAAATATTTAATAAGAGTGTTGATGCAGGCATTGACAATGAGAAGGCAGTCAAGCTTTATGAAGTTTCACTCGTCAAATTCTTGGGGCAGAAATAGCTTTGTCATTTGGGTGGTAAGTTCCTTAAATCCAAAATTTTGTATGAACTTTTAATACACTAGGAAAAGCATACAAGAATCTCTAGCAACATAAGACTCCTTATCAAAGGTAACACCTAACTCCAGTTTATGGATGATAGGTGTAAATGCTCTTTGCCTAAATGATCTTATAGAGCCTAGGAATGTATCTTACTTGTTTCCTTTATTAATATCGTCACATCACATTATGCAGACTTATTTCTTTTGTCAGTTTGGAAAGTCGATTGTACGGGCTGACTACCTTACCCTTCGTCAGGGTTTTATCTTGGTATGCTTGAAGTTTTAGAGACATTTTTATATTTGATATCTTGTTCATTAGTGATGTTGGCTTCATGAGTATAAAGGCCAGAGGTTAGACTCATGGAGTGTGATAATGCATGAGTATAGGATAAAACCTTTATTTGTTAGTTGTCTTTGGGCTTGCCATAGATTGCCATCTTAAATTAATACAAATGCATGCCTGCTTTACTTTGGGAGTGTTTCCAGATAAAATCTTGTCTTTCTAACTCGCTTAATTTATTCTTCATGGGGGAAAAAAAAAGGAAGAAGGAATCACTTTTGGTTAGGTTGTAATTGGGCTCTGAAGGCAATCACTTACATTTTATGGTTACAGTTTCTCCTTTGAAGATAAAAACATTGCATTATAATCTTTATTTCTAAGAAATTTTTTAGTAGTACTTTAAACAAGTCTTTAGTATTTATAGTATGACTAGCATCATTTATTCTTCTAGCGGCTACCAGTGTAGCCACTTCATATGATTTGCTAACTTAATATCTAAAGTGCTACTCAAATCTGTATTGAGTACAACTTGACAAACTAAGCACCATCAATGTCTATGCTCCATTATGTTCTAGCTTGATGGAGAGAAGTAGAATAAATAGTTATAGACTTCAATATTCATCCCAAATTACCTATCTGTTATTTTATGTATGGGATTTGTATCTGATGTAATTTTACTCTTGGTATTAATAATATAATTCCTTATTCTTAGCTGAGTTTCAATTGTTAGAGATGAGTAGCTTTTGTTGTTTGGTGCAGATGTTTAATACAGTTTATGTAAATACTAACTTGACGCAGTTGTTTCTTTCTTGTTGGTTAGCATACCAAGTTTGTTAGCACCTAGCCCATGCCCTGTGCTTTTACTAGTCTTGCTTTTGCAGATCAAATTACTGGGTCTCTTGGTACAGTCAACTCTTAATGGTTCAACATCTAATCTTGCGGACTCCTCAGGCCGACCCTATACCATATTGTTTTCTGGCCAGTCTGCGGCAGTGCCTGGGTTCCATCCTTCTGGTTAGACATTCCTACATAAACTTTATTAACATATTCATGTGAAATTTTGCTTGTATGTGGAATTTTGATTACGGTTTGTAAAAAAATAGGTGGTCTTCAAGGATTGCATAATATTCATGGAAGCTTCAACCTGCCAAATGTGCCTGGTTCGCTTGCATCCAGAGAGGCTGCAATGGGTGTTGTACCATCAGGTAGTGTTCAGCAACCAGGAGGAAGCATTCCTAGTGGACGGTTCTCATCAAACAATCTTTAGGTTGCATTATCTTAGGTCTGGCATGAGTTTATTTCCACATTACTTCACTGCATCATATGGTCCTTTGAATGTTTTTTATATTATTGATTCTGGATTTTTTTTCATGCAGATGCCTCATGGCTCTGGTGTCACAAATAGAGGGGGTATTAATGTTGTTGGAAATCATGCTTTTAGTAGTAGTAATATTAATGAAGTCACTGGGTCAATAACTGGTATTTCCTCAAGTTCAACTTCTGGGAATCGTAGTTCTGTTCCTGGTTTGGGAGTTTCTCCGGTATTGGGTAATGTAGGGCCAAGACTTACAAGCTCTGTAGGCAACATTGCTGGCAGTGGTAACATGGGAAGAAGCATCAGTTCTGGAGGATTATCTCTGCCTGGAGGATATTCAGGATACCAAGATAGCATCAGAGGTAGTACAATAAATAGTATATCTCTTCATCAGAGGTAGCTTTGTTCTTCTATGCTTCCTTCATTGGATTTGTTGTGTAGTCATATTTCTTTGTTCAACTATTATCATGCCTAGTAAGTTGTTGTATGATGCTATCGGTTCTTATCAATCTGTACACTTGAAGGAGCAAATTATCTATGTTATATTCTAAGCAGCATATACTAAGTGTCATATATGAAAGTTTTAGATTCTATGTTATATTCGTTATCTTCCACAGCAGCCTTTAAAAACTCAGTATTCTATTTTATTTGATACATGTACACATTTGTTTTAGTTATTTGACATATGGTGGATTTATGTGTTTTTACAGTTTACAAATCTCAAGTACTTCAGAATTGAAATTGATGAAGTGCGGTTCGAGTGGGCTGAATGCATGCTAGATTACATTTGAAGTGCGGTTCTACCTTGATGTGTTAAAAGAATATTCTACCTTGATTTTGATATCTATTAGCTAGCTTTTGATGTAAAAAGAATGTTTGGGTATTTTATGGATATTGTTGTAAGAAGATTATTTATATAATTTGTGAATATTTTTGTATTTTATGGATATTATTGAATGAAGAATATTTGTATAATTTTTGAATATTTATGTATTTTTTTTGTTATTGTCGGTTTTTCATTGTTTCGGAAATCAAATTGTGCTGTTAAAAAATATACATATTACATCAGTTTTCCACCGCTGTAAAACCGGTGTTATTAACTAATATTACATCGGTTATTTACCGCTGCCAAAACTGGTGTTATTAACATACAATATTACATCAGTTTTACACCTTGATGAAACAGTGTCGTTAAGTGATACTACACCGGTTAATAACCGATTCGAAGACCGGTGTCGTTAAGTGATACTATATCGATTTTAACCCGATGTCTAAAATGACAGACTTTTAACATCGGTTTCATAGACATCGGTCGAAAATGAAATAGACACCGGTGGAAAACCGATGTCTATGAAGATTTTTGTTATAGTGATGATGCATATTCTTTATCTTACAATATGATCAAACCATTGTACTCTGGTGGCAACTTGAAGAAAATATAAATGCAAACTTTCTTATAGTAGGCTAAAATTCACCTGTATCTGATTGATATATATATAAAGGCAGTACTTCTTCGTTAAAGCAAAAACTAATAATAATTTCTTATACAATGTTCCTTCATATAATCCTAAGTTAGTTAAAAAATAATGTTTGAAGTAGACTAGTGTCCCAATCCAAGCATATCTTGAACGTGTAGCATAGAATCGAGCAGGAGAACTAATGCATTCAACATTCGTCTCTATAGAACTATTGCCATGGAGCAAGAGATATAATCACTAGGTGAATCATGGTAAGCATAATGATGAATCAAGTATATGAATGATATATAATACCTATAAGCATAATCTTTAGGGTATTATTCTCCTCCGATGGTAAATCATAAAAACAAAACTAAGTGGCAATAATAGCAAGCAGAATTGCCTAACTCCCAACACTAAAGCCTGCCGAACAACTCAAATAGCTAAAACAGAAATTTGCACATAAAGAAATTGTTCACGGGTTTAAGAAAAAACTAAACATGCACGAAATGTAGCATGATAGCATTTCGACCACACATTTTGAAGCACATATTCCGTTGAATTGAGTCACATTATATGAATTGTGAGCATAAAGAATGTGTGAGCAGTTAAGTTTCATTAAACATGCAAGATATGTGAGATAAGCATGTCAACATTCCATCGAAACAGATTTTCAAGCATATATAACTTAGAATGACTAGTCACATTATATGAATCAAGTAAAGAAAACACATACTATTCTTAGAAACTTTTATTATATATTTCCAAATCTAGTCTGGCAAATCATACGAATCAAGTTAGTGGGACTAGTGAGTGAATTGCCCAATACCACATTAAAGGAACAACTCAAATTGCTAATACATAAACACAGAATTTTCAACATAAAACAAGTATAACGTTGGAGAGAAAGAAGATGATCTTTCTAGAGAGGAAGAGAATATAGGAGAACTCAATGACAGTTGTTTCTTAACTTCATGATTGATACGGTGTATTAAGGTGGGGTTCGATAAGACCAAATAGTCAGAAGTCAAGGGGATGTGGAAGTCAGAAGTCAAGGGGATGTGGCAGTCAGAAGTCAAAGGGATGTGGCAGTCAAAAGTCAAGAAAGCGTGGCAGTCAGAAGTCAAGGGGGCGGGGCGGTTAGCAATTAGGGGAAATAATAACTCAAACCTCCTATGACATCATCAGCCGCATAATTCCCGATCAGGTATTAACAGATCATGATCTTAGACCTGAAACATAACGTGTAGCCCGAAGTAACGCTTGACCTGCCCCGACTGGTCGGGTTCCCTCAACCCGATTTGCACAGACAGGCTTGGTACTTGTAGTAAGACAACTCCTGGTCAGACCTTCAGTGCTCTAAGCGTGAAAGATGAGACCCTCGTCGTAGCCCATCTCCTTCATCAAGACTCAAGTTAGGAGACACCTCTGAACAGTCACCCGAGCTGTCCGTAGCCAAACCTAGGCAGGAAATAAGGCACTAAGCAACAAACAAGGTCAGAGAATCGTAACCTCCTGTCAGAGAATAACCATCATGTGTCAAGGAATATTCCAATAGTATACTATCGTTGCGAATGGAACCTTCCTTCCACCAATGAGAGGACACCACATGTTCTTCATCACCCGACAGGCCTCGACACCCCACATTCTTTGACAGTGGTTAGGCTTCAGAGGTACGTAGTGTCGTATAAAAAGGGAGGTCCTCTCCCTTGAGCAAGTACGCGCACATCCACACTTGTCCGTTATACTTCTTTTACCTTCGTACATCTTTATTCTGGGGAAAAAGTACCTGACTTGAGCATTGGAGGGCCTGCACTGGAGACTTTTTCTCTGATTTTGGATCTCTAACGTTCTGGTTGCTTGTCTGAGTGTGTGCAAAGCCAAAGTACCATCAGTCTTCGTCACCATGGTCCTTCTATCAAGGGGGAGGTCTTTTTCCTGGTGCGCGTACGCTAGGTGTGTCTTAGTCATCTCTCCGTCAACATCGACGCCATCTCAGCCGACCTTCGTCTGACTCAGATTCCGGACAGGATCAATTTGGCCGTCTGTGAGAACTTTCTTCGCCTATCCTGGAGCGTGAAGATGAAGGATACCGGAAGGATCAACGTCACTATGACAGCAAGAGAATATGAACTATTTAAGGAGGCCAAGAAGCGGGCAACTTCTGAAAAACAGACCACTACTTCACAGCTGTACAAGATTCCTGTAATTTCCAAGGACCTGACTCACGTCTTGGAAAGGGGATCTAAGAGAAAATAGCCTGAGGATTTCCCTCAAGCCTTCTATCGGGAGCCTGGCCTAAACTATTACCACAAGGGCCAAGACTGTTACAATAAGGAGCAACCATAGGCCTCCATCGCGAGAGCTCCCCGCCCAGAGATTTAAAGAAAGGGAAAGCCATAGTCCTCAAGGAGGAGGCCCGGGGGGAGTCTGAGGAGCATGTGTTCTTCTCTCTAAGGGTACTCGAGGAGAAGCTACCAAAAGGGTACAAGCCCCCAGTTATTGGAGAGTACGACGGTAGCAAGGACCCGAAGGATCATCTTTGAAAGTTTCGGAACACTGTGCTGCTGCACTAATACAACGACGCCATCAAGTGCCGAGTATTCTTAAACACTCTGTCCAGTTCAGCACAAAAATGGTTCGATGGACTGCTGAATAGGTCCATCACCTGCTTCCATGACTTCAAGACCGTTTTCCTGAGTCATTTCGCTAGTAGTAAGAAGTACCAGAAGACATATCACTGTCTCTTTGCCCTCAAACAAGGGTCTGCGGAACCCTTGAGGAGTTATATCAAATGCTTCAACCAGGTAACCCAAGATGTCCCTTCCGCTACCTCGGAGATATTGATAAGCGCCTTCTCCCATGGCTTGGTGGAGGGGGAGTTCTGTAACAACCCACCTTTCTAACCTTACCTTAGAGGGCAGATGTTACTCTTTTCATATCTATAATTTTGATATTCTTATATATTATATACCGCTCAGTGCAGAGATCTACTTTAAACTTGTTCAGACTGATAGGACGTGACCTGGAGCCAAGCAGACTTGGAAGGGAGTCCAGAGCTTTCAGCGGTTCTGAGTCATGTGAGGGTCACATGGCCATGCCACCTTGGTTGAGAGGAAGAGGTGCACGATCGTGTGAACCCACACGACCGTGTCATCTTGGCCAAAAGGAAGAGGTGCACAACCGTGTGAATCCACACGACCATGTCACCTTGCCAGAGAGGGGGAGATGCACGACCGTGTGAATCCATATAGTCGTGTCCCCTTGGCCGAGGGGAAGAGGTGCACGGTCGTGTGAATCTACACAACCGTGTCACCTTGGCCGAGGAGAAGAGGTGCACGACCATGTGAATACACACGGTCGTGTCCCCTTGGCCGAGGGAAAGAGGTGCACGACCGTGTGAATCCACATGGCCGTGTCACCTTGGCCCAGAGGAAGAGGCCCGAGGTTATGTGAACCCACACGGCCGTGTCACGGGCCATGTGGGGGGCACACCCTGCTCTACAAAATGGGGTTATTCTCCCCTTTGTACTTATCTTTGCCATTCTAATTACTTCCAAATTGATAAATTGATCCTAAACAATTAGTGATAGTATTTCATGTAAAGCGGAGAGAAGAAAATACTTTAACATCCGTTCTAACATATTCCAAACAAACACAAGTTCTCATATCTCCTTCCACTGTTCCGTCACACACACACACACACAAAATACCGCTCCTGTCGCCTCCTCCTACTCGAGCTTTCCTTTACCTTTATCTGCAGTATAAGGAAATGCAAATCTATAAGTGAATGCTTAGTAAGTACCATCTACTTACAAAACAAACATTAAAAGAAGGAACATGCTTTCAAAATTGCTTGGGGAAAACACAAAACTCACACTTGACAATAATTCACGCTAAAATGCATAATTCAGAAATCTGTACATGACATGCATTTTTAAATAGGTTTATCATGCAAAACATCAACTTAAAACCATGCTAGCAATGTAAACATGCAATGGAAACATAAATCTTGCCACACTATAGAGTTCATCTATGCTACACTTCATAAGTCAAGTTCTCAAACTTAAGAAAACTTCTACTAAGACAAACAATGAAGTTTGAAAACTTTATATTACATAACTAGTGAAAATAATAATAAACTTGCTTGGGCCCGACATTGTACCACTTTGCGCACATCCTTAATAAGATCTGAGGTAGCTAATCCTGAATCTATCAAGGTACTACTAGGCGATCTAGGGGCCTAGGGGGAATCTAGGAGCCCACCCATGGACCTTGTGTCCAGTACATGTCACTTTTAAAGTAAAATATTTTCTTTTACATATTTCTTTCGTAAACTTGCACTTACTTGTCATTTAAACAAGCACCTTATGCGCGCTGAACCCCCCACAACTTTTAGGGAAGCACTCTAGGGCACTTGAATATGCTTCTTAGTCCCAAAACTAAATGGGAAGCAATTCAAGATACTCTAAATATGCCCTTAATCCCAAAACTTCAGAGGACATCTTACATATCATAACATGTATCTTCTAACATGCATAAAAACATATCAACAACTTGTATCTTCTTTAATACATAAAAATATTTCACAACATGTATCAGCGAAGCAACTCATACTGCAGGTGAGTAGTACTTACATCCTTTCGCTAGATCTTACTATTATAGGGTGTAGGGAAGACAATCCTCTCTTGTACGCCTTAATCTCCAAGACACCCTTCTCGCGCATACTAATCTTTATGAAAACTCTCCTCTTAGATTCTCCTCTTGAAGAACTTAGAACCCCGGAACCCTAGGGTTCTTGGCCAAAAACTAAGAAGAGGGAATAGGAAATTTCGACTAGGGAGGAGAAGAGAAGATGAAAAGTTAGGTTTTCTTCTCTTTCCTTCCCCTTTTATACTAAGTGGAAGTTGAAGCATCTCTTCACCCATCATCAACATATAATGAATAGTTTTCTATTTCCAATGTGATGCTTTACCACCACCCTAATGGCTACTTGAACCAATCTTAAATCAAGGGTCTAGGGTTCAAACCTAGCTCAGGTATATATTTCTATTTCTTTTCTCTTCTTCTATTTCCTTTTGCTCTTTTTGGAGGAAAGGAAATTTACGGGTGTTACAATCCCCATACCTTATAAAAATTTCATCCTCGAACTTAAAACAAGTGTGGATACTTCTATCTCATATCATCCTCGTGTTCCCATGTTGCCTCTTCATACTGTTAACTTTGCCACAACACTTTCACTAACGGTATTTCTTTGTTCCTCAGCTTCTTAACTTCTCGATCTATTATCTTTATAGGTCGACTTTCATAATTGAGATTCTCTTGAACTTGTACCAGCTGTGACTCAATCACTTGGTTTACATCGGGAACATGCTTCTTCAGCATTGAGACATGGAATACATTATAAATGGTTGACATCTCCTGAGGTAGTTCCAGCTCATAAGCTACCTTGCCAACCCTTCTAGTAATCAGGTATGGTCCCACATAACGTGGACTCAACTTTATTTTCTTTCCAAACTTCATCACTCCTTTCATAAGAGCTACTTTGAGGAACACTGAGTCCCCAACATCAAATTCCAGTGGTCTACGGCGCACATCCGCATAGCTCTTTTGCTAGCTCTGAGCAGTTTCTATTCTCTTGCAAATGTTCTGAATGACTTTAGTGGTGTCCTCGATAAGATCTGTCTGGAGTCCCATTTCTTTCCTTTCACCACCTTCATACCAATAGATAGGAGATTTGCATCTCCTCCCATATAGAGCCTCATATGGTGGCATTCCAATAGTAGCTTGATAGCTATTATTGTATGCAAATTCTGCTAAGCATAAGTATCGCCACCAGCTCCCTTTGAAATCTAAGGCATAAGCCTGTAGCATATCCTCCAGAACTTGGTTTACTCGTTCTGTTTGCCCGTTAGTTTGAGGATGAAATGCAGTGCTAAACCGTAGCTTAGTGCTAAGAGCTCTCTGAACACACTCCCAGAAGTGTGAAGTAAAGCGACCATCTCTATCAGAAATTATGATTTTGGGAACTTCATGTAATCTGATAACCTCTTTAACATACATTTGCACTAGCTGTTGAATAGAGTAGGATATTCTAATAGCTAGAAAATGAGTAGACTTGGTCAATCTGTCCACTATTACCCAGATAGCATCGTAACCATTCGTGGTTCTAGGTAGCCCTACTATGAAATCCATAGATATATCCTCCCATTTCCACTCTGGGATCTGGATAGACTGCAGAACTTTTCCCGGTCTCTGATGTTCTGCTTTAATCCGTTGACATGTCAGGCAGGTACTGATATATCTTACAATGTCTCTTTTCATTCCAGTCCACCAGAAGCGTTCCTTTACATCTGGTACATCTTGGTGGAACCAGGATGCATAGCGTAGGGTGTTCCATGGGCTTCATCTAAAATTTTCTGTCGTAGTTCTTCTTGATTAGGGACACAGAGGCAATCACCATAATATAGTATCCCACAGTCTGATACTTAGAACTCTCCATTTCCTTCTTCTTGTATTCCCTGCTTGATTTTCCGAATATTAGGATCTTCATCCTACCCTTTCTGTATATCTTCAAGCAGGGTTGACTCTAATGTCAAAGTGGAGAGCTGCCCAGTAACAATTTCAAGCACAAAATTTACTATTTTTTCTGTAGGGGGTGGGACATAGCAAATAAGGACAATAAAGCTGTACAAGATTTCCTACTTAGTGCATCTGCCACTTTGTTCACCTTCCCAGGATGATAGAGGATTTCACAGTCATAGTCTTTGACCAGTTCAAGCCATCTCCTCTATCTCATGTTCAAGTCTTTCTGAGTGAAGAAATACCTAAGACTTTGGTGATCTGTGTAAATCTTGCACTGTGCTCCGTATAAGTAATGCCTCTAAATTTTGAGAGCGAAGACTACCACTGCTAGCTTAAGGTCATGAGTAGGATAGTTCTTCTTATAATCCTTGAGTTGTCTCAAGACATAAGAAATGACTTTTCCATTCTGCATCAGTACAACCCCGAGTCCCAACTTAGAAGTATCACTATAAATATCGAAACTTTTGCTAGTTTCTGGAAGAGTCAGGATTGGAGCACTAGCCAGTCTCCTTTTTAGTTCCCTGAAACTCTTCTCACAATCCTCTGTCCACTCAAATTTTCTGTTCTTTCTGGTAAGTACTGTCAATGGGGAAGCGATCCTTGAGAAGTTCTCTACAAATTTCCTGTAGTAGCCTACTAACCCAAGGAAACTCCTGATTTTACTAGCATTCTTGGGTCTATTCCAGTTACTCACAGCTTCTATTTTTGTCGGGTCTACCATAATCCCATCCTTGAAAATAATGTGACCTAGGAAGGACACTTGATCGAGCCAAAACTCGCACTTAGAGAACTTTGCGTATAACTGGCTCTGCTGAAGAATCTGCAATATTGTCCTCAGATGTTCAGCATGTTCTCCCTGGGTTCTGAAGTATATAAGGATATCGTCTATGAAGACAATTACAAACTTGTCTAAATATACTTTGAATACTCTGTTCATCAAATCCATAAACGTAGCAGGAGTGTTCGTCACTCCAAAAGACATAACTACAAACTCGTAGTGCCCATACCTTATTCGGAATGTCATCTTCGGTACATCATCTGCTTTCACTTTCACTTGATGATATCCGAACTGCAAGTCTATCTTGGAAAAGACTGTAGCTCCCTTTAACTGATCAAACAGATCATCAATTCTTGGCAGCGGATACCTATTCTTGATTGTTACCTTGTTCAACGTTCAGTAGTCCACACACATTCGCATGGACCCGTCTTTCTTCTTTATGAACAACACTGGAGCTCCCCATGGTGAGTGACTAGGGCGAATAAAACCCTTGTCGAGTAGCTCTTGTAGCTGTCCTTGAAGTTCTTTCAATTCTGTCGGAGCCATGCGGTAGGGTGCCTTTGAGATCGGATGGGTACCAGGGATGAGTTCAATCTCAAATTCAATTTTCCTATCCGGGGCTAAGCCTGGAAACTCATCCGGAAACATTTCTAGGTAGTTACATATGACTCTAACTTCCTCTAACTTTTGGTTTCTTTCTTGTTGGGTATTAATCACATGAACTAGAAACCCGACACATCCATCGGCTAACATTTTCTGAGCTTTTATGGCCGATAAGAATTTCTGAGTTCTCCTCTTTGATTCCCCGAGTTACTCAAACTTAGATCCTGTCTCGGGTTGGAATAGGACTCTTCACTTACGATACTCAATGGAAGCACCATACTTGCTCAGAAAGTCCATCTGAAAAATAACATCGTAGTCAGACATGTTCAGCATTATCAGATCACTATACAGTTCTCTGTCTGAAATTTTGATTGGTACAACATGTAGCCAGTGCGTAGATGTCATTATCTCTCCCGAGGGTAGTGTCATCAAGAATTGTTCGCGTAGGACCTCCGGGGGTATACCTATTCTTTCAGCAAATGCTATGGAGACAAACAAATGGGTTGCCCCAGTATCAAATAGCACAGTTGCATATTAACTAAAAATGCATTTTGACTTGTGACAACAGTGGAGGCATTTGCTACATCCTCTCTGGTAAGGGAGAACACTCAAGCATTTGTAGAACTTAGTGGGGCCTCCAGTTTGCCTTGGCTAATATGAGGACCCTCCAACGCGACCTGCATCTGGTGTAGTTGTGCCTACTTGCCTCCATACTGAACAGGTTGTGCTGGAGGTAGGTTGATCTTGGTTGGGCAATACTTGGCTATATGCCCTTCTTGACCACACGTATAACAAGCACTAGTGCCCTTGCGATAGATTCCAGGATTTATCTTTCCACACGTGGAACACGTAGCATACTTAGGCCGCTTGCTTACGGATCCTCCCTTTTTATTACTCCACTGCTTCATCTTAGAGCTCCCCTTCCAGGTTGAACCTTGGCTCTGGGATTTCTGAGTGCCAGAACTCCCTTGACTTTTATTCTCAATTAGTACTAGCTTCTGCTGCTTGATACTGTTTAGGTAATGCTTCGTGATTAGGGCACTACTAACCAGCTCTTCTGCAGTCTGTGGTCTATTTATTCCGCCAGCTACATTCAGAGCTATCTCTTGCCTCAACATTTTAAGCATTAGCCTTACCCTTTCTCGTTCTGTGCGGACCAGTTCATGGCATAGACGAGCCAGCCTATTGAATTTCTTCACAGCTTCGTCAATTGATAAACTTCCTTGGCGGAATTCCGTGAACTCGTCATAATGTTTGTTCGTGACATGCATATGAAATAATTCTTCAAAGAACTCAGTCTCGAAGTTAGACTAAGTCATTTGATTCACTATTCTTTTTACCTTGACCCATTCCCACCACATTCTTTCATCACCAGTGAGGCAGAAGGAAACACACTTTATCTTTTCTACCTCTGGCCAGTCCAGTAACTCCATTATACTCTTGTTACGCACCGCAAGTGTACGGTTACATCGTCAGTAATAATAAAAGATATCATATCCACAGGGATTGATTATAAGCACTAAAGATGTTTCAAAGCGAATTAGCTAAACAAACAATTAAAAGATCATTTACAACTAAGATCAAGGGTAAGGGTTAAATGCAAAGATTTAGTTTTATAAAGATTCTAGGAGTCTTGGTTTCTTTGTGATAATCATTGATGTAATGTAATCTACCAAACCTTGCCCTCAATTGCAATGTATTTGTAAGAAGTCACCGGTTGTTTTTTGCAGAAAACACCGGTTAAGGACTTATATATAAACCCTAAGCAATCAAAGAGTTATGAATCCCTATGAGGTCCATTAACGGGGTGGCCCTGTCACGACGCCCCTCAGTCATACGACATAGAAACACATCCCTAATCAATTAGCATTAAGATATAGAATTAAACATGTCAATCTGTCCTACTTCTTTGCAAGTTCTTGTTTTATCCCTAAAGGTAATCTCCTAAAAGGTCAGTGAGTGGGGCAGCCCTGTCACGACGCCCCTCGGTCATATGATTTAGCGAATTCCTCTACAAGATTTCACAAGAGATACAAACAACCAATCAAGAATAGGAATTAGGCACAAAACACAACAATCCAATAGAAGATTGATTGATACAAAACATAGCAATATCCTTGGATCAAGAAGATGGCAAATCCATTGACTCTTACATCAAATTACATCACAAATACTCCCTCATTCCTAGAACAAGAAATCTACTCCATAAAGAATAGAGAAAGGATTGAAGACAAGAAAATCCAAGACATTCCAATCCAAGAACAAGAGAATAGAAAGGAACGCTTATCTCATTACGATAAGTGATCTTCGGAACCAATCCTCTGCTCTCCGAGTCGAATCTTGGACAGAAATCTCCCCTTGAATGGTTGGAAACCGCCCCAAGAACATATCTCCCTCAAAGGGAGAACCTCCCCTTTCAAAAGGGAAGAAGCTCTATATATAGAGGGGAAAAATTTGGGTGCCACACGGCCCAGGGCACGATTGTGTGAGATCCATACGGCTAGGGCAATCCTCCTCTCGGCTAGGGTCGCACGGCCGTGTGATGGTCACACGACCATGCCATGTACTACCTCTGCTTGCTTGCATGGTCGTGTGAAACCACACGGCCTGGCCATTTCTCCTATCTAAAAGTGTTACACGACCGTGTGGGACACACGACCATGCTAATTTCTGGCTCTGGAAAGGCTGCACGGCCATGTGAAACCACACGGCCTGGGCAGTCTTGGTCACTGGAAGGGCTACACGACCATGTAATTATACACGGTCATGTACTGGTTGGCTGAAGGAGGGTGGGACGACCTCTCATCACCACACGACCGAGATCATTCCCCCTTGCAAGGCCGTGTGGTAGCCATTGCCCGGGTCGTTCTTCTCCATTTGGTTGTAGAATCATCCACAGACATCAATTCTTCTCTAAATTTTACTCCTGAAAGCATAAAATGCACAAGAGCAGATCTCCAAATAAAGAGAAGTATTTATGCTAAAAGCAAAGAAAGAAGCATGAAAGTGCATAGACAAAGCATGTACAAAACGTAAGAATGTGCATCAAAACATGCTAAATAAGTGTATAAAATCTACACACATCACACCCCCAGACTTGGACTTTTTCTTGTCCTCAAGCAAAATGCCGCAATCAAGATTCATGTATTCAATAATGGATCATAATCCTTAGTGCACATTCCTAATTCTATCAAGAAGTTTCATTGATGAGCATGATCATGGAAACAACTCAAGTATGGCTTAAGCATAAGTATCTTGTGCACAGTGCAAAGTAATCCCCAAACTCTTCAAGTTTTCAATCTATGTCCTAGCCAAGTCGTCATCCAATTGACTTCCTAATATTTCCGGTGATAGATACTTACCTGCCACACACTTGGTTCATATTTCTCAATCAACCCAAGGTCTCAAAGGCGTGCTCGATATCAGGAGAACCATAGGAGTCATTTCCCCAGTAACCTAACTCGGTCTCAAAGGGGTGACTAGCTAGTTTCTACTCACGACAACTATTTTTTATATCCCTTTTTCAATACTTTTTTTTTCATTTGACTTTTTTTTTCATGCACCCCTTTTTTTTACATTAAGTGATTGCATTGTGCAACACTTAAACACATAAGCTCATAGACACATAAGTTGCGATATTTTGATTTTTCCAAATGAGCTTTTCAAGATTCGAGCTTCATTTAGTAACCAAAATGAAGTTTGAGAAGTCACCATGGAAACCAAGTACTAAACAAATAGGATGAATCATGGCTATTTCAATGATATCAACTATTCAAGTTCAAGTAAAGTGAAGTGAAGGTAAGATCCTTAAGGTTAAGCCAAAACTCCAACTTATTTCCATATGATACTTAGCTTATTTTATGATACTTAAGATAGAGAAAAGAAGTACATTAAACATACTAGCATCATTTACAATATCATGAATCAAGATAAAGAACGTGCTAATAATTTTTCTTTTGAACAAGAAAGCATAAAAGTGAGGATTTGATGTTCTCTTCAATGGGGATGCCACAAAACTTTTCAAAAATAGTCAAGTGACTATCAAAACAAAATAAACTGCTAAACAAAACATAAAATGCAAAAATTTTTAGGTTTTCAAACCACCCCCTCAGACTTAAACTCTTCATCGTCCCGATAAAATCAATATGGTGGAGGAGGTGGATGAGAGAAAGGAGGTCTACATCGTTCCCCAATAGGAAAATTAGGAAAACTAGGGGTTTCACTCAGGAATCTATGATATTCATGAAGGGCATCTATTTGTTGGCTAGTAATACTCATGCCCTGTATAAAATCTCTCATTCTAGCTTGGTCAATATCATAGTCTTGAACAAATTAAACCATTTGACCTTGAAAGTTCCTCGTAAACTGAAAGTAATTTTCTACTTCTCTGAACTGGTCATCAGATAAAGAAAAGTGACTTTCCAACATTCTTCCTTGGACATTTTGCTTCTCATGAAGTGAGTCCAGAGATGCACGGAAATATAAAAAATCAAATCTGGAGGAACCCGTACCATGGACAAAAGAATGCCTAGCGGGCTTCGGATGTCCGGAGGGCTGCGGGTATCCAGATGACGAGGGCTCAAGGTGTGGCTCTGTGTCTCTGGATATAGAAGGGATATTCTCGAGGTCTAAATCAGTAATTACCCAATTAGCAGGGTAGCGAATAGAAGTTCGTTCAAGACAAGGAAGAGGTAAAGGAAAACCATTCGACCTAGGAAATGTAAAACCATTCTCATCCTGACAAATTATTTTCATAGCAATACATGCGTCAATGTCTATCATGTCATTGCCATGGATGACTTCTAACCCATCTAAATCAAGTTCCAAATTTATAGCTATTTGAGTAATCAACCTACCAAAAACAATTGATCCTGAGGATGCCCTCCCGACTCTCACCAAGGTTTGCAAAAAATGAAAACTGGAATCGAAGTCAACCTTATGTAGCATAGCCCATAGAGCGTAAAGCTCTACTTTCTTGATGACTCCATCACTTTCCCCCCTACCAAAAACAGTTTTACTCATAACACGATGTAAGTATCTAAAGACGGGGTTTTGCATGTGAGAAGCCTTAGCTCTAGAGGGCTCATAAGGTTGTTCTAATCCAGTGATCGAATTCCAAAATTGATTCCAATTAAACCTAGAATCAAACCTGCGAGAGCTACCGGTAGACAATCCAAAACAAGTGTTAAAGTCACTAAATGTCCATTGAAACTCTTGATTCATAAGCCTAAAAGTTATCTTACCAACATAGTCATCCTCATTGGCAAAGTGAACATCTAATGAACTTAAGAACTCTAAAATAATGCGAGGATATGTATGTAGATGTGTATATAAAATGTCATTCCAATCTAGGAACCCAATCATCCAATCTATATCATCTCTAATTCCTAACATGTCTAAAACAGTTGAGTGATGTAGATGGGATCTATCCCTCCTATATGACGGGAGTGACATCATTATTCTTGGTAGAGTGAGACCACTAAGTGCATGACCATGCCCAAATGAGTCAATATGAGATATTGAGCTCATTTGATTAGAGTGAGTCTACTTGGAGTTCAAGATTTAGATTGATTAGAGGATGACATGGTTTATGCCTCACATTGATCAATCTAGATGTCAAGGATAGAAGGACATTATCATATATTGTGAAGGGTCACAATTAGTAGTCACAAGGTGATGTTGGATCTCATCATACTTGTAACTTGGGTAGTAATGATGTGTTGCTAGTTACCACTTATTACTTATGCTTCTAAATAGGTTTAGGAGCATTGCCAGCGTTACAATAACCTATTGGGTCACACAAAAAGAATAAGTGGATGGAGATTAGGTTCATATGGTGAACCAATTGGATGAGGTTTATATGATGAACCAAAATTGGATTAAGAGTAATCCAAATTAGACTTATTGAGTTAAACTCAATTGGATTCAATTGTTGAATGAGTCTAATTTAGAGTTGATTCATTGAGTCAATTTATATTAATGAATTGAGATTCATTAAATTGAAATTGACTTGAATCAAAGGTTGGATTTAACTCAACAAGGAAGAGAAGTGGTCAATTTTGACTTGACCAAATTGGAAGTTGAAACATCAAGTTTGACTTGATGAAATGCCACTTGGTGAAGGTTGACTCATCCTACATGGCATGGCTAACCAATTCATCCTTGCCACATCATCTCCACATCATCAAGGGAGAGCTAGAGGAATGGAATGCCAAGAGCCAAAGACCCTTGGCATTCCATGAGTGGCCGACCAAATGAATATGGGATTCATTGGCATTGAAGTGTGATTATTGGTTGTTGTCTTCTTCCTCCTTAGCTCCTTCTTGTTCTCATTCTTCTCTTGGCCGAGATTTCCAAGAAAGAAGTGTGAAGGTGAGTGAGTTTAATCTAAGAAGAAAGGGTAAATAGAGAGTTTAGAGAAGTGTATGAGAATCCTCTTCTTCTTTTTCTCTCCTTTCTTTTTCCAATCCCATCCGAGATCCCTTGGGAGTGCTAGCACACTTGTGGTGCTCTCTTCTCCATCTAGAGTGGTTTGAGAATCACTTCTTGTTCGTGTGGATACTACTAGAGGTGTGTACACTTGAACACACTTGAGATCCGGCAACATTTGGACGAGCGAGATTTGAGAAGGGCTTCGCTTCCAAGGTATACTCACTTTCTTGTAGATCTAGTGTAGATCTAGGATTAGACAACATGTACATGAAAATTTTTTATATCTTTGCACGGATCCGGTGGCAAGACTTCGGGGTTTTCGGAACGCAAAAAGCGATTTTTGCGGCCCGAAAGTCCCAACAGTGGTATCAGAGCCGCGTGCGAAGCGTGTACTTGTTTTTATTTTAATTTTTATGAAAAATTATAGTTCTGTAAGTTTCTATGATTTTATTAATTTTATGATTTTTAAGAGTATTTTTCTCGTAGAAGCAAAGCAACAAGTGTTTAAACACTTGTAGGCTTCGACTACTGAGAAACACCTTCCGTAACGGTAAGGTCTCACCCAAAATGTTTTGGGACAGTGGCTAAAGGTACTGTAAGATCATCATGGGACACTCGTTAGACTCATTTTGTGAGAAGGGGTGTTACCCCTAACCTCGCAAGGGGCATTGTCCTGCGATCGCGCTCGAAAATCGCTAAACGGGACCGCCGGGAAGTTACGACTCATAAAATCATAAAAAATAGTAATAAAATTACAGAAATTTATATAAAATACATAATTTAGAATTATGTATGATTTGTGATGGTCATGGTCCAAAAAACCTCAATTGGATTGGTTACATGTGTTGTAATTCATAATATGACCTGCGCACCATTTTTGTGTGATTGTGTGTGTTGTATATGTGATATGCGACCTGCGCGTCTTGCCTTTCTATTTTATTTCCTGTTGTAAAATAGTTTAGACTCGAATGTAACTCGAGTTTTAACTTTGTAATGTACAAAATGGATCTGTGGAAGGTTCACTCGAGGAGGAGTTACGAGGAGGGTGCGAGCAACACATGGCGGTCAAAGGGAGGAGCTTGGAGAAGCTCTTGACCTTAGGTTGACTGTCCGATCTTCTCATTGGCTTGAGAAGATCGTAGTAGGGCCATGATCTAATCACATTTTAATTAATTGCTTGGGTGTGTATATGTGATGCATGCTAGAGTAGAGTAATTAATTAGTGCCTTGTCGATTAGATTAGATCTTAATCGTGTATATGATACACATCAACGATTAGATTAGATCTTAATCGCGTCAACTCCAAATGCCTACCATGCCGTGATACTCATCACTACCTCGATCACATGTTGTTGTTGAATCTTCCAAAGCAGAGCAACACATATTATCTTTGTAGGGTGCGGAGGGACAATCTTGGTCCCGCCTATCAATGCCTGGGTGAGTACAAACTCAATCAGATTGAGTAAAACTAGTTAAACTCAATTGGATCAGGTATAACTATAGGCATTTTCCAATGGTTGGTAGATAGGTCAAAATCACATTTATATTAACTCTTGGGCGATTTAGCCAATGCTAACTCGAGTTTTAATATACATGCGGATCTTGATCCTATAAACAAGAGTTGCATAGAGATGTAATTGGTAATTAGTTACCTACAAATCATATTAAGTCTTGGGTGATTTAGCCAAAGCTAACTCAAGGCGTAGTATGATGTGGATCTTGTCCCACAAGAATTATAGCTAGTTGGTTAGAATCTAGTGAGTGTGGTTTGACCAAATCCATGACTCGAAAGTTCTATAATTCAGTGGGAGTATCATTTAATTAAAGGCCTAATTAAATGATTGGTGGAATATGATATTTATTTTTTGCATTTTTCTATTGTAGATTGCCATGTCGACAAACACGAACACCTTCTCTCTGCGTTCTGTCCTTGAAAAGGACAAGCTCAATGGAGCTAATTTCCTGGACTGGTACAGGAATCTAAGAAGAGTTCTCACTCAAGAAAGAAAACTGTACGTCCTGGAGCAGCCCATTCTCGAGGCACCTCCTGCCACTGCCACGCAAGCTGACCAAGATGCTTACAAGAAGCATCAAGATGACGCATTAGATGCTCGCAACCATGAACTCTAAGCTTCAGAAGCAACACAAGTTGATGATTGCTTATGATATGGTTGAACATCTTCGTCAACTATATCAAGGACAAGCAGGGCACTGGAAGAGGAACTACAAAGGATACCTGGAAGTTCTTAAGAAGAAGAGAAATAAGATTTCTACTTCAGGTATACATGTTATAAAAGTCAATCTCTCTATTTCTTCATCGTGGGCATTAGATACCAGATGTGCTTCTCACATTTGTATTAATGTACAGGCGCTGAGAAATAGCAGGACATTAACGAATGACAAGATAGACCTACGAGTAGGCAATGGAGCATGGGTTGCTGTTGTTGCTGTAGGGACTTACTATCTATCTCTGCCCTCTAGGCTTGTACTACAACTAGATGAATGTTGTTATGTGCCTGCTCTTACTAAGAACATAATTTCAGTTTCTTGTTTGGACAAGAAAGGTTTTTCATTTATAATAAAGAACAAATGTTGTTCAGTTTATTTAAATGATATGTTCTATTGTAGTGCACCTCTGATGAACGGACTCTACATTCTAGACTTAGAGAACCCCATCTATAACATAAATACCAAGAGATTCAAATCAAATGAAATGAACCAAACATATCTCTGGAATTGTCGCTTAGGTCATATAAATGACAAACACTTATCCCAGCTCCATAAAGATGATTTGCTGGACTCATTTGATTTTGAATCATATGAGACATGTGAGTCATGCCTACTAGGTAAGATGACCAAGACTCCCTTTAGTGGACACAGTGAAAGAGTGACTGACTTGTTAGGACTTATACATAGTGATGTATGTGGCCCTATCAATGTCGCTGCCAGAGGTGGTTATAGGTACTTCATTACATTTACTGGTGACTTCAGTAGATATGGTTATGTGTATTTGATGACACATAAGTCAGAATCCTTTGAAAAGTTCAAAGCATTCAAGAATGAAGTACAAAACCATATTGACAAGAGTATTAAGATACTTCGATCAGATTGAGGTGGAGAATACCTTAGCCATGAGTTTCGTGACTATCTAGCTGGGTGTGGGATTCTATCCCAACTCACTCCTCCTAGAACACCACAGTGGAATGGTGTATCTGAAAGGAAGAATCATACCCTATTAGATATGGTACGGTCTATAATGAGTCACACAGATCTTCTTATATCTCTTTGGGGCTATGCTCTGGACACAGCAGCCTTCATACTCAATCGTGTTCCATCCAAGGCTATGATAAAGACACCATCTAGGATATGGACTGGGAGAGATGCCCAGGTGTCTTTTATGAGGATTTGGAGTTGTGAGACTTACGTTCAACGTCAAGTCTTAGACAAACTGGGACCCAAATCTGATAAGTGCTATTTTATAGGATATCCCAAGGAAACGAAGGGATATTACTTCTACATTCCCAGTCAACACAATGTAGTTGTGGCTAAGACTGGGGTATTTCTAGAAAGGGACTTTGTTTCTAGAAAAACTAGTGGGAGTACGTTCAATCTTGATGAAGTTTAGGATATGGACCATAGCACTGAAGCCTTGATGGAAGTTGAACTAGAACCACAAAGTGTTGTGGATGATGAGATTGTTCCATAAGGAGTTGAGGAACAACAATCGGTTCAAGTAGACATACCTCTTCGCAGGTCTGATAGGGTACGTCGTTAGCCTGAGAGATACTCATTTCTCTTGTCTGACCATGATGACGTTATGCTCATTGAGAATGAGCCTAATTCCTATCAGGAAGCTGTGATGAGACCAGATTATGAGAAATGGCTAGAGGCTATGAGATCCGAAATGGAATCCATGTACACCAACCAAGTATGGACTTTGGTTGACCCAACTGAAGGGATAAAACCCATTGGGTGTACGTGGGTCTTTAAGAGAAAGACTGACATGGATGGATTGATATATAAGGGTCATCTGGTAGCTAAAGGTTTCAAACAAATTCATGGTATTGACTATGATGAAACCTTTTCTCCAGTAGCAATGTTTAAGTCCATTCGGATCATGCTTGTTATTGCAGCATACCACGATTATGAGATCTGGTAGATGGATGTCAAAATCACGTTTTTGAATGGAAATCTGCTCGAGGATGTGTACATGACACAACCTGAGGGTTTTGTAGATCCACAACATACTGGCAGAGTATGCAAGCTGCATAAGTCCATTTATGGACTAAAGCAAGCTTCTCGAAGCTGAAATCTTCGATTTGATGATGCGATCAAACAGTTTGGTTTAATCAAGAATGAAGATGAACCCTGTGTTTACAAGAAGGTTGTAGGGAACAGAGTTGTCTTCCTTGTATTGTTTGTGGATGACATACTACTCATTGGGAACAACATCCCTTTGCTGCAGTCTGTAAATACTTGGCTAGGGAATTGTTTCTCAATGAAGGACTTAGGTGAAGCAACCCGTATTTTAGGCATACAGATCTATAGAGATAGATTTAAGAGATTGCTTGGCCTAAGTCAGAGTACATATATTGACAAGGTATTACTACGGTTTGCCATGCAGAACTCCAAGAAGGGATTTCTGCCGATGTCACATGGTATGAGTCTTTTGAAGACTCAAAGTCCCTCTTCTAGAGAGGAGAGAGACTGCATGGATACAATCCCTTATGCCTCAGCCATAGGATCTATCATGTACGACATGCTATGTACTCGTCCTGATGTTTCGTATGCTTTGAGCATGACGAGCAGATACCAGTCAGATCCAGGTGAAAGTCACTGGATAGCAGTCAAGAATATTCTTAAGTACTTAAGAAGGACAAAAGAATATTTCTTGATATATGGAGGCGATGACGAGCTAGCTGTAAAGGGTTACAGTGATGCCAGCTTCCAAACTGACCAGGATGATTATAGATCGCAGTCTGGGTTCGTGTTTTGATTGAATGGTGGTGTTATGGGCTGGAAGAGTTTGAAGCAGGACACAGTTGCTGATTCTACAACAGAGGCCGAGTATATTGCTGCATCAGAAGTAGCAAAGGAGGCAATTTGGATCCGCAAGTTCATTACTGAGCTTGGGGTGGTTCCTAGCATTGCAGATCATATTGAGCTCTATTGTGACAATAATTGAGCAATAGCACAGGCTAAGGAATCTCGCTCATATCAGCGGACTAAACACATACTACGATGCTTCTATCTCATTCAAGAGATCAACGATAGAGGAGATGTGAAGATTTGCAGAGTATCCACAGAGGCTAACATCGCTGATCCCTTGACCAAGGTTTTGGCACAGAGAAAGAATGATGGTCACACTAGGTCATTGGGTATTAGACCCTACACTGATTGACACTGGTGCTAGTGGGAGATTGTTAGTTAGAGACCTAGAGCCAATCATATGATGATTGTTGTATGGACTCGATGTATCATATTCCTATATATTTATAAAGGCATTTAATTATGGTTATTATACTTACTTGTATTGATGCCAAATAACTAAGTATAATATCGTCCTTGAGTAGAGGGTTCTTATCTATATCAATCATTTGGTTGAATCGATAAGTGAGATGATATAGAGAACACTACTCTTAATCATTCCTAGACAAGTATTAACATTCAGGGACAATGTTAATGCGACGAGACTAGCATGTAGGCCAACTCAATGACTTGATCTCACAAGTCATGGATATCGAGTATTAAGTTGACACATGAGTATGCATTGGAGAATGTATACTGAATGACCAGCCATGAGAAAGTATCATGGATCGTTATATGAGTGTCATATACTTTCTCATGTGACTATTAGTATGACTATCAGTCCTTGGACTTGAAGTCACCATGGTTCCTTACATAAGGAGTTACATACTTTGGCTCGTCAAACATCACCCATAACTGGGTGGACTATAAAGGCGATTACTGGGTATGTAACAAATTATGCGGAGGGATGTGAATGATGTAGATGAGATCTATCCCTCCTATATGATGGGAGTGACATCATGATTCTTGATAGAGTGAGACCACTAAGTGCATGGCCATGCCCATATGAGTCAATATGAGATATTGAGCTCATTTGATTAGAGAGAGTCTACCTGGAGTTTAAGATTTAGATTGATTAGAGGATGACATGGTTTATGCCTCACATTGATCAATCTAGATGTCAAGGATAGAAGGACATTGTCATATATTGTGAAGGGTCACAATTAGTAGTCACAAGGTGATGTTGGATCTCAACATTCTTGTAACTTGGGTAGTAATGATGTGTTGCTAGATACCACTCATTACTTATGCTTCTAAATGGGTTTAGGAGCATTGCCAACATTACAAGAACCTATTAGATCACACACAAAGAACAAGTGGATGGAGATTAGGTTCATATGGTGAACCAATTGGATGAGGTTCATATGATGAACCAAAATTGGATTAAGAGTAATCCAAATTAAACTTATTGAGTTAGACTCAATTGGATTCAATTATTGAATGAGTCTAATTTAGAGTTGATTCATTGAGTCAATTTATATTAATGAATTGAGATTCATTAAATTGAAATTGACTTGAATCAAAGGCTGGATTTAACTCAACAAGGAAGAGAAGTGGTCAATTTTGACTTGACCAAATTGGAAGTTGAAACATCAAGTTTGACTTGATGAAATGCCACTTGGTGAAGGTTGACTCATCCTACATGGCATGGCTAACCAATACATCCTTGCCACATCATCTCCACATCATCAAGGGAGAGCTAGAGGCATGGAATGCCAAGAGCCAAAGACCCTTGGCATTCCATGAGTGGCCGACTAAATGAATATGGGATTCATTGGTAATGAAGTGTGATTATTGGTTGTTGTCTTCTTCCTCCTTAGCTCCTTCTTGTTCTCATTCTTCTCTTGGCCGAGAGTTCCAAGCAAGAAGTGTGAAGGTGAGTGACTTTAATCTAAGAAGAAAGGGTAAGTAGAGAGTTTAGAGAAGTGTATGAGAATCCTCTTCTTCTTTTTCTCTCCTTTCTTCTTCCAATCCCATCCGAGAGCCCTTGGGAGTGCTAGCACACTTGTGGTGCTCTCTTCTCCATCTAGAGTGGTTTGAGAATCACTTCTTGTTTGTGTGGATACTACTAGAGGTGTGTACACTTGAACACACTCGAGATCCGGCAACATTTGGACGAGCGGGATTTGCGAAGGTCTTCACTTCAAAGGTATACTCACTTTCTTGTAGATCTAGTGTAGATATAGGATTAGACAACATGTACACAAAAATTTTTTATATATTCGCACGGATCCGGTGGTGAGACTTCGGGGTTTTCACAATGCAAAAAGAGGTTTTTGCATCTCGAAAGTCCCAACAGTATGCCCGTGTATAACAGACACGGCTAAGGCAATTGCTCCACATGGGCCGTGTGGATCTACACGGCCTCATCCTTCCTCTCCTCGGGAGACCTTACATGGCCGTGCTAATCAGCATGACCACAACCATCTCCTCTTCGGATGAATTTGCATACCCGTGCAAGGGACACGGTCGCATCCTTTTCTTTGTTGGGTTGGTTCGCACGACTATGCAGATATGCACGACCTCAACCTTTTTCTTTTCGGTTCAGCTCACACGGACGTGCACGGTACACGGGCGAGATTCCTTCCTCCTCTGGAATCACCACACGGTCGTGTTTGGTACACGAACTTGCTCTTTTTCTCCTCGGGTGTGCTTACATGGCCATGTCATGTAGACACGACCCTAGCATCCTTCTCTTCTGCAAGATGTACCTGGCCGTGTATGGCACATGGCCAAGCTCTGTTTTGCTCCAAATGAATGTTCTACTCCTTCATTGCTTCTCCAATACTTCTATGCCCATGAAGAAGTCATGGCCAGCTCATGGTAGTGAAATTTCAACCTGAAAACAAGAGTAAAAACAAGTTTAAAAGAACTAACTAATGAAATGAAAGAACTAAAACTGAAAAGAACTAAAAGAACCCTTGGGTTAGTTCCCAAGAAGCGCTTGTTTAGGGTCTTTAACTTGACCGTTCTCCTTGATCATTTTATCTTTTTCTTGCCCTAGGAGGGCAGACATATTTCTTATTTTTATTGGGAGGCCTCCTCCCAATATCGCTTGCCGGATCATATTCCACATCCGATGGCCTCCCATGAGGATGGAAATTCCAATCCTCAAGTTGATAAGCATTCGCCCCGCTACAAACACTTAATAATAAAGAAGAGACATGGTTAGAAGCATTAGACAAATCATATTCCAACCTTTCCTTACCGATTACCAAAAAAAGTTTATGGTTTTGACATCAATTATTGCTCCAGCTATGGCAAGGAAGGGTCTTCCCAATATGATTGGAATCTTCGGGTCTTCTACCATGTCCAGAACTATGAAATCCGTGGGAATAGTAATCCCACCAACTTCTATCGGCACATCTTCAATTATTCCCATAGGATATCCAAAAGAATGATCTGCTAGTTGTAGTACCATGGTAGTAAGTTTCATGTCTTTGAGACCTTATTTATTACAAATTGAATACGGAATGAGGCTAACACTTGCCCCCAAATCACAAAAAGCTTTTTCTATGAATTCAGATCCTATATTGCAAGGAATGTAAAAGCTTCCTGGATCTTTAAGTTTCAGGGAAATGTTCTTTTCAAACAAAGCGCTGCATTCCTCAGTAAGTGCAATGGTCTCAATGTCTCCCCTTCTTCTTTTATTTGACATGATGTCCTTCAGGAATTTCGCAAATTTTGGCATTTGTAGAATTGCGTCAATCAAAGGAACTTCCACACAAATTTCTTTAACTTTGTCCAAAAATCTGCCAAACTCTTCATCTTTCTTTAGCATCACTAATCTTTGAGGAAAAGGGATTACTTGACTCTGTGGATTAAGTGGAAGAGTCTCTTAAACTTTAATGGTACTCTCCTCATTTTCTTGAATCTGATTTGGTTCAAGTGTTGGAGGAGAGAGCTCTTCTTCAGCTTTCATCCTTTTTGGAGCAGTCACTTGAGGATCTCCCAAGGTCCGTCCACTCCTAAGTTCAATGCGATTGCAATGCTCTATTGGATTTACATCAGGTTTTCCAAGAAATTGTCCTGGTGCTCTTGAAGATGATGAGGCTAGCTGGCAATTTGGATATCTTGGATTTTTTGATGTTTTTCAGAATTATCCATTCTTTGAGTCAACTTCAAAATGTCTTGCTTCATTTCGTTTTGATTAGAGATAATTTCCTCAAGCATCTTTTCAATTTTAGAAAACTGATAGCCTTGAGAAGATTGTTGTTGTTGCTGAAAATTTTGTTGCCCGGATTGGAAACTTTGTTTGCCTCCCATGGATGGTCCTTGTTCTTGATTATTTTAGTAGGAAAAATTTGGATGATTCTTCCACCCAAGATTATATGTGTTGGAATATGGATTGTTATGCCTTTGATTAAAACTCATGATGGCGTCACATTGCTCTAATTGATTTACTGTGCAAATATAGCTCCCAAAGGACATGAGTCTTGTGAATGATCAGAACTACCACACGTTTCACAACAACATACTATGGCATTGACTGTATTAGTGCTAGTCCCCATACTTTCCAACTTCTTTGTGAGAGCATCCAACTTTGCAATCATTAGAGTGACTGCATCTACATCAAATTTCCCTGATGCTTTAGTTGGGTTTGAATAAGAATAACCACACACTTCTCTCATTTTCCCATTGATGATGATTTTGTGCTACACTTTCAATTATTTCCTCAGCTTCATCTAGACTTTTATTCATGAGTGCTCCTCCAGTAGCTGAATCTAGGGACACCTTAGTATGATAATTAATGCCATTATAGAATGTGTGCAACACTAACCACTTCTCCAAACCATGATGTGGGCATTGTCTGAGCATATTATTATATCTATCCCAAGCTTCAAATAGAGATTCTGAGTCAGCCTGTTTGAAACTTACAATAAGATTCCTCATATGAGCCGTTTTACTAGGTGGATAGAATTTATCCAGAAATTATTGCTCGCATTGTTCCCATATGGTGATGCTATTTGGAGCTAAAGAGTTCAACCATTGCTTAGCTCTATCTCTTAAAGAAAACTCAAATAATAATAAACATACCACTTCAGAAGGAACACCATTTATTTTCATTGTACCACATATCTCATAGAAGACCTCCAAGTGTTGATTTGGATCTTCATGCGGTCCTCCACCAAACTGATTTTGCTGCACCATAGAAATAATAGCGGTTTGATCTCAAAATTATTTGCTTCAATAGAAGGTCTTGAAATGCTAGATTGAAACCCTCTAGCGTAAGGTTCTGCATAATCTTTTAATGGTCTATTTGCCATGCTAGAATGATCTTGTTCAGTTTGTTGTCTTTGCAGAATTTTTCTTCTATGAAATGTTCTATCTATTTTTGGGTCTAGAGAAATAAGTTCTCCTGCAAAGTTAGATCTTCGCATACACAAGAACAAGATATGTTTACTCAAAAAGAAAAGAAAAGTATAGAAGAATAGAGAGGATGTAGTTTACAAGAAGAATTAAAGAACAAATGAATGCAAAGAATGTAATGAATGAATACAAAGAAAAGAATGTAAAGAAAGGATACAATAAAAGAATGCAAAACAGAATTGGAAAAATAGTTACTAGTTAGAAGTAAGAAAGGAAAAGAAAAGTTTAGTCTAACTCAATTGATAATATCTAATGTTATAAGCGCAATCCCCGGCAACGGCGCCAAAAACTTGTTACACACTGCAAGTGTACGGTTACGTCATCAGTAATAATAAAAGATATCGTATCCACAGGGATTGGTTATAAGCACTAAAGATGTCTCAAAGCGAATTAGCTAAACAAACAATTAAAAGATCATTTACAACTAAGATCAGGGGTAAGGGCTAAATGCAAAGATTTAGTGTTATAAAGATTCTAGGAGTCTTGGTTTCTTTGTGATAGTCATTGATGTAATGTAATCAACCAAACCTTGCCCTCAATTGCAATGTATTCGTAAGAAGTCACCGATTGTTTTCTGCAGAAAACACCGGTTAAGGACTTATATCTAAACCCTAAGCAATCAAAGAGTTATGAATCCCTATGAGGTCCGTTAACGGGGCAGACTTGTCATGACACCCCTCGGTCATACGACATGGAAACACATCCCTAATCAATTAGCATTAAGATATAGAATTAAGCATGTCAATCCGTCCTACTTCTTTGCAAGTTCTTGTTTTACCCCTAAAGGTAATCCCCTAAAAGGTCCGTGAGTGGGGCAGCTCTGTCACGACGCCCCTCGGTCATACGATTTAGCGAATTCCTCTACAAGATTCCACAAGAGATACAAACAACCAATCAAGAATAGGAATTATGCACAAAACACAACAATCCAATAGAAGATTGATTGATACAAAACATAGCAATATCCTTGGATCAAGAAGATGGCAAATCCATTGACTCTTACATCAAATTACATCACAAATACTCCCTCCTTCCTAGAACAAGAAATCTACTCCATAAAGAATAGAGAAAGGACCGAAGACAAGAAAATCCAAGAAATTCCAATCCAAGAACAAGAGAATCCAAAGGAACGCATATCTCGTTACGAGGAGAGCTCTTCAAGGAAAGAATCTCTTAGGGTCGCACGACCTGTGATGGGCACGGCCGTGTGAGATCCGCACGGCTAGGGTAATCCTCCTCTCGGCTTGGGTCGCACGACCGTGTGATGGTCACACGACCATGCCATGTATTGCCTCTACTTGCTTGCACGACCGTGGGAAACCACACGACCTGGCCATTTCTCCTATCTGAAAGTGTTACACGGCCATATGGGACACACGACCATGCCAATTTCTGGCTCTGGAAAGGCTGCACGGCCATGTGAAACCACACAGCCTGGGTAGTCTTCGTCACTTGAGGGGCTACACGGCCATGTAATTATACACGACCGTTTATTGGTTGGCTGAAGGAGGGTGGTACGACCCCTCATCACCACACGGTCGGGATCATTTCCCTTTGCAAGGTCGTGTGGCAGTCATTGCCCAGGTCGTTCTTCTCCGTTTGGTTGTAGAATCATCCACGGACATAAATTCTTCTCCAAATTTGACTCCTGAAAGCATAAAATGCACAAGAGTAGTTCTCCGAACAAAGAGAAGTATTTATGCTAAAAGAAAAGCAAGAAGCTTGAAAGTGCATAGACAAAGCATGTAAAAACATAAGAATGTGCGTCAAAATATGCTAAACAAGTGTATAAAATCTACGCACATCAGCCAGCCTAGTGAATTTCTTCACAGCTTCATCAACTGATAAACTTCCTTGGCAGAATTCCGTGAACTCATCATAATGTTTGTTCGTGACTTGCATATGAAATAATTCTTCAAAGAACTCAGTCTCGAAGTCAGACCAGGTCATTTGATTTACTATTCTTTTTGCCTTGACCCATTCCCACCACATTCTTATATCACCAGTGAGGTAGAAGGAAGCGCACTTTATCTTTTCTACCTCTGGTCAGTCTAGTAACTCCATTATACTCTCTGTTAGGATGTATACTACAAGCCTAGATTTTTGTATGAACATTTATATTTTCAAATAAGAATCACTTTGGTCAAATATTACATTTTATATGTTAATGCAGTTGTCCATTTAATTTATATTATAGATAACATGGTGTATGGTGTCACACAGAAGATCAAGTTATCAGTTCCTTATAAATTATAAATAGTAGCTCACGATTGAGATGGATAGGGGTAAACCATTGGAACAGTTATAGTGTAATTTGGTATTAGTCTGTCTTGACTATAAAATTACACTAGTACACTATGTGTGTATTAAGCAGGACCATTTGAGGTTGTTCGATTTATACTGACTGCATAAAAGAACAGAACATCTATTATTATGGATGTGCGTTCTCTTAATCCCGATATAATAACAAACACGTATACTTAGTATTTGTTTCTTTGACTTATCAATGGGTGAGATTTATTCGTTAAATCAATACGCCCGATGAGTTGGGAGATTATACCATTTATATGGTGTGTTGTTGATTATAAAAGGAAACTGTGTCCTATTTATTGAGGTTGATGATGTCTGATGTGCGTAGATTATATACTCTTTTATGCATGTTTTTACGCACATTTACATACTTTGAGCATGCTTGATCTATGCATTTTTATACTTCCAGCTTTCCTTTTAGCATATTTACTCTTTAGGTTCGGAGATCTGCTTTTTGTGCATTTTCTGTACACAGGAGTCGAAATTGGTGAAGATTATACGTCCTCGGGCAAGCTTGGAACTAATTGAAGGGAGAGAGCATCAGGCCGTGTACCACACATGGCCGTGTAGTCTTAACAGGAAGGGAAGAGGACATGGCCGTGTGAATCTCACACGGCCGTGTCTTGATTTGAAGAAATCAGAGCAGATGCCTTATATGGCTGTGTGGATCTATACGACCGTGTGAGGTTTCCAGAGGCCAAGCAGGTGGTGGCCGTGTGCATCACACTGCCGTGCGAAGTTTCCAGAGACTAAGCAGGTGGTGGCCGTGTGCACCACACGGTCGTGTAGCACTTCCAGAGAACAGTAGGGTCCTGGCCGTGTGGAGTCACACGGCCATGCAGCTTTGGCGGAGAGGGAACTGGACATGGCCGTGTGAATCTCACACGGCCGTGTCGTGGGGCCGTGTGGCGCCCGATTTCCTCCTCTATTTAAACCTTCCTTCATGAATTGAAAGGGGATCTCTCCCCCTTTGGGAGAAGGCAAGATTTGGTGGTTTCCTCCCATTCTTCGGAGGATTTCTGGGCGATTCTAAGGGAGTTCTTGATGATTTCGACTCCGGAGCGAGGATTGGATCCGAAGACGAGGCTTCTTCGTAGATAAGTTTTCTCCTTCCCCTTTTCTTGGTTTCTTGGATTGGGGATTTAAGAAATGCTTGTAATCTTTATTTCTTCGGGTATTCTTCCTCGATTCATGGAGTAGATCTTGTATTCTAGGATTAAGGGAGTATTTATATGATGGATTGATGTAATCTCATATGGATTTGCCATTTTCTTGTTTCAATGACATTGTCTTGCTTGTATCAATTAGATCTTGAATGATTAATGGTGATTTGTGCTTAATTCTCATTCTTGATTGATTGTTTGGATTTCTTGTGGACTTTGTAAAGATAAACTCTCACTCGATCATCCGAGGGATCCACGTGACAGGTGCAAGCCCGTGTAAGGACGTTTGAGAGATAATCTTGAAGAGGAAATAGGAATATTCAAGAGAGTAGGATGGATTTTGTGATTAGTTTCTTGTATCTTGATAGATTAATAAGTTGTGGGCTTCTATGTTGATATCCGAGGAAGGCATAGTAATAGGTGCGCTTCTGTGTAAGGACAACGTAGGTTCACGTCTAATTGATCATATTTAGATACATTTCTCAGTCCTTAGTCGGTTGTCTATTGCAAGAGAGAACCGGCAACTTTCTACAAGTGTTTGGTAATTGAGGGATAAGAATTGGTGAACCATTTACATTCAAGAAACCTTACAAAGAAACCGAAACTCCTAGAATCTTCCTTTATCATAACCCAAAACACTAAACTCTTGTTTGTTGATCTTTAATATTAGATTTGTTTACCTTCACTTTGCATTTGAAACGATTGGATAGTTGTTTAGCTAATTCGCATTGAGACATTTCTAGTGCTTATTCCAGTCCCTGTGGATACGATAATCTTTTATATTACTTGCGACATTTCCGTACACTTGCGGAGCGTAACAAGTTTTTGGTGCCGTTGCCGGGGACTGCGCTATAACATTAGGAATTATCAATTGAGTTAGACTAAACATAACATTTGTTTTCCTTTCATATTGCATAGTTGTAACTAATCATTAGATTTCTGTTTTTACCTTCTTGTATAACTTTTACTTCTTGTTAATTCTTTTTGTACAAATTCAATTCTGCATTTTTAGTTTTTCTTGTATTTTTTTTAGATATCTTGAGCACTAACATGTCAAGTAGGGCTTCAAGAAAATTTTTCACATCCATAAGCGTAAGATCTTCCACTGATGAATATTATGATTCCGAAGATGATCAATTTGAGTTTCTTTGTGGAGTGTGTGGTAGCACATCTCATCCAGCTGCTATCTGCCATTTTTTCCAAAAGACTGCTATAACTCCGGAACTTCAATGTTTGGTTTAACCTCGACATCAAGATACATATGAGCAAGTTCCTGATACTTATGGCTATGACTGGGGAGATTATCAAATTCAGAACCTTCAACCTCAGTTAATTCTAGAGCCGAGTGAGCAGTCATTTTCCCAGCAGCAGAACTCTAACTCACCTCAACACTACAATCAAGATTGGATGGATTATCAAAATTTTGATTATAGAAGCGTGCAAGGTGTTGATCATTCTTTTCAAGCATCTCAGAGTCTCTCAGAGTTTCAGGATGATTTTTCATTGTATAGACCACATCATTCACAACCGGATGAGCCGATTGACTTGGAGGACTCCCAAGACACAAATATTCCTGCTCCAAGTCAAATGGAGACCACAACACAAGTTTCTGAAGAGATAATGGTACAACGGGGGATCCTAGCTTTACAATTTTTACTACAAATTTCTAATAAAGCTGTCAATTCTTCTATTGATGATATTGATATTAGTGGACTCTTCGCTACTTATGATGATGATGTGGTAGATAAAAGTGTAGGGACATGTACTATGGAGGAATTGCCCCAAGGATCACTTCTTTTGGTTGCACAACCGGTTGATGATGATAAATGTGTAGGGACTTATGTAATGGAAGCAAAGCCCCAAGAATCACCACTTTTAGAGCCACCACCACTCGAACCAGAGCTAGAACCATTACAAAATTCTGAAGAGGTCACATCCACTTGTTTAGAACTTTCAGGTACTTCTCAGCACTACAAGGTTAGTATTCTTAGTAATCTTTTAGAAAATTTCATAGAGTTACCTATAATTGATTTTGTTGGATGTGATTCATTTTTTGATACATACTCAATTCATACTAATATGGTTCTAGTTCCTTCTTATATTACATTCTTGTGGGAGGTTTGTTTTTTCTTTTGGGTGTGTAGGTTTTCAAGAGGCCAATAATTGGAAGCTCATACCGAACCGTCTTCGACCACCGGAAAGAACTTCAAAGAAGACGAAGATGGAGAGAGTGATACTTAATTTTTTAACTCCTTTATTGAAAGCTCCCTCCATAATAAGAACCTTTGGTAGGAAGGTTCTAAAATATCTTACTCCTCCAAGGGCGAGATTTAGATGAATCTAATGTTTGGTTGAGCTAAAGACCTTAAACAAGCGCTTCTTGGGAGGCAACCCAAGGGTTCTTTTAGTTAGTTTTGATTTGTATTTTAATTTCTTTTAGTTTGATGCATTCTTTTGATTTTGTTTTCAGGTTAGGTGCAAAACAGAGCCCGGCTGTGTGCTATACACGGCCAAGCAAAAGTTGCAGAGAAGGGAAGTGTTTGGGCCGTGTCATCCAGACACGACCGTGTAGGATTTCCCGAGGAGAAAAGGGTCTAGGCCGTATCTCAAACATGGCCGTGTAAAGAATCCCGAGAAGAAAGATGGAGAGGTCGTGTCCCAGACACGGCCGTGCGAGGAAACCAGTGAAAGAAGAGGGGGAGGCCGTGTGGATCTGCACGGCCCGTGTAGGGGAGCTATTAAAGTCTTCTTTCTACCTCACACGGCCAGATCTTGGCCGTGTTCCGCACACCCCCAACTCTCCAAAACATCTCTTTCTCTCCCAATCTCTTAAAAACTCCTCTCTAATCTCTCAAGATCTCTTAGATCTGGATTCTCTTCCTCTCTAAGACTTGGACTTTTCATTCTCCTAACCTAAGATCTTTGCTCTTTGAAGTTTTGTTCTTTGAGTTTCATTCTTCCAACCCTAGATAATTCTTCCCCTATCTAAACTCATCAAGATGTCCAACATTTTGAAGAAACTTCGCAAAAGAGGTGGTGGATCCAGTGGGGACAAAGAGGAGGAGCCATCAAGGGACAAAGGAAAACAACCAGTGAAGGGAAAAGGCAAAAGGACTTCACGCAACGAAGGTAATGACAATGAATTCAATATTGTGTTTAGAAATGATGATCAAGTAACTAGATTTGCAATTCTTGTCAATAGAAAGATAGTGTGTTCTAGATATATGGACCCAACTGTTCTTGATATGCTTGGAATTAGGGAAGATGTAGATTTGATGATTGGGTTTTTGGATTGGAGTGATATTATGTACACACATTTGCCTACATATCCTCGTCTTGTTTTGGAATTTTTAAGTTCATTGGATGTCCATTTTACTAATGAAGATGATTATTTTGGAAAAATCTCATTTAGACTAATGAATCAAGAATTTCTATGGGCATTTAGTGACTTTAATTCTTGTTTTGGATTAACCACCGGTAGCCCTCATAGGTTTGATCCAAGGTTTAATTGGAATCATTTTTGGAATGCAATAACTGGGTTAGATCAACCTTATGAGCCTTCAAGAGCTAAGGCCTCCCATATGCAAAACCCCATCTTTAAGTATCTACATAGAGTCATGAGTAAAACTATTTTTGGTAGGGGAGAGAGTGATGGGGTGGTTAAAAAGATAGAGCTTTATGCTTTATGGGCTATGCTTTATAAGGTTGAATTTGATTCTGGTTTTCATTTTGTTCAAACCTTATTAAGATCTGCTAGGGCATCATCGGGATCAATTGTTTTTGGTGGTTTGATTACCCGAATAGCTTATAATTTAAATCTTGATGTTGATGGGTTGGAAATAATTCATGGTAATGACATGATTGACATTGATGCATGTCTTGCTATGAAAATGATCATTCGGGATAAGAATGGTTTCGCGTTTCCTAGGAGGAGTGGTTCTCCTTTACCCCTTCCTTTTCCTGAACGAACTACTATTCGTAACCCGGCTAATTGGGTAATTTCTGAGTTAGATTTTGAGGATAACCCTTCTATACCTGGAGACACTGAGCCACATCATGAGCCCTCGTCATCTGGACACCCGCAGCCTTCTAGTTTTATGGAGCCTGCCAGGCATTCTTTTGCATATGGCACGGGATCTTCTAGGTTTGATTTTTCAGATTTTCGTACGTCTCTAGAATCACTTCATGAGAAGCAAGATGCCCAACGAAAAATGTTGGAGGGGCGCTTCTCTTTATCTAATGATCAGTTTAGGGAGGTACAAAATCATTTTCAGTTTTCGAGGAATTTTCAAAGTCAAGTGGCTGAGTTTGTGCAGGATTATGATACTGATCAGGCTAGGATGAGAGATTTTATGCAGAGCATGATGCTTACTAGCCAACAAGTAGATGCTTTATATGAGTATCATAGATCCTTGGGTGAGATTCCAGGTTTTCCTATTGGCCAACCACGTCGTAGACCTCCTTTCCCTCGTCCACTTCCACCTCCTCCACCATATTGATTTCATCGGGATGATGAAAAGTTTAAGTCTGGGGGGGTGTCATGTAGTTTTTAGTTTTTGTTAGTTTTTCATGTTGGTTCTTATTTTCATTGCTTGTTGCTTTATTTTGCTTGTTTTTGAAATAATCATGGCAAATTTTGAGAACATTAAATCTTCACTTATATGCTTTCTTGGATTCAAGTGGAATGTTAGCACGATTATTGTCTTGATTCATGATGTTCGAATGATGCTAGTAGTAAACTTTGTGTAGTTCTTTTTTCTATCTTGGGAAGCATTAATAAGCTAAGAATCTTATGGTGATGAGTTTTAGTTTTGGTTCAACCTTAAGGATTTTATCTTCACTACACTTGTGCTTGATGCTTGAATAGTTGATGTCATTGAAATAGTCATGATTCATCTTGTTTGCTTAGTACTTGGTTTCCATGGTGATCTCTCAACTTTCATTTTGGTTACTGGATGAGGCTCAAATCATTAAAGCTCATTTGGAAAAATCAAAATATCCCAACATGTGTGCTAAAAGTACATTTGTGAATAAGTTTTACACAATGCAAACACTTATATATATATATATATAAAGGGATATAAAAAATAGTTGTCATGAGTGGAATCTAGCAAGTCACCCCTTTGAGACCGAGTTAGGTTACTGGGGAAATGACTGCTTAGCTTCCCTTGAGATTGAGCACACCTTTGAGACCTTGGGTTAGTTGAGAAATATGAACCAAGTGAATGGTGAGTAAGTGCCTATCACTGGTTACTTGTCTTTCACTGGAAACATTAGGAATTCAAATTTGATGACGACTTGACTAGGACATGGATTGAAACTTGAAGGGTGTTGAGTTACTTTTACACTGTGCACAAGATTCTTATGCTTGAACCATACTTTACTTGTTTCCATGATCATGCTTGTTAATGAAACTTTTTGATAGAATTAGGAAAGTGCACTAGGTTTTATGAATGTGTTGTAGAACATATGAATTTAGACTGCAGCATTTTGCTTGAGGACAAGCAAAGGTTTAAGTCTGGGGGTGTGATGTGCGTAGATTATATACTCTTTTATGCATGTTTTTACGCACATTTACATACTTTGAGCATGCTTGATCTATGCATTTTTATACTTCCAGCTTTCCTTTTAGCATATTTACTCTTTTGGTTCGGAGATCTGCTTTTTGTGCATTTTCTGTACACAGGAGTCGAAATTGGTGAAGATTATGCGTCCTCGGGCAAGCTTGGAAGTAATTGAAGGGAGAGAGCATCAGGCCGTGTACCACACGTGGTCGTGTAGTCTTAACAGGAAGGGAAGAGGACATGGCCGTGTGAATCTCACACGGCCGTGTCTTGATTTGAAGAAATCAGAGCAGATGCCTTACATGGCTGTGTGGATCTACACGGCCGTGTGAGGTTTCCAGAGGCCAAGCAGGTGGTGGCCGTGTGCATCACACTGTCGTACGAAGTTTCTAGAGACCAAGCAGGTGGTGGCCGTGTGCACCACACGACCGTGTAGCACTTCCAGAGAACAGTAGGGTCCTGGCCATGTGGAGTCACACGGCCGTGCAGCTTTGGCAGAGAGGGAACTGGACATGGCCGTGTGAATCTCACACGGCCGTGTCGTGGCGCCGTGTGGCACCCGATTTCCTCCTCTATTTAAACCTTCCTTCATGAATTGAAAGGGGATCTCTCCCCCTTTGGGAGAAGTCAAGATTTGGTGGTTTCCTCCCATTCTTCGGAGGATTTCTGGGCGATTCTAAGGGAGTTCTTGATGATTTCGACTCCGGAGCGAGGATTGGATCCGAAGACGAGGCTTCTTCGTAGATAAGTTTTCTCCTTCCCCTTTTCTTGGTTTCTTGGATTGGGGATTTAAGAAATGCTTGTAATCTTTATTTCTTCGGGTATTCTTCCTCGATTCATGGAGTAGATCTTGTATTCTAGGATTAAGGGAGTATTTATATGATGGATTGATGTAATCTCATATGGATTTGCCATTTTCTTGTTTCAATGACATTGTCTTGCTTGTATCAATTAGATCTTGAATGATTAATGGTGATTTGTGCTTAATTCTCATTCTTGATTGATTGTTTGGATTTCTTGTGGACTTTGTAAAGATAAACTCTCACTCGATCATCCGAGGGATCCACGTGACAGGTGCAAGCCCGTGTAAGGACGTTTGAGAGATAATCTTGAAGAGGAAATAGGAATATTCAAGAGAGTAGGATGGATTTTGTGATTAGTTTCTTGTATCTTGATAGATTAATAAGTTGTGGGCTTCTATGTTGATATCCGAGGAAGGCATAGTAATAGGTGCGCTTCTGTGTAAGGACAACGTAGGTTCACGTCTAATTGATCATATTTAGATACATTTCTCAGTCCTTAGCCGGTTGTCTATTGCAAGAGAGAACCGGCAACTTTCTACAAGTGTTTGGCAATTGAGGGATAAGAATTGGTGAACCATTTACATTCAAGAAACCTTACAAAGAAACCGAAACTCCTAGAATCTTCCTTTATCATAACCCAAAACACTAAACTCTTGTTTGTTGATCTTTAATATTAGATTTGTTTACCTTCACTTTGCATTTGAAACGATTGGATAGTTGTTTAGCTAATTCGCATTGAGACATTTCTAGTGCTTATTCCAGTCCCTGTGGATATGATAATCTTTTATATTACTTGCGACATTTCCGTACACTTGCGGAGCGTAACAATGTCCCCTTGAGGAGCTCATCAGGATTATCATGTAAACCCTGCATGTGGACTTAGTCCGACATGATAATAAGGTTGAATGGTACTACTCTTGGAGCTAGATGTTAATTAAGTGAGTGTCAGTAACTCATTTAATTAACAGACATATGATATCTTAAACACAGGGAGACTAACACACTCATGATGAGTAGGAGCCCATATTATAATATGGATTGGTGCGGTAGTTCAATAATAACTCTTAGTAGTATGAGTTATTATTGATGAACTTGAGTTGGGTGTTCAGGTCGAACATAGGAAGCTCAAGTCCATCAGGAGGTCAAAATCAATTCCTCCTCTCGGTCCCTATTGATGTCTACTTGGAATTCCGTTCTGCTTCCCCTGTACAAAAATTTGTACAAGCACAGAACTTTCCTAACAACCTATGTGTTCCTCATGAGTTAAACTTGAATTGGAAACAGAACTTAACATTCTTTTCCTAACAACCTATGTATTCTTCAGTAGTTAAAACTTGGATTGCAAACGATACTTAACATTATTAATCCATGTTCATCCCATGTTACAGAAGTTGATTAAATATCTATTTCAAGGATTGACTTCCAGGTTAAACATGGCGAGACACTCGGCCTTCTTAGGTATGGGATCATCCACCACTTCCTAGACAAAGTCTTTCAAAGAAATTAGATATTTAAACTTCTTACAGTAACCCTAGGTTTAACTACAGAAACCTCAATAGAAGTACAAGATCAAAACATTAAATCGAAACACAAAAAATGAAACACGAAATCGCTAGCCTCTTGTGTTGGTATTTTAGGATCCATACAAAGAAAAATTAGTTTCACTACGAAATTAAAAACTAATTATACCTTTCTTTGTAAACAAAGACCTCTTGATCTTCTGCTGTATTCCTCTCCTCCTCTTGGATGTCGTGTGGGCGGCGATCTACCAAGATGAAATCCACCCGAACCACTTCTTCTTTGCCTACAAGTTTCGGCCACCCAAAGAATGCTAAAATAGGAAACTTCCTTCTCCTTCTTCTCCAAGCAACCGGCCACCAAGTGCTTCTTCTTTTCTTTCAAGTTTCAACCACCAAGAAGAGATGAGTGCCGACCTTAGAAAGAGGAAAGGGAAAGAAGAAGATGTGTGGCGCCGGGCTTAGGGAAGAAAACAAGGTGAAGGGGAGAAGATGAAAGAGTCGGCCACAAGGAGAAGAAGAGGAAGAGGTGCCGGCCCTAAGGGAGCAAGGGAATTATGGAGATGTATATATCACATAAGGCACCCTCTACCTCCCTTTTATAATCCTTGTTCATGGCAAAAAAGGAAATTTTAATAACAATTAAAATCTCTATCTTTTAAATTTTCTATTGTGATGACTACAAAAGGAAAGTTTTAAAATTAATCTCTTTCTTTTAAACAATGTAGAAATCTAAAAAAAAAGATTAAAATTAAAATTTCCCTTTTAAATCATGGTTACAAAAAAAAAAGTTTTATCAAAATTAAAATCTCTCTTTTTAAACATTATAGATAACTACAAAAAATGAAATATTAAAATCTCTCTTTTAATTCTTTGTAGATAGCTATAAAAAGAAAGATTTTAAAATTTAAAACTCTCTTTTAAAACCATGTGGATGGCTTCAAAAAAGGAAAGATTTTATCAAAATTTTATTTTAAACAAAATTTCCTTTTCTATTATGCTATGGACGACCCCTTGCTTGGGCACCAAGCAAGGCTTGGCCGACCACTACTTGTGCTCCAAGCTAATGCTTGGCCGACCCCTTTACACCAAGGAAGGTTGTGTCTGACCCATTACTTGGGTAAGAAGTGGACTTTGTGGATACAAGGTTTATAGAGGCTACAATAGGGACCGAGAGGAGGAATTGGTTTTGGTCTCCCGATGAGCTTGAGCTTCCTGTATTCGACCCGAACACCCAACTCAAGTTCATCAATAATAACTCATACTACTAAAGAGTTATTATTGAACTACTGCACCAATCCCATATTACATTATGGGCTCCTTCTTATCATGAGTGCATTAGTCTCCCTGTGTTTAAGATATTGAATGCCCATTAATTAAATGAGTTACTAACAACTCACTTAATTAATATCTAGCTCCAAGAGTAATACCACTCAACTTCATTATCATGTCAGAACTAAGTCCACCTACAGTGTTTACATGACAATTCTTAAGAGCTCCTCAAGGGGACATCATCAACCTAGATAATTGGGACACATTTTCCTTCTATAATCAACAACACACCATATAAATAATATTATTTCTCAACTTATCGGGCTTATTGATTTAATAAATAAATCTCACCCATTGATAAATTAACGAAATAAATACTAAGTATATGTGCTTGTTATTATATCGGGATTAAGAGTACGCACATCCATAATAACAGAGGTTATGTTCTTTTATGCAATCAGTATAAAAAGAATAACCTCAAATGGTCCTACTCAATACACACATAGTGTACTAGTGTAATTTTATAGTCAAGATAAGCTAATACCAAATTACACTACAACCATTCTAATGGTTTGTCCTAATCCATCTTGGTTGTGAGCTACTATTTATAATTTATAAGGAACTGACAACATGATCTTCTATGTGATACCACACACCATGTTATCTACAATATAAATTAAATGGATAACTGCATTTAACTAAATGCAGACATTCGACCAATGTGATTCTTATTAAAAAATAAATGTTCATTCAATAAATGTTCATACAAAAAGCTAGGCTTTTAGTATACATCCTAACAATCTCCCACTTATACTAAAAGACTATATTGTCATATATGCTGTCATACATCTTATTCCCATCCCCTCAACATGCCCATCAAAAGCTCTCGCCGGAAGGGCCTTAGTGAAAAGATTTGCCAGGTTATCTTCTGATGCAATCTTGGCGATAACAACTTCTCCTCGCTTTATGATGTCTCATATCAGGTGGTACTTGCGCTCAATGCGTTTACTAGCCTTATGGGCTCGTGGTTTCTTCAAGTTTGCTACTGCACCACTATTATCACAATAAATTGTGATAATTTTGGGCAAACCAGGAATCACATCTACGTCCATTAAAAAGTTTCTGAGCCATACAGCTTCTTTGGCTACCTCAGAGACTGCCACATACTCAGCTTCCATGATGGCGTCCGAAACGCATTTCTGCTTAACACTCCTCCATGTAAACACATACCCTGAGGTTGACTTACTATTGCCCCTGTCTGATTGGAAATCCGAATCCATGTAACCCGCAGGTGATAGATCGAATGGATGTGATAGAGGGGGGGGGGTGAATATTGCGCCTTTTAAAAAACTTCCCTTTTCCTTTGAAATCAGAGTCATGCACAGCGGAAAGTATATAGACAAGTTTGTTTACTTCGTTCGGAGTCTAGGTCGACTCCTACTTGAAGGCCCGCAGTCCTTAACCGCATCGATGAGCAATCCACTAAGATTCTTCTTCCCGAAAACCTCAGAAAGAAGTAATGCGTACAAAATACAATGATATAAGATAGTAACAACCTACTATCTTATATAAGATTAAGTGAAATAAAAAAACAATAAAGTATACCGACTGTGTGTAAGAGTTGAAGCTTGGTCAGCACTTGTTTGCATGTAGAGGAATTGTAGAGCAGTCGCACGAGTAGCACTAGCACAGAATTGAACCGCAACATATTTCATTGTCATCCTCAGATCTCGAGCTTCAATTTATAAGATTGTCGATGTTCGGTCGACCAATCCCTGTGTTTGGTCGACCGAACCAGCTCCCTTCCTTCCCGGCTGAGATCCGATTGCTGATTCGATCTTCAGCATTAACTGTCCATTAAGGGTTTAGTCGACTGTTCCCTTTGTTCAGTCGACCGAACAGGCTCCTTCCCTGTTCGTCGAGATTTGCCGATATTCGCATTTACTGTGCATTTAATATTGATTGTTCGGTCAACCGATCATCCGGTCGGTCGACTGATCTGTGTAGTTTCCTTCTACTCCTGATCGTTGCTGTATGTGCTGAGTCATCAGGGTTCGGTCGACCGATCTTACTGTTCGGTCTACCAATCATGGCTTGATTAGACTCGGTCTGTTCTGGTCTGATCTGAACACCGCTTTGATCTCTTCTTGTTCGGTCGAATGATCCGGCCAAACCTGCAAAACAGTGTTAGACAATAAACCTAAAAAACAGATGTTAGCACAGTAATAATATTATACTGCATGAGTAATATAAAAGACAATAGAACTGTCTTGATCTCAACTTTAAAATCTTTCCGGTTTCTTTAGTTGGATCAGCGACCTAAGATTGTTCCCTATGGGAACCCTACCTCACTATTGCTCCTCCAGTTGTTTACCTCAACCTACCTGCCAAACTTAGATCCTCCAGATCTAGTTTGAACTTTTCACTTAGCGATAATATACTCACCAGGACTTTTTCCTTGATCTTCGGTCCTCTAAACCTCTCGATCGCACCGCCAAGCGTCGGGTCCCCTCGACCTACTTGGACTTGCACCTGGGTTCCACGATCTGCTAAGATTTCTCTTGCCTAGCCTCCAACTAGGTCTTTCCGATTGAGTAAATAACCTGCACACTCAGTCAACTTGTTAGATCACAACAAGACTTAACTTGAACCTTTGACAACATCAAAACTTAGGTTTGATTCTGGTGCAACTTACACCAACAATCTCTCCCTTTTTGATGTTTGGCAACCAAGGTTCAAAGTTAAGTTAAAATATACAAAAATTAATCAAGCAATTAAACTTTTAATTCTCCCTCTAAGTTAAACAACTCCCCCTAAATTCACTATCTCTCCCCCTTTGACAGACATCAAAAATAAGGGAAGACCTCAAAACTAAGTAAAACAATTAAGGTCAAAGAAAACCATTGAGTACAAAAAGAAAATTCTAAAAAATTGAAAACATGTATAAAAGCATTTCTAAGGTGTAATTTTGAAAGAAGAATAGAAATTTTGAACATAAGAAGAATCTTTAAAAAATTAAGGAAATTGAAAAATTTATACCAAGGTAAGTTATTATTATTTTGAAAATCATTTTGAAAATTTTAAAATCTCATAAAGATAAAAAGTAAAATTTTGGGTTTGGAATGTTCACAAATTAAGAAAAAAAAATTGTAGATATAAATTTGAAAATTTTTAGAAGTGTGAAAATTTCCACTAAGTTAAAACTTTTTAAAAATATTTCAAAAAAGTTTTCAAAAATGAAGTTAAAGATGAATTTTGAAAAACATAGTAAGATATATAATTTTGAGAAGTGTAAAATTGTGAAAATTTTGACAAAGGTAAATTTTTGAAATATTTCGGAAAAAAAATTTCAAAATGAATTTAAAAAACGAAAAAGTTTTCAAAACTCTTAAAATAGTCTTAAAAAATTAGCTGAAAGCTCCCCCTAAAATTGATGACAACCTAAAAAGTCCAAGCATGGTTAGAAAGATTAAGGAAAAAATGTCCTTATGATGAAATGTCCAATCGTTGTACGAAGTTAACTACCACAAGATAGCAGCTATTAACTCAAGTTGGTCAATTTGAGTATTTAGTACTAACTAGGTTGTACCAGCTAGTTGACTCAAATTGATCCATGTATGTTGTTTAAATCCCAGATTTATAGCGGTGCACTGACATAAGCATCTGAAATCTTAGGCTAGGTCCTAAGAATCTCACCAATTTTAAGTTATCAAACAAGGGATCCTACTGTGCTTGTGAGATGTGTAGGAACTTTCGAGCGGCAAAAATCACTTTTTGCGTTGCGGAAACCCCGAAGTTCTTGCCACGGATCTGTACGAAGATAAAATTTTTTTACATATACTTAGTTTTCTCCTAGATCTACACTAGATCTACATGGTAGAGATTATACCTTTGTAGCGAAGCCCTACGCTTATCCCGCTCATCCAAAAGTTATCGGATCTCGTAGAGTGTCAAGTGAACACTCCTCTATAAGTATCCACACGGACAAAAGTTGGAGAAGAACCACTTAGAGTGTGCTAGCACTCTTGGGTGACTCGTCAATGGAGGAGAGGGAGAGAACAAGAGAATGAGAGGAGGAAGAAGAAGACTTTAATGAGCACACAATTGCTTTACTCACCATTAAGTGGCCGACCACCTTATGAGAGGTTATATACCTCCATGTAATACCAAGAGGCATGACTCTTGGTCTCCCTCATGAGGTGGCACACACTTGATGTAGCCTTCATGATGTGGACCATCATCATTGGCCGGCCCCATGCCAAGTCACAATGAGGTGACATTTGGTCAAGTCAAACTTGACCCTTAATCTTCCCTCTCAAGTCAAATCAAACTAAACCCATTTATCTCCCATGGTTGATCAAATCTAACCATTGATTCAAGTTAATTTGATTTAATGAATCTTTATTCATTGAATTAAATTGATTCAATGAGTCATAATCTAAATTAGCCTCATTCAACACATGAATCAAATTGAGTCCAACTCAATTAGTCTAATTTGGATTACTCTTAATCCAATTTGGTTCATCATATGAACCTAATCCTCTTGATTCATCATATGAACCTATTCTCCATCTAATTGCCCTTTGTGTGTGACCCTATAGGTTCTTCTAACATTGGCAATGCTCCTAAACTCATTTAGAAGCATAAGTAATGAGCGGTATCTAGCAACACATTATTACTACCCAAGTTACAAGAATGTTGAGATCCAATATCACCTTTGTAACTACTAATTGTGACTCTCACAATATATGATAATGCCCTTCTATCCTAGACATCTAAATTGATCAACTGAGGCATAGACCGTGTCATCCTCTAATCAATTTATATCTTGAACTCCAAGTAGACTCACTCTAATCAAATGAGATCAATATCTCATATTGACTCATTTGGTCATGGCCATGCACTTAGTGGTCTAACTCTATCAAGAATCATGATGTCACTCCCATCATATAGGAGGGATAGATCCCATTTGCATCACTCACATCCCTCCGCATAAATTGTTACATACACAGTAATCGCCTTTATAGTCCACCTAATTACAGGTGACGTTTGACGAAGCCAAAGTATGTAACTCCTTATGTAGAAACCATGGTGACTTCAGGTCCAAGGACTCATAGTCATACTAATAGCCACATGAGAAAGTATATGACACTCATATAATGATCCATGATATTTTCTCATGGCGGGTCATTCAGTATACATTCTCCAATGCATACCCATGTGTCAATTTGATATCTCTATATCCATGACTTGTGAGATCAAGTCATTGAGTTGGCCTACATGCTAGTCTCAGCGCATTAACATTGTCCCTGAATCTTAATACTTGACTAGGAATGATTAAGAGTAGTGTTCTCTATATCATCTCACTATCAATTCAACCAATCGATTGTTATAGATAAGAGCCTTGTACTCAAGGATGCTATTACACTTAGTTATTTGGCACCAATACAAGTAAGTATAATAACCATAAAGAAATACCTTTATAAGTATATACGAATATGATACATTGAGTCCATACAACAATCATCATATGATTGGCTCTAGGGCTCTAACTAACAATCTCCCACTAACACTAGTGCCAATCAGTGTAGGCTCTAAGGCCTAATGACCTAGTGTGACCATCATGCTTTCTCTGTGCTAAAGCCTTGGTCAAGGGATCAGCGGCGTTAGCCTTTGTGGGTACTCTGCAAATTTTCTCATCTCGTCTATTGACGATCTCTTGAATGAGATAGAAGCGCCGTAGTATGTGTTTGGTCCGCTGGTGTGAGTGAGGTTCCTTAGCCTGCGCAATTGCTCCATTGTTGTCACAATAGAGCTCTATAGGATCTGCTATGCTAGGAACCACCCTAAGCTCAATAATGAACTTGCAGATCTAAACTGCCTCCTTTACTACTTCTGATGCACCAATATACTCGACCTCTGTTGTAGAATCAGCAACTGTGTCATGCTTTGAACTCTTCCAGCTCACAACACCACAATTCAAGCAAAACACGAACCCAGACTGTGATATATAATCATCCTAGTCAGTTTGGAAGCTGGCATCACTGTAACCCTTTACAGCTAGCTCGTCATCGCCTCCAAATATCAAGAAATAGTCTTTAGTCCTTCTCAGGTACTTAAGAATATTCTTGTCCGCTATCCAGTGATGTTCACCTGGATCTGACTGGTATCTGCTCATCATGCTCAAAGCATACGAAATATCAGGACGAGTACATAGCATGGCGTACATGATAGATCCTATGGCTGAAGCATAAGGGATCTTATCCATGCGGTCTCTCTCCTCCCTAGAAGAGGGACTTTGAGTCTTCGAAAGATTCACACCATGTGACATCGGCAGAAATCCTTTCTTGGAATTCTGCATGGCAAACCGTAGTAATACCGTGTCAATATATGTACTTTAACTTAGGCCAAGCAATTTCTTAGATCTATCTCTATAGATCTTTATGCCTAGAATACAGGCTGCTTCACCTAAGCCCTTCATTGAGAAATAATTCTCCAACCAAGTCTTTACAGACTGCAGCAAAGGGATGTCATTTCCAATGAGTAGTATGTCATCTAATATAATACAAGGAAGACAACTGTGTTCCCAACAACCTTCTTGTAGAAACAGGGTTCATCTTCATTCTTGATAAAACCAAACTGCTTGATCACATCATTGAATAGAAGATTCCAGCTCCGAGAAGCTTGCTTTAGTCTATAAATGGACTTATACAGCTTGCATACTCTACCAGTATGCAGTGCATCTATAAAACCCTCAAGTTGTGTCATGTACACATCCTCGAGCAAGTTTCCATTCAGAAATACGGTTTTGACATCCATCTGGCAGATCTCATAATCGTGGTATGCTGCAATAGCAAGCATGATCCGAATGGACTTAAACATCGCTACTGGAGAAAAGGTTTCATCATAGTCAATACTATGAATTTGGTTGAAACCTTTAGCTACCAAACGACCCTTATAGGTAATAAGTCCATCCATGTCAGTCTTTCTCTTAAAGACCCACTTACACCCAATGGGTTTGACGCCTTCAGGTGGATCAACCAAAGTCCATACTTGGTTGGTGTACATGGATTCCATCTCGGATCTCATGGCCTCTAGCCATGACTCAGAATTTGGTCTCATCACAGCTTCCTGATAGGAGGTAGGCTCTTTCTCAACGAGCATAACGTCATCATGGTCAGACAAGAGAAATGAGTATCTCTCAGGCTGATGACGTACCCTATTAGACCTGCGAAGAGGTAGGTCTACTTAAACTGGTTGTTGTTCCACAACTCCTTGTGGAACAATCTCATCTTCCACAACACTTTGTGGTTCCAGTTCAACTTCCATCAAGGCTTCCGTGCTATGGTCCATATCTTAAACTTCTTCAAGATCGAACGTACTCCCACTAGTTTTTCTAGAAACAAAGTCCCTTTCTAGAAATACCCTAGTCTTAGCCATAAACACTTTGTGTTAACTAGGAATGTAGAAGTAATATCCCTTCGTTTCCTTGGGATATCCAATAAAATAGCACTTGTCGGATTTGGGTCCCAGTTTTTTCGAGACTTGACGTCGAACGTAATCCTCACAACCCCAAATCCTCATAAAAGACACCTGTGCATCTCTCCCAGTCCATATCCTATATGGTGTCTTTATCACAGCTTTGGATGGAACACGGTTAAGTGTGAAGGTTGCTGTGTCTAGAGCATATCCCCAAAAGGATATAAGAAGATCCGTGTGACTTATCATAGATCGTACCATATCTAATAGGGTATGATTCCTCCTTTCAGATACACCATTCCACTGTGGTGTTCTAGGAGGAGTGAGTTGGGATAGAATCCCACACTCAGCTAGATAGTCATGAAACTCATGGCTAAGGTATTCATCACCTCGATTTGATCGAAGTATTTTAATACTCTTACCTAGCTGGTTTTGTACTTCATTTTTGAATTCTTTGAACTTTTTAAAAGATTGTGACTTATGTGTCTTCAGATACACATAACCATATCTACTGAAGTCATTAGTAAATGTAATGAAGTACCTATAACCACCTCTGGCAGCGACATTGAAAGGGCCACATACATCACTGTGTATAAGTCCTAATAAGTCAGTTGCTCTTTCGCTGTGTCCACTAAAGGGAGTCTTGGTCATCTTGCCCAGTAGGCATGACTCGCATGTCTCATAAGATTTGAAATCAAATGAGTCCAGCAAACCATCTTTATAGAGCTGGGATAAGCGATTCTCATTTATATGACCTAAGCGACAATGCCAGAGATAGGTTTGGTTCATCTCATTTGACTTGAACCTTTTGGTACTTATGTTATAGATAGGGCTCTCTAAGTCTAGAATATAGAGTCCGTTCATCAGAGGTACACTACAATAGAACATATCATTTAAATAAACGGAAAAACATTTGTTCTTTATTATAAATGAAAAGCCTTTCTTATCTAAACAAGAAACTGAAATGATGTTCTTTGTGAGAGCAGGCACATAACAACATTCATCTAATTCTAGTACAAGCCAAGAGGGCAGAGATAGATAGTAAGTTCCTACAGCAACAGCAGCAACCCATGCTCCATTGCCTACTCGTAGGTCCACCTCGCCCTTCGTCAATGCCCTGCTATTTCTCAGCGCCTGCACATTAGTACAAATGTGAGAAGCACATCCGGTATCCAATACCCACGATGCAGAAATAGATAGATTGACTTCTATAACATATATACCTGAAGTAGAAGTCTCACTTCTCTTCTTCTTAAGATCTTCCAGATATACTTTGCAGTTCCTCTTCCAGTTCCCGGTCTGACCGCAGTGGAAGTAGATAGCATCCTTGGCAACCCCTCCTTTAGGTTTCATTACCTTGCCTTTGCCCTTGGCTTGGGACTTTCCCTTACCTTTAGGCTTGCCCTTGCCTTTATGCTTTTACACCATCAAAATGGAGTTGGGCTTTACCTTCTTAAGGTTGAGCTCAGCAGTTCTTAACATGCTTAGCAGCTCAGGCAGTGGCTTGTCAATTTCGTTCATGTTGTAATTCATGACAAATTGACTGTAGCTCTCTGGCAAGGATTACAAGATCAAGTCAGTGGCCAGTTCTTGGCCAAGTGGGAATCCCAGCCTCTGTAGTTTTCTATGAACCCAATCATCTTGAGCACATATGGACCTACGGGAGTCCCATCTTGCATCTTGCACTGAAATAGTGCCTTAGAGATATCGAATCTCTCGTGCCTCGCTTGGCTTTGATATAGTTGACGAAGATGTTCAACCATATCATAAGCAGACATCAACTCGTGTTGCTTCTGAAGCTCAGAGTTCATGGTCGCGAGCATGAGGCATGCCACATCTAATGCATCATCTTAATGCTTCTTATAAGCATCTCGGCCAGCTCGCGTGGCAGTGGCAGGAGGTGTCTCGGGAATGGGCTACTCCAGGACGTACAGTTTTCTTTCTTGTGTGTGAACAATTCTCAGATTCCTGTACTAGTCCAGGAAATTAGCTCCATTGAGCTTGTCCTTGTCAAGGACAGAACGCAGGGAGAAGGTGTTCGTGTTTGTCGACATGGCAATCTACAACAGAAATAATGCAGAAAGTAAATATCATATTCCATTTATCATTTAATTAGGCCTTTAACTAATTGATGCTCCCACTGAATTATAGAGCTTTTGTAGAATCAAGTCATGGATGTGGTCAAACCACACTACTAGATTCATACTAATGGACTATAATTCACGCGGGATAAGATTCACATCATACTGCGCCTTGAGTTAGCTTTGGCTAAATCATCCAAGACTTAGTATAATTGATAGATAACGAATTATCAATTACATCTCTATGCAACTCTTGTTTATAGGATCAAGATCCTCATTTATGCTAAAGCTTGAGTTAGCTTTGGCTAAATCACCCAAGATTTAGTATAAATGTGATTTTTATCCTATCTTCCAAACGTTGGAAAATGCCTATAGTTATACCAGATCAAATAGAGTTAACTAGTTATACTCAATCTAATTGAGTTTGTACTCACCCAAGCTTTGATTGACGGGACCAAGATTGTTCCGCCACAACCTACCAAGATAATATGCATTGCTCTGCTTTGGCAGATTCAACAACAACAAATGATCGAGGTAGTGATGGGTATCAAAATATGGTATGCATTTCGAATTGACTCGATTAAGATCTAATCTAATCGTTAATGTGTATCATATATGCATCAAGGCACTAATTACCCTACAATAGCATGCATCACATAGAAACAAAGAATATATCAATATTCAAAAAATAATGTGACATGGTTATGGCCCTACTATGATCCTCTCTAGCCAAAGAGAAGATCGAATGGTCAACCTAGGGATACCACCTTCTCTAAGGTCTTCATTTGACCACCTTGTGTTGTCGGCTTCCTTCTTGTAACTCCATCTTCAATTGTACTTTACAAAAGTGAAACTCGAGTTACAGTCGAGTCTAAAACTATTTTACAATAGGAATATTAAAAGAAGGAGGGCATGCCATATAGGTCGTGTAACAAATACAACACGCACAACCAACTGACAGCTCGCAGGCCGTATTATGAATTACAACACACAATTTCTAATCATATTGGGTCTTTTGAGCCATAACCATGAACACATCACACACATATTCAAAATATGCATTTTTCATAAATTTTCATAAATTTACTACCATTCTAACAACCCTTTATGAGCCACAACTTCGCAGCAGTCTAGTTTGTTGATTTTTCGACCGAGGTCAAGTAACAATTCCCCTTGCGAGGTTAGGGGCAGCACCCCTACTCACAAAATTAATTTTGTGAGTGTTACATAGAACTTATAGTACCTAAAATCATTTAGATTGCCGATTTGGTCGAGACCAACTCGTTTGCAAAAATTTTTCTTAGCGGCCAAAACCTCCAAGTGACTTTACACTTGTTGTTTTGCCCCCAAGAGAAAAATACTCATAAAAATGTTAAAATTTAGTAAATCTACAGAAATTTACAGATCTACAAATATCCAATAAAATGCAAATAAAACTAGTATATGCTTCGCACGTGGCACTGATACCACTGTAGGAACTTTCGAGCCGCAAAAATCGCTTTTTGCGTTACGGAAACTGCGAAATTCTTGCCACGGATCCGTGCGAAGATAAAATTTTTTTTACATATACTTAGTTTTCTCCTAGATATACACTAGACCTACATGGTATAGATTATACCTTTGTAGCGAAGCCCTATGCTTATCCCGTTCGTCCAAAAGTTGCCGGATCTCGTAGAGTGTCAAGTGAACACTCCTCTACAAGTATCCACATGGACAAAAGGTGGAGAAGAACCACTTAGAGTGTGCTAGCACTCTTGGGTGGCTCGGCAATGGAGGAGAGGGAGAGAACAAGAGTGTAACGACCCAATTTTCCTCATTAGGAGTTCTAAAAGTTCTTAAAAATATTTAGAAATATTTTAGAAATATTCTAGAGATTTTTAGAAATTTTTAGAGTATTTTTATGTAATTTTTGGAGGTCGTTTGGTATTTTTACTAAACGAAGGAAGTTTCGACAAAAAAATGTCCATGCCGAGAATTGAACCCACGACCTTTGACGAGTCAAAGGTCGTGGGTTCAATTCTCGGCTTGGACATTTTTTTGTCGAAACTTCCTTCGTTTAGTAAAAATACCAAACGACCTCAAAAAATTACATAAAAATACTCTAAAAATTTCTAAATATCTCTAGAATATTTCTAAAATATTTTGTAAATATTTTTAAGAACTTTTAGAACTCCTAATGAGGAAAATTGGGTCGTTACAATCCCCCATACCTTATAAAATGTTCGTCCTCGAACTTAGAATAATTCTATAGCATGTTCTCTACCTTGTACATGCATTAGTTAGCGTCCATAATCTAATGTACTAAAGAAAACCACATCAAAGGTATCTTAGGACCTCCTAACATACTTTCAATGAACATAAGCATAAGCAGTGACATAAGCATGACAACATAAACGTAAGCATGGTAGATGAACTAAACATAATGATAGACTCGATCACAAGCATGTCCATATGCATAGGCAAGAACATAACATGAACATAACGTGGACCTAAACTAAAACGTAAATATAAATATAACATGACTTTAACATACTTGCATGCATACTTATAAACATACTATTGTGGTGGCCTAGTTGCACTTAGTAGTACCGTAACATAAGTTGTTGATCAGACAACTACCCTAGCGCTAGGTTGGTAGGGGTCCGAACTTAGGACCGGAGTTCCCCTTTATTCTGGCGCGCTCACCGGGCTTAAGTCCCCGGATCATACCACCATCCCAGAACATATCTTGTTTGATTCTGGTGCGCTCACTGGGCTTAGGTCCCCAGATCATACCACCATCCCAGAACATATCTTATTTGATTCTGGCGCGCTCACCGGGCTTAGGTCCCCGGATCATACCACCATCCCAGAACACATCTTGTTTGATTCTGGCGCGCTCACCGGGCTTAGGTCCCCAGATCATACCACCATCCCAGAACATATCTTGTTTGATTCTGGCACACTCACCGGGCTTAGGTCCCCGGATCATACCACTATCCCAGAACACATCTTGTTATGTAAAAGAAACTAAGCAGAATTCTTAACTTTATAAGCACTTCTAAACATCTCCCTATTCTGTACATATAATCTAATACTTCTAAGGATTTCTCTTTACTGTAAAGAATAAAGAAAAGCATACTAAAAATTAAATACTTTCTTACTTGAAGACGGCAAGGTTGGTGCTGATGTGTGATGTTGGAGAATAGGAACTGCTCTGATACCAACTTAACCATACTTCTGCATTTAAGCTACAAAAACCTGTATTCAATTTTAGTAAAATATGCATACCTACTTAACCGTACTTCTGCATTTAAGCTACAAAAACAAACCTACATGTTTTAGAAGAAAACTAACTCTAAAACGACAGTAGCAACAATAAGGTAACAACATAAAGAAAACTACATGCTAATCAACAATCTATGCCTTCTCATGTTCAGCTAAATAGCCGAACTGCACAGCAACCCTAAGGGAGCTACTTGTGCCCCTTTTCTTTGCATAAAATCAAGTTGAACTTGATGTAAAACTTAAAACAAACCTATACAACAAATTCACAGCTTAATCTTTTTGCAAAGCAACCCAATTTTCGAAGCTTGTAAAACCCCACAAGAACCGAGCAGGTTCATCAAGGTTGCAACAGAAAGTTTGGGTCAAATGCTACTACGCTAATTTCACAGTCTGAATGAAGACAACTCACAAAAACACTAACCTACATGCTTAATCTAAACCAAACATCTTCCTTCTTCCTTAAGGGTTCTCAGCAGCAAGCACAATAAAAGAAAAAAAACCAAACTTTCTTCCTGTGATCCACTCCGAACAGAGGATCCCTTTCTTTGAGGTGCACAGCAGCCATAACAATTCAACCAGAATTAAACTACAAGGGTTGTAGAATCTACACAACATGCTTGACCTACAAAAAAAAATACTTGATCTACCAAAAAAAATGGCAGCATGCTTCAAAAGAAAACCTCCTTTACATAATTCATTGAAAACCTAAGAAAGAATCAACAAACAGAAATTTAAAATTCCTAGTAGCAAGCTTTAAAAATACTAATATAGCAACAAGCCTCGGAGATCAACAGCAAGCTAAAAAAACACTCAATACGACAACAAGCTTCGGAAATCAACAGCAAGCTTCAAAATCAACTAGGTTCAAATTCCCAACCCACGGCAACAACCTCAAATCTCTGTTCTCTACTTCATGCTAAAAAAAAATGAGAAAACAATCCCAAAGCTACTCTTACCGCAGGCGAGGAGCTACTTACCTTTGCGTTCTTGGACTCACATCGGAGAAGAAGCTTCTAGGGCTTCGGCAACACTCCAAATCCGGTGATTCCTCACGTCTACATGCTCTCCTCGCCGAGGGGAGTTCGGATCTGTGAAGAACCCGCGGAGAAGGGTGCTCGCCGGCCGCCGGAGACGAGCCCTAGCTCGGCTTCGTGCGGTGTTTTTCGCCTGCACAGATTTGTCGCGCGCGTGAGGGAGAAGACGAAAGGGGAAAATCTAGGTCACGGGGTAATTAAGTTCTCCCTTTATAATCTAATATTCTGCATTACACACCATTAAGTGGTCGACCAGCTTATGAGAGGTTATATACCTCCATGTAATACCAAGAGTCACGACTCTTGGTCTCCCTCATGAGGTGGCACACACTTGATGTAGCCTTCATGATGTGGACCATCATCATTGGCCGGCCCCATGCCAAGTCATAATGAGGTGGCATTTGGTCAAGTCAAACTTAACCCTTCATCTTCCCTCTCAAGTCAAGTCAAACTTGACCCATTTATCTCCCATGGTTAATTAAATCTAACCATTGATTCAAGTCAATTTGATTTAATGAATCTCTATTCATTGAATTAAATTGATTCAATGAGTCATAATCTAAATTAGACTCATTCAACACATGAATCAAATTGAGTCCAACTCAATTAGTCTAATTTGGATTACTCTTAATCCAATTTCATTCATCATTTGAACCTAATCCTCTTGGTTCATCATATGAACCTATTCTCAATCTAATTTCCCTTTGTGTGTGACCCTATAGGTTCTTGTAATGTTGGCAATGCTCCTAAACCCATTTAGAAGCATAAGTAATGAGCGATATCTAGCAACACATCATTACTACCCAAGTTACAAGAATGTTGAGATCCAACATCACCTTTGTGACTACTAATTGTGACTCTCACAATATATGATAATGCCCTTCTATCCCAGACATCTAAATTGATCAACCAAGGCATAGACCGTGTCATCCTATAATCAATTTATATCTTGAACTCCAAGTAGACTCACTCTAATCAAATGAGCTCAATATCTCATATTGACTCATTTGGGCATGTCCATGCACTTAGTGGTCTCACTCTATCAAGAATCATGATGTCACTCCCGTCATATAGGAGTGATAGATCCCATCTACATCACTCACATCCCTCTGCATAATTTTTTATATACACAGTAATCGCCTTTATAGTCCACCCAATTATGGGTGACGTTTGACGAAGCCAATGTATGTAACTCCTTATGTAGGGAACCATGGTAACTTTAGGTCCAAGGACTCATAGTCATACTAATAGTCACATTTGAAAGTATATGACACTCATATGACGATCCATGATACTTTCTCATGGTGGGTCATTCAGTATACATTCTCCAATGCATACCCATTTGTCAACTTGATATCTCTATATCCATGACTTGTGAGATCAAGTCATCGAGTTGACTTACATGCTAGTCTCAGCACATTAACATTGTCCCTGAATGTTAATACTTGACTAGGAATGATTAAGAGTAGTGTTCTCTATATCATCTCACTATCAATTCAACCAATCGATTGATATAGATAAAAACCTTCTACTCAAGGATGCTATTACACTTAGTTATTTGGCACTAATACAAGTAAGTATAATAACCAAAAAAAATGCTTTTATAAGTATATAGGAATATGATACATCGAGTCCATACACAATCATCATATGATTGACTCTAGGGCTCTAACTAAAAAGATGCTGGCTCCTAGAACTATAGGATCATGCAATTCTGTGGTAATACCTAGGCTACTCTAGAAAATAAAAAATTTGAAAGAAGTTTTGAAAGTAAAATTTGAAATGGAAATTTTTACAAAAATAATTTTGAAAAATACTAAGTAACTTTTTGATTGTATGTTTAAAAAAAACTATTCTATAAAAAACAACCCCAATTGTCTTCTTAAGTTACTAAATTCTGCTTCAAATATTGGTTTAGTAAAAATATCAACCAAGTTAGATTTAGATTCAATATAGTTAAGTTCAATATCCCCTTTAGAAACATGATCTCTAATGAAATGATGCTTTACTTCTATATGTTTAGTTCTAGAGTGATGTACTGGATTTTTAGTTAGATTTATAGAGCTAATATTATCAATGTAGGTTTTTACATTTTTATAATTTAAATTAAAGCCTTTTAAGGTATAAGACATCCATAACAATTAGGCTACACTTGTAACGCCCCGGCCCGGGCGGGCCCCACTTGGATCGAACCGGGAACACCATCACAATTGTCCATCGGGTTGACGACTAGCTCCACAGACCACTGGAGGTCCTTTCAGCGTGCTTTGTCCTCACTTGCACGCACCCTAGAAAACTTCCCAGGAAGTCACCCATCCTTAGATTTTTCCAAGCCAAGCACGCTTAACTTTGGAGTTCTTAAGTTTGGGCTTCCGAAAAGAAAGGTGCACCTTGTTGATATGGAAAGTACCATCTAATCTTTTAAGCCTTACTTAACCAGAATCTCAGAACCGGGGTATTACAATCACCCCCACTTAAAGACACAACGCCCTCGTTGTGTAACCATGAATCACACCACAGACAAATCCCAGAATTTGTATGTTAATGACCTCGAGATCTTTTGCCGTATTCCTCGCCTCGTCTTGGACGTCGTGTGGGTGACGATCCTCCAAGATGAACACCACCCAAAGAGCTTTCATCTTCCTCCTCTAATATTCGGTCACCACCACCACCAAGGAGCAAAAGAGAGCAAAGGGAAATGAGAGGGCAAGAGGGTTGACCACCAAGAGGAACTCCACCAAGGGAATAAGAATTGATGTGTTCTCTATTTCTCCTCTTCTTCTCCTTCTCTTGTATCTGACCACAATGAGGAACCACAAGTGGTGGCCGGCCCTAGCATAAAGAGAGGCAAGGGCTGACCCTTAGGAGAAAACTAGAGAGAAGAGAGAAAAGAATAGCTTTTTTTTTATGAGGCCTCTCCTCCCCTTCTTTTATATTATTTGCCCAAGGCAAATAAGGAAAAACTTTTTACAAAAAATTAAAATCTTCTCTAGGTTTTTCTTTTCCCTTTTTATTTTTCCTTTTCTTTCCTCTTGATTGAATCAATCATCAAATCATTGATTGGATGATGATTTAATCCTATTGGTCGGCCCCTTGCTTGGGCACCAAGCAAGGGTGCCTAGCCCCTATAAGGAAGGAAAAGATATCTTTTGTAAAAATTTTATAAACTCTTATAAAATTTTACAAGTTCTCTTTTAATTTCCCAAAGTGGATGTTAAAAAAAGAAAGTTTTAAAAATTAAAACCATGTTTTAAAATTTAAAATTTCTCTTCTAAAAAATTTCCTTTTTTAACATGGTTACAAAAATTTAAATTTTAAAACTTCTCTTCCTTTTTCTAAAACCATGAGGATGGTTAAAAAAGGAAAGTTTTAAAACTTTTAAATTTTCTTTTAAACAGCCTATTTCAAATAAGGAAAGTTTTTAAATTTAAAATCTCTCTTTTAAAACTTGTAGTTTTCTACAAAGAGAAGATTTAAAAATTCAAAACACCCCTCCTTGTTTTGAATTAATGTGGGTGACCCCCTCTTGCTTGGACACCAAGCAAGGGGCCGACCCCTTAAGAGGATAATGTGGCCGACCCTTGCTTGGTCACCAAGCATTGGGCCGGCCCCCTTCTTGGACACCAAGATGGGTTTATATTTGGATGGACTTGAGACTTTAATGAGGCTACGACAGGGACCTAGAGGAGAAATTGGTTTTGGCCTTCCGATGAGCTAAAGTATCCCGTGTTCGCCCTGAACACACAACTCAAGTTCATCGATAATAACTCATTCCACTAGAGAGTTATTATCGCACTACCGCACCAATCCCAAATTACATTATGGGCTCCTTCTTATCATGAGTGTGTTAGTCTCCCTGTGTTTAAGATAATGAATGCCCACTAATTAAGTAAGTTACTGACAACTTACTTAATTAATATCTAGCTCCAAGAGTAGTACCACTCAACTTCATTGTCATGTCGGACTAAATCCACCTGTAGGGTTTAACATGACAATCCTTATGAGCTCCTCTTGGGGATATTCTCAACCTAGATAACTAGGACACAGTTTCCCTCTATAATCAACAACACACACTATAAGTAATATCATTTCCCAACTTATCGGACCTATTGATTTATCGAGCTAAATCTCACCCTTTGATAAGTTAAAGAAATAAATATTAAATATATGTGATTGTTATTATATTAGGATAAAGAGCACACACTTCCATAATAACTAAGGTCTAGTTCTTTTATTAAGTCAGTACAAAAAGAACTTACCTAAAATAGTCCTACTCAATACACTTAGAGTGTATCAGTGTAATTTATTAGTCAAGATAAACTAATGCTTAATTACACTACGACTATTCCAATGGTTTGTTCCTTTCCCTCTTAGTCGTGAGGAACTGTTTATAATTTATAAAGAACTGATAACATGATCTTCTGTGTATGACACCACACACCATGTTATCTACTATATAAATTAATTGATCAACTACACTTAATAAATAAATGTAGATATTGACCAATGTGATTCTTATTTTTAGATATATGCTTAAACAAAAAGCTAGGCTTTTAGTATACACTCTAACAGTCGGTCGACGATATAAGGGGTCGCCAGTTGGGCAGCCAATGCGGCCACCTAAGGGACCGCCAAGGGGCCGCCTATTGGGCCGCCATTGTGCAAGGGGCCGAGGGGTCGGGTCGTTATAATAAAAGGCACCTTTTTATTGTAACGACCCGGCCCCTCGGCCCCTTGGGCGGCCCAACTGGCGGCCCATTTGGCGGTCCCTTGGGCAGCCCAACTGGCGACCCAAATTGGCGACCCCTTATGTCGTCGACCGACGACCCTCGGCCGTGCCGTTACTCACTAAGTCTTCCCACCCCTGGCCATTGGATTTTTTGCCTTCCCCAGGATTCAAACTCTAGACCTCCAAGCTAAGTACTAGAGTTTATGAATCCTAGTAGCCAAGTGAGTGACTAGGATTCATAAACTCTAGTACTTAGCCTGGAGGTCTAGAGTTAGAATCCTGGGGAAGGCAAAAAATCCATAGGCCATGGGTGGGAAGGCCTAGTGAGTAATGGCATGGCCGAGGGTCATCGATTGACGACATAAGGGGTCGCTAATTTGGGCTGCCAAATGGGTCGCCAGTTGGGCCGCCTAAGGGCCGGGTCGTTACAACACATTCGCCCATTGCTATATATTCAGCTTCGGTGGTCAATAATGCATCACATTGTTGCTTACGACTAAACCAACTAACTAAAGATGAACCTAGCTATTGACATCCTCCACTAGTACTCTTTCTATCCAATTTACACCTGGCATAATCAGAATCAGAATACCCGACCAGGTCAAAATGCGAAGTTCTTGGATACCAAATTTCTACATTAATGGTTCCTTTTAAATATTTAATAATTCATTTAACCAAGGATAAATGGGACTCTTTCACACAAGTTTGATATCGAGCACACATACTGACTGCAAATAAAATATCGAGTCGGCTTGCAGTTAGGTAAAGTAAACTTCCTATCATGCTTCTATAAACCTTTAAGTCAATAGATTTTCCATTTTCGTCACTATCAAGATTGATATTGCCTGCCATAGGTGTTTTAAGTTCTTTTGAGTTTTTCATGCCAAATTTTTTAATAAGGTCTTTTGTGTACTTAGTTTGATGTACATAGTTACCATCTTTAGTTTGTATAATTTGAAGCCCTAAAAAATAGTTTAATTCACCAACTAAACTCATTTCAAATTCAGTTTCCATTAAAGTTACAAATTCCTTTAAGAATTTTGAGTGGGTTGAACCAAATACAATATCGTCAACATAGACTTGAGCTATTAAAATGTCGGAATCACAGGTTTCAATAAAAGGTGTAGGATCATTTGCCCTTCTTTAAACCCTTTTGATTTTAGAAAACCAGACAGTCTTTCATACCAAGCCCTAGGTGCTTGTTTTAGTCCATATAATGCCTTTTTAGCTTAAAGACATAGTTAGAGTTTTCTAGATCCTCAAATCCAGGTGGTTGACTTACGTAGACTTCTTCCTTAATATGTCATTTAGAAAAACTGATTTAACATCCATTTGGTATAACTTGAAACCTTTAAATGTTGCATAGGCTAGCAACATTCTTATTGATTCAAGTCTTGCTACCAGGGCATAAGTCTCGTCGTAATCAAGTCCTTCTACTTGATTAAACTCTTTCACTACCAAACAAGCTTTATTCCTTAAGATATCTATTTGATCATCTAATTTGTTCCCAAACACTCATTTTGTGTCAATAACTGTCTTATCTTTTGGTGGAGGTACCAAATCCCAAACCTGATTTCGTTCAAACTGGTTTAACTCTTCTTGTATCGCAATTACCCAATCAGGTTCTGACAATGCATCGTTTATATTTTTAGGTTCAATTTTGGATATTAGTGCTATTTGACTTAAGTTCCTAAAAGCATATCTTGTTTGAACCCTTAGTTCAGGATTTCCTATAATTTGGTTAATTGGATGACTAGGATTGGATTTTAATATTGGTAGATTAGGATTTTCAAGTGGGTTGATTTGTACTAGTCTTTCTTCTTCTTCTTGATCAACTGAACCATTTTTATTAATGGAAATGTTATTGTTTTCATTAAAGGTTACATTAGTAGTTTCCTCAATTTTTTATGTAGACTTATTATAAACCCTATAGGCTCTACTTGTAGATGAATAGCCTAGAAAGATGCCTTGTTGAGTTTTTGAGGTAAATTTACCTAAGTAATCTTTAAGGTTTAATATATGCACATTACAACCAAAGACTCTAAAATACTTTATGTTAGGAATTTTATTAAAATAAATTTCATAAGATGTTTTATTTTGAAATTTATTAATTGTAATTCTATTTTGGACATAACAAGCTATATTAATAGCTTTAGCCCAAAAATAGTTAGATAAATTATATTCATTTAACATTGTTCTTACAGCTTCTTGTAAAGTTCTATTTTTATGTTCTACTAAGTCATTTTGTTGTAGAGTTTTTGGACATGAAAACTCATGTTGATAACATTTTTCTAAGAAAAAACTATTAAAATTTTGATTTTTGAATTCTCCTCCATTATCACTTCTTATTTTCTTAATTTTAATTTCTTTTTCATTTTCTATTTGTTTACAAAAATTTTTAAATGTTTCAAAGGTTTCATGTTTATTAGATAAGAATTTAACCCAAGTATATCTAGAGTAGTCATCAATAATTACTAGGCTGTAAAGACTTCCATTTAAAGATTTTATTCCATGAGAATTAAATAAATCTAAATGTAATAGGTCAAGTATTCTATTTGTTCTATTTTGATTAGTAAGTTTATGAGTTAATTTAATTTGTTTGCCTTGTTGACAAGAATTACAAATTTTAGTTTTAAGATTTCCTAATTTTGGTATACCCTTGATTAAACCATTTTTGTTTAAGTTTAATAAATTTCTAAAGTGGGTGTGAGATAATCTCCTATGCCATAACCAAGTTTCATCATGATTCGTTAGAAAACATTTGGGTAATGTTTTAGGTAGATGAATTGAATATATATTTTTATCTCTAAAACCTTTGAGTAATATATTGGTAGAATCATTGTAACTTATTAAGCATTTTGAAGATAGAAATTTTACTTTAAATCCGGAATCACATAGTTGGCTTATACTAAGCAAATTATAACGAAAATGTTCAACAAGTAAAACTTTTTTGATTGATATGTTAGATTGTATTTGAATTTCACATGTTCCGATTACCTTTAGTTTGCCATTGTTTCTAAAAGCAACTGACCCTAAGTTTATGAATTCAATGTTTGTAAATTTGTGTTGATTCCCAGTCATGTGTCTGAAGCAGTCGCTATCTAAGATCCATTTATCCATAGCTTTGGATTTCTATAAAAATCTAGGGGTTAAGCCAAAGTTTGGTTAAAGGATAAATTTAGGTTTTGTTAGTATTGTTTATTTTTAAAAAATTTAATTTAATTAAATAATTTTTAAGTTTTAAAATAGTATAATTAAGTTTTTAGAATAATTTTTAAGTTTTAAAATAATTTAAGTTAAGTTCTAAAATAATTTTAATTAAGTTTTTAAATAATTTAAGTTAAGTTTTAAAATAATTTTAAGTTTTAAAATAATTTAAGTTAAGTTTTAAAATAATTTTAATTAAGTTTTAAAATAATTTTAATTAAATTTTAAAATAATTTAAAATAATTTAACTTAAGTTTTAAAAATAATTTTAATTAAGTTTTAAAATAATTTTTAGTAAGTTTTAAAATAATTTTGATTAAGTTTTAAAATAATTTTAATTAAGTTTTAAAATAATTTTCAATAAGTTTTAAAATAATTTTGATTAAGTTTTAAAATAATTTCAATTAAGTTTTAAAATAATTTTGATTAAGTTTGAAAATAATTTTAATTAAATTTTAAAATAATTCTAATTAAAATTTAAAATAATTAAAGTTAAGTTTTAAAATAATTTTAAGTAAGTTTTAAAATAATTTTGATTAAGTTTTAAAATAATTTTAATTAAGATTTAAAATAATTTTAATTAAATTTTAAATTAATTTTAATTAAGTTTTAAAATAATTTTAATTATGTTTTAAAATAATTTGATTAAGTTTTAAAATAATTTTAATTAAGTTTTAAAATAATTTTGATTAAGTTTTAAAATAATTTTAATTAAGTTTTAAAATAATTTTAATTAAGTTTTAAAATAATTTTGATAAAGTTTTAAAATAATTTTAATTAAGTTTTAAAATAATTTTGATTAAATTTTAAAATAATTTTAATTAAAATTATCTATTTAATTAATTTTAAATTATTTAATTATTGACTTATTTTAAAAGGTTACTGAACCCATGTTAGATTCAAACTTAGCTTTTGGTTAATCAAGCAGGCTTCCTAAGGATAAGTTTTTAGTTCAATGGCGAGACATATGACCTTCTTGTGTATCAACGGCGGACCACTTGCTGAAGACTTTCCAAACTGTTCCCACTCAAAAAATTTAATACTAAATTTTGGTCTAACTAGCCCATGTTTGACTGGGGTAGCTTCGATCAGATCCACTAAGTCTAGTGCACCAAGTAGAATACACAAGATTCAGTCTAGACATGCCTTCGACGAAGTTTCCTTGACGTACTATCATCCCAATCCATTCCGATACTATGTTGTAGGGTTTGGTAAACCTTGTTTATCTAACTGTTCTAAGCATAAAGCAAACCTAATTCTAAGTGTATGAGTTTGGTTAATCATGTTGGTTGAATTATCTTTCTAGTTGCTCCCCCTGAGTCATAGCTTAGATAAGGTCTATCTAAGTAATAAATTTGACTCTTAGGGACCAAGTAGATGTTTGTTTTAATTGGTTTGGTTAAATGTTTTGTTTGAACCCATGCTTGGACTTGACTTCTAATATTTTGGCTAATTAATGACAAATATGATTTGTTTGTTTGTTTAAGGTTGTAACCAAGTCTTGATTTGTTGTACACGGCTCGTTGCGATCCAAGTACGATATTTAGACGCTTGGATTCTAGTTCGAACCTTTCCAACGTTTTCTTGAGTCGCTCGACTTGACCCTTCAAGTTGGAATTCTCTTCCTCAAGTTTTTCAACTTGAGTTGAGGTTCCGACTTGAACTTGGTTAGTCGAATCACTCAAGTTAACTTGTTGCTTAAGGTGGTCTATTTCCTTAAGTAGCAAGTTATTTTGTTTTTTAGATTTTGACAATTTTCTAAACAAACATTTAACTACTTTCAGCAGGTTAGACTTAGAATAAATCGTTACCATATTTGGATCTTCCGATCCATGGCTTCCTTCAAAATCAATCTTGATCTCGGACTCATACTCTTCGTCGGACTCGAAGTTGGAATCTTCGTTTCTTGCCATAAAAGCAAGATGGCTCGAATGCTTTGTTTGCTCTATGTCGGATTCGTCGGAAGAAGTCTCGTCCCATGTCGCTTGAAGAGCCTTCTTTCGTCTTGTTGATTTAGGCCTTTCTTCCTTCCAATTTGGGCATTCATTTTTGAAATGCCCCTTCTTGCTGCATCCGTAACAAATCATTTCTGATTTATTTTGGGTCTGGTTGAGAGGTGTCTTTTTGGCAGTTCTTCTGAATTTCTTCTTCGTCAGAAGTTTCTGGACCAGGTTGACCAGTTCTTCTTCATTTGTCGAGTCAGAGTCTGACTCACTTTCTGACTCGATCTTTGTTTTTGATTTTATTTCCTTGCTTGGACCTGCATACAAAGCAACTCCTTTCTCGACATGGCTTACGTTAAATTGTTCTTGTAATTCCAATTCACAAAATAATTCATCTAACTTTAGAATTGAAAGATCCTTAGAAACTTTGTCAGCATCTGCAATTGATGCCCACAAAGTATTCCTCAGAAAAGCATTCAACGCGTACCTTATTGTGTCATGGTTTTCTAAGTTGTGTCCGATCAGATGTAGGCCATTTAGGATGTCCTTCAGTCGGGCGTGTAGTTGCGAGGCAGTCTCTCTGGGAAACATTTTAATGTTAAACAAGTTATTTAAAAGTAAATCTCTTTTATTTACCTTAGATTCGTCAGTCCCTTCTGTTGGATCGCGGCGGCCAGCTAGAAGGGGGGTTGAATAACCTATAAACAAAAAAGAAAAATCTTTCTCAAACTTTCTTAAACTAACACTTGCATAAATTAAGAAAGCAGTAAATTAAAATAGAAAAGAAAGAGGAACTAGATGTTTACTTGATTACAACTGGGGAGGTTGTTAATCCAAGGAGTGGAACGCACTAGAATATCTCCTTCAGGCGAAGAAGCCTCTTACAGCAATGAGAGCGCAAAAAGAAAGAAGCTAATCTAGAGATTGAGTGTACAAGTGTTGGAATCACAATTTCTGAGTTGTTGAAAAGTTTCTGGACCAAGACTATATTTATAGCCTTGGTCGGGGCGTTCCGAAGGGGTTCCGGGCGTCCTTGGGGGTTAAAACTTTATCCCCCAATTTTCAAATCACGATTGACGTGATCTGGTCAAAAAGTTTCGGGTGCCCCGGTTGGGAAAGTCAACCCCATTGACTTTTTTCAGCCTGGGTCTTCTGCTCCGACTCCGTTCGCCTTAGATCGAGTCTTCCGCTCGCTTGGGTGATCTCTGCCATCCGGAATAGGGCTCACCCGAACCGAACTTCCGATTTTCTCGAGCAGGCTTCGGCTCCGGCTTCTCGTCCCTCGGAATCACCGCGTGCTTCTTTCTCGTCCGCTAGTGTACTCATCCACAGTCTTCGTCCCTCGGTCGTACCTTGTGCCGACCTTCTCGCTAGCTGCGTCTCTTGCTCCTCGAGTAGTCTTCCGCTTCAGCTTCTCGTCCCTCGGAACCATCGCACGCTTCCTTCTCATCCGTCGATGTACTATTTCGCAGTGCCTCATCCCTCGGACACACCGCGTGCCGTCCTTCTCTCTAGCAGCGTCTTCCGCTCGACTACCTGTGCTCCTAAGTTCCTGCACAGTTAGACACAAGGTTAAAAATACACAGGACCTAACTTAACTTGTTGATCACACCAAAATAACCTTGGGGTTTTAACAATCTCCCCCTTTTTAATGTGAGCAACTCAAGTTAAGCTAGGGAAAATAGACATAAAAAAATAAACTAACTAATTTTACAATAAAGTGCAAAAAGATAGAAAATTTAAATTTTGGTCTACCTCCCCCTAGACTTATACTTTTCCTTCTCTCCCTTTGATCACATAAAAAAAGGGGCTCGAAAAAAATCTAAGGGTTAAAAAAAATTTCTACCTTTCCTAACAAAGATTTTAAGTTGAATAAATTCTAAGTTAGAAAATATACAATAATTTTCAGCAAAAATGTTCTAAGTTAAAAAAATTTTAAGTAAGAGATTTTTTTTTAAAAAAAATTCTTACTTAAGAAATTTTGCAAAAATATTTTTGAAAATTTTTCTAAGTAAAGATTTAAGCATAAATTTCTAATTTCAGGAAGACTTTTAACTTTTAAGTAAAAGTTTTACACACAGAGAAAATTTCTAAGAGAAAAAAATTTATAAAATTTTGAAAAAATGTTTAAAAACTTTTTAAAGCATTTATTAAATTTTCACCTTAATGCTTTTATCAGAAAGTTAATTAAACATTTTTATTTCAATATTTTGGTTTCTAGGTCGTGGCGAGGCACTAGATCTTCTTGGTTATTGGAGCAACAACCACTTCCTTAGACAAAGCCTCATAAAGAAATTTTAATGTCTAATTTTATCGCTGAAAACTCTAAATCTAATTAGTTTAAGTCAGACGGGACTTTGGAACCCAATATAGGTTCCCACCTACTAGATTGACTAAAAATTTCTTAGGGACATTTTTCTTTGAAATATTTCTAATCTGTCCCTTATGATATCGAAAATACCAATTTAAATTGTTGTATTTTCTAAAATATGTTTTATTTGAACATGCATGATTTTTTAGACTATCTATTTGCATTTTCAAATTATTATTTTCTGATTTTAATTTTTTATTTTCTAATTTTGATTTGTCTAAATCTTCTAGAGGGCAAGATTTAGCTAGTATTACTTTAAAATTTTTATTTTATTTTTCTAATTTGCAGTAATCTTTTGTTAATAATTTAACTAATTTAAAGAGTTTATCGGCAGGAAGAGATCGTACCTGACTTACCTTGTCAATCTCGTTGTCCGTGTCTCCCCCTAAACTGCTACTATCTTCCGACGTGGCTCCCACTTCATCGATGCTCTCGATGCTCATTTCGGAAGAGCTTGACTTGCAGTCGTCGTCTTGATGACTTGCCATTAGTGCAAGCCCGGAGAAGGCTTTGACTTCCGATTCAGATGACGTATCGTCCCACGTCGCTTTTAATGTTTTGCGTTTTTTGAACAGGCTTCTTACCTTTATCTTTGTCCTCATTCTTTAGCTTGGGGCAGTTGTCCTTGACGTGCCCTTCTTCATCGCAGTGGTAGCAGTGGATGGTCCTTTTCTTTCTACTCTGCAAATGGTTAGTAGTTCTAGACTTACATAATTTCTTGAATCGTCTTACCATCATTACCATTTCCTCATCGTCGAGAGAAGACTCTGACTCAGGTTTGTCTCTCGATGCTTTGAGGGCGACGTTGTTCTTTGGCTCCTTAATACCTGCACATCTTGATTCGTGCACTTCAAATGTAGAAAAGAATTCCTCTAATGTAATTTTTTCTAAGTCTTTAGAAATATAAAAGGCATCTACTAGTGACACCCATTTTGAATTTCTAGGAAAGGAATTTAGCGCGTACCTTAGTGAATCTCGGTTACTTACCATCTCTCCGAGATTCGAAAGTCTGGTGATGATTTCCTTTGTCCTTGAGTGCAGATGCGCAACTGTCTCGTCTTCCCCAAGTTGCAGGCTGGTGAGCTGGTTGCGGAGTAAATCCCATTTTGCGAGCTTTGCTTCAGACGTTCCTTCGTGTAGTTCAAGGAACTTCTCCCAAAGTTCCTTCGTAGAGTCATAGTTGCCGATCCGGTTGACTTCTTGTGGCAGAAGAATGGTTAGTAGGTGGTACTCAGCTTTGCCGTTTGCCACGTAGTCGGCCTGCTCCTTCTTCGTCCAATGGTATTTCTCCTTACCTTCCGGTGCTGTAAACTCGAACTCCATAATTAACATTAAATCAAAATCAGTTTTAAAGAATACCTGCATTCACTTTTTCCAGCTAGCGAATTCCCCTTCGAACTTCGGCGGCTAGATGCTTGGTCTGACCATTATCTCGTTGCTTCGTTCGGCGGTTAGTCCTCCTGAAGCACCTTGGCTCTGATACTACTTGTTGGATCGTGGTGGCCGGCTAGAAGGGGGGTTGAATAGCCTGTAAACAAAAAAGAAAAACCTTTCTCGAACTTTCTTAAACTAATACTTGCATAAATTAATAAAGTAATAAATTAAAACAGAAAAGAAAGAGTCACCAGATGTTTACTTGGTTACAACCGGGGAGGTTGTTAATCCAAGGAGTGGAACGGACTAGAATATCTCCTTCAGGCGGAGAAGCCTCTTACAGCAATGAGAGCACAAAAAGAAAGAAGCTAATCTAGAGATTGAGCGTACAAGTGTTGGTGTAACGACTGGGCCCTCTTGGCCCATTTGGCCTCTTGGGCGGCCCTTGCGGCGGCCCACTATCGGCCCCTTATGTCGTCGGCCCATTTGGCGACCTCTCATGTCGTCGACCGACGACCCTTGGCCGTGCCGTTACTCACTAGGACTTTCCACCCCTGGCAGTGGATTTTTGCCTCCCCCAGGATTCGAACTCTAAACCTCCAGGCTTAAGTATTAGAGTTTATGACTCCTGGTAACCAAGTGAGATGAACTTAAGCCTGGAGGTTTAGAGTTCGAATCCTGGGGGAGGCAAAAATCCATTGCCAGGGGTGGAAAGTCCTAGTGAGTAACGGCACGGCCAAGGGTCGTCAGTCGACGACATGAGAGGTCGCCAAATGGGCTGACGACATAAGGGGCCGATAGTGGGCCGCCGCAAGGGCCGCCGAAGAGGCCAAATGGGCCGCCAAATGGGCCAAGAGGGTCGGGTCGTTACAATAAAAAGGCGCCTTTTTATTGTAACGACCCGGCCCTCTTGGCCCATTTGGCGACCTCTCATGTCGTCGACCATCGGCCCTTATGTCGTCGACCCATTTAGCGACCTCTAATGTCGTCGACCGACGACCCTTAGCCGTGTCGTTACTCACTAGGACTTTCCACCCCTGGCCAGTGGATTTTTGCCTCCCCCAGGATTCGAACTCTAGACCTCCAGGCTTAAGTACTAGAGTTTATGAATACTGGTAACCAAGTGAGATCATCTCACTTGGTTACCAGGATTCATAAACTCTAATACTTAAGCCTGGAGGTTTAGAGTTCGAATCCTGGGGGAGACAAAAAATTTATTGTAACGACCCGACCCTCTTGGCCCATTTGGCGGCCCATTTGACGACCTCTCATGTCGTCGACCGTCGGCCCTTATGTCGTCGGCCCATTTGGCGACCTCTCATGTCGTCGACCGACAACCCTTGGCCGTGCCGTTACTCACTAGGACTTTCAACCCCTGGCAATGGATTTTTGCCTCCCCCAGGATTCGAACTCTAAACCTCCAGGCTTAAGTATTAGAGTTTATGAATCCTGGTAACCAAGTGAGATAATGGGCCGACCTCTCATGTCGTCGACCGACGACCCTTGGCCGTGCCGTTACTCACTAGGACTTTCCACCCCTGGTAGTGGATTTTTGCCTCCCCCAGGATTCGAACTCTAAACCTCCAGGCTTAAGTATTGACCGTGTCATCCGACCTTCTTGCTAGCTGTGTCTCTTGCTCCTCGTGTAGTCTTCCACTCCAGCTTCTCGTCCCTCGGAACCACTGCACGCTTCCTTCTTGTCTGCCGGTGTACTCTTCCACCATGCCTCATCCCTCGGACGCACCGCGTGTCGTCCTTCATGCTAGCTGCATCTTTCGATCGACAACCTGTGCTCCTAAGCTCCTGCACACTTAGACACAAGGTTAAAAACACACATGACCTAACTTAACTTGTTGATCACACCAAAACAACCTTGGGGTTCCAACACCTTTATGTAGTTTGACTAGAGAGTTCCACAGTTCTTTAGCATTGATGTAGGGACCGACTCGGCTCAACTCCTCCATTGTGAGCCCACACGGAATGGTATTGATTGCCTTATAGTTCAGTTTTTCCTTCTTGATCATTGGGGGAGTGCATTCTTCTGGTTCTAATAGTATTCCGTCTTTCGTCGGAGGAGTGTAGCCTTTCAAGATTGTGAACCAAAGCTCGATATCGGATTTCAAGTAACACTCCATCCTATTCTTCCAGTAACTGAAATTTTCTCCTTTAAATAGTGGGGTCGGACAGTACTGTAACCTTCTTGATACGAGTTCGACATCCTTGCAAGAAAGAAATTAAAAAATGTTTCCAAGACTTTGGTCTTGGGATTAGTAGTGCTTGAATAATAAAAAAAATATTCTAAGAGAAAAGAAAAGGTTTTTTTCAAAAAATGCTTTGAAAAATGGTTAAGTTATTTCAGAGCTTACGAGGCTCTGATACCAATTGATAGATCGAATGGGTGCGATAGAGGGGCGGGTGAATATCACACCTTTTTAAAAACTTCCCTTTTCCTTTGAAATCAGAGTTGTGCACAGCGAAAAGTAAATAGACAAGTTTGTTTACTTCGTTCGGAGTCTAGGTCGACTCCTATTAGATAGAGCCCTAAAGCCAATCATTTGATGATTGTTGTATGGACTCGTTGTATCATATTCTTGTATATAAATAAAGGCATTTGTTTTTGGTTATTATACTTACTTGTATTGGTGTCAAATAACTAAGTATAATAGCGTCCTTGAGTAGAAGGTTCTTACCTATATCAATCGATTGATTGAATCGATAGTGAGATGATATAGAGAATACTACTCTTAATCATTCCTAGTCAAGTATTAACATTCAGGGACAATGTTAACGCGACGATACTAGCATGTAGGTCAACTCGATGACTTGATTTCACAAGTCATGGATATAGAGATATCAAGTTGACACATGGGTATTCATTGGAGAATGTATACTGAATGACCCGCCATGAGAAAGTATCATGGATCGTTATATGAGTGTCATATACTTTCTCATGTGGCTATTAGTATGACTACTAGTCCTTGAACCTGAAGTCACCATGGTTCCCTACATAAGGAGTTATGTACTTTGGCTTCATAAAACGTCACCCGTAACTGGGTGGACTATAAAGGCGATTACTGGGTATGTAACAAATTATGCGGAGGGATGTGAGTCTTATAGATGGGATCTATCCCTCCTATATGACGGGAGTGATATCGATATTCTTGATAGAGTGAGATCACTAAGTGCATGGCCATGCCCAAGTAAGTCAATATGAGATATTGAGCTCATTTGATTGATTGAGTCTACTTGGAGTTCAAGATTTAGATTGATTAGAGGATGACATGGTCTATGCCTCATATTGATCAATCTAGATGTCTAGGATAGAAGGACAATGTCATATATTGTGAGGAGTCACAATTAGTAGTCACAAGGTGATGTTGGATCTCAACATTCTTGTAACTTAGGTACTAATGATGTGTTGCTAGATACTGCTCATTACTTATGCTTCTAAATAGGTTTAGGAGTATTACCAATGTTACAAGAACCTATAGGGTCACACACAAAGGGCAATTAGAAGGAGATTAGGTTCATTTGATGAACCTAAAGGATTAGGTTCATGTGATGAACCAAATTGGATTAAGAGTAATCCAAATTAGGCTAATTGAGTTGAACTCAATTTGGTGCATGTGTTAAGTGAGTCTAATTTGGACTTAGACACATTTAATTAATTTAATTCAATGAATAGAGATTCATTAAATTAAAATTGACTTGAACTAATGGTTAGATTATATCAACCAAGGGAGAGCAGTGGTCAAGTTTGACTTCACTTAAGTAGGAAGATGAAGAGTCAAGTTTTGACTTGACTTTGACTTGACCAATGCCACATCATCAAGGCTTCTTCATTTGGTCAAGTTTGACTTGACCAAATGCCACCTCATGGAGGAGATCAAGAGACTTGACTCTTGATATTCCATGGGGGTTACAAGCCAAGAAGTGGCCGACCACTTTTAGTGTGGAATGATTTTGATTTTCATTCAAGTGAATTCATTTCTTCTTCTTCCTCTCTAGTTTTTTTTTCTCTCCCTCTCCTCTCCATTGCCGAGACCTTGCATGAGTGCTAGCACACTCTAAGGTTTCTTCTCCATCTCTTGCTTGTGTGGATACACATAGAGGAGTATCTACTTTGATACTCACGAGATCCGGCGAACCTTGGACGAGCGGGATTATGCGAAGGGCTTCGCATCAAGGGTAACACTCTTCTTCTTGGTAGATCTAGTTTAGATCTTGATTAGAAACTCGTACATGAAAGTTTTACAAAAATTTATTCTTCGCACGGATCCATGCGTGGGAATTTCGGGATTTTCGCAACGCAAAAAGCGGTTTTTGCGGCCCGAAAAACCCAATAGTGGTATCAGAGCCACGTGCGAAGAGTGTACGTGTTTTATTTTGAAATTTATGAAATTCTACATATCTGTAAGTTTCTGTATTTTTATAATTTTAATAGTTTTTATGGGTATTTTTCTCGTAGAAGCAAAGCACAAGTGTTTAGACACTTGTAGGTTTCGACTACCAAGAAAATATTTCCGAAACGGCAAGGTTTCGCCCCAAATCGTTTTGGGACAGCGGACTGAGGCTCTGTAGGATCACTTAGGAACACTCGCGATGGTTATATCGCGGGTAGGGGTGCTGCCCCTGACCCCGCAAGGGGATTCGTTCCGCGATTGCGCCCGAAAATCGCTAAACGGGACCGCCGGAAATTTTTTCTCATAAAAATTGTAAAAATTGTAGAAAAATTATAGAAATTACATAATTTAGAATTATGTATTATTTTGTGATGGTCATGGCCCAAAAGATCCAATTAGATAGGAAAAATTGTGTTGTAATTCATAATACGGCCTACATGTCGTCATGTGTTTGTGCGTGTTGTACTTGATTCGTGACCTGCGCGTCGTGCCTTCCTTTATTTTATATTCCTGTTGTAAAATAGTTTTTAGACTCGAATGTAACTCGAGTTTCAAAATTGTAATGTACAAAATTGGAGCGGTGGAAGTTCCACTTGAGACGGAGTTACGAGGAGGGCGCGAGCAACACAAGGTGGTCAAAGGAAGGAGCTTGAGTAGCTGTTGACCTTAGGTTGACCATCCGATCTTCTCATTGGCTTGAGAAGATCGTTGTAGGGCCATGACTAATCATAAAATATTTAATTAATTGCTTGTGTGTGTATATGTGATGCATGCTAGAATAGTAATTAATTAGCGCCTTAACGATTAGATTAGATCTAAATCGCGTACATGATGCACCCTAACGATTAGATTAGATCTAAATCGTGTATATGATACACCTCGTCGATTAGATTAGATCTCAATCGCCTCAACTCGTAATGCCTACCATGCCATGATACCTATCACTACCTCGATCACATGTTGTTGTTGAATCTGCCAAAGCAGAGCAACACATATTATCTTGGTAGGGTATGGAGGGACAATTTTGGTCCCGCCTATCAACACATGGGTGAGTACAACTCAATTAGATTGAGTAACTAGTTAACTCAATTGGACTGAGTTTAACTATAGGCATTTTCCAATGGTTGGTAGATAGGTCAAAATAACGTTTATATTAACTCTTGGGTGTATTAGCCAAAGCTATCTCGAGTTTTAATATAAAATGCGGATCTTGATCCTATAAACAAGAGTTGCATAGAGATGTAATTGGTAATTAGTTACCTACCGATCATACTAAGTCTTGGGCGATTTAGCCAAAGCTAACTCAAGGCATAGTATGATGTGGATCTTGTCCCACATGAATTATAAAATTCAGTGGGAGCATCATTTAATTAAAGGTCTAATTAGATGATTAATAGAATATGATATTTATTTATTTTCTGTATTTTTCTGTTGTAGATAACCATGACGTCAAATACGAACTCTTTCTCCCTGCATTCCGTCCTTGAGAAGGACAAGCTCAACGGAGCAAATTTCCTGGACTGGTACAGGAACCTGAGAATCGTTCTCACACAAGAACGTAAACTGTACGTTCTAGAGCTGCCCATTCCGGAGGCACCTCCTGCCACTGCCACGCAAGCTGACCATGATGCTTACAAGAAGCATCAAGATGACGCATTAGATGTGTCATGTCTTATGCTCGCGACCATGAACTCTGAGCTTCAGAAGCAACACGAGTTGATGGGTGCTTATGATATGGTTGAACATCTTCGTTAACTATATCAAGGACAAGCGAGGCACGAGAGATTCGAGATCTCTAAGGTACTGTTTCAGTGCAAGATGCAAGATGGGACTCCCGTAGGCCCATATGTACTCAAAATGATTGGGTATATAGAAAACCTACAGAGGTTGGGATTCCTGGTTGGCCAAGAGCTGGCCACTGACCTGATCTTACAATCCTTGCCAGATAGCTATAGTCAATAACATGAATGAAATTGACAAGCCACTGCCCAAGCTGCTTAGCATGTTAAGAACTGCTAAGCTCAACCTTAAGAAGGTTAAGCCCAACTCTATTCTGATGGTTCAGAAACACAAGGGCAAGGGCAAGCCCAAATGCAAGGGAAAGTCCCAAGCCAAGGGCAAAGGCAAGGCACTGAAACCCAAAGGAGGGGTCACCAAGGATGCTACCTGCTTCCATTGTGGTCAGACTGGGCACTGGAAGAGGAACTGCAAAATCTACCTAGAAGATCTTAAGAAGAAGAGAAGTGAGACTTCCACTTCAGGTATCTATGTTATAGAAATCAATATATCTATTTCTTCATCATGGATATTAGATACCGGATGTGCTTCTCACATTTGTACTAATGTGCAGGCGTTGAGAAATAGCAGGGCATTGACGAAAGGTGAGGTGGACCTACGCGTAGGCAATGGAGCACAGGTTGCTGTTGTTGTTGTAGGAACTTATCATCTATCTCTACCTTCTGGGCTTGTATTAAAATTAGATGAATGTTGTTATGTGCCTGCTTTAACTAAGAACATAATTTCAGTTTCTTGTTTGGACAAGAAAGGTTTTTCAATTATTATAAAGAACAAATGTTGTTCATTTTATTTAAATGAAATGTTCTATTGTAGTGCACCTCTGATAAATAGACTATATATTCTAGACCTTGAGAACCCTATCTATAACATTAGTACCAAGAGGTTCAAGTCAAATGACATGAACCAAACCTATCTCTGGCACTGTCGCTTAGGTCATATAAATGACAAATGCTTATCCCAGCTCTACAAAAATGGTTTGCTGGACTCATTTGATTTTGAATCATATGAGACATGCGAGTCATGCCTTCTAGGAAAGATGACCAAGACTCCCTTTAGTGGGCACAGTGAGAGAGTGACTGACTTGTTAGGTCTTATATATAGTGATGTATGTGACCCTTTCAATGTCACTGCTAGAGGTGGTTATAGGTACTTCATTACATTTACTGATGACTTCAGTAGATATGGTTATGTGTACCTGATGATACATAAGTCAGAATCCTTTGAAAAGTTCAAAGAATTCAAGAATGAAGTACAAAACCAGCTTGGCAAAAGTATTAAGATATTTCAATCAGATCGAGGTGGTGAATACCTTAGCCATGAGTTTCGTGACTATCTAGATGAGTGTGGGATTCTATCTCAACTCACTCCTCCTGGAATACCACAGTGGAATGGTGTATCTGAAAGGAGGAATCGTACCTTATTAGATATGGTACGATCTATGATGAGTCACACAGATCAACTCACTCCTCCTATAATGTTTTTCCTTTATTTAAATGATATGTTCTATTGTAGTGCACCTCTGATGAATGGACTCTATATTCTATACTTAGAGAGCCTCATCTATAACATAAGTACCAAAAGGTTCCAGTCAAATGAGATGAACCAAACCTATCTCTGGCATTGTCGCTTAGGTCATATAAATGAGAATCGCTTATCCCAGCTCTATAAAGATGGTTTGCTGGACTCATTTGATTTCAAATCATATGAGACATGCGAGTCATGCCTACTGGGCAAGATGACCAAGATTCCCTTTAGTGGACACTGTGAAAGAGAAACTGACTTGTTAGGACTTATACATAGTGATGTATGTGGCCCTTTCAATGTCGCTGCCAGAGGTGGTTATAGGTACTTCATTACATTTACTGATGACTTCAGTAGATATGGTTATGTGTATCTGATGACACATAAGTCACAATCTTTTGAAAAGTTCAAAGAATTCAAAAATGAAGTACAAAACCAGCTAGGCAAGAGTATTAAAATACTTCGATCAGATCGAGGTGGTGAATACCTTAGCCATGAGTTTCATGACTATCTAGCTGAGTGTGGGATTCTATCCCAACTCACTCCTCCTGGAACACCACAATGGAATGGTGTATTCGAAAGGAGGAATCGTACCCTATTAGATATGGTACGATCTATGATAAGTCACATGGATCTTCCTATATCCTTTTGGGGATATGCTCTAGACACAGCAGCCTTCACACTTAACCGTGTTCCATCTAAAGCTGTGATAAAGACACCATATAGGATATGGACTGGGAGAGATGCTCAGGTGTCTTTTATAAGGATTTGGGGTTGTGAGGCTTACGTTCGACGGCAAGTCTCGGACAAACTGGGACCCAAATCCGACAAGTACTATTTTATTGGATATCCCAAGGAAACGAAGGGATATTACTTCTACATTCCCAGTTAACACAAAGTGTTTGTGGCTAAGACTAGGGTATTTCTAGAAAGGGATTTTGTTTCTAGAAAAACTAGTGGGAGGACATTTGATCTTGAAGAAGTTCAAGATATGGACCTTAGCACAGAAGCCTTGATGGAAGTTGAACTGGAACCACAAAGTGTTGTGGAAGATGAGATTGTTCCACAAGGAGTTGAGGAACAAAAACCAGTTTAAGTACACCTACCTCTTCGCAAGTCTAATAGGGTACGTCATCAGCCTGAGATATACTCATTTCTCTTGTCTGACCATGATGACGTTATGCTCGTTGAGAAAGAGCCTACCTCCTATCAGGAAGCTGTGATGAGACCAGATTCTGAGTCATGGCTAGAGGCCATGAGATCCGAGATGGAATCCATGTACACTAACCAAGTATGGACTTTGGTTGATCCACCTGAAGGGGTAAAACCCATAGGGTGTAAGTGGGTCTTTAAGAGAAAGACTGACATGGATGGACTTATCTATAAGGGTCGCTTGGTAGCTAAAGCTTTCAAGAAGATTCATGGTATTGACTATGATGAAACCTTTTTTCCAATAGCGATGTTTAAATCCATTCGGATCATGCTTGCTATTGTAGCATACCATGACTATGAGATATGGCAGATGGATGTCAAAACCATGTTTCTGAATGAAAACCTGCTCGAGGATGTGTACATGACACAACCTGAGGGTTTTGTAGATCCACAGCATACTAGCAGAGTATGCAAGCTGCATAGGTCCATTTATGGACTAAAGCAAGCTTCTCGGAGCTGGAATCTTCGATTCGATGATGCAATCAAACAGTTTAGTTTCATCAAGAATGAAGATGAATCTTGTGTCTACAAGAAGGTTGTAGGAAACATAGTTGTCTTCCTTATATTGTATGTGGATGACATACTACTCATTGGGAAAGACATCCCTTTGCTGTAATCTGTCAAGACTTGGCTAGGGACTTGTTTCTCAATGAAGGACTTAGGTGAAGCATCCAGCATTCTAGGCATACAGATCTATAGAGATAGATCTAAGAGGTTGCTTGGCCTAAGTCAGAGTACATATATTGACAAGGTACTCCTACAATTTGCCATGCAGAACTCCAAGAAGGGATTTCTGCCGATGTCACATGGCGTGAGTCTTTCGAAGACTCAAGGTCCCTCTTCTAGAGAGGAGAGAGATTGCATGGATCAGATCCCTTATGCCTCAGCCATAGGATCTATCATGTACGCCATGCTATGTACTCGTCATGATGTCTTGTATGCTTTGAGCATGATGAGCAAATACCAGTCAGATCCAGGTGAAAGTCACTGGATAGCGGTCAAGAATATTCTTAAGTACTTGATAATGACTAAAGAATATTTCTTGATATATGGAGGCGATGACGAGCTAGCTGTAAAAGGTTACAGTGATGCCAGCTTCCAGACCGATCAGGATGATTATCGATCGCAGTCAGGGTTCGTGCTTTGCATAAATGGTGGTGTTGTGAGCTGGAAGAGTTCGAAGCAGGACACAGTAGCTGATTTAACGACAGAGGCCGAGTATATTGCTGCATCTGAAGCAGTAAAGGAGGCAGTTTGGATCCGCAAGTTCATTACCGAGCTTGGGGTGGTTCCTAGCATAGTTGATCCCATAGAGCTCTATTGTGACAACAATGGAGCAATAGCACAAGATAAGGAACCTTGCTCACACCAGCGGACCAAACACATACTACGACGCTTCCATCTCAATCGAGAGATTATCGAGAGAGGAGATGTGAAGATTTGCAGAGTACCCACAGAGGCTAACATCGCAGATCCCTTGACCAAGGCTTTGGCACAGAGAAAGCATGATGGTCACACTAGGTCATTAGGCCTTAGAGCCTACACTGATTGGAACTAGTGCTAGTGGGAGATTATTAGTTAGAGCCCGAGAGCCAATCATTTGATGATTGTTGTATGGACTCGTTGTATCATATTCTTGTATATAAATAAAGGTATTTGTTTTTTGTTATTATACTTACTTGTATTGGTGTCAAATAACTAAGTATAATAGCGTCCTTGAGTAGAAGGTTCTTACCTATATCAATCGATTGGTTGAATCGATAGTGAGATGATATAGAGAATACTACTCTTAATCATTCCTAGTCAAGTATTAACATTCAGGGACAATGTTAACGCGACGATACTAGCATGTAGGTCAACTCGATGACTTGATTTCACAAGTCATGGATATAGAGATATCAAGTTGACACATGGGTATTCATTGGAGAATGTATACTGAATGACCCGCCATGAGAAAGTATCATGGATCGTTATATGAGTGTCATATACTTTCTCATGTGGCTATTAGTATGACTACTAGTCCTTGGACCTGAAGTCACCATGGTTCCCTACATAAGGAGTTATGTACTTTGGCTTCATAAAACGTCACCCGTAACTGGGTGGACTATAAAGGCGATTACTGGGTATGTAACAAATTATGCGGAGGGATGTGAGTCTTATAGATGGGATCTATCCCTCCTATATGACGGGAGTGATATCGATATTCTTGATAGAGTGAGATCACTAAGTGCATGGCCATGCCCAAGTAAGTCAATATGAGATATTGAGCTCATTTTATTGATTGAGTCTACTTGGAGTTCAAGATTTAGATTGATTAGAGGATGACACGGTCTATGCCTCATATTGATCAATCTAGATGTCTAGGATAGAAGGGCAATATCATATATTGTGAGGAGTCACAATTAGTAGTTACAAGGTGATGTTGGATCTCAACATTCTTGTAACTTGGGTAGTAATGATGTGTTGCTAGATACCGCTCATTACATACGCTTCTAAATAGGTTTAGGAGCATTGCCAACGTTACAAGAACCTATAGGGTCACACACAAAGGGCAATTAGATGGAGATTAGGTTCATTTGATGAACCTAAAGGATTAGGTTCATGTGATGAACCAAATTGGATTAAGAGTAATCCAAATTAGGCTAATTGAGTTGGACTCAATTTGGTTCATGTGTTAAGTGAGTCTAATTTGGACTTAGACTCATTTAATTAATTTAATTCAATGAATAGAGATTCATAAAATTTAAATTGACTTGAACCAATGGTTAGATTAGATCAACCAAGGGAGAGAAGTGGTCAAGTTTGACTTGACTTAAGTAGGAAGATGAAGAGTCAAGTTTTGACTTGACTTTGACTTGACCAATGCCACATCATCAAGGCTTCTTCATTTGGTCAAGTTTGACTTGACCAAATGCCACCTCATGGAGGAGATCAAGAGACTTGACTCTTGATATTCCATGGGGGTTACAAGTCATGAAGTGGCCGGCCACTTTTAGTGTGGAATGATTTTGATTTTCATTCAAGTGAATTCATTTCTTCTTCTTCCTCTCTAGTTTTTTTTTTCTCCCTCTCCTCTTTATTGCTGAGACCTTGCATGTGTGCTAGCACACTCTAAGGTTTCTTCTCCATCTCTTGCTTGTGTGGATACACATAGAGGAGTATCTACTTTGATACTCTCGAGATCCGACGAACCTTGGACGAGCGGGATTACGTGAAGTGCTTCGCATCAAGGGTAACGCTCTTATTCTTGGGATATCTAGTTTAGATCTTGATTAGAAACTCGTACGTGAAAGTTTTACAAAAATTTATTCTTCGCATGGATCCGTGGCATGGGAATTTCAGGGTTTCCGCAACGCAAAAAGCGGTTTTTGCAGCCCAAAAAACCCAACAATTCCTACTCGAAGGCCCGCGGTCCATGATCGCACTGATGAGCAATCCACTAAGATTCTTCTTCCCGAAAACCTCGAAAAGAAGTAATGCATACAAAATACAATGATATAAGATAGTAACAACCTACTATCTTATATAAGATTAAGTGCAATACAAAAACAATAAAGTATACCGACTGTGTGTAAGAGTTGAAGCTTGGTCGACACTTGTTTGCGCGTAGAGGAATTGTAGAGCAGTCACACAAATAGCACTAGCACAGAATTGAACGACAACAGATTTCATTATCAGCCTTAGACCTTGAGCTTCAATTTATAAGATCGTTAATGTTCGGTCGACCGATCCCTGTGTTCGGTCGACCGAACCAGCTCCCTTCCTTCCTAGCTGAGATCTGATTGCTGATTCGATCTTGGCATTAACTGTCCATTAAGGGTTCGGTCGACCGAACAAGCTCCTTCCCTATTCATCGAGATTCGCCGAGATTCGCATTTACTATGCATTTAATATTGATCGTTCTGTCGATCGATCATCCGGTCGGTCAATCGATCATCCGGTCGGTCGATCGATCAGTGTAGTTTCCTTCTGCTCCTAATCGTTGATGTCTGTGCTGAGTCATCAGGGTTCAGTCGACCGATCTTACTGTTCGTTCGACCAATCATGGCTTGATTGGACTCGGTCGGTTCTAATCTGATCTAAACACTACTTTGACTCTTCTTGTTCGGTCGACCGATTCTTTGGTTCGGTCGACCGATTCTTTGGTTCGGTCGACCGATCCAGCAAAACTTGCAAAATAGTGTTAGACAATAAACCTACAAAATAGATGTTAGCACAGTAATAATATTATAATGCATGAGTAATATAAAAGATAGTAGAACTGTCTTGATTACAACTTTGAAACCTTCCCGATTTCTTTAGTTGGATCAGCGACCTAAGGTTATTCCCTACAGGAACCCGACCTCACTGTCGTTCCTCTAGTTGTTTATCTCAACCTACCTGACAAACTTAGATCCTCCAGATCTAGTTTGGACTGTTCACTTAGCTTTGATCGGCTCGCCAGGACTTTTTCCTTGATCTTCAGTCCTCCAGACCTCTCGATCGCACCGCCAAGAGTCGGGTCCCCTCGACCTACTTGGACTTGCACCTGGGTTCCACGATCTGTTAAGATTTCTCCTGCCTAGACTCCAACTAGGTCTTTCCGATTGAGTAAACAACTTGCACACTCAGTCAACTTGTTAGATCACAACAAGACTTAACCTGAACCTTTGACAACATCAAAACTTAGGTTTGATTCTGGTGCAACTTGCACCAACAACAGGGAGCAAATCATCTGCCTGGTAAACCAGCTTATAATCTCTAGTCCTTCTCATGTACTTTAATATATGCTTTACGGCAGTCCAATGTCCCTGTCTTGGATTACTTTGATATCTGCTAACCATGCCCATGACAAAACAGATATCTGGTATCGTACATAGCATTGCATACATTAGGCTTCCTACAGCCGAAGCATAAGGAACTGCCTTCATGTCCTCTATCTCCTTTGATGTTTTAGGACACATCTCTTTAGATAAAGGTACTCCATGCCGAAAAGGTAGAAACCCTTTCTTGGAGTTTTGCATGCTAAAACGAGCTAGGATAGTGTCGATGTATGAAGCTTAGGATAAGCACAACATTCTTTTCTTACGATCCCTTATTACTTGGATCTCAAGAATATGTCCACATTCTCCCAAGTCCTTCATATCAAACTGTTTGGACAACCATACCCTTACGTCTGACAACACTTTGACATTGTTGCCAATGAGCAAAATGTCATCTACGTATAGTACAAGAAATACCACCACATTTTCGTCGCTCTTCTTGTATACACAAGACTCATCCGAACACTGAATGAATCCATAAGACTGGATCACTTCATTAAACCGGATGTTCCAAGATCTCGAAGCTTGCTTCAGTCCATAAATAGACCAATTGAGCTTACATACAAGATGCTCTTTGCCCTTTTCAATGAATCCCTCTGGTTGCTTCATATGGATGTTTTCTTCAAGATTTCCATTAAGGAAAGCTTTGTTGACATCCATTTGCCAAATCTCATAATCCATATGAGCGACAATAGATAAAAGAATCTGAATAGACTTAAGCATGACTACCGACGAAAAGGTTTCCTCATAATTGATTCCCTCTTTCTGAGTTTACCCTTTTTCAACAAGCCTTGCTTTGAAGGTTTCCACCTTCCCGTCTATCCCTCTTTTTATTTTGTAGACCCATTTACACCCAATGGCTTTTACACCATTTGGTGGTTCTACTAGCTCCCAAACTTGATTAGAATACATAGATTCTATTTCAAAGTTCATTGCACTTTGCCAAGATGCTGCATGTTTATCTTGGAGTGCTTCATCATATGTAAAGGGATCAGGTTCATGTTTACCAGGGATCAAGTCCGAAGACTCTCCTAAAAACATGAATTTATCAGGTTGCCGAACAACCCTCCCACTACGACGTGACACTGCTTGTAATTGTGCATCATTTGTGACACGTGTTGTAGTTTCTTGTGGTATCTCATCTTGTACCGTTGGTACTAAGGTAGACATGTCTTCTCTTATTTCTTCAAGAATAATTTTACTCATGGTCTTGTGGTTCATTACATAGTCCTCTTCTAAAAATTGGGTATTGATGCTAACAATGACCTTCTGATCTTTAGGACTATAAAATAAACCACCTTTCGTTCCTTTAGGATAACCCACAAATAACCAAACTTCTGTACGTGATTTGAACTTATCAGTGTCTCTCTTCAGCACATATGCTGGACTACCCCAAATCCAAATATGTTTCAGACTAGGCTTACACCCATTCTATAATTCTGTGGGAATAGAGGGTATTGACTTAGAAGATACCAAGTTCAGAATGTACACTGCTGTTTCCAGAGCATATCCTCAAAAACAAATTTGGTAATTCTAAAAAGGAAAGATTAAAATCTCTTTCTTTTAAATTTCCTATTGTTCTATTGTGGGAGTTATTGGATTTAGAGTATACAAATTGTCAACAAACGTACCAGAACAGATAACTACCCTATTTTTCTTGAAAACTACTTTATCATCAAAAGAAACAGAATATCCATCCATAAATAGTTTAGAAACTAAAATCAAGTTTTTTCTAAAACTTGGTACATAAAGACAATTACTCAAAATCAATGTTTTATTCCTATCAAAATATAAATAAGCATCTTCCACTGCAACAGTTGTCACTTTTGTAGCATTGTCCATGTTGACAGTTATCTCCCCTTCATGTAGTCGTTGAGTTTCCTGGAACCCCTGTAATGAATTGCAGATATGATCATTGGCTCCCGTATCTACACACCAGGTACCAGTAGATAACACCACTAAACATATTTCAACCACTAGAGAATAAGATATACCTTTATTATTCTCCTTTTTGCTATGACAGTCCACTTTCCAATGTCTAGACTACTTGCATGTGAAGCACTTGCCCTTCGGCTTCTTCACACCTACATGCGACCCAATCCCTAGAGATCGATTTTTTGAACCAACTAGTTTCTTTTTCTTCTTTCTCCCTTTCGGTTTAGAAGAAGAAACATTTTCAGCAATGTGAATTTGAGAATTTTGATGAAATATCCCTTCTGCTGCTTGAAGTTCTGTCAGAAGTTCCGCCAACGAATAAACCCTTTTGTTCATGTTGTAGTTCAGGCAGAACTGCTCAAAACTTTTAGGTAGTGTTTGGAGAATGATATCAACCTGGGTTTCCCCATCAATTTCTGCTCCAAGGACTTCCATCTCATTCAAAAGAGCCATCATTTTGAGTATATGATCCCTTACGGGTGTTCCCTCTGTCATAGTGGTCGTCATCAAGTTTCTCATAGCCTCCTGCCTAGTAGCCCGATTCTGGTGTCCGAAGAGTTCCTTGAGATTGTGCATCATGTCATAAGTGGTAGGCATGGCCTAATGTTGATGTTGCAGCACATTTGACATAGAAGCCAAAATGTAACACCACGTGATCTCATCTGCCCTGACCCATTTCTTATGATACTCAATCTCCTCTTCACTAGAATCACTATTAGGCAGGCTTGGACAAATCTCAAAAAGTACGAACTTGTAACCTTCAGCAGTTAAGACAATGTCCAAGTTTTGTTTCCAATCAATGTAATTGGGACCAGTAAGTTTATTTTCTTTCAATATCATAGCAAGAGGATTGAAAGTCATTTGAAGTCCTAAGAATCACAAAATATTTGGTCAAAACTTTAGAATTTAAAATAATATTGATTTCTCAAACAATATCATTTAAATTCACTAACACCTCAAAATACCGTGAATTTTGTATGCCACGATAGTGTGAACGTATACAAATTCAAACATTTGTAAGAGGGGGGTTTACCCATTAATTTTATTATCTTGTCAACCTAACTTTATGACAAATAAAATTAAGAGATGATTTTTCTTCGGTCACACAAATAATAGCAGTGACTCCGATGGGGAGGATACTATTAAATGTGTCTAAGTGTATACCATTACTTGATACTTAGTCCATTAAATAGGATTATGCCCCTTTAGATGGAGAAGATCACACAAACCTAAATAATTTCCTATAATCATCCATAAAGGAAGTTTGATCTAGTGATCCGCAAACAAACTCATTCGATGTGGAGGAAGGCACTCAAAGCCAACACGTAAGTTTGAATGCATCACTTACAAACCAGTAATGGAGATCGTGGAATTTAAATAATTCCTCTCCCACTTAGTTATTTAAATCGAGGACTTTTAACATGCACACACACACAAACACATATAAATATCATAAAAGGCAATAAATATGAAAAATAATTTTCTAACTATTATGGCCTCATCCATAACTATCCTCCATGTGCCACTAACCTTAGCCGCCGCTAACAGGTCATGTCGTCGCATCTATCTTGCTTCCTTTCCCACTACGCCTCTTGTAACGCCCCGCCCCTCCTGCTAAGGCCACGGGGGTTACTTTACCCTACTTAACAACTTATTAACTTATTACAGCGGAAGTCTTACTTGTAAATTTTTGAAACATAGAATCCATATGTCATACCTTACATTATTTCAAGACATATAGGAACTAACATGATAAATGTCATGGAGTTACAATCATAAAAATATCAAACAAGCACAACTCATATTTAATGAAAGCAGGTCTTTTCTTCTTTAGCCAGTCACTACCACACACATCCTGCTAGCCCCTCCTGCTGCTCCCCTAGTCCATCCAACCTTTGCCCTTATCTGTGGTACAAGAAAGTAAGTTGTGAGCACTCATGGCTCAGTAAGTTTCTTTCCTACTCACAAAATCCGTATATCATGTCAACAATCACAAAGCATATATCAAAGCATAAAGTATCATAGCATATCATACATGATCATCATATATATCATGAGCACAATCATAGATATCATGGCATAATCATGGTATAAACACAAGGTAGCATGGCATATCATAACATGATCATCATATATATCATGAGCACAATCATAGATATCATGGCATAATCATGGCATAAACACAAGGTAGCATGGCATATCATAACATGATCATCATATATATCATGACATATTCATAAAGCATATGCAAGGTGAACTTTTAAAACATGCATCATGACTTTTTAAAACGTATAGCATAGATACTTAAACATAATCTCAACATAAGGGGGGCATCCCGGCTTGTACCACGTACATAAATGCGCGCGTCCTAGTAGGTCCAAGGTAGCAAGTCTTGAACCCTACAAGGCATATACTAGGCCCGTTTCTTAGTCCATCGACCTAGGGGCACTTAGGAGCCCATCCCTAACGAGGCCCGTTTCTTAGTCCATCGACCCCGGGGCGCTTATGGAGCCCACCCTTGGTACAAGCCTTAAAAGTAAAATAGCATGTCATATTTACATAGTCCATATCACTCATGTCATATTCATGTCATGAAGAGTGCTCTTGATCCCACTTATAGGGAAGCAACTCTTTTAGGCATAGCTTAAAGCATGTATAATTGAGCACACAGCATATCATGATTTGAGCACACAACATATCATGAATACATGCATAATTAAGCATACAACCTATCATGATCTTAAGCACACAGCATATCATGAACTTGAGCACATAGCATATCATGAGTTTAGGCACATATCACATCATGAGTTTGAGTACTTAGCATATCATGAGATTAAGCACACAGCATATCATGAACTTGAGCACATAGCATATCATGAAATTTAGCACACAGCATATCATAGACTTGAGCACATAGCATTTCATGAAATTTAGCACACAACATATCATAAAAATAAGCACATAGCATATCATGAAACTTAGCACACAGCATATCATGAATAGGACCTAACATATATAAATGAACCTCACAGCATGTCATACTCTCCACATATCATAAAGCATTGCATGTGAAATTCATGGAAGAACACAAAATTAGGTCTCTATCCCTAGTGACAAGTGGTGGCCGAAACATATAGAGGTGGTTTAGGTTATCAAGCAACAAAAGAACATGTGAACCCTAAACATCTATCATTTCTTATGACATAAGAGGCATCTTAAGCATGTTAGGTATAGGTTCCAAGATTTCTAGGTCCCTTTTCATAACCTGGCCGAAACTTATTAAGCCTCCTTTTGGGTTATTAACAACATATAAGCATGAACAACCCTAACAATTTTCATATCATATTCCATAAGAAACCACTTGAACATATTTGATTTAGGTTCCAAGTTCTCTAAACCTTAACCCTAACATGGCCGAAACCCTAGCAACATGTTTCTAGGTTACAAGCAACATGAAAAGGTTAAACTTCATACTAACATATCAATACATATCATGAGAATCACCATAAGTACATTTAGTCTAAGTTCCAAGCTTCTCAAGCCTTTTAATCTAATGTGGCCGAATCTTGTAAGCATGGGTATTAAGTTCCTAGTGGCATATTAGCATGAAGACCATAAGAACTTTCCTAGCATTCATTTCAAAGAATAACATAGACCACTTAGTTTAGAAATTTAAGCATCCTAGGTCTTAAAAACAATTGTGGCCGAATACTAAAGAACAAGAATTCAAGTTTCAAGCAACATGTGAACATTAATTTATTTCATATCTCTTCATCAAGTAGAGCATAAGTATCTTAGGCTTGATTTAAACCTTCCTAGGGTTCAAGTCTTGAAATGGCCGAACCATCATATATAAGAAATATTGTTCAACTTAACCTAAGATCATGGCATGTCACATTAGCTTCATATCTTGTCTTATAAGAATCATAGCATGCTTAAATTTTTAGGTTTAAAGCCCTTCTAGGCTCTCAACTCTATCTTGGCCGAATATACATGAATATGGAATCAAGTTTAAATCGACTTACAAGTGGGGAAAAACATCAACAACACCACTTATCATTAGGTACATATCATAAAAACAAGGTAGCATGCTTGGTTTAGGTTTAGAGCTCTTCTAGCTCTTTTGTTCCTTCTATGCCGAAAATCCAAGTTCATAAATTTATGTTCTAGCCAAACATTCTAGCATGAAAATATTAGTTTATCTCTCCTACCATAAGGTACATAACATAAGCAAAAATCATGAACATATCTTAGTTGGTTTTCAAGGTTCTTTAAACTCTCTCTCTTTTTTTTTCTTTGTTTGGCCGAAACCCTTATGAAATAACCATAGGTTTTTAAGCAATATTTTTCATAACAAACATATAGCTATTGTACCACAGGTGAGGGGAACTTACATCCTTTCGCTTGTGGTTTTTCTTAAGGAGGAAAGTGTTCTAGTTGTTAAGGAAGGGAGAAGTTTCTTCCTCTTGTGCCTCCTTTGATTTCCTTTGCTTGGGGAGGGCTAGAACTTGAAGGTTTCTTCTTGAAAATTGGCTTCCTTGGAGAAGAACTTGACTTAGTGTTCGGATCAAGGAGTGGGTGGATCTCCTAGTCTCGGTGAAGAAAGAAAAGAAGGAAGGAGGAGGAAGAATGAGGAAAATGAGAGGTTTACTTCTCATTTTTTTTTTCTATTTATTCATCATGAGAGAAATTTATGCCCTCATTAATTTTCCCTTTAATTCATCCATTATTCTTCTCTTGATTCCCACGAAAAACATGAGGAGAGGGAAGGGTGAGGAAAACAACTTGCCTTCTTCTTATTCCTTCTCTTAATCAAGAGGGAGAAGAGGTGAGCAATTTGGTTTTCTCTTGCTCCTTGTTTTATTTTTCTTCTCTCCTTTAACTAATATTTTTATTCCTTCTTATGCATATGTTACTTTTCTATCCTAGTGGTGATCATGCCATTAATCTTTCTCCATTATTGGTGGGAGGTTCAAGGTTCAATCCTTGGCCTCCACCTCTTACCTCTTATTTTTATTTTGTTCTTACTCTTCTTTTTCTCATATTCTTTTTATTTATTTCCATGCTCTTAATGAGAATAATACCTATGTATTTATATAACAAAAATTCATGAGTGTTACACCTCTGGTCCTCAAATAGCACCACGCCTCGCAAGATATGATTCACGATAAAAATAAAATTTTACATTTATTGATCCTATATTCCACAAGGGAATGTACATGTAATCTAGATCGAACAAAATATAAAATCCTAAAACTAATACAACTCCTGCTGTATTTAATAATTACAATCATGCACACACATAAAATTCCCTCGACATGCCCGAGGGTCCAATCAAATACAAATACAATAGGGCCATAATAGTTTGAACTAGGATGCCTGCAACCACAAAGTTAATCTATTTGCACATCCTACTATTATGTATGAAAAATGCATAATTTAACTGAAAACCAAACACACAGAGGCAGAAAACTAGCTCTGATACCAATTGTTGATGTCTACTTGGAATTCTGTTATGCTTCTCTTGTATAAAAATTTGTACAAGCACAGAACTTTCCTAATAACCTATGTGTTCCTCATGAGTTAAACTTGAATTAGAAACGAAACTTAACATTTTTACTTCAAGTTCAACTCATGTGTTCTTCAGTAGTTAAAACTTGGATTGCAAATGATACTTAACATTATCAATCCAAGTTCATCCCATGATACAGAAGTTGATTAAATATCTATTTCAAGGATTGGCTTCCAGGTTAAACATGGAGAGACACTTGGCCTTCTTGGGTATGGGATCATCCACCACTTCCTAGACAAAGCCTTTCAAAGAAATTGGATATTTAAACTTCTTACAGTAACCCTAGGTTTAACTACAGAGACCTCAATAGAAGCATAAGATTAAAACAGTAAATCAAAACACAAAAAATGAAACATGAAATCGCTAGCCTCTTGCGTTGGTATTCCATGATCCATACAAATAAAAACTAGTTTCGCTGCGAAATTAAAAACTAGTTTCGCTGCGGAATTAAGAACTAGTTATACCTTTCTTTTTAAACAAATACCTCTTGATCTTTTGTTGTATTCCTCTCCTCCTCTTGGACGTCGTGTGGGTGATGATCTATGTAACGCCCGAAAATTCTCAAATTATTTTTAGAAATATTCTATGATTTTTCTGGAATTTTTAGATATTTTTCCGGAATTTTCCGAGTAGCGGAAGCAGCAAAAATAATTAGAACCGCAAAATAGCTTAGGCGGGAATCGAACCCAAGACCTATGGTTTGCGGATAATGTTAGAAACCAGTGAACCCAGCAGAGCCGTGCTGAAAGGGAAGGGAAACATTTATATTTATATTTAAGTTGGGGCCTAGTTACCCACTTAATATAAATTAAGAACTTAAGTTTGGTTGGTTTAAGTTTTGGTTCGGCAACCCTTCCTCTCCAAAACCCTCACGCCGAGACCCAACATCACCACCGCCTCTCCCTTCTTCTCCTCTTCCTCACGCACGGCACACCAAGCCCCAAGGGCCAAGGGAACATCTTCCGGCGACGACACCAACACGAAAAAGGTTCTTCTCCGCGAGAGGAACGCGAAGACGTGAGCGGATCGTCGAGAAAATCATCTCCATCGGAATTCTACGAATAGAATCGTAAGAAATTACGAATAGGAGGTAAGAAACTCCTCACCTGCAGTATAATAGCTCCGTTTGGTTTCCTAAGCATTAGTTTTAGCTATATGCAGGTTTTTCGGCACATAGGGTGTGTTTAAACCCGCCTCGAGGATTAGGGATCTAGTTGAGCACCTCTAGACGGGCCGAACACGTTGGTCTCCTTTAGTTGGAGATTCTAGACGTTGTCGGGTGCCTAGAGGTGATCTCCCTATTAGAGGAGAGAGTTGGAGCACACCAAGTGTTCGGTAAAATGTTAGTGTAGCTAAATACCACCTCAGTTATGTTTAATAGCTCAGTAAATGCATTAGGAGCATTTAAAACAGCACATTAGTTTAGTTCAGTTTATGGGACTACGGTCCAATGGGTGGGCTCCCACAGTCGCCTCTAGGTTCAAATAACCTAGCTCTAGGTTCAGATAACCTAGAAACAGCAAGTTAAAACAGTTAGCTATATTCAGTATTTTATTTTCAGTGGCACTGTACTGGATCAGATATTCATTGGGTTGGACTCCCACAGTCGTCCCTAGGTTTAGATAACCTAGTTAACCCTACTAAATTCGGGACTTGCAAACCCGGGTCTAGTTAGGGATGCGCGCACAGCAAGTACAGTTGCCAGGGCCCTACAGCAGCATGTTTAGTATTTTGATCTATTATACATAATAGTTTTCCAAATCAGTTTTAAAACCATAATGGAATTCAGTATTAGCTCAGCTTCACCTTAGCTCACTTTTGTGTCAACTCAGCTTATTCCAGTTGTTAAATATGATAGCTTCATATATAGTTCTTGACATGTTATGATCAGTGTCATTTTATATTCAGCTTATGTTATGCCATGCTTTGTATGATACCATGCCATGCCATGCTTGCATATTCAGTATGTTTTTCAAACAGCATGATTTAAAAGCATATTTGCATCGTTGCATGTTTTTGTGAGGTAGATGGTTTCTTACTAAGCTTTAAGCTTACAGATACTATTTTTCCTTATACTGCAGATAAAGGTAAAGGAAAGATGGACTAGCAGTGGAAGCTGGAGTTCAATGCAAGGATGGTGTGTGTGGCAGGAACTGGAATAAAAGATCCTTAGGGGATTAGCAAGCTTAAACAATGAAACTTTTAACATTTCTATTTTTACGCACTTTTAATTGTTAAATACTATGAACTAGTAGACCATGGTTTATATTCAGTAGAATGCTACTTTTATGCCATTAGAATACATTTTATGGATTTTAGAATTGTTATGTGATGTTTTGGCACGCTAAAGTGCTGAAATCAGAGTTCTCGGGCGAAATCAGAACTCTGATCGGTCTCCAGACCGATCAGGGCCTGAGTAGTGCCACTGGATCGGTCAGCCGACCGATCCAGACGGATACAGTACGCTATTGTATCCTCCTGGATCGGTCAGCCGACCGATCCAGCGCGATACAGTAGTGTCCCGGGAGAATTCCAGGTTCCTGGATCGGTCAGCCGACCGATCCAGGCATACCTGGATCGGTCTGCCGACCGATCCAGCCACACCTGGATCGGTCTGCCGACCGATCCAGTTGGGAACAGAATGCTCCCCAGCTTCGATCGATCTGTGGATCGATCGGCAGGTTTGTAGGTAGTTGGGAAGGTTAGTTTCTAGTCCCTAGCTCAGTTGGGAAGTTCAGTTTCCCTCCCCTAGCATGTGTACAACTCCTAGGTACACCTAGAACATTCAGATTAGTTTTAAAAGATAATAGTTAGCAAAATTTTAATTAGCCCAGCTTTCCGCACAGTATAGTTTGGCATAACTGTAGCGACCGGCCTTACAGCCTAGTACCCAGAAGGCGGGTCGTTACAGAGTGGTATCAGAGCAGTGTTCCATACTTCCTACACACACATCAGCATTGACCTGCAGCTTCCAAGTAAGAATACCTCTACTTTATTTATGCTCCTTATCTTGTTATTACAGTTCATGTTTATATGCCTACTGCTTGTTAGTATGTGATAGTTTTAAACATGATATCAGTAGTTATATAACTGTGATTACATTAGTTATGTTATGTTCTCTATGTCTTTAGAAATGGCACGAGGACGCCCAGCTAGAAGGGCATTAGCTACTGAGCCCCAGCAAGAGGCAGGCAGTTCAGTGCCTCCTCCAGACCTTACAGCATTAGTGGCTCAGTTACAGCAGCAGCTAGCTGAACAGCAACAGGAAATAGCCACCTTAAAGGCTAATCAGCAGAGTACCCCCACAGTCACCCCGGAACCGAATTTGACTACTCCGGTGGTCTTTGAGGTTCCACCAGCTCAGCCTACAGTACCAGCACCAGCACCAGCAGTCCCAGCAGCTGAGCCAAGAAAGGAAGCCTATCTGATCCAGTGGCAACGAGTCAAGCCAGAGAACTTCTCAGGCACTAGTGAACCATGGGATGCACAAGCCTGGTTCAAAACACTGGAGAGCACGATGGAGCTTCTGGACTGGCCAGAACACGAGAAGGTGAAGTGTGCCTCCTTCTGCCTGACAGGAGACGCACGCATGTGGTGGGAAAGAATCAGAACGAAGCGCCCAGTGAACCAGATGTCATGGGTTGACTTCGAGAAGGAGTTCTTCGAGGAGTTCTTCCACATACGGGTTACCAACCGCCACTACGACGAGTTCACTGAGTTTCGTCAGGGCAACCTTTCAGTTGAGGAAGCCGTGAAGAAATTCAACAGGTTGGCTCGTCTGTGCCCAGAGCTAGTCAGCACAGAGAAGGAACGAATCCGGTTGATGCTCAAGATGCTGAGGCCAGAGATAGCAGTGAACGTGGCTGGTGGCATACATAGGTCACAAACCACAGAGGAGCTAGTAAGCAGTGCCTTGACCACGGAGCATTACCAGAATAGCATAAAACAGCAAAAGCAAGTCTCCTCAGAGTCCAAAGGCCAAGGAAACTCTCACACTCAAAAACAGCAAGGCCACGACTCTAACTAGAAAGGGAACTTCAACAGCAAGCGCAAATCAGGGAGTGACTCAAAAGGAGGACCATCTAGCAAGCGACCTAGTTATTCAAAGTGTGCTACTTGTGGGAAATTCCACCCAGGGGTTTGTCGCAAGGGCACACGAGGATGTTTTGAATGTGGACAAGAAGGGCACATGGCCAAGCAGTGCCCGAACAAGACCGGTCTTCCTCAGCCACAGCAGATTTAGCATGCAGGCCAGCCAGCTCAGTTATATCAGATGCAGGCCGCTCTAGAAGGTCTACTCATCAGCCAGGGCAGATTAGAAGCCCCTCCAGCTATGGCGAATGCGAGGATATACTCACTCACCAGAGAGGACGTAGCCAATGCCTCGACAGTTGTCACAGGTCAGATTAGCATTTTTCAGTATAGTGCTACTGTTCTATTTGATACTGGGGCAACCCATTCATATATAGCCAGGATGTTCTCCGAAAAGTTAGAAATACCCTCAGAAGTACTCAGTGGTCAGTTTTTGACGACACTACCTTCAGGAGAGATCATGGCATCCACGCACTGGCTCAAAGCAGTGCCGGTCATTATAGCAGACAGAGAGCTCTTTTGTGATCTGATAGTGCTAGAGATGACCGACTATGACGTTATCTTTGGAATGGACTTTCTGATCAAGTACGGTGCTACCATAGAGTGCCGTAAACAGAAAGTCATCTTCCAACCTGAAGCGGCAGTGCAATTTGAATACAGCGGAGAACCAAAGAGAAAGGCCAAGAAGTTCCTCTCAGCTATGATAGCACAGAAGCTACTGGATTCAGGATGTACAGGATTTCTAGCACATGTAGTCAACGCCAGCCAGGACAAGAACCAACAGCTAGCAGAGGTTCGAGTCGTATGTGACTACCCAGCAGTCTTCCCTGAAGAGTTACCAGGCTTAGCACCAGACAGGGAGATCGACTTTGAGATAGAGCTCATTCCCGGTACAAATCCTATCTCCAAAGCGCCTTATCGCATGGCTCCAGCAGAACTGAAGGAACTTCAGGAGCAATTACAGGAGCTGCTCGACAAGGGTTTCATACGCCCGAGTCACTCGCCATGGGGAGCGCCTGTATTGTTCGTGAAGAAGAAGGATGGAAGCATGCGACTGTGCATAGACTACAGATCACTGAACCAAGTCACGATCAAGAACAGGTATCCCCTTCCCAGAATCGATGACCTGTTCGACCAACTGAAGGGAGCAGCAGTGTTCTCTAAGATAGATCTCAGATCAGGTTATCATCAGGTGAAGGTTAAAGAAGGGGATATACCCAAGACAGCATTCAGAACCAGATACGGACACTACGAGTTCGTAGTCATGCCCTTTGGCGTGACCAATGCTCCAGCTACATTCATGGATCTCATGAACAGAGTATTCAGGGAGTATTTAGATAAGTTTGTTATTGTGTTTATTGATGACATTCTTATCTACTCAGGAACTCAGGAAGAACACTCAGAACACCTGAAACTAGTATTGCAGACCCTTCAGCAGAACCAGCTTTACGCTAAGTTCACAAAATGTGAATTTTGGTTAGATCAGGTGTCCTTCCTGGGTCACATCATCTCAAAGGATGGTATTATGGTAGATCCCAGCAAGATAGAAGCAGTAAGTAACTGGAAGAGACCTAAGAACGCCAGCGAAATCAGGAGCTTTCTGGGATTAGCAGGATATTACAGGAAGTTTGTAGAGGACTTCTCCAGGATAGCCTCCCCACTGACAGCTCTTACCAGGAAGAATAGGAAATTTCAAGGATGAGGATCGTGAGAAGCCTTCAAAGTGAGCTAAAAGGAGATTGACCAGTGCTCCCATTTTGGCTCTACCAGATGACACCAGCAGCTTTGACATCTATAGTGATGCCTCTAAGTTGGGACTAGGAGCAGTGCTGATGCAAAATGGCAAGGTGATCGCCTATGCCTCCAGACAACTCAAGGATTATGAGAAGAATTACCCTACTCATGACCTTGAGCTTGCAGCAGTAGTGTTCGCTCTCAAAATTTGGAGACATTACTTATATGGAGCTCAGTGCAGAGTATATACAGACCATCAGAGTCTGAAGTACTTCTTCACTCAGAAGGATCTGAATATGCGACAGCGCAGATGGCTAGAGCTGGTCAAAGACTATGATATTGATATCCTCTACCATCCCGGAAAAGCCAATAAGGTAGCAGACGCACTCAGCAGAAAGTCCAGTGCTACCTTATTATCTCTTACAGCCATGTCACCGCCCCTACAGAAGGAGATCGTAGATTTCGGTCTCGAACTCATCGTTGGACAGCTCTCTACTATGACCTTAGAGTCTACCTTGCTTGGTGATATTCAGTCAGCTCAGGAGCAGGACCCTGAAATTCAGAAAATCAAGCAAGGGCTAGCAGAATCAGAAAGTAGAGAATTCAGAGTGTCCGATAGCGGGGTGTTGTATTTTGGTGACAGACTCTGTGTTCCAGATCAGGAGCTACGGAGACAGATTTTAGATGAGGCTCACAGGACTCCCTATGCAATGCATCCAGGTTCCACCAAAATGTATCAAGACCTGAAGAAACGTTTTTGGTGGCCCGGGATGAAGCGAGACATCGCCAGATATGTTAGCATCTGCCTCACCTGTCAGAGGGTCAAGGCAGAACATCAGCGACCAGGAGGAGTTCTGCAGCCTATACAGATTCCAGAATGGAAGTGGGAGGATATCTCTATGGACTTCATAGTGGGACTACCCAGAACCATGAATGGTTTTGATGCCATCTGGGTAATAGTCGACAGGTTGACTAAATCAGCCCACTTTTTAGCTATCAAGATATCCTACTCCATGGAGAAGCTAGCTCAGTTGTATCGAGATCGCGCTACATGGAGGAGTCAATAGCGCTTGTGGCTACATCGTTCGATTATCGGAATGTAACACGTTCGTAGAGTAGTTAAAGCAGCCATCCGACAGATGGTCAGACAGAGCAAGTAAATCAGGTACTCGAAGATATGCTCCGAGCGTGTGCCCTAGACTTCAAGGGAAGTTGGTACAAATATCTGAGCTTAGCAGAATTTGCATACAACAACAACTATCAGGCCACTATCGGCATGGCACCTTATGAGGCTCTCTATGGGCGGAGGTGTAGATCTCCAATCTGCTGGTATGAGAGTGGTGAACAGAAAGAACTAGAGCTTCAGACAGATCTAGTAGCAGATACCACAGCAGCTATACAACAGATCCGCCAGAGGATAGAGACAGCTCAGAGCCGCCAGAAGAGCTATGCTGATACATACACGGCGCAGACCCTTAGAGTTTTCAGTCGGGGATTCAGTGTTCCTCAGAGTAGCTCCCATGAAGGGAGTAATGCGTTTTGGGAAGAAGGGTAAGCTAAGTCCCAGATATGTGGGACCATACCTTATCAGCAGAAGAGTGGGCAAGGTAGCATATGAGCTAGAGCTACCCTAGGAAATGTCGGCTGTCCACAACGTATTTCATGTCTCTATGCTGAAAAAGCATACCCCAGATGCCACCCAGGTGATTGAGCCCCAGTCGGTACAGATCCGCGAAGACCTCAGCTATGATAGTCGGCCTATTCAGATAATAGACCGAGCAGTTAAGAAATTGCAGAACAAGGAAGTACCATTAGTCAAAGTCATTTGGCACAGTCACACAGCAGAAGAGGCAACTTGGGAGACAGAAGCCAGCATGAGACAGAAGTACCCAGAATTATTCTAAGTTCGAGGACGAACTTTTTATAAGGTATGGGGAGTTGTAATGCCCGAAAATTCTCAAATTATTTTTAGAAATATTCTATGATTTTTCTGGAATTTTTAGATATTTTTTCGGAATTTTTCGAGTAGCGGAAGCAGCAAAAATAATTAGAACCGCAAAATAGCTTAGGCGGGAATCGAACCCGAGACTTATGGTTTGCGGATAATGTTAGAAACCAGTGAACCCAGCAGGGCCGTGCTGAAAGGGAAGGGAAACATTTATATTTATATTTAAGTTGGGGCCTAGTTACCCACTTAATATAAATTAAGAACTTAAGTTGGGTTGGTTTAAGTTTTGGTTCGGCAACCCTTCCTCTCCAAAACCCTCACGCCGAGACCCAACATCACCACCGCCGCCTCTCCCTTCTTCTCCTCTTCCTCACGCACGGCACACCAAGCCCCAAGGGCCAAGGGAACATCTTCCAGCGATGACACCAACACGAAAAAGGTTCTTCTCCGCGAGAGGAACGCGAAGACGTGAGCGGATCGTCGAGAAAATCATCTCCACCGGAATTCTACAAATAGAATCGTAAGAAATTACGAATAGGAGGTAAGAAACCCCTCACCTGCAGTATAATAGCTCCGTTTGGTTTCCTACACATTAGTTTTAGCTATATGCAGGTTTTTCGGCACATAGGGTGTGTTTAAACCCTCCTCGAGGATTAGGGATCTAGTTGAGCACCTCTAGACGGGTCGGACACGTTGGTCTCCTTTAGTTGGAGATTCTAGACGTTGTCGGGTGCCTAGAGGTGATCTCCCTATTAGAGGAGAGAGTTGGAGCACACCAAGTGTTCGGTAAAATGTTAGTGTAGCTAAATACCACCTCAGTTATGTTTAATAGCTCAGTAAATGCATTAGGAGCATTTAAAACAGCACATTAGTTTAGTTCAGTTTATGGGACTACGGTCCAATGGGTGGGCTCCCACAGTCGCCTCTAGGTTCAAATAACCTAGCTCTAGGTTCAGATAACCTAGAAACAGCAAGTTAAAACAGTTAGCTATATTCAGTATTTTATTTTCAGTGGCACTGTACTGGATCAGATATTCATTGGGTTGGACTCCCACAGTCGTCCCTAGGTTTAGATAACCTAGTTAACCCTACTAAATTCGGGACTTGCAAACCCGGGTCTAGTTAGGGATGCGCGCACAGCAAGTACAGTTGCCAGGGCCCTACAGCAACATGTTTAGTATTTTGATCTATTATACATAATAGTTTTCCAAATCAGTTTTAAAACCATAATGGAATTCAGTATTAGCTCAGCTTCACCTTAGCTCACTTTTGTGTCAACTCAGCTTATTCCAGTTGTTAAATATGATAGCTTCATATATAGTTCTTGACATGTTATGATCAGTGTCATTTTATGTTCAGCTTATGTTATGCCATGCTTTGTATGATACCATGCCATGCCATGCTTGCATATTCAGTATGTTTTTCAAACAGCATGATTTAAAAGCATATTTGCATCGTTGCATGTTTTTGTGAGGTAGATGGTTTCTTACTAAGCTTTAAGCTTACAGATACTATTTTTCCTTATACTGCAGATAAAGGTAAAGGAAAGATGGACTAGCAGTGGAAGCTGGAGTTCAATGCAAGGATGGTGTGTGTGGCAGGAACTGGAATAAAAGATCCTTAGGGGATTAGCAAGCTTAAACAATGAAACTTTTAACATTTCTATTTTTATGCACTTTTAATTGTTAAATACTATGAACTAGTAGACCATGGTTTATATTCAGTAGAATGCTACTTTTATGCCATTAGAATACATTTTATGGATTTTAGAATTGTTGTGTGATGTTTTGGCACGCCAAAGTGCTGAAATCAGAGTTCTCGGGCGAAATCAGAACTCTGATCGGTCTCCAGACCGATCAAGGCCTGAGTAGTGCCACTGGATCGGTCAGCCGACCGATCCAGCGCGATACAGTAGCGTCCCGGGAGAATTCCAGGTTCCTGGATCGGTCAACCGACCGATCCAGACATACCTGGATCTGTCTGCCGACCGATCCAGCCACACCTGGATCGGTCTGCCGACCGATCCAGTTGGGAACAGAATGCTCCCCAGCTTCGATCGATCTGTGGATCGATCGGCAGGTTTGTAGGTAGTTGGGAAGGTTAGTTTCTAGTCCCTAGCTCAGTTGGGAAGTTCAGTTTCCCTCCCCTAGCTTGTGTACAACTCCTAGGTACACCTAGAACATTCAGATTAGTTTTAAAAGATAATAGTTAGCAAAATTTTAATTAGCCCAGCTTTCCGCACAATATAGTTTAGCATAACTGTAGCGACCGGCCTTACAGCCTAGTACCCAGAAGGTGGGTCGTTACAATCTACCAAGATGAAATTTACCCGAACCACTTCTTCTTCTTTGCCTACAAGTTTCGGCCACCCAAAGAATGCCAAAATAGGAAACTTCCTTCTCTTCTCCTTCTTCTCCAAGCAACCGGCCACCAAGTGCTTCTTCTTTTCTTTCAAGTTTCAGCCACCAAGAAGAGATGAGTATTGACCTTAGAAAGAAGAAAGGGAAAGAAGAAGATGTGTGCCGCTAGCGTTAGGGAAGAAAACAAGGTGAAGGGGAGAAGATGAAAGAGCCAACCACACAAGGAGAAGAAGAGGAAGAGGTGTCGGCCCTAAGGGAGAAAGGGAATTATGGAGATGTATATATCACATAAGGCACCCTCTACCTCTCTTTTATAATCCTTGCTCATGGCAAAAAAAAGTAAATTTTAATAACAATTAAAATCTCTCTATTTTAAATTTCCTATTGTGATGGCTATAAAAGGAAAGTTTTAAAATTAATCTCTCTCTTTTAAACAATGTAGAAAGCTACAAAAAAAATTAAAATTAAAACTTCTCTTTTAAATCATGGTTACAAAAAAGAAAAGTTTATCAAAATTAAAATCTCTCTTTTTAAACATTATAGATAACTACAAAAAAGAAAAGATTAAAATCTCTCTTTTAATCCTTTGTAGATAGCTATAAAAGGAAAGATTTTAAAATTTAAAACTCTCTTTTAAAACCATGTGGATGACTTCAAAAAAGGAAAGATTTTATCAAAATTTTATTTTAAACAAAATCTCCTTTTCTATCATGCTATGATCGGCCCCTTGCTTGGGCACCAAGCAAGGCTTGGTCAGCCACTACTTGTGCTCCAAGCTAATGCTTGGCTGACCCCTTTTTACCATGCAAGGATGTGTCCGACCCATTACTTGGGTAAGAAGTGGACTTTGTGGATACAAGGCTTTATAGAGGCTACAACAGGGACCGAGAGGAAGAATTAGTTTTGGTCTCTCAATGAGCTTGAGCTTCCTGTATTCAACCCGAACACCCAACTCAAGTTCATCAATAATAACTTATACCACTAAAGAGTTATTATTGAACTACCGCACCAATCCCATATTACATTATGGGTTCCTTCTTATCATGAGTGCATTAGTCTCCCTGTGTTTAAGATATCAAATGCCCATTAATTAAATGAGTTACTGATAACTCACTTAATTAATATCTAGCTCTAAGAGTAGTACCACTCAACTTCATTTTCATGTCGGAACTAAGTCCACCTGCAGGGTTTACATGACAATCCTTATGAGCTCCTCAAGGGGGCATCATCAACCTAGATAACTAGGACACAATTTCCTTTTATAATCAACAACACACCATATAAATAATATTATTTCCTAACTTATCAGGCCTATTGATTTAATGAATAAATCCCACACATTGATAAATTAAAGAAATAAATACTAAGTATATGTGCTTGTTATATATCAGGATTAAAAGTACGCACATCCATAATAACAGAGGTTATGTTCTTTTATGTAGTCAGTATAAAAAGAACAACCTCAAATGGTCCTACTCAATACACACATAGTGTACTAGTGTAATTTTATAGTCAAGATAAACTAATACCAAATTACACTACAACCATTCCAATGATTTGTCCCAATCCATCATGGTTGTGATCTACTATTTACAATTTATAAGGAACTGACAACATGATCTTCTGTGTGATACCATACACCATGTTATCGATAATATAAATTAAATGGATAACTACATTTAACTAAATGCAGACATTCGACCAATGTGATTCTTATTATAAAATAAATGTTCATTCAATAAATGTTAATACAAAAAGCTAGGCTTTTAGCATACATCCTAACATCGGCCACATCCTTGCTTGGTGCCCAAGCAAGGGGTCGACCAAGCCTTGCTTTTTGCCCAAGCATAGGGCTGGCCAAGCCTTGCTTAGTGCCCAAGCAAGGGGTCGGCCACAATAAAAGGAAAAAAAAAAGAAAAGAAAGAAGAAAAAAGGAGTTATAAAAAGGGAGATTTTTTCTCTCAACAGAATTCTAAAAAATCTATTACTTTTTCTCCTTTTTTATCTGGTGAAAAGGGTTATAAAAGGAGAGGAGGTTGTGCCACAACAATCAATCAATCAAGAATTGATAAATTTTTCTCCACAACTAAAAATCCTTTCCTTTTCCTTAATGTCGGCGCCCCATCCTTTTCTTCTTCCCTTTCTTCCCTCTAGGGTCGGCACCCCACTTCCTTTTCTTCTTCCCTTTCTTCCTTCTAGGGTTGGCACCCCATCTTCTCTTGGTGGCCAGAGCTTGGAGGAAAATAAAATGAAGAGACGAAGCACCTTGGTGGCCGGCGGTTTGGACGAGAAAAAAAAGAAGGAGGCGCCCCTTTTCTTTGCATCTTTTGGTGGTAGGCGGCTTGGAAACAAAAAGGGTTCGGGTGTTTTTGTCTTGGTAGATCATCACCCACACAATGTCCAAGAAGAGAAGAGGAATACGATAGAAGATTAAGAGGTCTTTGTCTACGAAGAAAGGTACAACTAGTTATTTATTCCGCAGCGTAACTAGTTTTGTTTTCTTTGTATAGATCCTGAAATAACAACACAAGAGGCTAGCGATTTTGTGTTTCGACTTTGTGTTTCAATTTTGTGTATCGATTTTGTATTTTAATCTTATGCTTCGATTGTGATCTTTGTAGTTAAACCTAAGGTTATTGTCAGGAGCTTAAATATTCAATTTCTTTGAAAGACTTTGTCTAGGAAGTGGTGGATGATCCCATAACCAAGAAGACCGAGTGTCTCACCAACGACTTGGAAGTCAATCCTTGAAATATATATTTAATCAATTTTGTAATATGGTCTAATTTTTGAAGAACACATGAGTAAAACTTTGATTAATAATGTTAAGTTTTGTTTGCAATACAAGTTCAACTTCTAAAAAGCACATGGGTTGCTAGGAAACGTTCTGTGCTTGTATAAATTTTTTTTTACAAGGGAAATAGAATAAAATTCCAAGTAGCACCCAACAATTGGTATCAAAGCTGGTTTTCTGCCTCTGTGTCTTGTGTTTGTGTGTGATTGGACCCTCGAGCATGTCAAGGGCATTTTATGTGTGTGCATGATTGTAATTTTAGGATTTTACATTTTATTCGATCTAGATTACATGTACATTCCCTTGTGGAATATAGGATCGATAAATGTAAAATTTTATTTTTGTCGCAGATCGTATCCTTACGAGGTATGGTGCTATTTGAGGACCAGAGACGCAGCGGAAAAGGAAGCAAGATAGACGCGATGACATGACCTATTGGCGGCGGCTAGGGTTGGTGGCACATAGATGACAGCTATGGATGAGGCCATACAAGTTGAAAAATTATTTTTCATATTTATTGCCTTTTATGTTGTTTATATGTGTTGTGTGTGTGTGCATGTTAAAATTCCTCATTTTAAATAACTAAGTGGGAGAGAAATTATTTAAATTCCACGGTCTCCATTGCTGGTTTGTAAGTGATGCATTCAAACTTGCGCGTTGGCTTTGAGTGCCTTCCTCCACATCGGATGAGTTTGCTTGCGGATCACTAGATCAAACTTCATTAATGGATGATTATAGGAAATTATTTAGGTTTGTGTGATCTTCTCCATCTGAAGGAGCACAATCCTATTTAATGGACTAAGTATCAAGTAATAGTATACACTTAGGCGCATTTAATAGTATCCTCCCCATCGGAGTCACTGCTATTATTTTGTGTGACCGAAGACAAACCAACTATTAATTTTATTTGTCATAAAGTTAGGTTGACAAGATGATAAAAATAATGGGTAAAACCTCCTCTTACAAATGTTTGAATTAGTATACGTCCACACTATCGTGACATACAAAATTCACGGTGTTTTGAGGTGTTGGTGAATTTAAATAATATTATTTGAGGAATCAATATTATTTTAAATTCTAAAATTTTGACCAAATATTTTGTAATTCTTAGGATTTCAAATGGCTTTCAATCCTCTTGCTGTTATATTTAAAAGAAAACAAACTTACTGGTCCCAATTATATTTATTGGAAATGAAACTTGAACATTTTATTAACTGCTGAAAAATACAAGTTCGTATATTTCAAGGTCTGTCCTAGCATGCCTGATAAGGATTCTAGTGAAGAGGAGATAGAGAGACATAGGAAATGGGTCAAGGCAGATGAGATGGCGCGGTGTTATATTTTGACTTCTATGTCAAATGTGCTGCAACATCAGCATCAGGCATTACCCACTGCCTATGACATAATGTTCAATCTTAAGGAACTCTTCGGACACCAAAATCAGACTACCAGGGAGGAGGCCATGAGAAACTTAATGACGACCACCATGACTGAGGGGACACCCAGGAGAGATCATATCCTCAAGATGATGGCTCATTTGATGAACTGTCCTTGCAAAAATGAGAACAATAAAGGTATATCTTATTATCTACCGGAACCTGGTGTGTAGATACGGGAGTCACTGATCATGTCTCTAATTCATTGCAGGGGTTCCAGGAAACTCGACGACTACATGAAGGGGAGATCACCGTCTACATGGGTAATGCTATGAAAGTAGTGGTTGTTGCAGTAGGAGATATTTATTTATCTTTTGATAGGAATAAAACATTGATTTTGAGAAATTGTCTTTACATACCATGTTTTAGAAAGAACTTGATTTCAGTTTCTAAATTATTTATGGATGGATATTCTGTTTCTTTTGATGACAAAATAGTTTTCAAGAAAAATAGGATGGTTATCTATTCTGGTACGTTGGTTGGCAATTTGTACACTCTTAATCCACTAACTCCCACGATGCAACAAATGGAAATTAATAACACATCTTCTAATTCTAATAAAAGAAAGCAACCTTTGGAAATGAACCAAACATATCTTTGGCATCTAAAGCTAGTTCATATTAACTTGAGTAGGATTCAAAGGTTAATAGCCAATGGACCTTTGGGTTCATTAGTGGTGGAAAACTTTCCAACCTGCGAGTCTTGCTTGGAAGGAAAAATGACCAAGAGACCTTTTAAGGCCAAGGGGTATAGAGCCAAAGATGTTGGAATTGGTTCATTCTGATTTGTGTGGACCTATGACTATCCAGGCAAGAGATGGTTTCAAAAATTTTGTCTCTTTTATAGGACTATTCGAGATATGGGTACATTTGCTTAATGCGCCGCAAGTTTGAGTGCTTTGATAAGTTCAAAGAGTACAAGGCTGATGTAGAGAAACGTCATGGTAAAAGTATCAAGACACTATGGTTTGATCATGGTGGTGAGTACCTCTTAGGAGAGTTTAGGAGTTACATATCAGAGGCCGGGATTCAATCCCAACTATCTGCACTTGGTACACCCCAATAGAATGGTGTGGCGGAACGAAGGAATAGGACTCTTATGAAAATGGTCAAATCAATGATGAGTTATTCAAAATTACCAAATTCGTTTTGGGGTTATGCTCTGGAAACGACAGTGTAAATTCTGAACCTGGTACCTTCTAAGTCAAACCCTCTACACCCACAGAATTATGGAATGGGTGTAAGCCTAGTTTGAAACACATTCGAATTTAGGGTAATCAAGCACATGTGCTAAAGGGAGATGCTGATAAGTTGGAATCACATACAGAAGTTCGCTTGTTTGTGGGTTATCCTAAAGGAACGAAAGGTGGTTTATTCTATAGTCCTAAAGATCAAAAGGTCATTATCAGCACCAATGCCCGATTTTTAGAAGAGGACTATGTGGTGAGCCACAACCCCATAAGTAAAATTGTTCTTGAGGAAATAAGAGAAGACACGTCTACTTTAGTACCAATGGTACAAGATGAGATACCACAAGAAACTACAACACGTGTCACAAATGATGCACAATTACAGGTAGTGCCTCGTCGTAGTGGGAGGGTTGTTCGGCAACCTAATAGATTCATATTTTTAGGAGAATCTCTCGATGTGATCCCTCGTGAACAAGAAGTTGATCCCTGGACATATGATGAAGCACTCCAAGATAAAGATGCAGCATCTTGGCAAAATACAATGAACTCTGAAATAGAATCTATGTATTCTAATCAGGTTTGGGAGCTTGTAGAACCACCAAATGGTGTAAAATCCATTGGATGTAAATGAGTCTACAAAAGAAAAGGAGGGATAGACGGGAAGGTGGAAACTTTCAAAACAAGGCTTATTGCAAAAGGGTATACTCAGAAAGAGGGAATCGATTATAAGGAAACCTTTTCGCCGGTAGCCATACTCAAGTCTATCCAGATTCTTTTATCTATTGCTGCTCATATGGATTATGAGTTTTGGAAAATAGATGACAAGATAGCTTTTCTTAATGGAAGTCTTGAAGAAAACATCTATATGAAGCAACCAGAGGGATTCATTGCAAAGGGTAAAGAACATCTTATATGCAAGCTTAATCAGGTCCATTTATTGACTAAAGCAAGCTTCAAGATCTTGGAACATCGGGTTTGATGAAGTAATCTAGTCTTATGGATTCATTCAGTGTCTGGATGAGTCTTGTGTATACAAGAAAAGTGACAGAAATGTGGTGGTATTTCTTGTACTATGCCTAGATGACAATTTGTTCATTGCCAACAATGTCAAAGTGTTATCAGACGTATGGGTATGGTTGTCCAAGCAATTCGATATGAAGGACTTGGGAGAATATGGGCATATTCTTGGGATCAAAGTAATAAGGGATCACAAAAAAAGAATGTTGTGCTTATCCCAAGCTTCATACATCGATACTATCCTAGCTCATTTTAGCATGCAAAACTCCAAGAAAGGTTTTCTACCTTTTCGGCATGAAGTGTCTTTATCTAAAGAGATGTGTCCTAAAACATCAAAGGAGATAGAGGAGATGAAGGAAGTTGCTTATGCTTCGGTTGTAGGAAGTCTAATGTATGCAATGCTATGTACGAGACGGGATATGTAAAATACCGAAAAATGAAGAATAATGATAAAGGAATTTTTCAGAATTTTTAGAAATTTTCTAGGAATTTTTCGGAGACTGTATGGTGTGGGTTACGGGAATAAATATTAGGCCCCGAGGAAGCTTATTTGGACTACCCTAGTTAAACGAGGAAATATTTATATATTATATATATTTATACTTTTTCCTTAGTTTCTTATTCGACACCGATTTCTCCAAAACCGCCGAGTTGTGGTTCCTTTCTCCTCCTCCTATTTCTTTCCCGATTTTTCTCTTCCACGCCGATTCTTTTCTCTTCATTTCTTCTACCCGACGCCACACCTCTTCCACCGCAGATCCCCTCTTCTTCTTCCTCAACTCTCTACATCGCGCTGCCGGCCATCTTCTCTTCGGCCTTTCTTCTTCACTGAGCACCACGCCGCCAGCGCAGATCTTGCCTTCTTCCACCGGATCTGGGAGAGGAGACCTAGTTCAGATTTGTCACCACAAGATCGCCAATACCCTAGATTTGGGTTCACAGTCGCGATGCCTCATCCCTACTGTCGCTAGTGACGCTGTGCCCTAGGACTGGTGCTGGACCATCATTTTGATCGCCGACCGCTAGCTTCCCTCTATCGGTGCCTTAGTTTCCACTACCGCCAGTGACACCAAGCCCTAACTGCCAATTCTCCTCCGACACCCTCTGCCCTAGCTCCGGCCAATCTTTCCTCTGCCCTAGCTACGATCTTGGAGAGCATCTTGTTGCTATACGGTGATCTTGGAGTGGCTATATTGGTTATAGGCAGAGAGGAGGTGATCAGTGTGAACTTAGAATAAGGTATGTTATGGGATGGTGGAAACCTGGATGTTGATTTCAGATAGGATTCTATGTGTTGATAGATTCACTGGTCACTGCAACTTCCTCTATTGTTTTTCAACGGCAACTCTTGATTCGGCAGCAACCTTTTTGTTTGTGGATCAACAGCAGTGACTTGGAGTTGAGGTAAGGTGTAAAGAATTTGTTCTTTGTTGTAGATAATAGATGGAGAATGGTTGGAATTGCTTAGACTAAATGAATTAATGGATTGGTTAGTTAGATTTGGATTAGAACCTGTGATGGAATAGGCGTATAGTAAATCCTAATTAGAAGGTGGAACGATTAGGGTTAACAAAGTTAACCCTAGTTGATCAATGGATTATATTTTAATCAGGGATTTATTTTAGCTAATTAATTTATGTAATTAGCTAAATCTATATATCATGCATTACAGGACTTTAATTCGAGACGGGCATCTCGACGCAGGATTTCTGGATATGATCTATATTAGAGGCGGGTGCTTTGACTTTATGTCATTTGATATGCATAGTAGTGTTTTTAACAAATAGCAATGATTATGTTTCTTATCTACTTCGGTTGGTCACTACCCGATCTGTTATATGCTTATTTTGTTTATTTGTTATGCACTTCATGTTAGTACCTACTTGATTATACATGCTTATAAGGGTAGCGACACAACCATGTTTTTATTATGTTCAGGACCTAAGTTTTGATACCTTATCTGACCTGTGTACCTTGACCATTGATTTGGTCAATTTGTCTTAGGGTACACATTATATATATGGATAGGTTCAGGATATTTTTCTATGTTTAGTGTCATGCACCATCTCGCATGATTGCATGTTGTGCGATAGTCGGCTCCATTATTGTTGAACACATCTCCAGTTACATGGATCTGCACACACAACCACTCATGGGTTAGTGGTTTTTATTAGGCAGGGTTTGTTACAGCAGGTACTCTGACGGTGCTCCGCTGGTCCACTCATGGGTAGCGTGATGCAGCGTGGTAGCACGTCAGGGATCCCTCCTCTGGACTGGCTCAGGGAGATGAGAGCATTGAGCTCCCCCACTTATGATTTGGGATAGGAGGATATGTGTACTCCGACAGCATCCCGTCCACTCAGTCACTCATCAGGAGTAGTGACAGCAGAGTGCATGATTGTCACAACCCTACCCACTCGGTCTCACCATCGTGTATGAGATGGTTGACTGGCGTCAGGGGTGACCAGGACATGTCATTGGCATCATATGCATTGATGCATTTATTGTTTGTGTTTGCTGCATTTATTTTCTGCATTTGGATGGATGCATATGATTGACATGCATACAGGATTTATGACACTTTCGGTCTGATGACCTTGTTATACTTGTACCTATGTCCTGGTTAGTACAGTTTTCTCCTGATTATTTTGTTTGTATTTTATCTTTCTTATATCAGGAAATTGTACGCATGATTACTGCTAGTTGTTATTTTTTTTATTATGCATATCAGTTGTTACCCACTGAGGAGTTGACTCACCCCGTGGTTATTATTACATTTCAGGTTGAGGCTGTCCGGAGGGTTCCAGTTGCTAGTCCCCTGCAGGTCGTGAGGATGTGTTGTTTTCGGACTTTGATTCTTATTTTCTTATTGCACTATCTGGACTTGTATTAGTTTACTTTATGGATGTTGTCGATGAGTTTTATTTGGATTTGTTTTACTACATTCCTGCCTGGACAGCAGAAGAGGTGAGTGGATTTTGTTTCGTCATGTTTTGAGCTTTATGGGTGTAGTTGAGTAGGGTTGTTTTTGAGTTTTTCTTATCATTGCTTTAGTTTGTTTACTTTTAAATTGCATGGATGCTTGGTTGTTGCATTTTTATTTTTGTTAGTGTTCTGGCCGTGTTGGCCGAGGTATATGTGGCCCTGAGGGCAATGTATAAAGTTTCAGATTGTCACCTGTACAGGGGAGACTCTCCCGGGGCGTGACAATTTATTTGGTATCAAATCCAAGTTGACGATACTTGTTTGTTTTTTTTTCGTGTTACGGATTTTCAAGATTTATCTGATACCAATTTTTTGCGTTACGAGTCGCAAAAACCGCTTTTTACGTTGCAGAAACCCCAAAGCTAGCCACTGATCCATGCGAAGATAAATAAAAGTATACATGTACATGTTTGTCTACACTAGATCTACCTTAGATCTACATGAAAAGAAGTATACCCTTGTAGCGATGCGCTTCGCTTATCCCGCTCATCAAACGGTTGCCGGATCTCGTAAAGTGTCAAGTGTACACTCCTCTACACGTATCCACACGGACAAAAGGTGGAGAGAACAACTTAGAGTGTGCTAGCACCCTTGAGAAGTCTCGGTAATGGAGGAGAGGGAGAGAAGAGATGAGAGGAAGAAGAAGAAGAGAGAATCAATGAGCACACAATTGCACTTACTCCTCTCTCAATGTGGCTAGAGACTTAAAGTGCATATTATACCTCCATGTAATACCAAGAGTCATGGCTCTTGGTCTTCCTCATGAGGTGGCACATAATGATGTAGGCCTGATGATGTGGAACATCATCATTGGCCAGCCCATGCCAAGTCACAATGAAGTGGCATTTGGTCAAGTCAAACTTGATCATTCATCTTCCCTCTCAAGCCAAGTCAAACTTGACCTCTTATCTCCCATAATTGATCAAATCTAACCTTTGATTCAAATCAATTAAATTTAATGAATCTCTATTCATTGGTTTAAATTGACTCAATGAATCATAATCTAAATTAGACTCATTCGACGCATGAATCAAATTGAGTTCAACTCAATTAGTCTAATTTGGATTACTCTTAATCCAATTTGATTCATCACATGAACCTAATCCTCTTGGTCCATCATATGAACCAAATCTCCATCTAACTGCCCTTTGTGTGTGATCCTATAGGTTCTTGTAACGTTGGCAATGCTCCTAAACCCATTTAGAAACATAAGTAATGAGGGTTATCTAGCAATACATCATTACTACCCAAGTTACAAGAATGTTGAGATCCAACATCACGATTGTGACTACTAATTGTGACTCTCACAATATATGACAATGTCCTTCTATACTTGACATCTAAATTGATCAATTGAGGCATAGATCGTGTCATCTTCTAATCAATTTATGTCTTGAACTCCAAGTAGACTCACTCTAATCAAATGAGCTCAATATCTCATATTGACCTATTTGGGCATGGTCATGCACTTAGTGGTCTCACTCTATCAAGAATCATGATGTCACTCCCATCATATAGGAGGGATAGATCTCATCTACATCATTCACATCCCTCCACATAATTTGTTATATATCCAATAATCGCCTTTGTAGTCCACCTATTTACGGGTGACGTTTGACGAAGCCAATGTATACAACTCCTTATGTAGGGAACCATGGTGACTTCAGGTCCAAGGACTGATAGTCATACTAATAGTCACATGAGAAAGTATATGACACTCATATAATGATCCATGATACTTTCTCATAGCGGGTCATTCAGTATACATTCTTCAATGCATACCCATATGTCAACTTGATATCTAATATCCATGACTTGTGAGATCAAGTCATCGAGTTGCCCTACATGCTAGTCTCAACGCATTAACATTGTCCCTGAATGTTAATACTTGACTAGGAATGATTAATAGTAGTGTTCTCTATATCATCTCACTATCAATTCAACCAATCAATTGATTTAAATAAGAAGCTTCCACTCAAGGACGCTATTATACTTAGTTATTTGGCACCAATACAAGTAAGTATAATAACCATTAGAAATGCCTTAATAAATATAGGAATATGATACATTGAGTCCATACAACAATTATCACATGATCGGCTCTAAGGCTCTCACTAACAATCTCCCACTAGCACTAGTGTCAATCAGTGTAGGCTCTAAGGCCCAATGACCTAGTGTGACCATCATGCTTTCTCTGTGCCAAAGCCTTGGTAAAGGGATCAACGACGTTCACCTCTGTGGGTACTCTGCAAATTTTCACATCCCCTCTTTTGATGATCTCTCGAATGAGATGGAAGCGACGTAGTATGTGTTTGGTCCGCTAGTGTTAGCGAGGTTCCTTAGCCTGCGTAATTGCTCTATTGTTGTAACAATAGAGCTCTATAGGATCAGCTATTCTAGGAACCACCCCAAGCTCAATAATGAACTTGCGGATCCAAACTTCCTCCTTTGCTGCTTCTGATGTAACAATATACTCGGCCTTTGTTGTAGAATCAGCAACTGTGTCCTACTTCGAACTCTTCCAGCTCACAGCACCACCATTCAAGCAAAACATGAACCCAAACTGTGATCTATAATTATCCTGGTTAGTTTGGAAGCTGACATCACTGTAACCCTTTATAGCTAGCTCGCCATCACCTCCAAATATCAAGAAATATTCTTTAGTCCTTCTCAAGTACTTAAGAATATTCTTGACCGCTATCCAATGACTCTCACCTGGATCTGACTGGTATCTGCTTGTCATGCTCAAAGCATACGAAATATCAGGATGAGTACATAGCATGGCGTACATGATAGATCCTATGGCTGAAGCATAAGGGATCTTATCCATGCGGTCTCTCTCCTCTCTAGAAGAGGGACCTTGAGTCTTCGAAAGACTCACACAATGTGACATCGGTAAAAATCCTTTCTTGGAACTCTGCATGGAAAACCGTAGTAATACCGTGTCAATATATGTACTTTGACTTATGCCAAGCAATCTCTTAGATCTATTTCTAAACACTACAACAAAAACTGCAAACGACAACACCCCTACGACAACGGTTTTAAGAGAAAGCGTTGCGTATTTGCTCAAAGACAACGATTTTTGCCAAAACTGTTGTCTTTGAACTCCCCATTAAATATAAAAGACAACGGTTTTGGCAAAACTGTTGTCATTAAGCAATATTTTTTTAAAACGACAACACTTTTTACAACGGTTTTATAAACCGTTGTCTTTATCCGCCTTTTTAGCATCTACGACAATAGTTTTGAAAAAACCGTTGTAATTGAATTTTGTCATTTTCCCCCCTCGTTGTTTTCCTTTCCCTCGCTGTTTTCTTTTCGGCGCCGTGTTTTTCCTTCGCGCTCCCGAACCTAAGGCAATTTTCTTTCCCTCTCCTCATACAATCTCTTCATGCCATCCCGTCAACCGCTGGATCTTCCTCCACAACGGTGTGCTCTCCTCTCTCTCTCATGCTCACCCTCACTCTTGATTTATCTACCTTTGCCTCCTAAAGGTTTGAGATGAGCCATGTCCTTGGTGCGCTCCTTGCATCTTCCCCTCTTCTGACATAAGCCTGGACCTGCTGCCTGCGTGCCAATGCAGGTATCGCCAACTTCGTCATTGACAGGAGCGACGATGCGGTCTTCATCACCTTCTCCGGGACGCAAGCCGTCGCTTCGTCGTCTGGCCTTGGCAGAGGGTTCTTCTAACCTGTTTCCCTATATAGCAACACACACGACATCTTCGCACCACTGGGAAGAGGCGAGGAGGATGACGACGGGAAGCCGCAGCCCATGCTCCTCCAGGCCAGTGCCCTCCGCTTGTTTATGAGCTTGTACCACACCTCCGAGTTCCAGGTCTGCGCTCGATCTTTTTTTCCTTCGATTAGGGTTTCCTCTGCTTCAGATTCAATCAAATTAGGGTCATTTTTTTAAAAAATAATTCACCAAATCGTCTTAATCGTATCATTAATTGAATATGGCGATCATTTTCCACGAGATTTGTTCCTCTAGTTTTTCTTAATGACTTCTTAGATCAGAGAAGAACATGAAAACATACGTCTGTTTCGCATGTAAGCAAGCTTCTTCTGCAGGGTCTATAGCAGACTGCAAAGGCATCAGGATTTTAGCCATGGCATCCTTGTTTATTGTTGTTTCTGTTCATGTCTATAGAACTACAGCAGAGTCGGAGATGCATATTTCTACATTATATGCTCCAAAAAGACTGCCCATTTTCTAACAAAGAGAGTCAACAAGTTTCAGTCAAAATAGGCTAATTTTTCCATGCCTGGAGAAGGCAGTAGAATCTTTGATGTCCAAGTAAGTTTGATCTGCTTTCCATCATAAAATTAGCATGTGACCTCTTCTATACTCCTTTTGTTGTTTAGTTAGTATTAAGATAAGAAGTTCTGATTTTAAATCATTAATTAGTATTAGGATGGCGCCGAAGCCGCTGGACTACAAGTTGCTGAATGAGAATGTGAAGAAAGTTGCATATGTTGTCAAAGGGGAGCTTTACCTGCGGGCTTTGGAGTTGCAGAAGGAGGGGAAGAAGGTTATGATGCTTTCTCATACACAATTTCCGTTGATTGTGCCACAACATGATTTGAGTTAAATAGAATAAATTTTATTGAAAGAGACTCTTATTTCGATTCCTGAAAGATCTGACTTTGATTGTTTTTTTTCCATTCTTGTTATCTGGTTGAAGATATCTTCTTGGGTTATTTAGCACTGTATATGTTTGCTTTATTGCTTGTATCAAGATATGAAGTGCACATATGCCTTTGATTCTTTTTATTGTTAGCTTGTTGGGATGCCACTTGTGAGATTAAAATTTGAGGTTATAATACTGCACTCCCCTTGCAATTTATTCTTAAGAAACAAGATACAAGTTGGACTTACTTTCCATGAGATTGGTTTTTTTTGTTGTTTGCAGATTATTTTCACAAATGTCGGGAACCCTCATGCTCTCGGATAGAAGCCATTAACATTTCCCCGTCAGGTTTCCATTTTCTCTTTATTCTTTCTTAAAAACTACTTGTATCAAAGTGTTGATCATTCTTCTCTATTGCTTGACTTAAGGAACTCAGTGAGAAAAAATCATCTTCACAAGTCAAAAATTCCTTGTACATGGAGCAATTTCTCCTTCTTTATGCTCCCTGAGATAAAGAGACATTTTCCATTAGATTTCTCTTTTTAATGGTGTAATTTTTTACTTATACTATTCTCCAGGTGGTAGCATTGTGCCAAGCTCCATTTCTATTGGATGACCCTAATGTCGGGCTTTTATTCCCAGCAGATGTCATTGCAAGAGCTAAACATTATCTTTCATTGAATTCGGGTGGTTTAGGTATTCACATATTCCTACAATTTTCAACTCGCAGTCTGCTTAAACCTTTTCCTTTTTGATGCAGTCTGTTTCTCAAGCTAAACTGCTTTGCAACTTGTTTCCTCTTGTTAACGGTGATCTGGAAAAGAAATGTATTCTGTACTTGTTTGTGCATTTGTAACCCAAGCAATTTTTATGTTGGCCTTTTCATAACATTTGTGTCATATTCCAGTTTTTAGTTGTATCTTTATATGTAACAAACCCAAAACATCATCTGCAGGCCTTGTTATTTTTTTCATGTTGATGAGTAAATATTGTTTTAGTCATTCTGATAAGAATCTCAACTTTCTTTCGAGCAATCAGGTGCATATAGTGATTCTCGAGGACTTCCTAGAATTAGGAAAGAATTTGTAGAGTTCATTGAAAAATCTATGCATGAGTTGGACTTTTTTATTTCTTCTTCTAACTCTTGACATTTTATATGGTCGATAAGTCATTTGCAAGGGATGTTCAATCGAACTATCAGATTATTAGAAGCAGGTATCGAGCCAGTGTAAGTCCATTTGCATGTCTAAATATCATTTTGTTTATCATTAAGCCACCATATTTTATTATCATCTTTTTTATGCCAGATATGTATTTGACGGTCAACCTCTAGAGCTGAAGAAACAAGAACTTGCCAAAAGGATAATCTTTACAGTTTTGTCATTGTCCCCCTCCTTTTTTTTGTTGCAAGATAATGATAATCTTTAAGCTTATTTTATTCTTTAGATATTTAAAGAAGAAAGATGCAACTAACGATCTGAACACAACAATTGAGGTCATTGCTTGTGCATAACAAGTACCTTTATTGGGACTCTTTAGTGTGCTAGAATTTCTTTTGCTGTCTTGGTTACATTTGTTGTTTGCAGACTGGTGATTTAGAGGGAATTGAAAAGTACAGCAAAAGAACTGTCAAGGTAATCTTTGATATTGCTATTTTATTGGAAATTACCATGAGGATCTTATTGATTATGATGCAATCAACATAAAGTTAGCATGCTGATTATCTGTTTTCTTCATATGTAACATAGAGTTTCTTTAAATATATTTTGAACTTTCAAATTACTTTCTTGAAGAATTTGATTCCAGTAGATGGCTGTAGAGTTTTTTCACAGGTAACCAAGCAACATAATGAAGATTGTAAACGTCTCTTAAGACTAATGGGTGTGCCTACTATTGACGTAAACTAGTCCACTTTCACTTATTGAATTCTTTATCCTTGCTACAAGAATTTGAACTAACAATGACACAATTTTACTTTCTCTTGCAAACATTTCCTAAAGTTGCATGCAATTGCTTAATATACAAGTATTGTATCTCTAGTTTTAGAAGCTAAACTCATCTTTCTGATCTAAAGGCACCCTGTGAAGTAGAAGCTCAATCCGCAGCTCTTTTCAAAAGTGACAAGGTAAAATGATGCAATGTAACACATTCTATTTTACTTTTTTAACTTTAATATCCTAAACGTATTTATTTGTTATCAATCTCTAGGTGTTTGCGGTTGCCTCAGAAAACATGGATACTTTAACTTTTGTGGTACCAAGGTTTCTCCATCATTTAATGGATCCTAGTTCCAAAAAAATCTCTGTGATGGAATTTGACGTTTCAAAGGTATATTTATTCTGCTTATTATTAATTGAATTACTATATTTATTCTCATCCTTATTTTTCAGGTTCTTGAAGAGCTAAGACTCACTATGGATCAATTCATTGATTTGTGTATTCCTCTGGATGTGATTATTGTGATAACATTAAAGGTAAACTTTCTTATGAGATATTGTACATTCAACAAGTTTAACATACAAGGCTAGTACTCTACTGCTTACTGTTTATGAAATTTGATAACTAATGTTCATTCAAATCTCTAGTATGATAATGCTTGTGTGGTTGAATATGGTGTCAGTGCTACAACTGTTCCATGTCTATGTTACTTGGACTTGATATAGTTCAACATGAGTATGATCACAATCTCTGACATGGCTATTTTTACAAATTGTATATGTGTTCAATAGGATTAGTGATTGTTCACTCTTAGTGTCACTGTTTGAGTGTCATTATCCAAGTATCTATATCCAACGCAGATTTGGGCAGTTATGTCATGCTTTGGAAATTTCCATTTTTTTTTAAATGTTTGGTTGAAGGAAAAAAAACTCTGTTTCTACATTTGATGTTCCATGAAATAAATTATACACATACCTTTGCCCAATACCTCATTTTAACATTTGATGTTACATGACGCTTATTTAGTTGTTTCTGCATTATGCAAGGACTGACGGTTAAATTATATTTTGTGAATACCAGAGTTCTTTTCCTTTCAGACACAGCCTTGATATTCCTCTTCCAATGTGTTACTCATGAATGCAACTGATTAAAATAGGATTTATTATTATTATTATTAGAACCATATTTCGATAAGGCTCCTTGAGTCACATGGAGTACATTAGTTGGAAGAGTTTCTCCATTTCTTCTAGCAGTGGCTAACAGTTCTGCAACATGTACAAATAGATACTCAAAGATTATGTTCAAGGGTAGTCATAAGTTTGAGTCAATGTAAAACTTGATGAAGTTGCAAAAAATCCTCTTTAAACCAGTCATTAGTTGAAAACGTAAGAGAAGGAGGAAAATTTGCAATTGTCTATTTTTTTCCCTAACTGGATAAAAGTAGTTTTTTAGTTGCTCTTATTCTTTGGTAGTCATATTTATAGTAATTTTGACTATAACCACCTCAAACATGCAACTTCGAGTATAAAATGGTCTGTTTCCTTGTATTGCTTATTTTCCAAGAATTCATGTTGTCATGTAGACTATAATCTGGAATTATGGAATTTTATAAGTTTTGTTGAATTTTTCTTTTGCAGGTCGGGCAATTCGTGAGGCTTGAATTTTTTTGATGCAAGAAGTGAGCTTTGTTAGCATGTAGCTTGCCTTGCTAATTTGTAAATTAAAAGCGTGCCATATGGAGAACAACAAATGGAAAACATGTGATTTAATGTATATGGAGAACAGTAATGGAAAACATATGTATTTTGATGAGTAACAACTCATTTTGTATATTTTTGTATATGTGTGGCTACAAGATGAATTATATATGGATGTTTATTTTGGATTTAATGTAGTAAATATTTAGTTTTGTATTGGTGGTTTGCTTATAGTAAAATAAGATTGGTTGTTTGGTATTAATGAACATTAAAGACAACAGTTAAAAATGTTGTAAAAACTATGTAAACCACAGCGATTTTTTTTTGAAAAAGTGATAAAAGACAACGGTTTTATCCGTTATAAAATATATTAAAAATGTTGTAAAAAAATGCAAAACGAGTAAATATTATCTACCACAACAGTTTATATCTGTTGTAAAAAGAGTCTACTACAACGGTTTATTTCTATTGTTGAAATTAGCTACCACAACGGTTTTAAACCGTTGTCGTATCCTTCGTAGCTAAATTTTGAGCATATATACAACAACGGATAAAAATCGTTGTCAAATGTCTACAAAGACAACAGATTCAAAACTGTTGTCGTAGGGCAATACATTCTACAACACCCTCAGTTACAACGGTTTTTTGACCCTATGACAACGGATAATATCCGTTGTCGTTTGCAGTTTTTGTTGTAGTGAAAGATCTTTATGCCTAGAATACAGGTTGCTTCCCCTAAGTCCTTCATTAAGAAACAATTCCCCAACCAAATCTTTACAAACTGCAGCAAAGGGATGTTATTTCCAATGAGTAATATGTCATCCACATACGATACAAGGAAGATAACTATGTTCTCAACAACCTTCTTGTAGACACAGGGTTTATCTTCATTCTTGATGAAACCAAACTGTTTGATCGCATCATTGAATAGAAGATTCTAGCTCCGAGAAGCTTGCTTTAGTCCATAAATGGACTTATGCAGATTGCATACTCTGCCAGTATGCAGTGGATCTACAAAACCCTCAGGTTGTGTCATGCACACATCCTCGAGAAAGTTTCCATTCAGAAACATAGTTTTGACATTCATCTGCCAGATCTCATAATCGTGGTATGCTGCAATAGCAAGCATGATCCGAATGGACTTAAACATCGCTACTGGAGAAAAGGTTTCATCATAGTCAATACCATGAATTTGCTTGAAACCTTTAGCTACCAAACGACCCTTATAGGTATGCAAATGTCCATCCATGTCAGTCTTTCTCTTAAAGACCCACTTACACCCAATGGGTTTGACGCCTTCAGGTGGATCAACCAAAGTCCAGACTTGGTTGGTGTACATGGATTCCATCTCAGATCTCATGGCCTCTAGCTATTTCTCAGAATCTGGTCTCATCACAGCTTCCTGATAGGTGGTAGGCTCATTCTCAACGAGCATAACGTCATCATGGTCAAGCAAGAGAAATGAGTATCTCTCAGGCTGACGACGTACCCTGTCAGACCTGCGAAGAGGTAGGTCTACTTGAACTGGTTGTAGTTCCTCAACTCCTTGAGCAACAATCTCATCATCCACAACATTTTGTGGTTCCAGTTCAACTTCCATTAAGGTTTCAGTGCTATGGTCCATATCTTGAACTTCTTTAAGATCGAACATCCTCCCACTAGTTTTTCTAGAAACAAAGTCCTTTTCTAGAAATACCCCAGTCTTAGCCACAAACACTTTGTGTTGACTGGGAATGTAGAAGTAATATCTCTTCGTTTCCTTGGGATATCCTATAAAATAGCACTTATCTGAATTGAGTCCCAGTTTGTCCGAGACTTGACGTCGAACGTAAGCCTCACAACCCCAAATCCTCATAAAAGATATCTGGGCATCTCTCCCAGTCCATATCCTATATGGTGTCTTTATCACAGCTTTGGAAGGAACACGGTTAAGTGTGGAGGCTGCTGTGTCTAGAGCATATCCCCAAAAGGATATAGGAAGATCTGTGTGACTCATCATAGATCGTACCATATCTAATAGGGTACGATTCCTCTTTTCGGATACACCATTCCACTGTGGTGTTCCAGGAGGAGTGAGTTGGGATAGAATCTCACACTCAGCTAGATAGTCACGAAACTCATGGCTAAGGTATTCTCCACCTCGATCTGATCGAAGTATTTTAATACTCTTTCCTAGCTGGTTTTGTACTTCATTCTTAAATTCCTTGAACTTTTCAAAGGACTATGACTTATGTGTCATCAGATACACATAACCAGATCTACTGAAGTCATCAGTAAATGTAATGAAGTACCTATTACCACCTCTGGCAATGACATTGAAAGGGCCACATACATCACTATGTATAAGTCCTAATAAGTCAGTTGCTCTTTCGCTGTGTCCACTAAAGGGAATCTTGGTCATCTTGCCCAGTAGGCATGACTCGCATGTCTCATATTATTTAAAATCAAATGAGTCCAGCAAACCATCTTTATGGAGCTGAGATAAGCGATTCTCATTTATATGACCTAAGAGACAATGCCAGAGATAGGTTCGGTTCATTTCATTTGACTTGAATCTTTTGGTACTTATGTTATAGATGGGGTTCTCTAAGTCTAGAATGTAGAGTCTGTTCATCAGAGGTGCACCACAATAGAACATATCGTTTAAATAAACGGAACAACATTTGTTCTTTATTATAAATGAAAAGCCTTTCTTGTCTAAACAATATACTGAAATGATGTTCTTTGTGAGAGCAAACACATAACAACATTCATCTAATTCTAGTGCAAGCCTAGAGGGCAGAGATAGATAGTAAGTTTCTACAGCAACAGCAGCAACCCTTGCTCTATTGCCTACTTGTAGGTCCACCTCGCCCTTCGTCAATGTCCTGCTATTTCTCAGCGCCTGCACATTAGTACAAATGTGAGAAACACATCCGGTATCTAATACCCATGATGAAGAAATAGAGAGATTGATTTCTATAACATATATACCTGAAGTAGAAACCTCATTTCTCTTCTTCTTAAGATCTTCCAGGTATACTTTGCAGTTCCTCTTCCAATGTCCGGTCTGACCGTAGTGGAAGCAGGTAGCATCCTTGGCAACCCCTCCTTTAGGTTTCATTACCTTGCCTTTGCCCTTGGCTTGGGACTTTCCCTTGCTTTTAGGCTTGCCCTTGCCTTAATGCTTTTGCACCATCAAAATGGAGTTGGGCTTTACCTTCTTAAGGTTGAGCTCAGCAGGTCTCAACATGCTTAGTAGCTCAGGCAAAGGCTTATCAATTTCGTTCATGTTATAATTCATGACAAATTGACTGTAACTATCTGGCAAGGATTGCAAGATCAAGTCAGTGGCCAGTTCTTGGCTAAGTGGGAATCCCAACCTTTGTAGGTTCTCTATGTACCCAATTATCTTGAGTACATATGGACCTACGGGAGTCCCATCTTGCATCTTGCACTGAAACAGTGCCTTAAAGATCTTGAATCTCTCGTGTCTTGCTTGTCCTTGATATAGTTGACGAAGATGTTCAACCATATCATAAGCAGTCATCAACTCATATTACTTCTGAAGCTCAGATTTCATGGTTGCAAGTATGAGGCATGATACATCTAATACATCATCCTGATGCTTCTTATAAGCATCTTGGTTAGCTCGCGTGGCAGTGGCAGGAGGTGCCTCCGGAATGGGCTGCTCCAGGACGTATAGTTTTCTATCTTGTGTGAGAATGATTCTCATATTCCTGTACCAGTCCAGGAAATTAGCTCCATTGAGCTTGTCCTTGTCAAGGACAGAACGCAGGGAGAAAGTGTTCATGTTTGTCGACATGGCAATCTACAACATAAATAAAGCAGAGAGTGAATATCATATTCACTGATCATTTAATTAGGCCTTTAACTAAATGATGCTCCCATTGAATTATAGGAATTTTGTAGAATCAAGTCATGGATGTGGTCAAACCACACTACTAGATTCATACCTATTAGCTATAATTCTCGTGGGAGAAGATCCACATCATACTACGCCTTGAGTTAGCTTTGGCTAAATCGCCCAAGACTTAGTATGATCGGTAGATAACTAATTATCAATTATATCTCTATGCAACTCTTGTTTATCCAACCGTTGGAAAATACCTATAGTTTTACCCGATTCAATTGAGTTAACTAGTTATACTCAATCTAATTGAGTTTGTACTCACCCAAGCTTTGATAGGCGGGACCAAGATTGTCCCTCCGCACCCTACCAAGATAATATGTGTTGCTCTGCTTTGGCAGATTCAACAACAACAAATGATCGAGGTAGTGATGGGTATCAAAACTTGCTAGGCATTTCGAGTTGACTTGATTAAGATCGAATCTAATCATGAATGTGTATCGTATACGCATTAAGGCACTAATTTCCCTACATTAGCATGCATCACATACACACAAGCAATCATATATACTGATTAATTAATTGTGATGAGGTCATGGCCCTACTATGATCTTCTCAAGCCAATGAGAAGATTGGACGGTCAACCTAGGGTCAACGGCTTCTTCAAGCGTCTCCTTTTGACCGCCATGTGTTGAAATCACTTTCCTCATAGCTCCTTCTTGAGTGGACCTTCCACCTCTTCATTTTGTACATTACAAATATGAAACTCGAGTAACATTCGAGTCTAAAATCTATTTACAATAGGAACATAAGAAGGGAGGCATGACGCGCAGGTCGCATATCATATACAACACGCACAATAAAAAAAATGGTGCGCAAGCCATATTATGAATTACAACACAATTTTATCCAATCAAATTGGGTTTTTGGGCCATGATCATCACAATATCATACATAATTCTAAATTATGTATTTTACATAAATTTCTATAATTTTACTACTGTTTTTATCAATTTTATGAGTCACAACTTCCCGGCGGTCCCGATTAGCGATTTTTGGATGCGATCGCGAGACAATGCCCCTTTCGGGGTTAGGGGCAGCGCCCCTTCTCGCGAAATGAATATCGCGAGTGTCCCAAACTAATCTAAAAGCACCTTAAGTCACTGTCCCAAAACAAAAATAATTTTGTTTGGGCGAGATCTTACCGTTTCGGAAGGTTTTTCTTGATAGTCGAAGCCTACAAGTGTCCAAGCACTTGTTGCTTCGCCTCTACAAGAAAAATACTCACAAAATCCATAAAAATAGAAAATTTACATAAACTTACAGATCTGAAACTTTTCATAATAAAAAAAAAAACAAAACATGTACACGCTTCGCACGTGGCTCTGATACCACTGTTAGCAATTCGAGCCGTAAAAATCGCTTTTTGCATTGCGGAAACCCCAAAGCTAGCCACAGATCCGTGCGAAGATAAATAAAATTGTACATGTACATGTTTGTCTACACTAGATCTACCTTAGATCTACATGAAAAGAAGTATACCCTTGTAGTGATGCCCTTCGCTTATCCCGCTCGTCCAAACGGTTGCCGGATCTCGTAGAGTGTCAAGTGTACACTCCTCTACACCTATCCACATGGACTAAAGGTGGAGAGAACAACTTAGAGTGTGCTAGTACCCTTGATAAGTCTCGGTAATGGAGGAGAGGTAGAGAAGAGATGAGAGGAAGAAGAAGAAGAGAGAATCAATGAGCACACAATTGCACTTGTTGGATCGAGACGCGCTAGAGGGGGGTGAATAGTGCTCGTGGCTTTCACAAACGATTTCGTAAAACATGAGTAATAACGCAGCGGAAATAGTAAAATGCACAAGCACACAGAAGACACGAGAATTTACTTCGTTCGGAGCTTATCTCAACTCCTACTCGAAGGCCCGCGGTAGTTGACCGCTCTCGGTGGGCAACAACTATAGTATCACAAGAAGAATTACAGTTGTGAAGTACAATTGAAGTGAAAGCAACAATAAGACTGATTATACCGACGACAAGAACAGTGTCTCGGAGTTTTGGGTCGTCGGGATCTTGTAGCAGCACTTCTGGGCGTCTTTTGGAGCAGCACGTTGAAGAAAGAAGGCTTGGAAATCATTGTGTGTAGCTGCTGATCGAAACACCCTTTTAAACAGTGCTCAAGGCGCCTTGAAATCTCTCCGAGGCACCTCAAACTCAGCGAGTTAGCCGCACGGATCAGCGCAGACTCCTTCTGCGCTTATCCTCCTCAAGGCGCCTTCAAGCCAGTCCAAGGCGCCTTGAACCCCAGCTCCAAGACTCCTTCAAGCCCTTCTGAGGTGCCTCCAGCATTTCTAGACAGCTTCGGCTAGCACCCGAGGCACCTCCAAGCTCCATGGAGGCGCCTCGGACACTGTTTATCTGAGGCTGACTTCTAAATTTTGGCCCTGCAAAACATGTTAGTCCACAAATACAAAACACATCCTGCAAAACCAAGTTAGCACATAAATAATATGATAAATAAAATTGTCGACAGTCATCAGACTGCCCGAGTCTGACTTCGGATTTCTGATCGAAAACCCTAGGTCGACCCGACGCCTACTGTTCCCTCTACGGGGAACGCGTCCTCACCTACTCCACTCAGAAGATTTACCTGTTACCAGTGCGATCCTCCAGATCGACTGGACTTTTGCTCAGCGTTCGAAGCTTCCGGACTTTCTGCTGGACTTCCGCTTCCCGGCTGGTCCAGTCTTTCACCTGGTTCGCGACACTTGGACTTTCCACCTAGGGTTACCCTCCTAGGACTTTTACCTGAAGCTCACGACCCGCCAAGACTTTCCGCATAAGGTTACCACCCCCTATGACCTAGGGTTACCACCCCCTAGGGTTTTCCCTTTGCCTAACCGCAGCTAGGACTTTCCTGAAACACTCAATCAAGTGCATTAGATCACAAAACAACTTAACTTTGAATTCCTTTGCCATTATCAAAATAATGGTCGATCGTCGGATGCTTCCCGCACCAACAATCTCCCCCTTTTTGATTATGGCAACTGAAATTCAAAGCTAAGTATAATAGATACATAAAGTTTAAGTAAGCAAGCTTAATAGATTTTAAATGCACGCATGGTTAAGCTAAACACTTAAACTTTGTCAGGTTCCCCCTTAATAAAGGCTTTCTTAAAAATTTTACTTTTGAATGTCCCTTCGAATTTCCCTCTACTCCCCCCCTTTGCCATTTATCAAAAAATAAACCAGTTTGAAAAATCTTAACTTTTCAAAAGGACTACATAAATATAAGGTTTTTAAAGAAGGGAAAAATAATACTTTTATAACACTTAGCTTTTTATACCCAATTTTCACTGAAAAATTCTTAGCTAAGTGAGATAAAGGTCAAGAGAGATATTTTTCTTTCAACTGAGTTAAAGGAAAAGAAATTTATTTTGAAAGATAATTTTAGATGATTTAGAGACTTAGTTGAATTCTTTGAAAATATGTTGTAATATTTGAAAAGCATCTTAAAACATCCTTTAGAATACTTTGAATGTCTTTTAAAAAAAATATGTTAGAGATAGTAAGTTTGAAAATAAATTTGAAAAACTTTGTTGATAACTATCAAATTAAAAAAAAAACTTTTAAGAAGAGCTAAGGCTAAAAAAGAACAAGAGGAAATTTTGGGAAGTGGAAGCTCAATTTTAGTTTTTGAACAATTCTTAGCCAAATTTGAAATTATATTGAAAACACTAATCTAGAAAAGATTTGGAGGAATAACTAATTTTAAAACTTCTTAAAGGAAGGGGAGGAGCTTAAAACCTTAATGCCCAAGTATGAGTTAAATGTATTGTAAATTAGTTAATTTTGTAAGGTATCAGAGCCCTAATGTCCAAGCATGAGTTAAATGTATTGTAAATTAATTAATTTAGTAAAGTATCAGAGCCCTAATGTCCAAGCAAGAGTTGAGTTAGATTGATTGTTAATTAGTTAATTTCGCTTTAAGTAAGGTATCAAAGCTTAATGTTCATGCCAAAAAAAATTTAACAATCAAGTACTTAGGTTCGCGGCCACATGTCTAACCAGTTAGCTACTAACTGATTACCTAGAGGGCAATAGCTTTCACTTGGTTAGTCAAGTTAAGTCACTAGATCCAGTTAGATTTGACTAGTGCTGGAAGACCTGACTTGATTACTGTTGACTATGTATTTAATGCCCAGACTCATATTGATGCACAGATATAAGCATTCTTGAGTCCAGGCTGTACCCTATGTATCTCACGCCGTTCTATGTTTTTCAAACATATGCAAGATAAGCCTAGGTGTTTGTGAGATGCTCTGGTTGAATTCTAGGGGAGCAGGATTTCTAGGGTAGAGCCTAAGCTAATTCCATATTTTGAAACTCTAGTAAAATTAGAATTTTAAAAACAATATTTTCCTAGAATTAAAAAAATGATTTTAAAAACAAGTAAAAATGTAGTAAACTAATATGAAGATCAAAGCTAATCTACCCAGCACATTCCTATTTCAGTAAGCAACTAAAAACTAATAAACATGAGTAAGTAGAAGTTAACCAAATACTGATACAATCAGAGAAGACAAATAGGTGTCTGTCGAAGATACATCGAGTGATAGTCTCAAAAGGCAGGATCATCTAGAGCAGGATCATCAGCTGGAGGGTCGTCAGCTGGAGGTGGTCCAAGAGGCTGCTCGGGTGCCGGCTGAGGTTGTCCCTGGCGTCGTATCTCACCTCGGAGCGACGCAAACCCTGCAGCTATCTCGGATCGAAGAGATCGGAGGAAGCAATGGCTATCTAGCACAGCCCGCCGCATCTGTATGGACTGGATCTCGAGCCGAGCAAGTCTGTCCTCGACGGAAGGAGGTGCCGAAATCGAAGGCCCGGCTGATGTAGAGGGTCCGACAGAAGTGGAAGGATCTGCGAAAAACTCCTCTGCCAAGAATTCGGGTCACTCCTCACCCTCACCTGGTACGTCCTCGGCCTATGGAGCACCAAGAGCAACGACTGGCGGTGGTCGACCCTTCCAGGCCAAAATCCCCTCGGCAGTGACCTCTGCACCCGCTAATCTAAGACTACGCTGACCTAACTCATCATATATAGTAAGTGGGATGAGTGTCCATCTGGTAGTGTCTATCCTAGAGCCGGAGAATATCTGGGTTAGGATATGGCAGTAGGGCATATGAATCACTCTAATCGTGACTGTACTAGATGCCTGAATGATGTTATGAAACATATGCAGTGCAATATCTATATCTAGGCGCTGGCTAAGAGCGTACAAAAAGAATGAGTGGGATGGTCACATCTTCGAGACATCTCGAGATGTGATGGGTAGGATGCATGCTGTCAGGATTTTGTACATAACATAGTCCTGAACTCGAAGAAGAGTAGACCTGAACTCAGTCAGGCCAAAGGGTCTCTCCTCCCTAAAAAAATGCATGTAGATGTCATCTAAGGTAATGTGAGAATAGGGATCACCAAAAGGTAGCTCCCTACTCGGGTAACATAAAAATGTACACTGGGACTCCCTAAGCTCTAAGCTAGTGCGAAGTAGAGAGGGAGTAAACTGAATGTCAGTGCCACCAACTCTGGTGGAATAGGTGCTATCATCAACCTTTTCAAGGTTGTGATAGAACTGGGCACACAAGTCTTAATTCACTGTAGTGGCGCAGTCAACCAGTTTACCAAGATGATAGTAGTCTATCATCTGGACTGCGGGTAGACAAAATTGGGATAAAAATTCCCTACCAATATATCTAGGTTTAATGGACTCAAAGGTGAACCTAGCAAAATCTATCCTATGTTGCTCCGAGGGGAATCTAGGGTCCGTGGAAGGGGCCCTAGCCGGTGTAGGATCAGCAATGCGACGTTTCCTATTTTTGACAATATAAGAAAAATATATAGAAACAACTACAAATAAGGACAATAGAGAGGTTTGAGATATACCTAGGTGGCATTGTAGGGGAAATAAAGAAGGTTGGAGGGTTTGAAGGCGCCTTACGGGAAGAAATCGCACGAGAATCCCGTGCATGGCGTCGGCAGTAAAACGAACAGAAATGCTTCTGTTCATGGCGATAAGTCAGATTGAAGGCGCCTTAGATCCTGATCAAGACGCCTTGAAGCAGCAGATGGAGGCGCCTCGGAGGTGATCCGAGGCCCCTTAGGTAAGTCGGCGGGAGTTTTCCCGCCACTTTTTAGGGTGCCTCCCTTGTGCGGGAGGCGCCTCTGTTGGGCGCCACGTGTCCCCTTTTTTTAATTATTTATTTATTTATTTATCAGATTTATTAATTTCTGAGGTAATATCACCTTAATTGCAAGAGGTACATTAAATTTGCAAGAACATTAATTAAGTTTTGAAGAAAAAATGATTTTAAGTTAATAATGAAAAATAATTTTAAGTTAATTTTGAAAAATAATTTAAGTTAATTTATTTTTTAAAAAAATAATTTTGAAAAAGAGTTCAAGTTAATTAATTTTCAAAAATAATTAAAGTTAATTAATTTTGAAAAATAATTTAAGTTAATTAAGTTTGAAAATAATTTAAGTAAATTAATTTTGAAAAATAAGTTAAGTTAATTAAGTTTTGAAAAATAAGTTAAGTTAATTAATTTTGAAAAATAAGTTAAGTTAATTAAGTTTGAAAAATAAGTTAAGTTAATTAAGTTTGAAAAATAATTTAAGTTAATTAATTTTGAAAAATAATTTAAGTTAATTAAGTTTGAAAAATAATTTAAGTTAATTAATTTTGAAAAAAAAAATTAAGTTAATTAATTTTCAAAATAAGTTAAGTTAATTAAGTTTTGAAAAATAAGTTAAGTTAATTAAGTTTGAAAAATAATTTAAGTTAATTAAGTTTTGAAAAATAAGTTAAGTTAATTAAGTTTGAAAAATAATTTAAGTTGATTAATTTTGAAAAATAAGTTAAGTTAATTAAGTTTTGAAAAATAAGTTAAGTTAATTAAGTTTGAAAAAATTTTAATTATGAATTTAATTTTGAAATAATTTTAATTAATAATTTAATTTTGAAATAATTTTAATTACGAATTTAATTTTGAAATAATTTTAATTACGAATTTAATTTTGAAATAATTTTAATTACAAGTTTAATTTTAAAATAATTTTAATTACAAATTTTATTTTTAATTACTAATTTAATTTTGAAATAATTTTAATTACAAATTTAATTTCGTAATAATTTTAATTAATAATTTAATTTTGAAATAATTTTAATTACGAATTTAATTTTGAAATAATTTTAATTATGAATTTAATTTTTGTAATAATTTTAATTACGAATTTATTTTTGTAATAATTTTAATTACGAATTTAATTTTGAAATTATCAATTTAATTTTGTGATAATTTTAATTATGAATTTAATTTTGTGATAATTTTAATTATGAATTTAATTTTGTGATAATTTTAATTATGAATTTAATTTTGAAATAATTTTAATTATGAATTTAATTTTGAAATAATTTTAATTATGAATTTAATTTTGTGATAATTTTAATTAAGAATTAAATTTTGAAATAATTTTAATTGCGAATTTAATTTTGAAATAATTTTAATTACGAATTTAAATTTTTAATAATTTTAATTAAGAATTTAATTTTGAATTATTTTTCCTTAGTCATCTCACCTGATCTAAATTTTCAATCAGGGAATCTTATAATTGTTGTGAGATGAACTATGGTACAATTTTAGGGTTTAGTTTTAACTTTGTGTTAGATTTAGGTTTAGCTTTTAGTTCAACAAGTAGGCATTCTTTGGATAAACTTCTGGGCTATGGTGAGTCGCAAGGACATCATTAAAGTAATCATGCCTTCGAGGTTTTCCAAATAGTCCTACCCATTGAACTTAGTACAAAACCTTGGTCTAACTGGTTAGGATCCATAAAGGATTGCTTCGGTCAGTTCCACTTAGCCAAATGCACCAGGTCGAAGTCATATCTTCCTAGACATGCGATGACTAAGTTTCCCCAACGTACTATCATCCAATACTTCACCAGTACCGTGGTTCAAGTTAAACCTAGCCCATTTTAATCTAACCTTAATTACCCGTCCGGGTAGTCTACTCTTGTTTATCCTTATCGGGTGGATTAATTTCGGAGGTGCCAGCTATTCTGGAGTCTTCCTTTGGATTTTGATTTAGTTTGAATTTAGTTTAATTTTAATTTAATTTAATTTGGACTTGAGTTTAATTTAATTGAATTTTTTAAATCAATTTGAATCTCGTTTTATTTTTATTATTTTTCTTCTATCTCCCCCTAGATCATAGCCTCGATATGGTTTATCAAGGTAATGCATTTGATCCTTAGGGACCCAATATTGTCCAAGTCCAACTTGATTGATCAGGTTGGACTTGGCGACCCATGCTTGGACCATTTTTCTATTTGTTCTTTGTATAAGTGATAAATATGATTTATATTTCTTATTTGATTTGAGCCCTAGTCCAATTCTATTGTAGATTGCCCTTTGTGTTCTAAGAAGTAGGTCAAGGTTCTTGGAACCCAAAGAGAATCGTTCTAATGTTTTTTCCAGATCCTTGACCTGAGTTTTCAAGCTGGAATTCTCTTTCTCAAGTTTTTAGACTTGAGTTGAGTTTCTAGTCTAAATTGGTTCAGTCAAAGATTCGGAGTTAGTTATTTCTTTAGGGACAGCTACTTCCTTTAGAAGTGACTCAATTATTAGATTACACTTAGCTAATTTTCGTAACAAGTAATTAACTAGATTGTTTAGTCGAGGGATACTTACAGAGGGGTCAGGCCCTTCGGAAACGGATACGGATCTGTAGCTTCGCTCGGACTCGGCTTCTGACTCGCACTCACTCTCGGACAGTTCAATCTAGTCCCGGGCCATCAGGGCAAGTAGACTCGTCTGATCGAGTTAATCGTCAGTGTCTTCTTCTGAGGATTCTTCCCAAGTCGCTTTGAGTACCTTTCTTTTCCTCTGCTTCTTTGCATCCTTTTGGTTTGGGCAGTTGGCCTTGATGTGCCCCTTTTGGTTGCATCCGTAGCAGATCACCTCAAATTTGACCTTTGAGCTCGGTTGACCTTCCTTGGATTGGACTGCCTTCTTTAGGTCTTTCTTGTTGAAGCCCTTCTTTTTCTTGTAGAGCTTCTTTACCAAATTCACAAGTTCGATTGTTAGTTCGTCATCTTCATCGTCTAAGTCTGGTTCTGGTTCTGACTCTGGCTCAGTTCTTCGTCGTGACCTTGGTTCGCGTGTTCTACTTGTACCTGCAAGCAAAGCTACACCTTTCTCAGGTGGCTGTGTATTAGACTGCTCATGAAGTTCAAATTCACAAAATAATTCATCTAATCTAATGGAAGACAAATCCTTGGAGACTTTGTAGGCATCTACCACTGATGCCCATAATGTGCTCCTCGGAAAAGCATTAAGTGCGTACCTTATGATGTCCCTGTTCTCAACCTTTTGCCCGATCGCGTGAAGGGAGTTTAGGATGTCTTGTATTCGAGCATGAAGTTGACTGGCCGTCTCGTCTTCCTGCATTTTTAGATTATACAGTTTATTAAACAATAGATCACGCTTACTTACTTTGGTTTCGGAGGAGCCCTCGTGTAGTACAATTAATTTCTCCCACAGCTCCTTTGTCGTTGAGAACGGGCCAACTCTGTTGAGCTCCTCCTTGGTCAGCCCACACTGGAGGGTGCAGGTAGCTCTTGCATTGGCTTCCACCTTCTTGATTAGGTTTGGTTCCCATTTTTCGCAGGGAGTTGATTCGCCATCTTCATTGGTTGGTAGTTGAAGTCCAGTCTTTACGATCATCCAAGTATCGAATTGGATCTTCAAAAAAATTTGCCATTCGTCCCTTCCAATATCCGAAATCCTCTCCGGTGAAAAGTGGGGGACGAACGGTGCTATAACCCTCTTGTTGGGCCATTGAAACCTTGCGTGGCAAAAACAAAAACAAACTGTTCCAAGACTAAGTCTTGGATTAGTAGTGCGGAAGAAAAGAGAAAATACTACGAAATCGATTGGTGTTGCACCAGATTCGAGCAAAGCCTATTCAAAAAAAAGAATTAGAATGTAGCTACAAAGCTAATTCTAATTGACTCTGAAAAGATTAAAACGGCCACGAAAAATTGCTTTGAATGGTGGTTACACCAATTCAAAACGACCCCACTCTGATACCAATTGTTGGATCGAGACGCGCTAGAGGGGGGTGAATAGCGCTCGTGGCTTTCACAAATGATTTCATAAAACACGAGTAATAACGCAACGGAAATAATAAAATGCACAAGCGCACAGAAGACACGAGAATTTACTTCGTTCTGAGCCTATCTCGACTCCTACTCGAAGGCCTGCGGTAGTTGACCGCTTTCGGTAGGCAACAACTATAGTATCACAAGAAGAATTACAGTTGTGAAGTACAATTGAAGTGAAAGCAACAATAAGACTGATTATACCGACGACAAGAACAGTGTCTCGGAGTTTTGGGTCGTCGGGATCTTGTAGCAGCACTTCCGGGCGTCTTTTGGAGCAGCGCATTGAAGAAAGAAGGCTTGGAAATCGTTGTGTGTAGCTGCTGATCGAAACACCCTTTTAAACAGTGCTCAAGGCGCCTTGAAATCCCTCCGAGGCACCTCAAACTCAGCGAGTTAGTCGCACGGATCAGCGCAGACTCCTTCTGCGCTTATCCTCCTCAAGGCGCCTTCAAGCCAGTCCAAGGCGCCTTGAACCCTAGCTCCAAGACTCCTTCAAGCCCTTCTGAGGTGCCTCCAGCATTTCTAGACAGCTGTCTTCGGCTAGCACCCGAGGCACCTCCAAGCTCCATGGAGGTGCCTCGGACACTGTTCATCTGAGGCTGAGTTCTGAATTTTGGCCCTGCAAAACATGTTAGTCTACAAATACAAAACATATCCTGCAAAACCAAGTTATCACAGAAATAATATGATAAATGAAATTGTCGAGAATCATTGGATTGCCCGGGTCTGACTTCGGATTTCTGACCGGAAACCCTAGGTCGACCCGACGCCTACTATTCCCTATACGGGGGGTGCGTCCTCACCTAATCCACTCAGGAGTTTTACTTGTTGCCAGTGCGATCCTCCAGATTGACTGGACTTTTGCACAGCGTTCGAACCTTCCGGACTTTCTGCTAGACTTCCGCTTCCCGGCTGGTCCAGTCTTTCACCTAGTTCGCGACATCTGGACTTTCCACCTAGGGTTACCCCCCTAGGACTTTTGCCTGAAGCTCACGACCCTCCAAAACATTCCGCATAGGGTTACCACCCCCTATGACCTAGGGTTACCACCCCCTATGACCTAGGGTTACCACCCCCTAGGATTTTCCCTTTGCCTAACCGCAGCTAAGACTTTCCTGAAACACTAAAACAAGTGCATTAGATCACAAAACAACTTAACTTTAAATTCCATTGCCATGATCTAAACGATGGTCGATCATCGAATGCTTCTCGCACCAACAACACTTACTCCTCTCTCAATGTGGCCGGCCACTTAAAGTGCATATTATACCTCCATGTAATACCAAGAGTCATGGCTCTTGGTCTTCCTCATGAGGTGGCACATAATGATGCAGGCATGATGATGTGGAACATCATCATTGGCCGGCCCATGCCAAGTCACAATGAGGTGGCATTTGGTCAAGTCAAACTTGACCCTTCATCTTCCCTCTCAAGTCAAGTCAAACTTGACCTCTTATCTCCCATGGTTGATCAAATCTAACCTTTGATTCAAATTAATTTAATTTAATGAATCTCTATTCATTGGTTTAAATTGACTCAATGAATCATAATCTAAATTAGACTCATTCGACACATGAATCAAATTGAGTTCAACTCAATTAGGTTAATTTGGATTGCTCTTAATCCAATTTGGTTCATCACATGAACCAAATCCTCTTGGACCATCATATGAACCTAATCTCCATCTAACTGCCCTTTGTGTGTGACCCTATAGGTTCTTGTAATGTTGGCAATGCTCCTAAAACCATTTAGAAACATAAGTAATGAGCGGTATCTAGCAACACATCATTACTACCCAAGTTACAAGAATGTTGAGATCCAACATCACCATTGTGACTACTAATTATGACTCTCACAATATGTGACAATGTCCTTCTATCCTTGACATCTAAATTGATCAATCGAGGCATAGACCATGTCATCCTCTAATCAATTTATGTCTTGAACTCCAATTAGACTCACTCTAATCAAATGAGCACAATATCTCATATTGACCTATTTAGGCATGGCCATGCACTTAGTGGTCTCACTCTATCAAGAATCATGATGTCACTCCCGTCATATAGGAGAGATAGATCCCATCTATATCACTCACAGCCCTCCGCATAATTTGTTACATACCCAGTAATCACCTTTATAGTCCACCCATTTACAGGTGACGTTTGACGAAGCCAAAGTATGCAACTCCTTATGTAGGGAACCATGGTGACTTCAGGTCCAAGGACTGATAGTCATACTAATAGTCACATGTGAAAGTATATGACACTCATATAACGATCCATGATACTTTCTCATAGCGAGTCATTCAGTATACATTCTCCAATGCATACTCATGTGTCAACTTGATATCTAATATCCATGACTTGTGAGATCAAGTCATCGAGTTGACCTACATGCTAGTCTCAGCGCATTAACATTGTCCCTGAATGTTAATACTTGACTAGGAATGATTAAGAGTAGTGTTCTCTATATCATATCATTGTTGGTTGGTCCTAGGAGAATCATACCGGTTCCACTGTATAAAAATTTTGTACAAGTGTCGAACCTTTTCCTAAACAACCTATTGTGTTCTTTAGAAGTTAAATTAGGAATTGCAAACGGAACTTAACATTATTGATTCCAAATTTAACTTATCTGTTCTTAATGGTTTAGACTTGGATCGCAAGCGGAACTTAACACTATTGATCCAAATCAACCTATGTTATAAATTCAATTAAATATTAATTTCCAAAATTATCTTTCAGGACTGCATGGCGAGGCACATGGCCTTCTTGGGTATGGGAGCGTCTACCACCACCTAGACAAATCCTTTTAAGGAAAGCTAATATTTAATTTCCTTATATAACTCTAGGTTTAACCAAAAAGAACAATCAAATCACAAATTTGAAAAATAAAACAAAAGAAACACAAATTCGAAACAAATCTAAAAAACTCTAGAATCATATGCCTCTGTTTGGTATTTCCAAAAATAACTATACAAAGAAAACTAGTATGATGCGGAAAACAATTACTAGTTATACCTTTCTTTGTAAGCAAAAATAACCTCTTGATCTTCTACCGTATTCCTCTTCTAATCTCAGACATTGTGTGGGCAACGATCTTTTGAGATGAGAACCATCCAAGCCCTTCTTCTCCAAGCAAGTTTCAGCCACCACAAAAATTCCAAGAGATGTGAGGTTCGGCCACCACCACCAAGCTTCAAGGGATGCTAGAAACAAAGTCTCCTTTCTCTCCTTCTCCTAGCTAGAACCAGCCACCATGGACTTCTCTTGTGTTGATGTCGCCAGCCATAAAGGAGGAAGAGAAGAGAAGGAGAAGAGGCTCTAGGGCCGGCCACACCAAGGAAGAAAAAGAGAGGAAGAAATAGAGTCGTAAGCCTTGAAGACACCTCTACCCTCTCTTTTATAATCCTTGGCCTTGGCAAATAAGGAAATTTAAATAAAAACTTCCTTAATTCCTTTGCCATGAAAAATAAAATTTTAATTAATTAAAATTAAAATCCTCTTCTTAAACCATATGGTCGGCCACTCCAAAAGCTTCCAAAACAAGGAGGGTTTTAATTAACACAAGAATTAAAACTTCTGAATTTATTTCCGGAAATTTATAAAAAATTATCTAATAATTTTTCCCTTCATGGTGGCTTGTAAAAAGGAAATTTTATAAATAAAAATCTTTCTTTTAAACATGTGGATGATTTCCAAACGGAAAGTTATCTCCAAAAATTAAAATCTCGTTTCAATCTACAAATAAGGAAAGATATCAAATCTTTTAGTAATCTTTTGTAGAAACTTATAAAAGAAATATTTAATTTTTAAACTCTCTTTTAAATCATGAACATGGTTACAAAAAAGAAAAGTTTTCTTAAAATTTAAATCCACCTTCAATCTACAAATAAGGAAAGATTTCAATCTTTTCTTAATCTTTTGTAGAAAGCTATAAAAGGAAAGATTTAAATTTTAAACTCTCTTTTAAAATCATGTTATCCACATAAGAAAAAATTTAAATAAAATCCCTTTTTATATTATATGTGACTGGCCACACCTAGCTTGGACTCCAAGCTTGGGTCGGCCATTAATCTTGACTCAATCCTTGGGTCTTGGCCGGCCCTAGCTTGGGTTCCAAACTAGCTTGGCCGACCACCAAAGAGTGGGTAAGAAGATGGGTATAGGTGGGTATAATTCTCTACATACAAGAGTCTACGATAGGGACCGAGAGGAGTAATTCATTTTGGTCTCCCGATGAAAATAAGCTTCCCGTGTTCGCCCCGAACACACAACTTAATTTCATCAATAATAATTCATACCATTAAAGAATTATTATTGAACTACCGCACCAATCCCAAATTACATTTTGGGCTCCTTATTATGAGTGTGTAAGTCTCCCTGTGTTAAAGATGTCGAATGTCCACTAATTAAATAAGTTATTGACAACTCACTTAATTAATATCTTAGTCCAAGAGTAGTACCACTCAACCTCATCATCATGTCGGACTAAGTCCACCTGCAGGGTTTAACATGACAATCCTTATGAGCTCCTCTTGGGGTCATTCTCAACCTAGATTACTAGGACACAATTTCCTTCTATAATCAACAACACAGACTATAAGTAATATCATTTCCCAACTTATCGGGCTTATTGATTTATCGAGCTAAATCTCACCCATTGATAAGTCAAAGAAATAAATACTAAATATATGTGTTTGTTATTATATTAGGATTAAGAGCACACACTTCCATAATAACTAAGGTCTAGTTCTTTTATCAAGTCAGTATAAAAAGAACTTACCTAAAATGGTCCTACTCAATACACTTAGAGTGTACTAGTGTAATTTATTAGTCAAGATAAACTAATCCCTAATCACACTACGACTTTACCGACGGTTTGTTCGTTTCCATCTTAGTCGTGAGCAACTGTTTATAATTTATAAAGAACTGATAACATGATCTTCTGTGCATGACACGACACACCATGTTATCTATGATATAAATTAATTGAACAACTACACTTAACATAAATGTAGATAATTTTTTACCAATGTGATTCTTTATTTCAAAATAAATGTTTACAAAAGCTAGGCTTTTAGTATACATTCCAACAATCTCCCACTTATACTAAAAGACTATGCTGCCATACATCTGATTCCCAACCCTTCAACACGCCCATCAAAAGCTCTTGCCTTAAGGACCTTAGTGAAAGGATCTACAGGTTATCACCTGATGCAATCTAGGCGGCAACAACTTCTCCTCGTTATACGATGTCTCATATTAGGTGGTACTTGCGCTCTATTGCATTTACTTGTCTTATGGACTTATGTTTTCTTCGAGTTTGCTACTGCACCACTATTATTATAATAAATTGTAATAATTTTTGGATAAACCATAAATCATATCTAAGTCCATTATGAAGTTTTTGAGCCATACAACTTCTATGGTTTCCTTAGAGGCTGTCAGATACTCAGCTTCTATGGTGGAGTCCAAAAAATATCTATGCTTAACACTCCTCTATTGTTATGGCTTTACCTCCTAAAGTAAACACAAAACCCGAGGCCAACTTACTATTGTCCTTATATGATTGGAAGTCAAAATCCATGTAATCCACAGGGATCAAATTATCTGCCTTGTAAACTAGCATATAATCTCTAGTCCCTCTAGGGTACTTTAATATATGCTTTATGGCAATCTAGTGTCCTGGTCCTGGGTTACTTTGATATCTGCTAACTATGCCCTGGGCAAAACAAATATCCAGTCTCGTACACAGTATTACATATATTAGGCTTCCGATAGCCGAAGCATAAGGAACTGCCTTCATGTCCTTTATCTCCTTTGATGTCTTTGGAGACATTTCTTTAGATAAAGCTACTCCATGCCTAAAAGATAGAAAACTTTTCTTGAAGTCTTGCATACTAAAACGAGCAAGGATTGTTTCAATATATGAAGCTTGGGATAAGTAAAATATTCTTTTCTTGCGATCCCTTATTACTTTGATCCCAAGAATATATGCATTCTCCCAAGTCCTTCATATCGAATTGTTTAGACAACCATACCTTTACTTCTGACAACACTTTGATATTGTTTCCAACTACGAAAAATGTTATCTACGTATAGTACAAGAAATACCACCACGTTTCCATCACACTTCTTGTATACACAAGACTCATCTGGTTATTAAATAAATCCATAGGTCTAGATTACCTTATTAAACTCGATGTTCCAAGTGTTAGAGTGTATACTAAAAGTCTAGCTTTTGTATAAACATTTATTTAGAAATAAAGAATCACAGTGGTCAATATCTACATTTATTTGTTAAATGTAGTTTGTTCAATTAATTTATATAGTAGACAACATGGTGTGTGGTGTCACACACACAAGATCATGTTGTCGGTTCTTTATAAATTATAAACAGTTGCTCACGACTAAGATAGAAAAGAACAAACCGTTGAAGTAGTCGTAGTATAATTAAGTATTAGTTTATCTTAACTAATAAATTACATTGATACATTCCAAGTGAATTGAGTAGGATCTTTTTAGGTAAGTTCTTTTATACTGACTTTATAAAAGAACTAGACCTTAGTTATTATGGAAGTGTGTGCTCTTAATCCTAATATAATAACAAACACATATATTTAGTATTTATTTTTTTGACTTATCAATGGGTGAGATTTAACTCGATAAGTCAATAAGCCCGATAAGTTGGGAAATGATATTACTTATAGTGTGTGTTGTTGATTATAGAAGAAAACTGTGTCCTAGTTATCTAGGTTAAGAATGTCCCCAAGAGGAGCTCATAAGGATTGTCATATTAAACCCTGCAGGTGGACTTAGTTCGACATGATAATGAAGTTGAGTGATACTACTCTTGGAGCTAGATATTAATTAAGTGAGTTGTCAGTAACTTACTTAATTAGTGGGCATTCGTTATCTTAAACACAGGGAGACTAACACACTCATGATAAGAAGGAGCCCATAATGTAATTTGAGATTGGTGCGGTAGTGCGATAATAACTCTCTAGTGGAATGAATTATTATCGAAGAACTTGAGTTGTGTGTTCAGGGCAAACACGAAATACTCAAGCTCATCGGAAGGCCAAAACCAATTTCTCCTCTAGGTCCCTGTCGTAGCATCATTAAAGCCTCAAGTCCATCCAAAGAAAGGCCCATCTTGGTGTCCAAGAAGGGGCTCGGTCCAATGCTTAGTGATCAAGCAAGGGTCGGCCACATTATCCTCTTAAGGGGTCGGCCCCTTGCTTAGTGCCCAAGCAAGAGGGGGTTGGCCACATTAATTCAAACAAGGTGTAACGCCCCGCCTTCCACGGGCTAAGCTTTAAGGTCGGGGGTTACATTATGCTGTTGCTAAACTATTCTTAATGTGCAGAAAACTGATCTAATTTAAAATTTCTTTATGCTAATGCAATTTCCTTGTTCTACATGTGCTAAGGGATGGGATCTAAGGTATACATGACATATCTTTCATCCCCCATGGTCAAGGAGCTACAACTAAAGGTTTCTAGTCAAAATATAGCTTCCCGATCGATTGAGCTTATCACTCAATCGATTGGAGCTATTGGATCGACCCACTGATCGATTCAGCTTGCTACTGTGCATGGAGGTCCCATCTGGATCGATCAGCTGATCGATCCAGTCTGGCCAATCGATCCAGTGATCGATTCTAGAGCTTTTTGTTCGCTACAGAACGCTACCGGATCGATCGGCTGATCGATCCAGGAGCTTACTGTTCGCGGAACAAGCTACCCAATCGATCAACTGATTGATTGAGGAGCCTCCAATCGATCGGCTGATCGATTGGGGTTTCTGATTTCGTATCAGAAGTCTGATTTCAACACTGTTTCATGCTCAAATCACATATATCAACTCTATAAACAAAAACAAAGCTACTAGACCTATCATTACTCATGGCTAGCTAACTAAGATCATGACAATCAGTAATCTAAGAATAACTATCGCAATTCAAGACACTTAATTAACTAAAAGTGCAGAAAAGTAACATTACAAGAAATACTAAGTTCTTAATTTGCTAGTTTCTCCAAAGATCTTTATTCCAAGTTCCTATCCACACACATCTTCATTGCATTGTCCTCCAGCCTCCGCTAATCCATCTTTCCTTTACCATTATTTGCAGTATAAGGAAAAGAAGTATCTGTAAGCTTGGGAGCTTAGTAAGAAACCATCTACCTCACAAAACATGCATACGATGCAATTTATGTTTTTAAAACATGCTATTTGAAATATATACTGAACATGTTAGAGCATGGCATGGCATACTATCATACAAAACATAGAAATCAAAAGCTGATCATGGCAATATCTCCTAGTATCAACAAGATAGAACTAAACTGATACAATAACTGACTAAACTAAAGCTAAGCTGATACAAATTCTGAACTGTAATCACATAACTAAATTGTGAAGCTTTGAAAAACTATTTATCATAAATAGATGAAAATACTAATCATGCTGCTGATGGGCCCGACAACTGTACTTGCTATGCGCGCATTCCCTAACTAGACTCGGGGTTGCAAATCCCAATTCTAGTAGGGTTACTAGGTTATCTAAACCTAGGGACGACTGTGGGAGCCCAACCCAAGGACAACTGAAGTCCAGTACAGTGCCACTGATAAAAGTAAAATACTGGATCATAAGTTAATTAATTTATCTTGCTTTTACTAGGTTATCTGAACCTAGAGCTAGGTTATCTGAACCTAGAGGCGACTATGGGAGCCCACCCATTGGACCGTAGTCCCATATAAGCTGGAGCAAGACTAAATATGCTATTTTAAATGCTTCTACTGCATTTACTGAGCTATTAAAATGCCTATGTTGCATTTAACTGAGCTAAACATTTAATCAAACATTTGGTGTGCACTAATTCACACCCTATGTGCTGAAAATTTGTATACAACTAAACTAAGGCATAAAATCATGAAAAGAGCTACTTATACTGCAGGTGAGGGGTTTCATACATCCTGCACTAGATTTCCTTACGATCTGATCGCTATATTTCCGATGGAGAAGATCCCTTCGTCGATCTCCTCGCGTCTACGTGCTCTTCTCTCGGAGAGGAGCGTTCTCGTGCCGAAGTCATCGCCGGAAGGTGCTCCTATAGCCCTTGGGATGAAACCCTAGGTCTTCTTGAGCTTGGGCGCCGAGAGGTTTTGGAGAGAGAGGGGTCGGCGGTGAGGGTTTGAGGGAGAAGAGATTTGTCGTTTGGAAAATAGCAATCCCCACTTAAGTTCCTTATTTATATTAAGTGATAATTTCACCCCAACTCCATCATAAATATAATTGTTCCTCTCTTCTTTCAGCACACCCCTGCTGGGGCCTCCTAGTTACTAGAGTTGTCTATAAGACATAGGGTCTCATAGGTCTCAGGTTCAATCCCCGTTTAGGCCATTTTACGTTTCTATTTATTTTTGCTACTTCCGCTACTCTAAAATTTCTATAAAAATATCCTAAAATTTCAAAAAAATAATAGAATATTTCTAAAAGTCTTTTGAAAATTTTCGGGTGTTACACAAGGAGGGGTGTTTTGAATTTTTAAAATCTTCTCTTTGTATAAAACTACAAGTTTTAAAAGAGAGATTTTAAATTTAAAAACTTTCCTTATTTGAATTAGGCCACATGTTTTAAAAGAAAGTTTAAAAGTTTTAAAACTTTCCTTTTTTAACCATCCTCATGGTTTAGGAAAAAAGGAAGAGAAGTTTTAAATTTTAAATTTTCTATAACCATGTTAAAAAAGGAAATATTATAAGAGCAGTTTTAAATTTTAAAACATGGTTTTAATTTTTAAAAAACTTTCCTTTTTTAACTCCTACTTTAGGAAATTGAAAGAGAGCTTGTAAAATTTTATAAGAGGATTTCTTCTTGTAAAATTTATAAAAAAAAAAATTATATTTCCTTCCTTGTAGGGGTCGGCCACCCTTGCTTGGTGCCCAAGCAAGAGGCCGGCCAATAGGATTATATCATCATCCAATCAAATTAAAACTAATCTATGATTGGTGATTGATTCAATCAAGAGGAAAGAAAAGGAAAAATAAAAAGAAAAAAGGAAAAAGGAAAAAACATGAGGAATATTTTAATTTTTGTAAAATATTTTTCCTTATCTGCCTTAGGCAAGTATTATAAAAGAAGGGGAGGAGACGCTTCATGGGTTAATGAATTCTTTTTCTCTCTTCTCTCTAGTCTCCTCCTTAGGGTCGGCCCCTAGCTCTTTATCATGCTAGGGCCGGCCACATGTTGCTTGTGATTCTTTTAAGTGGTCGGATACAAGAAGGAGGAGAAGGAGGAGAAGAAGAAGAAGAAGGAGGAGGAGGAGGCATCTAATTCTAGTCTCTTGCTTGTGCTCTGTCATGATGGTTGGATCTCTCCCCTTCCCTTTCCCTTGCTCTCTTTGGTTCCTAAATTGGTGGTGGTGGCCGGATTTTAGAGGAGGAAGAAGAAAACTCTTTGGGTGGTGTTTATCTTGGAGGATCGTCGCCCACACGACGTCCAAGGCGAGGCGAGGAATACGGCAAAAGATCTCGAGGTCATTAGTTTACAAAGAGAAGGTATAATTAGCAATTGTTTTCCGCATCATGCTAGTTATTTCTTTTTGTAAGAATTCTAAACACAAGAGGCATTAGATCTAGTTTTTCGAATTAGTTTTTCGAGTTTGTGTTTTCTTCTTTTTCGAATTTGTAATTCGATTGTTCTTTTTGGTTAACCTAGAGTTATTTAAGGAAATTAATATTAGCTTTCCTTAAAAGGCTTTGTCTAGGCGGTGGTGGTTGCTCCCATATCCAAGAAGGTCATGTGCCTCGCCATGCAGTCCTGGAAGCCAATTTTGGAAATTAATATTTAATGGAATTAATAACATAGGTGGATTTGAATCAATAGTGTTAAGTTCCGCTTGCGATTAGTTAAATTTGGAATCAATGATGTTAAGTTCCATCTGCGATTCCTAATTTAACTTCTAAAGAACACAATAAGTTATTTAAGGAAAGGTTCAGCACTTGTACAAAAATTTTTGTACAGTAGAACCGGTACATTTTCCTATGACTAACCAACAATTGGTATCAGAGCTAGGGTTTTGCCTTTGTGTGTTTTGGTTTTCAAATTAATTATGCACATGTCATACATAATTTAGGCTGGATAATAGTAATATGTGCTAACTTTATGGTTGCAGGCTCCAACTATTATGACATTTAGATATTGTGTGTGATTGGACCCTTGGACATGTCAAAGGCATTATTTTGTGTGCATGATTGTATGTATCAAATACAGCAGGAGCTGTATTATTTTTAGAATTTTATTTTTGTTCGATCCAGAATACATGTACATTTCTTTATGAAATATAGGATCGATATATATAAAATTCTATATTTGTCGCGGATCGTATCTTTGCAAGGCGTGGTGCTATTGGAGGACCAGAGGCGCAGCGGAATAAGAAGCAAGGTAGATGCGACAACTCGACCCGATGGTGGTGGCTAAAGATGGCAGCAGCTAGGGTTGGAGCATACTGAAGACAGTGATGAAAAAAGGTCATAATAGTTGGAAAATAAATTTCTATATTTATTACTTTTATTTACTGTGATGTGTATGTATGCATGTGATGTATGCTAGGATAGTTTAAAATTTCTCACTTTAAATAACTAAGTGGGAGAGGGATTTATTTTAATAAATTTCACGGTCTCCATTACTGGTTTGTAAGTGATGCAAACAAACTTGTGCGTTGGCTCTGAGTGCCTTCCTCCATATCGGATGAGTTTGTTTATGGATCACTAGATCAAACTTCCATTTTGGATGACTATAGGAAATTAATTAAGAGCGTGTGATCTTCCCCATCGGAAGGGGCACAATCTTATTAATGGAGTTAGTGTCAAGTAATGGTATACACTTAGGCACATCTAATAGTATCCTCCCCATCAGAGTCACTGCTATTATTTGTGTGACGAAGGAAAACCAACTATTAATTTTATTTGTCATAAAGCTAGGTTGACAAGAATAAAATTAATTGGTAAAACCTCCTCTTACAAATGTTTGATTTTGTATACGTCCACACTATCGTGGCATGTAAAATTCTCGGTGTTTGAGGTGTTGGTGAATTTAAATAATATTGTTTGAGGAATCAATGTTATTTTAAATTCAAAGTTTTGACCAAAATATTTGATCAAAGATAGACCAACTATTAATTTTATTTATCATGAAGATAGGATGATGAGATAATAAAATTAATGGACAAAATCTCCTTTTTGAGTTTGTATACGTCGACACTATCGTGGCATACAAAATTCACGAGGATTTTAAAGTGTTGGTCTTGACCAAATATTTTTGTGATTCTTAGTGTAACGACCCACCTTTCTACACTACTACTACTCTCTAAAGGTGACCGTTACTTGACTACTAACTCTACTTAACCGGTATGATTAAAAATCATATGGAAACCCTACCGAAAAATTTCGGCAGCATCTCCCCTGTACCGGTGACCCCAAACTGGGATACATAACATGTATACATCAGCCACAGGCGGCTGGAACATTTATATATTAATCAACCACGCAGTAATAATGACCAACAACTAAAAAAAACTATTCTAGCAATAGTAAATAGATAGAACTCCAACGATAGGACATAACAAGCTACAAGTGCGGAATAACTCAATTACAGTCTCCACTTCATAATAACATAAACTAAAACTCTAAACAGGTAGGTCCGGAAAATTCGCTAGCGAACTCTGGATCTCTCCATAGTCCTGGCATCACACACACTGTCACAGCATCTCCTTGATTAAAGCTTATTAAAATCCTGTAGATATATCTATCAAGTGTAGAATTACAATCAAACAAGCATGCTATATAAAAATAAAATAAGGGAAACAGATCTGAACTCTCTAAGCATGTTATAAAACAAAGCAAAGGAAAGTAAATCTGAACTTACTAATCATGCTATAAAATAGAGCAAAAGAAAGCAACTTTAAGCTTCCTAAACATGCTGCAAAATAGGGCAAAAGAATGCAACTTAAAACTAGAAAATCTGTTCATGTACATCTATTGCTACACAAACAGAAATGCAAATAAAGAAAGGTTGTTCTAGGCCCTAAAGGAAATTGTTCTTGTTTGCGAATATTCGATAAAAGAGAAACTGTTCTAAGCTCTAAACAGAGCTGTTCATACTATGATACGCAAGGAAACTAATGTTGGGACCTTAGATGGCTAGAGGGGGGTGAATAGCCTCTTTGAAAAACACTAAACACAAATTACTTCAAGAACTTTGTTAGCACAGCGGAATTAGAAAACTAAAACAAGAAAGCACAGCACACTAACTCAGAGATTTACGAGGTTCGGGGATAACTTGCCCCTACTCCTCGGCGTGTCCGTAAGGTGGACGAATCCTCTTGATCTTTCGGTAGATCACACCCCGGAAGCTATCCGGCTAAAGGATTCTCCTTCTCGGTGGAGTAACCTCTCCACAAAGTCTTTAACAGCAGTAAGAAATTAAGCACAAGACTTACAGTAGTGGCTCAAGTGAAATGATCAAAAAGAAGATCACAGCCACAATCAGCGAAGAACAAGCACACTTCTTCAATCTTCCAGAGAGTTTTTCTCCACAGTGTTTTTCACAGCAAGAGCACCAAAAAGCATTGTTGCGAGAGTCTCTCCTCTCCAGCTTCATATGCCTCTCTGCTCTGTAACGGATCTCTGCCAAACCTGCAGCAAATCCCTGCAAATCCCTGCAACCGTCCACGACGTCGCCAATCACGCTTCTTCCTTGTCTGATTGTCTCAGCTCCCACCAATGGCATCCTCGTTTCCACTGGTACCTCTGAGCTTGAACCTATCAGCACAAGTCAAGCTGATTTCGACCAAACGGCTGCCAGCAGATCGCAAACGAGACGTTGCTACCAAAACTGGTTTGTCCGCAGCGAGACACAGCAAAAGCTTTTTCGTCGCCTTCTACTAATGATCCTCAATTTGAATTCATCCAACATCAAGTAATCTGTAACCTGTAACTTCGAAAAAGCTTACAGCAGATGGTTAGAAACGAAATAGGTAAAAGCAATTGCGAATCAGAAACAATAAGAGAAAGCGCATGCAAAACAAGCCATACTGTGGATCGGTCTGCAGATCGATCCATGATTTCTGGATCAGGATCCTCGCGGACCAGAATAATCTGATCGGTCCCGCACCGATCAGCGCCGCTTTCGGTGCGCGGCTTCCGATCGGCCGCGACCGATCAAGATTAACTGATCGGTCCCGCATCGATCAATGAAATCTCGAGGCTTATCGATTGATTTCGATCGTCCGCACCGATCGGTAAAATCACATGGGCTATCGATCGATTCGATCGATCCGCATCGATCGCAAACGCTCAGAGCCATCGATCGGTCGGCCCGATCGGTATAAGCCACTGGATCGGTCTGCAGACCGATCCAGGTGTCCAAGGTTTCACTGGATCGGTCTGCCGACCGATCCAGCTTCTTGACTCAGTCCGAGTCGAGCCCTCTCTGACCTAGTCCGGAGGAACGAGCTCCCTAGCTCTCTCCGACTTCATCTGGTCCTAGAGAACGAGCTACCGAGCCCTCTCTGACTTCGCATGCCAAGCTTCCTTCTTGGACTTTTCAACACCAGATGTCCGATCACCCTTGATCCATCTGGATTTTCCCTTGCCTGGCTTCACTCACCAGGACTTGCAACTGCCTAACATCCCAGTTAGGACTTTCCCACTGCCTGGCTTCACTCGCCAGGACTTTCCAACTGCCTAACATCCCAGTTAGGACTTTCCACTCGTGCCAAGCTCCCTGCTTGGACTTCTCCAGTGCCAAGTCTCCATACTTGGACTTTTTCCCGAATCAGGTCAACCAAGTCAACCTAGATTAGTAATTAATCTGAGTTAAATATCTGATACAAACTTAAATCAGTGTCAACAGCAAAACAACATCCAGGTCAGACTGTATCAACAATCTCCCCCTTTTTGTTGTTTGACAACACGATTTAAGTTTAGATCAGAAGTGCTCATTTACCCATAATTTTAGGGAAATCGGAATCCTCCCCCTAAGACGGATACACCACCAAGTCAATGACGGGAATCAAGATCCTTCCCGTTATCCTCTCCCCTAAAATTAAGCTTTCATACATTTCTAAACTTAGGTATCCTCTCCCCCTTTGTCAAACACCGAAAAGGCTCCCCCTTAATCCACCCTGCCTTCTCTTAACCAACCTAGAGTTCCCTCTAAGGTTTCAATATGACAATAAGATAGACAAAAGATATAATCAAATCATGGCATAGGAACAGCATAATAAAAGAAAACAGAGACAATGAAGCATAATAGAGAGCAAGCAAATATAAAACCGAGGAGCATAAATATATGAGTAGCATCAGAAGTACAAATATCCAGGTCAGACTAACACATAGCATCCAAAATACATACAGACTAGGTGACACACAGACTACATCAATCAACGTCCTCAACATGAGGAGCATCATCATCATCGGCAGGAAGGGTGAAATCCTGAGACGGCACGCTGGAGGATGGATAGCCTGGGTAAGACTGCGGAGGCGGGTATCGTGCCATCCATCCGAGTAGCAACTGCTGCGTCACCACCTGATGACTGCGCATATCATCGAAGCGCTGGTCAATATGCCCGCGCAGGTCATCGTAGCGCTGGTCAATCCGTAAGCGTAGTCCATCGAACTCAGCAGTCACCATCTCCTCGTGTCGATCAAAGCGGCTCTCCAGCTCGGCGATCTGCCAGCGCAGATCAGGATCCGCCTCGCCAATGTCAGCAGGAGGAGCAGCTGCAACCTGTCGTGGAGGGCCCCGTGGTAACTCACCTAAGGCTCTCCCATCCTTCCACTGAACATCCCCATTTCGCCCTATGATTCCAGACTTGGAAAATGCCCGTTTCCCAAGTCGACAATCCTGCCTGACCATTTTGATTATTCTACCCTTAGAGACATCAATCTGAAGGGTCTCAAGCCAATCAGTAATTATATGCCCATAAGGCATATAAATAGTGAAGCCGCTAGGCTGAGAATATGATATGATCGAGGAGTAGATACTCGACATGATATCAAAATCAAGACGCCTACGCAACCCGTAAAGCATCAGACAATGATACGGTCGAATCTCTGATAATGGTTTAGATGTGATAGGTAGAAGACAGTTCGTGACAATTTTAAAAAGAATATAATCTTGAGGAGATAATCTCAAGGCTGCAAAAGTAGGGAAGTCAACATCTAGCTCATCTAGCCCTTGTCTAGGCTGTCTGAAGAAGTACTCATATATGTCGTCAGGTGAGATATCAAACGGTGGAAGTAATTGTTCTGGTAAGTCAGGAAATATCGAAAAAACATCACCGGAACACCTCCGACAATCGAGATACTCAAAGAAAGATGAGATACTGAAATCAAGAGTCCGCTTAGCAACTCTTGTTTTAAAACCTTGATCACTAGTCTCATGAAGGTTATTATAGAACTCAGAGACCAGGTCATAGTTGATATCTCGTTCCAAGTAGACTAGTGAATCAAGTTTGTAGTATGCTATGATTTCGGACACTTGTGGGCAAAATTCATCCATGAATTTTCTATCCACGGACCTACAAGGGAGTAACTTGAAAGTCCTTTGTTGAAAAGCTTGCTCAGACTGGCGGTTTGGGAATCTACTGGAACTAGCTGGTTGTGGTCGAGAGGGAGCAGGAGAAGTTTTGGATTTGGATTTCTTGGTAGGTTCCTTAGAGGTTCCCTCACCATCAGTGGGTTTCTTCCTAAGGGGTCACAATGGGATAAAATGGGGCATTGAGTGAGCACCGGAGCCATCAACAATGAAGAACCGAGACAACAAAACAACAGAAGATTCAGTGAGAAATGAAAACACAAAGCCAAGTTTTTAGAGAGGCAAGAAGTTACCTTGGTGCCATTTGAACTTTAGAATAGGGCTTCGAGGGTTAGAGCTTCGGGTAGGGTTTGCTGTGCAACGAGAGAGGAAAAAGAGTGGAATGGTGGGGAGAGACGGCTAGGGTTCGCGTGAATGAGGGAAAAAGAGGGATCGGGAGGTTTTAAGGGTTGAGTGGGTGTACAGTGAAGAAATGATCGGACGGTTGTCCGATCAGAAGGTTTCCGAAGCCCCTGATCGGTCACCAGACCGATCAGGGAACCTCCTGATCGGTCTGTAGACCGATCAGAAAGTGCGAAGCTGATCGATCCTCGGACCGATCAGGGAACTTCCTGATCGGTCCGTAGACCGATCAGAGATCGATCAGTAAGCCCAAATCACAGACTTAACCAATGGAACCACTGATCGGTCTATGGACCGATCAGAAGAGCCCTAAGCGTATCAGATTATCCTGATCGGTCCCTGGACCGATCAGATTACAAACAGAAAGGTTGGGAAGTTTTTGGATCGGTCTGTCGACCGATCCATCTTCTCCTGATCGGGCTGTAGCCCGATCAGTGTCTGATACTGAAGTTTTCAGTGATTTCAGTAACCGAAATCCTTAGATATTTTTGATAGTTCGTAGAAGTTTCTCCAGTAAAACTTTCAAAATCAATATCTAGAACGCTGAGAATCTACAAGCATAACTATGTCCTAACGATGGCCTCTTATGGTGTGAATTTGTTTATAACCTGAGACTTTCAAATTCGACCACAAACACTGAGATTTCAGACAAGTTTCAAGTTTGTCAAAATAGACAACTCAAGGTTAAAGACTTAAATCTTCAACCTTGCTATGTTATGTTCAGTCCCAAATTTGGCAAAATATGTCCAAATTTCTATCATTATTTCAATGACTTATCCTAGTTTCAATCAAAATCACGGAAGGTATCGATCAAAGGTATCAAACATTCTAACAATCAAGATTACATGATTTAAAGGGAAAAGTCCAACCAAGTTTCCTTGGTTGGAATATATGAGTAAGATCTAGGAACCAAATACACATGAGTTATGTAATGGTCTTCCCCATACTCAATTAATGTCTCTTCAACCTAATTATTCAAGGGATGCATGATACATTTTGAATAATTTGGTTGTTCCTAGCATCTCACCCCATTTCTAGCAAACAAAAACAATTTGTTAAACCTTATCGTTTGTGTGAGATGTCCCCAAATTGCCCAAATCAGTTTCCCAATTACTCTTGTCATTTTAATAGTCCTTATTGATCATGGTGAAGTTCTAATGACCTAAGGAGCCAAACACATCCCCAACTCCCTCCGTAAATGACTAAATTCATTTTCCGGAAGGGGTTTGGTGAAAATGTCGGCTAGGTTTGACTTTGACTCCACATATGTGAGCACAATGTCACCCCTAGCTACGTGATCTCTAATGAAGTGATGACGCACTTCAATGTGCTTGGTCCTAGAATGATGGACTGGATTTTTAGTTAGGTTGATCGTGCTAATGTTGTCACATAGCACTTGTACACCCTTATAAGAAAGTCCATAATCCTCTAGGGTGTGTATCATCCACAACAATTGCGATACACTCTCTCCCATGGCAATATATTCGGCCTCGGTCATGGAGAGAGCAACACAATGTTGCTTCCGACTTGACCAACTAACTAAAGATGAACCTAAAAATTGGCAACCCCCACTAGTGCTTTTCCGATCCAATTTGCACCCAGCATAGTCGGAATCGGTATAGCCTATCAAGTCAAAAGACTCTGTACGAGGGTACCATAGACCTACTCGAATTGTGCCCTTAAGGTATCTCAATATTCTCTTAACTGCAATTAAATGAGATTCCTTGGCACAGACTTGATATCTAGCGCACATGCCCACAGCAAAAAGTATGTCTGGTCGACTAGCTGTGAGATATAGAAGACTACCAATCATGCTTCTATATTGCGTTAGATCAATTGGTTTTCCACTCTCATCATTGTCAAGGCGAGTGCTTGTCGCCATTGGAGTGGACACTTCCTTAGAGTCACTCATATTGAATTTTCTAAGCATCTCTTGAGTGTATTTTGCCTGATGGACATAAATTCCATCTCGAGTTTGTTTGATTTCAAGTCCAAGGAAGAATGTCAATTCTCCTACTAGACTCATCTCAAACTCACTTTCCATGTGAGAAATAAATTCATTCAAATAGCCCTTGTTATTTGAGCCACAAATTATGTCATCGATATATACTTGGGCTACAAAAATATTTTCACCATCTCTACGCAGAAATAGTGTTGGGTCTATTTGGCCTCTCACAAAACTCTTTTCTAGTAAATATGTTGACAACCTTTCGTACCAAGCTCGAGGTGCTTGTTTAAGCCCATAAAGAGCTTTCTTGAGCTTGTATACGTGGTTTGGAGCTTCGGTACTCACAAACCCCGGGGGTTGTTCAACATAGACCTCTTCTTTAATGAAGCCATTTAAGAAGGCAGATTTAACATCCATTTGATAGAGTTTGAAACCTCTATGTGCAGCAAAAGCTAGCATTAAACGAATGGACTCTAATCGTGCCACGGGAGCATAAGTCTCATCATAATCGAGACCTTCGACTTGACTATAGCCCTTGGCTACAAGTCTTGCCTTGTTTCTTACAACTTCTCCCTTTTGATTTAACTTATTTTTGAAGACCCATTTAGTTCCAATAATGGTGGTCTTCTTAGGTCTAGGAACTAAGTCCCACACTTGGCTCCTTTCAAATTGACCTAATTCGTCTTGCATAGCTATGATCCAATCAGGATCGTGCAATGCCTCATCAACTAATTTCGGTTCAATCTCTGAAATCAATGCGACTTCATTAGACTCATTTCTGAAGAATGACCTAGTCCTAACCCCTTGTTGAATGTCTCCCACAATTTGGTCTTGGGGATGACTAGAGGCTATCCTAGATTGTCTTGGTGTTGATGGTGCCTCATGAATGGTCTCACTAGGCACAGGCAAGGACTCAATATCTGGCAAAGGATCAGATTGAATTCTTTGTTGCCTTTGTTCATCATCTTCAGAGTCAACTTCGACTCTTCCAATGTTTTGATCATTCAAACTTAGATTTCTAAGTTCGAATTGAATTTCTCCTACATCCCTTGATTGATCATTTGATTTAGGGATTTCTTCAAATGCTACGTCCGAGGACTCTTCAATCAATTTAGTCCTCTCATTGTAGACTCGATAGGCTTTGCTGGTAAGAGAGTACCCAAAGATCCCTTGATCAGCCTTAGCCGTGAACTTCCCAAGATGGTCCTTGGTGTTTAAGATAAACACTTTACAACCAAACACCCTAAGATGTTTAATTGTAGGCGGTTTCCCAAACCAAAGTTCATGGGGAGTCTTTCCTAAAAACCTATGTATTAAAACTCGATTTTGCACATAGCAAGCTGTATTCACAGCTTCAGCCCATAAGTAGCTCGGTAGTGAGTACTCATGAAGCATGCTTCGTGCAGCCTCTTGTAAGACTCGGTTCTTTCTCTCCACAACCCCATTTTGCTGTGGGGTCCTTGGAGTAGAGAACTCATGCCTATATCCCTTTTCTTGACAAAACTCTAAAAACCTATGATTTTGAAATTCCCCACCATGATCACTTCTAATGGTTTTAATTGTAGTCGATTTTTCATTTTCAGTTCTTCTACAAAAGGAAATAAAAATATCTATAGTTTGGTCCTTATGTTTCAAGAAGAAAGTCCATGTGTATCTAGTAAAATCATCAACGATCACCAAACAATATCTACTTCCATTCAATGATATTACACTACCGCAATCAAATAGGTCCATGTGCAATAAATCTAAAGCAGTAGATGTACTTACATTGCTTTTACCTTTATGGACAGCTTTTGTTTGCTTACCCTTTTGACATGCATCACATAGTTTGGTCTTGTGGAACTTGATGCTTGGTAAGCCTCGCACTAATCCTTGGTTGGCCAACTTCCAGATGTTCTTCATGTTTACATGTGCCAATCTTCTATGCCATAACCAAGACTCTTCTTCTTTCGACATGAAACACTTAATCAAAGCATTAGTAGCACTTTTAAATGATACTTGATAAATATTGTCAACCCTTGTGCCTACTAGTACCGTGTCAAGTGTGTCAATGTGTTTAACCAAACATTGACTTGAATGAAATTCAATTGTGTAACCCGTATCACACAATTGACTGACACTTAGGAGATTAAAAGTCATCCCCTTGACTAGAAGGACATTCTTGATATGAAGACATTTGGATATATGAATGTCTCCAATTCCTACAACCTTAAGGCTACCATTATTACCAAAAGACACATTACCTCTACTTTTGTTTTGAAGGGTAGTAAACAGTGATTTGTTCCCAGTCATGTGCTTGGAGCATCCACTATCAACAAACCAAGTTGATAGATGCTCCCCCTTGCCTACAATACACGAAAAATAGAGGTTTTAGGTACCCAAATCTTGGGACCTAATGCTTCTACAACGAAAGACCTAGGAACCCATGCCTTGGTCATACCTTTCCTAGTTCCATGAACTCTAGAAACATGTGATCTACTATTTTGAGTTCTAGACATTAGAGAAATGAAACTCGACTCCTTGGGTTGATACCCTAACCCGGCTTTGTTGTAAACTGCCCTTTGGGCATTTAGAATCATGTCTAGAGTCTTAGAGCTAGTTGAGAATTTCTCAAGCATTTTCTTGAGTTTCTCAACCTCACCCTTTAAGGCCTTGTTCTCATCCTCAAGGACTTCTAGATGTAGGTCATCGACCTCATCTTCCCTAAGGGTCCTTAAGGTTTTTACTTCTTCTTTCAACAATTTATTTTCTGTTTTTGACTTTTTAAGCAATGTAGATAAGTGAGTGATAGTTTTATAACACTTTTCTATATGAGAAGAGGTTACCTCTTCATCATCCGAAGATGATGAAGCCGTGGTTGAAGCGCTTGAGTCATCACTCTCGGATTCTGACTCTTCCCTTGCCATGAGTGTCAATTGCCGAGTGCTCTTTTCCATCTTCTCTTCTTCCTCCGATGAGCTTGATGAGGACTCATCCCAAGTGGCCTTGAGAGCCTTCTTCTTCTTGGCTCTTTCCTCCTTCCTTTTGGCTCGTTCCTCCTTCCTCTTTAGTTTCGGACACTCGCTCCGAATGTGTCCTTTCTTGCTACACTCATAACATGTAACATTAGATTTATCAAAATTTTGATCATTAGTTTTACCTTTTCCTTTGTATCTTCGGCCTCTTCTCATAATCCTCCTTACGAAGTTCGCCATCTCGCTTGATGATGATCCACTTTCATCATCGGATTCGGAAGAAGAGTGGATGAGGAAATCTCCTTTTCTTTCTTCTTTTCCTTCTTCCTTCTTCCATCCTTGCTCTTTGGTCCTGCAAATAAAGCAATACCCTTCTCTTTTTAACCTTTGTTAGCAAGCTCATGAAGTTCCATCTCACAGAAAAATTCATCTAGTTTAACAATGGAAAGATCCTTGGATACCTTGTAGGCATCTACCATGGATGACCACAAGGCATTCCTAGGAAAAGATTTAAGAGCGTACCTTACTAGGTCACGGTTTTCTACCCGTTCATCCACGGAGTGGAGACCATTGATGATCTCCTTGAATCTCCCATGAAGTTCACTCACCGTTTCATTGTCCTTCATGGTTAGATTTTGGAGCTGATTCAAGAACAGGTCCCTCTTGGCAATCCGAGAATCTCGAGTTCCCTCTTGAAGCTCGATGAGTTTGTTCCATAGGTCTCTTGCACTTGAGAACGGACCTACCTTGACGAGTTGGTCCTTGGCGATTCCACATTGCAAGGTGACCATAGCCTTGGCATCAGCTTGTGCTTTGCGGAGTTGTTCGGTAGACCACTTTGACGACTCGAGTTCCTTACCTTCTTCATCCTTTGGTGGTGTGAAACCTTCCTTGACTGAGAACCACATGGCTATGTCGGTTTTGAGGTAGTACTCCATGCGGCCCTTCCAATATTGAAAATCTGCTCCTTCGAAGTAAGGTGGACGGTTGGTGCTAAATCCCTCCTTCATGGCCATTGTTTTGCTCTTCGGGTTGTTAAGCCGAAATGAAGAGCACCAGGCTCTGATACCACTTGTTGGGACCTTAGATGGCTAGAGGGGGGTGAATAGCCTCTTTGAAAAACACTAAACACAAATTACTTCAAGAACTTTGTTAGCACAGCGGAATTAGAAAACTAAAACAAGAAAGCACAGCACACTAACTCAGAGATTTACGAGGTTCGGGGATAACTTGCCCCTACTCCTCGGCGTGTCCGTAAGGTGGACGAATCCTCTTGATCTTCGGGTAGATCACACCCCGGAAGCTATCCGGCTAAAGGATTCTCCTTCTCGGTGGAGTAACCTCTCCACAAAGTCTTTAACAGCAGTAAGAAATTAAGCACAAGACTTACAGTAGTGGCTCAAGTGAAATGATCAAAAGAAGCTCACAGCCACAATCAGCGAAGAACAAGCACACTGCTTCAATCTTCCAGAGAGTTTTTCTCCACAGTGTTTTTCACAGCAAGAGCACCAAAAAGCATTGTTGCGAGAGTCTCTCCTCTCCAGCTTCATATGCCTCTCTGCTCTGTAACGGATCTCTGCCAAACCTGCAGCAAATCCCTGCAACCGTCCACGACGTCGCCAATCACGCTTCTTCCTTGTCTGATTGTCTCAGCTCCCACCAATGGCATCCTCGTTTCCACTGGTACCTCTGAGCTTGAACCTATCAGCACAAGTCAAGCTGATTTCGACCAAACGGCTGCCAGCAGATCGCAAACGAGACGTTGCTACCAAAACTGGTTTGTCTGCAGCGAGACACAGCAAAAGCTTTTTCGTCGCCTTCTACTAATGATCCTCAATTTGAATTCATCCAACATCAAGTAATCTGTAACCTGTAACTTCGAAAAAGCTTACAGCAGATGGTTAGAAACGAAATAGGTAAAAGCAATTGCGAATCAGAAACAATAAGAGAAAGCGCATGCAAAACAAGCCATACTGTGGATCGGTCTGCAGACCGATCCATGATTTCTGGATCATCTCTGATCGGTCTGCGGACCGATCAGGAACTAATCTGATCGGTCCCCAGACCGATCAGCTAGCGGTGTTTGAAGATACGCACAGCTCCTGATCGGTCGATCAATGAAATCTCAGTAGGCTACTGATTGATTTCTGATCGGTCCGCAGACCGATCAGTAAAATCACAGTGGGCTACTGATCGATTTCTGATCGGTCTGCAGACCGATCAGTAAACGTTCAGTAGCCACTGATCAATTCCTGATCGGTCGGCAGACCGATCAGGTATAAAGGTTTCACTGGATCGGTCTGCAGACCGATCCAGGTGTCCAAGGTTTCACTGGATCGGTCTGCCGACCGATCCAGCTTCTTGACTCAGTCCGAGTCGAGCCCTCTCTGACCTAGTCCGGAGGAACGAGCTCCCTAGCTCTCTCCGACTTCATCTGGTCCTAGAGAACGAGCTACCGAGCCCTCTCTGACTTCGCATGCCAAGCTTCCTTCTTGGACTTTTCAACACCAGATGTCCGATCACCCTTGATCCATCTGGATTTTCCCTTGCCTGGCTTCACTCACCAGGACTTGCAACTGCCTAACATCCCAGTTAGGACTTTCCCACTGCCTGGCTTCACTCGCCAGGACTTTCCAACTGCCTAACATCCCAGTTAGGACTTTCCACTCGTGCCAAGCTCCCTGCTTGGACTTCTCCAGTGCCAAGTCTCCATACTTGGACTTTTTCCCGAATCAGGTCAACCAAGTCAACCTAGATTAGTAATTAATCTGAGTTAAATATCTGATACAAACTTAAATCAGTGTCAACAGCAAAACAACATCCAGGTCAGACTGTATCAACAACTAATACTACATATTTTGAACAAGGACTATTCTTGCTCATCAAGGGAATGGTAACTTCAAATCTGTACACTCGAAAATAGGAATGACACCAAACTGCAGCTAAGAGAAAAATGAAACTTCGTGCTTACTGGAATAACCAATAGAATCCGTAAGGGTTAATATAAGTTCACAGCAGTAACTAAGGCTCTAAACAAAAACATCTAATGAAATTGTTCTTATCAATTTTAAGCTATCAGAGACTTGGTTCGGGTGGTACCAATTGGTAAGTCTCCATGGCAGCAAACTAATAAAGTTAAGTTATAACCACTAATACTCTAAACATTGCTTATCTAATGATTTGCATTCTTAAACTCATCTCTTGCAAACTGCTACACTCCCAATCAGATAAAATGCAGCCACCCACTGCTGTACAGAAGAAAAGACCCGAAATCCAAATCCTAAAGAACCCAATGAACACAAAGCAATGTGTGCGATTACAAATGGTATAGAATTTGCTACTGGAAACCTAAAACCCTAATTGTTCTTCATGCTCATTGCTTAGAACAGCAAATTCTGAACTGCACAGCAACTCACGGCAGCAATATAAATTCCTTGCTCCCTACTTCATGCTTCGGAAAATAAACCACATGCTTAACTATACATCCTGATCAAATCTGAAACAAGCAACTCACGGCAAAAACCCTAAACCGACAATCATCACAAAAAAATTCGAAACAAAAGGAAAAGAACCCGGAACTATCCTACTGCAGGTGAGTAGCGACTCACCGTGATTTACTTGGACTTACAACCAATCGGGACGAACACTAGGGCTTCGGAAAGATGAAGTCCTCGGCTTCCTCTTGTGCTCACGCGTGCTCCTCTCTGTCGGGACGACCACCACGGATGAGGTTGGCCGGAAAACAGCTTCGTCGGCCTTTCTTCCGCCGAGAGCAGAAAATCGCCTCGCCGCGCCGCGCGTGCGTGAGAGGAGAAGAGGTGAGAAGGAATTAGGTCACGGGAAATAACTTAAGTCCTCTCCTTATAACTTGAGTTATTTTTGGTTCCAACTATAGCTTATATATTTGCCGCAGCCTATTTAATTAGCAACGATCGCTAGCCCAGTTGGTCCGTTGGGCTTTGCTCGAAGCCAGAGGTATGTGCTTCGATTCTCAGTCGCGCCCCTTTTTCTTCAATTTATTTCAAACGTTCCAGCTACTACATATATATATTTCGCTCCATATAAGGTTAACAAAAATCGTGTAGCTCAGCTGGTTGGGGCCGGTTTTGCTTGGGTCAGTCCAACCCGAGATCGTGGGTTCAAATCTCACCTTCAACATTTTTCTTTAAAACTTCTTTCTTTTTATAACCCTACTAAACGACCTCCAAAAAATACGTAAAAATACTCTAAAAATTCCTAAAAATCTCTAGAATATTTTAAAAGTATTTCCAAATATTTTTATGGACTTTTAGAACTTGAAATTAGAAAAATTGGGTCGTTACAATTCCCCATACCTTATAAAAAGTTCGTCCTCGAACTTAGAACAATTCTGGATACTTCTGTCTCATACTGTCTTCACGCTCCCAAGTGATTTCCTCGTGCTTCTGGTTCTGCCAGACGACCTTCACTAGTGGCACTTCTTTATTTCTCAGTCTCTTGACTGCTCTATCCACTATCTGTGTAGGTCTACTCTCATAACTAAGATCCTCTTGGATCTGCACTGACTGAGGCTCAATCACTTGGCTAGGGTCATGGAGACTCTTCTTTAACATGGAGACATGAAACACATTGTGTATTGCTGACATGTCTTGTGATAAATCCAGCTTGTAAGCTACTTTCCCAATCCTTTCTGTGATCAGGTAAGGTCCTACATAACGAGGACTTAATTTGCCCTTCTTGCCAAATCTCATCACTCCCTTCATAGGAGCGACCTTGAGAAAGACTGAATCCCCTACTTGGAATTCAAGTGGCCTACGGCGTGTGTCAGCATAGCTCTTCTGTCTACTCTGGGCAGTCTCAATCCTCTGTCTGATCTTCTGGATAGCCTGAGTAGTCTCATCTATCAGTTCTGTCTGAATGCCCAGTTCCATTTCCATCTCTCTTCTTTCACCTGCTTCTTGCCAGCAAATGGGTGATCTGCACTTCCTGCCATACAACGCTTCATATGGTGCCATTTTGATGGTGGCCTGATAGCTATTGTTGTAGGCAAATTCAGCTAAGCACAGGTACTTGCACCAACTTCCCTTGAAATCTAGTGCACTAGATCTGAGCATATCTTCTAGAATCTGATTTACTCACTCTGTCTGTCCATCAGTCTGTGGATGGAAAGCTGTGCTGAACTTGAGTTTGGTGCCTAGTGCATTCTGAACACACTCCCAAAAGTGAGAGGTGAAGCGTCCATCTCTATCAGAAACAATAGATTTAGGAACTTCGTGAAATCGGATCACTTCTTTAACATATAGCTGTGTCAACTGCTCTATAGAGTGAGACACCCTGATGGCTAGAAAATGAGCAGACTTGGTCAATCTGTCCACTATCACCCATATCGCATCATATCCATTTGTGGTTCTTGGGAGACCTGTTATGAAGTCCATGGATATGTCTTCCCATTTCCCCTCTGGTATTGAAAGAGGTTGTAGAACTCCTCCCGGTCTCTGGTGTTTTGCTTTGACCCTCTGACATGTCAGGCAGGTACTGACATATTTAGCTACATCTCTTTTGAGTCCAGACCACCAGAATCTTTGTTTCACGTCTTGATACATCTTGGTAGAACCAGGATGCATGGAATAAGGTGTACTATGAGCTTCTTCCAAAATTTTCTTTCTCAGCTCTTCATCATTGGGAACACAAAGGCGACTCCCCTGATAAAGAATTCCACTGTCTGATACTCGAAACTCCGAATTTCCTTCTTCCTGTATCCTTTGCTTGATCTTTTGGATATCAGGATCTTCACTTTGCTTTCTCTGTATATCCTCGAGTAGGGTTGACTCTAAGGTCAATGCAGAGAATTGTCCATAAATAATTTCAAGTCTGAAATCTGACAACCCCTTCTGTAGTGGCAGGGCTAATGATGACAAGGACATCAAGGATGCACTGGCTTTTCTGCTTAGTGCATCTGCCACTTTATTAGCTTTACCTGGATGGTAGAGGATTTCACAGTCATAATCTTTGACCAACTCTAGCCACCTACGTTGTATCATGTTTAAGTCCTTCTGAGTGAAGAAGTACTTAAGACTCTGGTGGTCTGTGAAGATTCTGCACTGGACTCCATACAGGTAATGTCGCCAGAGTTTCAGTGCAAAGACCACAGCTGCCAGCTCAAGATCATGAGTGGGATAGTTCTTCTCGTAATCTTTGAGTTGTCTGGAAGCATAAGCTATCACTTTTCCTTCCTGCATGAGTACAGCTCCTAAGCCCATCTTGGAAGCATCACTGTAGATGTCAAAACTCCTGTCACTTTCTGGAACAGTCAGAATAGGAGCACTGGTCAGTCTCTTCTTGAGCTCTTGGAAACTCTGCTCACATTTATCTGACCATTCAAACTTCTTATTCTTTCTGGTGAGGGCTGTTAGTGGAGAGGCTATCCTGGAAAAGTCCTCCACAAATTTCCTGTAGTACCCAGCTAAACCCAGGAAGCTTCTGATCTCCCTGACGTTCTTGGGTCTACTCCAGTTGTTGACTGCTTCTATTTTTGCTGGATCCACTTGAATGCCTTCTTTAGAAATTATGTGACCTAGAAATGCCACCTGATCTAACCAGAACTCGCACTTTGAGAACTTAGCGTAAAGTTGCTTTTGCTGAAGAGTCTGCAGTACTATCCTCAAATGCGTGTCATGCTCCTCTGGGGTTCTGGAATAGATTAGAATGTCGTCGATGAACACAATGACAAATTTGTCAAGGTATTCTCTGAACACTCTGTTCATCAGGTCCATGAAAACTGCAGGTGCATTAGTCACACCAAAAGGCATGACTACGAACTCGTAGTGTCCGTATCTGGTCCTGAAAGCCGTTCTGGGTATGTCTCTTTCTTTCACTTTTAGCTGATGGTACCCAAAGCGCAGGTCTATCTTGGAGAACACTGTTGCCCCTCTCAATTGATCAAATAAGTCATCGATTCTGGGCAGTGGATACTTGTTCTTAATTATCACTTGATTCAGAGCCCTATAATCTATGCACATCCGCATAGATCCATCCTTCTTCTTGACAAACAACACAGGAGTTCCCCAAGGTGAGTGACTAGAGCGGATGAAGCCTTTGTCAAGCAGCTCCTGAAGTTGTTCTTGTAACTCTTTCAACTCTGTTAGAGAAATTTGGTACAGATCTTTTAAAATTGGGCTGGCGTCAGAAACCAATTCAATTCCAAACTCCGCTTCTCTGTTGGGAGGTAGTCCAAGAGCTTTTCTGGGAATACCTCTGGTACTCACAGACTACCCGAACATCTTCCTGCTTGGATCTTTCTTGTTTTGATTGTCTTTCTAGTTCTAACTACTTAACTGGGGTCTCTGTTTCCCCACTGTCTTGTCTGCTATCTTGACTGGCTTGTGTTGTGTTTGTTGTGCCTTGTTGCTGTTCAGATAGTGCTCACTAATGCCCTGCTGACTAGCTCTTCACCAATCTATGGTCGGTGAGTTTCACTACATCACATTAGGTGTTATTTCTGGTCACAGCGTTAGGAGCATCAGTCTGACCTGTTCTTTCACTGTATTTACTAACTCTAGGCAAAGGTGAACTAGCCTGTTAAATCTTTTAACCGCTTCTTCTACTGGAAGGTCACCTGGTCTAAATTTTATAAACTCCTCATAATGTTTATTGGTGATCCGTTGGCGAAAGAACTCTTAGTAAAACTCTATCTCAAAGTCAACCCAGTTCATCTGGTTGACTGCTCTCTTACTCTTAACTCGCTCCCACTACATACAAGCATCTCCAGATAGGCAGAAAGAGGCACACTTAATGGTATCAACCTTCTCAACTTCTGGTCAGTCAAGAAGCTCCATTGTGCTCTCAAATGTCTTGAACCAAGCCTGGGCATCCCAGGGCTCAGTCGTTCCTGAGAAGCTTTCTGGTTTCAGCTTCCACCACTGGATGAGATATGCTTCTTGTCTTTTAGATGCTGTGGCGACTTCCAAGGCAGCTGATGGGACTTTAGTCACCGCTGGGGTATCCACATTAATGATTGGGGGAGTGGGAGGAGCTAGCTTCTGATTGGCCATTAAATTGGCAATCACTTGCTGCTGTTCGCTACTTGTCTCTGAAGTTGAGCAACAACTTCAGGGAAAATAGGCCCAGGGGTTCTGGGCTCTTCTTTCTCCTGATCTTGGTTCTCAGTATAAACGGTACGGGGATGTCCTCTTCTTGACATCCAATTATGCAGAGGAAAAGTCTTGATAGCTTCTCTAACCCTTCTAATCATACTTATATATATGAATAGAGAAAAGGGAAAACAAAATCTTCTATCTTACTTATGCACTTAAAAACGAATACTCTATACTGCAGTTAATAATAAGGAAAGCAGAATAAAGAAAGAATTTAAATACTTTCTTACTTGAAGACGGCAAGAATGATGCTGATGTGTGTGATGCTGGAGAATGGGACCTGCTCTGATACCAACTGTAACGACCCACCTTTCTACACTACTACTACTCTCTAAAGGTGACCGTTACTTGACTACTAACTCTACTTAACCGGTATGATTAAAAATCATATGGAAACCCTACCAAAAAATTTCGGCAGCATCTCCCCTGTACCGGTGACCCCAAACTGGGATACATAACATGTATACATCAGCCACAGGCGGCTGGAACATTTATATATTAATCAACCACGCAGTAATAATGACCAACAACTAAAAAAAAACTATTCTAGCAATAGTAAACAGATAGAACTCCAACGATAGGACATAACAAGCTACAAGTGCGGAATAACTCAATTACAATCTCCACTTCATAATAACATAAACTAAAACTCTAAACAGGTAGGTCCGAAAAATTCGCTAGCGAACTCTGGATCTCTCCATAGTCCTGGCATCACACACACTATCACAGCATCTCCTTGATTAAAGCTTATTAAAATCCTATAGATATATCTATAAAGTGTAGAATTACAATCAAACAAGCATGCTATATAAAAATAACATAAGGGAAACAGATCTGAACTCTCTAAGCATGTTATAAAACAAAGCAAAGGAAAGCAAATCTGAACTTACTAATCATGCTATAAAATAGAGCAAAAGAAAGCAACTTTAAGCTTCCTAAACATGCTGCAAAATAGGGCAAAAGAATGCAACTTAAAACTAGAAAATCTGTTCATGTACATCTATTGCTACACAAACAGAAATGCAAATAAAGAAAGGTTGTTCTAGGCCCTAAAGGAAATTGTTCTTGTTTGCGAATATTCGATAAAAGAGAAACTGTTCTAAGCTCTAAACAGAGCTGTTCATACTATGATACGCAAGGAAACTAATACTACATATTTTGAACAAGGACTATTCTTGCTCATCAAGGGAATGGTAACTTCAAATCTGTACACTCGAAAATAGGAATGACACCAAACTGCAGCTAAGAGAAAAATGAAACTTCGTGCTTACTGGAATAACCAATAGAATCCGTAAGGGTTAATATAAGTTCACAGCAGTAACTAAGGCTCTAAACAAAAACATCTAATGAAATTGTTCTTATCAATTTTAAGCTATCAGAGACTTGGTTCGGGTGGTACCAATTGGTAAGTCTCCATGGCAGCAAACTAATAAAGTTAAGTTATAACCACTAATACTCTAAACATTGCTTATCTAATGATTTGCATTCTTAAACTCATCTCTTGCAAACTGCTACACTCCCAATCAGATAAAATGCAGCCACCCACTGCTGTACAGAAGAAAAGACCCGAAATCCAAATCCTGAAGAACCCAATGAACACAAAGCAATGTGTGCGATTACAAATGGTATAGAATTTGCTACTGGAAACCAAAAACCCTAATCGTTCTTCATGCTCATTGCTTAGAACAGCAAATTCTGAACTGCACAGCAACTCACGGCAGCAATATAAATTCCTTGCTCCCTACTTCATGCTTCGGAAAATAAACCACATGCTTAACTATACATCCTGATCAAATCTGAAACAAGCAACTCACGGCAAAAACCCTAAACCGACAATCATCACAAAAAAAATTCGAAACAAAAGGAAAAGAACCCGAAACTATCCTACTGCAGGTGAGTAGCGACTCACCGTGATTTACTTGGACTTACAACCAATCGGGACGAACACTAGGGCTTCGGAAAGATGAAGTCCTCGGCTTCCTCTTGTGCTCACGCGTGCTCCTCTCTGTCGGGACGACCACCACGGATGAGGTTGGCCGGAAAACAGCTTCGTCGGCGCCGGAAGGAGGAAACCTAGCTCCGTCGCCCTTTCTTCCGCCGAGAGCAGAAAATCGCCTCGCCGCGCCGCGCGTACGTGAGAGGAGAAGAGGTGAGAAGGAATTAGGTCACGGGAAATAACTTAAGTCCTCTCCTTATAACTTGAGTTATTTTTGGTTCCAACTATAGCTTATATATTTGCCGCAGCCTATTTAATTAGCAACGATCGCTAGCCCAGTTGGTCCGTTGGGCTTTGCTCGAAGCCAGAGGTATGTGCTTCGATTCTCAGTCGCGCCCCTTTTTCTTCAATTTATTTCAAACGTTCCAGCTACTACATATATATATTTCGCTCCATATAAGGTTAACAAAAATCGTGTAGCTCAGCTGGTTGGGGCCGGTTTTGCTTGGGTCAGTCCAACCCGAGATCGTGGGTTCAAATCTCACCTTCAACATTTTTCTTTAAAACTTCTTTCTTTTTATAACCCTACTAAACGACCTCCAAAAATTACGTAAAAATACTCTAAAAATTCCTAAAAATCTCTAGAATATTTTAAAAGTATTTCCAAATATTTTTATGGACTTTTAGAACTTGAAATTGGAAAAATTAGGTCGTTACACTTAGGATTTTAAATGTTTGTCAATCCCCTAGTTGTTATACTATAGAAAAGACTTAGTAGTCCCAATTATAATGATAGGACTTGGACATTAAGGTACACTGTCCTCTTAGAACTGAGAACAATATAGGTGTATTTAATTCATTAGTTGGTGAAACATATTTAGTGGTGTTATCTACCAGTACCTGGAGTGTAGATACAGATGCCATTAATCATGTCTGCAATTCATTGCAGGGTTTCAGGAAACCCGACAGCAATATGAAAATGAAAACACCATCTACATGGGCACTACTGTAAAAGTAGCAGCTGTTGTAGTGGGAGATGTTTATCCTCTGATAGGAATAAAATATGTATTTTCATAAATTGTCTTTACATACTAAGTTTAGAAAGAACCTGATTTCAATTTCTAAACTATTAAAGAATAGATATTCTGTCCATTTTGATAACAAACTTGTTATCAAGAAAAATAGAGAAGTTATCTGTTCTGGTACGTTGGTTGATAATTTATAATCCAATAACTCCCACGATGCAATAAATGGAAATTAATAACACATTTTCTAACTTTAATAAGAGAAAGTAACCTTCGGGAATGAACCAATCATATTTTTGGCATCAAAGGCTATGTTATATTAACTTGAGTAGGATTCAAAGGATAATAACCAATGAACTCTTGGGTTCATTGGTAGTGGAAATCTTTCCAACCTGCGAGCCTTACTTGGAAGGAAAAATAACCAAGAAGCTTTTAAGTCTAAGGGGTATAGAGTCAAAGATATGTTGGAATTGATTCATTCTGATTTGTGTAGACCTTTGACTATCCAGGCAAGAGGTTGTTTCGAATATTTCATCTCTTTTATAGATGATTATTCAAGATAAGGATACATTTACTTGATGTGCCACAAGTCTAAGTGCTTTGATTAGTTCAAAGAGTACTAGGCTGATGTGGAGTAACGTCAAAGTAAAAGTATCAAGACACTACGGTGAAATCGTAGTAACGAGTACCTCTTAGGGGAGTTTAGGAGTCACTTATCAGAAGACGGGATTTAATCCCAACTAACTGCACCTGTTACACCCCCAACAGAATGGTGTAGTAGAAAGAAGGTATAAGGCTCTTATGGAATAATTAGATCGATGATGAGTTATTCAGAAAATTACCAAATTTATTTTAAGGATATACACTAGAAACAGAAGTGAACATAGTACCTTCTAAGTCAGAACTCTCTACTCCCATTGAATTGCAAAATAGGCGTAAGCCTAGTCTGAAGCATATTCGGATTTGGGTGGTCTAGCACATGAGAGACACTGATAAGTTGGACATGAGTTCACTTGTTTGTGAGTTATCCTAGAAAAATGAAAAGAGGTTTATAGTCCTTAAAATTGGAAGATCATTGTTGGCACCAATGCCCGATTTTAGAAAAGGACTATACTATGAACCACAAGCCCATGAGTAAAAATTATTACTAAGGAAATTAAAGGACACGTCTAATCTAGTACTAACTGTACAAGATGAAATATCACAAGAAATTGCAACACGTATCACAAATGATTCACAATTGCAGAAAGTGTCTCGTCGTAGTGGGAGGGTTGTTAGGCAACCTAAAAGATTTATGTTTTGGGAGAGTCTTTGGACTTGATCCCTGGTGGACATGAACCTGATCCCCGGACATATGACGAAGCACTCCAAGATAAAGATGCAGCATCTTTACAAAGAGCAATAAATACAGAATTAGAATATATGTATTCTAATAGAGTATGGGAGCTTATAAAATCACCAAATGGTGTAAAAGCCATTGGGTGAAAATAAGTCTATAGTAGGAAAAGAGGGATAGACAGGAAAGTAGAAACTTTCAAAGCAAGGCTTGTTGAAAAAGGAAACTTTTTCACCGGTAGCCATGCTTAAGTCTATCCGGATTCTTTTATCTATTACTTCTCATATGGACTATGAGATTTGGCAAGTGGATGTCAAGACAGCTTTCCTTAATGGAAGTCTTGAAGAAAACATCCATATATAGCAACCAGAAGGGTTCATTGTAAAGAGCAAAGAGCATCTTGTGTGTAAGCTTAATCAGTTTATGGACTGAAGTAAAGCTTCAAGGTCTTGGAACATCCGGTTTAATAAAGTAATCCAGACCTATGGATTTATTTAATAACCGAATGAGTCTTGTGTATACAAGAAGTGTGATGGAAACGTGGTGGTATTTCTTGTACTATACACAAATAACATTTTTGGTAATTGGAAACAATATCAAAGTGTTGTCAGAAGTAAGGGTATGGTGGTTCAAACAATTCGATATAAAGGACTTGGGAGAATGCATATATTCTTGGGATCGAAGTAATAAGGGATCACAAGAAAAGAATATTTTACTTATCCCAAACTTCATATATCGAAACAATCCTTGCTCATTTTAAGCATGCAAAACTCCAAGAAAGGTTTCTTACCTTTTCAGCATGGAGTAGCTTTATCTAAAGAGATGTCTCCGAAGACATCAAACGAGATAGAGGAAATGAAGGTAGTTCCATATGCTTTGGCTGTCGGAAGCCTAATATATGCTATGCACGAGATCAGAAATCTGTTTTGCCGAGGGCATAGTTAGCAGATATCAAAGTAACCCTGGACAAGGACATTGGACTGCAGTAAAGCATATATTGAAGTACCTTAGAGGCACTAGAGATTATATGCTAGCTTACAAGGTAGATAATTTGGTCCCTATGGGTTGCACAGATTTTGACTTCCAATCGGATAGGGACAATAGTAAGTTGACCTCGAGGTTTTGTGTTTACTTTAGGAGGTGAAGTCATAACTATGGAAGAGTGATAAGCAAAGGTGCTTTTTCGGACTCCACCATAGAAGCTGAGTAAGTGGCAGCCTCTGAGGCAGTCATAGAAGCTGTATGGCTCAGATACTTCATGATGGACTTAGACATGGTTTCTGGTTTGCCCAAAATTTATTACAATTTATTGAAATAATAGTGGTGCAGTAGCAAACTCGAAGAAACCATAAGTCCATAAGGCAAGTAAACACAATAGAGCGCAAGTACCACCCAATTCGAGAAATCGTATAAATGAGGAGAAGTTGTTGCCGCCTAGATTGCATCAAGTGATAATCTGGAAGATCCTTTCACTAAGGCCCCTAAGGCAAGAGTTTTTGATGGGCAAGTTGAAGGTTTGGGAATCAGATGTATGGCAGGATATATGGCAGCATAGCCTTTTAGTATAAGTGGGAGATTTTTAGAGTGTATACTAAAAGCCTAGCTTTTGTATAAATATTTATTTAGAAATAAAGAATCATAGTGGTCAATATATACATTTATTTGTTAAATGTAATTTGTTCAATTAATTTATATAGTAGACAACATGGTGTGTGGTGTCACACACAGAAGATCATGTTGTCAATTCTTTATAAATTATAAATAGTTGTTCGCGACTAAGATGGAAAGGAACAAACCGTTGAAGTAGTTGTAGTGTAATTAAGTATTAGTTTATCTTAACTAATAAATTACACTGATACACTCCAAATGTATTGAGTAGGACCATTTTAGGTAAGTTCTTTTGTACTGATTTTATAAAAGAACTAGACCTTAGTTATTATGGAAGTGTGTGCTCTTAATCCTAATATAATAACAAACACATATATTTAGTATTTATTTCTTTGACTTATCAATGGGTGAGATTTAACTCGATAAGTCAATAAGCCCAATAAGTTTGGAAATGATATTACTTATAGTGTGTGTTGTTGATTATAGAAGGAAACAGTGTCCTAGTTATCTAGGTTGAGAATGTCCCCAAGAGGAGCTCATAAGGATTGTCATGTTAAACCCTGCAGGTGGACTTAGTCCGATATGATAATGAAGTTGAGTGGTACTACTCTTGGAGCTAGATATTAATTAAGTGAGTTGTCAGTAACTTACTTAATTAGTGGGCATGTGTTATCTTAAACACAGGGAGACTAACACACTCATGATAAGAAGGAGCCCATAATATAATTTGGGATTGGTGCGGTAGTGCGAAAATAACTCTCTAGTGGAATGAGTTATTATCGATGAACTTGAGTTGTGTGTATAGGGCGAACAGGGATACTCAAGCTCATCGGAAGGCCAAAACCAATTTCTCCTCTAGGTCCCTGTCGTAGCCTCATTAAAGCCTCAAGTCCATCCAAAGAAAGGCTCATCTTAGTGTCCAAGAAGGGGGTCAGTCTAATGCTTGGTGACCAAGCAAGGGCCGGCCACATTATCCTCTTAAAGGGTCGGCCCCTTGCTTGGTGCCCAAGCAAGAGGGGGTCGGCCACATTAATTCAAACAAGGAGAGGTGTTTTGAATTTTTAAAATCTTCTCTTTGTATAAAACTACAAGTTTTAAAAGAGATATTTTAAATTTAAAAACTTTCCTTATTTGAATTAGGCCACATGTTTTAAAAGAAAGTTTAAAAATTTTAAAACTTTCCTTTTTTAACCATCCTCATGGTTTAGGAAAAAAGGAAGAGAAGTTTTAAAATTTAAATTTTCTATCACCATGTTAAAAAAGGAAATATTATAAGAGAAGTTTTAAATTTTAAAACATGGTTTTAATTTTTAAAAAACTTTCCTTTTTTAACTCCTACTTTAGGAAATTGAAAGAGAGTTTGTAAAATTTTATAAGAGGATTTCTTCTAGTAAAATTTTATAAAAAAAATTATATTTCCTTCCTTATAGGGGCCGGCCACCCTTGCTTGGTTCCCAAGCAAGAGGTCGGCCATTAAGATAAAATCATCATCTAATCAAATTAAAACTAATCTATGATTGGTGATTGATTCAATAAAGAGGAAAGAAAAGGAAAAATAAAAAGGAAAAAGGAAAAACATGAGGAATATTTTAATTTTTGTAAAAAGTTTTTCCTTATTTGCCTTGGGCAAGTATTATAAAAGAAGGGGAGGAGAGACTTCATGGGTTAATGAATTCTTTTTCTCTCTTCTCTCTAGTCTCCTCCTTAGGGCCGGCCCCTAGCTCTTTATCATGCTAGGGTTGGCCACATGTTGCTTGTGGTTCTTTTAAGTGGCTGGATACAAGGAGGAGAAGGAGAAGAAGAAGAAGAATGAGGCATCTAATTCTAGTCTCTTGCTTGTGCTCTCTCATGATGGACGGATCTCTCCCCTTCCCTTTCCCTTGCTCTCTTTGGTTCCTAAATTGGTGGTGGTGGCCGGAGTTTAGAGGAGGAAGAAGAAAGCTCTTTGGGTGGTGTTCATCTTGGAGGATCATCGCCCACACGACGTCCAAGGCGAGGCGAGGAATACGGCAAAAGATCTCGAGGTCATTAGTTTACAAAGACAAGATATAATTAGCAATTGTTTTCCGCATCATGCTAGTTATTTGTTTTTGTAAGAATTCCAAACACAAGAGGCATTAGATCTAGTTTTTTGAATTAGTTTTTCGAGTTTGTGTTTTCTTCTTTTTCGAATTTGTGATTCGATTGTTCTTTTTGGTTAACCTAGAGTTATTTAAGGAAATTAAATATTAGCTTTCCTTAAAAGGCTTTGTCTAGGCGGTGGTGGTTGCTCCCATAACCAAGAAGGTCATGTGTCTCACCATACAGTCCTGGAAGACAATTTTGGAAATTAATATTTAATGGAATTAATAACATAGGTGGATTTGAATCAATAGTGTTAAGTTCCACTTGCGATTCAAATCTAAACCATTAAGAACAGATAAGTTAAATTTGAAATCAATGATGTTAAGTTCCGTCTGCGATTCCTAATTTAACTTCTAAAGAACATAATAGGTTATTTAAGGAAAGGTTCGACACTTGTACAAAAAATTTTATACAGTGGAACCGATACGTTTTCCTAGGACTAACCAACACCAAGACCTTGAAGCTTTACTCCAGTCCATAGACTGATTGAGCTTGCACACAAGATGCTCTTTGCTCTTTGCAATGAACCCTTCTGGTTGCTATATATGGATGTTTTCTTCAAGACTTCCATTAAGGAAAGATGTCTTGACATCCACTTGCTAAATCTTATAGTCCATATGAGAAGTAATAGATAAAAGAATCCGGATAGACTTAAGCATGGCTACCGGTGAAAAAGTTTCCTTTTTCAACAAGTCTTTCTTTGAAAGTTTCCACCTTCCTGTCTATCCCTCTTTTCCTATTATAGACTTATTTTCACCTAATAGCTTTTACACCATTTGGTGGGTCTACAAGCCCCCAGACTTTATTAGAATACATATATTCTGTATTCATTGCTCTTTACAAAGATGCTACATCTTTATCTTGGAGCGCTTTGTCATATGTCTGGGAATTAGATTCATGTTCACCAGGAATCAAGTCCAAAGACTCTCCCAAAACATCAATATTTTAGGTTGCCTAACAACCCTCCCACTATGACGAGACAGTTTCTGCAATTGTATATCATCTGTGATACGTGTTGCAAAGTTTCTTGTGATATTTCATCTTATACAGTTGGTACTATATTAGATGTGTCCTTTATTATTTCCTTAAGAACAAATTTGCTTATGGGTTTATGGTTTATTATAGTCCTCTTCTAAAAATCGTGCATTGGTGCTAACAATGACCTTCTGATTGTTAGGACTATAAACCTCCTTTCGTTTCTCTAGGATAACCTACAAACAAGTGAACTCCTGTCCAACTTATCAGTGTCTTTCATGTGCTAGACCACCTGAATATGCTTCAGACTAGGCTTACGCCCATTCTGTAATTCTATGGGAGTAGAGAGTTCTGACTTAAAAGGTACTATGTTCACTTCCATTTCCAGTATATATCCTCAAAACGAATTTTGGTAATTCTGAATAACTCATCATTGATCTAACTATTTCCATAAGAGTTCTATACCTTCTTACTACACCATTCTATTGGGGTGTACCAGGTGTAGTTAGTTGGGATTGAATCCCGTCTTCTGATAAGTAACTCCTAAACTCTCCCAAGAGGTTCTTGCCACTACGATCTCAGTGTAGTAACTTGATACTTTTACCTTGACGTTACTCCACATCAGCCTAATACTCTTTGAACTTATCAAAGCACTTAGACTTGCAGCGCGTCAAGTAAATGTACCCATATTTTGAATAGTTGTCTATAAAATTGACAAAATATTCAAAACTACCTCTTTCCAGAATAGTCATAGATCCACATAAATCAGAATGAACCAATTCCAACATATCTTTGGCTCCATACCCCTTAGACTTAAAAGCTTCTTGGTTATTTTTCTTTCCAAGTAAGACTCGCAGGTTGGAAAAGATTTTCACTACCAATGAACCCAAGAGTTCATTGGTTATTATCCTTTGAATCCTACTCAAGTTAATATAGCCTAGCCTTAGATGCAAAAAATATGATTGGTTCATTTCCGAAGGTTACTTTCTCTTATTAAAGTTAGAAGATGTGTTATTAATTTTCATTTATTGTATCGTGGGAGTTATTGGATTATAAATTGTCAACCAACATACCAAAACAGATAACTTCCCTATTTTTCTTGATAACAAGTTTATTATCAAAATAGACAGAATATCTATTCTTTGATAGTTTAAAAACTAAAATCAAATTCTTTCTAAATTTGGTATGTAAAGACAATTTCTCAAAATCCAAGTTTTATTCCTCTCGGAGGATAAACACCTCCCACTGCAACAGCTACTACTTTTGCAGCAGTACCCATGTAGACGGTGATTTTCCTTTCATATAGTTGTCGGGTTTCCTGGAACCCCTTCAATAAATTGCAGACATGATCAGTGATTCCCGTATCTACACACCAGGTACCGGTAGATAACTCCACTAAACATGTAACAACTAATAAATAAAATACACCTTTATTGTTCTTAGTTCTAAGAAGATAGTCAACCTTAATGTCCAAGTCTTATTTCCAATCATTATATTTGGGACCACTAAGTCTATCCTATAGTATAACTGCTAGGGATTGACCAACATTTTAAATCCTAAGAATCATAAAAACATTTGGTCAAGACCAACTCCTTAAAAATCCCCATAAATTTTGTATGCCACATTAGTGTGGATGTATACAAATTCAAAGAGGAGATTTTATCCATTAATTTTATTATTTCGTCAACCTAACTTTATGACAAATAAAATTAATAGTTGGTCTGGCTTTGATCAAATATTTGGTCAAAACTTTTGAATTTAAAATAATATTGATTTCTAAAAACAATATCATTTAAATTCACCAACACCTCTCACACCGTGAATTTTGTATGCCACGTTAGTGTAGACGTATACAAAATCAAACATTTGTAAGAGGAGGGTCTCACCCATTAATTATCTTGTCATCCTTAAATTACCTCAAACGCCATGAATTTTATATGCCACGTTAGTGTGGACGTATACAAATTCATTTGTTTGTAAGAGGAGGTTTTACCCAATTTATTTTGTCAACCTAACTTTATGACAAGATTACCTCAAACACCGTGAATTTTGCATGCCATGTTAGTGTGGATGTATACAAATTCAAACATTTGTAAGAGGAGGGTTTCACCTAACTTTATGATAAATTAATAGTTGGTATTCCTTTGGTCCCGCAAAATAATAGCAGTGACTCCATTGGGGAGGATACTATTGAATGCGTCTAAGTGTATACCATTACTTGATACTTAGTCCATTAAATAAGATTATGCCCCTTCAGTTGGAGAAGATCACACGCTCCTAAATAATTTCCTATAATCATCCATAAAGGAAGTTTGATCCAGTGATCCGCAACAAACCCATCCGTTGTGGAAGGAGGCACTCAGAGCCAATACGCAAGCTTGTTACATCACTTACAAACCAGTAATGGAGACCGTGGAATTTATTTAAAAATCCCTCTCCCACTTAGTTTTTTAAAATGAGAAATTTTAACCTATGCTAGCATACATCACATGCATATCACAGTAAATAAAAGCAATAAATATGGAAATTAATTTTCCAACTATTATGGTTTCTTCCATCACTGTTCTTCGTGTGTTCCAACCCTGGCTGCTGCCATCTTTAGCCAACGCCATTGGGTCCATGTCGTCGGGTCCATCGAGCTTTCTTTTCTGCTGCGCCTTTGGTCCTCCAATAGCACCACGCTTCGCAAGGATACGATCCACGATAAAAATAGAATTTTACATATATTGATCCTATATTCCACAAAGGAATGTACATGTAATCTAGATCGAAACAAAAATGTAAAATCCTAATAACTAATACAGCTGCTGCTGTATTTAATATTACAATCATGCACACACAATAAAATCCCCTTGACATGTCCAAGGGTCCAATCACACACAATATCTATATGCCATAATAGTTGGAGCCTGCAACCACAAAGTTAGCACTTCCTACTATTATCCTGCCTAAATTATGTATGACATGTTCATAATCTATTTGAAAACCAAACACACAAAGGCAAACCCTTCCTCTGATACCAATTATTGGTTGGTCCTAGGAGAATTGTACCGGTTCCAATGTACAAAAATTTTGTACAAGTGTCGAACCTTTTCCTAAACAACCTATTATGTTCATTAGAAGTTAAATTAGGAATCGCAAACGGAACTTAACATTATTTATTCCAAATTTAACTTATCTATTCTTAATGGTTTAGACTTGGATATGTAAAATAGAAAATTAACAGAAAATTACAGATCTGAAACCTTTTCACAATAACAAAAACAAAACATGTACAAGCTTCGCACGTGGCTCTGATACCACTGTTAGCAATTCGAGCCGCAAAAACTGATTTTACATTGCGGAAACCTCGAAGCTAGCCACAGATCCATGCAAAGATAAATAAAATTGTACATGTACATATTTGTCTACACTAGATCTACTATAGATCTACATGAAAAGAAGTATACTCTTATAGCGATGCCCTTCGCTTATCCCGCTCGTCCAAACGGTTGTCGGATCTCGTAGAGTGTCAAGTGTACACTCCTCTACACGTATCCACATGGACAAAAGGTGGAGTGAACAACTTAGAGTGTGCTAGCACCCTTGAGAAGTCTTGGAAATGGAGGAGAGGGAGAGAAGAGATGAGAGGAAGAAGAAGAAGAGAGAATCAATGAGCACACAATTGCACTTACTCCTCTCTCAATGTGGTCGGCCACTTAAAGTGCATATTATACCTCCATGTAATACCAAGAGTCATGGCTCTTGGTCTTCCTCATGAGGTGGCACATAATGATGTAGGCTTGATGATGTGGAACATCATCATTGGTCGGCCCATGCTAAGTCACAATGAGGTGGCATTTGGTCAAGTCAAACTTGACCTCTTATCTCCCATGGTTGATCAAATCTAGCCTTTGATTCAAATTAATTTAATTTAATGAATCTCTATTCATTGGTTTAAATTGACTCAATGAATCATAATCTAAATTAGACTCATTCGACCCATGAATCAAATTGAGTTCAACTCAATTAGTCTAATTTGGATTACACTTAATCCAATTTGGTTCATCATATGAACCTAATCCTCTTGGTCCATCATATGAACCTAATCTCCATCTAATTGCCCTTTGTGTGTGACCCTATAGGTTCTTGTAATATTGGCAATGCTCCTAAACCCATTTAGAAACATAAGTAATGAGCGGTATCTAGCAACACATCATTACTACCCAAGTTACAAGAATGTTGAGATCCAACATCACCATTGTGACTACTAATTATGACTCTCACAATATGTGACAATGTCCTTCTATCCTTGACAACTAAATTGATCAATCGAGGCATAGACCGTGTCATCCAATAATCAATTTATGTCTTGAACTTCAATTAGACTCACTCTAATCAAATGAGCTCAATATCTCATATTGACCTATTTGGGCATGGCCATGCACTTAGTGGTCTCACTCTATCAAGAATCATGATGTCACTCCTGTCATATAGGAGGGATAGATCCCATCTACATCACTCACATCCCTCCGCATAATTTATTACATACCCAGTAATCGCCTTTATAGTCCACCCATTTACGGGTGACGTTTGACGAAGCCAAAGTATGTAACTCCTTATGTAGGGAACCATGGTGACTTCAGGTCCAAGGACTGATAGTCATAATAATAGTCACATGAGAAAGTATATAACACTCATATAACGATCCATGATACTTTCTCATAGCGAGTCATTCAGTATACATTCTCCAATGCATACTCATGTGTCAACTTGATATCTAATATCCATGACTTGTGAGATCAAGTCATCGAGTTGACCTACATGCTAGTCTCAGCGCATTAACATTGTCCTTGAATGTTAATACTTGACTAGGAATGATTAAGAGTAGTTTTCTCTATATCATCTCACTGTTGGTTGGTCCTAGGAGAATCGTACCGGTTCCACTGTACAAAAATTTTGTACAAGTGTCGAACCTTTTCCTAAACAACCTATTGTGTTCTTTAGAAGTTAAATTAGGAATTACAAATGGAACTTAACATTATTGATTTCAAATTTAACTTATCTATTCTTAATGGTTTACACTTGGATCGCAAGTGGAACTTAACACTATTGATCCAAATCAACCTATGTTATAAATTCAATTAAATATTAATTTCCAAAATTATCTTCCAGGACTGCATGGCGAGGCACATGGCCTTCTTGGGTATGGGAGCATCCACCACCGCCTAGACAAAGCCTTTTAAGGAAAGCTAATATTTAATTTCCTTATATAACTCTAGGTTTAACCAAAAAGAACAATCAAATCACAAATTTGAAAAATAAGACAAAAGAAACACAAATTTGAAACAAATCCGAAAACTCTAGAATCATATGCCTCTTCTGTTTGGTATTTCCAAAAATAACTATACAAAGAAAACTAGTATGATGCGGAAAACAATTACTAGTTATACCTTTCTTTGTAAGCAAAAATAACCTCTTGATCTTCTACCGTATTCCTCTTCTAATCTCGGACGTTGTATGGGCAACGATCTTCCGAGATGAGAACCACCCAAGCCCTTCTTCTCCAAGCAAGTTTCGGCCACCACAAAAACTCCAAGAGATGTGAGGTTCGGCCACCACCACCAAGCTTCAAGGGATGCTAGAAACAAAGTCTCCTTTCTCTCCTTCTTCTCCTAGCTAGAACCAACCACCATGGACTTCTCTTGTGTTGATGCCGCCGACCACAAAGGAGGAAGAGAATAGAAGGAGAAGAGGCTCTAGGGCCGGCCACACCAAGGAAGAAAAAGAAAGGAAGAAATAGAATAGAGTCGTTAGCCTTGAAGACACCTCTACCCTCTCTTTTATAATCCTTGGCCTTGGCAAATAAGGAAATTTAAATAAAAACTTCCTTAATTCCTTTGCCATGAAAAAGAAAATTTTAATTAATTAAAATTAAAATCCTCTTCTTAAACCATATGGTCGGCCACTCCAAAAGCTTCTAAAACAAGGAGAGTTTTAATTAACACAAGAATTAAAACTTCCTAATTTATTTCCGGAAATTTATAAAAATTTCTCTAATAATTTTTCCCTTCATGGTGGCTTGTAAAAAGAAAATTTTATAAATAAAAATCTTTCTTTTAAACATGTGGATGATTTTCAAAAGGAAAGTTATCTCTAAAAATTAAAATCTCGTTTCAATCTACAAATAATGAAAGATATCAAATCTTTTCTTAATCTTTTGTAGAAACTTATAAAAGAAATATTTAATTTTTAAACTCTCTTTTAAATCATGAACATGGTTACAAAAAAGGAAAGCTTTCTTAAAATTAAAATTCACCTTTCAATCTACAAATATGGAAAGATTTCAAATCTTTTCTTAATCTTTTGTAGAAAGCTATAAAAGGAAAGATTTAAATTTTAAACTCTCTTTTAAAACCATGTTATCCACATAAGAAAAATTTTAAATAAAATCCCTTTTTATATTATATGTGGTAGGCCACACCTAGCTTGGACTCCAACCTAGGGCTGGCCACTAATCTTGACTCAATCCTTGGGTCTTGGTAGGCCCTAGTTTGGGTTCCAAACTAGCTTGGCCGGCCACCAAAGAGTGGGTAAGAAGGTGGGTATAGGTGGGTATAATTCTCTACATACAAGAGGCTATGATAGGGACCGAGAGGAGGAATTGGTTTTGGTCTCCCGATGAAAATAAGCTTCCCGTGTTCGCCTCGAACACACAACTTAATTTCATCAATAATAATTCATACCACTAAAGAATTATTATTGAACTACCACACCAATCCCAAATTACATTTTGGACTCCTTCTTATTATGAGTGTGTTAGTCTCCCTGTGTTTAAGATGTCGAATGTCCACTAATTAAATGAGTTACTGACAACACACTTAATTAATATCTTAGTCCAAGAGTAGTACCACTCAACCTCATCGTCATGTCAGACTAAGTCTACCTGCAGGATTTATCATGACAATCCTTATGAGCTCCTCTTGGGGTCATTCTCAACCTAGATTACTAGGACACAGTTTTCTTCTATAATCAACAACACACACTATAAGTAATATCATTTTCCAACTTATCGGGCTTATTGATTTATCGAGCTAAATCTTACCCATTGATAAGTCAAAGAAATAAATACTAAATATATGTGTTTGTTATTATATTAGGATTAAGAGCACACACTTCCATAATAACTAAGGTCCCATTTTTTTATCAAGTCAGTATAAAAAGAACTTATCTAAAATGGTCATACTCAATACAGTTCGAGTGTACTAGTGTAATTTATTAGTCAAGATAAACTAATCCCTAATCACACTACGACTTTACTGACAGTTTGTTCATTTCCATCTTAGTCGTGAGCAACTGTTTATAATTTATAAAGAACTGATAACATGATCTTCTATGTGTGACACCACACACCATGCTATCTATGATATAAATTAATTGAACAACTACACTTAACATAAATGTAGATAATTTTTTACCAATGTGATTCTTTATTTCAAAATAAATGTTTACAAAAGCTAGGCTTTTAGTATACATTCCAACACTCACTATCAATTCAACCAATCGATTGATATAGATAAGAACCTTCCACTCAAGGACGCTATTATACTTAGTTATTTGGCACCAATACAAGTAAGTATAATAACCATAAGAAATGCCTTTATAAATATAGGAATATGATACATCGAGTTCATACAACAATCATCACATGATCGTCTAAACCCTAGTAAACTTGGGTATTTATTTTTCGAATTTGTACGGGTTTTCGTCGATTTTCTCGTTCGGAGTTTTGTGATAAAATGGGGACTGGACAGTGATGGAACATCTCCAGACGGCTAATAGGTATAAAGGTAAATTTTATAATTTTTATTCTTGTAGTGATATTTGTGTTATAACTTAACAAATATGAGGAGATCTACACGAATAGCTATGAGACGTGGTGCTGGACGGCCACGTACGAGGACTCTGAAATCTCTGGACTCACCAGAGATCCCTACTGGGTTTGAGTCTGTCAGTCAGGGACAGACTCAAGATACTGCGGGCGCGTCGGGCTCTCAGACCCCGATGGCTCCTTTAGAGGTACCTACCTCGTCTGCACCGGTTGTACCCACCCCTACCGTATTTACGGTACCACCAGGGGTACCACTAGCATACCCGGCACCTGCTCCAGCAGAGCCTGTAGCGTACTCGGCACCACCACCACCTGGACCTACCGTATACCTGGCACCAGCAGCGCCCGTGCCCCCAGTGCCTACAGTGTATCCAGCAGCACCTGCACCCGCGGTATCGGTTGCTCCACATTCGATACCACCTACCAGACCTCTAGTCGCGACCACCTATGCTGACCCTATGGTGCCACCGGCGGTATATGCCCCAGTTTATGTAGCAGCACCGGGAGTACCTCCCCTAGTCTATTTAGCGGTACCCCATGTAACACCAGCTCCAGTGTTTCAGCCAGTTCCAGCAGCTATCCCTACCCACCTCCCAGATATTGTCGCGGCACGAGCTCGGATCCCAACATTGGCAGAGTCGATGAAGAGTCGATTCACACTTTTCCGAGGAGAGACTAATCTGAGTGTGGCCCAGTCATGATTAGAGACTATAGAGCGGACATTCTTCTACATGGCTTGCTCCGAGTGGGAGAAAGCAGAGCTGGCTGCTTTTCACTTACGGGACGAGGTCGACACCTGGTGGGTTACGCAGCGTTCTATCATAGGCGAGCAAAACATCACTTGGGCCAGATTCAGCAAGGCTTTTGAGAGCCGCTATTTTCCACGAGCATATCAGATGACCCATCGACAGGATTTTCTGAGTCTACGGCAGAACAACCGATCAGTGATAGAGTACAATGCCGAGTTCAATCGGTTGGCCAGATTTTGTCCAGAACCGATTGCTGAGGAAAGTTCCCGTATGCAGCAGTTTATTCAGGGACTGGATGGACATCTACAAGTAAAGCTTGCTGGTTTTGGGAATGCATCTTACATAGAGACACTGGATAGAGCCCTGATGATAGAGTCAACTCACTAGAGAGCGTATCTGGATAAGAAAAGGAAGCAACCGAGTCAGACATCTGGACAGATCCAGCAGACACAGGCTACACAGCAGCAGATTGTTCACAGTCGGTCAGGTCAGGATACTTCTGGGGCATCTGGTCGGCCTCAGAAGTCAGGGCAATCTTTCTCAAGATGTTTCCGGTCTCCCAAGCAGAATTGGAAACAGTCTGCTAGCGATATTCACTATTTTCGATGTGGGTCCAGAGACCACATCACCTCAGCCTGTTCTCTAGGACAGTCAGTTCGCCCGCGATCCCACACTATTGCACTTACCACATATCCCACACTCATGCCACCAGAGATTGCGTCCAGTTCGCCCGTGATTCCTGACGTGCAATTGAACTTGACCTACCTCCACCAGAGATCGCGCCCTAGCTTCAAAGGCTGCTAGCCAACCAGCTTGCTGCAACAGGTCAGTCAGGTAGATCCCTGCCTGAAAATGCAGGTCAGGGAAGCCAGTGGACAGGCCAGGATAAGGAGCAAACAGAATCCCTTGAGGAAGAAAATAGGGGATATGCTGCCATCCGAGAGATCGGCATGATCTCTGGAGGACCAACGAATGGAGACTCCACCAGGGCCCGGAAGTCTCACAAACGCCACTTAGAAATACATGCAATGGAATGCAGCCGGGATCAAGCTTCCGGGCCCGTGATAAGCTTCGGGCCGCAAGATCTGGAAGGGTTAGAGCTCCCGCACGATAATGCCCTAATAATTAAAGCAGTCATAGCCAACAGCCGTGTGGCTAGAGTTTTCGTTAATACCGGAAGCTCTGTCAACGTGCTGCTCAAGAATGTGTTCGACGGCATGTAAATTGACGCCAGTGAGCTCCAACCAATAGCCACTTCATTATACGGGTTCACCGGCAATGAGGTAAGACCAATGGGATAAATCAAGCTAGTCATATCTCTGGGTAGCGAGCCCCTATTGAGGACGCGAAGAAGCACTTTCATTGTGGTGGATTCGCCATCCTCCTATAACGTCATCCTGGAAAGATCGACATTGCACGAATTTCGAGTGCCAGTCTCCACCTTTCATCAGAAGATTAAATTCCCTGTGGGAGATCAGGTCGAGGAAGTCAGAGGAGAGCAATTGGTCTCTCGTAGGTGTTACATTGACATGGTGAATGTGGAGGCCCGTAAAGCACAGAGAACCCAAAATGGCAGGATCCACGTCATCCAAGAGGAACCTCTACCTATAGTAGATGAACCCATCCCTTAGGAGGAAGGCCAACTCTATCCCAAGCATCCGGAAAGCATCACCCGCATATCTAGCGACTTGCCGATCGAGATCAAGACAGATCTGATCAAATACTTGAATCGGGGCGTCTTCACTTGGTCCCCTGAAGAGCTACCCAAAGTCAAGCCTGAGATAGCTGAACACAAACTACATCTTCTGCCTGATTCCAGGCCGGTCAAACAGAAGAAGTGAAACTTCTTGGTTGAGCAAAATAAGATCATTCAAGCTGAGGTGGATCAGCTCTTAAAAGCAGGGCGCATTAGAGAAGTACAATTTTCGCCTTGGCTCTCTAATGCGGTCTTGGTGTCTAAACCCAACAATAAGTGGAGAGTCTGCATTGACTTCTGAGACCTCAACCATGCTAGCCCCAAGGATTGTTACCCACTACCCAGAATTGATCAGATGATAGACTCAACCTAGGGTTGTGAAAGGATCTACATGCTCGACGCTTACCAGGGATACCACCAAATCCCCTTGGCGCTCGAAGATCAGGAGAAGGTCAACTTCATCATGGCAAATGGTACTTTCTGTTACACCGTCATGCCTTTTGGATTGTGAAATGCAGGAGCTACCTACCAGAGAATGATGGATAAGATCTTCCGAGAGCAGATAGGACGGAACATGGAGGTTTATGTAGATGACATCTTCATCAAATCTACCTTGGCTATAAATTTGATTTCTGACATAGAAGAGACTTATGGCATGCTATGTCAATATGGGCTAAAATTAAATCCATTGAAGTGTCTCTTTGGAGCTCGAGGGGAAAATTTCCTGTAATACCTCGCTATCGAGCAGGGAATTGAGGCTAACCCGGAGAAGGTACGAGTACTTTGAGACATGAAAGCGCCTCAAAATTTGAAAGAAGCACAGAAGTTGGTGGGTAGAATAACTGCACTGTCCAGATTTATATCTTGGTCTACAGATTGAGCACTGCCTTTCTTCAAGGTGCTCAAGAGAGTAGCCAAGTTTCAATAGGATGAAGAATGCAACCAAACTTTCAAAGAATTGAAAAAGCACCTGGAGATCTTGCCCTCACTATTTAAACCTATTACAGGAGGGTCGCTCTGGGTCTACCTGTCAGCTACCCCTGGGGTCGTGGGGGCAGTGTTAGTGAAAGAACAAGATGATGTACAACGACCAGTGTACTTCTTTAGTCATCTATTGAAAGGGGTCGAGTCTCGGTAAACGGCCCAGGAGAAGTTAGTTTACGGATTAGTTCTCATGGCCCGTCACCTATGGCCTTATTTCTTAGCACACCCGATCACGGTCCTGACTAATAGTACCATAGGGAAGGCCCTTACCAACATAGAGGTAGCTGGACGTCTCATCAAATGGGAAACTGAGCTGGGAGAATATGGCATATAATATCATCCCTGAACGGTGATTAAAGCATAAGCCTTGGAAGATTTTTTGACGGAGGTCCATCAGCCTGATTTGGAAGAAACATGGAAAGTGTATGTGGATGGGTCGTCCACTCAACAGGGAAGTGGAGTAGGAATACTCGTCATATCTCCTAAAAAATATATCATACAACTGCCTGTTAGATTAAACTTCAGAGCCACCAACAACGAAGCGGAGTATGAGGAACTACTGCAGGATTGCAAGCAGTTTGACATGTGGGGGCAGCCCGGGTAATCATTCACTTAGATTCTCAACTAATAGCTCAACATGTGGCCGGTAACTTTGAAGTTAACAATGAGAAGATGCAGCTACATAGAGAAGCATATGAGGAAATGAAGGATGGCTTCAGGGAAGTTACGGTGATCAAGATTCCTCGAGCAGAAAACCAGAGAGCTGATCAATTGACCAAAATGGCTAGCTCTATGACCACATGGGTGATGGATAGGTCGATAGCTCAAAGCTTCCTAATAGCTCGGATAGACCTACAGAACAATATAGAAGAGTCGATCGACTGAGAACCCCAATGATCATTTATCTTCAGCAGGGCGTCCTACCGGCCGATCCTAAAGAAGCTAGATTGATCAAGAGAAGAGCTCACGTATATATTCTGATCGGGGATCAACTGTATAAGCGAGCATTTTCCAGACCACTACTCAAATGCTTAGCAACGGATGAGGTGAAGTATGTCTTGCAAGAAGTACATCAGGGATGCTGCGGCAACCACATTGGAAAAAGGATACTGGCTCGAAAAGTATTGTTGGTTAGGTATTTTTAGCCCACTCTGTAGAGAGATGCCTAGCGATTGGTGAATACCTACTTATCTTGCCAAAAGCATCAGAACCTAACCCATCGATCGACTGATGTGGTGAAAACCTCAATAGTCTCATGCCACTTTAATCAATGGGGCATGGACATTGTAGGACCGTTCCCAATGGAACCAGGTCAAAGATGATTCTTTCTCGTAGCAGTGGACTACTTTCCAAATGGGTGAAAGCTGAAACCTGGCTAGGATTACTGAGGGAGTTGTTATTCAATTTCTATGGAAGAACATCCTATACTGATTTAGAATACCGCACAAGCTGGTCTCAGATAATGGAAGATAGTTCCAAGGATGCAAGATTCAGGAATGGTGTCAAGGATTTGGAATAACCCAGGCATTCATGTCCATGGCTTATCCTCAAAGTAATGGGTAGATGGAGGTCACCAACAGAGAGATAGTTCAGGGTTGAAGGCCAAGCTAGATCATGTAGGCGGTGATTGGGTGGAAGAGCTGCCTAACATCCTTTGGACATACCGCACGACTCCACGAGAAAGCATCGGGCTCACCCTGTTTCACCTGGTCTACAGTAGTGAGGCAATTGTGCCCATAGAAGTTGGGGTGCCATCCGTCATAAGGCTGTTGTATGACATGGAAAATGCTAAGTGGCTTCTTTCAGAGTTGGACTTTATCAATGAAACCCGAGAATGAGCAGCTGCCTGATTAACTGCATATCAGCAACGGATGCATCAAAATTATGATAAGAGGGTGATTTCTTGGTTTTTTGAAGAAGGGGACTTAGTGTGGAAGAGGACGAAGCCTGTAGGAGAGAGGTAACCAAGTTAGCACCTCAGTGGGGCAGGCCGTAGAAAGTTTTTAAAAGGTTAGTGTCAGGTGCCTACTACTTACAAGACACTTAGGGTAGGAGGCTAGATCGCCCATGGAGTGCTAACTACCTCCAGCCTTATCGTACCTGAGTAGGTCACTCCTTTGTAAGATTTGAGATCGAGACAGCTTGACTAGTTCGGGCATAAAATGCCCCGTCGGGGTAACTTGACCTAGAATATGGTCGAGTCTTGGCCTAGAATATGATCAAGTCTTCTTTAAGACATGCTCAGGTCCCAGTGCTGGTGCTAAATAGCTCGGGTTTCATTGATTAAGGACTAAGGAAAAGACATAAAATCCAAAGAGGAATTAGTAGCAAGGATAGTGAAAATTAACTTTTATAAGTAAGTCGGGTAGATGTACCATATACAATATGAAGGATTATTTAAATTCAGAAAAGACATTGTTGTGCATCTCTTTGAGGATCCGACGATGGTCTAGAAAGTCCTCAGGAGGATCAGGGGACAGATACCCTCCCTCCTTAGTTGTTGGACCGCTCCTACTATACCATATGCCACAGATCGGACGAAGCGATCCCCACGTGAGAGTCAAACTTTGAAGAACGTAAGTATTCTTCCCGACTCGCTTGTATACGATCGCTCTCTTCGACCTTATAAGTCTCTAAGGCAATAACGGATCTGGATAGGGCAGACTAGGCCTAAGATAGCTCTACCTGCAAGGAGTCCAGCAATGTTGATTGAGACTCTAGATCCCTTCTATGGTCTATAAGGAGCATATCCTTGGAGTTCAACTCCCGAGTCAGGCGATTCATCTCGTGTTTATACATGAGCTTGAAGTCCTCCAGGGTTGCATTTTATTGAGTCAGTTCTATTTGCACCTTCTCCTTGAGGGTCAGCTCCTCTTGGCATTTAGCCTTAGATGACTAGTTCAGAGTCTCCAATCTCTTCTTATCATCCCACAACTGGTTAGCCTCCATTAAGGCTTCACTCAAAAGCTATTCCTGGGATATATTTGTTTTTCTTAGGGTCTCTACCTCTGCTTTTAGCTAGAAGATGAGTGAAGAAAGATCCGATAGTTGAGACTCCAAGTCGGCGACATGATCCTTTAGGATCCAATTTAGCCGATTTATGTGTAAGAAAGTCTGACTCAATAATAGTGATTCGACAAAAGTCTATGCAGATAAGAAAGTAGTTAGAATAAGAAGAAGGGGAGCAATAAGAGAGAGGAAAGGCTTACCGCAGTAGCTCTTTTGGAGAATCGGTCCACCTGAGCATGCAGTGGGAGGAGATACATTTGTTGCATACTCTCCTCCCAGTGAGTCATCAGTTGTCCCCGTAATAGGATATTGTGAGACTAGGTAGTAGGATTACGGCGCAATCCTCACTTTGAGGGCTTAGTAGCACAAAACCGGTGGGAGCAAGATGGCTGAGGTTGCGATGGCCTAGGAGCGGTCTTGCTAGGATCATGTTGAGCAAAAGTAGATGGTTGGGAAGGCCCAGCCTGGGCAGCTGGTGTAGTGTTGGGAGCCGGTGCGGATTGTCGTTCTGGGGCAACAGACAGTCGGGAGGCAAGAGGTCCAGCCTAGGCAGTTGGGGTAGCCTGGGATGCTAGCGCATAAGGCCTCTCTGTAGCAATCTCTTCCTTAACGACCAGGTTTTTTCCTCGAGGGTCTCAGGGTTGGCCTTCTGAAGGAGCGGTAGAGCTGACCGGGACTCCGGAAGCCGGAGCGGGAAACAGAGCCGACCTGGGTGCTTGAGTCGAATTGGGCCCTCAGCTACTAAATGCGACTCTGCAAGTCTGCATCTAGGCCGCCGTAAAAGCGGCTATTCATCCGAGTATGACTCCTCTGATAGAGTCAGGGGCCGTCGAGCAAGAGGAACTGAATGAGTACACCTTATAGGTTCAGGAACAGAACGGACATACGGGGTTGCCTAAACAGCAGGACGAGAAGTAGTTAGGGCAGCCGCCCTAGAGCAGGCGGAGCAAAATGCGAAAGATCCCGCCTATCTAAAATTATGCGTCTCTAGCGGTTTATTTCCAAATCACTTAGGGGGAGAGACCTGGTTAGGGATGCTCGAGTCAGAGTATTCACTGCAAGAGAGCACAAGAATCAGAATAAGATGGCAAAGGCAGGTCACGGCAGGGTAATCCTTACCTAAAGAATGCGGCAGCTCTGAAGAGATGCGGCTCAACCTGAATAGAAACAGCACATCTTCCATCAAAAGCCTGAGCAAGTCGAAGCATCAACCTTCCAGTTGCGTGAATGCCTCCATAAAGTTAGGGACTGTCCAATAATCTCCCAGATAGGGCGCTGAAGGAAGGGTTGATCGCCACTGGATAGGTCACTCCATGGCGATGGGGAAACGTAGGAAAAAATATCTATCCTTCCATTCTGATTCTGTGGATGGGAGGGGAGCAAAGAAGGTAGTACGAGTACGAGCTTGGAGACGGAAAAGGCCCTCGCTATAGCGACGAGGGGTGAAGAAACAGTAGAATAGACAGGGAGTCAAGGGGACGTCACACACTTCAGAAAAGAGAACAAACCCACACAAGATCCGCATGGAATTGGGAGTAAATTGAAAAAGATGAATGCGGAAGTAACGACTCACATTAGAGAAGAAAGGATGGATAGGAAAACGGAGGCTGGAAACAAACTGCTCTTTGAAAAAAGTCACATAATTCGCTGAAGGGGAAGAGACCCTATGAACCTCAAAGGGTATGATGATATGCATAGCCATGGGGACTTCATACATGAAGCAGAGATCATCCAGATCTACGCCGGTGAAGGTCGGGACTCCAGGAGCGTATGTAGGTGCATGGGAGTCCATGAGAGGTTGCAAACACAAAGCAATAGAGCCAGAACACAGAGGGTAATAGAAACAAGAGGAAGACTTAAGCTAGTGGCAAAAGGTCCAGTGGAGCAGTAGAAGAAGGATATATATAGTTGTCCAGGGAGATGTAGAGGGCCTCGACATCACCGCCGATCATATGGTTCATAGACTAGAAAGCTGACATTAATCATGAACATAGGAATAAGGTTAGTTGTTTGATTGCCCTCATAAACCATGCAGAAGGCTCTTGTCAGAAAAGGTTGTAGTAAAAGATGCATAGGGAAAACTAGAGTGGACATCTTTATGACCTCGTAGATGGATGAGTCTCTAGCAATCTCAACATAGGCAAGGGGGAAGACCTTGTAATCACTATTCATCACGATGATTCGTGACCAGTTAAGTGGCTATTTTAGATAACCCGATCAAGGATTAGATAACCTAATCGGGGAGACAAAGCGGATAAGAAGAATCAACGCCTGATCAGGGGCAGTAACCCTGGATAATGCCCGTTCGAGTAATAAGCTAGCCCGTCTTCCACGAAGGTTGTCAGCACTTAACAAATTTACATAACAAGAGAAAGGGTCCAAGGGACTTGACTAGATCTTGTAGATATTTGAATACCACATCACACACTGATAGTGAGCTCATTTACACAAAATTTCACAACATCTCAAAAGAGTGGCATACTCATAGTTGTCAAGAAGTTTGAAGCCTTATATTATCTTGCAAAATGAAGGCAATTACAAGTGAACCTGGGTATTCAAAAGAAGGAAAGGTTTCGTCAGGGAGCTCTCTGAGAAGGTGAGTCCGGTCCAAGAAGTTGTCAGGGGGGTGACCGAAGAAAGTGTTGGATCGAGAAGTACTAGAGGGGGGTGAATAGCGCTCGTGGCTTTCACTCGTTTTGGATTCGTAAAACACTCGAGAAGTAGCAGCGAAAATAGATAAAATAACAAACACACAGAAGACTCCAAGATTTACTTGGTTCGAAGCCTAGGGCGACTCCTACTCCAACGCCCGCGATCGTTGATCGCTTTCGGTGGGCAACAACTATAATATCGTAAATCTTTTACAAGCAAAGAAGTACAAGTATTAAACTTTAAAAGACTATACCGACAAATACAAAGATGAACGAAGTGGTTGTCGATTGTCGGAGTAGCAGAGTCTAGTTGAAGCTTTCAGAGCAGCGTACAAGATCACAAGTTCTTCTCTTCGAGTTCATCTCGAAGCTGCACCCTAAGGCTTCTTTTTATAGCCTCTGCAAGACTGATCTAGATCTTCGAACCTCAGGATCAGATTTGACCCGAAGCGGATTGGTCGACCGAACCGGGGTCGATCGATCCCCGGTTCGGTCGACTGATCAGATGACCTCCACCTCATCCGATCTGCTCGTTCCGCTTCGATCTGGTCAACTTCTATCCCATGTTCGGTCGACCGATAAATAGGTTCGGTCGACTGATCAGATGCTCTGACTCAGTCCAACCGGCCTGATCCAGTCGACGCCCAACCTTGGTTCGGTCGACCGATCCCAAGGTTCGGTCGACCGATCCCAAGGTTCAATCGACCGATCCCCTTGTCGAGCTGGTCCTATCTCTAGAAAACTAATCTGCTGGCTTGGGGGTTCGGTCGACCGATCCTCGGTTCGGTCGATCGATCCTCGGTTTGGTCGACCGATCACAGCCGATTCCAACCCTACACAAATATGTTTGTTTCCTGCAAAACAGAGTTAGAATACAACAGAAACTATATAAGATAAGTCTGACAGTCTTCAGACTGTCCGGTTCTGACTTTAGATTTCCGACCGGAAACCCTAGGCTGAACCGACGCCTAATGTTCCCTCTGCGGGGAACGCATCCTCACCTACTTCTCTCAGGAGAGTTACATGTTGCCAATGCGATCCTCCAGATCGACTGGACTTTTGCTCGGTGCTCGATGCTTCCAGACTTTCTGCTGGACGCCCGCTCCTCGACCCGTCCAGTCTTCCACCTGGTTCACGACACCAGGACTTTCCACCTAGGGTTACCACCCCCCAGGACTTTTTCCTGAAGCCCTCGACCCGCCAAGACTTTCCGCATAGGGTTACCACCCCCTATGACCTAGGGTTACCACTCCCTAGGGTTTTCATTCACCTAGGGTTACCACCCCCTAGAACCTAGGGTTACCACACCCTAGGGTTTTTACCTTGCCTAGCCGCAGCTAGGACTTTTGCCTAAGTATCACTTAGGACTTTCCTGCAAGCTCCATGAACCTTGTTGATAACACCACAACTTAACTTTGAACCCTTTTCCAGAATCAAAACTCAGGTTTGATCATCTGTTGCTCACTGCACCAACAGAAATCCTTTCTCTTGAAGCTGCAACAAGGCCCCTGCACCTCCATAGCAGACCATCTGGTCAATGAGATTGCCTATCTTGGCTCCAAATTCTTTAGAAGATAGGAAGGAGACCTTGTGAGCTTCTAGACGAGAAGCCTCGCCTGCTTGGTAGTCCTTCAGCTCGTCCTTGGCCTTGTCTGGATCGCCCCTGGCCTTAGCCAGCTCTTGATGTGTATCAGGGTAGTTTCTCGATCAATGCTGGTAAATAGGTCTGCTATTTTGGCTGCCAGGTCTTTCTGCAGAGAGGTGCAGGCTTACTAGAGGTCCTGTAGTTGAGTAGAAAGGGTGGTGATCTCTATTTCCCTCGCCTCTAAGTCTTCCAGGATTTGGATGCGCCTTAGGCCCTCAGACTTCAATTTGGTCGAGGTGGTCTTCAAGGCGACCTCCAAGGATTGCACTCTCTCGGATTCCGCATGGGCTAAGTCCTGAGCGGTTCGAGTTTTATCCTCCGCTACCCGCAAGTGGGATTGGAGTAGGCTCTCGGGGGTCGTCAAATCGACAGCCTGACCTGCAGTCGTAGGAGAGGCCATCTCCTGAAGCCGAGCCCTCAACGCCTCATTTTCCCGATGCAGACCAATCACATATTGGGAGAGGCTCAGCCCCATGACAAAAGTCTGTAGAAAGCAAGGACAGGATTATCAGCAGTGGAAGGACATGAAGAAGAATCAAATAAAACTTACCAACACTAGCCGTTGGGAGAATAGTTCGGCCAAGTCCAGCTGAGGACATTCTAAAATCTAGTTTGTGGTGGTTTTCCAAGAGTCCGCCAGAGCACCATGAAGTTACACCTAACCGCGAGTGGGGGAGGAGCCCGAAGGGGCTGGATCTAACACCTGAAGGGACGGCAGTTGAAAGGAGGAGGAGAAGGTATATCGTCCCTTGGAGCGTTCCTTAGAGCGGGAAGGAGGTGCCAGAGCCGTAGGTGATTGTTGGCTCAGAGATAGAGGAACAAGAGTCGCGGAGTCCCCATGCTAGCTTTTGCTCGGGAGGCCTCCTACTCTAGGATACGAGTGGAGGTTGCAGCCTCCGACGAGGTGGGAGCACTTGCCTGGGCGGGGATTTTTTTCCTTAGAGGAGGCTCATGATGTTAGAGGCCTTGATGGAGAGGATTGGATTGACGGAGTAACCTGTCTCCTCTTACGTTGGAGGCATAGGCATTGCTCGGGAGCTAGAGAGGAGATCTGCTCGTTGATTGGGACCTCTATCGAGAGCTACTCATCTCCGGGGGCCTCGGGGTCCCTGATTGGTGAGATGAGGCCCCTGCTGATACGCTGGCCGGGGGAACTTCTTGGCCAGACATGATTTCTCTGCCCCATTTCCTTAGAATTTTGCTTGGCAGTGCAAAGGAGTTGAGGGCGAAAGCACGAAACATGATGACTTCTGCAAGTAAAAAGAAAATACTTCAGTTAGCGAAGACTTGAAATAGGAGACATTGGATCTTACCAAAAGGAGCGTTCAAAAGCGTCTGGATAGGGCTTAGCCCAAAAGTGTGCAACACACTCTCTCGCAGCAGAGAGGAAAGCCAAAGTTGCATTCCCTCCAGTTTCTCATAAGCCGTGAGACAGTCTAGTTGATGTTGATGGTCACTCAGCTCAAAGGGAGTTGGAAGAGTGTGACGCCATTCAACAGGCCAAGACACAGACTCAGGCAACTGGACATAGAAGAATCGAGACTTCCAACCCTTATTGGAAGAAGGCATTCCCTCAAAGAACTTGTACCCGACCCGGGATTGCACCATGAAGACACTCGATTCCAAGCGTTTGAGGGAATAGAAATGGTGGAAAATTTGTGGAGTCAAAGGGATTTGATACAGGCGACAAAGAATCACTATTCCACACATAGCGTGAAAGGCATTAGGGGCGAATTGGGTTAGGGGGATACCAAAATACTGGCTCAAAGAAGAAAAGAAGGTAGGGATAGGAAAACGAAGACCGATGAGAAGCTGATCTTTGAAGAAGGTCACGAAGCCGGCAAGAGGAGGATAAGGATGGTCATCAGGCCCCGGGGGGCGGAGCTTGTGTGCCTCCGAAAATTGCAAGCTAGACTGAATAGACCTAAGGTCACTCCTATCCAAATCAGAACTACAATACACGTACCAGGGTACTACCATCTCGCTGGCCATTGTAGGGTCGAAAAAGGAAGGAGCGGGAGATGAAGGAGGAGAAGTACTTACAGAAGAAATGCACGAAGAGGAAGGCGAGAGAGTGAAAGCAAGTAGAGAAAGAAGGGTCAAAGGAAGATGAAGCGTTAATGAGGAACAGCGGACGACCTTTAGGGTTTTTAAATCCAAACCCTTAAGGAACATCGGGATGCGAGCCAGATAATTGAAATGGCAGAGCACACCTCAGCCATCAGATCTAGAGGGGAAGCACCCTGGGGTCGTGAGCAAAAAGCGTGCATCAAACATCATAAGAAAGTTCATGGGGCACGTATCTGCTCCGACGAAGGGGCATTTATGATGGAAAAGATAGGAAAATCATGAAAGTGATATGTAAGCAGTGGCACCATGCCTTAGAGAGATCATGCCCCGATGACAGAAAATTCCAGGCTTCCTCAGGAAATGGAATAGAAGACGGCGGGAAGCATTCATCAAAACTTGGCGCCTCATCCTCTTCGTAATCAGAGTAAGATTCAAATTTGACTAAAGCCTTATGTAATGCACTTTGTGATAGCAGGTGCATTAGGCTAAGTCCAAGAGCACAGTCCCTTCAAGCCACAAATGCTGCCCTTCCTAACCAATTCCCAGCTGGGTTGCCAGGTTAATTCACAATAGGGTTGCAAGACGACTTCCCGGTCAGGATTACAGACTCTCGTCCCAGCATGAGTTATAAGTGAGCATGCTCTCACACTCAACGACCTCTCGATCGGGATCCAGACTCTCGCCCAACGCGAGTTATAAGTGAGAATGCTCTCATGACCAACGACCCCCCGATTGGGATTCCAGACTCTCGCCCCAGCGCGAGTTATAAGTGAGCCTCCTCTCATGCCTCCGGACTCTCGCCCCAGCGCGAGTTATAAGTGAGCATGCTCTCACGACCAACGACCTCTCAATCGGGATTCCAGACTCTCGCCCCAGTGCGAGTTAGTGAGCCTGCTCTCACGCCTCCAAACTCTCGCCCCAGCGCGAGTTATAAGTGAGCATACTCTCATGACCAACGACCTCTTGATCGAGATTCTAGACTCTCGCCCCAGCGTGAGTTATAAGTGAGCATGCTCTCACGACCAACGACCTCTCGATTGGGATTCCAGACTTTCGCCCCAGTGCGACTTAGTGAGCCTGCTCTCACGCCTCCAGACTCTCGCCCCAGCGTGAGTTATAAATGAGCATGTTCTCATGACCAACGACCTCTCGATCGGGATTCCAGACTCTCGTCCCAGCGCGAGTTATAAGTGAGCATACTCTCACGCCTCCAGACTCTCCCCCTAGCGCGAGTTATAAGTGAGCATGCTCTCACGACCAACAACCTCCCGATCGGGATTCCAGACTCTCGCCCCAGTGCGAGTTATATGTGAGCATGCTCTCACACCCCACGACCTCTCGTCAGGATTCCAGACTCTCGCCCCAGCACGAGTTATAAGCGAGCATGCTCTCGCGCCCCAACAACCTCTTGGTGGTTGTTCTATACTCTCGTCCTTGCGCGGGTTCTAAGCAAGCAAGGCCTTCACCAATTACCTCCCGCATCAATATCGACACATAGTTCGTGGATATTCAAAAACGTCTTTTCTAAAGATGTTTGCATAAAGCAAGAAAATTCCAGTAGGAAAGGAATAAAAAGACAGGAATAAAGACGGAAACCCGAGTAGATCCACATTTAATTGATAAATTACAAGGAAGCACCCCTCAAGCAAAATCTCATTCGTAAATCAAACATAGGGGTCATCAAGCACTCAAAACTCTCTTTCGGGGCCAATCGTGGGTCGGCACCCTAGGCATTAGCATTCTGCTTGACCTGCTTGCTCAGAATGGATTCGAGTCTTTTCTAACTCAGCTTAAATCAAATGAAGAATATGTCGTTGTTGAGCAATGGTTTCATCTTTAATTCTTGCTTCTTCCTGTAGAAGGGACATGGAAGAGACGTGTTTCTCTTTCAAGTAGAGCACAAATTGAGCTTGGCTCTCCAGGTCTGAATAAGCTTTTTGTTTTAGTGCTACCTCAGCACGGGCCTACGACTTAGCAGCTAGCCAAAGTTCTTCAATTTCCTTACGAAGGGAAGACTGAAGGTCCCTCTCCTGCATCATCTTAGCTAATGTCGTATCCTTCTGGGCGAGTAGGTGGGCCATAGAGCCAGTTACTGACGAAGGTGTCGCAGTTCATCCAACTCGGAGCTCGAATCCATGATTTCAGGGACGTCAGTTAAAGGAAAGTATATCTCTATGGGTGGTGGTCAACTCCTTTTAAAAGGGAAGAGAGAAGAAGTCAACTTATGTAGAGATTTAAACAGATCTTCTCCCGAGGTTGATTGAGTAATTAAACAGATTAAAATACCGAGGGTCTGAGAAAGGAAGCAGCATTTATGGTCACAATGGCAAAGTAAATGAGACTTGAGTCTGGGTCTAGTCAGTCAGGCTTGAGCCTCCTTCGACTAGACTTGGAGGGGAGGCTTGTGATACGGTGCATCAAGATGGGGTCTGATAGGGCCAGGCAATCAGAAATCAAGGGGATGTGGCAATCAGAAGTCAAGAAGATGTGGCAGTCAAAAGTCAAGGGTACGTGGCAGTCAGAAGTCAAGGGGACGTGACAGTCAGAAGTCAAGAAGACGTGTCAGTCATAAATCAAGGGGGCAGGGCAGTTAGCAGTTAGGGGAAAAGACTCAGACCTCCTATGACATCATCAGCCGCATAATTTTCAGTCAGGTATTGACAGATCAAAATCCCTGACCTGAAACACAACATGTAGCCCAGAGTAACGCATGACCTGCCTCGACTGGTCGAGTTCCCTCAACCTGATCTGCACAGACAAGCTTGGTACTTGCAATAAGACAACTCCTGGTCAGAGCTTCAGTGCTCTAAGCATGAAAGATGGGACCTTCGTCACAGCCTGTCTCCTTCATCAAGAGTCAAGTCAGGAGACACCCTCGAACAATCATCCCGAGCTGTCCGTAGCCAAACCTGGGCAGGAAATAAGACACTAAGCGACAAACAAGGTTAGAGAATCGTAACCTCCTGTCATAGAATAATCGCCATGTGTCAGGGAATATTCTGATGGTATACTATCGTCTGTGAATGGAACCTTCCTTCCACTAAGGAGAGGGCACCACGTGTTCTCCATCACCCTACATTCTCTGACAGTGATCAGGTTCCAAAGGTACGCAGTGTCATATAAAAAAGGAGGTTCTCTCCCTTGAGCAGGTATGCGCACATTCGCACTTGTCCTCTACTGTTCTTTTTCCTTCGTACATCTTTCTTCTGAGAAAAAGTACCTGACTTAAGCGTCGGAGGGCCTGCGTCGAGGACTTTTTCCTTGATTTTAGATCTCTAACATTTCGGTTGCTTGTCTGAGTGTGCGCAGAGCCAAAGAACCACCAGTATTCGTCACCACTATCCTTCTATCATACAGAGGGGTCTTTTTCCTGGTGTGCGTACGCTGGGTGTGTCTTAGTCATCTCTCCGTCAACATCGACATCATCTCAACCGGTCTTCATCTTACTCAGATTCCGAATAGGATCAATGATGATTACGAGTGTCAAGTACGATGGATATTTATACATACAAGAGACTCTTCAAGTGACTTTTCATGACTAATTACTATGAATATACTCTAGAGTTAATGAATGATTAGTATTCATTCACATCCATTTATACACAAAAATTTAGTTTATTATTTCGACACCCCATTTAAACTTAAATTTTTGTTACTCCAAACTTTACTCTTAATTTGCAAAATCTTCAAACTTCAACACTTTGGTGAAAATATCAACAATTTAATCTTCTGTCTTCGCATACTTCAATTGAATATACTCCTAGTTAACGAATGAATACTATTCGTTCAGAGTCATATATGCACAAAAATTAAGTTTATTATTTCAACATATGATACATTAAATTTCACGTGAAAAACATGCAAGAATATTGAGATAGGGAAATCAACATTTCTCCCAGACACATATTGTCAAACCCATATTGCATTAGATAGACTAACCACAATATTATCTGGACACACGAGTATAAATTGCTCAAATAGTGCTTTATTTAGCAGTGATAAAATAATACATGTTTCGCCATCCCAAAATCTGCCAGCTTAAAATGACCATTTAGATCTACAATATATCTGCGCCTTTGATGTCCCTCCAAAAGATTGAGGAAAATATCAAATGCAAAGAAGAAATCCAATTTAAACTTCATTTTCGAAGATGGAGACGAATCATTCAAATGAAACAATTTCTTATGCCAGACCTATGTATAGTATATTTAGCATGCAGATATGCTAGTACAGAAAGAATTTGTTAAGTATAGCTTCAAATTGTTGGCTCACAAATTTGACCATAGTCCTGAAGGAGTTTATGCATAGAAACACCAAATACACATTCCAGCTAAATGAAAAGTTTGTCATCAATCTGTCTGAAGAAAATACAAACATATAATCAAACCATGGATGTATGATAAGGAAATACACTATTGCTTGTAGCTATTCGGTTAATTATTAACAGTATCTTAACCTAAAATGGAAATATAAGTTGTGTAGATATAGTAATATTCCTTCCCAATGGACAGAGGCATATTTGCATCAAATCAGATTTATCGTCCAAAATGGAAGTAGCTTAGACCTTTATGGGCATGCAAGCTTACTCATTCACTATTCTTTAAAGTTTGTAGAACTGTGAAGAGTCCATGTATATTCACGGGTATCACAGAGTAATGAAAATGAAATCCGGTAAACATTTAGTCGTTGATGGTCAGACAAGAGATCATTTATAGCATCCATCTCAGCTACTCTATCCAAAAATTTTACCCTAAATTTTAGATAGGGTAGCTAAAAGAACCTTTGTATCAACTACCCTATCTATTCTCTAAATTTAGATTTAATGAATAGAGATTTTTTAAATTTAGGGAATGAAATCTCTATCCTAAAAGTAAAATAATATTTCTTTTCAATTTCTCTCCTTCCACTCATTCCATAAATATAATAATAAAAAAATAGAAGAAAGAGAAGAAAATAATAAAAAAATTAAAGATAATAAAAATTTTAGGGTAGTTGATATAGTATATAGTGAATAGTGTTTATCTAAATTTAATAATGAGCTATTTATCCTAAATTTTAAATATAGGGATAGAAAAAAAATGATGTGAATGCTCTAAACACATCAGATAAACATTATATTTGAGTCTAAAATGACAAAATTCCAATTTTTCCACATCACATCTCAAAGAAAACACTAATACTTAGTACTCTTCTACCTATATATATATTATATTGCTCAATTTTGATCGCCACTGGAACTATGAGTCATTGGATTGACAAGGAAGAAGAGAGAGCACACCTGAGAGTGATTCAGCCAGCATTTGGCGTTGCAATCATGCTTTCACAGGCCAAATAGAGCTTGGTAAACTTGTATGAGAAATCTGTAACGTCAGAGTGATTCAACCAGAGTTTGGCGCTGCAATCATGCTTTTCACAGACCAAATAGGGGTTGGTAACTGTATGAAAATTTGTAATGTGAGGGGCGTGATCAATTATCAAATTCAAGGGATTTGCTGCAAACCTAAACCAAAACTGTCGCTTTTTTACTCACCTAACAACAATGCAACTTTTGACTTACCTCCTGAGCACGAGCAAGTTATTCTTAGACATTGGCAAAAGGTGGAACCGCCACCCTAGCGATCCCCTGGCCCCGGCCCCACAAGATTCCAGAGGGAGTAAATCACGGTTAATGCTGGGCAAAATAGGTGACTGGGGGTCGAAGGAATTTTTGACGCAGCAGACCAGGGTTTTATCCCCGAGTGCAACTGGCGACCTTCGATCCCACGACTTCATTGACAAGCTGCAGGCACCTAACCAGCTGATCCAGCCCGTGGGGGCAAAAATACAGAACACACCGTTGCCGAAGTTATTCTTAGACATTGGTATGATGGAAGATGGAGGAGAGAAAGTGGGTGTCGACAGTCGGCTGGATGAGGTTGTAGCACCGACGAGGTGAAGGAAGCTGGAGAATATACGGGTTTCTTGAAAAATCGTGATCGGCGGCAATGATCGAGAACCTAGTCGAGTTGCAACATTTCAAATGAATGCAAGTTACTGGCTTTCAACGCTATGAATAAAATAAAAATAAAAATAAAAATAGAGGTCGGTGATCGGAAACCCAGCCTGAGTCGGAGCACCGCCTCTGAATCCTAAACCCATTCGGTTTCGGTTTACTATAAATATAGATGCCTAGCCAGTCCGGCCATTGATTGCTCTTTCCTCTGTTTTCTTTACTACGCCGTGGCAATTCGGCGATTCGGTGATCTTCTTTTTTCTACGCCCTTGTGTTAGAAATGATAACCTCTCAGTAGCAGTAGCTAGATGAGTAGCAGCAGCCGATCGGGGTTCGAGTTAGGGTTCGACAAGTATGGGCTTCAAATTTGGACCTTGAGTTCTCTATCATCGCACAAGTGCTCCCTCAATTTCCCATGGTGTCTTTCGACATGCACCGTCCTCCGCAGAAGCCGCACTACCTTCTCTCGGCGGATGAGCCGATGGTAATCTTTTCGACGTTGAAGAGGCTTTCATCTGGGAGATCAATTTGTGCGACTTTGACGTCCGTCGAGACTCGATTACAATTCGGATGGAATCAATTTCCGAATGCTATTTCTCAAGGGGATCGACCCCGTCGCTTCACTGCACGCTGCCACCGTGCTGGTCTAGCTTAAAGAACTGTACCCAGGACCCAAATAATATTAGGACCCATTATTTTTACAAAATTTGTAAACATTATTATTTTATAAAATCTTCCATTGGTAAACCACCAATTGTGGGGCATTTCTGCTGACTGCTTCGTGATTATTAAATGTGATGATCGATGTGCGTAAATTATATATACTTTTATATATATTTTGACGTACATTCACATACTTTACGTATGCTTTATCTATGCACTTTTATACCCCTTGTCTTACTTTCCGCATAATTACTCTTCTTTGTTCAAATATCTTCTCTTTATGCATTTTTTGTTGACAGAAGTCAAATTATTACTCTTCTTTGTTCAAATATCTTCTCTTTATGCATTTTTTGTTGACAGGAGTCAAATTCGAAGAGAAAACGACATTTATGGTCGATCTGATCTACTCTTTGTGATTTTCTATTGATAGGAGTCAAATTTGAAGAGAAAACGATGCTCATGGTTGATCCGAATAGCAAACGAAGGCAAACGACATTGACCTGTGACCCTACACGGTCGTGTCAAAGAAGCAAGGAGAAGGATGACTCTGGTCGTGTGAAGTCACATAGTCGTGTGGTTTCACCAGATAAGGAGCAAGGCACGGCCGTGTGAACCCACACGACCGTGTCACCCCACTAGCAACAACCAGAGCATGATCGTGTGGATCCACACGGTCGTGCAACATTTCCAGAGACAAGAAGACCTCAACTGTGTGAGCCACACGGTCATGTGGCCAAGCAGAAGATAAGAAGAGCATAGCTGTGTGAATCCACATGGTGGTGTAGCCCATCCAGAGCCAAAGTAGAACACAACCGTGTCATCCTGGCCGAGAGTAAAAAGAAGGAGGTCATGTGGAGACCACACGGTCGTGCCACGGGCCTTGTAGTGCCTGTGCCTTGCTCTATAAAAGGGGGTTTCTTCCCCTTTCTAAGAGAGGAAGGATCTCCCATTGGGGAGATCAATCTTGGTGTCAATCCTCGCCTTCTCCGACCTTCATCTGGCTATCCAAGGTCATCACTATCTCCGTATCGACTCCGGAAGCTCAGGATTAGATCCAAAAATCACTCAACGTCATTGGATAAGTATTTATTTTCTCTCCTCTTCAATTTGGGATTTGAATGCTTGTGATCTCTATCTTAGTTGTCATGGAGTAGATCCTTTTTTCTAGGATTAAGGGAATAGTTGTGGTGTGACTTAAAGTAAGAACTCATGGATATGTCAATTTCCTGTCTAAATGATGTTAGCATGTTTTGTATCTATTTGATCTTATGTGAATTTATGTGTTTGGACTCAATTATCATGTTTGATTGAATGTTTGTGTGTGCTTGGGGATCCCGAAGAGAGATGCCCTAGATTGTATGACAGAGGGACGTTAGTTACAGGCAAATCCCGCTAACGGACGTATAGGGTGTCATCTTGAAAGGTGAAGTAAGTCTCCATAAGGAAGTTGGATAGTTGAATGCAATTATCACCTGCATCTCTATGTACATTGAGTAGTGCATGTGTTTTTGTGTTGTATGACTGAGGGACACTAGTGGCAGGCAGATCCCGCTAACGGACTTCATAGGAATCATACTTATTTGATTGCTAGTGATGTTGATCTAAGTCTCTTGCCGGTTGTCCTCTGCAAAGGAGAACTGGCAACATCCTACATATGCATGTGGATTGAGGATGTGAATTGTTGAAACATGTTACATTAATGAATATCACAATGAAACCGAACTCCTAGAACACTCACAAAAACCAAGTTCCTCATTACTTTTCTTATTCTAAGTCTTGTTTCTTTACTTAGTACCCTTCTTATTTTAGACAATCGTTTAGCTAATTCTTCATAAGACATCGTTAGTACTTATAACCAGTTCCTGTGGGTTCAATATCTTTTATTACTGACGACAAAACTGTGCACTTGTGGAATTGTAACAAGTTTTTGGCGTTGTTGCCGAGGATTGCGCTTATAACATTAGCGATAATCATTTGAGTTAGACTAAACTTTTATTTCTTTTCTTTTTTATACTTGTAACTAGTCTCAGAAATTTTATTTTTGCAATTTCATATTGCATTCCTTATTTCTTTTTCTGCAATATTCTCTTTTGCAATTCAAATTCTACACTTTATATTTCTAGCCCTTCAGTTTGTGATTGAAATATTTGTAATCCTATTCATGTATGTGTAGATCTAACTTTGCAGGAGACCTATTACCTTTTGACCTTGAGATTGACAAAACTTATTGTAGAAGAAGAATCTTGCAAAGAAGTCAAGAAGAATAAGAACTTTCAGATTGGCAAGCAAACCTTTGAAGGATTACGCAACATCATACGCATGTGGGATTTGGTCTAGCATCACCAGACCACCCATTGAAGCCAATAATTTTAAAATAAAACCTATGATAATCACCATGGTATAATAGAACCAATTTGGGGGCGGACCACATGAAGATCAGAATCAACATCTTGAAGTCTTTTATAAAATATGTGGCACAATGAAAATGAACGGTGTTCTGGCAAAGGCAGTGAGCCTATTATTGTTTGGGTTTTCTTTGAGAGATAGAGTCAAACAATGGCTAAATTCCTTGCCAACCAATAGCATATCAACTTGGAAGCAATGTGAGCAACAATTGTAGACAAATTCTATCCTCCTAACAAAATTGCTCATATGAGAAATTTGATAGTAAGCTTCAGACAGTCAGACTCTGAATCACTATTTGAAGTATGGGATAGATTTAACAATATGCTCAGACAATGCCCACATCACAGACTTGAAAAATGGTTAGTACTACATACATTTTATAATAGCATCAACTATCACACAAAAGTGTCTCTACACTCTACAGCTGGAGGGGCACTAATGAAAAAAAGTCTAGATGAGGCCGAGGACAACATTGAAAGTATAGCTCAGAACCATCATCAATGGGCATTCAAAAGATGTGGAGACTCTTTATCTGTAAACCTAATTAAAGCATCAGGAAAATTTGATATAGATATAATTACATTAATGTCTGCAAAGTTGGATGCTCTGACCAAAAATCTGGAGAGTATAGGAACAAACACAGTCAATGCAATAGTATACGTATGTGAAACTTGTGGGAGCATTGACCACGCTCAAGAGACATGCCCATTGGGAGCCATCTCTGCACAAATTGATCAACTTGAGCAGTATGATGCTATAGTGAGTTACAATCAAAAGTAAAATAATTCATACTCCAACACATATAATCCCGGGTGGAAGAATCATCTAAATTTTTCCTATCGTAACAATCAAGAGCAAGGATCATCCAAATTTTTCCTATCATAACAATCAAGAGCAAGGATCATCCATGGGGGCTAGACCAAGCTACCATCCTAGACAACAAAGATATCAACAACAATCTTCTCAAGAATATCAACTATCCATATTAGAAAAAAATGCTTGAAGAATTTCTTATCAACCAAAATGAAATGAAGTAGGAAATCAAGCTACTTAATCAAAAAATGGATAGTTCTGAAAAACACCAGAAAATGCTAGATAGCCAAGTTGCTCAGATAGCTTCATCATCCTTAAGAGCACTGAGAGCATTCCCAGAAAACCTGATATCAATCCACTGGAACACTACAATAGAATCGAGCTTCGGAGCGGACGGACCTTGGGAGATCCCCAAGTGACTGCTCAAAAAGGGATTGAAATTTAAGAAGAGCCCTCTCCTCTAGGATTTGATCTAGTTCGGATCCAGTATGATGAGGAGAGTACCAACAAAGTTGAAGAGACTCTTCCATTGCCACCACAAAGTCAAACAATCCCTTTTCCACAAAGACTAGCCATGACAAAAAAAGATGAAGAATTCGACAGGTTTCTTGACAAGGTTAAGGGTATCTGTGTTGAAGTCCCTATAATTGATGTTATTCAACAAATGTCAAATTTGCTAAGTTCCTGAAGGACATCATGTCCAATCGAAGAAAGAAGGGAGAAATCGAGATTGTAGCTTTAACAGAAGAATGAAACGTTCTATTTGAGAAGAACACTTCCCCAAAGCTCCATGACCCTGAAAGCTTTTTCATTCCTTGTACCATAGGATCTGAATTCATATAAAAAGCTTTTTGTCATTTAGGGGCAAGTGTTAACTTCATACCATATTCAATTTGTAATAAGATAGGTCTCAAAAACTTTAAACTTACTACCATGACACTGCAATTAGCTGATCATTCTTACAGGTACCCTATAGGTATCGTTGAAGATGTGCCGATATAAGTGGATGGTTGCATCATACCCACAGATTTTGTTATGTTAGACATGGAGGAAGACCCAAAAATTCCAATTATACTAGGAAGACTTTTCCTTGCAACAGCCGGAGCCATAATTGATATAAAAAACTATAAGCTATCTTTAGTTATCGGTAAGGAAAAGTTAGATTATGATTTATCTAATTCTCCTAACCATGTCTCTTCTTTCTTAGTAAGCATGTGTAGCGGGGAAGATGCTTACAAAACAGAGAAGTGGAACTTCCATCCTTATGGGAGGTCGTCGGATAAAGTATACAAACTGACAAATGTTGGGAGAAGACCCCCAATTAAGAATGAGAAGTAACTATTGGGACCGATGAGCCCGCTAGAGGGGGGGATGAATAGCATCTCGTCGCGCACTCGTCGATTGCGTCTTTATGAAGATATGCAGCGGAAATACAATACAAGACTCACACAATGCTGACAAGTAGATTTACTTGGTATCCATCTCAAGAAGAGGTGACTAATCCAAGGATCCACACACGACACACTCCTCCACTATGAAAACCCTCCTTCTCAGTCACAGCTGAAGGCGGAGAAGCCTTGTACAAATTCTCACACACACAAACAACTCACACAAGAAGAAGAACTACAAATACAAGTAAAAATACTCTCTTCTTGCTTACTTGTTGCTTGTCATTGCCTCTTAAACCTTGAGTAAACACTCTCAAGAGCCTTCAAGAACTGGCAATGAAAGTCGGAGAAGCTCGTTGAAGATCGCCGAAAAATCGCAGGAAGAAGACCACAAAAATCTAGCGAAGAAAACGCTCCGCCCAGGCTATATACAGTGCCTCCAATCGATTGAAATCAACCCCAATCGATTGCCACGTCAGCACTGCTCCATCGCAGTCGTCCATCATCTACATCCTATGCAATAGTCACTTCATAATCGATCGACCGATCAATTGGGACTGCCTGAATCGATCGCCCGATTGATTCAGCGCCTTTCTGTGCTCTCGCGTCCGCGTGAAAGCTTCTGCTGCCCAATCGATCAACCGATTGATTGGCCACTCCCAATAGATCGCACGATTGATTGGGAAAGACTTTCTGCTCGCGATTTCACATCCCAATCGATCGGTCGATCGATTGGGCCTTCCCACAATCACAGCATAGTCCAAATCGATCGACCGATCGATTTAGACCTGTTCAATCGATCTCCCGATCAATTGACCAACTTGGACTTGACTCAATCTCAAGTCTAAAGTCTCCAACCCAACTCCCAGTCAACCGTGACATGTTGGGTCTCTATGCCTAGCATTTGGCCACACCCGACCAACCTCGAACTAGCCTTCTAGCCTCCTCCATCAGCCTTGCGTCCCTCGGATATCTCCCCATCCTTCACACCTTGCCTTCAGGAGCTTCCTTCGGCCTCATCCTAGTTGTCGGGTTCTCCTTGCCAAGTTACACTAGGACTTATCTTGCCAAGACCACATGTTTGGACTTACACCCTTTGCCAAGATCACACTTAGACTTTCCAATTGCCTGGCTCCTCACCAGGACTTTCCAATTGCCTGACTCCTCACCAATACTTTCTCCTTTGCCAAGATCACACTTGGACTTTCCAACTGCCTGGCTCCTCACCAGGACTTTCTACTTGCCTAGCTCCTCACCAAGACTTTCCAATTGCTTGGCTCCTCACCAGGACTTTCCCCTGCCTAGCTCCTAACTAGGACTTTCCCGTTGCATGGCTCCTCACCAGGATTTTCTCCTGCCTAGCTCCTCACTAGGACTTTCCCATTGCTTGGCTCCTCACGATGACTTTCCCCTGCCTAGCTCCTCACTAGGACTTCCCAAATGCCTAACATCCAGTTAGGACTTTCCCAGTCAAGTCTCCTGTCAATCTTGACCTACTTGACATGTATTCTCATCAACCTAGTCAATCCTTTGACCATCTCCACAACCGAGCGATTGCCTCAGCAATCTCCTTATATTGTCAAACATCAAAACTTAAATCCTGACTCAAGCTTGACTCAACTCAAGCTTAGTCAAACTGGTCAAACTTGACCTAGGGAAATTACCCCAACAGTAACTCTGCCCTCCGAGGGTAAGAAATAAGGAAGAAGTAGCAACATCAACCTAAGGAGGAAAATCCGTACCTCCTCAGGTATATTTAATGGAATGGGTTGAGCTAAAAACCTTAAACAAACGCTTTTTGGGAGGCAACCCAAGGGTTCTTTTAGTTAGATTCGTTTTCACTTTTCTTTTTATTTTTTTAGTGTTTCTAATCTTTTGTTACTTTGTTTTCAGGTTGTATATCACCTCCATGAGCTAACCATGATCATTTCATGGGCGTGGAGGTGTTGATGAAGTCAAAAAGGAGAAAATTCAGGACTCCGAACCGGCCGTGTGACTTCACATGACCGTGTGATACAAACAGAAAAGGAGGAGCATCTGGACGGTTGTGTGAGCTCACCCGAGGAGAAGAGATGGACAAGGCTGTGTGATCTCATATGGTCGTGTGGAAATTCTAGAGAGAAAGAAGAAGGGGGCCGTGTATAACACATGGTCGTGTGAACTCAATAGTTGAGGAAAAGAACTCGGTCGTGTGGTATACACGACCGTGTGAAACCAGCCGAGGGGAAGACTTCACTGCCCATGTCATGGCCGTGTGGATCTAGCCGAGAAAAGGAAGACTTAAGTCGTGTTGATCCACATGGTCGTGTGGGACATTTAGATCGGGTCTTGTCTATAAGACACGGTCATGCCAAGGTCGTGTCGATCGCACACCCTCTCTGAATTCTTGTTCTACATTCCTTCTTATCTGCAGACCTTCTTCTTCTACTTCTCAAATCTAGATCAAACTCATTTTTCTCCAAGAACTAGATCTAGATCTAAAACTTTGATTCTTCTTCTCCTCCTTTCTCAAGATCTATTTCTCTTTTCATAAGACCTCACTTCTTCAATTAATCACCTTTCCCTCTCTTAACTTGACATCTTGTCTCATTTATTGAAAAGACTCCGAAAGGGAAGTGGTGGATCTAGTGGAGGAAAGGAACCACCAAGGGAAAAGGACAAGGAAAAAGCTACGGTAAAGGGAAAGGTAAGAGGATAGCACGCGATGAACGTTACGACAATGAATTTCATATTGTCTTTAGAAATGATGAACATAAATCTAGATATGATATTCTTGTCGCTAGATAGATGCATGTCTTGTCATGAAAATGATTTGTTATGATAGAGATGGGTTTGCCTTTCCTAAGAGAGACGGGTTTTCACTACCTCTTCCTTGTCCCGAGCGGCCTCAGTTCACAACCCTGCTAATTAGGTGATCACCGATTCCATTCCCGAGTATATTCCCTCCTTGTCCGAAAATACTGAGCCCCACCTTGAGCTCTCATCATCTAGACACTCGTAGCCGTCTGGACATCCGGAACCTGTTAGGCACTCTTTTGCCCATGGTACGGGTTATTCCAGATTCTACTTTTCTGACTTCCACGCTTCTTTAGACTCACTTCACAAGAAGCATGAGGCCCAACAACAAATGTTGGAGGGTCGCTTCACTTTGTCAGATGATCAGTTTCGAGAGGTGCGTGATTATTTTCAGTTCACGAGGAACTTCCAATGTCAGGTGGCCTAGTTTGTCCAAGATTATGACACTAACCAGGCTAGAATAAGAGAATTCATGGAGGGCATGAGTGTCACTAGTCAACAAGTAGATGCCCTCTATGAATACTATAGGATCCTTGGTCAGTCTCCGGGCTTCCCTAGTTTCCCTTCTTGCTGACCATGTAGACCTCCCTTTCCCCGTCTTCCACCTCCATTTTGATTTTTTCGGGACGATGAAGAGTTAATTCTAGAAGGTGTTTGCACAACCTGAATTTTTTGCTTCTTTTTTATATTTTTATCACTTTACTTTCAGTATTTTCATTTGTTTTGTTTGTTTTGTATTTTGTTTTGCTTTTCTTGCTTTTAGTTTCTGCTTATGCCTTTGTTTTGTTTGCTAGACTTGTTTTTGATTATCACTTAACTGTCTTTTGAAATATTTTGTGGCATATCGAGAACATCATTCCTAACAATTACTGACTTGTTCAATAGCAAAATTATTTGCACGTTCATTTCTTGATTCATGTTGTTGTGGGCATAATGCTAGTATGTTTAGTATATCTCTTTCCTCTATCTCAAGTAGCATGAAATGAGCTAAGCATTGTGTGGAGACAAATTTGAGTTTTGGCTTAACCTTAAGGATCTTACTTTCACTTTACTTAAACTTTAATGGTTGATATCATTGAAATAGTTATGATTCATCTTATTTGTTTAGTACTTTAGTTCTCATGGTGATTTCTCAAACTACATTTTGGTTATTAGATGATGTTTAAATCATGTAAGCTCATTTGAAAAAATCAAATATCCCAACATTTGCATGTATGTATATTTGTGTTTTAAAGTGTTGCACCTTGCAATCACTTTAAAAAAATGATGAATGAATAAGGGATATAAAAAATAATTGTCATGAGTGAAGACTAGTAAGTTATCCTTTTGAGACTGAGTTAGGTTACTAGGAAAATAACTGTTATGTTTCTCTTGATATTGAGCACACATTTGAGACCTTGGGTGGATTGAGGAATATGAACCAAGTCTGTGGCAGGTAAGTGCCTATCACCAGGAATATTAGGAACTCGATTGGATGACGACTTAACTAGGACAAAAAATTAAAACTTGAAGAGTTTGGGTCACTATTTGCACAGTACACAAGAAACTTATGCTTAGGTCATACTTGAGTTATCTCTATGATCATGCTCACCAATGAAATTTATGATAGAGTTAGGAAAGTTTACTATGGATTATGATGCATTATAGAGCACATGAGTTTAGATTGCGGCATTTTGCTTGAGGACAAACAAAGGTGTAAGTCTGGGGTTGTAATGTGCGTAGATTTTATACACTTTATGCATGTTTTGATGCACATTCACATACTTTACGCATGCTTTATCTATGTATTTTTATACCCCTTGTCTTACTTTCAGCATAATTACTCTTCATTATTCAAAGATCTGCTCTTTATGCATTTTCTGTTAACATGAGTCAAATTTGAAGAGAAAATTACGTTCGTGGTCAATCCAAACAGCAAACGAAGGCAAACGACATTGGCCCTGTGACCCTACATGACCGTGTCAAGGAAGCAAGAAGAAGGATGACTCTTGCCTTGTGAAGCCACACGGTCATGTGGTTTCACCAGAGAAGGAGCAAGGCATGGTCGGTGAACCCACACGGCTATGTCACCCAACCAGCAACAACCAGAGCATGGCTATGTGGATCCACATGACCGTGCAACATTTCCAGAGAGCAAGAAGACCTCGGATGTGTGACCCACACGGCCGTGTGGCCAAGCAGAAGAGAAGAAGAGCACGACCGTGTGAATCCACACGGCTGTGTAGCCCATCCAGAGTCAAAGCAGAACATGGCCATGTGAACCCACACGGCCGTGTCACGCTGACCGAGAGCAAGAAGAAAGAGGTTGTGTGGAGGACACACGGCCGTGCCACGGGCCTTGTAGTACCCGTGCCCTACTCTATAAAAGGGGGTTTCTTCCCCTTTCTAAGGGAGGAAGGCTCTCCCTTTGGGGAGATCTGTCTTGGTGTCGATCCTTGCCTTCTCTAACCTTGATTCGACAATCCGAGGTCATCTCCATCTCTGCATCGAGATCACTCAACGCTATTGGATAAGCATTTCTCTTCAATTTGGGATTTGAATGCTTGTGATTTTTATGTCTTTGAATCTCTATCTTAGTGCCATGGAGTGGATCCTTTGTTCTAGAATTAAGGGAGTAGTTATGGTGCGATTTGATGTAAGAACTCATGGATATGTCAATTTCCTATCTAAATGATGTTAATATGTTTTGTATCTATTTGATCTTATATGAATTCATGTGTTTGGACTCAATTATCATGTTTGATTGAATATTTATGTGTGCTTATGAATCACGTAGAGGGATGCCCTAGATACTATGACCGAGAGATACTAGCGACAGGCAGATCCTGCTAACAGATGTCTAGGGTGTTATCTTGAAAGGTGAAGTAAGTCTCCACAAGGAAGTGGGATGGTTGAATGCAATTATCACTTTCATCTCTATATACATTGAGTAGTGTATGTGTTTCAGTGTTATATGACCGAGGGACACTAGTGACAGGCAAATCCCGCTAACGGACTTCATAAGAATCATACCTATTTGATTGCTAGTGATGTTGATCTAAGTTCCTTGCCGGTTGTCCTCTGTAAGGGAGAACTAACAACTTCCTACATATGCATGTGGATTGAGGATGTGAATTGGTGAACCATATTACATTGATGAATATCACAATGAAATCGAACTCCTAGAACACTCACAAAGACCAAATTCCTCATTTACTTTTCTTATTCTAAGTCGTGTTTTTTTACTTAGTACCCTTCTTGTTTTAGACAATCATTTAGCTAATTCTTCGTGAGACATCATTAGTACTTATAATCAGTCCCTGTACACTTATGAATCATAATAATGATACGCTTCGATTTCTGGATCAAATTAATAGCATTCACTTCCCCAATTTTATATGAAATTTTATTATACTTATTATATAAGACTCAGTTTTATGTTCTTCCTTCAACATATTTTTACAATTAAACAATTCTAATGGTCAGATCTCATTTTTTTAGTGCTCTACGTTTCTCCTGATCTCCACCCTCTGACCTCTAGATGCTCTTATCCTTCTTTCGGTAATATTTTTTTCTCACTCTGTGTTTTTTTTCAAAATGTAAAATAGAATGTTAATCTTTTTTTAATATCAATTTTTTTTCAGAGCTAGAAATAAAAATTTAATTAATATTTTTTTATCTCAAAAGTTAGAAAACTAAATTTTATAAAAAATATATATACTTTTAAAAATTAATATTTTTTTTAAAAAAAAAACAAATTATACCCACAAATCTAATGAAAGAAAGGTGAGGGTAAATTTTTTAAAAAAATAAAAAATATTGAAGGCCTATTTTTTTTTGTTTGCCTAGGGCAACCTTGAGACGGCCTTGATGTTGGTCTCATGCGCCATTGCCTTTAATTTCTCATCACCGTAGAATAGATTACCTTTAGCAACGAATATGACTTTAGTTACCTGGTAAAGACGTCGGCTTTGGATCAACGATTATCTAAAACTCTGGATGATTTTTTACTGCTAGTGGTTTACTTGTTCGGTAATTTTATCGATGCGAAGAATATAATGTGCCACTATGATGGATTGTTTGACGGATTAGAGAATATTGCGAGGACAATGGCAATAACTTAAGAAGTTGGCAGAGCGCGCGAGGTTGGGTCTCTTGTTGACCACGAGAGTCTTCTTAGAGACGAGGAAGCTTTTCTTCCCTAACGGAGGCACGATCTGGGTTTGGGGTTTTAGTGTTTAGTCCGCAAAGGATCAGTGTCGATATAGGGGCATCAGGGTTTACTCCTCCAGGAAAGATCAGTGTGGTCAATGTGTATAAGGGCATTAGGGTTTAGTCCTCCAAAAAGTATATAAGGACATTACGGTCCTTTGATATCCTTAAAAACTGTCACAAATATAGATAACTGCATAGAAGAGAATGCTTAGAAATATGTTAATTGTACATCCAAACTGATGCAGTCAGACATAGTATAATAACTTAATGATGCAAAATGTTGGACAATGTGGGGGTCAGCCTTTATACAAATAGTCAAACTGTATGCACAAGTTGAGTTCCGAGCTTCTGGTTTTCCAAACATCGCTTGCTCTTTTGCTTTCCTAACAAAGAACTTGCATCCTCTGAAATCACTGCGTCAATCTGCAGACTCCACTAATACTTAGCAGTTTGAAACTTGGCAGAGAATTTGTAGAAAAGAACGTAGTCCACTGCCCAAGTCTCCAAAGAACAAAGAATGATTGTACAGTGGCAACTTCCTTACCAAATAAATTAGTTTGGGATGAAATTGGGGGGCAATATAAGCATGCCAGACCAACAAAAAAAAAAATTAAGATCTGGCTGATCATTCTGTCAGTCATGTAGCCTTTGTGAGTCATGAGTTGGAATACCTGAACTGCTGGGACTTTGTGAAGGCTTAAGCTTCACTTGATCTCTTACAGAACGAAGGAGCACATGATCATGCTGCTTCTCATGAGGATCCCGTAAATTAACCTGTCTCAACCTACCAAACTGAGCACTGCGAATGTCAGCTTCTGATGCCACTCTTTCCCAGACATTTTGCGGGCCTTGCTGCATTCCAGCTAAAAGATTGAGTTTCCGTTCATGGCAAATGGTCCCGCTAAGATACACATCACTTTTGCATTTTGACAAGCGATTGAAGCCATCAGGTTCCCGACCCCCTTGCTTTGACTGGCTGAAGGGAATAGCACCATTGCCACCAGTCAGAGGTGTAGATGCACCTGAGGTGGCTATAGGACTCGAAATGGGAGAAGGGGACATCCTTCCACTCACATACCGTTGAGACCTGGAATTCAAGTGAGGACTTCCCATCGGAGAGACAGGACAAGATATGTATCTCATAAGAACATCACTGCATACGAGAAGGATAATCAATAGTTTATTTTACAAAAAAAATTAATTTTTTTTTTAAAAGGCGCATGTTCGCTGCAATTTTGTGCAGTAGTGCGAATAATTGGAACACAAGACCTTTGTGTGCTAAGAGTGCTACTTAACCACGTGCCTATTATTGAGTATGCATTTAAGTTCAACATACTATTAGAAAAATTTTAAAATGTTTGATTTGTAAGATCACATCCCACAGTAACCAATAGTTCATTTGGATTTCTTTGATTGTTCCATAATGAAATACGATGACAGGAAAACATTGAATATTTTCTTAAACAAATATAATTAGGATGCTTTCGACAAAGTTTCAAACTTAACATGTCATGTTTAAACCATGTCCCAAGTTAGACCAAGTATTCCTGCCTTTTAAATTGATAAAAGAAAACAACAAACATACTAATAAAATCATAGGTCTAACAAAGGCAAGAAAAAAAAAAACAAGTGATTTACCTTGTCGTTATGGTAGGTGCTCCACCTCTTATGTGATAGATTGTCATTCCTTCTGTGTCCAGAGAAGACAAATTTTTCACATGGCTAGTTACCTGGAGTTGTATTAATAGCCACATGAAAATTCAAAGCATATAACAAGTACAAAAGAAAATATCACGATCAAAGCAGATGCAAAATGAAGCAATGAAAGAGAAATATAGAGAAGAAAACAGAGCATTTGACTGAACACATCCCTTCAAAAAGCACAAGGATTATATAACTAGACCTAGATCTTAGATTCATTCTTTTAAATTCTACTAAAGTGCATCAATTTCTGCAATATCAACGTGTATTTAACCATGTACTTCATGGTTCTCATAGACGAGGGATTGGTTTAATTAACAAATACACATTCATTATCCACTAAAGCACATGTTTCAAGTGAAGCCACTTAGGGAACAATGAGGCAATTACATCTGTAATTCAAATCCCCATACTGTTTTTGGCACAGTTTCCAAAATTGCACTAGAAGATGATGAACTGGTCAAACTCCAAGAAGTTGGTTCACTAGTTAGACTCATGCTTCAAATAGCCAGATCACATATCTACAATATCTGTATTTCTATATAGAATATATATAGGAATGTATGACAATATATAAAATATTACATCTAAATATTAGGCAGTAGAGTTAAATGGCATACAAGTATCCATAATGTAAAATGTGCGAAAGTGTACCTGGGAAGGTGAATGTAAAATATAAAAACTAAGAATAAAAAATTAGCAGAGTTTTGACCGATGTGAACTTGGTCCAGTCTGCTTAAATGAGAGAATTGACATTAATTTGTAAAGCCCAATCACTAGACCAAAATACTTAATCCAAAACCCAAGTCAATAGTATTAGTGCAATCATGCCCTATGTGGTCGTGTTCGACCAAAATGTTTTAATGTGTTTGTCAAAGGATAAGTTTTGTTGTGTTACTAATGTGTATGAAGTTTGCAGACTCAACAAAGTTGAGTTGTATTGACTTGGTATAGCCAAGTTGTGATGGTTCGATGGCTTGATGTTTTGATGTGTTTGTCAAAGGGTTTAAATTTTCATGTTACGAATATGTGTACAAAGTTTGCAAGAACTTAGTAGAATTCATATGAAACTCGTGGAGCTTATGACTCCACGAAGTCGAGTTGTGTTGACTTGGTGTAGCCAAGTTGTGATGGCTAAAAAGTCTATTGGAGATCCATGAAGGATGAAACATTTGGGGACTACAAGACTACGAACATATAGTTGATTCAATAACTTTGACAGAAGCCACAATAGGGGGACTATGTAGGTAACCTAATGAAGGATAGCACATGGAAGGAGCTTAAGGCTTAGTGCATCTAAGGGACTGAGGACCTGATGGGAGACAAATTCTTGGACAACATAAAGCCGAGACATCCTGAAGACAGTGACCCTTCGGTTAAGGAACATAAGTTTCGAGTTGTAGTCTATGGTTGAGCATGATCTAGGAGATTTTAAGGTGTAAGCCAAGCAAAATCGAAGATGGGAGTCTATTAATGCTTATTCTAGTTGCTTAGTTAACTGTCAAATTGATTAAATCCTATGCTCAAGATAAGCCTTGCACTCTATTTGATTTGAGTCAATTGGAATAGACTCAACCAACTTAATAAATTCAACTCGACTGGAATAGAAATTTATCATATGGGACTAAACAATATCATAATCTCCCTACTTACGCCTTGACATCCCAAACCTTTTCAACTCATAGCCTAGAAACCTCCTCGAATAAAGGTACATGAAGTCAAATGGTGGCTACACAACAACATTGATAGCCATTCCAATATCTCATCATTCCTAGGATTAGGTTTTTGCTGATACTAATTGATACGACCCACTTAGATGAATGAATTGAATTATTAACATGTAAGGCACAATCACCCAACCAAAATACCTAACCAAATTAATAGTGGGTACCCCATCTAAGCTTTACAAAACTTCTTTATTAGCCCAAAACTCACCATGTGTGACTAAATTGAGGAATTACACGTTAACGAGAGTTACTTCCAAGGTTTAAAATCTCGATCCGTGTTGAGATTTCGGTTCAGACCAGAACGATAAGCTTTCAGTATCGTATCATGCCATGCCGATATGATTTGTATATTTTTTATTTATATATAGTAATTATTAGATAAATATATTTATTGTGTATAATTTAAAAATAAGTTGTATATTGATTTTATATAAGTTCTTCATTATCGAACAACTTAAAATTGTTAGAAAAATAATTAAATATAATTTTCTTTAAAGAAAATTGATCTATCAATAACTCGAATTAAAATTGATACATCATAATATATTACCTTACTAATACCAAAAGAAGTTGTGTGAATCAAATGGAAGCATTGGTTCTTGTAACATTCTGCATAGGTCAACTCTATAATTCTCTAACGTCCATATTAAATAATCATAATTATATAAATTAATACAAAGATGTTATTTTATATATAATAATTATATAAATTAACTCCACCCAACAAGATCGGTCATGACCGGTACCAAGCCTGAATAAAGGAGGAGGGTTGCGCTAGGTTGCCAGCTAGTGTCAAAACTATGGCAAATATTCAATAAATGAATCTATTAAACTATTGTGCTAATGCTAGGTTGTTCCCCGGAAGGAACGCATTGCAGGGTCCGACTGTAACGTCTCGGCAAGGACCGCTACATCTCCAAAACTCGGGTGTAGTGCTAAATTTTCTTCGGCACAATAGCATCATGCGTCGTGAGATCGCTGGCGATGTTGGAGGCGTCGTGTCTTGCGACACCTCCGACCCACCTTTTGTTGCATGAGCATGACGCACATGATGACACGCACGAAATTATCACACATACAGTGCCGATTTCGCTCCCGTGTCAGAATAGTAAAAACCGAGCGTATCGCCCGACATGGAACGATATTTCAATCACGGTTACTCCTATGATTATATATGAGATGAACTAAAATAATTAGATACTAATTTCCATGTTTCCCAATACCATGGTCAATTTAGTCATAATTATATACCTTTGAGCTATTGGTTAAGGACAAAGAATGTTTGAAATAGAAATAAATAACGAAACAATTTGGCATGTCAAACTTTAGGGGCAAAAGTTGGTGCTTGTGCACAAAAACCTCAACCTGAGATTTCCTAGTTTATTTGTCATTTCATGTCTAGACAACAATGGGAATTCACTATTTAAAGAATTGAATCTAGATGATTCCACAAGAAAAATAGACAAACTAATGAAACTCTAGAAATTTTCACATTATACGTGGAGCTATACTTGCGTCCTGTCCCTAGTCTATACTTGACGTAGCCCAAGATAGAACCATGTGCCTAAATTGACGATCCCATGGGGTTGTATGCCTTGGTCAGTGATCCCCTGAGCAAGGAAGGCCAAAGCAAAAAAGTATATTTTATTGTGGAATGATTTGGACAATGTAATAAGGCCTCTTTTATAACCTGGTCTTATTAAGTCTTGAAAAATAGACTAGGCAAATAGGAAATAGTAAAAGTAGAAATATAAAATATGAATTTTTGACCTGGTAAAAATAAATAAAAACCATGTATTAGATCCTGAACCGACTCTTTTTTTTTTTTTGCATCGCAATTATTTAGAAGGTACCTTAATGTTTGTTCCAGCTGAAATACCACCTGGTGATTCTAAAGGTTCAGAACAAATTGGAGATTTCTCAATTGATGATGCATTTTTCACAAATGGATGCTGCAGAAGCTCAGAAGCTGTAGGGCGGTTAGATGGCTCACGCTGAAGACAATGCCTTATAAAATCCTTGCCATCATCAGAGAGGTGATCAGGGATTTTTGGAAGCTCTTTACTGTTTCCAATTTTGAACATTGCTGCAATCTATGGAAGAAACAGTTCATAAATATTGAAAAAAAAAACAAATAAAATAAAGTAAGCAAACTAGAGAATAAAACTAATACTTGGCCATGCATTATAAATGGATAAATTCTTTGTATAATGTAAAATATGTACAACACTCTTATCAAGTACAAGACAAGGGAAACTCTATTCTCAAATTAATACAAGCAAAGGGCGAGATCATCCAAGAAAATTAATTAGGGAACGGGCTTCTTGTGAATTGCTACTTCAAGTCAATGATTAGTGTAACTGGTGATACCATGTTGGGCAAATAACTATTTCCATTCAGAGATGTGGAATAAAGTGAACTTGGCAAACAACTTAATTGCAAATGGAAAAGAATTAGCAAGAGCGTTCACAAATCATCCAAAAAGGTGTCTTGGCATTCAGCACACATATTCTCAAAATTAATATATTCATGGAGAGTAATTGATAAATCTATAGTCCTTGTTTGAAAAATGTATGTCTACAACTTATTTATGTAAAAAGTCTTAAATACAGAAAGTTTATATAAGGAAACTAGTAAAAGAAGATGCTTTCTGAATTTCACATCAATGTAGTAGAAATATCAAAGTAGCACCCTAAATAAATTTTGCACGCTCTCAAAGTTTTAAGTAACAACCCCTTCATATTGACTCCAAGGTGGCTTTGATGTAGCCATCTCCAGGACAGTGCACCCTAGACTCCAAATATCCACAGCAAGGTTACATCCATTCGAATTCTTGATGACCTAACCACACGATGCATAATAGGAATTAGTTTAGATGCATAATTGATAAAAGTGTCACCTGAATTAAACAATACCTCTGGAGCCATCCAATACGGGCTTCCCTTAAATGATAAGGGGCATGATTGTCCAGTAATCTGGGAAACACAACATTAGGTGATAAATATTGTGTTCAAACATAGAAAAAAAACTACCTTTATGCCTTCAGATTTCAGAATAGATTCAATAGGGAATAGTTTGTTTTTGTACTAATCCATGTTAAAAAATAATTTTAATATCAAATTCACATAGGTAGTGGAAAAATGAGAATGCATTTGAAGTTTGAGTACATGTGTAATGATCTCATGGAATTTTAACTCATCACAATTAAGGATGATGCATGTTCTTTATCTAACAGTATGACAAAGTGGCAGACTTCCAGAAAATATAAATGCAGACTTTCTTAGAATATGCTATAATTCACCTACAGCTGATTTGATCAAGCCATTGTACTCTGATAGCAAACTTTGAATATATATATATATATATATATATATATATATATATATATATATATATATATATATATATATATCCTGGGCGGATGTTCGGTGGGCGATGCATGGGGTGACTCTTAGTGAATCCAGGCGCCCGGACCATTGTGCCCGGGAGTGGTCCAAGCGCCCGGATTCACTGAACGTCTGCCCAAGATAACAAAAATCTATATATATAAGCACACTTATTACTTCTGCAGTAAAACAAAAACTAATTGTAAATTACTATACACTATTCCTTTCATATAATCTGAAGTTGGTTAAAAAAAATAAAGGATGCTCTAAGTAGACTAGTGTCACAATCCAAGCATATCTTGAATGCATAACACAACTGGTTGTGCAGATTGTCATGGAGCAAGGGATGTAAGAAACAAAATCACTAGGTGATCTGGCACATGAGTTCCAGGTATGTATAATAAATTCAATGACTGAGAAAGATTGATAAATCAAGTTTATGAATGATATATAATACCTATAAGCTTAATCTTTAGGAGATTATTCTCCTCCACTGACCTGCTAAGTACTTTGACTAAAAGCACTATTATAATATTTAATCTGGTAAATCATATGAATGAAATTAAGTGGCACTGTGGCAACAATAGTATGTGGAAGTGCCTAACTCCCAACAATAAAGCCTACAGGAGCAACTCAAAATACAAAACCGGAATTAGCACATAAAGAAGTTTTTAAAAAATAAACATGCACAAAATGTAGCACGATAGCATTTCATCCAAAACAGATTTTGAAGCACATGTTCCATTGAAATGACTAGTCACAGTTATATGAATTGTGAGCACAAAGAATGTGTGGCAGTTAAGTTATACTAAACATGCAAGATATGTCAGATAAGCACGACAACATTTCGTCCAAACAGATTTTCAAGTATACACATACCTTAGAATGACTAATGACATTATATGAATTCAATGTACAAATCACATACTATTCTTAGAACCTTAATATTAATATATTTAATGTATTGTTCAAAATCCAGTCTGTCAAATCATATGAATCAAGCTAGGTGGGACTAGTGAGTGAATTGCCAAAATAGCATACTAAAGAAAAACTCAAGTAGCTAATAAACACTGAAATTTGCAACAAAAAACAAGTATGATATATTTAATTTCACATGAAAAACATGCACGAATATGGAGATAGGAAAAACAACATTTTTCCCAAACACAGATTTTCAAGCCCTTATTGCATTAGAAAGACTAGCCACTATATTATCAGGATATAAAAGGATAAAATTGCTCAAACAGTGCTTAGAGATAAAAGCATACATGTTTTGCCATCCCAAAATCTGCCAGCTTAACTCGGCCATTTGGATCTACCAATATGTTTGCACCTTTTATGTCCCTGCACAAGGTTCAGTAAAAAGTCAGGTGCAGAAAAGAGACCAATCATTCAAAAGGAACAATTCCTTATGTCATACCTATGTACAGTATTTTTAGCATGCAAATATGCTAATCCAGAAAGAATTTGCTGGGAATAGCTACGAATTGCTGGCTCACCAAATTGACCATAGTCCTGGAGGAGTTTATGTATAGAACCACCGGATACATATTCCAGGTAAATATAAAGTTTATCATCAATCTGTTTGAAGGAAATACATACACATAATCAAGTCATGGATCTATGATAAAGAAATATACTATTGCTTGTTGCTATTCATTCAATTGTATTAGTAGGTTACCTTCATCTAAAATGGAAATATACACTATCTGGATATAGCAATGTAAATTTCCCAATAAATTACAAGGCACAAGCGAAGATAGGATATAAATATCATCGAGTACATAGTGACTACCCAACTCCTAAACTATATCTTTATCAAACAAGTCTAAGTGGACCTAAGTGGGCAATAAGTTTCCTAAGGAAATAAAGAATTATCAAGTAGCTTCTTCAGCTAAAGACTTCTAGGATGCATCAGGACAAAGGAATATTTGCATCAAATCAGATCTATCGTCCAAAATAGAAGTAGCTTAGATAATTATAGGCGTGCAAGCATACTGATTCACTATTCTTGAAGAGAAATGAAAATTGAGATTTCACTTCTCCATGATGCCATGCTATGTGTGGCAAACCATTAGTTGATGGTCAGGCAAGAAATCATTTATATCTACATACTAAACACATCAAGTAAGGATTTGAGTCTAACATGGAACTAAAGTTAACATGCTAGCAAATATTTAGTTTAATGGTCAAAATCTCAATTTACACATCACATCCTGCAGAAAACACTAACATAGCTGTAGTAGAGTGGGAATTGTTCCATACGATCAATGCACAATGGAGCCAACAACTAAATGGATCACATTCCTTCAATTTGAAAGTGAAATTGAACCAACATGAGGACCATTTTCGTATGCATTGGGGTTTTTAATGCATTTTTGGAGAGTTCCTAAGCTAGTATTAAAATACCATGCATGCATGGTTGCATTAAGCTAGTATTAGGGATTAGTGGTTGCATTAGTACCATGCATGCAAGCATGATATTTATTGCATAATTAGTGCATAGTGGATCTTAGGGGATGTTAAATAGGAGAATTCTTGTATGACATATCATGTGAGTTTGAATGAAAATTTGAATTTCTCTTTCGTGAGACCTTCCTTCAAGTTCTTAGGCAAAGAACTAATTCCGATCTTATTAAGGCAACTTGTGGCGATCAAACCCCATGACTTATTGCTCACCTTCTCATCTTGCTTGAGTGTGGCGTCAATACCCTTTCCCAAGCTAAATTTCAAGGCGATCCATTTACAAGGTTCTTTTTCATTTGGTATCAGAGCCTTGGCTCCTTGATTTTCAGGTTTGTGTCTTGTTTTCATCTTTGTTCTTGTCCCTCTTTGTTGATCTCTCTATCCCTATCTGTCGTAAATTTCTGTTCACTATTTGAGTCCTCAACTCAAAAAAAAAAAAAAAACAGGAAAATTCGAAAAAAAAAGGGAGGATTTGTGAACTGAAAGGACTCAATATTCTTTCTTTGTGAAATCTGAATTCAAAGATATTCCTTTGCTGTTAATCGTTGCTGAATTTCTCGTTTTATCCGTTTATTTCTCTTATTCTACTCATATTTCTATTGTTGGTTTCTTGTTCACTTGATTGTCTACTTGCTGTCTTGAGAAAGACATTGATAAGATTCTTTCCTTAAGAGCTTATAAAGGAAGCTGAGTGGATAAATTTGAGTGCAACCACATGAGTAGAGTGGTGAGAACCGTCTAACATTTCTTTTGTAATTTTCCTTGTATCTTCTTTTGTTGCAAGCATGAGTGGGGAAAGATCACCTCATTTCCCTAGGCGAGATCTTAATAGGCTTCAAATGGAGGCACTTACTCAACAATTTGAGAGAATGCTTCAAAGACAACTTGAAGAATTACACGAAAGGATGGACCGACTTGAAGGAGAAAAAGTTTCCAACCGTGGGGGCAATTCTAATCATGAAGAATCTTGTCAAAGTGACCCATTCTATGATTCACCAAGAGAAAGAAGGAGGCGTGAAAGAGGAAGAAGACGTGAAAGAGGAGGTAGAGACCATAGACGAGAAGATGATCTAGGAGGTGTGAAAGTCCAGATGCCTTCCTTCCAAAGGAGGAATGACCCCGAAACATATCTTGAGTGGGAGATGAAAATAGAGCAAATCTTCTCATGCTGCAATTACAATGATGCAAAGAAAGTAAAGGTGGTTGCCCTTGAGTTCACCGATTATGCCTTAATTTGGTGGGATCAATTGCAAAAGGAGAGAAGAAGGTATGGAGAGCATCCTATCAACACTTGGGACGAAATGAAGACTTTGATGAGAAGGAGATTTGTGCCTTCCCACTACCATAGGGAATTGCACAACAAATTGCAAAGACTCACCCAAGGGAGTAGGAGTGTGGGTGATTACTACAAGGAGATGGAGGTGGCTTTGATTAGTGCCAATATTGTGGAGGATAGGGAAGCTACCATGGCTAGTTTCTCCATGGCCTAAACCGAGATATTGGAGATTGTGGAGTTACAACATTATATGGAGCTTGACGATTTAGTGCATCAGGCAATGAAAATATAGCAACAATTAAAGAGAAAGGGCGTTATGAAGAAATCATCTTCTCCAAACTACTTTCAAGTTGGAAGGACAAGCCAAAGAAGGAGGGTTCTTCTTCAAATTCTAAGGAGGCAGCAAGCACTAAGAAGCCTATTCCTACTACCTCTTCTTCCACTTATAAGAGTAGGGATATCAAGTGTTTTAGGTGTTTAGGAAAAGGTCATATTGCATCTGAATGCCCGAATAAGAAGACTATGGTGGTGAGGGATAATGGGAATATCTCTAGTGAAGAAATTTCTTCTCATTCCTCTTCCTCAAGCATTGAGAAAAATGATGGAGCAACCTATGCGCAAGATGGAGATCTCTTGGTGGTTAGGAGATTATTGGAAAGTCAAGCCAAGGAGCATGAGGACCAAAGAGAAAATATTTTTAATACCCGCTGCCTTATTCAAGGTAAGACATGCTCTATGATCATTGATGGTGGAAGTTATACCAATGTGGCAAGCACTAGGTTGGTCACCAAACTCAACCTCAAGACTACACCACATGCAAGACCATATAAACTCCAATGGCTAAGTAATAGTGGTGAATTGGAAGTGAACCAGCAAGTGTTGATTAATTTCTCCATTGGCAAATATGAAAATCAAGTTCTATGTGATATTGTGCCTATTGGAGGCAAGCCACATTCTTCTTGGAAGACCTTGGCAGTTTGATAGGCGAGCTCACCATGATGGATCCTCCAACAAGTTCTCTTTTGTCCACAATTCTCGCAAAGTCACACTTGTACCGTTATCACCTAGGGAGGTTTGTGAGGATCAAATAAAAATGAGGGAGAAAAGAGAAAAAGAAGAGCGAGAGCTTAAGAAAAAGAAAGAGTGTGTGAAAAAGAAAATACTTGATTTTGAGGACAAAATTCAAAAGAAAAGAGAGAATGAGAAAAAGAAAGAGAGAAAAATAGAAAATTTGTTTACAAGAGGAAGTGAGGTGAAGAAAGCTTATTTGATAAGGCAGCCTATATTTGTTCTTTTGTGCAAGGAAACTTGCTTGGAATATAATACTAACTCCTTGCCCGGTGATGTTGTTGTTAGTGATGTTGTTGTTATTTTGTAGGATTTTGAGGATGTGTTTACCAAGGAAGTACCTCACGATTTGCCACCAATGAGGAGGATTGAACACCAAATATACCTTATTCCTAGCGCTTCTCTGCCCAATAGGCCAGCTTATAGGAGCAACCCTCCAGAAACAAAGGAGATACAAAATCAAGTTGAGGAGTTATTGCAAAAAGGATGGGTTAGAGAAAGTTTAAGTCCTTGTGTTGTACCCGTAATTTTGGTGCCTAAAAAGGATGGATCATGGAGGATGTGCACTGACTGTAGAGCAATCAACAACATCACAATTCGGTATAGACATCCTATCCCTAGACTTGATGATTTGCTTGATGAATTGCATGGTGCTTGCTTCTTTTCTAAAATTGATTTGAAAAGTGTGTACCATCAAATTAGGATAAGGAAAGGGGATGAATGGAAAAAGCTTTCAAAACCAAATATGGATTGTATGAATGGTTGGTAATGTCTTTTGGGTTAACTAATGCACCAAGCACTTTTATGAGGCTTAAGAACCATGTCTTACGAGAATTTCTTGGAAAATTTATGGTAGTATACTTTGATGATATTTTGGTATATTCCAAAAGTTTTGTTGAGCATATTGCACATCTCCAATCTGTCTTGCATGTCCTTAGAAAGGAAAAACTATATGCTAACTTGGAAAAGTGTTCTTTTTGCACTAATCATGTGGTTTTTCTTGGTTTTGTCATAAGTTCTAAAGGAGTGCAGGTTGATGAAGGGAAAGTTAAGGCCATTAGAGATTGGCCAACTCCTAAAACTGTGAGTGAGGTTAGGAGCTTCCATGGGTTGGCAAGTTTCTATAGGAGGTTTGTGAAGGACTTCAGCACAGTGGCAGCACCCCTAAATGAAATTGTTAAGAAAAACATGGATTTTAGATGGGGAGAGAATCAAGAAAATGCATTTCAAACACTCAAGGATAAACTCACGCATGCACCCATTCTTGCTTTACCTGATTTTTCCAAATCATTTGAAATTGAATGTGATGCATCTCATGTGGGTATTGGGGTTGTTCTACTTCAAGATAGTCATCCCATTGCATATTTTAGTAAGAAATTAAGTGGCGCCACTCTCAATTATTCCACTTATGATATAGAATTGTATGCACTTGTTAGAGCATTGCAAACATGGCAGCATTATCTTTTGCCTAAAGAATTTGTCATTCATAGTGATCATGAATCTTTGAAGTATTTGAAAGGGCAAGGGAAGCTCAACAAAAGGCATGCCAAATGGGTCAAATTTCTTGAACAATTTCCTTATGTGATTAAGCATAAGGAAAGGTAAATGTTGTAGCAAATGCACTTTCAAGAAAGTATAACTTGTTAGCTACACTTGAAACTAAATTGCTTGGCTTTGAATATATTAAGGAATTGTATGTACATGATAATGAGTTTTCCCAATTATATGCTGCGTGTGAAAAGAAATCACAAAATGAGTTTGTTAGACATGACAACTACTTGTTTAAGAATAACAGACTTTGTGTGCCTAGAGGATCCATACGTAAATTGCTAGTTAGGGAAGCACATGAGGGGAGTTTAATGGGTCACTTTGGGGTTCAAAAGACCTTGGAAATGCTGCTTAAACATTTTCATTGGCCACACATGAAACATGATGTACAGAAATTTTGTGCACAATGCATTGTGTGTAGAAAAGCAAAATCTAAGACATTACCTCATGGACTTTACACGCCTTTGCCTATTCCTAATTTTCCTTGACTGACTTGTCTATGGATTTTGTTTTAGGGCTACCACGTACCCAAAAAGGTAAGGACTCCATGTTTGTGATAGTTGATAGATTCTCCAAGATGACACACTTCATACCTTGCCACAAAGTGAATGATGCAACTCATGTGGCAGATTTCTTTTTCAAAGAGGTGGTAAGATTTCATGGCATGCCTAGGAGCATTGTGTCAGATCGTGACACCAAATTTTTAAGCCATTTTTGGAGGACCTTATGGAACAAGCTGGAAACAAAGCTTCTTTTCTCCACCACATGCCACCCACAAACTGACGGTCATACTGAGGTGGTAAATAGGACACTTTGTACTCTTCTTAGAACAATTATTAAAAAGAACATTAAGTCTTGGGAAGAATGTTTACCTCATGTTGAATTTGCTTATAATAGGGCGATTCATTATACTACTCAATTTTCTCCTTTTGAGATTGTTTATGGGTTCAATCCACTAACACCTCTTGATTTGCTTCCTTTACCTAACACTTCTTCTTTAGTTCACAACGATGGCAAAACAAAGGCAGAATATGTGAAGAAGCTTCATGAGCAAGTTAAAGCTCAAATTGAGAAGAAAATGGAGCAATATGCAAATCAAGCCAATAAAGGGAGAAAAAGAGTTGTCCTTGATCCCGGTGATTGGGTGTGGGTTCATATGAGGAAGGAACGGTTTCCTACCCAAAGGAAATCAAAGCTTCAACCAAGAGGAGATGGACCATTCCAAGTGTTGGAAAGAATTAATGACAATGCTTACAAAATTGATTTGCCCGGTGAGTATGGTGTTAGTGCAACATTTAGTGTGGCTGATTTAAGTCCTTTTGATGTAGGAGATGAAGACCTAAATTCAAGGACGAATTCACCTAAAGGAGGGAATGATGTGAGCCAAGAAGAGGCATTGAAGGGAATTGGGGGACCTATGACAAGGTCCAAGACTAAGAGAATGAAGCAAGCTTTGGAAGGCTTAATAATGGGGCTTAAGGAAAAGGAGGATCAATGCACAATGGAGCCAACAACTAAATGGATCACATTCCTTCAATTTGAAAGTGAAATTGAACCAACATGAGGACCATTTTCGTATGCATTGGGGGGGGGGGGGGGGGGGGGTTTTAAAGGGATTTTTGATGCCCTTTGTGGGTTTTTAATGTATTTTTGGAGAGTTCCTAAGCTAGTATTAAAATACCATGCATGCATGGTTGCATTAAGCTAGTATTAGGGATTAGTGGTTGCATTAGTGGATAATAAATACCATGCATGCAAACATGATATTTATTGCATAATTAGTGCATAGTGGATCTTAGGGGATGTTAAATAGGAGAACTCTTGTATGGCAAATCATGTAAGTTTGAATGAAAATTTGAGTTTCTCTTTTGTGAGACCTTCCTTCTAGTTCTTAGGCAAAGAACTAATTCCGTCCTTATCAAGGCAACTTGTGGCAATCAAACCCCATAACTTATCACTCACCTTCTCATCTTGCTTGAGTGTAGCGTCAATACCCTTTCCCAAGTTGAATTTCAAGGCGATCCATTTACAAGGTTCTTTATCATCTTCTACCTATATATATTATTGATTAATAAGGAACATTAGATATAAACACTCTATCAATTTACAACTAAGTCTATAACACCATGAATCTACCTCAAGCTAATTTGAATTTTTATAGAAACTCAACTTGTTACTAATGTATTACACACTAGGTTCTTTTAAGGATTTAGTTAATAAGTTTCTAATGATTAATGTAAATCATTAGAGTTGAGTGGTAATTGCAGTCTTTATGTGTTTTGTCCTCTTGTAAACTATTGGTCGAAGATGTATGCATAGTATTTGATTGTCACAATATCATTGTCTCTACAAAAGCATATCCTACCTTGATCAGAAGTTGTTTAACCATGATGAGCTCACCTGTAACTAAAGCTATATAGTCCTATATTTTATCTCTGTACTTATCTTGCTACAAGTGTCTATTTATTATTGTCCCAAGAAATAAAATTACATCGTTAAGTAGCAACAATAGCCAAATGCATATTGTTTATCCATAGAAGCTATCAAATCTACACTCAAGTACTCCAAGATCTAAAGATCACGAAATAAGATACTTTTCTCTAGAGCACTCTTGAGGGCTATCAATGGGTTATGGTATAAATTCTCTAAAAATTAATTACATACTATGAATAAAAAGATGTCACGTTTGGTGACTGTGAGATAGTGAAATTTCCCTACAAATCCTATGTATTTCCTGGGATCATTTAGAAGCTCCCCTTGTCCTGATACTAATCTAACATTATGGTCTATGCAAGTATCTACTGGTTTAATTTCTACCATGACAGTCTCATCAAACATATTCAATGCATACTTGAGTTGTGAGATATACGTACGTTTACCTTTATCAGTGATTTTAACTTACACACATGACTAGCTTTCCCTGAGCAATAAACATTGAAGACTACTCCATAGACCTTAGAAAAATCAGCTTGAAGAAAGTTATTCTCAATATGAAGTTGATAAAGGAGTTAATAGAAGACAACAATTAGGGAAAAAAAAGATGGACAGAAGTAATTTTAGCCACTAAAAAAAAGGTAACCATGTAGTAAACACTATAAATCTAGGTGTAGCTCTTTACTACTAAATGAGCTTTAAGACAATCAACTATTTATAGAGGCAACATTTAATTGACAAAACTTATTTGAGACTTAATGTGGACTTCCTTGGGAAAAAAGAATCAACTTCTAAGTGTCAGACTATAGAGCATCCATCTCATTGATTACGGTTAGCTGTAGCCTAAGATTTGAAAATGCCACCAAGGCATTCATTGGAATGTACTCTCAGGAAAATGAAGATACACGCGCAACATATTTATATGATAATAATGCATAAACAAAAAAGTGGATGAAAAATGGGAAATAGAGGACTCACAAGTACCTTTGTTAGAAGCAATGAAAATATCCAAATCAAAGGGTTCCAAGATGGCAATTGGTGACTAGAGAGAAGGAAAGTCACAAACATGTGGTGGAGTTGGAGTGTCTTTGCATTATAGTCGTCATTTGTGCATTGGCAAGGAAGGTTCTTTAAATGGAGGGTCATTAGCAACAAGGTAGGGGTAGAAAGGACAATGGGTGGGGATAAGAAGATCTTCCTATGTAGACTCAAGTAGATGATATAGAGAGAAAAAGGAGCAGACTAAAAAAATGACACATTAGCAATGTTAAAGGCATGACATTTCTTAAGGAAATAACAATGATAAACTTTTTAGAGACAATAATAACTAAAAATGCACTTGATGGACCTTGAGGAAAACTTACCACATCAAGGAACACAATAGATGAATAAAATAAGTACATTCAATAACCTAATACCTAAGGTAGAAGAGAGTGTACAACATCTTATAGAAAGAGGATAGTAAAGTGAACTTTACCATAGAATAGAGATTAGCATACAATTTATAAGATAATGTGCACTGAGAATAATGTCGTCATAAAAAGAAAGAGGGCATATATGTATAGAAGTAAACTTTGAGCAATCTCAATTGATTCTTTTATTCTGCTATACCATTTTACTAAGTCTGTGTGAGCATAAGAACTAACAAAGACCACTATGAATTGATACAACCAAGTGAAGGAGTGAGACAAATATTTCTAAGCATTGTCACTACATTGAAGCTTGGTAGACATGCCAAATTGATTTTTAGTTTGTTATAAAAGGAAGATGAAGAAAAGTTTAGAATGTCCTTTCGTTAAAAATTACCACATTTTACTCTCCTATAAATTATCCTTTTTCAAGATGTCCTCAAAAGTTTCAAAATAATAAAATGTGAGCATCCAATCTCATCGATCATGGTTAGTTGTCGCAAAGTGCCTCTAAGGCATTCATAGGAATGTAAATGAAGATACAAATGTAACATATTTAGATCATATTGGTGTATAGAATTAAAATGAAAAAAAGATGTGAATAAAGGATTTACGAGTACCTATGTTAAAAGAAATTAAAACATTAAAATCAAAGGAGGGATATGAGATGGCAATTGGTGACTAAAGAGAAGTCTTAGACAGGTGTTGGAGTATTTTTTACATCACGGTTGTCAATTGTACATTAGCAAGATAGGTGCCTCGAGTGTGGGTATTAAACATAAGCAAGGAAGAGGCCCATCGATGGGGTTAGAAAGGACAATGAATCGAAATAAGATCTTCCATCATGGAGCAATAATTAATCCCACTAATCAGGTGATTTATTCACCAATCAGTACCTTGATCTACGAATTCCCAAACTTTCTAATGAATAATAATAACTTTCAATTTAATTTGACTAATATATAATCACTATCCTCACGAGTTGGCACAGTTGGTACCTACATGAATGTTTGCTCTAACAAGTCCCCCAATGGATGTAAAATGTCTCGTTGAGTGTCTGATCTCTCACGTGCTATTATGGACTGTCGGCAAGCCCATGCAACAAAAGAGAATCCGAGCCCATCAAATACCAGAGATACATGCACAACAGATTTAGAAAAGATGGTGCAAATCAAGAGAATTGATTCAGCTATAATAATTTATAGTAATTGATTTTATTTGAGTCAAGTATCTTTTATTCTAAGTAGAATTGAGTCTAGTATCTTTTTATTTTTGGTAAGAATAAAACCTTTCTTATTAAGTATTTGCTTTTTCCTTTGTCGAAGGAATGTCAATAGTTGTATTTAAATAGCTGGAATAATGCAAAAAGATTACTAAGTTTACAAAAGAAATCAAACCCCCTAGATCAAGAGGTTCTCTAATCCCAACGAGCCTCAAATTATCTCTACCACCATAAGCCATCAAGGTCGTAAAACCAAGAAGACAAAGATTGATTCCACTGATCAGTCGATAAACCGTCTCATTACGCGATCCATATCCAAGGGTCATAACAAATTGGTATCAGAGCTTGTCGTAATGAATGACTCACAATCACTTCAACCACTCTTTGATGCTTTTCTCAAAATTTATTGGAGGACAAAGCTGCCAATGAAAAACGGCAATAGCTCATCTATGCTCAAATAGAGGAATTATCCAACGGCTTCTTTAAGCTACACTCGCACAACAACCATCCAGGTGAAGAGAGTAGCAGCCATCCTGACCCATAAGGGTGCCCTCGAAAGAGTATCATGGTCATGAGGAGGGATCCTCATATATACCACGATATTCGAAACTGGATTTCCCACGTTATGATGGTGAGTCTGATCCTTTGGGATGGCTCAATCGATGCGACCATTTTTTTCGCCATCAACGCACTTTGGAGGAAGAAAAGGTGGGCCTAGCCTCGTTCCATCTTGAGGGATATGGCCAATTATGGATCATCAAACCAGAACGTAATCGATCTCATATTCAATGGGAGGAATTTAAAGATCAATGTAATCTAAGGTTTGGGCCACCTATTCGCAACAACAAATTGATGAGCTTGCCAAACTTCAACAATCAGATCCATGGAAGACTACCAACTAAAGTTCGAACAATTCTGACACAAGTACATTCCTTGACATCAAACAAGAAGTTCAAATATTCATTAGTAGCCTCCAAGATCACATCGTTGTGGAAGTTGAGCTTCACCACCCAAAAGATCTCACATCGGCTATGAGTTTTGTCTATCTTTATGAATAATGCTCTAAACGATCTGAAACTACCGTCACACCACGATGTGCCCCATCCAACCACCAAAGAAACCATTTATCAAACGATTAAATTGGGAGGAAATGGAAGAATGACGTGTCAAAGACCTTTGTTTTAATTGCGATGAACTTTACACCCTCGTCACCATTGCAAACGCCTTTTCTAGCTTGACGGATTAGAAGAGTCTGACGAACAAGACTATGTCGAGGATGTTGAAATTTCCCTCATCGCGATCACAGCAATCGCACCCTCAAACCATGCAGATTCATGGGAAGAAGCAGTAGCTATTATGAAACGTTACCCATCATTCATGTTTGTGGACAAACATATTTTTCAATGGAGGAGTAATGTTATGGACCTTGGGCAAGCCCATGCAATTAAAGAAAATCTGGAGCCCATCAAATACAAGAGGCTATAGTAATTGATTTTTATTTAAGTCGAGTATCCGTTTCTTTTATTGGGATTGAGTCTAGTATCCTTATTTTTAGTAAGAATACAACATTTCTTATTCAGTGTTTGTTTTCTTCCTTTAAATGTATTTAAATGGCTGAAATAATACAATAAAGATTACGACTGAGTTTACAAAAAGAAATCAAACCCCCTAGATCAAGAGGTTCTCTAATCCCAATGAGCCTTAAATTATCTCTACCATCATAGGCCATCAAGGTCTTTCTTATTCAGTGTTTGTTTTTTTCTTTGTTAAGAAGGAATGTCAGTGGTTGTATTTAAATAGCCAGAATAATACAATAAAGATTACAAGTTTACAAAAAGAAATCAAACCCCCTTGATCGAGAGGTTATCTAATCCCAACGAACCTTAAATTATCCCTACCACCATAGGCAGTCAAGGTCATAAAACCAAGAAGACAAAGATTGATCCCATTACACGATCCATATCCAAGGGCCATAACACAAGGTCGTAAAACCAAGACAAAGATTGATTCCATCGATCAGTCGGTAAACTGTCCCATTACGTGATCCATATCCGAGGGTCATAACACATGTAAAGGGTGCACTAGGGCAAAATACCCTCCGTGATTTACTTGCTTATATCTTGTTATGAGACTGACGATACTAGGTCACTTGGGATGAATGATATCACCTTTTGCTCCAATATATATATAATTACTAATTTTATTCATATTAATGCCTTCTTTGTTTGAATGGGAGCCTTGGCGCAATGGTAAAGTTGTTGTCATGTGACCTAAAGGTCACGGGTTCGAATCCTGGAAACAGCCTCTTGCAAAAAACAGGTTAAGGCTGCGTACAATGGATCCTTCCCCGGTACCCCGCATAGCGGGAGCTTCGTGCACGGGCTGCCCTTTTTTTTTTATTTGTGCCTTCTTTGTTTGTGAAATCTATTCCTCCACCTTCCCTTTCCAATTTATGGTATAACTTCTGAGCTGCATGGGATGAGGAAGGTGGCAAATAACGAGGGAGGCTTCTTTATGTATAGATGCGCTAGTATTTATGAGCAAGGGAGGCATACAAGGTCAAGGAGAGGCAACAGTTGGTTGGAGCAGCATGATTCCTGGCACGGAGGGTGGAGATTGAATGGGTGGTGGCGATGAAATTAAGGATTTACCTTGGTAGAGAAAGGAGAGACAACACCATCAAATAAAACTCTAAATAGGAGAGCATGCTCTGGCACAAAGTAAGAGAGATAAGTATTGCATTGTCTTTTAAAGAATAAATATTCATCATCTATATATTAGATCACATCCTATAACTGGATACTGAATGCATGACAAAAAAAAAACTAATAGCTGTAGTAGCATGAATCCTTATTAGCTTCTCATGGCTTGCATCACTTCTAAATGCCTATTTTATGGGCAGACCTACTAGGGATGATATTCAGTTGACATTTATACCAATCGGTTTTACTTAGACTCCTAGTCCTAGCTTACAAAGAGCTTTAAAAGAATGGAAAACATGGAAAAAAAAACAAGAAATGATGGAAAATTACCAAGATAGTAATAATGTCTTGTAATGATGGACCAAGAAAAAATTTTATCACCACAACCAATCATCAATAATTGACAAGTAATAGAATGTTCTCATTGCGTATTAAGAAAGCAAGTAATACCATCTCACTACCATAATACTGCACAATATTTGGATGTTGCAATCGACTCAAAAGAGATATTTCCTGCCAAAAGAAAACACAAAGAATGATGCTTGAAAATTAAAGAAGAGCAATAATAAATACAGTATAAATACAGTAGAGGATGTAATTCTAGTACAACAAAGTATTCACCTGCCCTAAGTGTTTTGCACTTTCCTTTGACTTTGCATCATCCATGAAGAGGGTAACTTCCTTCATCGCACACATTTCACCACTCTCACTATAAATAACGGCATAAATAGAGTAAAAGACATGGAAAGTAAAACAAACCTATAGAAGTCCGAGGAATCAGGAACGGAGAGAAACTCACATAGAAAATGAAGATAGTAAATTAATAAAATTTTAAGGATGTTTGATGAAGTTATGTGGATTTATAACTGAAACTTATTTTTTCCATGAAATAATTCCAAGGTGTTTCTATTGGCTCTACTAGTTTACGTTTACACACAAAATTACCCGCACCCTTATCACACTAGTGGTTGATATTCATGAATCATTATTGAATATAAAGGCTTCCCTCACTTTCAAGGTCGTTTGACTTTAGCCCATGTCCCTAACTGAACGAAGTACTG